>NC_136063.1:1948376384-1949605850 GCF_964261635.1 Lissotriton helveticus | reverse complement strand
TGTGCACCTACAAGCAAAGAAGGCAGAACAACATCAGTCAAATATGGATTTATTTTAGCTTTAATTACTACTAGAAGTATTTCTACATCCAGTAAGAGTAAGAATAGAAAAGAATTAAAATGCAAATGTAGTGGAAGTGGAACTTGTTTATCCATAATTTGTGCATCATGGATGCAGCATCAGTGACCTGCAGCAGATAGCAATGGGGATGTGAACAGTAGTAAGCCAACAGGAACAATGGCAAGACACAGGCCAATTTCTCTAATACAAAACGGCACACTACTACTACTACTACCACAACAGGTCCACATGGGCACTCATCACAGGTACATGGGTAAAGGGCAAAGGCCAAAAAAAATAAACTCAACCAGGCCGATATCCCTCCTTATATGGCCAGAAAAAGGAGGATGCATACATCACAGCTTAATGCAAAAAAAAAAAAGTCCCCATAGCTACAAGGTTTGAAAGTTACACATCAACACAAACAACAAAGGCATTTTGGAGTTCCCCCCCAAAGAGTTAACTAGTTAACTACACCCCAAACACCACATATGAAAATTCAATGCATTGCCACCCATGCCCTAAATTATGTTAAATTCAACAGACAAAATGGCAACCGCTACATCAAGCATCCCAGCTGACTATGTCTGGGACTCTAGGCCTACTGGCAGAAAAAAATAACACAACTGTGGAGGCCTGCGGCAAACAGGATGGAAGGTCACACAAAATGGCCGCCCCCACATGGCCGGGCCAGTGCCACCCCCAAAAACAGGAAAAGAAAGAGAAGACAGACAAATAGACAATACATTCCTATGGCAAAAGGACAATGCTTGGCTTGACAACAAGGCCGCCACCAAGCCGCCCACATGGTCAGGCCACCCTCAAACAACAAGGTGCATAGAGGACAGAAACAGTGAGTGGTCCATGCTCCAAAAACTACGAGCAAACTACGAGCAAATGACAACATGAGGAGTTTCTATTAGCAAAATGAACAGCATCTACATTTTCGGGAGCTTTTTATGCAACTCGAGAGATATTGCTCGCGAGAATGCAAATTCGGCGTGTTCGGCAGCGCGAACTGAACAAAACGTCGTGATCGCGCCCCCGAGCACGCACATTGAGCGCGCGAAGATGACAAAAACTGTAAGGTCGCGTTGCAGCAAAGATTAAGAAGCACAGAAAACTGTAGTTAAAAAAAACATTTATACAGTACACCAATTCTCAAACTTACTTGTGAAAGAAAAGTTCAAATCCAAATTCCTCAATAAATCCAATTAAATGCTATGATGCAGCAGACACAAAGAGTAATCCTTCCAGCTCCAATTCCAAATGAAAGTGAACACCACATGGACAAAGCACTGGGAGGAGCCTGGTGAACAGGAACAGGAAGTTGGAGATTTAGGGTCACTTCCTTTCTCTTGAAACAAATAGTAGAAACAAAAAGAAGACTCCTAGCACAAAAAAAATAAAGCAAATCACAATCTGAGGGGTTAAATGAACATTTTAGAGAAAATTTTAACATGCTCGAGAGGTATTCTGTGCCAGATTGCAGTTTCTGCGTGTTCGGAAACGCGATCTTACCAACATAGCGCTGTAAGAAGATCGCGCGTCCTAATGACGTGGTCGCGCGTCCGAATGACGTCATCGCGTTCTCACAGTCGGGTTGGATTGTGCGGCCGGATTCCAAACATCGTCGCGAACGCAAACGGGAGAGAAAAGCGAGAAAGCGAACGCAGAACCACGGTAAGTCTTTACCGCGCACGCGAGAATGCTACTGAGCGCGCGAGGAAGAAAAACTACTATGCGACGGCGAAGTAGACGAAGTAGACGACAGCTTCGCGCTCCCGACGAAGCGCAAAGTTGCCAAAACTTCGAAAACTCCGCGAACGGAGCGTAGTTGTCCGCCCACCCCTACAAATGACCCCTTCAGGCGCTGCTTTGCTCTCCTCTCCTCTCCGCGGCAGTCAACGAAAAAAGAATAGTTTTTACATACATGTAAATTATTTTCTAATCCTGCTTTTTAGATACACACTTTTCCAAAGAATCCAATTTAGCCTGCAGTTTCTCAGTAAGAAGAATTGTTACTCCCTGATGTTTGATTTTGTCAATAGCTTTAATTTCCAGAATTTGCTGTTTTTCCAGTTTGAGAAGTTGTTCATCAAATTTAGAACACTCTTGCAGTGTAGGCATTAGGCAAACTATAGACTTGTTTTCTACAAGTATATTGTACATTTTTCAGATGTAAATAAGTTCTTTAGTAGCTGACTTTCCAAAACTTGTTTACCATGTTCCGTCAACATACCAATTCTTATGTCTTCACAATGTTTCCATAATCTTCATCACTTGCTTTTTGCATGTTCTTAACATGATCTTTATATTCATAGTTTAACCAAATATTTACAATCCCAATACTTTCCACCTCTCCATGATGACTTTGTGTCATTATGTAGAGGTGCTATAAAACAGGATGTCCTTTAACGGGAGTAAGTTGTAGCAGGTCTCCAAATACAATTAAATGTTTACCTCCAAATAGAACATTGTAATCTGTTTTTAAAATCTGTTACATTCGCAAGTGTACAAACGCAAGTATTGCGTTTGACACCATGCTCCCCTCATGAATGATAAAACGTTTTCGTTTTTTCAGTACCCTTGAGACTTAATAACAAGCATCTCCAGATAGCTTTTGATATACAAATGTATTATCACATTCAACAGGTAGCATAAGTAATTGATGTAAAGTAATACATTTAATGTTATGTGCTACTAATCCAGTTGGAGCTGTTATGACACAAGATAAAAGTGAATCTGTAGTTGTGTGTTGATAACTGGTCAAGACTTTAATTAAGAAAGTTTTTCCTGTTCCAGCTTGAGCACTGATGTACAATAGAATAGGTTTAAATGATCAACATTGGCATTCTTGTTTTCATGGAGCAAACCTTGTTCCACCTGTTGTTTGACTGGTAGATGTATGTCTTTTTGTTCAATATTTAGTTGTTCCTCTAACTTTTCAAGTGGAATGATGTCCTGGTGCGTTTTCCGCATTGCAGATTATACCTTATTCATGGCTATTGATGCTTCATTTCCAACAATTGGTTATCCCTGTGGAATTTGAGCCAGTGGACTAGAGCTTTGACTGCTTTGTGAAATTTCTCTAGCTATTTAAGCTGTAATAGTACCTTCTTGTTAAATCTTATTGTTTAACATTTGTAAGTAAGTTGGAAAAATTGTAAACCGAATGCTGTTTTTAGTTGCATTAAAAGAATCTTCATAGCGGTTAAAATGTCCAAGTAGTTCTGTTTCACTATGCCAAGGCTTAAAAAGTTGCAGAAGTACTAAATAGAAAAATTCACTCTTATCTGCAGTTTCACAACTCAGTTTTCTGTGGCTAATAAGATTCCCTTTGACATGTTTCACTAAACATCCATCACCTCCAATTACTGCACATTTTTCTTCTTTTATATTTTCCCTAACATACTTTTTAAACCTAGAAAGCGTAAGTATTTTATACAGAAATAGGTTTCCTAGATATGGACTCCTTTTGGGATAGTACGTATTTAACATATTAGTTTTTTCAATATCAGTACTTTCAGGCTTATACTGTGCTACGTATTACATTTCTTGTAAAGATTTCAATACTCTACTTCATGTGGAGGCTAGACCTAGACTTATCCAAATGATTCCTCTTGACTTTGAACATAAACTGGATGAGCTCAAGTGCTCAGAATATTCATATTCTAATCTCTCAATGGGAAAGCATTTTCAAGCTGAAGCTGTACAATTTCTGGCTAAGACACTTTTCAGCAAATGAATTATCTGAAACATACTGAATATCCATGTTTGCATTCCGCATTTTCAAAATAACTGGATTGTAATCATTAATGTACTTTGAAGCTTCTTTTGTTTTTAAGCTGTATGTTTTCTTCTGGTATTTTCGAGTTATTGCATGTCTTATTGCTGAGAAAAATGTATTTACATTTCCTTTCGAAATTATAGGACGTGGGAATCCAAAACTACATTTTGTATAAAATGTTCCTTTACATTCATATTTCTGTCTGCAGTATTTTCCACACCTATGATTTTGAAAGCTTAAAATTTGTTGTCTCAAGCTCCTTTCGCCTCCTTCTCTTGAAATGGCAGATGTAACATACTGTTTGATGAGAGGCAAAACAGTTTCATGACTATGTGTTCCAAATTTTGGTGCATTCTTTATCCATATTAGCATATGAGGAACACTTCTGGCTTGATACTCTTTTTGCCAAAACAAATCAGTTACCTCTCCAAGCGGGGCACACTTTTATTACAGACAAATGAAATTGTAGCTTGAATCCTATGGTTAAAATAACTACAGATATTTACAACTGAGTTCTCCAGCTGTCATCAGTTCAATGTTTTTCACATTCGAATTTGCTTTGTGAAGGAATCCAGGTAAATCATCCTACTCATATTCAGCACAACGGTTAGAAACCATGTAGGTGTACCTAGATTTATTAACATGCATTGAAGTACACCATAACAATGATGCCAATATAAAGATGCCAATATTAATTGGTGCCACATTGGCATACCATCAAATTCAAATTTTACTTTGCTTGGCGACCTTAATGTACATTTCGATAATACTTCGGACAACGTTGCCGTAGAGTTGACGGGCAGCCTGGCTGCAGTCCAGCTGGAACAACTTGTTCCATCCTCCACTCATGTTAAAGGCCATCTTCTGGACCCTGTATTTAGTAACTGCACGCACCTTAAAGTAGGCGCCATCAGTCGTCTCCCCTGGACTGATCACTTTTTGATTCCCCTCACTTGGACCACACACAAACCCCTACCCAGTACCCCTACACCGTGGAAAATGAGAAACTGGCCCAGACTCCCTTTAGAGCAGTGGACTAGCATTCTTAGAATCTCTAGACCCTCATTTACTCATGACCCCCCTCCAATAATAAGGAGTACGATAATTGGATTACGAATTCACTTGACTCCATACTTCCCTTCCGTAATACCAGCCTAAAAAGGCAGCGGAAAACAGCGCCCTGGTACTCAGAAGAGCTTAGAGGCAAAAAACGTCTATGTAAGAAGCTGGAAAGGAAGTGGCGCGTGGGTTATGCCGCAACGGACAAAGCTATATACAGGGAGGCTATTAGAGCCTATAAATCTGAAATAAAAGTAACAAAATCGGCTTATTATAGTGGGCAAATCATGTCGGTCAGATTCAAACCTAAAGAGATGTACCAAATAGTAAAAAGCCTGAGCAGGCTTCCACCACCCTCGGCTGCCAACTACAATCAACTCTCAAGATGCAATGACTTAGCGGAATTCTTTTTAAAAAAAAAAAATAATATCTACTTATCCTTCTCAGATGCGGATTTAGATCCCTCCTTTCAAGAACCATATCACCCCTTAGAAGCTGAGGACTTCCATCAAAACACTTTAGATAATTTTCCCCAGTTAAATCTAGAAACACTTGAGCCTCTGATGCACCAAATAAAGTCAGGCTCCCGATGTGACCCGCCCCCCCCCGAGCATGCTGGTTTTAGCTGGCCTGGTCATTCTTCCCATGATCATGGAGCTACTTAATTCCTCTATAGTGACTAGCACTGTACCGCCCACCTGGAAACACGCCATGGTGTGAGCACTCCTGAAGAAGCCCACCCTTGACCCCGGCAACCTTAACAACTACCGCCCGATCTCTTTGCTCCCATGGGTGAGCAAAATCCTCGAGAAATACATTAACATCTACCTAACCATGTTTCTCGAGAGTAACCATCTACTTGATGTCACTCAGACGGGCTTCCGTCCCAAACACGGGATGGAAACTGCCTTGTTGGCGGTCACAGAGGAAGCTAAGCGGATCTTGGGTCAGGGGGGATCAGTGGCAGTTATCCTCCTTGATCTGAGCGCCGCGTTTGACACGGTGAACCACAAAATCCTCTTGCGCTGTCTCTATAGTCTAGGAGTATCAGGAGAAGCTTTGGCCTGGTTCAAGTCCTTTCTAAGTGACAGGACTTTTCAAATCTTCGAAGGAGCCTCTGTCTCTTTAAGCAAGCCCTTAGGCTACGGGGTACCGCAGGGCTCATCCTTGATCCCTACGTTATTTAATGCATACATGAGACCGCTGGCTGAGATCGTTCGCCCATATGGCATTAAGATCATCACATATGCGGACGATACTCAGCTAGTGGTCTCTCTCACGCAAAAGAACTGCCAACAACCACAGACCAGTCTGACAACTTGCTTGGAACAGGTCAAGAATTGGATGACGAAGTCGTGCCTCAAGCTCAACGGGGACAAAACCGAGCTTATGCTCCTTGGCCCACCAGCCTCCCCCACCATGGATTTTTTATGGCCTAACAGCTTGGGCGCGCCTCCCACACCCAGAGACAACATAAAAAGTCTGGGGGTGTGGTTGGACAAATTCCTGACCTTCAACACCCAAGCAACTAAACTGTCAGCGATTTGCTTTGGTCTCATCAGGATGATGAAGAAAATTCTTCTGCTGCTACCTTTTGAGGCCAAGCTAGTAGTTATGCAAGGTCGAATCGAATCCCGCCTCGACTTCAGTAACGCCCTATATTTAGGGGCACCTGAATATTGTCTGCAAAACCTTCAGCGGATTCAGAACTGTGCAGTACGCACATTGCTCAGTCTTCCACGCAGAACTTCGGCGGAGCCTGGGCTGAGAACTTTGCACTGGCTTCTGTCAAGGAGAGAATTAAATTCAAGTCCATGTGCATCTCCCATCAAGCATACTGGAAATTTGGTCCAGCAATCAAACATTTTTTGATTACCTCTTACCACCCCAACAAACAGCTTCGTTCCTCTCATGCCTTCTTGGCGACAGTCCCCCGGATTAGGAGATCCAGAGCTGGAGGCCGGTCTTTTTCTTACAATGCAGCCAAGTTATGGAACTCACTCCCCCTCCATTTAAGATCTAATCCTAACTTGATGACCTTCCGCAAACAACTCAAAACCTTTCTTTTCAATAAACCAGACTAATTCCCGGGCTGACCACACTGGGAGGCACTAACCTAGCTCTTAGCGCCTGGACGCCTCCGGGCAGCAGTTGCGCTTAATAAAACCCCTTTTCATTTCATTTCATTTCATTTCATTAACTGAGATTCTAAATTTTCATTTCTGTCTTGAACTTTGTCCATGAACGCTTTTGCAGAAACATGTTGAAGATGAACTCCTATTTTTAATATATGGTTTACTGCATATGAACGTGCACACAAATCACTTTCAAACAGAATATGAAATATATACGAAATGCACTGCCAAAATCTTGGATTTTCACAATACAATCTTGTTGATCGGTACATCAGCTTGCTCATCAAATCGTCCAACTTCTCCAGTGGGGAATAGTTGTGGAAAACAACAAGCTTCTAAACTTTTTTTCATACACTCATGGGAGTTCCCTTTGCTTCTTTCATTTGAAATAATTCAATACTGTTTCATATGATTTCTTTCAATTGCAGAGAATGTATAGTATAATGTTCATATATCTCTTCATTCCTAGACTTGTCCACTTTTTCAATATGGTCACTTGAGGTTAGTGTTTCATCTTGTAAACATTTTACTTGTTCATCGACATTTACATTCTTATAATAAATATTATTCTGTACCAGGTAAAATGTAACCTTTCAACGTTTATTAATATCTACAAACTCTTAACAGACTTTGTTACTCTTTCTTGGTACACCATTTACTAGAACAACTACTGGCTCATTTTCCTCTCTCTCTACACCAACAGTTTCAATGTTTTTGTTAAAATCCAAAGGTAAGTATACAACTCTACCTTTAAGACTTTTTTGCAAATCTGTTGTGACAGCTTACCTGTTTTAGGCTCCATTCGAACTATGGCCCGAAGTGGGTGTATAGATTGAATAAGAATTGACTCATGTACATTTAAGTCTGATAGCTCCTGAGGAAAAGGTACCAACACTAAGTTGTAATGTACTGCTCTAACTGGCATTTTGTTTTCTTCTAATTTATCGTAACAGTACTTACAAATACCTTGATTGCTGGCCAACTCAAACTGACCTTCTGCAAACAAATAAAGACCAAATTGCTGCCACTGACCATTGTTTTCTTTTCGACTTTTTAAATATAAATCAGCATTTCTAGTTTGACTTCTGTAGTGAGTACGTCGACAACAATTGCAAATATAGTTTGATTTTTCAGACGGAACTGTGTTACACTTTGTAATTTCTTCTGCAAAATCATATATGCTAATCTCTTTCTCCTGTTCTTCAACACCGGTACATATTAAACTCCCAGTTTCTCTACACTCCTCTTCAGTACCAAAAAAACGAAACTCTATTTCATCACAAACTTTCTGTACATCCTATATAGAACTGTGCAGCAGAGGTGTATTCATCTCACTTCAACTTAATGCAGGAGTTTTTACATAGTAGGCTACTTACTAACTTCCGCATTTCAGAGTGGTGTACAGCTAACATTCTTATATGATAAAAAGTACTTTGGCACACTTTTCTTGAAAGACAAGCCAGAGAATGATCCTGCAACTTAGTATATATTTTTTTTGTTTTACATGGCTCTAGTCAAAGTAACATCTTAATCTTCTGTTTAATATATTTTTTGCATATTGTCTTAAAGACAAATGTAAAATGTCAGTAGACTCCTGTCGAATACTGCAAACACTGCTACAATTCCACTATTATACAAGAGCTTGTGTATGATTCCCTTGAACTTCTTCAGCTATTACTTCTTGTAAATTCCTAGGAACCATTTATTCCTTTAGATTAAGATAGCTATCTTTCAACTCATAACATTGACCACTAGTATCAAGTGCATTTACTAATGTGTTCTCTTGAAAATAACATTTCTTCATTAAAGAAAGACTCAGTACTGGAAGTGTGCTCTCATTCACCAGTAAAAGATTTACAAAAGGTACTTCTATTAGCGAGTATTTTTCTCTTGCTTTTCTCCTTCATAAACACCATTGTTTTATCCAATGTTTTCATTCGCTTTAATATTAATATAAATGTTTTTCATTTCAAATTAAAAGCTTTATCTATCACACTTTCAATCTGTTACTTATTCTTATAAGCTGCTGATCTTCTTTAATATTTTTTACAAATGTATGATAAATGTTAAATTGCTCTACTGCTAAATGTTATTCTGTTTATGTTTTTGTTTTGGCAATTTGTATAGCGCACAATTACCCAGAGGTGTCTAGGCGCTTAAGGATTGAAAATGGACAGGTAGCGCAGAGTTAGTGAGTAAACAACCACGTTTTTAGTTGCTTCCTGAAGTTAAGAAGGGTGGGACTGGTTTTAATGTTGAGGGGGAGGGCATTCCATAGTCTTGCTGTGGATATAACAAAGCACCTATCGCCCCAATTAGCTTTTTGTGTGCGCGGGACGTTGAGGAGATGTGCTGAGGCTGAGCGCAGAGTCCTAGATGAAACTAGTGGACGGAAGGCATATTTGAGGAACTGCGGGCCAGTGTTGTTGATGGCTTTGTACGCGATACATAAAGCCTTGAACTTAGTCCGGCTTTTGATGGGTAGCCAGTGGAGCTGGCGGATTAAGGGAGAGATGGAGTTGAATTTAGGGATACCTAAGAGGATTCTTGCTGATGCGTTCTGTATTAGCTGAAGCTTGTTTAGAACTTTTTCTTGTGCGTTGAGGAGGAGGGCATTGCAGTAATCAGTCCTCTAAAAAATGAGGGTGGTGATTAGGGTTTTACCTGCTGAGGTCGGGAGGTAGGGAAGGAGTTTCTTGATTTTCCTCAATGTGAAAAAGGATGAGGATACCACCGTATTGACGTGGTGGTTGAAGAGCAATTTGTTGTCGAACACGACCCCTAAGTTTCTGACTTTGGTTACAGGTTGAGGTGGAGGTCCCATATCACTTGGCCACCACTGTGGGGACCAGCTGGGTTCTAATTTACCGAATGTCATGATCTCCTTTTTATTGGAGTTTAATTTTAGAGAGTTGGATGCCATCCAGGAGCTGATGGCTAGCATTCCCTCTCGGAAATTGGCTGCAACTGTAACTCCATTGTGATGGACTGATAGACTGATAGGACCAGCTGGGTGTCATCGGCGTAAGTTGTAAGAATGATGCCATATGACTTGATCACCCTCGCTAAGTCCGATACATATATGTTGAATAAGGTTGGACTTAGCGAGGAGCCCTGTGGTACTCCACATGGGAAGGAAAAAATGGGAGAAGCAAATGGCCCCAATTTTACCGATTGTGTGCGATTGGCCAGGAAGGAAGCAAGAAGGTCTTTGGCCATATTTATTAGTGTTCCAAATAAAATAAATATCTAAGAAACAAAGAACAGTTACAATATGTTGTTACATCAATTAATTATTTTACATAAATGATATATTAATATTCGTAATAATCAAGAAGCTGTTGCTTACAATTATATTGGCATTCTCCTTATAACAAATAAGTATGTAGGATACCTAACTATGCACATTAGCAAAGCTGTAAATGGTTGAAAGTCTGGGAGAAAACATTTATAAATGATTGTACACTTGTATTTCAAAATTTGTGTACAAGAGGATGCATGCATTACTTTTTCCTCATTATACAGGGCAGTCATATTTTTAACTCTAGATTCTTTATATGATCTAGACTTTAGTGACTAAATGCTGTAGTAGGACTAAGAACATTTGCCCAGCTCTATGTTAACATACATAGTTTTTAAGTTAGGGTCATCAGCTGCACCACACATATCGGAATACATTAATTGAAGAAGAATTCTTTATTGTTCAATTAGTTAAATCATTACAATATGCGTAATTTTCCATGTATAAAGTAAAAAAGAAAAGAGAGGATGAAGATAAAAAGCTTTTGAGTTCATAACTGACATACATACTCCAACTGGGGCGACTAGGTTTGCTAAAATCTTTACAAACTTAAAAGCAGCAATCCTGACTGGAACAAAGGTGCTAATTCAGAAAGTGTCAGCTGCGTCTGGAGACTCGTCCTCGTCCTTTAGGTGGGCCCTTTAGCCCAATTGGTTAATGTTCATTTACTGTGAAAATGTAAAAAGGCCTTTTTGTTTAGTGTCCCAAACTTGTTTTTGAATAAAAGCATTTAAACCAATATTAACAAATATTTTCCTCATTTCAGTGCGAGGTGCATAAGTTGACTTGTCTGACTTGCTTGTTTAATCTTCCGATCTTCAACATGTTGGCTTCCAGGTGTGCCTAGTATTTGTGTTGGGTGATTGGGTGAGATCCAAAGCAAGACTCTGGTTTTGTTGAAGGCACCAGACTGTTATTTTGCTAAGCAAACCATTTGTCGTTATCGTTCGAGCTTTGTGGCTAGCTACTTGCTGCTGGTAGCTTTAATGGTATGTGTCAGTGCTTCCTGAATTGCGTCTGTAAATTTTCCCAGTGTGGCCACAGTTTGTGCTTTATTGGCAGAGAAACACAAGTCTGAGACTTCTCTACATTATCTGAGGCCATAGGACCTACAAATTGGAATGACCAAGCAATGCAACTCATTTGCCATTTTTGGGCAGCAACACAGCAGATAAAGCCAATATTCCCATGTGTAGCTGCATAGCTACAAATGGGACAAGCGGCTGAGTTGTCCCACTGGGCTGAAGATGGATTGAAGTCCACAATAGGAAATGCAAGAAGTCTCATAGGGTGATGCTTTTCTGAGCCTGAACTGTCAATGCTTGCTCAAAGTAAGGCTTAGCTTTTTCCCAGGATGTAGGAAGCATCCAGTGTGGAAAGATTGGGTTGGCGGAATAAACCTTCCAGGTCCCTTTCAAACAATAGTTTCTTAAGCTGTGCAATCACTGTCTTTTTTACAGGCTATAATCAGGTGTCCTGGTTTTGCAGATTTTCTACTTATATTTCAAGTCGCCTTGTAGCCGCTGTCAACTGTGTCTGCCATAGAGAGCCTGCCTCTTCAAAGATTGTTTTGATTTGAGCTTTGAGTGAGGGTGTTGAGGCACGCAAAGTACTGATCAAAAATTTTATTATGTCCCCAGAGCATATAATGTCCGGATAGGTGAATCCCAGCTACAATCCCACTCTGGCTCTCCTGGCCTGCTGAGAGAGAGTTAGAACCTTCTTGTAAGTGGAAATTTGGAGATTCATTAGGAACTTGTGAAGTGCACTGGGAAAGGCTAGGTGATCGTAATTAAGAAAGGGGAAAAGTTTAGCTCTCAAAACGTTCAGGATTAGTTCAACGGTTGGACTATGTAGCAGCTGGTTTAGGCATTTCAAACTGTAAATTATACCAGCTCACTTGCTTCTTAGATGTTTTAGGTTGGCCACTGGTTTTACCCCATCTGATAGACTGACACCAGGATAGTTGTAGCCCATGCATGTTTTAATTTTGCAGATCACCAAGGCACCTTTGAGCTATTTTCTTCTCGTAGGTACTTCCCAAAGATGACTCTCTTAGTCTTCTCCTGGTTCACCATGAGATTGTTCTTTTGATTGTACATGTGGAGTGCATTAAAGGTTTTCTGTAGACTGGTACATGTGTGATCCATTATTACGATGTCATCAGCATACTGGAGGATTTGGAGCCGCACTTTCCCCAACCTTGGTGTTGGTAAACATACGCCTTCAAAGACTTTGCCCTGATCTGCTTTGTAGAGATCAAAAAGAAGGCGGTAAGGACACAGCCTTGTTATAAGTGGTTGGTGGTTAAAACATTTGCTGTTACAGTGGATTGGCAGGTCTTTATGCGGACCCAGGTCTCTTTGTGTAATACAGTTATTGCCTTTAATAGCTGTCTGGTGATTCCCCAGGAGTCTATTTTCTCCCACAGTTTCACTCAATCCACCTGATCAAATGCTGCACTGTAGTCTATGAAACAGCAAAAAAGAGGTGATTGCATCAGCTGTGTAGCTCGATGTGACAGGTTACCAAGTGCTAAGAGGATATCCATGGTGGAGCTTCCAGGCCTGAATCCAGATTGAAAGAGGGTAAGGGTGTTGTTGTGTTTTGCCCAGGCTTCCAGTTCTCTCAGTAGTGTTCTGGTGTATGCTTTTGCTTCTAGATCTTGTAGAGCAATAAGATGGTAATTTTCCATGTTTGTACTGTCCCCTTTTTTGTAAATTGGGAAGAGGATGGATCCTTCCCATGATGTTGTGATTGTTGAAGTGGCATAAGCATGCCTGAAGAGTGGTGTGAGCTGTCCTGACCAGTATTCATGTGAGGCTTTAAACATTGATACAGGAACCCCATTGGATCCTGGGGCACCATCTGTCTTCATTTTTTTTTATTAGGTCGGTTACCTCGGTCTTTGTGATATTGGCTGTTTCGGGGACCTGACGTGTTGCTGAGGAAGATTGTTGTGGATTGGTATGTGATGTATTCTGATGGTTAAAATATAACTGATTAGAGTGTTTGACCCACTGATCGGCTGCCACTCCATTCTCTTTTGTCTGACCGGTGTTACTGTGTTAGTTGATGTACTTCCAAAGTTGAATGTGCCCCCTTTCTTTGAGGAGGGTGAAGAGTTTCAGCCATTCTACCTTGATCTTCTTAGATCTTACCTGCCAGACTTTTTTTCTGTGCTCAGAATGAAGGACTGAGATTGTATTTGTTTGCAAGATTTTGTTCCATTTTCTTCTTGCCTTCAGGGCCTTTTAAAGGCTACATTTAGTTGAGTGCAGTCCCCTTGGTTTAATATGTAGGTGGAATGGATGGGCATGGGTGGTCTGCGTCTGGGTAGTTTCGAGTCTGCCCCCTGGGGCTTGTTTTAGGTTTGCTAACAGTGCTTACCAGTGCTCCGGGATTAGGACATTACATGTTGCTGTTGAGATTGACTCTTTGGATGTGATCCACTCCATCAGTTTTGGACCGAGTTTTACAGACCATTTTATTCTGCTCAGGACTTTGTGCACTCTTCCTCTGTTGGGTTCCCTAGTGTTTGCAGTTGTGGGGAGGCTTTCTCGTCTAATTGAATGATTGCTCTCATTGTCCGTGGTCACTTTCAACCCTGTTATCCACTTCGAATTAACTAAGGTGTGATGCCAAATGATCTGAAATGAAAATATAGTCAATTGTGGACTTGAAAGTAGCAGTGGGAGCCAGAGGGGATCCTCGGCCACTTTGATGGCATGCATGGAGGTCAAGTGTGCCTGTCAAAGAGGCGTTGCAGGAGGGCTGCCTCTGTGGAAGGTGGAGGGTGGGTTTGTGGATTCCCCAACGTCTGAGTATTCAGGTCCCTGGCTATTACTTTGTGAGACATTCTTATTTAGAAGATGGTCAATTTCCGTTGCCAATGGTTTTAAAGCTTGTTTTCTTGGGGTGAGAGGCAGTGTTAACATAACAGTTGATTATCAGTAGGCGGATAAGATAAGAGATTCTTGCCGGTCTGTGGTGTTAGTTGCAATTAAAGTTATCTCTATTCTGCAAGCTTGGTTTATGAAGAATGAGAGACTGTTGTATGCTCGCCCACAAATGTTGAGTTTTTTGGCTGTGGTGTGGAGTTTGTAGAAACCAATAAGGATTAAGGGTTCTGGGTCCCAAGTCTCCTGTAGGCAAAAAAGTTGGGTTTTTTAGGTATTTGATTGCTGAGTTGCTCCTAAGAAGTTTTTTAATACCAGTTACGTTCCAGGATATGATAGATAGTTCTGTGCTAATTCCAAGAGTACTGATACTGATCTGCTTGCAGGCAGCCTTTGGGACGTTAGTGGTGCCATTGTAATAGTAAGCCTTCTGATTGAATCTGGATTCCATGTCCAGGAGTTTGCGTCAGCTCACAAGAGAATACTGTCCTGTGATCATATGTACTTGTTATCCTATATGCATTATGAAAGTTTGGCTTTACTGTTGTGTTGTTCCCTGGTTGGTTGCCTTGCGTCCCTCTTAGAACAGAGTACACTTCACTCATTAGCGGGGTTACTTTTAGCACATGATGGTATTCTCTGGTGGGGTAATACAATATCTTTACCCTAATCTGCCGTGAGGGATAGTTCTTCTGGTGTTAACCCTTCCGGGGTATAGCGGCCCAGCCCTATCGAGGTTGACTCTCCATGGGTATCACCAAGTAGGTTCAGAATAGCCAATGGGCCAATGTGGGAATATGCTTGAATAGACAAAGTAGGTTACCCTTATTTAAGATATCATAGATACCTTTGATGTGATATGTGGGGGTGAGTATTAACTCGTGGGTTGATTTACTGACTTGGTGCTCCTGAGGTGGGACTTTGGGTCCTGTCTGAGCAGAGCTTAAATTGGTGCTCAAGCCAGCATCACGGTGAATGACTCATTGGCTGAGGTTGGGGCTTTGGGGTGGCAGGAGGAGTTACAGCTAGGAGCAACTGGGTCTTTAGGGGAAGAGAACCCAGGAGGTGCGCGCCACTGTAGTTGATCCTTGTTCTCTGGGTGTGCGTGGTTGGGTTTTCTGCTCTGGTTTCATGGTGGTTGGTGGGGAAGCTAGTTGAATTTCAGTTGCCAGACCTTTTAAACTTTGTGATTCGCCCATTTGGGGTATTGGGTAAAACATTGTATCAGTCTCTTGTTCCTTTGCATCTGTTGAGGTTGGTACTGTTGAAATTTATTTTTGGGGGATGGACTTTTTGGCAAAAATCGGATAGGTCCTGACTTTATCGTTGTTAGCTTATAAAGTTTGTTCTGGATTTTTTGTAGGAAGGTGACTCTTTTGGATGCTTTGATCTATTTCTGCTGTTTCCTTAGTTTTGTTCCCTACCCTGCTGGAGAGGGGTGCTTCTTGCTGTTTCTTGATAGGAGGATTGTCCATAATTTCCTTGCCTAAGTATGAGGTGCAGGGGTTGGGGCTTTGTTTCGATGAGCTGGCGGGAGGATTGATGGCCAAGGGTTGAGGTTGGTTGCCGGGCTTCGTAGTGGGGCTGCCAGAGCCGTTGAATATAGCTCCTTACAATGCATGTGATTTGATCGCTTGCCATTACAATGCAGTGGTTACAACAACTGCGTTGTGAGTACACAATACCATTACATTGCAAGTCATTACCACGACTTGCAGTAGCGGGCGCGCTAGACTTAGGAATAGTATTATTTACTATTCCTACTCCAGTTTGCACAATAGCAGGGAAGGTGTTGGATTTTAATTCCACTGCCATTGGGCCCCCTATAGCAAGTCATTGTCATGACTTGCGATGTAAGGATATTGCATAATAATAATGCGGTTGTTGTAATGGCATTGCATTGTAGAGACAGCGCTGTAAACGCTGCTTCCTGGGCTGTTTGTTTTCGGATTGATATGGGAGCCTACTCAAGTTATTGTTTGGCTTGTGACTACTATTGATCAACAGATTAGTGGGGCACCCTGTTGTCCCATTGAGCGAGGCTACAGGATCTGTTAGAAGGGGAGAGTTGCCCATTTGTCAATGAGTGCTGTACATGAACAGGTTCAGGACCAAGTGTCCTGGTTTTGGCAGAGTTTGTTCTCAATGAGATCTACCTTGATGCTCAGATCTACAAGGCATTGTGCAATGGTTGATAAAAGGTCAATTTGCAGCTCATTTTGGTCGATTGCCAGAGTAGTGCTCTTGCTGTGGAATGATGTATTTGACTGATTGAGGTTGGTCCCGAGTTGTTAAAAGAATTACTATTTTGAAGGCTTTGGCTGAGTGGAGGGGAATGCCTGGTTTCGCTGGCCATTCTAAAAAGCTTTGGGTGAGCTCCAGTGCTCTTTCTATCTTGGTCTCCAGATTTTGTAAAAGTATTGGTGATAGATACCCCAGCTCTTGTGTGCACTCAGGAACTTCTGTCTTACTTAGGCCTGAGAGCTCTAGGGAGCAGAGCTGGGTGGGGATCTTCGTAATGGTTGTTGTTGTTGATGTTGTAGTGTAGTTCCTATAATCCCAATAGGCTCTGCGCATTGGAATAATATAAACAGCAGTGTAGACGTCGGACTGAGGTCGACTAGGTCTCTACAGACTATATTAGACTTAATTAGTTTTGCCAGCTAGTTCAGAGGTCACTAGAAACTTTCTCGAATAAACAAGGAGGAGTTTAACTTCCCTGGATAGACAAGAAGGGATTAGCTTCCGACAACCATAAAACATGACAACTTTGCTCCCTCAGAATAAGAGTGTATCTCTAGAGTCGTGTGAAAACAATAGACAGCTATTTTACTCAGTCAATTGTGCCTACTTAGTTTCACCAGAGTGCAGAGAAATAGAGAGACGGGCGTTTTCAATAAAATGTGTTATTTATTGAGCAGTCTTCTTTCTCATGCAAGAGAAATGAATTGCCACAATTGCAATACTTAACATGAAGTAAAGTGCGTACAGTAAAAGTAGTATTATGAAATAATACTGTAAAAGCATGGATATGGTTTCTTAGCCATATGATACGTTAAAATGGATAAAATATATACATACATAAATACATTGACTAACGTACTCAACTGGTGCTTCTAATCTAAGCCTACCCCGGTGTACCTGACCTAAGCCTAATACGTGGGAAGGAGTAAGTAAGTAGCAGTTTAAGTTAAGTTGTTTTTTGCCAAGGAATCTGAATCAAGAATTCTCTCAAGGGTTTAGTCAGCTCCGTACTTGGATAATAGAAAGCAGGAGGTCTGGTATCTCTCTCTCAGGACTCGATATCCCAGCAACCCGCAAGGGCGGCTGGAAACACCAGAGCTGGAGAAAAAGACAGCATCTTTCTCAGTGCATCAAAAGGGAGGGGCAGCATCCGTGGGCTCTCGCATCAGCTGGGCTCTCGGGCAAGTAGATAGCCGCTCTGCTCCAAACCACTGTGTGTTTGCTTAAGGCAACTGTTGGTATATTTATACCTGAAAGTTATAGGGTTTGACGTAAGGTTGGACATAAGACGTCAATAAAAGATGTCACTAAGAACTGGCCGTTCTTTCAGTGCTACCAGGAGTTCTAGGACAAATCAAAAGCAAAATCATGGGGAATTCCCAGTTTGCTGGAGGTTTGGTTTGTTTAAAGAAAGCGTTGTACTTTCTAGGAGTCTGGAGGAGTAGCCTTGCCGTATTTGGACTGCATGGGCTATTACTAAATATGGATATGATTCTTATGCCTTTATAAGGATATTATTTATTATAGCCATATAAGGGCATACATCGGGAATATCGAATTAGGGTCCTAGATAGAAACACAACACCCACTCCATGAATTGATGTCCATCATTACTAAAAACTAAGCAATATTAAACATATCGATGCATGTGTGTTTTCCAACCCACCCCAAAATACAAATATTGCATTTGAAATGGTATATGGTAAATACACGAAAAATGAGTATTGGTACTGTATGCTTATAAAGCAGTGTTATCATTCAGTTAAATGCATATATATATATCAGCTGAATGAATTGCGAAAATTACACATGAAATGGCTCTGAATACAGAGAAGAAGGTCAAGATCATTCCATCACATATTTATACAAATGCTGTACATGTGCTAGAGGCTGAGGTATAATATTGTCTCTAGAGTTCCTAAAATATAAGCTCTGTTCTCTAAGAATAGTTCTACTTTAAGCAGAGTACTTTGTGCCAGAAAAAGGGTAAATATTTTGGAAGTGAAAAAAAATAATTTTGCTTTCAGGGGGAAAAATAGTTCCAATTGTTTTCAGTAGCTGTGTTTATCAAAAACTGAAGGCCGAATTCAGAGTTCAGGGAACGCTGTGTGCTCTTTGTTTTAAAAAAGTTATTCTTTCTGTTCAGGGGAGAACATAATATCAGACAGACTTGAAAAAAATTGGTCTACGACATCAGGTGAAAGTTTGACCAAGTTTGAAAATGCTGTAACAGTGCATGTGTGAGAATGATTGCTATCATCGATGTCAGGATCAGCAATGCTCACAGAAGGTTGTACCTGTGTGGTGCTGCTTTCATCTCGTACGCCACTGCCACATACTCGTAGTGGTGAAGTCTCAACGAATGCCGTCATCAGAATAGGTAGCCGCTGGGGACAACACGATGCATGAGTCGGTACCGGACCTAGCAAGGTATCTGTATCCATTGGTACTGCTAATGGTAGTGTAAGACAGACGTCCAACACGCATTCTTCTCCGCATAGCATACATCAAAGCACAGGTAAGATGCAATCTTGCCAGATTGGTCTGAATGAAAGAAACCAAGTTATACTTAGATTTCTTAGCCGGGAAAATCCGAGCACTTCAGTGATGTGGTCTTGGTAGCGTATAGCTAGGATCGTTTCTCCCATCGTTGCTGGAGTCTTGTCTGTGGCTTGGCTTGGCTTGCCATATCGGAGCAGAAGAATCAAAAATAAAATTCCTGCTACGAGTCCCAAAAGAAGAGGCAGACCGCCAAATACGGAATGCACAAAATTCGGGGTATAAAGCCCAGAACTGTTTCAAAGGGTGCTAAAAGTCTCGAAAAAATTGTCTTAAATACATGTGCGATGCCACTGGTATCTGACATGTTTAAGATTTGGCTACGAAATGCACGGGGCAATTTGTTGATAATAGGGAATGTATCTCTGCCGCTGTCCTTGCAACTTGCAGATCATACGTTTCTTTAGACGAGGTCAAACGCACAGTTGTCTGTAAAAGAATAGACTTCATTCTGCTTAAAGTAGCAATTCAAATAGAAGAGATATTCAAATAAGGCCATATTGCCTCCATGTCTGGATTGCTGTTTGGATACAATACTTGCATACAGCAAGTGGCCATGGAACTAACGCTCACGAGATAGGCTTTTCCTGGCACCATGCCACAACAGCTGTGGTCACTTATTAGACAGAAAGTTGTCTGAAAAATGGCTCTATCTGAGTCGTAGAAGTGCAGTGCAGGTGACATGAACGGTTATTCGAAGACCCTTCGCAGGCTCCATGCAAGTTAATGCGATACAAAAGGGGATGATGGACAGAGCGTTTGAGCAAATCAAACACTCACCCCCAGTCACCTGATCTGGGTTTAATCCATCACCATTCTTTAGCCGACTCAGCCAGCCCATTTCAGACATGGCTATATGCAAATCAGTCTGACCCTGTGCCTCATGGGAACAGTCCAGCCCGAACTGCCAAGCCATGTCATCCATGGACCAGAAACAAGCATCCTGGGACCGGTTTCGGATTCATAATCCTCATCAGCCAGGCTATCTTGAATCCAGTGGCCAAGTGAGCAAGGGACTCATGTCTGAGCATACCCTGCCACACTTAGAGCGAACAAAGCGATACAAAAGGGGATGATGGACGGAGCGTTTGAGCAAATCAAACACTCACCCCCAGTCAACTGATCTGGGTTTAATCCATCACCATTCTTTTTTTTTTTTTTTTTTTACTTTATTTAGATTTCCAAAGTGACAGTACATCTATCAAGAGGTGCAGTTATGAACACACAGTGCAAATCATATACAGTATCGAGAAGTGCATGTACAAAGGCAAGTACTATGAGTCGTGACACGTCTATCACCCCAGTGCATCGTCATGTCAGCTGGTCCTATCCCTCCCAGCTAGAACCACATTGCAGCCACATCCTCCCGCCACATCTGACTTCACCGAAGGGCATTAATTTGTTCATTAAATAATCAGTTACACTGAAGAGGTAATAACACAGCACGCTACATGACCCCTTAGAGTCAAATCAGAAGGCCCATGAGCATCAAAGTTCAACATCGCTCCCATGTACCCCATACATAGCATGTTACTGTGCCTCTGACGTCTTGAGTATAGCAACACGACGGGGGTGGTCTAGATGCGGACATAGGTGCGTTGCAACAAATGGGTGGATGTGTATCTAAGTATGTAGCTCATCTCCCTCAACCCCGTCCCTTCTACTCAGATAACATTTAAGTGGACCCCATATATCAGTTGGTCGTGAGGTTATTGGCAATAACTCAGAGTACGTGGCAATCTGTCCCTGACAGTAGGTGAGGTCTCGTAGCCAGTTCTTAAATTTGGGGGCCCTCCCCCTGCCCCATCTGCATGCCACTCGCCTTTTGGCCATGAGGAAGGCAAGTGCAATAAATTTACGGTGCGCCGCTTGTATAGGTTCTACATATCCCAAAAGCGCCATGATAGGGGACGGATCAATTGTCAAATCTATCATCAGGGAGAGGGCGGTAAACACCTGACACCAGTATCTTTGAACCGCATCACACGCCCACGCCAAGTGGAGAAAATCCGCACCCGGTGCATGACATCTATCACAATGATCTGTAGTGCGAAGCTGAAAGCGATACATCCGTGCTGGAGTGCAATAAAGTCTATGCACAAACTTATAATGGATAATCCTGAACCTGCTGCTAGAGGAAATGCGTTCAGTCTGCTGAAGGCAGAACTCCCATTGCCTGTCTGACAGGGGGGTCGCCAATTCCAGGTCCCATTTAGCCCTAGCCCGCAATTGCGGGGTGTCCATCAACGAATGAACCGATCTGTAGATAGTGGAGACTAATTTGCTAGGGGTATCATCCTGGAGCATGCGCTGCAGGGGGGCAACAGTCAGGGGTTCTTTCGGAAAATCAGGCATGAGGGCCTTAAGTCCTTGCTTGAGTCTAATGTAGAGAAAGACATCGAGTGGGGTCACTTGCACACCTTCACAGAGATGTTCCATGGAACGGAATGTACCATTGTGATATAAGTCACCCCATGTTTTGACATTAGTTTTATGAAGCAGCTTACGAAATCCTGCCTCCTGTAGCAGGGGCATGTTTGGGTGGTAGGCGAGGGGCAAGCGTGGTGCATACACCATGCCTATTCCCAGTATGCGAGTCAATTGGGTTCACGCCGTCACTGTGCTCATCACCGGTGTGGACGTTTTATCTCTGCCAGTAACTACAGTATATAACGCACCTTCGATAGGTATCGGATGAGCCAGCCAGTGTTCGGCTGCTAATTGAGGCATGTATCGAGGTTGTTTCACCCAATAAAAGGCATAATGAGCCTGAGCAGCTTGATAATAGAGCTCAAAATCCGGAACGCCAAATCCTCCCTTACTATATGGTGTAATGAGAACATCCCACTTGAGCCGAGGCGATTTCCCACCCCACACCAATCGAATAAGTTCAGTCCTAAGTCGCGAAAAAAAATATCGGCCTGGATAGTAAGGAATATTTAAAAATAAATATAACAATTGAGGTAAAATCACCATTTTGATCAAGGAAGTCCTACCCGCCATGGAGAGGGGCAATGTGATCCAACGGGAGATATTATCTGCGATGCGGTCCATTGCCGTACCATAATTAGCCCTCATCAATTCGTCTCGGTTCTTTTCTATGCAGATACCAAGGTACTTGAAATCGCCCTCACACCAAGAAAGAGGATAATCTAGCGCAAACTGCTTTGTAGAGGCCGTGAGAGGAAAGATACAAGACTTGCCCCCGTTGATCTGGACTCCGGAGAGTGTACCAAAGCGCACAAATTCACGAAGAATCGGGTTTAGATTATCACTGGGATCCCGTATATATAAGGTAATATCATCTGCATATAGAGATATAAGGATTTGGCGTTGAAAACACCTGAGCGCCTTGTCGTTGTGGTGCTGTCTTAGTCTTGCCGCAAGCGGTTCCGTTGCGATAGCAAACAACAACGGCGACAGGGGGCACCCCTGTCTGGTACCTCTAGTGATAGGGAATGCCGCGGAGAGTTTACCGTTGATGAGCACCTTGGCCTCTGGAGCTTCATAAAGGAGCTTGATCCAAGATAGAAATAGGGCCGGAAATCCCATGGTTTCCAGCACTTGAAACAAATAATCCCACTCCAAGGTGTCAAATGCCTTGGTGGCATCGAGGAAAACAGCTGCCATAGGCAGGTCCTCAGACACAGTGTTCAGGATCGAGAAAAAGGTACGCAGATTATGGGACATCGCCCTGCCAGGCACAAAGCCCGATTGGTCCGGCAGAATCAAATTAGGGAGCAGTAGACTGATACGGGTAGCAATCAATTTAGCCAGAATTTTCGCATCGCAGTTAAGCAGTGAGAGTGGTCGATAAGAATCACATTTATTTGCCGGTTTACCCGGTTTCAACAGCGAAGTGATGAGGGCGAAGCGCATAGAGGGGGGTAAGTGGCCAACCTCCAGGGCATCTTCATATACCTCTCTCAATACCGGTGCCATAAAGTCAATGTATGTTTTGTAGAATTCCATTGGGATTCCATCAAGCCCCGTAGCCTTCCCTGAGTGCATGTGCATGATACCTTCCCTCACCTCATCGAGCTCAAAAGGGGCATTCAGAAAGGCTCGCTGTGCATCGCTCAGCCACCCTAGGGACACATCAGCAAGGTAATCTTGCAAATTTAATCTGTTCGTTCTAGCGGACGTATACAATGTACCATAGTGATTCACAAATGCATTAAGAATCTGCGTAGTGTCCCTGTATATCAGTCCCTCCGAGTGCTCTAGTTCCAATATTACATTAGAGGGCCTCATTAGTTTTATAGTCGCGGCTAAAGCCTTTCCCGGCCTCTCACCCTCACCGAACCGACGAGCCGTCCAATATTTGCCCCTAAAGTTGCTTTCCCTAATGGCCTCATCTGTATATTCGGTCAGTGTGTTGCGTATGCTTGAAAGGGTGGCATTGTCAGGTTTGTCAGCCAAGACTGTCTCAAGGGTCTTGAGTTTGTCCTCCAAAAGTCGCAAGCGACTCAGAATACTCTTCAAAATTCCCGACCCTTTTGCTATGCATATGCCTCTCAGTGTGACCTTAAAGGCATCCCAGATAGTCTCCACATCTTGTACAGAATCCTTATTGCGTCTGAAGAAGTCTAAACACTCTTCCCGCAACTCTTCCTGAAACGCGATGTCTAACAACATCGTGGGCTGCAACCTCCAAGCAGTCAGGGGGGGACCTAGGTCAATTGCCCGCAATGTAACTCGAACAGGCGAGTGATCAGAGTAGGTTCTAGGGAGGTGCTGGGCTGCAGTAAGCGCCGCATATAGCTGCGGAGAAATGAGGATATAATCAAGCCGTGCCCAGGAACGTGCATGTGCCGTGAAATGCGTACCTTCCCTTACATCCACGTGCATACGTCTCCAGGCGTCCAGAAGGTTATGGTCGTTTATGGACTCAATTAGTGTCATCCTAGCTTTGGTGTAGTGGTGTGGTGCAGGGTGCGATCTGTCTACATCAGGATGAAGAGAAGTATTGAAATCACCCCCCCAGATAAGGTGTTGTGGACCCGTGCCCACAATGGCAGCCCACAGGTCTTCGAAGAAATGAGGGTCATCCGTGTTTGGGCCATAACAACATACCAACGTGACATCTATATGTCCCAGTCTGCCCCACATCATACAATATCTTCCGTGTCCATCCACTTTGGTGCCTGCCAAAACAAAGGGTGTGCCTTTCTTCACCAAGATCGCCGTGCCTCTCGCATATGTCGAGTAAGAGGAGAAGGTGGTACACAACGCCCATCGACTCACAAAGGTGGGAACTGGTCGAGGGCTGAAGTGGGTCTCTTGGAGAAAAGCTATGTGGATTGAATGACGATCCAAATATGTCAGGATTTGTCTCTTATTTCTCGGGTCTCCCAGGCCCCGCACATTCCACGTTAATACATTCAAATCAGTACCCTCCATATGTGTGGTCGTGTTCAAGGGCTGTAGAAGGTGTCAGTAAAGACCATAATGGCCAGTAACTGCAATCAATGGTGGGCGTAGGACATGCTATCTCCCAGTTGTGCCGACCCACCAGTCCAAGCCTCCCAGAATCGTACATGTCATTGCAGTCTTCTTCAATAGTGTGAACGTGTACCATGTGCACCTCAAGGTATGTCCTGTGAGTACTCTTAACGAACGATCCTGTCGGATCCAGTGGTAACATCTCTTCGACATCTATTACTTCGAAACAAACTATAACATTCCCGAACTCCCCCCCTCCCTCGCTCCATAAGTAAAATCTCCACCCCTTTGTAGTGACAAAAAACACCATTACTTCAGCAGCATCGATATGAGCATATACATCACATGACAGTCCTAGTATCAGAAGTATACGTGGGCCATCAATAGATACAGTCGACCCTCCCCCCTTCCAATATTCGACCAGTGCAGACATCATGATACGGGCCCATACCCTGGGGCTGTCCATACCTCTGAGTAAAAAGGAGCATAGCCCAGTGTCGAAGCAAACACTGCAAAACATTATGATCTGATATGCATCGATACTGCCTTTGACACTACAGAACAGTAAGTTACACAAGCAGCTCAACAGTCCACCCCCCACCCACTGAAGCATCCCCAACTTGCCAGAATCCCCATCCCACCCCCCACCCCCCACAACATCCAAGTAACTCAAGAGGTGCAAAATAGGCAACTCAGTCAATGGGGTACACCCTATGGGGAACATCAAAAGGCATGCACAAAGCCACCCCCCTCCACCACACTCCTCCTCCTGTACGGCCTCCAACGGGTAGAGCTAAGGAGGAGGGGGGGTGGTGCCTGGAGTACATTACCACCAGCAGTCCAATATCCGTCCATGATATATTCGCACAGCAGCGTCGCCGTCTCAGATTCGGTAAACTCTCAGGCCGCTAGATCAATGTCAACAGAACAGTAGAAGTAGAACAGCATCCAGTCCCATGTTTATAGGTCTTCATGCAGCGATCGTTCGTCATCACGCTCTCTGTCCTCGTCGTGTCCGTGGTCTGATCTCGCACGACGCAGGCTTTTCAAAAAATCTTCCACTTGTTGCGGGTTGGTAAAGAAGCGCTGCTTTGCTTGGTGAGTCACTCTTAATTTAGCAGGGTATAATAACGCATAGTCAATCTGTAGGGCACGGAGTTTTTTCTTCACATCCAGGAATTTTTGCCGATGTTCCTGCACCACAGGAGTGAAGTCAGGGTAAATGGAGAAGCTGACTCCATCGCTGGAGAGATTGCGGTTAGTGCGCGCCGCCCTCAGTGCAGTGTCGCGATCCCGGTAGTTGAGGAGACGCGCAATGATGGGTGGTGGTGGAGCACCAGGTTTAGGCTGCGGTCCAAGTGATCGGTGGGCTCGCTCAACAATGAATTGCTTGGAAAACGCCTCTGGTCCTATCGCAGTCAGCAGTATCTTCTCCACGTATTCTTCCGTGCGTCCCGTGTTGGTGGATTCCGGCACACCTATCACGCGAATGTTGTTCCTGCGGCTGCGCGCCTCCAACTCCTCATTCTTAGCCGCAATGACCCTGAGGACATTGTCCATTCTCGAGAGTCACGTGGAATGAGAGGCAGTCGTGTCCTCGTGATCAGATATGCGCCGTTCGGCTTCCGTGATGCGGTCCTCATGTACATCTATTTTTTGAGCTATGGCGTCCATTCTGGAGGAGATACGATCCACCTTGTCCACTATCGTAGCAAACCCTTGCCTCATTTCTTGCATCAATTGTTGAATAGCGGACTCTGATGAGGCGAGGCTCGCTTCAGCCGTCGAGGGACTCTGGGAGCAGGTCGCATCCGGTGCATGACGCAATCCCTTCTTGCTGCTGGTACTGTCGAATGTCAGCTTGGGCTGTTTATTATCCAGTTTCCCCATTCTAGGCTTTTTGTATGAGCTTGCAGCGGCAAGCGGTGGTCGCGATTTTCGTATGACTAGGCTAGGGCTAGTGCTCGGTAGCATATACACGGGGCAGTGCGACCGGACGCCTTTATCCCAAGTGGTCAAGACAGGCCAGAGAGACCTTGGATGTGCACAACTGGGCAGGAGAAGGGGCAGCCAATCCGCTTTTTCCAGAGCAATGTTCCCTGCACACAGAGCAACAGGAGGACGAGGGAAATGAGCAATAAGAGGCTGATAGGATGTGACAGTGGAGTGACAGGCAGGCCATACAGCCTGGAGGGTCGTGAGGGGTAGCGCGGGCTACGTGGTCGCAAACCAGGTCGGGCGAGCAGTGATTCCCAAACCTGCGCTGTCTCCGCACTCAAAGGGGGTCTTCTAGAGATTCGCCAAGGTATTCTCACAGAGCACACACTCCAGCGCCTTCAGCTTGCAGGGCAGCACACACGAGCTGAGCCAGAAGATTGTTCCCCGTGCTCCGTCCACGAGCCCAGGAGCAGCGTGATGCTCCGCAGCTATGATGGTCCCAGATGGCGGTAAAATGCCTCAATGACGGTACTGCACAAATCCAGCGCCGGGCCGTAAGGGGGATCCCGATGTTGTAACAAGAATGAGCGTGGCTTCCCAGGAATGTGGGCCGGTAACGCAGCACTCCGCAGGTCGTCTAGGCGCCCACAGCGCCTGCACCCCTCCCTACCGGCCGAGCCCCCAGCAACTGAGGCCGCTCCATGCGTGTGTATGGGCGCTTGCTATTCCAGCGCTAGTTTAGCCACCACAGCTGCCCGAGATGGACGGTCCCTCGGTCGGCGTGTCAGGATGTCTCAGATATCACCGCCGCAGGAGGCGCGCCCCGCTGAACGCGCCCTCGGCCACTGTCACAGCCCGGGGCAGCAAGGGGGGGCCGAGCCCTTTAAGCCGGGTCACCTCGGTGTAGATACAGTCTCTCTAGCCCCCAACCGGCCGTCGGGATCGGTGGAAGGCTGCCAGATTGTCCCGTGCCCCAGCTCCTTACCGCAGCTCAGAGTATGTCCGCGCCTGAGCACAGCTCCTCACAGGCAGGCCGACGATGCCAGGCCGATGTGACAGTCCTTTAGAGGCACCGTATGGCCCGCGAGGCGGGAACTCCGAGGGTGTGCGCCTTCTCAGCCGTCTCTCCGTGGGAGGCCTGTTCGCCTAGTGGAAAGCCGTGGTCCGGCGTAGTTCACCGGCCCCCGCAGGCCGCTCCGCCGCCCTTCGCTGCAGGTCCCGGTGGGGAAAGCGCTGACCCTAGCTGCACCGCACCGGGCCGTAGAGCCTCCAAACTTTCACCGCCTCTGCAAGTATATTCACGCTACATACGATCGCAGTTCTGACAGCTATGGAGCCGGTTAAGCTGATAAATGTAGGATAAATGATCCAGGCAGCAGGAGCCTCACGCAAGTGCGGCCATACTGCTCGTGCGCCCTCTAGCGCCCCCATCCATCACCATTCTTTAGCCCACTCAGCCACCTCATTTCAGACATGGCTATATGCAAATCAGTCTGACCCTGTGCCTCATGGGAACAGTCCAGCCCGAACTGCCAAGCCATGTCTTCCATGGATCGGAAACAAGCATCATGGGACCGGTTTCGGATTCATAATCCTCATCAGCCAGGCTATCTTGAATCCAGTGGCCAAGTGAGCAAGGGACTCACGTCTGAGCATACCCTGCCACACTTAGGGCGAACAAAGCGATACAAAAGGGGATGATGGACGGAGCATTTGAGCAAATCAAACACTCACCCCCAGTCAACTGATCTGGGTTCAATCCATCACCATTCTTTAGCCCACTCAGCCACCCCATTTCAGACATGGCTATATGCAAATCAGTCTGACCCTGTGCCTCATGGGAACAGTCCAGCCCGAACTGCCAAGCCATGTCTTCCATGGACCGGAAACAAGCATCCTGGGACCGGTTTTGGATTCATAATCCTCATCAGCCAGGCTATCTTGAATCCAGTGGCCAAGTGAGCAAGGGACTCATGTCTGAGCATACCCTGCCACACTTAGGGCGAACAAAGCGATACAAAAGGGGATGATGGACGGAGCGTTTGAGCAAATCAAACACTCACCCCCAGTCAACTGATCTGGGTTAATCCATCACCATTCTTTAGCCCACTCAGCCACCCCATTTCAGACATGGCTATATGCAAATCAGTCTGACCCTGTGCCTCATGGGAACAGTCCAGCCCGAACTGCCAAGCCATGTCTTCCATGGACCGGAAACAGGCATCCTGGGACCGGTTTCGGATTCATAATCCTCATCAGCCAGGCTATCTTGAATCCAGTGGCCAAGTGAACAAGGGACTCACGTCTGAGCATACCCTGCCACACTTAGGGCGAACAAAGCGATACAAAAGGGGATGATGGAGGGAGCGTTTGAGCAAATCAAACACTCACCCCCAGTCAACTGATCTGGGTTTAATCCATCACCATTCTTTAGCTCACTCAGCCACCCCATTTCAGACATGGCTATATGCAAATCAGTCTGACCCTGTGCCTCACACGAACAGTCCAGCCAGAACTGCCAAGCCATGTCTTCCATGGACCGGAAACAAGCATCCTGGGACCGGTTTCGGATTCATAATCCTCATCAGCCAGGCTATCTTGAATCCAGTGGCCAAGTGAGCAAGGGACTCACGTCTGAGCATACCCTGCCACACTTAGGGCGAACAAAGCGATACAAAAGGGGATGATGGACGGAGCGTTTGAGCAAATCAAACACTCACCCCCAGTCAACTGATCTGGGTTTAATCCATTACCATTCTTTAGCCCACTCAGCCACCCCATTTCAGACATGGCTATATGCAAATCAGTCTGACCCTGTGCCTCATGGGAACAGTCCAGCCCGAACTGCCAAGCCATGTCTTCCATGGACCGTAAACAAGCATCCTGGGACCAGTTTCGGATTCATAATCCTCATCAGCCAGGCTATCTTGAATCCAGTGGCCAAGTGAGCAAGGGACTCACGTCTGAGCATACCCTGCCACACTTAGGGCGAACAAAGCGATACAAAAGGGGATGATGGACGGAGCGTTTGAGCAAATCAAACTCTCACCCCCAGTCAACTGATCTGGGATTAATCCATCACCTTTCTTTAGCCCACTCAGCCACCCCATTTCAGACATGGCTATATGCAAATCAGTCAGACCCTGTAATTAATACCTTGACACAGAAGTGTACCACTTAGTGATTTTTACAATCATTACCACTAAGAAATACCTCCTTATTCTTTTCACTGTAACATTTGTGTGTATAAGGTAAATCCCATGTTGACTTGATGTATCCTTTACCCAACCTTTCATACTGGCCTGCTGGTATATACTCTTGGCAATATTTAAACTGGAAAGTTGTTATCGGAATTGTGATTATTTCCGTGAATTATCCATTCATCAAGTGTGTATGTGTGCTCTAAGCAAAGCAATATAAAACGCGCCTAAAGCCAGAATTTGGCAGGAGCTGCACTTATGTTTTGTCTATGAAGGTGCGGAGATCAGACCTCACAACAATTCTGTGTCGAGTTATCCTTGAAGCTTCAGTACTCACTGTACAGACAGTTTACCAAGCAAAGCTGATGTCAGAGCAATAACATATTATTCTCATATAAATCACAACGCTCTTCTAGGCTGAAAGCTAAATCAACAATTATGTGTCGTATGCAGAAGCAGCAAAAGGAAAAATGGCGTTTAAACATTTAATAAGCTCATGCTAACTTAACACAGTTTATAGATAAGCAGTAACTATATGACACCCCCCCCATGATCCGAGCACGGATAAGATAAGATAAGGGCCTCCTCATGAAAGCAGAGTTCAAGAACGATGAGCAACGTTATAATTTAAAAATTGATGGAATTTTTTTTCATAAACCAATTCAAAAAAATCCAAAATGTCAATACAGTGTTTACTTGTACTCAAGCCAATCGTTCCGGGAGGTGAAAAATTCAAGCAAAATTTGCAAAAAGTTATGTCAGTAGAAAACAAGGGGCCATGATCTAAAACTTGGAAAGCTTTTAGGGCAAGACCGAATATGCAAAATATGCAGCAACAGCCTCCAAAATGAAATCACCGTCTTCATCCGAAAACAGTTCAGCCATCCAATTTAACAGTGGGAAAGAACATACGTGCTCTTCTAGTACCGGAGCCTCTATCACCATCAGAGGACAACTCGGTGGGTTCTCAAGAAAGCTCTGTGCCAAGAAATCTTGCGCTGCTGCGAGTATGTTCCAATGACCCATTAGTCCATGCATCGCTGCCAAGGCCATAATCCTTTCGCCAGAACAAACCAACTCGTGAGTAACGACGGGACTCATCAGCTGATTAAAATCGACGTCAGGAGAAACCGTCTTGCAGAGACACAAATCAAGGGCCCAGTCAAAATCTGAGCTGAGGCAGAAACACAGGCAGGACACATGTAAAATAGGAAAATCGAAACGATAATCCATATGCCGTGCTTAAAGTCACATGCGGCAGAGTACCATAATATTCAAGCATCCTGTTGTGAAACAGTGCCAGGAGGGGATGCGCGGCTTCTTGCACAGGAAGGGCATCCATGTTTAATAAAGCAAAATATCCCCAGAACGCCTGCCGCCAGTGTCAGCAAAACCGGGAATCCACCAAATAAACTTGAAAAAATAGAATAGAAGAAAGCAGGAATGACCCCAAATATTTTCTCAAATGAAGTCACAAGACCGCTCCTAACTATTTAAAAAAAAGTGCGCGAGCCCAGTCGTGGACGACGCGTTAAAGATTAAATGAACCAGTTCGCTGAAATGCAACGGCAAATCAGTTTTTAAAAGGGCCTGAACCTCTGTGCGGGTGTTAGCTATGTGAAGCACAAATGTTTCTCGAGCCGAACTCAAGGCCACTTCTTTTTGGGACAAAAGAGCTCTTATTCTACTCATGCCATTGAACTCCGCTGTCAAGGTTGGGATGCGCGGCCAGATGGAAACATCCCTTTTCCCATGCGGGGGTGAGTAAAGTACATTTCTGCAGCAAACCCCACGCTCCGATACGGTCACCACATAAGCAACACCTTTAATTAACCAACAATAATCTTCATTATTTAAAAGTAAATAACTGCCGTTTGCCAGTAAAGTAAAAGTGGGAATGATTGCCGGAACTGGTGTTCCTTTCAAAACACAGGCTAAATTTAGCCGGTCCTGGTTACAAGAACCGTGCAATTGAATGTGTCTACACATTAAGGAGTGATCTGGTGTTTCTGTACACTCCTCCCCATTCAGATAAACTTCTTGTCCGTCTTTTAAACATCTGTAAGTAAATGGGAGGGACCAGACTTCATGAAGAAATGCATTACCTAATGGTTCATATCGACCTATAGCAACATATTGCATTCAATTGGTAAATTTATATAAAGCAAATGGTAATGTTATCAAACCGTGGATAAGCCACGTTGCAGCAGTGGCCTCTGCCACAGAGAAAGGCAAGGATTCCAACCTTTCAATATGCAACATTGAAAAAGATGCATCGCGCATGGAAAGCAAGCGCTGCTTGTCAGTTAAATTAAAAGGGGCAAAGAGAGAGGACACATTCATGTAGGTCCATGGCACCTTGCCAGACTTCAGCGTCTGTAGGGTCCACGCAAATTGCATGACAGAACGCAATTGATTTTGACCATGGTACAATACAGACACTTCATCCTGCACAATATCCACTACAAAGGACACAATCTGTGATGTCTTCCAGATTTCATTGTAAATAGCATATATCCATCTTTTTGATCTACCACTAGCCGGGCCTTTTATGAAATCATTTAAATCTACATCTTCATTCAGCTTGGAGAGATGCTGTTTAACCGCAGCCAAGGTTGAATGTTTTAGCCAATTTTGACATAATTTGCCTACCGAATAGGTCGTGACAGAATGGTCAGTATCAAAACGTGGATCAGGTCTGACCTGTTTAAAGCCATCAGATAAACCCAAAAAACAGTGCTGGCAAGAATCAGCACTTCTGTGCCACATCAGCCAAACTTTTGCATCCATACTGGATATGTTAAAGGATGAATTTAGCAATAGGGTCTGCAGGTCCCTAATGGAAAACTGAGTAAAATTATTCCAGCCAGAATATTCTTCTAACTCAGGGATGGTAGGAGTATTTAATTTTTTAGAAGTAGCCAATCCAAAGCATGTTGTTTGTGAAATAGTAGAGTTCAGAAACAACATGTGATTTGGGATGAAGCATGCCCGGTGCAAAGCCTCTGTGCCTTGTACCTGCCAGTTTTTAGAACCCCAAATAGATTTCAGGTCAATAGATTCCTTCCATAATTCACAGCCTATAACTCGAGCTGTCAATGATTGCTTTAAGTCACGGTTCATTCGCTCCACTACACTATTACCCTCAGGTCTGTAGGGAGACGAAAACTTGACTTGGACCCCCATCGAAGTCATGGCATCCTTATACGCCTTAGAGACGAAAGCCGGACCCTGATCAGAATGGAAGGTACCACAGGCAAAAATCCCTACAAAGACACGCAAATCTCTTATGACAGTCTGTGAATCAGCGCTGCGATGGGGCCATACCCACACAAAGTGTGTGCATGAATCAACTGCTACTAAGATGTACTTATACGCAGTATCAGAGGAAAAAGGACTGCAGTGATCTAAATATACACAACCTAGCGGTTTATTAGATATGTACAACTGTGTCTGTGGCGAACGCGCAGCAGTCGAAGGTTTAATCTGCTGGCAAATGTCACATTGAAGGACATAGTCTCGCGTCTGTTTGTACAGTCCCCGCCACCAGAAACGTTGTTGTAATTGAGCTACAGTGGCCGAGACGCCCGCATGCGCAGACGCCACACCTTCATGCGTCGCTGTAATCAAGCTAGCTCTGCGATCCGAGTTGGGAATCAAACGTTCTCCAACTTCAGGAATTGTCACAAAAGGAACCTTTTCGGGACTTAAGTGGTATGTGTACTTCGAAGGGAACCCCGTAGGATGTTTACCTCCCTTCTCAGTGGCAGCAACGGCCGCCATGATGTCATCATCAATCTTACTTTTGGACCGTGTAACTGCTGCAACTAAATACGTAGACACCGCTGATTTCGCCGCTTCATCAGCAAGTGAGTTACTGACAGCGTGAACTCCCACACGCTGATGGCCGAGAGTATGAATCACAAAAACGAGTGGCAACTTACCCTTAAGCTCAGCCACTCGAACCCAGATCATCTTGTGTTTTATTGTGCTACGCTTGGAATCACGAAAATCATTCTGAATCCAAAAGAACAAGTTTTCATTGTAAGACTGGACACAGTAGTAAGAATCACTCACAATAAGAGTAGTCACACTAGGATCAGCGTACTCCAACGCCAGTAAGAGAGCACGAAGCTCTGCCAATTGTGTGGTGCAGTCCCCTAGAGTTTGCGTGTGCACAACTCTGGACTTGAACTCATCGTTCACCATGGCACCGACCATAATGGCGCATGCGGAAACGTAGGCGTGTTTAGAGCCATGCGCAACCTGGCCGGACCATCAGTGTAAATGATGCAATGGAAGTCCTCCAAAGGTCGCATAGCTAGAGGAGCAGGATGAACGAATTCATACTGCAAGTTCTCCTGCGACTGTAATGAGGCATCAAAAATAAACATGACATCCGTAGACGTCAAGGAAGCAGCCCATTGAATCCACCGAGGGTGAAAAGCTTTAGAATTCGGTACCCTGGCTTTCGTAACTGCCTCCAAATGAGGACAGGGTGTAACAACCAACATGCGTTTTCCCTGTGAGCAGGTTCCTTAAGAATCGCCATCTGTACAGCCGTTAAAACTTTCTCCACAGTAGAAAACCGCATTTCAGCCGAAGTGTACAAGTGTGACTTGTAAGCAATAGGTACTGTGTCTCCTTCATTAAATGTTAGGTACGTGAAACCCACCGTCCCAGGAATGATTCTTATCACCAGGTTAGGGTGGTTATCATGAGTCAGTAAGAATTTAGAAGCGAGTAGATCAGCCTGCAAGGATTGCAAGATGGCTGAGTGCTCAGGCAGCCAGCATGATTTGGAAAAAGTTAGTTGTATCAAAGCATACAAAGGCTTGATACGCTGGGCATATTCCGGAATGTATGTTCTCCCGAAATTTAAAAAACCCAGCAAAGACTGTAATTTTTTCATTGTTGTAGGAGCGCGCAATTGTGCGCATTTCTCCAAGAAGTGAGGAGCCAAACCTCTACCTTCATTGTTGAGCTCATAGCCCAGGATCAACACTGTGTACTCTGCAATGTGCGATTTCGCAAAGTTAAATTTGTAACCCATGTCAGCAAAGTTACAAATTATGCTGTTGACTCGACACAGATGCTCCCGAATTTTGTCGTCTGTGAGATATATGTCATCCACATACGAGCTTGCATCTGGGTCGATCCTCTCTAAGAGAGAGACTATGCGGGCGGTGAAAATCCCAGGACTATTCTTATAGCCCATTGGGAGACGCCGAAATTGTTTTTGGACCCCGGCGCAAGTAAAGCTGGTCCATTGGGAACTAAGACCATCCAATCTATGGGCATAAAACCCGTTAGAAATGTCAAGCGTGGTCTTAAAACGCTTACGCACAAGACTATCCACTAGGGCAGAGCCGTGAGTATTCTCTACTGGACAGTGACGGCAATGCGAGTTTAAATGCCGGTAATCCAATAATGTTAATGTTAATGTTATGGGTGTCTTATATAGCGCTCGGCTACTCCATGGAGTGTCCCGGCGCTTTTTCCAACCCACAACCGACTACAGAAAAATGGCAAAAGGAAGAGGGGAAAGACAGGTTACTGTCCATACAACCATGTCTTTAAGTCCTTTCTGAAGACCAGCAGACTTGAAGTACATCGGAGTGACAGAGGAAGGCTGTTCCATAGCTGGGAAGCCAGGCGTTTGAAGGAACGTCCCCCAATCCTAGCCTTCCTGACAGTGGGGACAGTGGCAAGGCCAAGGGATTCTGACTGCAATACCAAACGATATGACCCGTCTGGCTTGGTCACAGTAAAAAGAGGGTTATTCATCGGTGACACACATGTTTCATTAACTCCCTGATATTCCAATTGTTCAAGGATTGCCGCGACGGAAGCCTTGGATTCACGCCGTATGGGATATTGAGGTTGAGGCTGCGGCTGAGACCGTAAAGGAATCTCATGGCATGGGGACAATTTATCCCAACCACATGTCTGGCGGGGCTGGTCACATCCTTGCTGACCACCCCGACCCCTTCCGCCTCCTCCACCACCGGTCTTCGGGGCCGATGAGTCCTGAAAGGAACGAGGAGAGCGTTGATCAGAAACCTGAAATGGATCAGGTGATTTAATCATTGCGCGATCGCGCAAGCCATAAACACGTTCTGTTTGCGCAGGCATCGGAGACGCAGGGCTGGACTCTTGTGTCTGCTGTTGTTGCTGTTGCTTACCCTGTTTCTGTTTTTTAGGCTAAATTTTGTTTTTTGGACTTTGGGCTGAACTTCCGTTTCTGAAGTCTGCCCTTGGGGTTGCTTCTTCTCTTTTACAGAAAAAGGCTTTAGACCCTTGCTATTGTGACCCACTTTTCTATAAGCAGCCACAATAATCCTCGCTAACTGCCTGGGTTTATCGGCATCGGGAATCACCTCCAAAGCATAAGCCACTTGAAAGTTCACCGCATCCCCCTTGACATTAGCAAAAATGAGATCGCAAACTATATCAAAGGAGCCACACAAGCGCATACCCAATACAACCGCTGCCTCCGGTCCGTGATCAACTTGAACACGTTTAATGATCGTAGGCAGGACAGCCATAGACGGAGTGCCGTAACACCTCGCATAGACCGCCGCAAATGTTTTTCCCCAGGTCTCACAGTCAACGAGTTCGGGGGCCAAATCCTTTGGTAAACTAATCGTTAAGATCCTATGTTTATTTCCAGGAGTTGTTTTAGGAAATACTGCTTCCAGCTGGTCAAATTTCTCGGCAAGCCAGAAAGGAAAATCATCCATTTCCTGGGGACGCTTACCCATCACTGCATTGACCATTACAGGACTGAGCTTCAAACTGCCCTGTCCCGCTGGAAGAGCCGGACCCCCCGGGGGCCCACCCGGGAGATGACGACCTATGTATTGCACTAATGCACGAATCACGGCAATAGAAACTACATGTAGTCTACGAACCTCCGCCAAGGTACAATTGCCGTGTTGAGGATGAGGAGTAAATCCAGCCAAAACAGGCCAATTTGCGCCAGGAATGGACAAAGGACCTAACCTCGGAGCGGTTAAAGAATAGGGTAGGGCGCCACCAAACCAAACTCGATGCTGCCAATGATCAATAGGTATTTCCAGTGCCCTGTACGGAGTGCTATTTGTTTGCTCACTTCCTGCCGCGAGGACTGCACCGTACTCCAGCTTGCACCTTGAGGCTGCTAGTTAATCCTTCACTTATTGCGACACCCGCTCCGCGGGTGCCGCTCACTTGTTCCATCTGGCTGCCTAACCCTGGTGTGAGCGGCTCCACAATCGGTGGAGAGGACACTCGCTCCCAGGAGAGACCGGGCACGTTAGGAACCAGCGCGTGTGGAGCCTACCGGGAGACTGCGAGGACCAGCATCCTCCACTGCACACAGCTGGTGCCTCTTCCCCCGGCTGCCACGCCCCCAGCCCCCAGCAATACTTAGCCCAGGATTGACCGGCACAGTGGGTGCTATTTGTTTGCTCACTTTCTGCCACGAGGACTGCACCGTACTCCAGCTTGCACCTTGAGGCTGCTAGTTAATCCTTCACTTTTCGCGACACCCGCTCCGCGGGTGCCGCTCACTTGTTCCATCTGGACTGCGAGGACCAGCATCCTCCACTGCGCACAGCTGGTGCCTCTTCCCCCGGCGGCCACGCCCCCAGCCTCCTCCTACATAACTGGCGCAATCACCACCGTGACGCGGGACGCGCGCGGGACGGAGCTCGGGCGAAGACCGGGCAAAGAGCGGGCCGTTTGAGGCCGTTCGAGGACGGAAAGGACTGGTCTGGCCCATACTCTTGGTCCCTAACTGTGTTCCCTAGTGCTCCAGCTGCCCAATCACCTGTTGTAGTTGTTGTTTGAAGATCAAACCTCGGCACAGGGATACTATAGACATCCACAAAAAGGCAGCGGTGGCCACAAACCAGCTGGCGGCACAGCCTGTACCATCTCTGTCAGCCACGGCAGGTCATCCTGCACCACCCCTGGAAGCTGTGACTAAACCGAAGGTTAGAGATTTTAATTTCAAACAATTCACTAATCAACAACCTACCACTAATAGAGTTAATGCCAATAGAGATCGCCCTAGGGGCTATGTTGATCTTCCACCTGATGTTAGACCCTATGTTGTTGTACTAACAGGGGTCCCGGAACTGCAATACCATCAACAGGAAGACTTTGGTTCATTAAAGAACAAAGTAATCCACTGGCTTAATACCAACAGGCCAATACCAAACCACCTGAGGAGTAAAATCCTCATGGTGCGCCGGGTCCCCTGGATAGGCACTTCACATAAGTCCATTACCGGCGATTGTGTAGTGGTTTCATTTGAAAATCCCAACACAGCGCAATCTGTACACTCCTGGTATCAAACCAATGTAAATTCACCGATAGCATCAAGACCACTTACTTACTTCTACCCTCCGCAACCACAACTGAACACAGGAGGGAACTGGAGCTGGATCCCGGAGAGAAAAGGCGGGTGGGGCAGGCCCCCCAACCATTGGTCAGACATGTACGGTGGGTGGACCGGGGCCCCGACGTATAACAGATTCGGGTGCCTCGAGGAAGTGGATTGACTCACATATAGGTCAACTGACATTCTACCAGTAGTTGACTAGTTCTGTCGCTCTGTCTACCCTCTGGGTCGATCAGCTTCTCCTAGTCCCCAACCTAAACTGGATCGATCTGCTTCTCCCATACTACAATTCCATTTGGGGAGCCATAATTTAAACTTAGGCGACACTAGATATTTAGAACGGGCACCCGTTGAACTCCCAGAGGGCAACATAACTCATAAGCCAACTAATGACAGTAAGAATGACATAGACAAGCCCAGAATAGACCCAAGCAACAAGGCCAATTCCCTGCCTGACACCAAGTTAAAAATAAACTTGGTGGTAATGGACGGTGTGTCCGCCACCCAGCAAGGACAGTCTGGGCCACGTAAGTGCTCTCTGGCACTTAATGCCACCGATACCCAGGCGGCTCCTGGAGTGGTATCTATACTCTCCTGGAATGTCGCCGGGCTGGCCAATAAATTAGACTCCCCCGAATGGGTAGAACTTACCGAAGGGCATGACATATGCCTACTACAAGAAACCTGGGCCAGGGATAACCACTCCCGGACGGGATATGTGTCATTTGAGATACAGGCAAAATGGGGTGGAAAGGGACGACCCTCAGGGGGCCTATTGATTTGGGTGGGATCTCACCTTGGCTGCAGGGCTACAAAACTGGAAACAAACTCAGCCGATTTCCAGTGCGTATCTCTGGAGTGGCCCGGTGGTGTCACTGTGACACTGATCAATGTATACTCGAGATCGGTAGGGATAGCAGCTATCTCGAGTACAATTAATGATCTAGTGCTGTTTCTTGATTCTACCACTCCTTGCTCCACACTGATAGTTGGAGGAGATTTCAATACTCAGTACGAGCCCCTTCCGGTCCATTTGTCAGATTTAACAAGTGAAGAGGATGAACCCTGGGATATTCCCACCCTGGCAGGTCCACCCATAAAGGCCTGGACGCCACTTGCCTCCCAAATAACATCTCTCACGCTTCGTCACTCGCTGAGGGCTTGTAATGGGCGGATCCAAGGGGACATCCCTCCAAAATACACCTTCAATAGACCCGGACATGAGTCACGTATTGACTATATCCTGGTCTCTGCGAGGGATTGGGCTAAAGTAAGGGACTTTCGTATAGTAGACAGAGCTGATAGTGACCACAACCTACTGTCACTGAGATTTGCGATCCAGGGGTCCCAAACGAGTCGGCCAGAGGTAAATTTGGCAGACCCAGCTGACCTGGTTCTAACTAGTAATAGACGTAGAATTAAATGGGCAAAGTTGCTGGAGAACCCATCCAATATCCAAAGGCTGTATGCGACAGTCGTCCCCGCACTGGAAAAGGTCGAGGCCCTTAGCCACTGCTTAGCTAACGAAACCGAACTTTTTTTACCAAAGCTCAATGAGTTAGGGGCCACCCACTCTGAGCTATGTTCCAATTTGGCAGATGTGCTGAACCCGGTAGCCAGGGCAAAGAATTTTAAGAAGCAAAGAGCCTCATGGTTTAACGCTTCATGTAGGAGGGAAAAGGCCGACTTACTAGAGTCCCTCAAAATACGTGAACCCCAGAACATGATTAGGGTAAAGCGGCTTGCTTACAAGTCCATCCTCCTCAGTGCTAAAAAAGAATGGGATGAGGAAAACTGGTCTGAAATGACAGCTGCCCTCACATTGTGCGATCCCAAAAAATGTTGGCAAATTGTTAAACACGGCTTAGTTGAACCATTAGTGGCAGTAGTAGCAAATATAGCAGCCCCCGTTTGGGAGGAACACTTTAAAATCTTGTATAAACCCCACAACCCGGACCAACTGGAGAACCCACAAGAAGACATAAGGCACCCACCGAAGGGAGGCGTAGCTCCTATGAACGAATTTACCCTGGCAGAGGTTAGTTCGGGAATCAAGGCTCTGGCTCCCGGAATGGCGCCTGGTCTAGATAGGTTGCCTGGGGACCTTTACAAACACGAAGTCACAATCTGGGCCCCTTACCTCAGGGCGTTGTTCAATACAATTCTGAATGGCATGACGATCCCCACCAACTTGGCTGGGGGCAGAGATAGTCCCAATTTTTAAGAAGGGATCACCTCTGCTCCCAGCCAACTACAGGCCAATAAGCCTGATAGACGTCTCCCAAAAATTATTCGCCAGGTTGCTATTGGACCGCCTGTCGGAATGGATGAGGGAATATAACATCCTGAGTCCCTTCCAAGCAGGCTTTAGGGAGAAGGTTTCAACCATAGACCAGGTCTTTCGGTTCGTCCTCATCTTTTGGAAAACGGTGCAGTTGGAGGGTGGCAGCCTCTATACTGTATTTGTGGACCTGAGGGCGGCCTTCGACCTGGTTCCCCGTAAAAAGCTCTGGGATGTGTTGGCCAAACTGGGGGTACCAGAGGGTTTGCTGGAGATGATTGTTCATCTCCACACTGCTAATTTCGCACAGGTTAGGTGTGGCAAGGAGGGAGCCCTGTCAAATAGGTTCCCCGTTGGCAGGGGGGTGAGACAGGGCTGTGTGCTTGCACCAACCCTGTTCTGCCTCTACGTCAACGGGGTTATCTCCCACCTAAATGGGGTTGCCAACTCTGACGCGCCCAAGTTGGCGGGCGCAAGGGTGCCGGCAATTATGTTTGCCGACGACACCCTGTTGCTCTCCAAGTCCGCAACGGGCATTCAGCGCGTTCTTGATGGCTTCACTGATTTTTTGTAGGGCATACGGTCTAGAAATCAATACCTCAAAGACCAAATTTATGGTGTTTAACCCCCCCTCAAAATTTAACTTTAGACCCAACATCGGGCAGAGTGGGCTCGAAAGGGTGAAAACTTTCGAGTACCTGGGCGTCATGTTAAATGACAGACTGACATGGAGCACGCATCAGGAGAAAGCACTCCTTAAACTGACCCAATACGCAGGGGCCACCTTGAATCTTCTGGGCAATAATAAATCAACTATTCGGCCCGTTGGTCCTCCTATACAGATCTACAAAATACAGGCTAGGGGGCAGCCATGTATGGGTGTGAGCTTTGGGGGCATGCAGTAACACCGGATCTGGTAAAGGAGGAGAACAAATTTATTCGGAGGGTTGTAGGACTCCCCTCCAGTTCCCCTCTAGTCCCCCTAAGGTTAGACCTAGGGATGCGACCATTAGATGAAGAATTGGCTTTCCGTCCCTTGGCTTTCTGGCGTAGGCTGTGGGTAACTCCTGAATTGGTCAGCTACAGACAGGGACTACAGGAGGTGCTTGCTATGCCCAATGCTGGGAAAATCAACTGGCTGAAATTTATTAAATCAGAGTTGGAGGGTCTGGGACTTTCAAAGATGTGGTATGATCCGCTAACCAATTGCCCACTTTTGCCCAAAAAGAGACTAGCAAAGATATATTATGATAGCAAACTGACGAAACTTTTACAGCATCAAAAACTTGGCCCACTAACAGAGCTCTTCTTATGTATTAAGGACACGTATAGATTTGAACGAGTTCTAGACAATCTGTACCCTCCCCTGCTTAGGAAATTATACTTGCAATGGAGGCATGGGTCACTTCCACTTCGAGTATTCACAAGTAAGTGGAGTGAACAATCATCCAGCTTGTGCCCAGCTTGCAGAATGTCTGATGAGTCCGAACTCCACATACTCTTTTTCTGCCCCATTTACCAAGGGTTGCGTAGGAAATGGATAGTTCCTCTATGCAGAAACTTGGGTTTTGGAGAGTGCATGGTCGCATTTAGAGTCCTAAAAACAAACTTAACGGACCACATTGTTTTCGCAGTGGCCAAATACTTGGGTGCCATATGGTCTCTGAGAAGAAAACATCTTGATGCTGGTAATTGACTCCATCGCACCAAGTTTATGCATTGTACTGTGTAATACTGCTTTTTAATAATCACGGATAATTTTACAAAGTATATTCTTATTTTTTTAACAATACTATGGATGTATTAAATGTCTTTTATGGTGAAAAATTTCTCCGAAATAAAGATTTATAAAGTAAAGTATATTCATTTGGCACAGGTGAGGGAGTGTAAGTGTGGAACACATTCGAATTAGCACCCACAGCCGGAAATGTCACCCACGAATAAAAGAGTTCGTATGGGTAAGCTGCATGCGCACTCACCACCAAAATCACAGCCAAGCCGTCAACGGGAACATTGTAAGTCTGCAAATGATTGCGCACCGCAATGCGACTATGCTGTGGAATGTCCACAGGCTGGGCCATGACTGCACAGGACCTTAGAAAAACTAAGTAAATTTTGTAGCACAACTGGGTAGAAATTCAAGGAAACCATTTTAGAAAGATTCAAGCTTGAAAAGACCTATTTCAAAAATAAGTAGGTTTTGTCCGACACCACAGTTTTCCGGAAACGACAGTGAAGGGGTTAAGGCTTGAATGATATACTACTCGAGTGTCATGATTTAAGACCACCAACCGTTGGGCGCCATGTAGCGGGAATTCCGTTCTCCTACAGAACTGTGCATAGAGATTTGGAACCTCGGTGAATTAGGGTGGCCCAAAACTCACCTCAGTACCCAAAACCCCCTTACCAAGCTAGCTACAGTGTCTCATTGGTCATAACAAACTCCCAATGTTTAGACAAACCAGAACATGAACTTACAATACCTCAGGTCACGTGGAACACATGAGCACTCTTTCGAAATACAATCATTTCAAACCAGAACATGGAGTAAATGAGGACACGTGCACATTTGAAATATTTATTTACTAATGCCGTCTTCTCAAACGCAGTATCTTAGATAATACAAGGAAACATATTATCAGAAGCAAAGTTATCAGCATAGTTACTAGTCCATAGAAAGCAAAAGGTGAAAGCATGCTAAAATGCTGTAATGAATAAGGGTTAACAACACCTAATTCTCACCCTCCCTAACTAGCATATTATATTAATATCTAAGAAGGTCTCTTTGGGTTTTAGCAGGGCGGGCCCATACCTCAAGATCCTAGTATGAAGAGATCACATCAGCTTCCACCAGCTCTCTGCATGCGAACCGCATCAAGTGTGCATGTGTGCTCTGAGCAAAGCAATATAAAACGCGCCTAAAGCCAGAATTTGGCAGGAGCTGCACTTATGTTATGTCTATGAAGGTGCGGAGGTCAGACCTCACAACAATTCTGTGTCGATTTATCCTTGAAGCTTCAGCACTCACTGCACAGACAGTTTACCAAGCAAAGCTGATATCAGAGCAATAACATATTATTCTCATATAAATCACAACGCTCTTCTAGGCTGAAAGCTAAATCAACAATTATGTGTCGTGTGCAGAAGCAGCAAAAGGAAAAATGGCGTTTAAACATTTAATAAGCTCATGCTAACTTAATACGGTTTATAGATAAGCAGTAACTATATGACAACGCCTAAGCTACACCTTGGAATTAATTGCCTCCGCAACACTTGGAATTACTTGCCCCGGCTTCGGAGATTCTAATCCGTCCCCGGTAATTATTTACGCCCGCGCTCTGTCATATCTTGCGCAATTGCCATCACTTCGTTTTCTTAACCATAGACTATCACTCTTCAGAACCGCTACACTTACTGCTCTTCCGCTTCTAGTGCATTGTTACCACAATTACCTGTTTTTTCACTGCGTCAATACTCTCTCTGTTTTCCTCCACGTACTGCTAAACTCGTAAACCGGTGCAGAGTTACTACTGTTAACTGCACTCTCACTGAGTCGCTAATCTCACCCCTGCCCTCAACACCTGGCATCACCTTCCAATTGATCGGCACTACCCATGCTTAAGAGTCATGCCTGCTCACCTTCTGTTAAAACTAGCACACCTAGTACAGATGTTTTTAATTGAGTGGTCTGCATTGACCCATTATATCCATGCCCTAAAACCCCCTTATTTTTCTTTTTCTCCCCCATTTTTCCCCTGCTAATTGTTTTGGTACAAAACTGTAATGTAACAAAACACATTAATAATTAAGGTTAGACAAACATATTACTGTTTGCATGCAGGCACATCTATGGTCCTGATGATGATCCCATGTATTTTAGCCAAGGATCGAAACGTCAACACTAAATGTACCATATGCCACTGAAAAAGATGAACAAGTATACAATGGTACTTATATGAGAATCAATTCTGTGTAAATATATACCTATGTACAGACACCCTCCCCTTGCCTGAACACACCCCCTCCTACCCCTACAATGTTTATGTATGTGTGAGTTTCAGGTGCGTCCTACTAGTTATTGTTTCAATTTATGTTTACAAAGCTTAACTCTTAAAATAAATGCTGTCCGACTGGACAAAGAACATACTGTCTAATTAGCATATGTTTACCAATTACTCTCTACTTAAATTGTCTAAGGATCACTGTCTTTAGTAACAATTCTTTATGACGTAGACATTTTTCTTGAGAAGAAATGGTCATTGATGACTTGTTGGAGGAGCAAGCTGCCAATTGGATCTTAAACAGAACTCACTAGAGGAATGTTGCTGAAGAGCTCCTGGCTTGGTATACGTCAATGAAGATGGGAAAGCTCTAAGAGGGTGAAATCCGAAGTCTGTGCCCAGGAAGTCCTCAACATTGATGGGTTGTTGCTTGGCTCATTCCCAAAGAAACTTTCTACTTTTGGACTTAGAAACCTTTCTGGAAGTCAGATTTCCTTCAGCGGGATAAACCTGCAAACTGAAGCTGACAGGTGATTAGACATTAACAGCTGAGGTTATAACTGCGGTCCCTGCTTCTAACTGTTCTTTAGTCAGAGGGTGGCAACATTTTTCCATTTCCTACTTCTTACAGTTTGGGGACAGAAGGAGTACACTCTAAAACCAGCCAAGGATCCAGGACCTGCGGGCATCACTTTGGGTAAGGACTCACTTCAACAGCAGTTAGCAGCAGTGTCCAAGGCAGGTCCAGGTGGTTCTGGTCAGCTGGGTAGTTGCAGGGAAGTCTCTGGAAGCTTGTGGTGTCCTCATAGCTCAAAAAGAGGTCAGTCAACTGACCCTTGGAGTCACTTCGGAGGTCCTGGGTTCAAGGCAAGAAGGTCCAGTCTCACCTCAGAATTCACCGCCAGGCCATTCTTCTTATGATTTTCACAGGACCAGCAGCATTACGAGGAGGGTAGCGGGGATCCTACATTTGTGCTCCGTGCCATACTGTGGGTGAGAGAAACTCCAGGCTCCTCGCTAGTCAGAGCTTCCTTGTGACCATCCAGAGGTGTGGCTATGGAAATAGGCACATCTTCTCTTGTGGTGACTCCAAACCAGTTCTGGGGCAGCTCACACCTCCCACTGAGTTTGAAGGCAAGCTGACATGGAGGACAAAAAGTAGCATGCATAGATATGACCTAAATCTTCTAGTAACATGGCATACCCTCTTTGAAGCTTTGTAAGGACTGGGCACATCCCCACAGACCATGCTGCTCAGGGAGAAACAATCACTTCTCCACACCCTACTGTTTTCCCCTGTCTGTGGAACAGCAACAGACACATTCAATAATCAGGTGACACTGGACACTGGAAGAAAGGCCCAGATGTTTTCAGCTAAAAAATGTCAACGTTCTAAAGGTAGCATTTTTAAAATAGTAATATAAAATCTGACACTGCCATTAATTTGGATTTTACATTACAATTAAAATGAGTTATTGAATCATTTCTAAAACTGGAATTAAAAAGTATAAGTTGATATGATGTAACCCTGTGTTTTCCAGAGCCATTCTTGCTACAGTGAAAAATGAGTTTGGGAGTTTTTCACTGCCAGGACATGTAAAATAATGCACCCTGCCCTCTGGGCATTAAGGTCTACCTTAGGGCTAACTTATAAGTATTAAAAGGAAGATGTATTTTGCCAGGTCAGAATGGCAGTTTACAACTGCTTGCGCAGGCTGATGACATACCTTACAGTACTAATGTAAGATCTTTAAGACTTACGGCTATCTTACCCAAAACGTCAGGTTCCTTAATTTTGACTCCATTTTACATTCAACTCCATTTTGTGTTGCCTTTACACAGGCTGCATGATTCATGAAGTGTCTCTGCCCTTTGGACTGCAACGTGTTGAAAACACCCTCTGTCCTTGTCTTGAAACCCATCTCAGACACCAGCTGGCCTAACTAATTCTTGTCTGGACTACCTAATCCTTGTATCAACCATCTGTTAGCCTTTAGTATTCTTCTCTTGTCGTATCTTATCGTTTGGCCTTCGCTATTTTCTCCCTGTGTTTTCCTATTACACAACCTTTCTTTTGAAGCATACAGACATGTCCTGCCATTACTGATTGACCTGTAGGTGGTATAATTGATTGACTTATCGGGTTGGACAAGAGCACGACTCAAGGGGGATGTTCTGGTCACATGATGCCTTGTTTTGAATGTTTTCCTATTCGCTAATATTTGGCAGATCTTGTATGACCATATTAGGTATTTTGCATGCTTGCAAAAGCTAGGACTGCCCCTTACTTTTATGCTGAGTTTGTAACCCTAAGCATATAAAAGGCCTCTGTGTTCTGTACTCTTTAGACTGCCTCATTCAGTTGCTAAGGCTTCTGTGTGACGTAGTCTCACTTACTTAAGTTTAATAAAGATGTCTTTTCATATTTCAGCTTCTGTGCCAACTTCTTTGTTATCAAGTATTAATGAGACCCCTGAGAATGAAGATTTGAGTTTCTTCAAATGGCGCGGCCAACGTGGGCTTCATCAGAGAAGTGACTATCTGAAGGAGTGATCTTGTCAGGAGACTGAAATCTACTGAGGAGGACAGGACGGGACTCTACTACTCTGTCCACGGAGATTCTGGGGATTCTTTGTCTCTGCATCCCAGTATATTTCTGATCTTCCTGATTTTGACCCTCCACATGATGTCACTCCTGACTGAGAACCTTTTTGACGTGAGTATTCTAAAAAAAAAAGAAGACCGTTAGGTCATTTAGAACTTGGCAGTTAGAATTTGGACAACGTTTTGATTGGTAAAAGTAAGGTAGTTTAGTAATGCTTACTGTAGCTTTGGAATTTTGGAATTTGTGTTGGTCAACTTTGGATATGTATTTGATATGCAAATTGCAATTTGTGTAGGCAGGTAATGAGGAGATTTTTCTCTATCTGGTTTTGTTGAACGGTGCACGTACGAAAAGTTCATTAAGCACTACTTTGATTATAATACTTGCATATTCTGCAGTATTTTTGGCATGCCAGTTTCAAGCTCACATTGAAGAATGTGTTGTTTTTATGTGAAGTAAATTAGCTGGCTCCCCTAGATGGGATACCTAAATAGGTTTAGGTATAGAAACATATTTCTTCCTTGGTGATTCTGTATCCCCAGGGAATTAAAATATGGACATAATACATACAAGGATCCTTTGTTCTGTGCAATTTTTTTTGAATGAAGATATGCAGAACGATTTTTGGTGTTCTGCAAGCTAAAAGCTTGTGAATTGAGTGTATTTTCGCTTTTTGGATATACATCAGTCTGTTGGGCTGTTTTTGCAGTCTTTTGGAACACTATTGAGAAGCGCTTCTTGTAAATATGACTTACAACTAGTATTTACAAATGGTTTGGTTTAAGTACAGTCTGCAGGCTGTCCTTTGTTTCTGTCCTGAGTATTGATTTGTGGGTTAAATGTGATTTTAAATGTCTATGTGGTTTTCCCATTAGTGCAACTTCTGTAAGTGAATAGCGATGGCGCTATTCACGAAATAAATGGCTAAAGCGCGCCGTATTGTGTGTCCTGAGTGTTTGACCCCTTTCTGTTTATGTCTGAAATTAGCTCAATGTGTGGTTGTGGTTTTTCTTGATGTTTTCAGTCTATTAAGCAAAATGTCTAAATGCTTAGAAACTAAAATTAAAAATTCACATTCACTGGGAATAAAAAGGCCTCAAAAATGAATTGTGTGTTTTGTAGAAAAATAAACTTATAGCATTTTTTTTACTTACATTGTATTAGATATTCACAGGCAAACACTTCCGCTGAAGTAAATTTTTGCTGAACTCAGACGCATATTATAGAACACGCATTGATATGTCTTAGTTTAAAAAAGACTGCCACCATGCTCATGTTACAATACTGAGAAGAGAGCTTTTATTACCTCTGAGCAAATAGCTGTTGTCTTTGTAGGTCACAGAATAGACAGGAATATTTACTCAAGCCAGGACTTTGCCCTCAGTTAAACACAGGTGAATCTTTGCATTTTCAGAATATTGTTTTCATAAGGTTCCAAAACTAAGGTTCATTATTTTGTATTACATGAAGACATTTCAATTAAGGGTTTTCCTCTCTTTAAGCATTTTTGTAAGCATATTCTAGGTTCTGTTGCTAAATTAAAATTGTCCTTTTTAGAAAGAAAAAATGTGGCGCCAAATTTTGTCATGTTTCAAGTTAGGCTTCAGTGCTTAGGCTTATAAATGAATGCGTCTAAAATGATAGGCAAGGGATGCAGCTTGCTTTTATATGTGGAATTATCAAAAATGATTGGGTTTATTAAAAATAATTATTAATTATGAAAAATAATTATTAAAAATAAGTGCTACAAAATTCGTTTTTACTATTCATGAAGCTTAATTCTCATAGTGTGACCTCCTAGCATTATATTTAAATTTTAGTTGTGTTGCACTGCATAAGGAGGACATTAGCATATGGAATGTCACTTAGCGCAGGCGTAAAAAACTAATTTTTCTAAGGATTTACATGAGACATGTCTAATGTCCAATCTCTGCAATCTGTAAAGAGCATTCTGAGGATGATTGATATGTTACACAATTATAGGATATTTATTTTTAAGTGTCCCAAATATCAAAGTCGAATTTGGGTAAAATAGACTATTCAAACAGCATTCTTGCCATTTTCAATAGCTTTAAAGTGCTTTAGGCTTCAGTAAATGCATACATTTAGGTATAATACAAAAATGCAGGGTTGTTCCCATTTGGGGTTGCTTTTAATGGCTCAGTGAGCCAATGTGCCCAGTGCTGAGGTTTGAGTTTAATATCAGGGTGGAAGGTTTTAACTCTAGCTAGACCTACTGAGACGTTCATCCATTTAAGGTTGATGAAATGAGTACCATTGCAATTAGCATTTGTTCTAAAACTGGTATGTGTGTTATTAGGTTCTGTGAATTATTCACAGTAAATGTTGTTTAATAATCTGAGAACAGAGATAATTTTTTTAGCGCCTAAAAGGAAAAAGTATTTTTCAAAATAGAGTGAATTATTGCAGGTTAGGAGAAATTAGGAAGACCTTTTGTCTTTGACAACTCCAGAGTGAGCAGAAGCTGGGGGCTAGGAGAGCTGCAGAGGCTGGCTCAAGTCGCGCTGAGGTGCTATATTTAGTTTCCTTGTAAACAATGGAAGGAGGCTGTCATGTCGACATCTGTGACCCCGTAAATTAGGGCCTTGTCTCTATGAAGTGCAGAATGACCTTGCTAAACAGGCCTCTAAAAGGGGGGTTTCTGGTTTCTTCATAAGAACATCAATAAAATTAAAGAACTTAATTCCAAAGGGAAAATATAAAAAAGGGTTTCTTTGAAAGTCCCAACATCATGCTAAATGCTCTGCGGAAATGATACATTTGTGTCTCTGCTCTGGAAAAATAATGTCTGCTAGTTGCTTTTATTCGACAGAAAATGAAGCATTGCATTAAGTCTTAGACAGAAAATAAGACGAAGCTCTTTATTAAAGTTTTTATGGCTACATGCCTAAGTGAGAACGATTTGCCAATTAATAATTATTTTTCACAGTGGAAATTGTGGCGCAAAGATAACATGGAGTGTCAGTGCAACAATTTTACTTTTAGAAAGTTAAAATTAAGGTGGCTTAATGTTCCAAGCTGACTGAAAAGATGGTAACAGTTAAGTAATGAAAATGTATTTTTGTGTTTGTTAATGTGTATCATGTTTTGTCTTCTGATTAAAAGTTATAATTGATATTTGTTTGTTATGAGAAATGTGTCTCTTTTGTGTGTTGTGTATTTTGTTTTTTTTGCTTCTGCCCACAGATCATTCATGGATTGTTCTGGGTGATTTTAAGGCTGACAAGACACGAGAGAATTTGGTTGGTTGAAACAAGGTGTGTTTTTACGTAACGCCTTTGGAAAGGAATGTTCATGTGTTTTTTATGTTTGTGTATTTGGTCCTATCACGAATTGTTCTTGCTGGTCCTGTATGTCAGAAGTGACACAGTAGATTTTGTTGACAGCTCATCACCACTAACTAATGACCAGCTGTCAAAAGAAGGGTGAGGAAAGTAATAGAAAGTGTAATTTTGATTTTAAGCTTGACAAATTAAGCAGGCCCGAATATTGGGTTTTGGGCTGCAGGTTCACAGTGCATAAAGTACATGACATAAAGTGTGTGCGTCACCGCTCATTTTCATATGCTATTGTTTTGTCTATGCTTTTCGTGCTTGATATACATCTAGTATATCTGATGGCTTGACATGTGTGTTTTTTATTTTATGCATGTTTTTGTTTTATGTTGTTGCTTCTGATACTATTACAAGTTCCCCTGTGTTGTGAAGTCGATTTTTCATGATGATGCATATCGCTGCACTACAGTTGGGTGCATTTGCTCTGATACTAAATTTCACAGATATGATATTTTTCATGCTGTGAGCAAGACAGGCAACACTTCAACAGTGCATGTCTATTTTGGCTATAATGGTATTGAAGAAAAATAAAAGAGCTATACAGGATCAAAGTGTGTCACCTGCAGTTAGTCACGTTACTGCCCCCTTCCCTTAAGGAACAGGCAGCCCTAGATTTATGTATCCTGATTGGACGTAAGGATAAATGATAGATCTGTGACTCTTGTACATGGTGACCTAATTTCTATATTACATTAGTCAGTTTTGTTCTGCTTCCTTAATAGTGTATGGCTTTGTAACATAAAGGAAACCAGGTTTTATTTTTCCCTGAAAAAGGAACTGGAACATTAGCTGAGATTTCCGTATATGGTGTAGCGGCCAGCGGTAGAGCTAACATTTGTGAACTATTTTGATTTTTGTGTATCACCCATACTCTTAGTATTGTGTCACATGCTTGACTATCACCCAAGTAATTTCTTGTTCTTCCTATAGATTTTTCTTTTGTCACTTCTCCCCTGACCGATGTCGCATCGTGCCTAGCTATTGGGGATTTTAGCTGTGACCTAGTCCCATTTCTCTTTTCCGTATTCCTTTCACCAGTTAGCCTTTTTTATTATTGTTGGTGTATTGCTCAGGTTCACACTTCCAGACTGCAGTAATGTACCAGAGACCCCATATTATGTATAATTCCCTTTTGTATAACCAGACTGGTTTTTAAGAATTTTCTTTAGGCCTACTTCGATGTTTTCCAGTCTGATTGTCAGGGTAGTGATGGACTGGTTAACTGACTCAATACTATAGTAAGACAAGTTTTCCACCTCAATAGGAGATACCGTACATTTATTTTTTTGAACATGACAAATTTTCAATGACTATTTTAATTTGGATTTTTACACTTTTGTTCCTGCTTCTTTAATTTTTGGTGGATCAGATGTGTTCTAATCATGTAAATACCAGGAATCTCTAGTTCTTGTCTTTTTGTTTCCACATTTGATCATTAGCCTGTGTATTGCATAGTGCACCTGATGCACAGTTATTAAAAGGGAGGTGTCTAAATGTCCCTGATAATCTGTATTATGCGATTTTTCTTTTGAGATGTTCTAGATTAGGAATTTAGGAACACCTAGACTTAATCATTGAGGAAAAAATGTTTACCCCATTAGACGATGTCACCATGTGTGAGGACATCTATTCAGATAGAATTCCCATGTAGCTATCTACCCTTAGATGGTAGAGGATATGTTCTCACATGGAAACCCAATTGAAGAGGCTAGAGGCACTGTTTTGCCTACTGCCTTTGTTTTTGTATTCTTTCAGAATAACAGTGTGTTCTAAACCAGAATTGTCCTCATTACGTATGGCCACTCCCTTGCAGTTTGCAGGCCACCTGCTTGCAATCCCCTTGTTAAATACAATAAACTGTTTTTGTACTGAATTGAAGGAAACTAGCAAATGTGTCCCATTTCCTACGTCACTAGGTTCTGTGGGATTAAGTCATAATAACCTGCGGAACTTTGATGTAAGCCTAATTCCCATCAGTGATAGCTACAGATGAAAGGCAGACATTGGCCCTACAGTCCCAGCACCCAGAAAGCAGTAAGGCTGGACAGCGATCGCCAGCGCGACATCAATGGTATCTCCAAAGCATTGTACTTGCTCCATCAGACTGCATTGGACATCACAGAACCAGAGTTTCAGTGCAAAAGAGCAAAAGAGAAGGATTCCTGTTGTTTTGAGGCTTCAGTTTTCCACCTGTCATGTGCTGGTAACCTATGACAGTGTGCAGTCCCTTGAGCCCCTTGGCCTGAGTTTTGGCCACACCCCCCCTTTTCTTTGATCCAACGGAAAGGCAGTGCACCGGAGGATCCAAGATTGGCAAAAGGCACTACATTATGGTGCCCATGAAAGAGCAGCCCGAGCATCCTCTGACACTGAATAAGCGAGTGTTGGAGCCTGAAAGTGTCGCTGAGTGTGAAAGTCTGTTGCTCTTTCCCAATTAATAGTGCTTGGGTCTGCATGAGATGATCTGTGCCCATGACCAACGAAGAGCACAATATCTGTAGTGCCTGCAGCACCGGAAATATATTGGTGCACTGCATTGAGACATTGAGACTTTCAAGTGAGCTGTGAGTGTTTGCCAGGAGGGCACTCCAACCGATATTGAGAAGCACTATTTTCATGGAAGGCCTGAATCAAGAGGCCCAATGCAACAACAAAAGCAGATTTGATGGACAATAGAAGCCTGCCAGAGAGGCTTAGACGGACTTTGGGTATAGTTATGATTGCACAAGCAGTTACCGTGCGATTGCATAGAATGGGTGTTAGGAGACTGATTCTTATTGTTTTACTGGCGTTGTCAATAGTCACTGAAATACATAGGAGCCCTGAAAATGTTTGCTAAATAATTTTAGGATTTGCTTTCGCCTAGGGTTGTGCAAAAAAAATATTATAATCCTCTTTGTAATAGTGGTCATTACTTTCTTCTGCTATCTAAATGTTGAATGCTTTGTTCTCTTTGTATTCCTGCTGATAGCTTACATATACCTGCTTTTATGAAATGAGTAGAATGCTCACCAGGCAATGAATTAGGATTTGCCTGTGTAATGGCAAAAGAAGGGTCTGAGGTTCCTTAATTTTGACTCCATTTTACATTCAACTCCATTTTGTGTTGCCTTTACACAGGCTGCATGATTCACGAAGTGTCTCTGCCCTTTGGACTGCAACGTGTTGAAAACACCCTCTGTCCTTGTCTTGAAACCCATCTCAGACACCAGCTGGCCTAACTAATTCTTGTCTGGGCTACCTAATCCTTGTATCAACTATCTGTTAGCCTTTAGTATTCTTCTCTTGTCGTATCTTATCGTTTGGCCTTCGCTATTCTCTCCCTGTGTTTTCCTATTACACAACCTTTCTTTTGAAACATACAGACATGTCCTGCCATTAGTGATTGACCTGTAGGTGGTGTAATTGATTGACTTATTGGGATGGGCAAGAGCACGACTCAAGGGGGATGTTCTGGTTACATGAAGCCTTGTTTTGAATGTTTTCCTATTCGCTAATATTTGGCAGATCTTGTATGACCATATTAGGTATTTTGCATGCTTGCAAAAGCTAGGACTTCCCCTTACTTTTATGCTGAGTCTGTAACCCTAAGCATATAAAATGCCTCTGTGTTCTGTACTCTTTAGAATGCCTCATTAAGTTGCTAAGGCTTCTGTATGACATAGTCTCACTTACTTAAGTTTAATAAAGATGTCTTTTCATATTTCAGCTTCTGTGCCAACTTCTTTGTTATCAAGTATTAGTGAGACCCCTGAGAATGAAGATTTGAGTTTCTTCAAACGTTTTGCCTCTCCTCCTCCATTTTTGATGTACATATTTTTGTGGGCCATAGGACTCTAACCAGTGCCAACGTGCTTGTGCTTGTTACCCTAAAAAATAGTTCATTTGGCTTATACCCAATTGACATATTTATTTATGTATAAGTCCCTTGTAGGGTGGTATACCATATACCCATATACTGTGAAATTTAATGCTGCCAGTGGGCCTGTAGCCCTTATTGTGCCACCCACTTAAGAAGCACTTTAAAACATGACATAGGTCTGCCACTGCAGCCTGAATGCAGTTTAACTGCCATGTTAACTTGGCATTAAAACCGCCTTTCCAAGCATTAAACTCCCCTTTTATAGGGCAGGGTGTTGCGTAAACTCGTAAATTATTTTTTTCCTACTGTGAGGCCTACACCTCTCATAGGATAACATTGCAGATTTATTATTACATTTAATTTATAATTGGGAGCAAGTTGCTATCTCATGGTTGGTGTCATTTGAGTTGCAATAAAAAACCCTATTTAATGGTAAAATCTGGTTATTAATAGATAGTTGGTATCTTTCTGCCTTTAGCCCTTTTGTGCCTGCAGTCTGGTGTGGGTCACCTGACTGGGTGTAACTCAAAGACTTTGTGAATTCCTTCCAGCCAGTCACACAATAAAGGGTTTAGATGTGCCTTCATTTGCCATCTGCTGGCAGGATGAGTGGGGTGGAGCTGAGCACAGCCCCACTAGCAACTGAATAGGGAGAGGTCTGCCTTCACACAAAGAACCTATCACCTCCACATTGTCACTGCAGCCAGATTGGAGTCAGAGAAGGGATTCAGGAAATTCCATGCACTTCAAAGTCACTGTATAGAAGTTTCTCCCACCTTCCAGAAGAAGGGCACCAGGGTATAACCATAGGGCCTCAGATACCAACTCTTCTTTACACTTCTGGACCTGTGGATGCTCAGCCGGGAATATGGACGTTTCTTTGGCAACAGCCCTCTGCTTAAATCCCACTGGAGATTATTGACTTCCATATCAGAGACTAAGTCCAAATGTAAAAATCTTCACCGTGGCTTTGACCCAAGGCTATCCCATGACAACGTTCTCTCCTCAGATATCTCCTGCAGCCTTGGTTTGCTGAATTTTACCTTCTCAGAACATTTTACTCAAACTTTCTAAGCCCGCAGGTAGTGGCTGACCGGGCCCAAAACCGCTTTGTGTATCTGCACCATGGTCCACCACAATCTGCCATATTTTTCAACGTTGACACAGTCTCGTGCGAATACATATCCGCGGTTGTCCCTTTGATTTTTAGGTGTTACCTTTTCATAAAAAGATTTACATTCATAACTCAAGCTCTATTTTTTGGTGCGGCCCAAACACCTTACACATATTGCCTCTAGGTTAAGACTGACTGATTTTTGAGCCAGGCTACCCAGTGTTAGGCACAGGTTAATTTAGTGACTTTTTGTGGATCCCCCTCCCCTGCAAGGGATTGTGGCTGTTGCTAGCCCACAGGCTGACATCCCAGTCAACCAACAGCCCAATTTCTCATAGCAACTTCAGTGGATGGCACAGGGGGTGTTGCAGCTCACTGGTTGCATTTAATTTACAGTCTCTAGATACATGTAGTAGAGTAAATTTGAAAGCAATTAAATATGCCAGTTAGGAAATGACAGATTGATGATGTTTAAAAGGAGCGCACAAGTATGATATCACTAGTTAACAAGAGTAAAGTGTAACAAAAACAAATACAGTAAAAGAAAGCAAAATCTGAGGAAATGCCATGCAAAAGATGGTAATTTCCAATAGAACAGTTTTAACATTTCCACCACTGCAGCACTGTGTCCCAGGTCCTGTTCAAAATATTTTTGTTCTGGATACATCTATCCATTGCACCACAGAAATCCAAGGAAGCAGATTATGCACTCCATATACAAGCTGAACCCTAGGCTAACAAAGTTATTCCGTCTAAGCATCCTTTGAAATCCATACTTCCAATCCCCCATCTACTCTTGTCCCAATGAGTCTTTTGGTCTAGTTTTCTGGACGTGCTATTCACAGGGGAAAATGACCTTGAAGGACTGGACTAACTCACTCATTTCCTGGACCTATTTTGTATAATTACTTAGAATGCGAAAGGCATGAAGATTCAATGCACACTATGGGCCAGATGTAGGTCACCCAATACCGGTCGGTAACGGCCGAAATTACCGAATTTCGGCCGTTACCGACCGGTATTGGGCTTTTTAGATGTAGGTGGCATTTTTGTAGGATTCGGTATTTTACCGACTCGGTAATTTAAGGATTCGGTAAAATAACGAAATCTTAACATACCGATTCGGTAAATTACCGAATCCAGGATGTAGGGAGCACTCAAGTTAGTGCATTCCTCAGTTAAGGATTCGTTATTTACCACCAACTACAAGTTGGTGGTAAATAATGAAAACCTTTGAAAAGCCTTTTTTTTGCTTTTCCAACAGTGACAATTTGCAGACATACTTAGGGCATGTATGTCTGCAACATGTGCACCCATACACAATTGAGGGGTACAACAGGGTGTCAAAGTGACACCCTGCCACCCTTCAATGTTTTCCCCATTTCCAATGGGCCTCCAGGCCCATAGGAATGAATGGCAAATACCGAATCGATTAATACCGAATTTTACAGATTTGGTAAAATTTACCGAAAAATTACCTACATACTATTTACCTATTCTTAAATACCGAATCGGTATGATTCGGTATTTAAGAACAGGTAAATAGTATTTACCTACATCTGCCTATATCAGGACTGCCAGTAATTTGAAGTGTCCATTTTTCAGCACTGAAATGGTTTACTCAAAAAAACCAATACCAATCTAACCAATCTAATGGTATTTTCACATGGGATTACCGGTATGCTGCTAATTTGGTTTAGGCAGGACTTTAGACGACAAGTTACAGAGTAAGTCCCAGAGTTACAACAATGTTGCTGTGGTTTATTCATGCAATACTTCTGGCATAAGCCTGATTGTCACAAGCAATATAGTCTAAGGCAGAGGCTATGCTGGTTTACAGCTGATATTCATATGTAATTATTGCCTAATATTTGTGAATCAAGCTCCAAGGATTTTAACCTACGTTTTATTATGAGAAGGATTTTGCAGTGTGGCACTTCTAAAAGCATATGTGGCATTTGAGGTGTCAATGGGAAATATTTCCCTTTAATCCAACACCCCATTTCTACACTTTGTCTAACTGACCAAAACATGTATATACATAGAGTTGGTGTATCAAATAGGCAAGTATGGTAAATTTAAATTGAATATTGTTGCCTTTTTACGTAGACTGCATATAATTGGTCCACAAACAGCAGGCCTCAGCTACTCTAGATATCACAAACTGCATAAATCAAGAGTGGCAAAAATTGAGAGAATGTGGCACAAGGTGTGTTTCCTTACCTTTGATGCTGCTACATGGTACATTGAAGTAACTGTGTAAAGTCCTGACAAGGTGACCAAGTAATTCAGTTTGTAAGATATTCCACGCTTCAGGTTATTCAGTAGGAAGCTGCGTCATTGTCAGTTTTTGTATTTGAGGTGAAATGTGTAGTGGTTACATATCTGTAGCTATGTAGTAGGAGACACTGCTCTCTATGTTTTATACTAAGCCATTTGCTATTAGGATTATTTTGCTCAGAAGTGTGAGAGGATGGGTTTATGCAGATATATAATTAACTGAAGTGTCAGTGAATGGCAAGTAATAAAGGCGCACATCATGGGTGTGATTCTCTGTGCTGTAATATTGTGACCATGTACACTGTCCAGGATTTTAGTCAGTGTCAGACAAGGCCTTCAGAAGATATGGGAGTGTGCCTATGCGAGTGACAAGAATGATTATCTGTGCTCTTATCATAATTTTACTCTTTGTCAAATATTCTTGACACTGCAAAGCATTTTACCTGTGTACGGAACAGGTTGATTGTTTATGTGGGTGCTTGTATGTATATTGAAGAGAAATGTTTATAGTCAGTGCATGCAGACAGGAGTGTGTAGAAATTAACTGAGAGAGAGCCTTGTACATTGGCCTATAATGGCTACTAGCTTGTGACTAAGCAATCTAGTGGGAATAGAGTTCCACAATGTGCCAGCGGTAGGTGTTTCCTATTGCAAATTTCAGTAATCTCAAAGAAGGCATAGTAATTTGCAAGAGGATCCATCCAGAGTATATACAATGGCCATCAGTAGTAGAGTAGGCCCTCAATGCCAACTGAGGAAGACCTGGGAATTAAAGCATCCTGAGACTAGACAAATTGCCTGTTTTAATTGATGTGCACTCCATGGAGGAGGGCTCTAAATGTTACATTTGTTATGTTTTGGGAGTTGCAGAACTACTTGGTGCAATATCAATAGCACAAATGCTGCACACGACCTTGTAAAAATAAAATGCAAGCATAGACACACATACTGTATCATCTGGTAGCTCAATCAATCAATCAATCAAAGCATTTATATAGCGCACTACTCACCCGGAGGGTCTCAAGGCGCTGGGGGGAGGGGGTCCGCTACTGCTCGAACAGCCAGGTCTTGAGCTGCTTCCTGAAGGCGATGTGGTCTTGTCAGGCGGAGGTGGGTCGGAAGGGAGTTCCAGGTCTTGGCGGCCAGGTAGGAGAAGGACCTTCCTCCTGTGGTGACTCTTCGGATGCGGGGGACGGCGGCGAGGGCGTGGCTGGTCGATCGAAGCTGGCGTTTGGGAGCGTAGAAGTTGAGGCGGCTGTTGAGGTAACCTGGGCCTTGGTTGTGTAGGGCTTTGTGTGCGTGGGTGAGGAGCCGGAAGGTGATTCTCTTGTTGACCGGGAGCCAGTGCAGGTCTCTCAGGTGCCCGGAGATGTGGCTGCGGCATGGGATGTTCAGGATGAGTCGTGCTGAGGCGTTCTGGATCCGCTGGAGTTTCTTCTGGAGCTTGGCGGTGGTTCCGGCATAAAGGGAGTTGCCGTAGTCCAGACGGCTGGTGACGAGGGCCTGGGTGACCGTCTTCCTGGTCTCGGTGGGGATCCACCGGAAGATCTTACGTAGCATGCGCAGGATGTTGCAGCATGACGAGGAGACGTCGTTGACTTGTCTGGTCATGGAGAGGGAGGAGTCCAGGATGAATCCCAGGTTGCGTGCGTGGTCTGTTGGTTTGGGTGCGCTGCCTAGGGCGGGGGGCCACCAGGAGTCGTCCCAGGCGGAGGGTGTTGATCCCAGGATGAGGACTTCCGTCTTGTCCGAGTTAAGTTTCAGTCGGCTGTTCGACATCCATTTGGCTACGTCTGACATCCCTTCGTGGAGGTTGGCTCTGGCGGTGTCGGGGTCGTTGGTGAGGGAGAGGATCAGCTGGGTGTCGTCGGCGTAGGAGATGATGCTGAGGTTGTGCTGGCGTGCGATGGCTGCGAGGGGGCTCATGTAGACGTTGAAGAGTGTTGGGCTGAGCGAGGAGCCTTGAGGAATGCCGCAGATGACTTCGGTGGCCTCCGATCTGAACGGGGGGAGGCGGACTCTCTGTGTCCTTCCGGCGAGGAAGGAGGTGATCCATTCCAGTGCCTTCTCCTGGATTCCGACGTTGCTGAGGCGCTGTACTAGGGTACGGTGGCAGACAGTGTCGAATGCCGCGGAGAGGTCCAGGAGGATGAGAGCCGCTGTTTCTCCGTTGTCGAGCAGGGCTCGGATGTCATCACAATCACTTCACAATCTAGCTTGCATGGTTTCTTCTGACAAAAATGAATGTGCAGGGATGATGTAAGAAATTAAGGTATTAGTACAGGGTAGGTACCCAGGTAATAAACACAATCCTTATTAGGGTGAATCACTAAAGTCTCTAAATTAACCTGAGCTCCACCCCTTGGAAGGTATGGCCTAGAGCAGGCAGGCCTAATTTAGTGGCAATGTCTAACATATTTAAGCAGTACTAAAACATTAGCAAAGTTGAAATGCAAGACAATACAAAATCCCAAATTAATTAGGAAAATAGGGCAAAGTGTAATAAACACAATAACACCAAATTGACAACACTTCAATAAGGAAAACCAGAGATATGAATTGTCAAAGCAAAGTGCACAAAGTGTCTATGATATTCAGCAGTCATGGTAGAACAGGACCTAGGAGCAATTTGATGATGACCATGATAGAGTGCGGGTTGGAAACACCAATAAGGATAGTCCTGGGCAAAGGATTTTACCATTTGACTCACTCCTTTATGTCCCAATTCACAACAGGAGTATGCTTCTAAAGACCCCCAGGACCTTAGGAGTCAAAGACATTTAAGTTGGGCGGCATTGTCACGCGCCGCAAGAAGATGACGGCTCGGCTCTGAGCTCCACTCGTACGGTCAACTTGTTTACTAATTGCAGCCTGCTTTCTGCCTTCAAAAAGGAATACAATGGGAGATTCAGAGGGATGAAGGGTCGGAGCGGCGATTGAAGCTGCTCTGATCGATTTTTCTTCATTTAGCGAACCAGCGGCAGCAGCGGTGTACTCTCCTCAATTAAATGCGAGCGGCCACCATTTTATAACTGCCGCTTGCGTCACCCAGCCTCAAGGTGAACCGGCGTTTCAGTAATTAGTCACGCGGCAACTATTCTTTATATTTTAATTGCTCTCCTCACATGAATATTGGCATAAGACTTATAAATTTCCAGAAGAAATATAATGTTACACACGCTATGCATTCTCAACATCCTGAACCAAGCTTGTAAAACATATGCATTTGTTTCTTCTTAAGTCAAATCCCATCAAGCATATCTATTACTCTAATTAATATGCATGGATGCTCAGAATGATGCTGCTTTCTACTTTTTCTGAACTTTTGACCTTTTTGTCACGCAAATGATTGTTTTTACCTTTTTTATTACACTCTTGTCACAACTTCTAGCCTCTTGACAATTTGACATTTGACCTAAATATATGCTAGCGACGTTCTCTCCTCTTGGTTCCTTGTTAACTAATGTCAGAGTGCAGACGGAGGGTGACACAATTTTTCTCTGGAACACGTTCTTATTTTTGCTATATTTTTCTATGGAGTCTCATTGATTAGTGATACGTTTCCACTAAGTATATGGGCAGACTGAACTCTTTATTAAAAATACTTCTCGCTTTTCACATTATTTCAAGATGGCTAATGAGGTGCCAATTTCGGTTAGAGCATCATCCTCAGGTACCAAGCACAAGAGTGCCAAAAATGATCGTCCATCACACATCTTATCTTCTAAAACCCTGTTCTTGACATCATTCTGGATGAGGTGAGAGGGTTTAAGTCTTTTATGTCTACAACTGATGAGAAACTTCAGCAAATAGAAGATCGATGGATTAATATGGAAGCCAAGGTGTTAGATATGGAACAACGCTTCATTGACCTACATGATGTATCTACTAAAATTCCAATTTTGGAACAAGAAGTTCATCGTCTCAAACTCCACACTGAGGACCTTGAAACTCGGAATAGATGCAACAACGTCTCAAACTCCACACTGAGGACCTTGAAAATCGGAATAGATGTAACAACCTACGTCTTTATGGTCTGCCAGAAAATCTTGAAGGTTCGGATATGCTGCTCTTCTTAAAGAAATTCCTGTCAGAACTTTTAGATCTTCCACCAGAACCGTAATTAAATATTCAGCGAGCACATTAACTTGGAAGTCTTCAACCTCATGCCTCCAAACCTAGAGGAATTATCATGTTGTCTTGGGAATTTACCGATTTAATGCGAGTCCTTTCTGCAGCCAAAGCAAAACGCCTCCTCATATGGTCTGGTCACAACATCTTCTTATCACAGGATCTCTCTAACGCTACTAATGCAAGGAGGAAGTAATTTTTGGCTATTCACCCTCAAATCAGACAATTGAATATTCGATATGGTATCCTTCATCCTTGTGTGTGTAAAATTACTCACAATGGTTCCACACGCTCCTTTGATGATCATATTAAATTAAGGTATTTCCCCAGAATCTTTCCACAAATTCTGCAACTGATTCCGCTTTTCATTCTTAAGTTTGATGTACCTCTTCTACATCTTTTTCACTAAGGCTGTTTATAATTCTACTCTTTTTATATTCATCTCTGCCGTTTCATCTCTCGTCGGTGCTGTTGCACCCCATGCATCAGTCATTGTCATTTCCCCTTAGATCCAGATCTCTTTCCTTGATCTATCTTCTTTTTCTTATATTTCTGTTTTATCTTTTTCATTTTTTCTTTCTGTTTGTTCCTTATATTCGATGATGTTCCATGTGTTGCATGTGTCCAATAGTGCTGTTTGTTATTCTATATGTATTTCTTCTATTCATCTTGTATGTGTTTTTTTTTATTTCAGTTGTGTTCCTGAAGTGTATTACCTCCTTACATGTATTACCCCCATCCCTCCACCATGTGTAATATTGCCACGTGGAATGTTCGTGGTCTTGGACACCCCATCAAAAGACAAAAGGTACTCTCTCATTTATCAAAATTAAATTTTCAGGTTGCTTTTATTCAAGAAACACATTGCAATGAAGCAGAATCGCTTAAGTTATAAAAGACAGTGGGTGGGTCAAGTTGTACAGTCTTCTGCGTCTAGTAAGAAAGGGGGTGCTGCTATATTTTTTCATGAGTCATAAGTCATTATCTGTACAAATTGTATCTACACAAAATTATACTGATGGACGATGGATAGTGGCTAAGGTTGTTATACAAAATAGGGAACTGGTTTTATTGAATATTTATGGCCCAGTCAGAGCAGACCAGATCCTGAATTTTTTAATGATATTAAGATTTTGCTTTCCTCCATTGAATGTCCGAATATTATTGTTGCTGGTGATTTTAACCAATGGATTGACCCCTTTTCTGACAGACAATCTAAGTGTAAATTTAATCCAGATAAATCCCAGAAAGCATTTCAATTGGCCATTGCCTTTCGTTCATTCTATGATCTTTGGAAGACTTGTAACCCTGATTCTCTTGAGTTTACTTTTTTTTCCAATGTTCATCAAACACGGTCCAGGATTGATTATATTTTGGTTAGTAAATCCCTACTTCCATCTATTCAGTCCTCGGAGATTGGGTCTATTTATATCTCCGACCATGCAACAGTCCTTACTGTTTTAGACCTTTCCTTAAAATCCCAAAATTCAGCCATTGGAAGCTTAATATATATATATTTTTTTAATGGATACTATTTTCATTACAGAAGCCACTGCTTTTATTAATGAAATTTTCAAGTTCAATAACCCCTCTGATACCTCTATTTCCAATAATTGGGATGCCTTTGAGGCTTCTTTCCGTGCCTTTACTATTTCATATGTTGCAACAAAAAGAAATTACTCGGAATAAAAATACAGCTTTATTACAACAACTTAAATTATTGGAATATAATTACTTCACTTCCAAATCTTCTTCGGCTCTTCATGAACTGTTTAAAGCCAAATCTGAACTTAACAAACTTGCTACAGCTGTTAGCCAATTAGTTGAAAATCAAATCTGAACGTAAGAATATTGGACCCCTTTTAAATGAATCCCCCAAAATCTTACCGTCCTCAGATTAAGATATTGCCAATATATTTCATGAATATTATCAATCGCTTTATTCTGATGACACAAATCCCTCTAATCAAAATTTAAATACTTTCTTCACAGGTCTTCCCACTCCTTCTACCTTATCTGATGAATTTGACGCATTAGGGGAAGAGGTCACTGTTCAAGAGATAACTAATGCCATTAAATCTTTAAAAAAATCAAAAGCACCAAGGCAGATGGCATTTCAGTTGAGTTTTATGCTACTTGTTCCTCCAATTTTATCCCCAAACTTTTGGATCTTTTTAATTCCTTTATTGAAGATTGTTGGACTTGGCCCTTTTTGCATTGTCATCCCTGAACTTTTTGCCTTCCTCCTCTATTTTTTCTGACCTTATTTGTTGATTTGTATGACTCTGGGCACTTTACCACTGCTGATCAGTGCTAAAGTGCATATGCTCCCTACTGTAAATTAATGTATGAATTCCTGATTCCATAATTGACTGGTTTGGTTTACTTGTCAGACCATAGTAAAGTGCACTGAGTGTGCCCAGGGCTTGTAAATCCAAATGCTGCTGGTGGGCTTTCAACACTGGTTGTGCCACACACAGAAGCAGCCTTTAAAAGTGTATCTCAGGTCTGCCATTGCAGAGCCTGTGTGAAGTCTGGTACTGCCATGCTGACTGGGCAAGGGCACCCACTTGCCAGTCCCTAAATCTTCCCTTTTCTTCATATCAGACACCCCTATGTTAGGCCCAAGGGCAGGGTGCACTGTAAGTATAAGGTAGTGCATGCCCTGATGTGTGTGTGGCATGTCCTAATAGTGAATTATAGCCATTTTCGTTTTTCACTATTGCAAGGCTACCTGTTCTCCATAGGCTAGAATAGGCCGTTAGCTTATTACATTTTCTAATCCTAACTGACTCAGGGAACATCGTAGCAAATTCGAGTTTAGTATGCCTGGACTCTGAATTTTAAAATACATCTTTTAGTGAAGTTAGTTTTAACATTCTGTGTTTGAAAATAGCACTTTTAGAAAGTAGGTATTTTCTTGTCTAAGTATCCAGACCTGCCTCTGCTAAGTTGTGTATTCCTTGTCTGGAGTTTGAGTGACAGGTCTGGGGTATTCCAGGAGACAGAATGAGTCCGCCCAGTGGTGAACAGAGAGATCTGAATCAAGGTGCACCTGGGACCTGAATAGGACTGTGCCTGCCGCCGCGGTGCTGGCTCCACCCCCTGTGGTGCGTATGATGTCCCTGCCCTGCACTGTGAAAGAAGAGAAGAATTCATGTCAACAAAGGGCTCCAGGGCTGTGCTTTCCTTCCACAATGCTGGCTCCATCTCCTGTTTGGCGTTTGATGTTTCTGCCCTGCACTGTGGAAGGAAAGAAGGAGTCATGTAAATAGAGTGCTCCAGAACTGGTTTGGACTAGGCAAAGGCCCCTCTGCCTTCAGAGGTCAAAGGATTTTGGGGTATAAATATTGGGACCCTGATCCCAAGAAATTAGATCACTTTTGGCCTACAAGAAGAAACCTTTGCTGAGGAGAGCAACCTGAGGAAACTGAGGAAAGACTATTCCTAAGCTGAAGTGCTGCTTAGGGGATTGGCCTGAAGTGGTTACCTGACTGCCAAAGAAAAGGGAAAGAACTTTCTGTGCTTTATTTTCAACTCGTGAAGGATCTCCAAGGGCTTGGAACAGAGCTTGCCTCCTGCTGAAGTCTCAGAGACAACAGACTTCAAACCCAAGCTCACCAGAGTTCTTTGGAAGTGCCTGCTGCTGTTTTTGGGCCTTCTGAGGGACTGCGTGTCGTAAGGAGCTGGAAGAGTGACTCAACGAGGAAGAAGCATTTATTTTTTACCTGTACATGCGCCTATAGGCCGATATTGTTCAGGAGTTTGGGCTGTCAATAGTATCACATGCCGACGACACACAATTGTTGGTCTCCCTCACCCCTGGAAAAGGCTCCTAGTCCCATCAGCTGTCTCCCGTCTTGGAATAAGTATCCAAATGGAGGACAAACTGTTGCTTAAAACTAAACAGGGAAGAAATTGAGCAGATAATTCAAGGTAACAGACCTGACCCCCAACCACCTAAAGACTGGCCAGAATGTTCGGTCAATCCACCCAATACCTCCTCTCCTATCAGACGCCTTTGGATGTGGCTGTAAAAAGTCCCTTTCCATGGATACACAGACCAGAAAACTTGCATTGACTCGTTTTGGCACCCTCAGAACACGCCATAAAATCCTAGACATTATCCTGAGTGTGTCCAGAAGAATTATGGTCCAATCCCTTGTTCTTTCCTGGTTGCACTACGGGAACTTTCAGTACATATTCTCCCCCAAATAAATAATCAAAACACTCCAGCTAGTCCACAATGTGGCAGCAAGGATCTTATACAAGGTCCCACAATTAGTCTCAGTGAACAGTGCTCTAGCTTCTCTGCACTGGCTCTCCATTGAGGCAAGGATACAATTTAAAACACTCTGTCTGGCACATAAAGGTCTTAACAACAAAGGACCCACTATAATATGGGCACTCTTGACCCTCTACTCTCCTAGTAGTGGATTTATATCCTCTACGGGTCGATTGTTGAAGGTACCTAGAATTCACAAAGTCAGATAGGGGGTGGTGGTAGGTCCTTTTCATGTCTCACCCCATCAATCAACCAATCAGGATTTATAAAGTACGGCTAATTACCCAATGGGTATCCAGGCACTTGCCTGCTTATTCGATCAGCTAGGTCTTGAGAGCCATTCAGAATTTTGGAAGTGAGGTGAATTAAGATGCCTAAACAATAAATCACAGTTCAGATAAAGGCTAAAAGATGCTCTGGGGCATGAGTTCACACTTTACAAATTACATACATATCATATTATATCAAAAGTATTGCAAAACATACTAAAAGCACAGCTATAGCCCTCGTATGTTTCTCCACTTGTCCTGAAGCAATGCTATGTCTTAGCCAGGGCTGGGAAGCCTCCGGGTAGCCATGCACTTATCCACATAACATAGCACAGCATTTTAGCAATTATTTATTAAATCATAATCTAATTTTCTAAACTGGTTTGTGACTTTTCCTGTGTTGTGTTTTCACTTTGTGACTGGTTGTGTGCTGCATAAATATTTTACACATTGCCTCTGAGTTACGCTTGACTACTTTTGTGCCAAGCTACCCTAAGTTTAGGCATAGGTAAATTTAGGGACTTCTTTTGTTGTTTGAGATGGGCTTCCACCCCCTCACCCAATAATCCAATTTTTCTGAGTGGTCATGTTCTTGCTCTATTTTCCAAAATGCTCCTCCTTGAATCTCAGTTATATCAACGTGCACATGGGTTCAATCCCTGGCTAGAGCTGACTTCTGGTTTGTAAAAAACATAGAAGGGTGATGTCACAGACTGGTTTCCCTCAGAAAGGGGAAGAATACAGGTGCCAACTACCAGACCCCATTGATACACTGACTGACAGACCGAAGAAGACCCCATCAGCAGTGACTGAGGGTGTGCGGAGAATGTTTCAGTATTTTGGTCAGGGGTTTCACAATTTTTAAAAGTTCCCTAGGTGCGTTTCCTGTCTGCCTTATTTTGGTTTTGTAGTATGACGCTTGTGCCTTGGAGTTTCTTTTTTTTATGTTTAAAAGCTTTATTTAAGATGAAATTGTCAATACAATAAGGTGACATCAGCAAAGTAATGAGAAAAAAAGCAAATGAAAGAAATAAAACCTAAGCATCCGATGACACAATGAAAAAGCAAAGCATTTTTGAATTTTAAGAGGGGAGGAGAGGGGAAGGGAGGGAAGTAAAACCATGATAATACAATTCAAAAAGGAAACAGAAATAAACAAAATGAATGTTGACAATAAAGTACAGTAAATACACAATTATCTAGCGAGTATATGAAATATGAACGTTAGGAAAAACATGAATAAAGAATAAAAAACTGCATTAGTGAAGTGTAAAAAACTGGTAATTGCGAGCAAGAGTACAAATGTTCAAGGGGGTTTGAAATTGTCAGAGGAAAATGGAGAGTATTTCTTTTTGGCAGACTGATCTAAATATAGGGTGAGGGGCAACCAATAGAGTTCTACATTTCGAGATGGTTTGCAGGAGGACGCAAAAGCAACGTCAAGACGATGTGAGTGGCATAGTAGGTTCCACCAGCAAATTAAGGAGAGTTTGGTTAGGGACTTCCAATTAGAGACAATATGTTGTAGTGCAAGGGCTAGCATAAGGTTAAAAAGCCCATGTGAATGTGGAGGAAGGTCCAAGGATTCTGAAAGGCTACCCAGAAATACTAGAGAGGTAGAAAAAGGAATAGAGAGATCAAAGATAAGGGAAACACGAGACCATATCTGTGTCCAGAAAAGTCGAACTGAGGGACAGAGAAAGAAGAGATGAAAAAGATCAGCATTGGGGGCATTACAGGTCCAACAGTGAGCCGTAGAAGAGGATAGAAAACGAGAGAGAGAAAGGGGAGAAAGATAAAGTCTATGATAAAAGAAAAAGAGAGATTGAGTTAGAGAAGCAGTACGGGAAGTCTTCAAGGATTTAGCCCAGAGTTTGTCCCAAAGAGAAGTCGGCCAGGAGTGACCCAAGTCTTTTTCCCAAGAAAGTTCCAGTTTTGATTTCGGACGATCAGTAATTAGGAGCCAAGAAGTAACGGTAAATAAGGGAAGCTTTAGGGATAGTAGAAAGAATGGTAAGTAGAGAGGAAGACGAAGCGGGCATCACATCAGGAATAATAGAATAGTATCGATCAAGAACGATTTCCATGAGAAGGAAATATTTCTTTGCGAACGAGGAAGGACAGTGAAATTGGGATTGGAATTGAGGAAAGCAGCTAGGAGATGAACCATCAAAAAGTTGGTGAACCCAGATAATACCTTTCGATCTCCACGAAGGCCAGGCTATAGGTCTATTGTGTAATAAAATGAGTGAGTTATACCAAATGGGTAATAATAAAAAGGAATCTCGAGAAACAGAAGCTGTGGATACCAGGGGCCGTAAAAGAGAAGAAGTGTGTCTAAATAAAAGGGGAGTAAGACATGGAGCCTTAGCAGTGAAGCGAATGACCTCCTGAAAAGAGTAAGGGAGTAATAATTCATGCTCAACAGATAGCCAAAGGGGAGAAAAAGGGGAGATATCCCGTGATAACCAGCGAGAGGCTTGGCGAAGTGAGAAGGACTTATGATAAAGACGGAAGTCCGGAAAGTTAATTCCACCATTAAATTTAGACTTACGAAGGGCGGAGAGAGATATACGAGCCTTTTTCTGCTTCCAGAGAAACTTAGATAAAACAGAGTCAATACGACGGAAGTAGAGCGCTGGGATATGGATTGGAAGCATGGAAAGTAAATAGATTAAGATCGGAGCAACCATCATCTTGATGGAATCAAGACGACCCCACCAGGAAAGAAATAGAGGGTTCCAAGAGGAGAGTAAAGAATCTATTCTAGAAATGACTGCATTCATATTAAGTTGGATAGAGGATGAGATAGAATTAGAGAAAAGAACACCAAGATATTTTATTTTCTTAGAATTCCAAGCAAAGCCAGTGGAAGTAAAGAAATGTGGAAGGCAAAATTTAGTTAAAGGAAGAATCTCTGTCTTATCCGAATTTATTTTATATCCCGAAACTAGGGAACATTTCTCAAATTCATCTAATAGAGAAGGGACAGAAACGACAGGATCAGAGATAAATAAAAGTATGTCATCCGCGTAAGCAGATAGTTTAAGATGATGATTACCATATGGGAAGCCAGATATGGAGGGATTGTTACGAACAAAGTAATTGGGATAGCATTGATAAGTAATTTAGCTAGAATCCAACGACCCTCATCATCCTTTTCTTCAAGAAGTACTTTACATTTGAGACGTTTGTGAATCAAAATAGCAACGCCATTCTTTTTATGAGATGCTGGAGAAAATAAGACAGTACCCACCCATAGTTTTTTTAGCTTCATAGATTCAATATCGGAAAGATGGGTTTCTTGAATGAGAACAATGTCAGGATTATAAGAGGAGAGGTGTGAAAGTACTCTTTGCCGCTTAATAGGATGATTAAATCCTTTCACATTCCATGAAACAACTTTGAAAATGACAACATAGTAAACTGTTCAAAATTGAAAAATGCAAAAATATACTGTACAAGCAATAAAAGCAATAAGTCAAACTTTAAGAAAGGAGAAAATATGCAAATTACGAAAAGATTAGAAGGAAGAATAGGAGGAAGGAGGAAAAAAGGGGAAAGGGAAAGGAAAAAGACGAAGGGAAAGGAAAGAGGAGCAGCAAAGGAGGGAGAAGGAAGAAAAGAAAGAAGGCATAGAAGACAGTACAAATCCATAAGGATGACTGTAAGAGACATACCTGAAGGGGGAAATACACAAAGGGGAAGTGGGGAGGTGGTGATGCGTTATGAGACGGGTAGACCAGGAACGGAAGCACAACCACACCGAGACCTCACAAAAAGTACAAAGGGTGAAACAGGATGATGAAGGGAACAGCCAATACATATCTGCATAGGGGAAGAAAAAACATATTTAGTACATCACGGAACCTGTGACACAAAGCAGATAACCAAAGACAGGATATAAGGAAAGAAAAAAAAAGTAGTGAAAGTTGAAAAGAGCAGTTCAGAAAATGTTGGAGGAGACATAAGGAAAAGAAGAAGGACAAGAGTACAAACTTGAATATTAAGCAAAGAATGGAAAAATGAAGAAAAAAAGAATTAGATAAGAGTAAATGAGACTAGAGAAAACAACTAGAGAACATTATAGAAACCCAACAAAACATTTCAGCCACTGTTTGAGGGAGAGGCTTCCATTCCCTCCTCGCTCTGTAGAAGGAGGAAGTTTCGTAGTTCACCAGGGTCTTGAAAAGACCATGTCTTATTCCGATGAGTAACTCTGAAGATACAAGGATGGAACAGGCCATATCGTGCTCCAAGGGAGCGCAGAGAAGGGCGGAGAGCTAGAAATTCCTTACGCCTGGAGGCAGTAGCGTTAGATACGTCCTGAGATAAGTAGACTCGTTGACCCAGCCAAGTTATTTGTTATTTGTTTCTTGGATCTTGCTGCTGAAAGAATCGAGAGGAGATCTGTGAACTTCAAAAAGAGAATAATAACACCACGAGGTTTTGTAGATGAAGTTGTTTGTGCTCCTAGTCTATGCGCTCTCTGAATACTGATAGACGTAGAAGGAGGCATTGTAGTGTAGTTCCTATCATCCCAATAGGCTCTGCGCATTGGAATAATACCTACAATAGTAAAGGCCTAGACCAGACGTTAACTAGGTCTACTACTGTCGATACTAGACTTAAAGTTTTGGGTTTGCCAGCTTAGCTCAGAGTTCACTAGAAACTTTCTCGAATGTTCAGGAAAGAATTAACTCCCCTGATTAGACAAGAAGGGATTTAGTTTCTGACAACCATAGAACATGACAACTTTGCTCTCCCCTAATCAAGAGTATATCTCGAGAGTCGTGTGAACAAAAGGCAATTTATTTTACTCAGTCAGTACGTGCATTCTTAGTCTCATCAGAATGTAGAGAAAAGGAAGAGACGGGCGTGTTCAATAAAAAGGTGGTATTTATTGATCAGTCTCTTTTCTCATACAAGAGAAATGGATCGATATTATTGCAATACTTATAGTTAAGTAAAGTGCATACATTAAAAGCAATAGTATAAAATAATACTGTAAAAACATTGATATGGTTTCTAAGCCATATGATGTTTTAAAATGAATAAAATATATTACATACACATATACATTTGACTAAACGTACTCAACTGGTGTTTCTAAATACGCCTACCCCGTGTACCTGACCTAAGCCTAATACGTGGGCGGGAATAGAAAGTTACAGTTTAAGTTAAGTTTGTTTTTGCCAAGTGAATAACTAAAGAATTCTCTGTGAGGGGTTATTCAGTTCTGTACCTGGAAGTTAGGATGAATGAGGGATGGTATCTCTCTCTCTGGTCTCGATATTCCAGGCTGCCTGCGAGGGCTGCCCAGAAACGCCGGGGCTGGAATTCTCGGCAGGAGAAAGCAGCGCGTCTCAGCGCGTCAGGAAGGCGGGGCTGCGCCAGCGGGGTCTGCTCTGCTCTTCGCTTCGGCAAGTATGGCTGCTCCGTCTCGTCACCACGCGTGTATTTGCATAGGGCAATATCGGTAATATTTATACCTTTAAGGTGCCGAGATTGACGTAAGGATGGACATAGATACGTCAATAAGGATGTCATACGACTTGCTCGTTAGCACATTCTTTTTGCTGAAGTTCTCGGTGAAATCAAAACAATGGCCGCAGGGTTTTGCCCAGGTTGTCATAGGTTTGATTTGTTATGAGAACTCCGTATGCCTTATCAGGGGCTGGAGGGATATCGCTTGTCTAATTAGATCGCAAGCGTTATGACCTAATCAGATAACACGTTCCTGTGCCGTAGTGTGACTGCGTCAGATAACGGTATCTGCATCATGGGGATTTTCTGCCTCATGGGCTGATTACTAGTTAACTTGTTAGTTTACTAACCAGAATAGGGTCAGGAATAGGGGGATCGATTCAGGACCTATAGGAATACATCACACCCACTCCACGCTAACTATGGTCATATTTACTAATCTAGGCATAGTATAACATAGTACAACATACTACAGAGTATAGTGTATACCTTACCACCCCAAAATACATAAATGCATTTTGAAATTTTTCAAATATACGGAAAAATTGCAGTCATATGTATTGTATGCACTCAAGCTGTAGAATAATGCTAAAGTAATCACGCATTTGTATATATTATTGCTTATTTTGTATATGAAAATTTACACATGAAATGGCTCTTAATACAGATAAAAAGTTCGAGACCATTCCATCACATAATAAAATATTTGTGAACATACCAGCGGGCAGCTAATGTCTATAAGCTATCTAAAATATAGAAATTTTAGTTCTTTAAGAATAGTTCTTACTTTAAGCAGAAGATAGTGTCCCGAAAAATATGCAAAAATATTTTGGGGCTGTTGAAAAACTTGCTGTCCGTGAACTGGAGGGAAAATTGTTCATGTGACATTATTTTTAAAGTTGAAGGCCGAATTCAGGGAACGCCGTGTGCGAGCTTGCTCAAAAGTCTCTATTTCTGCTCTGGAGAGAACATCATATCATTCAGGCTTTCGAAAAAGCTGTCAACAGCTTCCTGGGAAAGTTCCACTAACTCGGAAATAGGTGTAATCATGCATTCGTGCGCATGATTGTCTCCATTGACATTCTGATTTGCATTGCTGACAGAAGGTCGTACCTGTTCGATGCTGCTTTCATCTTGAACTTCACTACCCATCAATCGTAGTGGTGAAGCTTCCACGAATGCCGTCATCAGGATTGGTAGCCTTTGAGGGCAGCACAAAGCATGAACCTTGATCGGGCTCAACAATGTTTCTGCATCCATTGGCGCATCCGATTGTAGCGTCAGACAGGTGTCTAACACGCATTCTTCTCCGCATAGCAGGCACCTTAATACAGGTAAAACACATCTTTGCCACATTGGTCGAAATGATAGAAACCAAGTCATATTTAGGTCTCTAAGCCGGGAGAGTCCCAGGATTTTTGATATCCGGTCCCGGTATCCAATGGCTAGGATTGTTTCTTCCCTTGTCGCAAGAGTTTTGTCTGTGACATGGGTTGCCATAACGAAAAATAAGGACTAAGAATAGGATTCCTGCAATTAGTCCCAGGATCAGGGGAAGTCCGCCAAAAATCGAATGGACGAAATCTGAAAAATACCCAGTATGGCTTTGAATGTTGTTAATGCCATCGAAAATACTGTCTTAAATACCTTTGAGATCCCATTGGTATCAGAAATATTTAAGATTTCATTTAGAATTTCCGCAAAATGTATGGGGGAATTAGTTGATAACAATGAATGTATCTCTGCAGTCGTCCTTGCGACTTGTAGATCATATGTTTCTTTTGATGACGAGAGCCCGGTAGGCGTCTGAAGAAGCACTGTTTTCATTCTGCTTAAAGTATCTATTCGAATAGAAGTAATTTTCAAGTTGGGCCATGCCCTTGCCTCCCTGTCTGGAAAGGAGCTGGGGAACAATGAGCGTCCACAGCACTTGACCTTCACAGTCGTAGTTACTAGATAAGGAGTCCCGGGCATAAGACTACAACATCTGCGGTCTACAATTAGAATGTAACTCCCATTATAGAGTTTTTGAAAGAATGGTTCTATTTCTGTTGCAGGTGCGCCTTGCTGGTGACATGAAAGGTTGTATGAATTCCCTTCACAGGCTCCATGCAAACTAATTCCATTACACAGAAGTGTGCCGCTTAGTGACATCGCACAATTATTGCCACTAAGAAACACTTTCTGTCCTTTATTACTGACACATGCATGTGAATAGGGCAGGTTCCATGTTGTTTTAAGGTACCCCTTTCCCAATTTCTCGTACATGCCAGCCTGTATATATTTTTGGCAGTATTGAAACCTGAAGGTTGAAATTGGAATATTAATTATCCCATGTATTATCCATTCACTGACAGGTCGTTCTGACATTGTCATTGGTAATCTCTCAAGTTTCTCAATGCTCAGGATTGTATAATCAGCACCCTTCTGGGCCATACTGATTTGTCTATCAGTAAGGTTAAAGATATAGAATAGTGACGTCGTGTTGATTAAACGCCAAGGCACATAGCCTGAACGCAGATTTTGTAACGTCCAGCCAAGCTGTACAATAGAACGCAATCGTGACTGACCGTGTTGTAATAACAGTAAGTCCTGCGATAATATGTCGATTGCTGAAGACACAATGCTGTCCAAAGAAAAAATTCTGGAGGACAGAGTCATTAACCCATTGTCCACTACAGAAAGTGATTTTTCCAAATTAATACGGTCAATTTCCCGTATTCTCTCTGCTGTTTCAATTTGAGTAACCTTCCAGGCCTCATTGTATGCTGCATATACAGAGGCTGCTATGAAACGTTTTTGACGCTGTTTGCGTGGTCCCATTATGAAATCACGCAAGTCAGCACCATCAGTAAGTAAAGTTAGGTGTTGCCTAATTTCTGCCAGTGTGGAAGTTTGCAGCCATTGAAGGCATAATTTGCCCACACTGTAGGTGGTTATTATCCCTGGGTGATGTCTTTGGGGATATCTAGGGTCTGGCCTGGTCATTTTGAACCCCTGTGTTTTATTCAGGAATCTGTCTTGACAGTTATTAGTATCTGTGGGCCAGATCAACCACTGTTTCCAATCAGGATGTGTTCTGTTTTGGTTTAATATATGGTTTACGTCTATCTCTTCATCTGTAGAAGTGTTGCTAAACATTGTTGGTTTTGGAATAGACGGTTTAATTAAATCTTTGATTTTGGCTAGGCCAAGACAGGTGGTTTGTTGAACAGTGTCATTTAAAAATATCATTTGTTCTGGGATCATGCAGGCTCTAAACAAAGCTTCTATACCCTGTACTTGCCAATCTTTTGTACCCCAAACACTTTTCAATTCAACATTTTTGTCCCAATAATCAAAACCAAAGGTATTCAATTTTTCAAAAAATGAGTCTGAATAAATCAATTTTGTGTTGGTTATCATGGTCTTGGTTCCTGTCTTGTTTGACAATTTAAAATAGAATGCTTCAGCATTACTTGTGTTAAAACCTGAAAAGTATGAATATTTGTCATAGAAGGTTCTTGAGCTTCCTTTTGGAGGGGTTGCACAATGTTCCCATTGATTATAATTTAAAACATTTCTAGGCTGTGCAGATTTATGTAGAAAATGGTTACCATAATGGTTATAACAGTACATACTATCATAATTTGTAGAACCCTGCAAATAATCATGTTTGGTACATTTAGCAGACATTACTAAGTCAGACATCATATTATTAATGCTTTCGAAGTCCCAATCATCAGCAAATGAGCTTGGTTTTGCAAAGTCACTCAATGAGATCTTGATTTGGTGTGGATATTTCAGGATTTCGACCAGACCATAAATTTCATAGTCAGTGTTGTCCCAGGCTACCCCACCAGGTATCGGATTGGCTGTGATGTTGGCTGAAGAAAGTTCTCTTTTCTCGACGTGTGAAGATGTGTGTGGTTTGAGGATCAAGTTGATTTTCTGACTTGCTGTGTCCATTTTAGCATATTTTCCCTCAATGAAGCGTCCCAAAGTTAGTACCATGATGAGCCAAAGTATGAGGATAAATGCACCAAAACCCACCCAAAATTCAATCCATGGAGAAATCAGATATGTTTCTTTCAGTTGTTTCAAAAGTTCTTTAGCTTTATCTTTAAATGTTTTTGATGATGGCTGTGTTTTTGATTCACTGAAGCCTTCAGAGGAATCATCGAAGTTTATGAAGTAGCCGGATGCAGTTCTGTCAATTGTTCCAATTGGTTCAGGATTTCTGTTTCTTGCATTTTCACTTGGTACTTCATTATAGATTGGTGTGTCTCTGCTAAATGTTTTTATTTGGGTTTTCAGAGGTCTGAGTTCTATTGCATTGTTGCATAGTCCTTGTTGTTCTTCTGTAGGCGTTTCGAATGTGATGAGCCTCTTCGTTAGGACCTCTGTACTGGTAGCAAACCTAGGTGTTCTGCTACTTATTGGGAGTCCACTTGGCCTACTGTTTGTTATCGGCCACATGTTGTGGTTTTACCAGGTCGATTGATACAACTCGGTTCTCCTTTTTTCCAGCAAGTGGCGGTAGTACAACTGATCTTGTCCCGTTGACAGACAAGACAGGAACTGCTTTTCTGTAAGAAGGCCCAAATTCCTTCTTTACCGCGATCTTCTCCCTGACTAGATCCCCGACTTTTGGAATCCAGACAGGTCTTGCTGGGACAGGTGGTGGTTCTTCAGTGGTTGTTGGCTGTTGTTGCTCAGGTCTTTTCTTGTTTTGTTTAAGTCCTGCAAAATAGCCAAACGGTCTTTGATATCAAAGCTTTTTTCTTTCACCACTGAAGTCTGACTATCAATGTCAGAGATCATCATCCTAGTTCCAAATAATAATTCGTACGCACTGAATCCCTTCAGAGAATTTCTTGGCAAGTTATTTAGACTACGTTGGACACTTATTAGATGTTTGACCCACCCAGCTCCCGAACCTAATACCCTTTCCGCTATAGATTGCTTTATGCCTTGGTTTTTTCTTTACACCATCCCGTACCCTCAGGAAGGAAGTGAGAAGATTCCCGCTGAACTATGCTAATTTGGTCATGTTTCCCCTCAGGCTGGAGTGCTAGAGTGAAGACAATGGTCAAACGTAGCATGCTCTTAGCGTATATGCCATTTAGACTCGCAAATCTTTGTATAACAGTCCGGACGTCAGCCGAGTGCTGGTGATCTACATTATAAGTGGAAACTAGCCTGTATATGTTAATCGCAACCCTTCCTTTTTACTCTTGATTTTTTCCGGAGTAAAACGATGAGGTATTAAACTGTTTCTCTCCCCACTGCGATCTCTGTTGCAGTTTGGGCAGTTTTTTACAAACATGGTGTGACGCAGACTCATGCCTGGCCACCAGTACCGTGATTGTAATTCTTTCAGAGAATCTTTTAGTTTGAGGTGTCTGAGACCCTCGCCCATATGTGCGTCTGCGATTAACAAGTTTCTCCTGTCCATGTTTGGAATCACTCTATCCCCCACTCCAGGGATTCGAGCAAAAGGGACGGAGTTTGCATCGATTATGTATGTATAATTGAGTGGATAATTGATCGGTAACGCTGAGCAGTCGATGACGTTTTCACTGCCAGCACTGTTTCACCGTCAATGTATTTTAATGTACGCTTTTTTCGAACTACGGGAGCCGATTTAGTTGCTGCCGCTGTGGCTGTTTCAGCCAATGAATTCCCTGCAACGTGAACGCCATCACGCTGATGACTCAGTGAGTGTGTCACGTGAGTCTTTGGTAGTTCTTTTTTCAAAAGAGCTATTTGTTCCCAGAGCAGTTTCTGCTTTATTAGTGCATCTGTGTCATCTTTGTAACCGTTTTGAATCCATGTTTGCAAATCCTTGTTATATGATTTGACGCAGTAATATGAATCTGACACTATAAGTGTCGGGAATTCGCGATCCGCATTATCTAGCGCCATTTTCAAAGCTACTATCTCAGTTTGTTGTTCTGAATTAGTTTCTACTGAGTGTGTTTTTGTTAATAGAGGTTTTAGTTTACCTCCGCGCCACACTTCTTTTGTAATCCCACATGTGGGGTTGTATGCTTGTTCTCCCCAAACGGGAGGTTGAGCATGTCCGTCTGTATAAATTACCCAGGCGTAATGTCGTAAAGGCAGAATGTCGATTGGCAGAGGGAATATTCTTTCATATTCTAGATTTTTCAACTCTTCTAGTTCTGGATCAAGGTAATAGTATACTTTGTCCGTTGTGATTGAATTTACCCATTGTATCCACTTTGGATTCAATGTTGTTGTTGGTAAATTACACGGTGTTGTTAGTGCCTCAAAGGCTGATTCTGCTGTTCTGACTGTGATATGTCTACCGTCAGCTTGATCTTTTTCTCTAGCTATTGCGGTTTGAACTGCATGAACAATTCTTTCTGTACTGCTGAACTTCTTTTCAGCTTCTGTGTACAAGTGTGATTTGAATGCAATTGGTACCTTTTCTCCCTCATTAGAGGTCAGGTATGTGAATCCGCATCTCCCTGGGATGACTCGAATCACAAGATTGCGTGTGTTATCACGTGTTTCTAATTTTGTTTTAATTAGCATGTCTGTTTGTAAGGATCTCAGAATGTCTGTGTGTATTTGAGTCCAATTGGTTCTTTTAAAATCTGGTTTTATCAGATCATAAAGGGGTTTCACCCTTTCTGCGTAATTTGCAATGTATGTTCTTCCGAAATTTAGGAAGCCTAGAATTGACTGTAGGTTTTTTAGTGTTCTAGGTGCTTGGAGTACGGCACATTTTTCTAGAAAATTGTCAGCCAGGCTTTTGCCTTCACTTGATAACTCATATCCTAAGAATAGGACTGTCAGATGGGCAATTCTGGATTTTTTAAAGTTGAATTTGTAACCCTCTGCTGCGAACCCAAGTATTATGGTGTTCACTCTCTTCAAGTGAGTCTCCAAGTCATCATCTGTTAAGTAAATGTCATCGACATAAGATAATGCTTCATCATCATATAATTGTAGTAATTCTGTTACTCTCGCTGAGAATACCCCCGGGCTGTTCTTGTACCCCTGGGCTAACCGACAGAATTGTTTTTGAGTGCCATTTATTGAGAACGCAGTTAAATATCTGCTCTCTGGTGCTATGTTTTGACAAAAGAATCCATTAGAGATGTCCAAGGTTGTTTTGTATTTTTTGCGCACTATGTTATTCATTAGTGCAGCACTGTGTGAGTTTTGCACTGCAAAAGTTTTGCAACATGTGTTAAGGTGTCGGTAATCCAAAACTAGACGATATGAATTGTCTGGTTTGGAGACCGGAAACAAAGGGTTGTTCATTTGTGAGGTGCAAGTTTCAATCACCCCCTGGTATTCTAGCTGATCTAGTATTTCATTTACCTGTTTTTTAGCTTCTTGCTTAATTGGGTACTGTCTTTGTGCAGTAGGTTGTGATTTTAACTGGATTTTGTGAGGAGGAGAGTCCTCATCCCATCCCACGTGATTTTTATATAAAGCAGGAGCTAGAGCCACTGCCCATTTCCTGGCAAGTGTGTACTTTTTATGAATTGGAATATGATTTGAGAAGGCAGGCATAATTACTTCTTCGCCATGAGGGCACTCCCTTACAAACTCTGGTGGCCAGTCTTTTTCAGCTAGAAGGATATCCTAGCCCTTGGAGAGATTATCCCAAAATAGTCCCCTTATTTTCCTAGTCTTATCTCCCTCTATACGCAATGTTATTTCGTATATTTTGTGAGGTTTGCTAACTGTGGTGTCCGCAGTTTCCACTTGAAGATATTCATTCGTGTCCACTGTCTCCAGATGATTCATAAGGACTTTGCGAGCTATGCTCACTTCTGCTGCGCTGTCTAGCATTGTCTGAGCCCATTCCCCGTTTTTCAGTTGTGTCCTCAGTATTCTCGGCATTGTTAACTACCTTGATACTGGCTACCTTCTTTTTTGGAAATTGTAATTTCTTTTTTAGCTGAGCAGGTTCCTTGTCTTTGGACTTGGCGTGCTCTTCTCTTTGTTCTGATCGTCCTCTTCTTTCCGATTTCTGCGAGGAAGTCTGAAAAGATTGAGAGGGACGTGTATCAATGTCTTGATATCTATCAGGCTTTTTTATATTATCCCTATTTCTAAGGTTACATCTATTCCCAGAGGGGTCACTTTGTGGTGACCTGTGTCTCTGGTTCGGAGATTTTTCTCTTCGCCTAGGAGACCTTCCTCTGGACTGGAATTTCTTTTCTTTAGGATTGGATTGTTTGTTTCCATCCCAGTTCTTTTTTGGTGATGTAGATTTATTGTTATAAAATATTTTTTCAGGACTTTCAATCAGTTGTGGTTTTACTGGTATCCCACCTAAACTATCTCTGCCTAGTTCCTCATAGGATTTTTCTATGATTCTGGCTATTTCAGCTGGTTGGTCTGCTATATCTGTCTCTTTTAACCTGTGGCGGATCGCCACGTTTGCTGCTTCTCCTTTTATGTTGGCTAATAGTATAGCCGAGACCTGCTTGAAGTCTTTCAGTAATTTCATACCAAGAGTTAAAGCGGGTTCTGGACCATATTCATCTTGAATTTGTTTTAGCACATCTGGTATTACCGAAATGGATGGAACACCCTGCGTTTTTGTGTAGATGGAAGCAAAGACTGTACCCCAAGTGTCACAGTCCTCTATGTGTGGTGCGATTCCCATTGGGAGACAGATAGTCAGAATCCTGTGTTTTTCTAATGGGGTGGTGTCAGGAAACACCGCCTCTATTTGGGTGATTTTCTGTGCCAACCAGAATGGTATTTGTTCCCGTTTAGCCGGTACCTTCCCTAGACAGGACTGGATGTTCTGTGGTGTAATTTTATTCGTGTTCCCCTGGTGAGGGGTCAGCTGTGGAAGTTTAATCGCTGGCTGAATTGTTGAAGTCCGCATCACATATTGGACTAATTGTCTATGTATTTTTATTAATTGTTTTAGCTGTGTTAACAGCTCTGCTGCAGACATCCCTTCGATGTCTGGATGTGGTGTGTATCCGGCTAGGACCGGCCACGTTGCTCCTGGTCTACCTAAAGGACCGAGCCTGGTGATGTGATTGTTATGTTTTAGGGCGCCATCAAATAAGAGCAGGTGCTCTTGAAATTTGAGTGGTACTTCCACCTCCTCGAAAGGAGTGTACGTTTCAGGAGGTTCCTCTATTTTGTAATAGTGGAAGTACTTTGTTACAGCATTTGCTGCTGGAAAATGTATCCATGAATAGTATACCTCTGTCTGCCGATATTCGTGTGCCTCAATTACGAATATGACTGTGCCACCTCTAGGTGTCAGTCCATTTTCTATAAGTTTTAAAGTTATAGATCTCCTTTTGATGACCGGGATGAGTATTATATCCTCGTCTGCTGCCTGCATGGTAGCATCAGCTGCTGCGAGTTCAGTTGCTAATCTAACTGCCTCTCTTTCATCCTCATTGTCTGACATTTTACTGTCCAAAAGGTTATTTTGTTTGTTTGCAGATCAGGTTTCTTGTGGAAACAAAGATTAGATGCACAATATTTTGGAACTGTGTATCCTTCAACGTTGACTATACCAAGAACCATACATAGGAGTTCCCTCCTGCGAGGTCTGGCGGATATTACCTTTCACCCACTCCAGACGTCTTTGGAGTATTATGGGAAAAGGGGTCTGAGTGAGAAAGCACGACTGAGTTACTCTAAATGTCTTACGTTAGTTTTATCGCCCTTTCCAAACGCGTTGGGCGCCATGTAGTGTAGTTCCTATCATCCCAATAGGCTCTGCGCATTGGAATAATACCTACAATAGTAAAGGCCTAGACCAGACGTTAACTAGGTCTACTACTGTCGATACTAGACTTAAAGTTTTGGGTTTGCCAGCTTAGCTCAGAGTTCACTAGAAACTTTCTCGAATGTTCAGGAAAGAATTAACTCCCCTGATTAGACAAGAAGGGATTTAGTTTCTGACAACCATAGAACATGACAACTTTGCTCTCCCCTAATCAAGAGTATATCTCGAGAGTCGTGTGAACAAAAGGCAATTTATTTTACTCAGTCAGTACGTGCATTCTTAGTCTCATCAGAATGTAGAGAAAAGGAAGAGACGGGCGTGTTCAATAAAAAGGTGGTATTTATTGATCAGTCTCTTTTCTCATACAAGAGAAATGGATCGATATTATTGCAATACTTATAGTTAAGTAAAGTGCATACATTAAAAGCAATAGTATAAAATAATACTGTAAAAACATTGATATGGTTTCTAAGCCATATGATGTTTTAAAATGAATAAAATATATTACATACACATATACATTTGACTAAACGTACTCAACTGGTGTTTCTAAATACGCCTACCCCGTGTACCTGACCTAAGCCTAATACGTGGGCGGGAATAGAAAGTTACAGTTTAAGTTAAGTTTGTTTTTGCCAAGTGAATAACTAAAGAATTCTCTGTGAGGGGTTATTCAGTTCTGTACCTGGAAGTTAGGATGAATGAGGGATGGTATCTCTCTCTCTGGTCTCGATATTCCAGGCTGCCTGCGAGGGCTGCCCAGAAACGCCGGGGCTGGAATTCTCGGCAGGAGAAAGCAGCGCGTCTCAGCGCGTCAGGAAGGCGGGGCTGCGCCAGCGGGGTCTGCTCTGCTCTTCGCTTCGGCAAGTATGGCTGCTCCGTCTCGCCACCACGCGTGTGTTTGCATAGGGCAATATCGGTAATATTTATACCTTTAAGGTGCCGAGATTGACGTAAGGATGGACATAGATACGTCAATAAGGATGTCATACGACTTGCTCGTTAGCACATTCTTTTTGCTGAAGTTCTCGGTGAAATCAAAACAATGGCCGCAGGGTTTTGCCCAGGTTGTCATAGGTTTGATTTGTTATGAGAACTCCGTATGCCTTATCAGGGGCTGGAGGGATATCGCTTGTCTAATTAGATCGCAAGCGTTATGACCTAATCAGATAACACGTTCCTGTGCCGTAGTGTGACTGCGTCAGATAACGGTATCTGCATCATGGGGATTTTCTGCCTCATGGGCTGATTACTAGTTAACTTGTTAGTTTACTAACCAGAATAGGGTCAGGAATAGGGGGATCGATTCAGGACCTATAGGAATACATCACAGCATATCTAAAAGTTTCGGGAGGAAGGAGGTAAAGAAAGTCACTGGATCGTCTCCCTCAAGATTCTCTGGTAAACCATAAATACGAAGGTTGTTTCTTCTGTTACGATTTTCCAAATCCTTCGTGTGTTGCTGTAGAGAAAGGACAGTATTTTCCAATGCTACAATGCGTTGCATATTAGACTGGACTTCAGGGATCTGTTGTTCAACTGAAGAGAGTCGTGCATCCATGTTCTCCCATTTATCTTTTAAAAGTTGCATATCCTTACTCGTCTCTTCGATGAAAGGACGCATGGCACGAATTTCGTCCAAAATGAGATCGATGGAGGAGGAAGAAGAGGAGTTATCTGGTGTAGGAGAAACTTGTTTAAGTCGTTTATTGGATGGAGCAGGAGGAGAAGATCTATTAGATGAAGATTGTCCCGAAGCAGCTCGTTGGGAAGAAGAAGTCGCCATCTTGGTAGATTGAATAGATGCAGGCACCACAGTTGAAGCGGTCACCGGGGTAATCACAGAAGGAGTGAAAACAAACTTAGGTTTACGTAACCTTACCATAGGATGCTGGCACTCCAGTCGAAAAACAAATCTAAAGTCTCTGAGAAGAAGAGAAAAGTGTGCAAAAAGAACACGCTTCAGTAAGCAAAGTAAATGTGTTTCAGCGGGATATTCCAGTAGCAAGTAGATCAATAATATTGTACTACAAGATATGCCATAAACATAGTCGTATGAGTAACTTCAACAGGAAGTATCCGCGTTGAAAGCCCTATGGGACCATAGCAGGGCTCGCTAAAACATCACCAGTGGGCACAGGGATCGTGCGTATCATGAAAAACCAGGAGTGTAGATAGTGAAAAAGAAGGCACTTGAGGATGTAGCAATATGAGGTGGACGAAATGAAAATTAATTTCCTCAGGACGCACTTGAAAGGTGCATTAGAACAGCGCCAGTGGATTAAATCAGTTATATGCTAGCGGCGCCAAATAGACAGAGCGCTTAAAATGGCAGCCATGTATAGAAATGTTGAGGATAGCGTACCATAAGGCGCGATATCGTAGGGCACCTGAGGCTTGATGAGATACAATATTTATGCATTATGAATCCATTATGAGAGGCGCTGGTGCGTTGTTGGTGAGGGGGAAAGCGTATATGCTAGGAGAGTCCGCAGCGCTGAAGAAGCGGAGCGTCTAAAATGGCGGATCTCACACAGGTGCCGCCATGACGCAGCTTCCAAGCATCCACTGCACAGAATAGGTAGAGCAATAAGGCAAGGAAAAAGTCGTTAACAGTTAAGGAAAGTCCCGTTTGCTCACCCCAAAGTCTGTCGATGTAGGATAGTACATGGTGAGATTATCCTAAGGGTTTGTGGAGGCAGAGGTCCGGTACCGTGAGGAGCTTCGAAGATGGTGGATCTAGGAGACGCGATAGTCACGTCGCAAAATCAGATGAAGGGCGGCACTCTGGAAGCCGCAAAGCCACTCCGTTTGCTCACCCCGTGTTCCGGTGAAGAAATCCGGCAAAGAGGTGGAGGAACAGCCCCCTTCACATCGGGAAAGCTGCTCTGAGGCGATACGGTGCGGCGGAGCTCAGCACCTAGCCATCCATCTTGCGCGGCATCCAAGCCACGCCCCGTGCCTTGGAGTTTCTATATGATAGTTTCTAACTGGAGTTTGATAGGCCGTTTTAAGGTGATTCTCATGTTTTTTTCTCCATTTCCTTTCAAGTTTTTTACATTCTTATTTCAAGGAAACAAGATGGGAGGTAAACCTGGGTGCATTTCTTTTTTTGTCCTCCTTTGATCTTTGTTATTGGCAGTAAGGCAGTAAGTTTATTATGCATAGTTAATTAAAACCAGTGCAAAGCGTAGTACGATTAGTAAACATTAAAAAAAAATAGACATTAAAAAATCATTAAGATTTGTACATTGTTATCGTCATTAAAAAGCATACACAGAAAACCCAGTCTGATTAGCAAGTGACAATTGTCTTTAAGGCGGGGCAGCATATTCCTCTGCATGTTGTCTGTGTCAATGTTCAGAGGTTTTTTGTTTTGACAGTTTTTGCTCGATCATTGCAAGGAACTTAACGTATCTGCAATTCAGTTTCGTGTTCGAAGGGTTCAGGCAGGCGAGAACCGCTTGCCTTCTTGTGCGAGTTCCTAGCTGCTTAAGCTGGGCCTTTAAGAGCTGTTGGCGTGCTGGCCGTAGCTCTTCGCAAAGGCAGGTCAGATGAAGTATATCGCCATTGTCTGTGTTGCAAAACGGACAAACCTCATGCCCATTTCTCCAGAGCCATGGTGGAAGATACTCTCCGCTGGGCAAAACCCCTAGTCTATATTTCAAGAACTTTAGTTTTGTTGTCTTAGGATAACCCTGGCTGAAGTAAGGTTGTGGTGTCAGCGTTTTATAAGAGTTTAATGGCATCCAGGCATGGTTTCTTTTGGCGAATGTGGCTTTGTCCTCTAGTAAGGATAGTGTTTTAACAGTTTTCCAGACTAGTTTTTTAAATGGGTTGTGCCCGGGTTGCATGTCCCAAATCACAGTTAGATTAGTAGCCACCAGAGCAGTCTTCAGGTAGGATCTTGCCTGAGATGTATCCCTATTTTGGATGTCTTGCCATAGCAGCGAGTTTAGAGTGTTGGTGGGGGCCGAGCGGAGTTTGTGGCAGCAGTTAATGTACGCTCCCTGTCTGGCAAGGGCTTGCTTTTGCAATCCGAATTCCAGCCTAAGTTGGGCCGGCGATGTGTAGGACGGTAGAGAAAACATTGTTCTATAGGCTTTTGTCTGGATTATATCCAGGTTCTTGGAGTCTCTCCCACGCAGCGCCTCGCTGCCATAGCAGATAGAGGGGAGTAGCTTAGCCTGGATAACTCTCAGATAGGGGGTTAGAATTGGCCCCATCAGTTGATTGGCTATGTTTTTTAGTGTTATGGCGATGCACGCCCCTCTCCTTTTTGCTTCCTGCTTTTGTTGTGCAAAGGTGCCATCTCTGTCAAAGAGAACTCCCAGGTATTTATAAACAAGTGCCGACTCTATTTTTTGACCGCCTAATGCCCATGACTTCTGAGACTTCTTCTTGGTGTTGATCGACATGGTGCGTGTCTTGCTCAGATTTATTTTGAGTTTGTTTTCTGTGGCATAGCTGTGCATTTGGATCAGAAGCTGCTGGAGGCCGATGTAGGTATGGCTAAGTAGCACAACGTCGTCCGCATACAGCAGGTTGCTCAAAGTTTTCCCCCCCAGCCTCGGGGAGTCGGAGTTGCATATGTTGAGTGTGTCTGATAAGTCTGCCATAAACAGATTGAATAATATTGGGGCAAGCACGCACCCTTGCTTCAGGCCTTTGGTGGTACGAACTTTAGATGACAGGTGTGTGCCGCCTCCTAGCTTCACCTGCACCCAGGTATCAGAGTGTAGAAGCTTCAACATGCTTAGGATCGGCTGCGGTAATCCCCATTGTGTCAATTTCCCCCAAAGTCTGCCTCTCTCGATGTTATCAAACGCTGCACTGAAATCGATGTAGCACATGTGCAGCGGCAGTTTTTTTGTTTTTGCTGCGTCGATCATTAGAGAGATGGCCAGAATATTGGTAGCTGTTCCAGTATTTTTCCAGAAACCGGTCTGGTTCAATTGTATTATCTGATTTGTGTCCGCCCATTGCGTAATTTCCTCTAAGAGAGTTCCCGCAAAGTATTTTGCCTCATTATCGAGGAGGGCTACTAGTCGATAGTTATTAGGGTCCGTTTTGTCGCCTTTTTTTAATATGGGGACAATCGTCGACCCTCTCCAAGATTCTGGGATTTTGTTTAAGAGTCTTACTTCCACAAATAGCGGTTGCATATTGGTAGCCCATTCTGTGATTTTTTCCTTAAATAGGGCTGGCGGAATACCGTTTGGACCTGGAGCACCTTCCTTCCTACCCTTGCGAATCTGTTTTTTTATGATTGCTGTTTGCCGGTCGGCTGTTGTATCCAAGATGTTTTTGGGTGGGCTTTGCTCTCTCTTGATCAGGACCTTCAGCGCGAACATTGTGGAGTTAGGCTCTGTGGTATTCGTTATTTGCGCTCCTGCGTGTTCCGGCTGGTCATTAAAGTGGCTAGAGAGGTAAGTGATCCATGACTCTTCCAGAATATGCGAGCCTAGTTCTTTATGCTGTGGTCGTAGGATCCTGTTTGCTGATTGCCAGAAGCGTGCGCTATTGCTACTTTTACTGTCGTGTAGTAATTTTGCCCATGTCTCGTTTTCAGCATCTTTCTTTATGTTCCATTTTATACTTTTGAGCTCAGTTCTTTGTTTCTTCAACACTGTCCGAAGCTGAGTGTTGTCAGGGGCTGATCTTAGCATTCGTAAGGTCGAATTTACTAGTCTTTTATGCTGCCTTAATTCTACTCTTGGTCCTTTTTTTGAGTTGGTTTTACTGCTCACATTGTGCAAGTTAGTTTTTGCCGGGGTCTTGGTTGCCAGTTCTTTTAGCAAAGATCCTGTGTATTGCTCCCAGTATGGGATATGCCCAGCCGAATTTGGTTTGTGTATGTTATATCGTTGAAGGGCAGTATCGGCCAGAGTTGTTAGGTTAGATGATGTGCATTTGATCCTTTTCCGATTGATGGTGTAGATCGCCCCTAGCATTTTGTCTGGCCTAATTGTAATAGGCAATTTTATTGTCAGGTGGCATTCCTGGGGACGGTGGTCACTTTCTCCCTTGTCCCCCATTCTAAATTCCAAGATGTAGGGGAAGAGTGCTAGACTGGCAAATGTATAGTCCAAGATGGAGCTGGCTGTATGTGAGTAGAATGTTTCTACTGGAGGATGATCTGTCGTGAATCTACCATTTAATGCCCGGAGATTTAAGTATTCTAAGTCTTTGAGAAAGGGATTGTGTTGGTGCTTTCTCCTGTTTTGCGGGGAGCTTTGTGGTGGTATGGTATAAATATTATTCAGAGCCAGGACCTCTTCCTCTGCTGATGAGCCAAGGAGATTTTGGTTAAAGTCCCCTGACAGGAGAAAGAGTGGCTTTTCCATCTGGGAGATATACTCCGTGAGTTGATTGGAAATTGTGTTGGAGTCTTTACCTCTGTGTTTAGGGTGGACGTATGCATTGACAAGGCATATCTCTTCTTCTGCGTTACCGAGCATCAGTTTTATTTTTACTGTTAAGGTTGAGGATGTGGACGAGTTCATGAGAACTGCAGACGATATTGTTGTGTTGGATATGTATGTAGCCAGGCCTCCTGACTGGTGGCCAAATCTATTGGTTCTAACTGCTGCTGTTGAAAAGCCAGTGAAGCCTGTGATGTGTTGTGTAGATGTGAGCCAGGTTTCCTGCAGCATTACTATATCAAATAGAGAGATGTACTTTTGGAAGTCTGGGTCATCCATTTTTTAAATTAGGCCGTTTATATTCCAGGAACAGATGCCTATGGATGGTGCACTGCCCTTTATTCCATCTCTCATTTGTTGGTGGCATCAGGCCTCTTCAGGGCGTATGAAGATCGTTCGAGAGAGAGTTTCTCTTGTTAGTGCTCGATTTTGATGTAGCGCCCCCCCTGTGCTCACTTCTGTCCATCCTCGAGGGCTGCGTGTGTTTTTAATTGGCGGACTTCCTCTCAGGGGCTTAGTCATGATAGGAGTGCGGATCTGATGGTGCTTTTGCACTGGACTTCTCCCGCTTGATGTGAGTGCTAGCTCCAAGCCCACTAACGCCCTCGGCCTGTCTTCCGGACGCTGCCAGTGTATGTTCTCTCTTTTCTTGGGCGAGCTTCCCAAGGCGCCTTTAAGGACGCTAAGGGTATTTGCCTGTCTTGCCTTCAATTTTGAGCTTGTCCTCTTCTGAAAGGGTGATGGGTAGGCTGGTTTTAGAATGGGGTCTAGCTTGATGCCCCAGGTCTTAAATTGCTCTGCTTCCGCTGCAATGGACTCCGCAACATTGTTGGAAGACCAGGTGGTCTTGGTCCCCTCCGGGCTATTTGGATTGGCGGCGGGCAAGAATTCAATCGAGATTAAGTCCTTGGTACTTATCCCCTTCAGGCTGGGAATATGTCCCATTAGTTTCAGAATGTTGCCGCGGTTGAGCGTGTCATGCTGCCCTTGTGACTTATATTCCGGAAAGAAGACCAACATCTCTGTTGTTTGTTTGGTGCTTCCTCCCTCCTTGTTTTGTGTGTGATGTACTTGAGCTGGTGGTGCATGGCCTGTGTGAGTTTCGTGAGGTACCGAGGTTGAACCTTCACCTGGCATGTTGGCAGTGATGGTTGATGCTTTGAATGAAGTCGTTTGCTTTGATATTATTCGTGTTTCAGATGGCCGTTTTGCTTGGGAGCGCTCAGTTTGATTAGAAGCGGACTGATTGGTGAAGTCCAATGTGTCTGTGACATGGGCTCCGTGAATTTGGCTTAGCGATGGTCCAAGTTTTCCGTTCCTATCCCCCACCTCAACATTTAGCCTGTGAGGGTGGTTGTTAACATTTATTGTTGGCGAGTCTTGATTGGTAGTTAATTTTGATGTTCCCCTTTCCATTTGGTTAGGAGGCTCCTTGCTTTGCAGTATTGAGACTCCCGCTTGCTCCTCAGAGGCCCTTGCTGTCTTGTTCTTGGCACAGTATGGTGGTATGAGGTGATTGGTCTTTACTGCCGCCTCTCTTGCTCCGACTATTTGTTCCGACTGGTCTCTTACCCATGGTCCTTGGGACCCTTGCCCTTCTTGTTTCGGCTGGCTACTGTTTGTTTTGTACTGCTGCTGATTTGTGCCTAGGGGCGAGTGGTATTCGCTATCTGTTGGGTTGGCATTGTTTGCGTTATCCCAAGGTCTTTCCTTTGTGTCGTGGAAGATGGGGAAGTATTTAGACGTGGATGTTTCAGTTTTTTGCTTGCGCCCTTTTCTTTTTTGTTGACGGCGCTGTTTAGCGTTGAGTTTTTGCGGGAGCTCCTGTCCCGTTAGCGTTGTCTCTTCGTTTGCGGGTGCGGAGTGGGTGGTTGGCTCTGCTGCGGTTCTGGATGCTTCACTCCTGATGTCTCCTGCTTCAGGATTAGTGGTGACCATTTCATTAATTGCGTATCCTCTATGTAGAGTCTTTATATCTCCTATTAGGTCAGTTAGCATTGAGGGCAGTGAGGCTACTTTGTCTAATGCCTGGCTGCAATTGCAGCTCAGGTAGGTGTTTGATTTTGCTCTCAGAATCAGGTTATTTAGATTGCCTAGCTTGTCGTCGATGCCAGCTGTAAAGACTGCCAGTGTATTGAGAAGATTGAGTTGAAGCTCCATTTTCTCTGATTGGTATTGCAGGGTATCTACTGCTAGTTGGATTGTATTTAGCAGTGAATTCCACGTTCCGATGTTTTGTTCCTTTCTCCGCTCATTCTCTTTAGAGTCATTGCCAGGCATGTTTGGGTTTTTGGCTACCAAAGGTGAGTCAGGGGCATGAGTCCCTTTGGGATCAGATGTATGAGTGGCTAGCCTATCTTCCCAATCTTGTATGTTGAGATGGGACGCTAGTGCTCTAGCTTCGACTTTGCTAATGAAGTCGTGAGAACTTACAGCCTCCCCACCAGAGGCTCTTCTTGCTGAGTTTTGGGTTTCCTGATCCGTGGTTGATAGAGCGCGTTCAGCCGTTAGATAAGACTTGATGGGTGTACTATGAGTAAGACTCTTCAATTGCAAGTCCAGCTCCGAACATGGTGCGGTTTCTTTTGCTGGAACCGATGCTGATGTCTGTAGGCCTGCCCCAGGAGCCCTTTCAGTGGGACAGCTGTCCAGATTGTCAGCTGGTATTTGGACTAAAATGAGTTTCTCATTCAGGTTGACTTTGAGGTCATCTAGTGAGGGGGATAAGATATTTTCCTGACTGCAAAGGACCAAGCCAGCTGGGTATGCGTACGGAGTCTTCTGGTTGTAGGCAGCGGAGTTAGAAGACTTCCTTCTTTCGCTTGAGGTCTCCAGAGCAGTGCTAGCACTCCCGTGCCCCACGGTGCTGCCCTGCGCAGGATCCGACGAAGGGCCACCTTGTGTCAGTGGGCCTTCGGGTGCAGGCAGTGGTGGCGAAGGGCATGCTGATCCCAAGACAGCCGGAAGCAGTGGTGTTTGCAGACCGAACAGGTGCCTGTTACTCGAGAATATTGCTGCACCCGCATCCTTTAGGAATTCAAACTTTGTGAATATTTTGGGTTGATAGAGTTTTTTGACGGTTTGTGGTGTGCTTACTGCGGTCTCTGGTATCAAGACCATTGCAGGTCCTTGCTCTGTTGTATTATAGCTCAGTTCCAGTGCTTGATCTGATGCGGAGAGATTCGGCACCGTGCTGGTAGTCGAGTTTGCGCTCATTTTCCTTTTCTTTTTATTATTCTTATGCCCCTTCCCATTTCCCTGTTTTTCGTTCGTTTCTACTGTAGGCTTTGGTTTAGCTACCAGAGACCCCCTGGCCTTGCCTGACCTCATGTCGTTAGTGGCGATGATGGTTGACTCGCTGGTTTCTGTCCGTGGGTGGGCTGGATGTGAGCTGGCTGCGTTTCGGGTTAAGCGGAGCGGAGCGCGCAAAGGGGCCGTAGGTCTGTCAGACCCCCTGGGCTCTTACTTAGCGGCCGCCTCTACCGGCAGCCGCGCTCACGCTTGCAGGTACGCCCTGTTGGCTTGGACAATTTTAGCCCCAATGTTTACTCCTTATGTCCTCTGCACATAGGCCTTCCCAGCCAAACCAACCACAGCAGCCTGGGCTTCGCTGACCAGGCCCTCACACAGACAGGTTGCCAATACGACTCCCCTGAAACACGCGTCAGTACTGCTCCCTGGTACCAAGCGGAGAGGACAGTGCCTGCTGCTGTTGGCTTTAACTAGGCTTTGTCTAGGCTTTGCGCTCTGCGCTTCTGCTTTTTCGCAGCTTCCTTCCACTAGGGGGGGGGGAAAGGTGGGGGCTGCTGGGAGTTAAGTCTAGCCCAGTACCCAATGCCGTTGATGATGGTACCTGGAAAATGCCGGGCTCCTCTTACTCCACTTGCAGCGTCTCCCTCATTTCACTGTCTCGGTCGTGCCTCACACTGCACCACCTCCTTGTCGCGGCTCGGGTGCTGCCGGTCTCTCTCCCGCTCTCACGCACTCTCGGCACTCCGACGGCCACCCACCGGTGCAAAGCAGTCCGATGCAGGTCGGCTACCCACTGATGCCTTTGCCTTAGCCTGTGCCGGCGTGCCGTGGAGTGATTCTCGCAGCTCACATTGGTGTGCCCCTTACCGCTTCGGGCGACAACTCACGGGTATTGGGGAGCCAGCAGCGGAGGAATGTGTAAGCAGCTGGGGCTGGGGCTGGGGCAGTTCGGGCGGTTCGTAGCGGAGCAGAGCGATTCCTTCAGCGTCCCCCGCTCCCGCTCCTGCTCTGCTTCCGCTGCCGCTGAGGTTTGTCAGGTTCGTGCAAAAAGCAGGACTGGACTTAGGATCTTTGTTATTGGGATATTTTCATCCAGAGACTGTGTGATTCATTTCTTGAATTTCATGTTGGCTGAATATGGGTTTTCCCCGAAAATATTTTTAGGTCTGTCTAGGGAAAAAATCCATTCCACTGTATTCATTTTATACCATCTATGGTCGATTCTTGGAGTGTACTTAATCCCAGTCATGGTTGCATAATTATCAAGTGTGAAAGGGATTTTAAAATGGTCTGTCCAGGGCAAAGGATGGGAACTTTTTACAATGATTTTGCAGTCAATGCTAAAAACCGGATCACTGAGGTGTCCTTTGATATGTTTAGAGCCTTTAACTCTGCATGAGTTGAATAACGTTCATGCCATGTATTATCCCTGCTGCGAGTGGGTTTTTAATCTCATCAAAATGTATATTGAGGTCCCAAAGAAGGGTAATATTCGATTTTTTAAGTGACAGGGTAGCCAAAATGTCTGAAAAGGGCTGCAGCGAACTTGGAAAAGAGTCCATTGTGCCTGTATATCAATTTCCCATGAAGGTGCAGGTGGGTGAAAGGTTTGTTGTGAATGCGAGATTCTAGCATTCAGGAATGGGAAGGCATGTGAACATGCATCTGTAGGAATCTTTTAAGATTATTGCACTGACACTGCCCACTTTATTTACCCTATATTTCCTGCACATATATTACCCTGTGGGGAGTGTTTAGTGAATGTCAGGTATGGTGTTCTTGTGAAGCCGAGTTTCTGTAATGAAATTGTCATCCGGCCGTCAATATTGATAGCTATGTTTTAGGGCAAGGATGTGACTTGCAATTAACTTGGAACATATTCCAGCACTTGTTTTTCGTCTGAAGTTCTGGCCTGACTTCTTTTGCTGTAACTAGGGAAACGTTGCACTTCGAGCTAAACAGTTCCCCAGTTTCTAGGTTTAGAGAGTTCAGATGTGTGAGAAGGCTGGTGGCCTGAGTGTGTGCAGTTGTGGGGAGGTGATTCCTATCTTACTGGTGGAACATTGACCAGGGTTCCTGGCTTCTTGAGCACCGACCTGACTGGCGTCTCTATGGTAGGAGTATGCTATTTCAAGTGCTCCCTTTCTCTATGGCAGTTTTACCCTCTTCCCCTCCGTTCTCAGTGCAAAGCAGCCATCATAAAAAAGTGATTTTCTTTTTAAAAACCAGAGCAAAGCAGCAGATTTAAAAAAAAACGTCCTTATACAAAACACACTGTTAGACCTGACCCTTTTGACCGGGTTTATCCTCCAACGTTTTGCCTTTTGCCTGCTATTTTTCTCACCCTGTTATTGTTGGCTATAGCATTCTGATCACTTTAACACTGCTTATCAGCACTGGCGTAACGAAAATTGAGGGGGCCTCCCTGAACGGCATGCAGAGGGGCCCCCTCCAGGCTCAATCAGGAGCTCTCTGGGCAGAGTGCAGTGCTGAGGGGGCCCTCTGGAGCTTAGGGCCCCCCGCACTGCGGGGGCTGCGGGGGCTGCAGGGGCCTGTGTTACGCCCCTGCTTATCAGAGCTAAAGTGCATATGCTCTCTGTATAAATTGTGATATGATTGGTTATTCATGATTGCCATATTTGATTTACTGGTAAGTACCTAGTAAAGTGCATGAGGTGGCCAGGGCCTGTAAATCAAATTTTACCAGTGGGATTGTAGCACTGTGCCACCCACATTAGTAGACCTGTAAACGTGTCTCAGACTTACCACTTAGTGTCTGCCCGCACAGTTGTGAACTACCATGTTGTCCTTGCCAGGCCCAATCCTTCCCTTTCCTTACATGTAAGGCATCCCTAAGGTAGGCCCAAGGTACCCCCATGGGCAGGGTGACTGTATGTGAAAGGTAGGACATGTACTGGTGTGTGTGACATGTCCTGATAGTGTAATAGTGTATATTTATTTTTTCATTATTGAAAGGCTGTCTATCCCATAGGCTTATCATTAGGGCTTCCCTGTTATATTTTACATGTGTCGCTTTCCATAGGGACAGGATATAAAAATGAGTTTAGGCTCTCTGAACTCAGAATTTATTAACACGCCTTTTGGTAAAGGTGCTTTTGAAATTCTGTGTTTGAAAATGCGACTTTTAGAACGTGGGCATTTTTTTACTTTACCATTCTATGTGCCACTGGCTGATTGTGTATTCAACGTCTGTTGTTTGAGTGAAAGGAGCTGGGATGTACAGTCACCCTAGACTGTCACTGGGGGGGGATCAAAGTGTGTCATGCCTTGCCTGGGTGACTCATCTCTGGGCTGAAGAGACCTGGACTGCATTTAGGGTAGAGGGAGGAGTTCTGCTTGCACATGAATAGGTTATGTCTCTTTTTTCACAATGCTGGCTACGTCTCCTGTAGTCATGCTGCATCAGGGAGGAAAGGACTGGTTTGAGCTGGGTTCAGAGACCCTTATAACAAAGAGAACAATAACAAAATGGTGTATAAGTATTGGACGTAAAACCCAGGACTTTAGATCACTTCAAGAAACAAGGTGGCCTGGTCTATGGTGGAGGAAAAGGGCTGACTCTTTTCTCTCTGCTGCTGGTATCCTGCTTAGTAAGAAAATCTCCAAGGGCATTTGTGTGCTGGTCTCTTGTTGAAAATCATAGGGAGATAAAAGATTTCAAGAAAGATCATTGCTGGATATAAAGTGACCTGCCTTGTAGGAAAGTTGAGAAGATATGTGAGGAGCACTACCCCTCACTAATGTGGGTTTAGGATGGCCTGCAGTTGCTGCCCCTATCTGGGGTAGGAGAAGGATTGGATGGTTTGTCCCATTTATTCTACCGTAAAAGTGATAAGGAGAACATGGCTTTACAGCCCAACACGTGAAGAGAGATTTTTGGTTGTAGTCCAGAGTGTGGATAGTGCTCTGATTTCTAATGCCGGACAGACTGCTGTGCTGTTCTAGTTCAGAGCGTGTAGAGCACTGCAGTTAGCAGAAAGCATGGAGCGAGTGCTTTTGTGGATGTCCCAGTTTCAAAACCCAAGTGAAGTGCATGTTGGCTGCACCCACACCAACCTCTCCAGTGAGGGAGGGGGTCCGCAGCGCCAAAGAAATCCCCCAGAGGGGGAAGCGCCTGACAGCTGGAATAAGTTACAGCTGTCCTGTTGGAACCCCTCTTTAGTGGGGCCCCATCTCCAGGAAAGCAGCAACGTGACCCAGGCAGGTTGCCGTGGCAACTGGAAACCAGTCTCGGGCTGATGCCCCAGTCTATTGAGCCAGATCACCATGGAACCCAGAGCATCACCTAGGGGAAGCCACACCCCAGCCGGACCTGAAGACCGAGGTGGTGAGCATGACACTACCTGCGGCAGGTGGAGCGTGACCCACTTTTCGCTCCATCATGAGGTAGCAGACTTTGGCAGCTGTACTGTGTGGGTGGCTGCTGCATCCAGTATTGCTGTGCTGCCTTACCCAGCTGGGATATGAGGCAGCCCTGGGAGAGGACGACTACTTCGCAGAGAGTAGGGAAAGGTCCTTGCCCTATTGGGGGCTTGAAGTCAACTGCCGGAGAGTGGGATGGAAGGTAGTCTCTCCGTTGGGTTTGGGGTGTATATGGTGTATATGTGCCCCCATGTTGGTACATACCTGGGGGGTAAACTATTCTTCACATTTGTAGCCATTGCGGGGCGAGCCCATTATGAGGTCCCCAATCCAGAACTGGCAGCATCAAGAGAGGACCTCAGTGACTACCGTATTTCTGATATTAGGAGTGCAAAGGCTGTCCTGGGGTGGTTATGAGTTGGTGCGCTCTCACAGGATGTGCCTAGCATGTATAAGTGAAAGCGATTCCTGTGCAATAATGAGTGGTGATTCATGCATACATTAATAACCTGCAGTTCTTACCCTAAATGTTGGGTTCAGGAACTAATCATTATGTGCAGTAATGTGGGTTGTATAATGTGTTCTTCATGACCTATGCAACTTATTAGTATTTACTAAAGGTATTGTTATGAAAATTGGCTAGTTGCAAAGTGATTTATGTGGTTGACAATCTACTCTCTGTATGCTTATGACAATTACCTAATTGGAAAAGTGAATTATGTGATTGTGGTCTAATGTGTTCTATATATAATACAAAGTTTATTTTTATATAACCTGGTGTGGAGTTATTTTTTTGTGGTGTGCCTCATGTGTCACAGGTATGTGTGTGTGTTGCTCAAACACTTTACATATGCTTCTGGCATAAGCCTAACTGCTCTGCCAAGCTACCAAGAGGGTGAGCAGGGGTAATCTTGTGTGTGTAACTGCCTAACCCTGACTAGAGTGGTGGGTTCTGCCTGGTTTAGGTGTATAACCTAGCCAACCAAAAAAAACATTTCTAACACACACTACATAACAAAATATTTCTAACACATTGATTGTCAACGTTTTGAAAAGTATTTCCCCCTTATCAGTGCAGTGCTAGTCTCACCTGCACACCCCAGCCATCATGCAAGGCTGAGAGCAAATCAACTGCTAGCGTGCCTAACTTACGGGCATCTTTATTGTAGGAGTATGCTATTGCAACTGCTCTTATGCTCAATGCCAGTTTTTCCACTCACCCTTTGTTCTCAGTGCAAAGGAGCCAACTTTAAAAAATGATTTTATTTTTAAACACCAGTGAAAAACAGCTGATTTAACAACTGGCTTCCTTTTTAAAAAAAAAAAACAACCTAAAAAACTATTCAGACACATAGATTGTCACAGATTTGCTAGAGACTGAAACAAAAACAAAAAAAAGATCAAATCAGTAAAACTGGAGATATGCAATTTTGAAGATTTAGATAAAAGTAGTGCCAGAAGGCACAAACACACCAACTGAGGGTATCTGATTGTGCTGTATTGGGACAAACTCACAAGTTCGGTCTGACTGCAATAGAGTGCAGACCTGGCAGAGGAACATGTTTGGCCTGCTGAGAGTTGTACCTTAGGTGCTTGGTGCAAGGTCTACATGGCATTTTTTGCAAGGCTTCCTGTCACATTCTGTGTGGGGCCTTGTGTTACTCTGCATTTGTTCTGATGAAGCATTCAGCTATGGGGGAAGACTTTGTGGGGCTTCACTCTGCATGAGCTCAAATGTAACTGGCAGCTATGTGTCAAGGCTTTGGGGGACTTTGCATCACTCAGTGTCAGTTCTGATGAAACTGGCAGTTGTGCAGAGAGATTTTATGGGGCTTCACACTGCTGTGTGCCATATTTGATGGAACCATCAGTTATGCCAAGATGAGTTCTCTGTGTTGCCTGCCAAGGGTCCAGGACCTGGGGAGGAACCTCTTGAGGATCAGTAACTTACTCCAGCAGAGACCAGCAGTGTTCAGGCAGGCCCATCTTCAGTTCCAGTCCAGTCCAATGTGCGAGGTTAGCTGGACAGTTGCAGGGGGGCTCTGGCGCTTGCTATGTCCCTGTAGTTAAGAACACAAGACAATCTAGCTGACCCCTGGTATCACTCAGCCTGGGATATATGGAGAAGGTCCAGTCTTCCTTCTCAGAGAGCCGGGCAGGCCTCAGGCAGCAGGGCAGCAGGGCAGTCCTCAAGAAGCTTGGCAGTCTTTCTTCTAAAGTGTCAACAGGTCCAGGAGTGTACTCATAGTTTTTCTGGAAATACAATGTTTAGACCTGGCACCAGCTTTGAAGTGGGAACAACTTCTAGACTTCCCCCCTTATCTGGGTCCGGAACTTCTTTCCTTCTGCTGCCCAGACTCCAAGGGGTCTAGGGTGAAAATAGGCTGGAATCAAGTTCTTTATGAGTGTGCTGGAGTCGGTCCCTTTGAAATGTAATTGGGGCAGGGAATAGCTCCCTGCCTGCTTCCTCCCATCCTTGCAGGATAGCCCATCCTGCCAATGCCTGACCCCTTTTGTCTCAATGTCTATGAGGAGTACACAAAGCCAAATGCTAACTACACCCAGTCATGTGACCCAGAGAACAGGCTGCAGGCCATGGTTTAGGACAAGATAATGCTGTTCATAAAATTAGCATGTTCATAATTGTGACTTAAAATGTCAGCACGGGAGAAGACCGTTGATGCCATTGCTTTACCTTAGTAGGGTCCCACTAAGAAGTGGCAGGATCCCTTGCCTGCCCCCCAGTATCCTGTGGTAGGTAGAACTCTCGCCCACCACATCGTGTAGATAGTTATTCCTTAAGGTCCTGATGAATTGCACTGTATCCTTGTGAACAAATAGCATGAAACATGTTGACTAATAACACTAAGTAGAGCGTTCTCTCCTGGATCATTGCACCAGCGAGCATTCTCTCTTCACTTATTTTAATAAGGTAGATGACCACACCATTAAATTCAGCCAGTGGATTATCTAACCTTTTTTAATTCACCATCCCCCCCACATCTACACTCTCCCTAGGGCCCTCACACCCACAGCACCAACGACAGGAACAAAAGATCTCCGGTAAAGAGCCCCTCTATGGGTGCCCGTCAGACATTGCACGGCCAGCCTGACGAGGAGCAAACCCATATGATGAAGCATGACACCTAGCTTGCTGGGTGTGTGAGGGTTTTAGTTCAGAAAGGGAGGATTTCCCTCCCTTTCCTCCTTTGTTGGGGCCTTCACCCATTCCCTGGTTCATCAACTCCTTTTTCCCTTTGTCACTCTTAAAATCTGACCAAAGATGATTTTCTAACTGTTCCCAAACAAAATGTATCACTTATTAAATATATTACATTATCCAATGAGAGAGGCAGGCCTTGCAGTATTAAAAAAGTGGATTTAAGTGGACATGTAAAAGTTAAAAGTACTTGTCCAAAGAGCTAATATCATCCTGAGGACCCCTGTTGGCCTCAGATGGGGTGGTTTTATCTGTCAAGATACATAGCAATAGGCCCGGAATGGATGTTTCCCGAGATGCCCTGTCCACTTAAGAACCCTCTCATTTCTCAAATATCCTGTCAACATCTCTGTCCGTAGAGTTGCACATTTAGAGGTACCCTCTTTCTTGGCACATCTGTTCATTAACTCCACACTCCTACTTGATGTTATTGAACCCATGTTTCCTTTGGTGTTTTAAATGTTGTCGAAATCCATGCATTTAGGGGCCCAAATGAGCTTTTACAGATTCGTCAGGTAGATTTTAATCTTGGTTTATCAGTTTCAACTCAGTACATGTTCAATTTGAAGATGTAAAAGCAGTCAGTTTTCCCTTGGAGGGTTGTTAGAAATGGGAGCCCTTAGACAGGAAGCTATGTTGTCTTCCTTCTCATTCGTCAATTAATTTAACTTTGGTTCTTAAGCCTGTACAACTTCGACCTTTGGAACCACTAGCAGATGCTGGTTCGACATTTTTAACCCTGGGGTATTCTTTGCATTTGCCAAACCTTGCACGTAAAGATTAGGTGATTTGGCTTTCTTATGCGTGAGGGCCCTACATGGATGCATTTTATACATTGGTGTTACAAATGGATACAAGCTTTTACCCCGAGGTGGTGTCTTTTCAGTTAGATCAATACATTGCTATCCCTTCCTTTTCTGCCTCTCTGCCTACTACTGAGGAAAATACTTTAATTGTCTTAGATGTGACACAAGCTGTTCAGATGTAACTTACTTGTTCTGATAAATACAGAGTTCACACTTTTTTTTAAACAAATGGTGGTGTTTTATTTAAAAGATATAGAACATCTTCCCCTTCTCTCAGTAGATGGATAAAGAGTCTATTTTCTTTAGCCTATAATTCTCAGCGCAATCTATTCCCTACTGGGCTTGCTACAGTGACAATCTACTGCTTGTATGACTGCCCCATGGACAGAGGCCAGGGGACTTCCATCCAGGAAATTTGTTGACCAGCGACGTGGACACTCCTTAGACTTTAGTTTCCACTCCTGGCTGGATGTGGGTGATGAGAGATCTTTTGATTTTGGGACCAATTTCTTGCAGCAGTACTTCCCAACAAATTATTTGTGTTATTTATTCAAATAACCCAGATGGGTGGCATTACTTTGGAGTGCAATATTTTTGTTGGGGGTATCGGGCAATGATTTTTCTGGTTTGGTATATCCTCACAGACGTAAGCACAAGGACGAGGGAATGGTTGAGGATATAATGCTTGGATTGCTCACCAGTAATCTTCCCCGTTCTTGGACATCTCCCTCTTCCCGTTACTGAGGACTTGACTACAAGTGTTTTGAAATAAGTGTTTCGATGTGGAATGGGCGTACTCTCCCTTATGGCCCTAGTAGTAGAATGGTGGGTTCTTGGGGTACACAGGAGAGGGTAAGAGCTGGGGAGTTGTTTTTTTTAGTTAGAGTCATATGACGACTAGAACGAGGCGAAAACAACTCACAGAATTAAGCACTGGGACGAGGAAGGTTTTTTGAAGTAATGAAAATTACTTATATACAATCCAAGTATTACTGGCCAATGATCTATCTTGAAAATGTTTCACCAGAGAGGAAAGTGATTGTTTTCTTCTGACTGGTAGCTGAACAGGAAGTTATTTTCGGTAGCCAGAGACATGGCGTTGCAGTGTTGCTATGCGATTGGGTTGTGGCCAGGTCAAGTCAAATTTCAAAACGAGAAAAACAGATCACCATCCCAAGAGCCTTGACAGCGTGTCTCCCTTGTGATGGGCCATCAGATGAGTTGAGTTTTAAATGTCACTCCTTTCCAGAATGCGAACTTAATCAAGCATGGACGATACATTATCGCCGCTTTTATCGGCTGTAAACTGCCGCTAAAGCGGCGATAATGGGCTTGATAATATGCCCTTGTGAATAACCATAGAAGCCCAGGTTAACACCAGAACCTGGGCTTCTATGGGAATTCACAAGGGCATATTATCAAACCCATTATCGCCGCTTTAGCGGCAGTTTACAGCCGGTAAAAGCGGCGATAATGTATCGCCCATGTTTGATAATATGGCCCTTAGGGGCATATTCCCAAGCAATAGCGATAATTATCGCTATTGCTTGGTTAGAGACAAAAATGTATCGCCGACCTGCGGCGATTTTTATCGCAGATAAACCTTGGTATTACCAAGGTTTATCGCAAATGCGATAAAAATCGGCCGCAATGCATGAATATCGCTGAAAAGTCAGCGATGTTCAGTCATTACCGAGCTAATGCTCTTAGCCATGTTATCCACCTCCCATTGGATAACATGGCTAAGAACTGTTCAGGGCAGGTGTTAGCTTTTGTTGGTAATAGGAGATAGCGATGTTAGCGACTGTTTGCAGTCGCTAACATCTTGGCACGCCCACTTTGCATGTCATTAGTGATAAATTTCTCTGACATGCAGAGCGGGGCCCAAGATGGTCGCTATCTCCTACTAGCTGTCGCTAACTGGTGTTAGCCACAGCTAGGTAATCGGGAGATCATTTTATCTCCGCTTTCTTGGCTTTTAAAGCCAAAAAAAGCGGAGATAAACCCCCTTGATAATATGCCCCTTAGTTTTTATCAATCGCTGTCTGAAAAGATACTCATAGTTGGAAAAAAAGCTCTATTGTGCTTCGTAACCTGGCCCATGAACATGGCCAGCATCAACTCCTCACTAATTCCAGAATCTGCCTGTCTTCTCCCCGCAAGATGGCAGGCTATCATTCAGATGTGTTACAGGACAAACGGGCTCCACTGAGGGGCTACGTTCACGCTTAAAGGCTGTCACCCCAGGTAGCTGTGGTGACATTTGCTTCCCATTATGTTGCACACTAATTAATCATTAGTTAGCGCAGAAGAATGCCAGTTAAAATGCACCGCTGTGGCTCTCCTCAGCAGGGGCTTTCAATATTGATACAATTACACGCACATATGCTCATCGGCCGCGCGTTACGTACGGTATGGCCTATTGCATCACCCAGTTTACTGGCCATTGTTTCTAAACATTATTGCAGATCTTACATTTTTGCTATAAAGGCCCTCCTTATAAATTGTGACTCTGCTAAGCTGGGCTCTTCCCGGAAAAATGAAGGCCCGTACACTGCACTGTCACGCTACATCTTCTGCAATCTTGGGAAATCTTTCGTTTCATTTTGGAAACGCAAATATTTTCAGTCTTTCGTGGTTCTAACTCATTATCGGTTTATGATTCCACTACTGGGAGTGTCGAGGTTAATGTGTTCCTCCGTTTTACTCTGTGCCGCCTTTCAGTTCTCCCACACATTAATACCATCTGTTCTGTAATTGAGCTGGGAAACAAAGGGAATACGAGATTACCAAATAAAACGTAGAACTGCCGCACCCATAACCCCCAACTCAAAACTCTACGAGAAAAGGTTGCACACACTAGGTTTCCTTGCAGCAGCAACAGTGTTCATGGACTATCAAACTCCCCCCAGCCCCCTCCCCGTTGGTCAAGTACACACGTTTTTTTAATAAGCCAAATACTCAAATTGCTTTAAAGGAGCATATATGTCCACAGAGAGGAGATCCTTATATTATGGTTCGGCTAGCCCTGTCACATTTTAGCAACAGTATGCTCCCCGTGGGACTTTGGATGACGTAGTTTTCATCTCAGGTCACCAAAGATCTTTTTTTTTTTGTTAAAGAGGTCAGCTCAAAGGAATCGGAGTCTCTAAGTTGTGTCTGCAGCATTTTGTTTTAAGAGGCGGAGGAAATGTACTGTAGTCAATCTATCAAAAACCTCGGTTGATGCCAGCTGAAACAGGGCTTACAACGTTTGCCAGCAGCGAACAGTAGATGAAGACTGGCGGGACATTTACAAACGAATTATCAAGGGAGGGGGATTCTGAGGGGACTTGTTTTAGTGTCTCGTACTGCAAGTCAAGAAATAGAAAAGACATGAAACTTGAAAGAAAACTGTGTTATTATCCCGTGAATTTCCCAGCTCATAGAGGCTTTCAGATACCTGTGAACACATTCCTATATATATGTTTTTGTTCACTTAATCATGCACGCAGTATGCCCTTGTGAGAAGGCGGCCACCTAAGTGCTGCATTCAGGCACATCCACTGCGCTCCTCTCATTAGGACCCCCCAGCCCGCCACGGGGGTCCCCTACGTACAGCGCTTTCGCTGCGTCATGTCCGGCGTGCAAGGGCCTGGGGTCGGGTACTTATACCTGCCCCACTCAACTCTGTGTATCGTGATTAATTTTGCAGTGTGTACTAAGTACCTTACTATGCTTCAGAAGAAGATTGCCTAAATCAGCAGTTTGTCAATCCCACGATACTGCTCCAAAATTTTGAGATGGACATTCGATTTGGAATATCTGTGTACACCAGCAGCATGACCTTTCTAACATCAGCAACTTTTGCAGGAAGCCACTACAGAGGTCAGGATCTTGACAATGTTCAATAGGTAACCATGAGCCGAGTAGTGTAAGAATTTGAAGTATCAGTTGTGAGGGGTGAGAGCCCATTTCAAATCCTAGTCAGAGCGAACCACACAAGTCACAAACTAGACCTGAGCTCAACCCCCTGTTAGCTATGGCAGAGAGCAGACAGGCTTAACTTTAGATGCTATGTGTAAAGTATTCACAATGTGTTAAGTTCCAACCACAGTCATCTGGTTGCGCTTGACTGGGACTAAGGTGAAAGCAAATGTTGCGATGAAAGTCAAGTAGCCGAGGTGAAGTTTGTAGATTATTTATTAAGACTTAGTTGGAGGATGGTGTCTAATTACAGCAGACCCACCAGGAAAAGCATGCCTGCTGCTCAGCCCATATCCAACTGTCACACCTCACTACAAAGGCACCCAAGCATTCCATTCATCTCCATCACACCAACATTCCACTCAGAACACTCACACTGGCTGAGCAGCTAGGAGCCAAGGTAACAGGGGAGATGCATGAGTGTCTAAGCAGGATATAACTTATCCTCCCCCTTTTAAACAGAAACACAAATTAAGATACTAGGTGGAAACTACTATTCACAAAATTGTACACATGAAGGAAAATAGTTCAGAACCTAGGGATACAAGGAAAACAGAACATCTCAGGAACAACTGAACAGTAAAGAAGGCAGAGAGGATGAATAAATAGATACACAAGAAATGCCACTTTCCTCCCCCATTTTAAAAAACTGATTAAAATGTGGAAACAATGTTGTCTAAAATGTATCAAGAAATTAGACAGCTGACTAGGAAAAACACAAAAGCACTAAATGAGAAACTGATACAGACAGTATGAAAATATAGCAGACATGTGTGTGGAACACCCGGCCATATATCCCAAAACAAACCAAAACCAAAAGCAACGTGTAGCTGTGGGTGATACCCACCCCCAGAATTCCATCCCTAATGCAGGGGGAACAAGTGAAAAATGTAGACACAGGAGAACTGCACCCCATCTAGAGATCCCTAATGTAAGGACTTGAAATGTCAACTGTGAAAATGGGACTAGAACCCATTTGGACACCCTTCATGTAAGGGTCAGGAATTTGCATAAATGGGACTATTACACATCAAGATATCCGTTGTGTAAGGGTTTGTAATGTACAGCATGAACATGGAACTAAAACCCATTCCCGTCCCTCATGTAAGGGAGTGTAACTTGCAATGCAAATACAGACATATTCCATCCATACAACAATCCCTCACATAAAGGTGTGTAATATAATACCAAAAAATGGGTGACAACCACATATTAAAACATTGAGACCTCCCTCATGTAAGGGTACTTACGCTAACCCAAGAAAATGTACACATAAAGCCCATAATGCAATCCCACATGTAAGGGATATGTAAAGTTCAATGTAGAGATGTGGCGTGCATTTATTGTAAGATGTCAACATACCAACTTAGTGTAAAATTAGAAAATGTATCCCTAGCACATACCAACATACTAACAAGTGGATACTCAGAACTGCATGCTGCTGAAAGAAACTTCACAGCAAGAAATAGAATGTCACCCCAGCAGAGACACCATAAAAGTAAATAATGGAACAGAGCAGAAATACTCTCAGGATACCCACAGAGTACAAACCTTGGACCACAGTAAGGACTACATAATATACAGAAACTTAACACTTAAAATGTCACTGTAACCTGAGCATACTTTTAAGAATGACAACAATGTACATTAAAGACCTAAAATAATGGCATCACACAGCATAGCAGGAAATGGAACATCGCTCAACAAACACTAGATGAACAACAATGTTTTTCTGAAACTGGAGACTATCCATTTAAGACAGCATAAGATTTCCTGTGAGCGATATCTCACACAAATAAGAAAATCAGTTCACTGTTCCCAATAAAACTGCAGTGCTTTATTCCTTAAAAAATTGTAATCCTTAGGGTTGTGGCACAAAAGAAACATACTCAGGCAAGATTTTCAATGCCAGGCGGAAAAATAATATACGTAAACTTACTGTTACGGTGTGTTGAAGATGGTTAACAAACCTGTCAACCGAGGGCAGCCCAGCAAGTAGCCTGAGCCCTCACACTAGACTGACACTGGACTGGCATGCTGATGACTCAGTGTCTCCTCAGCCCTTTAAACATAATGCGCCGATAGACGGAAACAGTCCCTAGAGATTGTAATGGGACCCGTTCCTAAAACAAGAATCCATGAGGTGGAATGCACCGTCCATCACAACCAGCTGGCTACAAACTCCTGACGATGCCGGCAGTGCACCCTGGCTTATCCCACAATGTAAGTCCACCATCCACCACGCAGTTCCAAAGGAATTGGAAGGACGTCAGCACACAAAGATGGCGGCATGCATTAGAATAAGGGACAGGTGACTCCAGAAGCTTACGTGCTCCAATACGTCTTTGCACATATTGCGTTCGAGGACGACTACACAGCAGCTGTCCCCACACCCCAACATGCGACCACATTGTAATGGTAAAGGTGTACGAACCACTTGAACCAAACGTCTCGCTGCCTGTTTAACCCCTCCCCTGCTGATGACGGAAGCGCTCCGTCATCAGCTGCGGTCGCACTGTGCTGATGACGGAGCGGTTCCGTCACGGCCCGCTCGGCATGCCTGTGCTGAGCGTTCCATTGAGCGGGCGGGGCCGTGACGGAACCGCTCCATCATGAGCACATCACAACCGCGGCTGGTGACGGAGCGGTTCCGTCACCAGCATGCGCCCGCCCCGCCCCTTTAGCACTGCGGCGGAATAGCCGCCGCAGTGAAGGGGTTAAAAGCCTCACTTTCATAATGGTAAACTGGGCTAACTAAGCTGAAAACACAATTTGGCAATTCCCCAGCCGGGTGTACCACACTCACCCAAACTGCTGGTCCTGCAGCCAGCCTACATGCATTTATATAAATTACATACCGCTGCAGGGTTCCTGCAGTGTCGAACAAGGATAACAGCACAGAGACCATGCACCTGACTTCACAGATGAAAGTCCAAGTGCCGTCCGATTAAAGCTGGTGTTGAAATCCACATCGAGCAGTGACAACTAGTCATGCCTCACATTTAGACTTTTCAATTTGAGGTGACACTATTAAAATGCTGATCGAACTCGCTGCAGACAATTCTTTATTGTCAGCTTTGGCAAATTCAGCTTGCTGGAATAACTAAATGTACTGCAGGTTGTCTTCAAACTTAAGACCACTTAGGAAAGTAAATACCAGACGTACCCACTGGCTAGGGCTGTCCGATGTGTTGGGCAATGGTGGGGCTGCAGGGCGTCTTTTGTTGCCGTCTTGACTTGTATGGTCTTTAAAGTCCTTAGTAAGTGACTCCTGTTTCATTATGTTTCCGTAAGTTTCTTCAGTGGCACAATCTTCTTTTCCGTGTCATCTTGATCTTCAGTAAGACCAGTTGTACGCATGAGTCTGTCTCCAGATCATTGCCAAAATTATGATTTATGCTGCGATGAAAGTTAAGTACCCAAAGTGTAGTTCGTAGATTATTTATTAAAACATAGTTGCAGGATGGTATCTAAGTACAGCAGCCCCACAAGGAGAAGCCTGCCTACTGCTCAGCCGATACTCCAACTGTAACACCTCTCCACACAGGCACCCAAGCATTCCATTCATCTCCTTCACACCAACATTCCCCTCAAAACACTCACACTGGCTGTGCAGCTAGGAGCCAAGGTAACAGGGGAGATGCATGAGTGCCTAAGCAGGATAGAACACTAAGGCCAACCACGAGGGAGCATGGATCGGATACAAGGACCATGGTAATCATGGGCAATCCCTTTGCACTTAGAGACTTTATAAGTGCCACAAGCCTTGAGTGGAACAAGAAAGTAGGATGCAGTCGAGTGGTGGTGCTCGACATCAATGAATTCTGGAATTGGGATATGGTCTCAGTGAAGCTGCTGATTTAGGCGGGAAAAGCTCACAGCAGGAAAATTGTATGTTTATTGCCTTGGAGTTCTTCAGCTTCGTTTGGAGCCCCTTCGATGGCAGCGTCTATGAAGCTTCCTACGTTGCACATAGCCATTGTTCTAGAGCTCAGATTTCCTCAGCAAGGAATGGTTGTAGGTAGGAGCCAAAGAGGGCTTGGCGTTGATGGATTTGGATATCAATAGAAGAATGCAGCAGAAGCTACGGCAAAGTTGGGCCCAGTAGGGACGCACCCTTGTCGGATTGGCTAAGCAGGTGGGTCTAGGTATCCCAACCATTCTCCAAGTAAAAAGTTAGCAGAACACCTCTAAGTTACAGGTTTTGGTTTTAGGATTAGACAGGAGGACATCTATTAGACATAAGCCAAGGGTCTAGGACAGCACTTGGGGGGTCAAGACTAACTCCATCAGAGGCCATCAGCATTGTTTGGGGAAGGTTCAGTTGGAATTGGTCAGCTGGCAATTCAGGAAAAGGTCTCTTGAAGTTTATTTTGTTCCTATAGCTCAAACAGGAGGTCAGCCTTATGACCCTTGGAGTTACTTCTGGGGACCTGGGTACAAGGAAAGCAGGTGCAGTCTTCTCAGATCTTCAGAATCGTCATCAGGTTCAGCAGTTTTTTGAGGAGGGTGCTTGGGATGCCATTTTTGTGTTCAGTGGCAGTATTTGGGTTGGGGCAACTCCTCGCCAGGAACAGCATTTACAACATAGGCAGTACTACTCAGTGCCTTTACTACGCATCATTTACCATGCAATGCCTTTACCACCCAATGTCTTTACCACACATATTTTTACCACATATATGCCTTTACCATACATGCCTTTCCCACTCAAGGTAAGTATACTTACAGTAAGTGTGTGTGTGTGTGTGAGTGTGTGTGTGTGTGTGTATGTATTTCTACATATATATACAAATTAGGGTTTAGGAGCCGGTAACGTTATACAGTGGTAAGGATATTTTTAGAGCTTGGTGTGGGTGAGGGTACAGGGTGGTAAAGGTATTTTTAGGCTATAGGGGTGAGTAGGGGTATACAGTGCTCAGTGTATTTTTAAGGTTTAGGTTTGGGTAGGGTGTGGGAAAATGGCCCTCTCTGAAGGACCACACCAAACCTTGTGCCTGCCTCCTCCCTCTTTTTCTGACCTTCTTTTTGTTGGCTCTGTGCACTTTACCACTGCTGACCTGTGCTAAAGTGCATGTTCTCTATCCTCTAAACATGGTAGAATTGTTTTGCACCAGTTTGGCAGATTTGATTTACTCGTAAATCCCTTGTAAAGTGGTATTCCATATATCCAGGGCCTGTAAATATTAGTACTAGTGGGCCTGCAGCACATTGTGTGTCACCCACATAAGTAGCCTTTCAAACCATTTTCATGCCTCCTGCAGCAGGGCCTGTGTGTGTGGTTTACTGAAAACTCGAAATGGGATTTAAAACTACTTATCAGCTTGAAATTCCCCTTTATTACACACAAGTCACTCCTAAGGTAGGCCCTAGGTAGCCCCAAGAGCAGGGTGCTGTGTAAATGAAATGTAGGACATGTACTGGTATGTTTTGCATGTCCTAGTAGTGACAAACAGCCTATTTTGTTTTTCACAGTTGTGACGCCTACTACTCTAATGGGTTAGCATTGGGAATTCCTTAATACACTTTTAAGCTGTAATTGCTGTACAGAAAGGAGTAGCTTTTACACATTTCATACGTTTGGAATGGTAATAACAAATACTCCTTATTAGTAAAGTTGGATTTGGAATTCCTACTTTGCAAATGCCACTTTTAAAAAATGGACACTACTCTGTGCTCATTACTATGTGTCCTTTGAAGCCTGTCTCCAATATTCATCTGGGCTGGGAGACAGCTACAATTTATGCATTCCCTCTAGACAGCCACAATACAAGAAGGAGTGGTGTGTCTGAGTACCCATTTACTTGCAAGTGCATTCTGATAGCCTTACCTGGCAGGATGGAAGGGAGGGGCCAACACTTCACTTGAATAGACAGAGTCCCAGTTCCACACAAAGGACTGAGTAACTCCCACAGAAAGCCTTGTAGAAAGGACTGGGTTGAAAAGGATGCTTGCACATTTCAGATAGCTGCTATGAAGACACTCTCCAAATCAAAGGCAGCTTGGTGAGATTGATGCGCCCCTCAACTGCGTGGCCAAAACCAGTGCACTGCTCAATGCCACTCGACTCCAGCAAGCGTCTTCAGAACTGATGTGTTGCCTTCACTGCGTGGAGAAGATTGATGCATCTTGTTGTTTGCGACAAGGAAACATATTTTGTTCACAGGGGCCAGCGTGTGTCATGTAGCCATCTGGGGCTCCATTGCGGTTGGCCCAAACTTTGACATTGCTCCAGCCCACCATGACCTAAATCAACTTTTTTTGAGTACTTGCTTCAAGCGCTATATTCCATTTATTCTTTTAAAATTGAATATTTCAGCTTCTATACATCTATGGGTTTCCGTGTGTGTGTGTGTGTTGCACAAATACTTTACACATTGCCTCTTTAGATAAGCTTCTCTGTGCCAAGCTACCATAGGGTAAGCACAGGTTATCTTTTAGTGTGAACCTAGCCTACCCTGATTAGAGTGGTGGTTCTTGCCTGGCTTGGGTGCATACTGCAGCCATCCAGGAATCCCAATTCTAACAAGGAGGTATAATGTGGTAAGGGTATAGTTAGGGTTTACAGTAGGTAAGGGTGTGTGTACCATTTTTGGGTGGGTAAGGGTAGTATGGGTATCTTTTTAGGGTTTAGGGTTGCGCAGGAGTATTGTGAGGTAAGGTTAAAAAAAGGGGCATTTGGTGGTCTCCTCCAATAAAGAAAAATGTTAAATTTATAATAATTTACAAAAGGGTTGGGGTTGTGCTGGTGCCGGCGAGGGTGCCCTATTGTCATTGGTGCTCAGTAGTGCACTGCGCTTCAACACATAATATCCATAATTTCCTTGCCTCATTAAGAAAGGATCTGCACACCAAAGCTCTTCAAAAATATTTATTTCCCATAAATGCTGAGAGATAAAAAGTGTCAGTTTGATGTTGAAGCCTCATTGAAGACTCTGATTGCCATCTTCGCTACACATATAAAGAAAAAACTAAACACAAAGTAGCACTCTCCTGTAATTATGGGTGCCATTTTGAAAGTACCTCATATACGAGAGAACCATATGAATCCAATTCATCGTATGATCTTAACCAATTCATCCATAATCATTTCTTTTGACTCTTAAGCAATTGTCCTAAAGCATTCACAAATCATGTCTGCATGGGAGAGACATACATCAATCCAAATGCAATTCATCACCTTGCAGTTTAAAAACTTCAATCAATTCTGCCTAAGTGGGCTAATGTCTATATCCATCACCCTAGACAGATCAACTTGTCTTTCCTGAAGTTATAATATTATATTGGCCGACCTCCTTTGAATTTCCGTGTTGTAACACACCCTGGCAATGTCTGTAAACAAGATTAAGAGGAAGAATGCCTATAGATGCACATACATTTCTTCATCAACATACAATCCATGCTGGTCCTTTGAGTCCATTTGTAAAATATAGCATGACTAAAGTTTGCACAGATCTTTTTCTCTGCCCCTGCCCTCATTGTTTTGGGTTCACAGTCAATAATGTGACAACCCCACACACAACTTAGGCTCGACACTTGATCTAATAATTTTCAACCCCAACTCCATTCATCTCGAATCTATTCTTCCTTGCGACTGGTCGGACCATCACTATATCAAATTCCTTATCCTTGAATGCTGGATCCCTAATAGATCACAACCACTAAAATTAAAACACTGGAAAAGATCGCTTCTCAAAACTGGCGCAAATGATCTAATAACATACTGCAATGACTCCCTTCCACCACCTGCAAACATGACTGACGTGCACGACCTCACCGACCATTATAATAATGCCATACTATCTGCGATGAATGCTACTGCCCCACTACAACTAAAAAGAATACCCGTCAAGGATTCCAAACCTTGGTCAATGACAACCTAAACACGGACAGACGCAGCCTTAGACTAGCTGAACACAATTGGAGATCCGCTCCCTCCACAGAACTTCTAAAAATCCTTAGACTCAAAAGAAGTAGATACAACAAACACATCAGATCCACTAAACTTTCCTTCTTCAAATCCCAACTGGACAAAGCAAGAAATCGCCCAAAACGACTTTTTGAGCTGATTAAAATTCCATCCAACAACGCACCCACCCAATTCCAGCAATTAGCGCGCCCACAGCCAAATTGCGAAGCGGTTGCTGACTTCTTCCTGGAAAAGTCTAAAAAAATTGAATCTGATCTAAGGTCTGCTGCACTCTTACTCTCACCCCCTCCTGCCTCCTCCCTCTCCACGCCCCCCTCTGCCTGTCTGTCTGCTCTCCCAAAAACAATGCCTCTTGGAGTCAATTCACACCCCTCGATGACATTACCATCCGTAACAAGCTCTCGACCATTAAACCCTCAAACCACTTCAATGACCCCCTCCGCCCCAACTTCTATAAAGAAATGATAGGCTCCTTAGCCCCACTCTGGCCGAAGATCATAAACGCCTCTCTCGGTCAAGGCGAGGTCCCAGACTGCCTGAAGGAGGGCCTAGTGCTCCCCATCCTTAAAAAACCCTCGGCTGACCCTAAAGACCTGAACAATTACAGACCAATCACAAACATACCTGCCCTGGCTAAACTTCAGGAGAAATGTGTTCATGAACAACTGCATAGACACATTGAATAATTCCAGCTTCTTGACCAATTCCAATTGGGTTTCCGTACTGGCCACAGTAACGAAATGGCCATCACTTATATAGTGGATGACGCTCTCATTTCACTGGACCAGAATGAACCCTGCCTACTAATTCTTCTTGATCTCTCATCTGCATTTGACACTGTCAAGCATGACAATCTTCTCCAACTCCTTGAATGCAGAATGGATCTTTCAGGTACGGTCCTTAAATGGTTTGCCTCTTTCCTTAGCAATAGAACTCAAAGAGTCAAATCCAATCAGACGCTATCCAACCCCAGTCCCTGCATGCTGGGTCCTCGCTCTCCCCCATGCTTTTTAACCTATTCCTGGAACCACTGACCACTAATTCTTAAAGCCTCCACCATCCAATATCACATGTACGCCGATGATACCCAACTACACATGAAAATTTCCTCCCCTGAAGACATCAATGCTCTCAACGATACCCTGCTCAAAACCATAAACGTGCTTACCTCCAATCACCTCAAACTAAACGCCCTCAAGACAGAATTCCTCCTCATTGCACTGTCTAGACCAACCCCCACTGTTGTGAAACATCTCTCTAATCTCACTGCGCTCAACTGCACTCCTCACCTCATTGACTCCACGAAATCACTGGGAATACTTCTTGATAAAAACCTAAACATGCAAGATCACATCAGAGCTTCCACCAAAGGTGCGAACTTCAAGCTGTCCATCCTAAGAAAACTCAAACAATACCTGCCCCATGAGGACTTCAAATCGGCAGTGCAAGTACTAGTCATCTCCAGACTTGAATATGGAAGAGCGACTTTATGCGGATTACCGAAACTCAGCCTAGCCCCCATCAGAGCTTCGCTAAATGCGGCTACGAGACTCATCACGGGCTCCAAGAAAAAGAACCACATCTCACAGGACATGACATTTCTCAACTGGCTTCCTAGTGAGGCAAGGATCCAATTAAAAATTGCTTGTATGACCCAAAGAGCTCTTCACTTCGATACCCCACTCTACCTGGCAAACAAGCTGGAACTTTCTGGAGATTTCCGGCCCACAAGGAGCACCGGCACCTTGCTACTCAAACCAAAGAAATTCAATAAGCTTTAAACCTACAATCGTACATTCTCCGGCTCTGCCCCGAGAATCTGGAACGCCCTGCCAGTGGAGACAAGGCTTTTTCCATCCACTTTTACCTACAAAAGGAAAGTTAAAGCACTACTAATGAACAATGCCCTGATCTAGCAACTTTGCCCCACTTTACGCAAGACTTTTAATATCCCTACTATTACAGGTCACCTATTGCAACCCATTGCTGCCTACCATAATGTCCCTTTTGTTCTTGATGCTTCTTGTACTTATTGTCTGCCACATAGCCTTCTCCTTATTTATCTTTGTTATGTATTTCTGTTTGCTTATTTCTTCTACGATTTATGTATAGCGCTCTGATACCCACTTGGGTCATGTTCGCGCTATACAAAACCTATAAATAAATAAATAAATAAATCATGCTGTACATCAAAATCTTTTCATCACACTCATGAAACGTTTGGTGAATTACTGAATGGATTCTGATTACATTTGGCAGGAATATAGATCATGGTGTGGAAAAGGTCCCTTTGTTTGTAGATTTAAATTGGTTTAGGAGTTTTTAAGTAATAAGTAGGGGTGGGCAGAATTTGGGTAGTCGTGTTACAAAAAATTCTGCAAAACTGTAAAAATGTTCGCAAGCATGCAGAAATTCTGCAAACATGAGGATTTGCTTGTCCTGCCCGTTTGTGATGTATTTTTGAGTGCTTGCGGGGAAATATATCACTAAATTGCCCATGCGGTTGCTAAGGGTGCGGCCATCTTGTTTTTCACTTGTCCCGCCCGCTCGCGGTGCTTATTTCCTGTTCCTGGCAACGTATTGCGTGCTCCCGCCTGTCCACGATGAGTATTTCCTGTTCAGGAACAAGTATTACATGTTCACGACCCTTTTTGCGTGCTGGGGGCAAGTATCACGAGAATTCACCCATGCGGTCGCAATGGGCACGACCATCTTGTTTTTCACTCTACTGCTATGGTTCTGGGCCTGCTTTTCTAGCCTCCCTCTATCTTTGCAATCCTTTTTTTCTGCACACTTTAAAAAAATCTTTTTTATTTATTATCAATCTCTCTATTATCCTGATTCTATATTTTGAGTTTTTTTTCTACTTTTTATGAATTTTTCCAGTACCTTTTCACTCTTTTTCTATAACTTGATTTTTTCATTTCTTTTACTTACTTTTTTAATTCCTCCCTTTTTTCCCGCCCCTGACGAGTCCCAAAACCATGGCCAAGGGCAAGGGAAAGGGAAATACTACTCGCAGCCGCGACCGCCTTCCCTGCGGAAGGTGGCGTCCACATGGGATGCAGCAACGGGCTTTATTTAGTGAGGCGGAGGTGGAAGCACTTCTTTTTTTTTGCCAGCGCCACCTCCCCTTAACCTTGGCAGCAGGCGGCAGGCCTGGGTCCGGGTATGGCCATCGGGACCATCAGCAGCGGTGGGGAAAAATGCGCCGGGCAGTGTTTTGCTGCTCTGGTGTCCGGCGCACCAATATCCAGCTGATGCACCGGTGGTCCGATATCCTGGACCAGGAGCAGGACCTGCTGGACCTGCTAGGAGTGGAGGTCCTGGGGTTTGGTGAATATCTATTTAATATTACTACTTTGTGTCCTTCTGCTCTGTGTTATGTATTGTGAATATATTTGTTGTCTGAACAGGAAGAATGCTGCTGCTTACATTGCAGGTAAATTACGTTTAGAAATATTCTGTAACTGTTGTGTCCCTGGTGCTCTTCGCTACTAATCTTACTTGTTTGCAACTTTTATCTCGATTGGCCTGATTATGTAAGAGTTTACTTTAGACAACTTAAGTTAGGTAATGCTAGGGAGACTCTAGTCTTTCCTTTGTCCTCCTGCCACTAAGAACGGATAGTGGTTGATTGATAGGTTTAGTTACTTATTAGAATTAGTTGGCAATTTTTAAGTGGTCTGCGTGATGCATCCTCTGTCTTGTCACGTGCTGCTGAGTGCTGCTTATCCCAGTCCTTAGTAGAACCTTTTGTAGTTTGTTTAGTGAGTATTAATATGCTTATCACTAGCAGAACATCAACAGAAACCAGCCAACAATTTGGTGTACGCAAAAATGTATGCATGTGTCCTCCATCCATGCATTTTTGAGGACTAAAATAAATAGAAATGCAGACTTAGTGAACAATTGGTCAGTTTGGAATAGATGGGCTAAGTCAGGTGGTACTTAGGCTTAGTTAGTACTATTCAGGAATCAGAATGGAACATTGGATTAGTGTTCATAAATAATAAGTAGACGATCCTTGAATCTCGCCATACTACTAGTCGATCAGATTAGATGGGTCAATTTTATTGCAATTGTTGTTTCCAAAAATGTTTTTGGAGCGTTTTTAAAAATATTATGTTTGCTTCATACCAAACATTAATGTTTGTCTCTTTCTTTATTAAATCTTACATGATCAGCACCCAGGGGCAAGAAGACGGGGTCAGAGTCGACGGGACAAGAACAAGATGCCTCCCAGGGCCAGGACTGCTCCTTTACCCGAGGGCTCTGCTGCTGGCCCCAGTAAGTCCTCCAGTGGTTAATATTAATAATTATATTTCCCTAACTTTTACTGCACCTTATTTTTTCTGAACTAATATTTTGGTTTCCTAATTCTCTTTTTTGCAAAATCTTCTTCTATCTAGACTATCTGTTTCTAAATTCTTGTTATCCCTGCCTCTAACTGCCTCTGCTATGACTCTCTGTACTGCTACTATTAGTCTGTCTGTAGCGAAGCTTTCCCAGTTGACCACTCTTTACTTAAAAGGTTTTAAATAAAACTCAGATTCACCAATAGCTCTAACCACTGAGTCCAGTCCTTTCGTTGTCCTCTTCTAGTCTTCTTAATCTTGAGGCGTTTCGACAAATCCCTCCAACAAAATGCCCAACCAGATTTTACTATTTTTGATAGGATAGGACATACTACTACTGTTGTAGGGATTCTGCACATACAGAACTTTGCACAAGAAAATAGTATGTTGGTGATGGGAGGTTGGACCTTCCTCACCCCTAATTATGAAAGAAGATTTCTGAGAGAATTCTGGGGGACCCTCACCTGAGAAGAAGCTAGCACTAGTTACATCATAAGCTCCGCAAAGCTCTGGTTTGTTGAAGGGAATCTTCTGTCTGGTATCAATCATGACAAAAAGTGTAACATTTTAATGGCTAAGCAATACGGACTAACACCAGAACTCGTTAAGAGAGTGGCTTGTTTTTCTACCTTGTACGCAGCGCTCAGACAGTAGCAGTATGAGCTCAGGTGGGCTCACAGGCGTCTTACACAACAAACTGAGAGGTAATGAGTGCAAAAATAAAAGACACAAAGCTAAAATGCTTGCATGGCTCAGGCTAACTTAGCAAATGCTAGAATGACCCTAGGGACCATATAACACTACTAGTGTACTCTACAACCTGATTTATACTAGTGATGTATATATATGTATTAACATTTTTTTCAATCTTGCTAGTGAAGAAGAATAAATAGGGGGAGGTGTATATGGCATCTAAAAAATGTTTAATGTTTTTTCTAGGCGTACTACCAACCACCAGTGCCAGGGCCAGCCGCAATGGCTACGCATTGTTAAAGGAGGAGGAGGAGATATGGCAGTTGCAGGAGGAGCTGCAGGGTGTGAGCCAGCAGCAGTGGCGGGCGGTGGCAAGGTATATTCCTTACTTTTTTATATTAAAACTCGCTGCAAGGGTGTACCCTGTACTGTTGAGACTTAGTAAGTAAGAAGTTGTTGTGAACGGTTGAAGATGACACCCTTTACTCAGCATTAGCAATAGCATTAGCGGCGGGAGTGTTGAGTAACCAATGGCCTCTTTTATGGAGTAGACTAAAAGTCAGAACAGATTACCTTGATGGATGGGTTGAACGAAAAGGGAAAGAAGGGTGGAAGGAGGAAGGATGGGCGAGATGTAATATTTATGACTGGCAGAGAAGGATACCTGGGATGCATGCATAGGTGGCTGATTGGAATCAGATGCATGGGTGGTTGAATGCCTGAAACTCCCACAAATGTTAGAGGCCGAGGAAGTGGGAGGATAGATACATACCATAAATGATATGTACTGTACTTGCTAGTGCTACTGTGCCACTATGTATAGAATACATTTTTTGTATTGTTTTTCTATGAGTATATTATTACAATAGACCTCGTTTTTCCTCTTGAAATAGCTACTCATTCCAAAGGGAAACCAGACAGGAAGGAGTTGGCAGCCATGGACGGGCACCGCACGCTGGAGGCCATAAAAACAGAAGACCGTCGGCTGGTGATTCTGGCGGAGGACAAGGAGGAGCAGCTGCAGCCTCCTCCAATGGCCCAGGCCCCAGCCACCCCCCTCCAAGGTTACAGCACCGCCATCTGGCAGACTCCTGCCACCGCACTTTGTTATCTAGCACTGCTGCGCCCCCCTATGGATGCAATTGTCATGCATTAAAGCACGCGGGGCCCACCTAGATGAGCGAATAAATGTCCTGGAGAGGGGAGCCTGCCAATGAACTGAGACCCTGTATGATTTTCCTTTTTTTTATTGCTTCTTTTGGTGGGTGGGAATTAGGTGTTAGGGTTTATTATGGACATGGACAATTGGTTGGACTTTTTCATTTCGGACATTGGTTGGGGTTAGGGAGAGGGGTGGGTCAGGTGTTGTTGTGCGATTTTTTACATAGTTTGATTTTGTTTTGGGATTAAATTATATGCATACTTTACATACAATGTTGTTAATGTTTTGTGGGTAGGGTTACTGTTTTACGTCACACTGTTTCCTTGCTGCTGCAGGGCCACAGCCAGTGTTTGATTTAAATAATCGGCTGATTTTGTCAGACACAAACAGATAGATGCGGTACCTCTCACTGAGTGACTTGTCCTACTAGTACTGTTAGTGTAGTAGTAGATGCTGGCAGTAGCATTTGCAAAAAAAAGAAAATGAGACAGTCAGTCGCCTGAGAGAGACTGTGGGAGGAGCAGTAGAACGAAGTACAGTACAGAATTTACTGCCAAACAATAATATGCCAAAATGAAATAAAACATAATGGTGGCAGGGATAGCCTAGTTCAACAAGTTACAAACTGTAGTTGTGTCGAGTCACTCGACTAGGCCTACACTCAACAAAAGTGTAACCGTTAGTGTCTGTGTAGGAGGATGACAACAAATCCAAACAATGCCGGCAATTAATGATGATGAATTAGGTTCCTTTAGAAAAAAAAATTACTTTGCAAATATACTGCTCATGGGTGGGCAAGCAGACGAAAATCCTCGCCCAGCCTTTAAATTGAATTAGTGTTGCTTGCACCACATCTGCCCCAGCAAGCGTGTGATCAATTATTGGTGTACTTTTAATTTAGTCACACCTCAATAAATCACACAGTCCGAGGTAAGAGGGTTAGGGTTTGATGAATGGTTGCGAAGGGGGGTTTGGGGAAAGGTTTGACAAAGTAAAACACTATGCATGGACAAACAACAAACACAATCTTGGCAGACGACCATATGCATAATTCTGTTAAGAGAGAAAAAGGAAATGCATGCATGATGATGATATTGATAACTTGATGGTTAATAATAAGTAGTACTTACTAACTATTACTAGACAATTAGACAGTACAGGGCAGCAGTATATTATGCAATGTGCCTTGCCTCTCTGCCCTCAGAGAGACCTAAATTACATACAGTTTCTGTTCTGTTGTACCGGGCTTACATTTAAAGATAGCTAAGAAAATAAAGAAATAGCTGTAGGGATGAATTATAAGCAGAGAGCAAACATAATAACAACAACACACAGTCGTAACAATTGAAGATACAAACATGAATCAAATTATTTAAAAAATCTTGTTATCCTGGTCAAATTGGGGAGTTGCATCTTTGCTTTCCTCTTGTCCTCCCTTTCATGGACACTCTGTCCATCAATCTTGGGTGAGGCCACTGCCTGCCTGGCAGATGTAGATTGGTAAGGTAAATGTGAGTTGTTTCCCCCAGTATAGCACAGGGTAAGGGCCGGCCTGTAATTATAGATGGAAAAACAAAAGAGATATTGAAAAATCAAAGAGAAAAAAATGCATACATTACGGTGGAGTGCAACAAGAACACTTTCAGTGGCGGCATGGATACATCATGTCTACTCTGTTTCCAGCATTAACCTACAACACAAACAACAGGGCAGAGCAGGCCCATGGCACCTGTGACCCATATTCCATGTTGCATACATTTTTTGACAGAGGCAGACAAAGCACATATACAGCAACATAGCATTTACAAGTTAGCTGACTAAATCAATGCACCGCTGTCAGTCATACTACTACACTTGACTCTAGTCCACCTTTATACAAACATGTAGGTCTGGTGTGGTTGTTGTTGACTTGTTTACCTTTTATGCCACTCATGAAACACCCTGACTTATTCCATCAATCATTTCCAATCCTACTGAGTGACTGCGAAGATATTATGTCACTGTGGTCATTATCATGGTGCTCTCCAACTCAGTCTGCAGTGTACAGAGTGAGTCCACATTCCATATTCAAAATGCAATGGATCTTCCTGCAGTGGAAGTTCAATTTTGTCATGAAAAAACAAGAAGTGAAACATTGACTTGAATTTCTTTTAGTGTGTGGATTACATAATAGTACACAATGAATTCACTTTATGCACAACAAAAAACAACAACACAAATCACTCAGTCAGTGCCCAATACATGCCATCATTCATTACCCTTCATCTTAAGTTAAGTTGCAGTCTCTCTTGGCTCATAAAGGAGGATATCTATAGTAGTCATCATGTTCCACTTATTTTGGAGGGACTCAACGAGGCTACATTATCTTTTTTCTTCACTTCTATATACAATCATCATCTGGGTTGAGGGAAATGGATTTAGGGCGAGTCAGGAGGATGGAGGAGTAGGACTCAGAGGAGTGGACTTCAGTGAAATGCAGACAGCTACAACTGCAATATGGCAATGAAAAGACTAGAAGACAGTGGCGATGGATTTGTTGTGATTCTAAGTTACGAACCAGAATGACAGACATACACAAATAAAAGTAAATAACGGAGGAAGAAAGTAAGAAGTTCAATCCTAGTTGTCAGGGAAGAATAGCTCGTCCTCAAACTCTGGTGGTTCAACCAGAAGTAGGTAATCACCATCTAACACATTACTTCCGTCACCTAAGTTTCTGTCCTCATCTTCCTGCGTTGATTCATTTATTGTGTAATTTGGTGGTATAAAGTGCTGATTCATTTTGATCATGGTTAACCTCTCCACGTTTTTGGGCAAGAGACTTGTCCTTTTCACTGTTACAATAGCACCAGGAGCACTGAAAACACGTTCAGAAGAGACACTTGCGACAGGGCACGCTAGATAGTTTATCGCCAGCCTGCTGAGCACTGGCCATTGGTTCCTTTTTCCATACCAATACAGCAATGGGTTTTGATCAATGTAGACCTCCGTTGGGTCATCCAGATAGGCCTGTACCATCCGCTCAATGTTCAGCGGTGCTATACTTTGTTTGGCCTCTTTTGTCTTTGCATCAGCACTGGACCTAGCAATCACTTGCTGTAAATACGAATCCTGTGCCGATTTTGCTTGTGCTGATGATCCGCTTCTTGCTGTTATTGTCGATAGTGTTGGGGACCGCTCTGATTCAAACGCTCTGCCCTCAGGCTCTGAAGTAGAACTTGATACCTGATGCCCTGCTGCAATACTTTTTGTGGCTCTGAGTTGCGGGATGGATCCAGAATTGTGGCACAAATGTAATGTTTTCTGACAATCTTAGTTTGCACCCTTGTATTTTCAGCTAAGCAACGGGATAAGCTTTCTGCCAACTCATAGGCTTCATTGTTTTTCCTCCACACCTTTGTATGCTTCAGACACCTCCTTCAGCTGTTGCTGTAGCATGTGCAACAATTGGATAGCTTGACCCATAGTACAGTTCACCTTGCTGACTTCACGTGTGAAGACCTCGAAAGGAAGAATCATCTCTGTCAGGCATTTAACTAGGGACCATTGGTCCATCTGAAAGGTTATGCCTTTTACAGTAGCATCCTCTCTTTGATTACATATTCATTGATTGGTCTGTACTGCTCAAACAGACGGTATTCCAACGTGTTGCCACCTCCTGGATGAGTGCTTGGACTGGCATTTTTTATTTAATTTTAATGATCCTCAGCTGCTTCTGGGCTTTAAAAGAATGGCTGACATGTGTGCATATTCTTCGGCAGGTGGTCAGTAAGCTGTTGACTATGGCTTCTTTTTTCAGAAAGTCTTCAACAATAGTGTTAATGCAGTGCGCCAAACACGGGACCTTGAAATAGGCACCATCCTGCATGGCCTTAAGTATATTACTGCCATTATCCATGGCAACAAAACCAATGTTCAGCCCTCTTGGGTGCAGCCATTCAAAGACCTGGCTGTTAAACTCCTCCAAAATGTTTGCAGCAGTATGAGATTTCTCCATGGCGAACGTGGCTACAGTTGCATGTTACCGAGTAGCATTAAAAATCTCACCAGTGTCAACAGCACCTGTTTCAGATATCTTTTCTCTAACCCCCACAAAAGAGATCCAGTGTGCAATGATGCACATGTAATCAGTGGCTTGGCAACTGGGCCACATGTCTGTTGTCAGGTGGATGTTGTGAACAGCACTCTGCTGCAAAGCTTGTCCAAGCAATTCCAGCACATCGTGATGTAGTGCTAGAACAGCAACTCTTTGCAAAGTAGGACCGGCTGGGAATCTTCCATTTAGGGTAGATAGCTGACACAAATTCAAGTAAACCCACCGCTTCCACAAAAGAAAAAGGGAGAAGGTCCAGTGCTAACATTTTAGCCAGCTTTGCATTGTACAAACGTGCCATTGGGTGGTTGCATTCATACAGCTCCTCCGACCTAAGCATGCTGTCAATGGTAGTCTGGATTATTTTCCTTAGTGATGCAGCTGTCTTCTTGAACCCAGTTAAGCTCAACAAGCACTTTTTTTCATTGCAGTACGCGGTTGCCTTGGTATCTCAGTCTGACTCTGAGTATGGCTCTTCTTACTACAGACCTGGTGCCACTGAAATGTTGCTAAGGATGTGGGCAGTGCCACTACACTTCTGGGGACAGAGCTCGAAATGTCTCTCTCTTGTTCACCTTTCACCGTGATCATATCTTCTTCTACTTCTTCATCCACACCAACAGCAATGGGTGCAGTTTTACTTTTTTTGTAAGCCAACTAGGTGAGCCTCCCACTGTATCATGTAGTGTTTTTTAAAATTACTTCTTTGGCCTCCTGTACCATAGTTTGTACCAAGCTTACCCCGCCTAACAGCTTCTTGACAAATTGAGCATATAGCAATGTTCACCTCCATACTGCTGACCAAACTGGGGAGGTGTACTTCTGGTGCTGCTGGAGGTGCCACTTTCAATGCAGGATGAACTGGAGGGTGGGCGTGGAATTTTACTCTGTGCACTAGCGACTGAGGGGGTGGTTGAGCTTGATGTAGGCCCCTGCCGGGCCTTAGCAAATGCAAATATGGAAGCTGGAGGTGGAGTAACCTGTCTTGGTGGTATCCGTGCTACATCACCTCACAGCGATTTTGGATAGGGTAATAATGTTGGTCTCCATCTCCTCCGGTCCGGGAGTGATGTTCATGATGACTGTCGTCATCATCATCATCATCCGCCTCTTCTACAGCTACCTCCATAACTCTAAAGCTTTCTGGAACCTTCCTTTTCACTAGCCTTGTCTTGTGGTGTGCATCACTCTCAGACTGAGCTGGTGGATGGCATCTAGATTATCAGAAGCGGGGCTTGAAGAATAAGTTGATGGACTAAGCCCTCCTTTTCCTTGCTGGGGATCTGGAACACAATGGATCTTCTGAAAGAGTGGCTTGCTCCTCTTTGTCTGCAGAAAGGTCGATTTCCTGAACTGCCCCTACTTCAGGAGGAATAACTATTATAGTGGGCTGTTGTTGCCCACTTATCTGCTGAGTTTTCTTTTCCCAAAAAACATCGAGGGCGGCACACCAGTCTTGGCAAGTGCCACTTCATTCTCCTGTTCCTTCTTCTCACTGACAACTTTCTTGGCACTGGAGGACCTGGTAACTTTCTATGGGGCCATCTTCTTCAGATGTCAGCAGGACACTATTGCACAAGTTGCAGAGATGTCTATGGCCACACGTCAATGACGTTGTGCGCAGCAGGACTTCTGTCTGGCAGTAGAATGGGTGATTACGACACCTCCTCCTCTGTCTTTTTGTGTACCTAAAAGCAAAGAAGCCAGGAGAAGAACATCAGTGAAATGTTGTTGTGATTCAATTACTACTAGTACAAACAAACAAATATAATATAAAACTTAGTGTGTGGTGGTCACACTTGTTAGTGTTATATGATTACATTTTATTAACTCAATTTAAGTTATAAAAAGAAACATAACAGTGTAGCCATTTGTGAGACTTTGACAACAAGGTCTTTAATGCTGTACTGTGTACACTCAGGAAGGATAGGAAAGAAGAAGAACAAAAACAAAAATACAAGTATAATGAAAGTGGAACCTGTTTGTTTGACATTAAATTATTTGCTCATCACATCATTCAGGGAGCTGCAGCTGGCAAAAGGGATGGATGGAAGCAGTAAGACAAAAGGAACATAGGAAAGACATGCAGGCCTATGGCAAAAGCACACTGCCTGGCTTCAAAATGGCCACCAGCCACATGGGCAGGCCCACAACAACAACGAGAAAGCAAAGACAGACAATTCAGGCCTATGGCACAAACACACTGTCTGGCTTCAAAATTGCAGCCAACCACATGGCCAGGCCCACAACAACAAGATGTCTAGGACAAAAGGAACAAAAGCAACACATGCAGGGCTATATGGCAAAAGAAGCACACTTATACCTACCACCGCAAAATGGCCACCAGCCACATGGACACTCACAGTCACCAGCAACAAGCAGGAGGCCTGGAAAACAATGAACTGAAACAGGTCTATAATAGCCAGGAAAAGGAGGCATGCTAAACAACGCTGCTTTACTGCAATAAAAATGCACACAAAAATCCAAAGGGCTAAACAAGGTGTGCAAGGAACATAACAAACACACCACACACAACAAAGGCATTTATTTAACACACACCCAAAAAGTAAAATACCCCAAAAAATCTAATTTTGCAATTCAATCCAATGCCATCCATGCCCTAAATGATGTTTAAATTCAACAGAACACACAGAAAAAGTTGTTTCATGCACCCATGACTACCTCTGAGCCTGCTGGATGAAAGTTTTGTTGGCAGACTAGGCCACAAGCTTGCAGGCCTATGGCAAAAGCACAGTGCCTGGCTTCAAAATGGCCACCAGCCACAGGGCCAGGCCTTCAACAACAATGAGAAAGCGAAGACAGACAATACAGGCCTATGGCAAAAGCTCACTGCCTGGCAATAGCCAGTAGGTATATATAGTTAGGATTGATTTCCATAGGGAAATCGCAACATTCTATTGGGAATAACTTTGGCGCCGGTTGAGGAATCTGCCTGAATTTTTCAGCAACTTTGCCTCGCGGCGCTCCGGTCCTTCCCTGAAAGCTTGGGTGGGATTTGTCAAGCAGGGGCAAAGATAAAAGGGGGGGTCCCAAAACGTCTTTTCCCCATGTTAATAATTTCCATAGGGCGGTCGGTCGCACTTTTAGCTCGAACGGCTGAATGGATTTTCACCAAACTTGGCAAAATTGTAGGGACTGGTAGCCCGATGTGCTTTTGCTATGTCTCAAGATATGTGCTCCAGCGGAGTTTGAGTAATTTAGGTTCCAAAAAATTTATATATCTATAGCAGCTTACCCGTGAGCTTACCCGTACGCTTACGGTACGCGTACGTGCGCGTACCGTAAGCGTACCTCTAGTGCGCGAGCTGCATTCTGATTGGCTGCCAATGTCTGTCAACACTCCAAAACAGAAACTGTTGGCAGCCATCTTGTGCCTAGGTAGACTGAGGCACAGGAAAGCAGAAAAACAAACGTGTAGAACTCAAAAAGGGGGCAGGGTAGAAGCATCCTGACCCCCTAGGCCTGGTCAGGGGGTCCCACAAGGACCCCCAAGGCCCCAAAAAAAAAAAATCAGAAAATCGCGGGGTACGCTTACGGTAAGCGTACCGGTACGCGTACCTCATTTTTTTACAAGAAAAAATAAAAGATTTGGGGGCCTTGTAGAAACAATGACCCCCCTAGGGCTGTTCAGGTGGTCCCATACGGATATTAACATATATAAATGTTATCCGCTAATAGAATTAGCATTTAAAAAACCTTGCAAGTTCACTGAAAAAAACAAAGGTTTCAGGCCTTATATAGTTAGGAATTAGCATTTAAAAAACCTTTGAAATTCACTGAAAAAACCATAGGTTTCACACCAGTTATAGTTAGGAATTAGCATTTAAAAAACCTATGAAATTCTCTGAAAAAAAATAGGTTTCACACCAGTTATAGTTAGGAATTAGCATTTACAAAACCTATTAAATACACTGAGAAAACCATAGGTTTGACACCAGTTATAGTTAGCTGAACATTTTACTCATACACACACACACCCCACACACATACCCCCACATACACACACCCCACACCCACCCCTCCCACACACCCCCCACACATACCTCACACACCCACACCTCCAACCATACCCAAACACCCCACACACCCACACACACACACACACCATACACCCCACACCCCCACCTACACCCACACACCCCACACACCCCCCGCCCACACACACCTCACTCCCCCCACACACACACACACCTCACAGACACACCCCACACATCCCCCACACACACCTCGCCCCCAACACACACACACACCTCTGACACACACCCCCCCCACACACACACACACACACACCCCACACACACACCTCACAACACACACACGCCCACACCCACACACACATTCCTCACCCACACACACACCCACACACCCCCCCACACACACACACCCACACACACACCCCACACACACACACACACATCCTACACACACACACCCCACTCACATACCCCCCACACACACACCCCACACCCACCCCCCACACACACACACCACTCACACACACACTCATTATTTATTTTTTATTTTTTGAGGGGGTGCGCGCCCCGGTACACGTATCGGTACACGTACCGGTACGCGTACCCTGGAGAAAAAAAGAAAGACAGAGTTTTTTTTAAAATGTAGCATTTTTATATAAATTGGAGGTAAAACCATAGGTTTCACACCAGTTATAGTTAGGAATTAGCATTTAAAAAACTTATGAAATTCTCTGAAAAAACCATAGGTTTCACACCAGTTATAGTTAGGAATTAACATTTAAAAAACCTATTAAATACACTGAGAAAACCAAAGGTTTGACACCAGTCTTAGTTAGCTGAACATTTTACTCATACACACACACACCCCACACACATACCCCCACATACACACACCCCACACCCACCCCTCCCACACACACCCCCACACATACCTCACACACCCACACCTCCAACCACACCCAAACACCCCACACACCCACACACACACACACACACCATACACCCCTACACCTCCACCTACACCCACACACCCCACACCCCCCACACACTTCACTCCCCCCACACACTTCACTCCCCCCACACACACACACACACCTCACAGACACACCCCACACATCCCCCACACACACTTCACCCCCCACACACACACACCTCTGACACACACCCCCCCCACACACACACACACACCCCAAACACACACCTCACACACACACACCCACACACACATTCCTCACCCCCACACACACCCCCCCACACCCCCCCCCACACACACACACACCCCACACACACATCCTACACACACACACCCCACTCACATACCCCCCACACACACACCCCACACACACCCCCCCCACACACACACCACTCACACACACACTCATTATTTTTTTTTTCTTTTTTTGAGGGGGTGCGCGCCCCGGTACACGTATCGGTACACGTACCGGTACGCGTACCCTGGAGAAAAAAAGAAAGACAGAGTTTTTTTAAAATGTAGCATTTTTATATAAATTGGAGGTAGTTCTGAAAAGAACTGTTTTTTTATTCTTATTGTTGTTTTATATTTTTTTTATTGTTTTTTTGTACCCCGCGACTTTAATAAAAAATATATATATTATTTTGTTTGCCTTGGGGGTCCTTGTGGGACCCCCTGAGCAGGCCTAGGGGGTCAGGGTGTTTCTACTCTGGCCCCTTTGCGAGTTTCACACCTTTGTTTCACTGCTTTCTTGTGCCTTGGTTCGAACAAGGCACAAGATGGCTGCCAGGGACACCCAGTATGCAAGGGGAATTAGTTCCCCTTCTTCAAACATGCACGGGAGCTGCGTTGCAGAGAGGTGTAAAAAAGGGTGTGGCCTCATTACACCTCTATGCAATGCAGCCAGCTGGCGCATACTGGAGGCACCTGGTGGGCTAGTTGGCCCCAGGGACCCCCATTATGCAAGGGGAATTAGTTCCCCCTCTGCAAACACGCCAGGCGGCTGCGTTGCAGAGAGGTGTAACAAGGGGCATAGCCTCATTACACCTCTGCAATGCAGCCCCCTGGCGCATACTGGAGGTTCCAGGTGGGCTAGTTGGCCCCCAGGGGCCCCCAGTATGCAGGGGGAATGAGTTCCCCCTCTTCAAACATGCACGGGGGCTGCGTTGCAGTCCCCTGGTGCATACTGGAGATTCCTGGTGGGCTTTCAGGTCTTATATAGTTAGGAATTAGCATTCAAAAAACCTAGCAAATTCACTGAAAAAAACATAGGTTTCAGGCCTTATATAGTTAGGAATTAGCATTTAAAAAACCTTGCAAATTCAAAGAAAAAAACCATAGGTTTCAGGCCTTCTATAGTTAGGAATTAGCATTTAAAAAACCTTGCAAATCCACTGAAAAAAACATAGGTTTCAGGCCTTATATAGTTAGGAATTAGGCACAAGAAAGCAGAAAAACAAACGTGTAGAACACAAAAAGGGGGCAGGGTAGAAACACCCTGACCCCCTCGGGCTGCTCAGGTGGCCCCACTAGGATATTAATATATTTAAACGTTATCCGCTAATAGAATTAGCATTTAAAAAACCTTTGAAATTCACTGAAAAAACCATAGGTTTCAGGCCTTATATAGTTAGGAATTAGCATTTAAAAAACCTTCGAAATTCAGTGAAAAAAACATAGGTTTCAGACCTTATATAGTTAGGAATTAGCATTTAAAAAAACCTTTGAAATTCACTGAAAAAACCATAGGTTTCAGGCCTTATATAGTTAGGAATTAGCATTTAAAAAAACCTTTGAAATTCACTGAAAAAAACATAGGTTTCAGGAGTTATATAGTTAGGAATTAGCTTTTACAAAATCTTTGAAATTCACTCAAAAAACTATAAGTTTTAGTGGTGTTATAGTTAGCTGGACATTTTACTCATACAAAACCATTGAAATTGCTCTTATATAGTTAGTTGTACTAAGTATATATCGCGCACCCGCAATCCACTGCTGATGATGTCACATATTAGATCATTCATGACATGGTCAGTGACATCACTGATGACATCTCAAATGACATCACTGATGACATCATCCACGTGACAATCACATACACCTTTTCATACACTATTACAATTTTTCATCACTCTTTGTAAAATACAGAGTATCATATTTAAATCCATTGTCACAGCAATACAAGTATCTAAAAATCCACTCAGTGATTCATACATATATACACACATCTAATCCCTTACCTGTGGATTCACTCATACATGCTGTCAATGAACAATAGAACAGTATCAAAAATACTTATACATCTATATCGACATTAAACAACAGCACGCATCCTATTCACATATGAAGTCATCCTACTCACTTATGCAAACAATGGATCATACTTACATATTTACTTAGCAAAACACTTATACAAACACCACTTCTTCTATTCATTTAGATAGTAAGTCATACTTAGTGAATTATAAAATCATTATTACAAGTATACAGTTATCCATACAGTCACTCACACAATCATTGTGTCTTATGTATACTTATTTATATACAACAACTGACACATACACTGCCTTTTATTTTTCTAGTTTGTTGGACCTGTACCTTTGAGAAATATATTTGCTCATCACCACACCCATAAAGAGATTCCCTCACCCAAACTGTTAGAACATGTAGTTTTAACTTCATATATCTACTGAATAAACTATTCACACATCTTTGGACAGTCACACACCCTCCACCGAACCACACACACTTTCACACTCCCATACAAATACTCAGTTAACTAATCAATAACTAATATAGACTTTCACATAGCTAGTAACCAACTGTAGAATCAGTTTACACAACAACTGACAAAGTGATACAGATATTCACACAGTTTAGTTACTATCCACTATATTTAGTGAGACATTATAAATTGGTCAAGTAAACAGTCAATTACACTGCTACTAAATCCTCCATCCAAATATTTATTTATATATCCACTCATTCTTCAATGCAAATTGCTATATATATAATGCATATTTAAATAACGAAGCAAACCACATTCACTGGATGATGTCATCAGTGATGCCATCAGTGATGTCATTTGAGATGTCATCAGTGATGTCACTGACCATGTCATGAATGATCTAATATGTGACATCATCAGCAGTGGATTGCGGGTGCGCGATATATACTTAGTACAACTAACTATATAGGAGCAATTTCAATGGTTTTGTATGAGTAAAATGTCCAGCTAACTATAACACCACTAAAACTTATAGTTTTTTGAGGCAATTTCAAAGATTTTGTAAAAGCTAATTCCTAACTATATAACTCCTGAAACCTATGTTTTTTTCAGTGAATTTCAAAGGTTTTTTTAAATGCTAATTCCTAACTATATAAGGTCTGAAACCTATGGTTTTTTCAGTGAATATTACCTACTGGCGATAGCCAGTAGGTATATATAGTTAGGATTTTTTTCCTATGGGATTTTTGAAAATTCTATGTCGAATAACTTTGGCGTTTGAGGACAGAATTGGCTGAAATTTTCAGGAAAATGGAACATTTTGTTTCTGAGCAGCCCCTGAAAATTTGGGGGGGTTTCGTCAAGGGGGGGCCGAGAAAAAAGGGGGGTCCCAAAACGTGTTTTTCCCATGCAATTTTCCATAGGGCGGTTGGCCTCACTTTTAGCTCGAACGGCTGAATAGATTTACATGAAACTTGGCAAAATTGTAGATATGGTTTGCCCGACGTGCCTTTGCTATGTCTCAATATATGTGCTCCAGTGGATTTTGAGAAATTAACGTTTAAAAAAATATATATATCTGTGACAGCGCTCCGGTTAGCGCCCCGGTTCGCGTACCCGACGTGTAACGGAACTTCGCAAAGCTGATTGGCTCTCCGGTGTCTGTCAACATTCTAAACAGTCCGGAGCGACCGCCATCTTGTCTCTCGGTACGATCGAGAGACAAGATGTGGTGAAAAATGAAGGGGGAAATGAAGGAAAGGGGGCAAGGTAGACCACTCCTGACCCCCTAGGATTGATGAGGGGGATATTAAAGTGCCCCGCGGGGCAAAAAATAAAAAAATTTTTTTTTTTGCGATTTTACGCCGTAGAGGCGCGTCCCGGTACGCGAACCGGGCAGCTCACCGGGCAGCTAACCGGGCAGCTAACCGGCAGCGTAGCTGTCAACATTGTAAACAGTCCGGAGCGGCCGCCATCTTGTCTCTCGGTAGGTTCGAGAGACAAGATGTGGTGAAAAAAGAAGGGGGAAATGAAGGAAAGGGGGCAAGGTAAACCCCTCCTGACCCCCTAGGATTGATGAGGGGGATATTAAAGTCCCCCGCGATTTTTCGCGGTAGAGGCGCTTCCCGGTACGCGAACCGGGCAGCTAACCGGCAGCGTAACGGGAGTCCGCCATCTTGTGTTTTTGGAGCGTCCGGTTCGCGTACCGGGTAGCGTCCCGGTAAGCGTAACAAGGGGAAAACCAAGAGAAACAGTAAAAAAAAAATTATGGGAATAGATTTCCAGCAAACTTGGCAAAATTGTAGGGACTGTTTGTTTGATGTGCCTTTGCAAGGCCTCAAGATATGTGCACGTGTGGATTTTGTCTAATTAAGGTTAAAAAAAAATATATATCTGTAAGCGTGCTCCGGCACGCTTACGTTACGGGTTTTGTTTGCGCTGCAGAGCCGATACGTCACGGTTATGCGACGCGTCATGAGGCGTCTTACGTGGCTACGTGATACGTCACGTAATAAAGAATATATTTTACAGCTATAGATATTAGCTTTTAAAAAACCAATGAAATTCACTGAAAAAACCATAGGTTATAGACCATATATAGTTAGGAATTTGCATTTACAAAACCTTGAAAATTCACTGAAAAAACCATAGGTTAGAGACCATATATAGTGAGCTGGACATTTTATTGACATAAAACCAATGAAATTCCATATATAGTTAGTTGCACTAAATATATATCGCGCACCCGCAATCCACTGCTGATGATGTCACATATTACATCATTCATGACATGGTCAGTGACATCACTGATGACATCACTGATGACATCTCAAATGACATCACTGATGACATCACTGATGACATCTCAAATGACATCACTGATGACATCATGACACACCAATACCAGTTACTACATACGCACTCACTGATTCCTACGTCTACACACACATTCACTCATTCACCCATACAATCACTCATACATACAGTCACTCATTATTACAACACTATCATATGCACTCATACACCTATGCAGACACTCACACACTGCCACTCATCCATGGAGTCACTCACACACCTAGTCAGTCCTGTAAAGAATCAATCACACTTCCATTTCCTCATCTATACAGTTAAACACAGAACACCATACTTCAGTGACATCACTGATGACATCACTGATGACATCTCAAATGACATCACTGATGACATCTCAAATGACATCACTGATGACATCATGACACACCAATACCAGTTACTACATACGCACTCACTGATTCCTAAGTCTACACACACATTCACTCATTCACCCATACAATCACTCATACATACAGTCACTCATTATTACAACACTATCATATGCACTCATACACCTAGTCAGTCCTGTGAAGAATCAATCACACTTCGATTTCCTCATCTATACAGTTAAACACAGAACACCATACTTTTCACACATATACTAACACATACTTACTCTCTTATACAATCACTGATACAAGTACACATTGATATGCACAGAGTCACACACCTCCCAGCCAGCCACACACACACTCAGTCTTCCATACATCCACTCATTCTTCAATATGTAAAACATATTTAAACTTTACAAAAACACACAGACACTAGATGATGTCATCAGTGATGTCATTTGAGATGTCATCAGTGATGTCATCAGTGATGTCATTTGAGATGTCATCAGTGACCATGTCATGAATGATGTAATATGTGACATCATCAGCAGTGGATTGCGGGTGCGCGATATATAGTTAGTGCAACTAACTATATATGGAATTTCATTGGTTTTATGTCAATAAAATGTCCAGCTAACTATATATGGTCTCTAACCTATGGTTTTTTCAGTGAATTTTCAAGGTTTTGTAAATGCAAATTCCTAACTATATATGGTCTATAACCTATGGTTTTTTCAGTGAATATAGATATATATATATATATATATATATATATATATATATATATATATAACGCTCGACTCTCCCAAAGTCCAAAAGAAAGAGGCAGCACTCGCGGATCAAAGTCAAAGCCAGGGTTTAATTAGAGGGAAAAAGAAAAGCACAGACGCGTTTCGGCGTGAGCCTTCGTCAGTGTGTCATTCGTCCACATCTAACAGTCCATGTTATAAACATACACACAAACCATAAGCATTGCCATGAACATAGGACTACACCCCTTACGCCACTGTGGGCGCCATCTTGGAATGGTGTTCTCTCCAAGGGTCTATACTAATATTAACATGAAGTAATCATGGTTAAAAATAAAGCCGTGGATCTATATATATATTACCTACTGGCGGTCGCCAGTAGGTATATATAGTTAGGATTTTTTCCCTATGGGATTTTTGAAAATTCTATGTCTAATAACTTTGGCGTTTGTGGACGGAATTGGCTGACATTTTCTGGAAAATGGAACATTCTGTTTCTGAGCAGCCCTTGGAAATTTGGGGGGGTTTCGTCAAGGGGGGGCCGAGAAAAAAGGGGGGTCCCAAAACGTGTTTTTAACATTGAGTTTTCCATAGGGCGGTTGGCCTCACTTTTAGCCCGAACGGCTGAATGGATTTGCATGAAACTTGGCAAAATTGTAGGGACTGGTAGCCCGATGTGCCTTTTCTAGGTCTCAATATATGTGCTACAGTGGATTTTGAGAAATTAATGTTTAAAAAAAGATATATATCTGTAAGCGCGCTCCGGGCAGCGCTCCGGTCCGCGGACCTTAAGCGTACCGGAACTTCGCGTAGCTAAGCTGATTGGCTCTCCGGTGTCTGTCAACATTCTAAACAGTCCGGAGCGGCCACCATCTTGTCTCTCGGTAGGATTGAGAGACAAGAGGAGGCCAAAACAAAGGCGAAAATGACCATAAGGGGGCATACTAGATCCTCCCTGACCCCCTAGGTTTAATGTGGAGGTTTTAAAAGGGCCCCGCAGGGCAAAAAAAACAAAAAAAAATGTTTTTTTTTTTTTCGTGGGGAGCGCCCGGTCCGCGAACCGGGAAGCGTTCTGGGCAGCGTACTGCAATGAAAAATGAATGATAGACTTTTCAAATGCTGTATGTTAATTGATTGTTGTTTTTGTTGATTATTTTTTATTTTCTTTATTTTTTAAGCATTTTTTTTTATTGTGATTGTGTTTCATAATTTATTAAACTTTCTAACATTTCATTGTCAGAAATTTCATAATTATCATGGAATATACATTGTAGTCTCTGAGGGTGTAAAATGTCCTCATTTGCAAGGAGGTTATCTACTGCTTGTACACATTGCAGTAGTTCATTGTCCCAAGTTTCATCGAAAAATTCAATGTCAATTTGATCAATTGTATCAATCAATTCTTGGCTGCTCTCTTGCAGGTCCATTTCAAAAGAAACTTGGTTTTCGCCTTCCATTTTGCCTGAAATTTGGATTAAAAAAATATATATTAGTAGAGATAGGGCAATGTTGGGAATAATTTTAGATAGGCATTTTTTATCAGTGAATTTATCTTTGCGCAGTGTATAGTATCAGAGTGGAAGTAGGAATATAAAAAAGTGTATGTGATTTAACGTAAGTAAATTCATAATTATACAAGAGAAGCCTAACTCCATCCATAACTATAACAGAGAAGTCTCTCTAAATCTATAACTACTACAGAGGGATAGTATATATCTATCAGAAAAAGTTTACCATATTAACTTATAGTGCACAATATACTTCAGTTTTAAAAATAAAAACTTACCTTTAGAAAGAAGTTGAAGGAATTAGTGAAAATACTATTGAAATGTACAGCAAGAAGTAGTAGTCAAAATGGCTGTGTTTTCTTCTCTTCCTTTATATATATTCAGGTATATAACCAATGAAATGTCAGGTAAAAAAAGTAGAAAATGAAAGTAACATTTTCATTGGTTGTCAATTCCAACACTTCAGATGTGTTTTGTGAAGTAATTTACCTCAGGGTATTTAGAGAGGTCTACAGGCTAAATGACTAAATGGAATTCCAATCAAATTTGTGAAAATGGTAGGGATTGGTATGTAGTATGAGCTAATCTATATTTGGTGAAATTGTCTCCAGTGGCTTTTCTGTGAACTACTTTCCCACCTTTTTTGATGGTGCGCTTCCCAGAGAGCGACCCGGTACGCGAACCGTTGAGCGCCCCGGTTCGCGAACCTTAAGCGTTCCGGGAGTCCACCATTTTGTGTTTCGGTCGAATTAAGATACAAGATGGAGGGCAAATAATGTTCAGAATGGGTAGAAGGGGGCACGGTAGAGTTATCTTGACCCCCTAGGTTTTCTGAGGGTGGCTGAGGAGGCTTATATGTGCGAAAAAAAAACATTTTAAAAAAAAAATTCGCGAGGTTAGCTCCCGGTTCGCGTACCGGGTAGCGCCCCAGGGAGCGTACTTTGTTGGAAATTAGTGAAAAATGTTAGAGTAAAATAATAATTGTGAGTGATCAGATGTAGGGTAGCTCTGAGAAGAGCTTTTGGGTTTATGGTACATTTAGGTACTTATAAGTAGGTACCAATGCACATTCTTAAATTCAGAGTGAAAACTCTGTTGCCCTCATCTGAGAAGTGAACTCCATCTCCTCTGTAGATATCTTGCATGTAGTAACGCAAGTTATTGTTGTACAGGGAGCCCATTCCATGGTCTCTCATGTAAGCTGAAACAGATTTGTTTACATGCTTCCTCGACTTCTCAATTTGTGGACAAAATTGGTTTGACCACCTCCATTTCTGTCTTTGGCATATATTTGAATATACCAAGGCAGTCTGAGGAAAAAGTGCCATTAATTGCTCAAAGGTGTCCTTTAAAAGCATTTCCAGACCTACACCAGTCAAAGTGCCCAAGTCATTACCTCCACAGTGCACAATTAACAGGTCAGGTTTGGGCAAATGCATAAAGGTTTTCACCAATGGTATCAATTGGTGACATTTTAATCCTCTGTGGCCAAACCACTTAATTTCAACATCTTGTAAATTGAGGTTAGGTAATTTCCTGTTTTCAACGTACCTTTGAGCCCAGTGAATATAACTATGTCCAACAATCCAGACAGAAAACATGGTGAGAGAAGGTTCTCCTGCAGTCAGATGAAGTGTGGCAATGAAATGGCAGTTGAAAAAATGAGAGTTTAAAATGAAAAAAACTGTGGAGTTTCTGTGTTCATGAAGCAGTAACAGTGATTGGTGGATTTTGATTGCTGAAAACAGAAAGTTAGGGTGCACGGATGTGTTCTTTGAAAGATGTATTTTGAATGGTCAATAAAAAATCATTAAATGAAAGAATGCACTGGATATGCAGGTGCACTGAGAGTTCAGAGTTCAATTGCAACAAAGTTGTGTGAACTTGCAAACACCAGAAGTCTTCCAAGAGGTGGTTGCCATGCAGAAAAGGCAGAAAGGGCAGAGGGGGGAAGGGTTTTCATTTGAAAAAAAGTGAGGGAAGAGTTTTGATTGGGTGACATGAGAGATATGTGTGAAGAATTACAGCATTTCTGTGCTTTTGATAGCTGCAGACTCTGGAGTGCATACCTTTTGCTCTGCTGAAGACAAATTGGTGTGTTTCTGAGACTGTTTTCAAACTCAAAGTATTTGCTAAGGTGAGAAAATATTTCTTTAATTTAGATAGAGAATAGTGTGCTTTTAGGAGAAAATTATGAATTATGTGGCGCAAATTGCTTGTAAATATGCTCCCACATGTGCATGGAAAATTTAGATTTTGAATGTTTGTGTTACATAGCCATGTTAAAAGTGATACAAACATGCTGCAAAGGCAATCAAAAAACGCTTTTATGTGTCTTAAGGACATTTTAAGTAATTTTCCCATGTGCAGTGTTTTGAAATTATGATTTGAAAATCGTTTTTGGGGAAAAGGAATTGTTTTTAAATTTATGACAAGGACATAATGGTGTATGCTTCTTTATACGGCAATTGACTGTCCCTGATGTTATTTTTCCCATTTTAATGTAAGACCTTTCTCTGTGGCGCAAGTTGCTTGTAAATATGCTCCGACCTGTGCATGGGAAATTTAGATTTTATATGTTTGTGTTACATAGCCATGTTAAAAGTGACCCAACCATGCTGGAAAGGCAATAAAAAAACACTTTCATGTGTCTTAAGGACATTTTAAGTAATTTCCCTGTGGGCAGTGTTTTCAAATTATGAATTGAAAATCGTTTTTGAGGTAAAGGAATGTTGTTAAAATTTATGTGCGCCATATGTCCACAAATTTCGTTTTCAGGGGTGCAGCAGGGTGTTCTTGAGACACCCCTGCACCTTTGGAAAAATTCCTAATTTGCGATGAGCTAATTGCTAATCGCAAATTGCACCTTCATTCCTATGGGCCTCCTGCTCCATGGAAATGAATGGGTAATTTGCAATTAGCAATTTGCTCATCGCAAATTAGGAATGGTAAAGAATCGCTATTTATTCCTTAAAATTCGCTATTTTGGAAATGCAAAATAGTTATATGATACATATGGCGGTTGATGTCTAACAAGATAAGAAGCTTAGGGATACATTTATGATGACTGGCGCAATGAAGTGGACATCACTTACTTCATTGGTAGAGCTTTACATGTATTATGTCCTCTGTATTCTTCATCAAGCGTAACTTTAATCTGCAATCCTGAGTAGGCCTCACCTTAAACAAACCTCTGGATAGGCCACACCTTATCGTCATCCTGAATTAATCATTTAAAATGCTAGGGACAGATTTATGATAGGTGTATGCCTCTTTTGCGCCACTTACAAAACACTGTCCACGGGGAAATTACTTAAAATGTCCTTAAGACACATGAATGTGTTTTTTTAAAGCGTTTGCAATTTTTTGGGGTGACTTTTAACATGGGTATGTGACTCAAACAGTCAAAATCTAAATTCACCATGCACAGGTGGGAGCATATTTACAAGGAATGTGCTCCATGGGGAAAGGTCTTATAATGTAATATGGGAAAAATGACATCAGAGACACTGAAATGCCTTATAGAGAAGCATACACCATTATGTCCTTGTCATAAATTTGCAAACCATTACTTTTCCCCAAAAACGATTTTCAAATCATAATTTGAAAACACTGCACATGTGGAAATTACTTAAAATGTCCTTAATTCAAAATTTGCTATTCCTTATTTTGCGATTGCACTGAAGGATTTGCAAATTTTGCGATTCCTTAAATGCAATGTATCAAACAAAAAATATGTAAAAAATGATATTAAGGATTTGGAAACTACCACCAACTTCTAGTTTGTGGTAATTTGCGAATTCTTTTCAAAAAGCATTTTTTTCCAAAAAACAAAAGGTGCCATATGACGCCTATACATGTCCTTAGGGCATGTATGTGTGCCATATGCCCCCAAATTTCTTTTTCAGGGGTGTAGCAGGGTGTTCTTGAGATACCCCTGCACGCTTGAAAAAATTCCTATTTTGTGATGAGCTAATTGCTAATCGCAAATTGCAACCTTCATTCCTATGAGCCTCCTAGCCCATGGAAGTGAATGGGTAACTTGCAATTAGCAATTTGCTCATTGCAAATTAGGAATGGTAAAGAATTGCTATTTATTCCTTAAAATTTGCTATTTAGGAAATGCAAAATAGTTTGATGGTACATATGGTGGTTCATCTGTAACAAGATAAGAAGCTTAGGGATACATTTATGATGACTGGCGCAATAAAGTGGACATTACTTACTTCATTGGTAGGCCTTTACATGTATTATCTCCTCTGTATTCTTCATCAAGCGTAACTTTAATCTGCAATCCTGAGTAGGCCTCACCTTAAACAAACCTTTGGATAGGCCACACCTTATTGTCATCCTGGATTAATCATTTAAAATGCTAGGGACAGATTTATGATAGGTGTATGCCTCTTTTGTGCCACTGTGCGTCACTTTTATGATGCAGCGGCGGTGCTAATTTGCAATTAGCAATTTGCTCATTGCAAATTAGGAATGGTAAAGAATTGCTATTTATTCCTTAAAATTTGCTATTTAGGAAATGCAAAATAGTTTGATGGTACATATGGTGGTTCATCTGTAACAAGATAAGAAGCTTAGGGATACATTTATGATGACTGGCGCAATAAAGTGCACATACTTACTTCATTGGTAGGCCTTTACATGTATTATCTCCTCTGTATTCTTCATCAAGCGTAACTTTAATCTGCAATCCTGAGTAGGCCTCACCTTAAACAAACCTCTGGATAGGCCACACCTTATCGTCATCCTGGATTAATCTTTTAAAATGCTAGGGACAGATTTATGATAGGGTATGCCTCTTTTGTGCCACTGTGCGTCACTTTTATGATGCAGCGGCGGTGCAAAAGATTTGCTATGAGGCGACAACATTACAAATTGATGCATTTAGGCAGATATGTCATGGTGTAAAAAAAACGTACCACATGAAACCGATGCAGCAGTGATGCAAAAGATGCACCATGTCGCAAGACAGGCCTCACTTGGGGCCATATGTATCAAGCTAATTAGCATTCGCAAAGATCAAAATTCTACGAATTTCGGCCTTTGCGAATGTTAATTAGACAAATGGTATGTATCAAACAAGTTTGATGCAAAATAAGGAGTAGCAAAATTTGCTATTCCTTATTTTGCAATTGCACTGAAGGATTTGCAAATTTTGTGACTACTTAAATGCAATGTATCAAACAAAAAATATGTAAAAAATGACATTAAGGATTTGGAAACTATTGTGGTAAATTGGTGGTAATTTGTGAATTCTTTTCAAAAAAACAAAAGGTGCCATATGACGCCAACACATGCCCTTAGGGCATGTATGTGTGCCATATGCCCCCAAATTTCTTTTTCAGGGGTGCAGCAGGGTGTTCTTGAGACACCCCTGCACCCTTGGAAAAATTCCTAATTTGTGATGAGCAAATTGCTAATCGCAAATTAAACCTTCATTCCTATGAGCCTCCTAGCCCATGGAAATGAATGGGTAACTTGCAATTAGCAATTTGCTCATTGCAAATTAGGAATGGTAAAGAATTGCTATTTATTCCTTAAAATTCGCTATTTAGGAAATGCAAAATAGTTTCATGCTACATATGGCGGTTCATCTGTAACAAGATAAGAAGCTTAGGGATAGATTTATGATGACTGGTGCATCACCAGGGATGTGTCAGTCATCCTGCGCCGCTGTTCCGCCACCCATGGTGTGCTGCATTTAGAATACGGGGCATCATGGGGCAAAAATGGCACAGATGCGTGACGTATCTGTGCTGTAAAGGTAGTGATTGCTGGAGTTGTATCGCAAGTGCGATGCAGCTCAAGCAAGGCTCAGGGGTGCCCCATCTCCACAATGTTGCGTCAAGACCTATGCCTGCTTAAAGCAGGCGCAGGGTTTTGACGAAGCTTTCTCCTATCTGATTGTAAATACGGCACACCATGGGTGGCAGAGTAGTGGTGCACGTTAACTGGTGCATGCCTGGGGATGTGCCATTTAACATAAATCTGCCCCTTTACATTTAAGTATGTGCAGGACACACAGAGTCGGTGAGGCTTATCCAAGGTTAAGAAGAGATGAGTCCTGTTCACTGAAAATTTAGACATAGTCTTCACCTGCTCAGCATTGCTGGACATGGCTAAATAATAGCTGCAAAATATTACTCTTGTTAAACAATTTTACTATTATAATCTCTGAGATTTGTCTCTTACTCTGCAACATCTCATTGTTGTTATCTTTCTTTAAAGATAAAGACAACCTCAACATGAGCGACAATCTGCAATCAGTTGATTTTGACCTCATCATTGAACTTGTAATTGAAACATCAGTGGATGTTGATCCCTTGGATGATTTAAATCCTGAGGATGAAGAAGAGCGTGATGAGGATGCAGATTTGTCCGAATTATATGACATAGGATGGGAAGCTGACCTGCTTGAGCCTATGGAAATATAAACATTTATTTTTAAAATTTATAATTAATAAAAAGTAAAAAGGTAAACCGTTTAATTTAAAAATAAAGACACCTTCAAAAGCAGGTTATGTGTAGTGTCTTCAATAACATATTAAAATATGCTCATAAAATTAGATCAGATTCACATATAAAATAGCACAGGTAACATAAATATAAATGTCATTTCTTTTCTGCTATTTCTGTATTGTAAATTTGCAAGGACTAAAAAATCTTCTATTTAAAATGTCAAGTAGTGTGTTAAGTTTTTGATCACTGTTATTGTTTTACTGTTTGGTAATAATGGTTAATAACATTTTTTATTATATTTTACCACAGATTCAACTGCAGATCATTTCAAGATTTCACCATGCCAACAATAGAAAGACAGAGAAAGGCTGCAAAACGTCAAAGACAGCAGGTGAAAGAAAATAAGCAGCAGTCCTCTAACAAAAAGATTTGTCAAGTCACGAAGAAAGCACCGGGTAAGAGCACAAAATATTTCATAAGAAATATGTGTAGTAAAAAAAATATTACTACAGAAAATGTTTCAGTCCATAAAACGAGAAGGAATTCAAATGGAAAGGAAAGGCCAATCAAAAATGTTACTGCTAGAGCAAGAGATAACTCTGTGCATGATAGTAGAAGGAAACAACAGTTTAGGGAGATTCGTAAACGAATGTTCCGCAACAGGATAATTGGCAATTTGTTAAAAAATATTAAGAAAGGTCAACAGAAACTGGTTTTTTATAAGAGAAAAAAAAAAGTTGAGAAAGTTATTGATCAGGCATTTGAAATTAAACGTAAGTTATTTATTTTGATAATCAATAGAATTAGGAAGCTAAACAAGGCAATTTATGATTTCAAAAGAAATAGTAGATGGAAGAGAATAGTTAATCGTAGTAATTTTTGTGAAGTTTTTTCTGGAGAATGGATGCATAGTTCAAGCTGTGAGGCATTTTTTAATGAGGAGAGTTATTTCCAGGATAATGATTTGGTGCATGCAGTTGACACCAGTGGTCGTGCTTATGAAGTGAAAGATGGTTGTTCAGTTGAAAAAGAAAAACTTGTGACAACAGAGGCAGAAGAGGTGTTAGGTAATGAGGTTTTAGGAAGACGTGCTAAGGGTCCTGTGTACACCTGGAAGTGTAGTAGTATTTGCAGTGTGCGACAGGATTCCATCAATTTGCTTTGTGATTTTGTACGGTCATTTAATAAGAAAAGTTTGAAGCAGAAAATAAGGTTGTTGCAAGAATTAGATCCTTGCAGAGTAAGAGAAGTGACAGGTTTGCATGGTCATTCACTGGCTTGTCTTTCCAGGAGAGTATGCCAGAGTGTTTTTCATCATTTCAGGATGCTAGCAGTGCATCATAATAAAGTGAGGAAATTAGTTAGAATGTTGTATTATGCTAAGAGTCCAGCAATTATGCTTAAACAATTATGCGCTGCTCTTTTGCATGGTTCTGAAATAGATGTGAAGAATATATGTGAAGAAATTGAGTTTTGTTACTTTGGAAGTAAAGAGGAGAATGTTGAAATTGAGCAAGAAGAAGAGGGTCATGTGGAAGATAGTGTACAGGTTTCCAGTACAGATAATTTCCAGAGGGAAATTGCGACGTTTGAGGTGAAATCAAGTGAGAGGCCTAATTTCACTTGTGTGTGTTGTCGACGCACTTATTATAAGAATCAGACTAAGTTAGTGGATTTATATGCAAAAAGTGAAAGGGAAGATAATAGTGAATGGAAGGATTTCGCAACATACTTGATGGTAGAAAATTGTTTTGATTTGGGATTGGATCAACGTGTGTGTACTTATTGTTGTTGCAAATTAAATCAAAACCAGATGCCTGCCAGAGCAGTTCATAATAATCTGGAATTGGTTGAGATTCCTTCTGAATTGAAGGATTTAAATACTTATGAATCTATTTTGATTCAAAGTATCCATCCCTTTCAGGCTATTGTAAGAATGGAGCCAAAGACAGGGAAATTGCCTCCATCAGATTTACAGAGAGGATTAAAGGGAAGAGTTGTTTATTTGCCTCTAGATTTGAAGAAAAACATTAACACAATTGGAGTAGAAAAAGTGGAAGAGGAACCTCTGGTTATCTTAGTTAATGGGGTTCCGACAAAGAATAAGAAAATATGGCAAGATTTAGTAGATGTTAGGAAAGTTAAAAAGGCAACATTGTATTTGAAAAAAAATAATAAATACTATAAGAATGTATATGTTGCAGAAGAGGAAGTAAGTGAGGAAGAGGATAGCGATTTGTGTGCTGGTCAAATTGAGAAAGTAGAACCCTCTACTAGTGAAGAAATATATGAACATTATAGTGTTCATCCTTTGCATTCCAAGGAAGTCATGGGGAATGCTATTGAGTTGTTTCAAATGAAACAAGCCAAAGGGAGTCCCATTAGTGTTTGGGAGGAAAGTTTGGAAGCTCGGGGTTTCCCACAGCTTTTTCCAACAGGTCAGGGAGGAAGATATGATGAGCGACCTCATCAAATTCCTGCTTCTGAATACCGGACTTTGCGATTGTATGCAGGAGATGCTAGGTTTCGACAATGCATTCCCTATTTGTTTCATCTCCTGTTTGAAAGCGATCTGTCTGGACTGTCATATGCAGTGAACCACATCTTGAAAAGTGGTATACACATGCAAAACATCTCGGCAAGTGACTTTATGGATAAAGTCAATGTCCAAGACAGTATTTTGGATTCTCACCTGATTAATCTCATGGCGTGTCAGCGTGGTACTAATGAGTACTGGTACCGTCGTCATGGTGATTTAAAATGTATGCTGAGGAACTTAGGTACTCCCACATGGTTCCTCACTCTGAGCTGTGCCGAGTATGGCTGGGAAGACTTACTTGAATTTCTACGAGAGGCAAATGCTAACGTAGATAACATCGAATTCAAGACACCCGGAGAACTGTGCTCTTTGGATCCAGTCAATGTATGTAGGTACTTCAATCATAGATTTGAAGCTATGATGTCTTTCATCATGAATAAGAAGAATCCACCTCTTGGAGAGGTGTTGGATTTCTTCTGGAGAAAGGAGTACCAAGCAAGAGGTGCTCCTCATATACATATGTTGCTCTGGATCAAGGATGCACCTAAATTTGGAACGGATCCAGAAGACTCAGTGATGAGTTTCATCCAACAGTATTCTATGTGTGCTGTTCCAAACGCAAAGGAGAAGAAAAGCCTAAGAGAAAAAGTTCTGCGTTTCCAAAGCCATCGATGTGGAAAGTACTGCCGTCGTAAATTCCGAAACAAGGACAAGTTCTACACCAAATGTCGTTTCGGTTTTACACGACCGGTGATTTCTAAAGGAAGAGTAAACAGTTTGATGTCTTCGCTGCGACATAATGTCATGAAGAAATCACCTAAAAACACATACAATTTGAAGAGGAACGAAGAGTCCAAGTACATCAACGACTACAACCCGGTGATTTTGTCCATGTGGAATGCTAACATGGATATACAGTTTGTGGCTGATAACTGTATGGCTGTGGCTCGGTATGTGACGTCTTACATCACCAAAAAAGAGAAGACAGAATTGAAGGATATGTGGGAGGACATTTCCCATGAAAAGAGCCTCAGCAAGAAGTTGTACAGTTTCAGTCTGAAGATGTTGTCGCATCGAGAAATTGGAGCTTACGAATGCTCTGACCGGTTGTCTTCAGCAAGTCTCTATGCCAAGTCCAGGAGTATCGTTTGGGCGAGTCTTGGTCTTGCTGCAACGCGTAATCGAGTTCTGAAACCTGTGCGGGAAATTGAGTATTTGGCGGAAAAGGAGCCAAACAGTACCGACATTTTGAAGACCAACATGTTGGATACATATTATCCAAATAGAAGCAGTCACCTCGACAATGTTTGTCTGTATGAGGTTCTTCAAAATTACATATTCAAGAGGAACATCAAAGAAGATACTGAGAAAGGAGTGTATGCTGTAATAGGAAGTGAGGGATGTCTGGTCAAGCAAAGAAAATGCCACTTGGTAAACCATCGAAAATTGAGTGGCGAATCTCCTGAAAAAAAGGAGTTTTTCTATTTAGCACTTTTGCAACTTTTCAAGCCTTGGCGTGCAGAAGAGGAACTGCTTGGAGATTTCCTCTGTTACGAAGACTCTTTCAATGCCGCCAAGGAGACCATAGAATGTCCTGCTTTTCCCAAATATGTAGAAATGTTGAATGCGGAAATTGAGCAGGAAGCAACGATTGCAGCCGAGATTGCCAGAGACAGTTCTCAGGACAGTCAGAGTTCTGCTTCATTGAGTCAGGATCCACTAGGAGGACCTGTTATCGAAAATGAAGCTGCCACTGCCATGAATGAAGTGGAAAGAGCCATGGCACATGCTCAGGAGGATGCGGTTAACTTAGAAGAGTTGGAAAGACAACTCAACGTTGAGCAGAGGAAAATATATGACGAAGTTACCATGCAAATTGATCATGGATTAAGTCATGACAAGAAAGAGTGCTCATGTACGTCGTTGAAGCCTGTCCGACTGTACGTGAGTGGAGAAGCGGGAACTGGAAAAAGTTTCCTCATTAAAGCAATTTCATGCTATTTGCAGGAAAGGACAGAGTCATCGCTGTCTTGTGTTGTCACCGCTCCAACTGGACTGGCAGCACATAACATTAAAGGGATTACTTTACATCGTTTACTGATGCTGCCAGTGGAGCATGACAACAAATTACAATATCACAAGCTATCTGGAGATGCTTGTTTTGAAGTTTCAAGAATCTTGAGGAAAATGAAACTTCTTATCATTGACGAAGTAAGCATGGTTTCCAATGTCATGCTTGCCTTTGTGCATTTGAGAATGCAAGAAGTTCTCAAAACAGAGTATGATGTGTTATTTGGTGGCAAACACATCATTGTTTTCGGAGATCTTCTGCAGCTGACACCAGTGAAAGGGCAACCTGTGTTCAAAATGCTCACGCATGAAGATACCAGGAAGTGCCTAGGCAGCATTGGCAACGTCAATATATGGTTAAACTTCAATTATGCTGAACTGCATGAAAATATGCGTCAGGCGAAGGATGAAGTTTACAAGACTATTCTACAAGATGTTAGAATTGGAAAAGTGACCGAGCATGGGAAAGAAGCTTTACATGCACGATTACTGTCAAATTTATATCCAGAACAAGATGTTGTGCCTGAGAATATTTTTCAGAAAATTACTGATAAGAAATCTGGAATATGTTTGATGCCAACTCTTGCAGAATGTGCCAAATTCAACAACAAAATGTTGCATTTAGAAAAGCAAGAGATTGTGAAACTGGAAGCTATTGACAGAGTAGAGCATATGGGATCAACAATTATTTTGTCTGAGAATCTGAAAACAAAATTGGATTCATTAGAGAAGAGTATATCTAAAACTGCAGGTTTTGAAAAGACTCTGAATGTGTGCTTGAACTGCCGTATAATTTTAAGAAGGAATTTACATGTTGAAAGAGGTCTGGTAAATGGATCAATGGGTAATGTTGTTGATTTTGTAAAATACAGAAATAGAGATGGAATTGAATTTTTAAAAATTAAATTTGATGGCATTGAGGAAGTACAGCTAATTGGTCGTTGCTCTGCTAGATTTTTGCTTGTAAAAGACTTATATGTTCGCCGTAAGCAGTTTCCTGTTTGCTTGGCATATGTGGTGACAATCCATAAATCGCAAGGTTTAAGTGTAGACAGTGCATTGGTGAATATTGGCAGTTCTGTGTTCAAGGAGGGTATGGCATATGTGGCATTGTCACGAGTTAGAACTTTATCGGGATTGTACTTGATTGAGTGTGATGTCACAAACATTTGTGCTGATCTAGATTGTGTTAAGGAATACAATAGGTTAAGAAGAGAGTATGCGCCACATTTGCCTCAGTATCCTTTGTTTGAGAAACGTGTGGTAGGCCGGAAACGAAGAAATGTGACCAATACTGGGGAGGTTGTAGCAAAAAGACGAAAAGTCGATGAATCTAAAATTACAAGCAGAAACAAAAAGGATTCTGTTGAAGATGTTGTTGGTTTTCAATTTGAAAACAGTTCTGGTGTCAACTGCTATGCTAATGTAGTGGTTAATGTTTTGTTTTCTCTAGAAAATGTAAAAGAAGAGATTGTGGTCAATTCTGATCAAAGATTTTGCAGTTTGTTAAATTCTGTGTTAGAGAAATGTAGCACTGATAGAAGAAACATAGAAAGTGTGTCTGAAATTCGAAATCTGTTAGACAGATGTTCAGGCCAAACACAATTCTCTCAAAATATTCAGCAAGATTGTCAGGAGTTTTTAATGTATATGCTTGATGTATTACATGCTGAAGGTGTAGATGTAGATCAGCTGTTTGGGCTTTCTTATCAATGGCAGCATGACTGCGAGAACTGTATGGTATCAAGTACTACTAGTGTAGACTCAGAAAGATTTATATATTTAACTTTGCCAGACAGTAAATCAGTCTCCTTTAATAAGCTAGTAAAAGCAGCTGATCACAACATGGAGTGTAGCCAATGTAAATCTGAAATGATGTCCACATTATTTATACGAACATATGGCCAGTATGTCATTTTAATGTTCCAACGATGTAGGCCTGATGGAACAAAATTGACAACTTTAATTAAAAATTTTGTAGCTTCGCAGTTGTCAATATCAGGAAGGACTTTTGTAACTGCAGCAATTATATATCATGACGGCCCTTCAATAACATCAGGACATTACACAGCTTATTTAAAGTCTAGAAATGGCTGGTCATTCTGCAATGATTCTGTTTTAATTTTCAAAAAAAAATTGCCGTATGACCTTAAAAACTCTTACCTGGTGTTTTTAAAACCAAAATTTTAGGGAAATAATCTCGGGATGTGCTCTGTGGAATTTCAAGAAGTTCTAATGGCTCCTACACAATTTGGCCTTGAGGATAAGTGTAGTTCAGAGACATAACTTCTAACCATAGGACTGGACGTCATGGAGAAATACGTGCACTTTGAATGAGTTCAGAAAAACTGTTTCTTTTTATAAGCTAATTGAAGCAGCCAATCAAAACATGGAGTAGAGGGAATGTAAGTCTGCAATGCTGTCTACTGTTTTACATTGCTTTGTGATTAAAAGTGATGTAGAGAATTAAATAATTGTAGTAGTCATAGAGGTAGTGTAAGTCTGCTTCATAGTAAGCAGTATCAGTGTCATAGGAAATGTAGAACATGACTGAGCAAGAAGGGGAAGATATTACTATTCCAGGATTGTGAAAATGATCTTCAACATTTTAATTCTGAAAGTTGCGGAAATGCCAAATGACGGGATTGGCTTACAAGAAATCCAAGAGTTATAAATGGCTCTGACCAGATTTGGCCTTGTGGAAACTTGTGGTAGAGAGCAAGAAGTCATTTATTGCATGTAACGTGTTTTTAAAAACGATGGAGATTTTCTTTCAGAAAGTGGCGGGCTGAAAGTAATAACAGCACAAAAGAGTGTAAGCTGTTCATAGGACATCCTTGGACGTCATGGAAAGTAAGTTAACTTTAAGGAGTTCTGAATTTTGATTTCTTATGTTGTATGGGTTTTTTAAACACAATCATTTTGATTGTGTTTTTTTTTCCCCGCTGTTATATGATGAATACCTTCAAGTCACTGTTTTTAGTGAATTTTGATACATTCTGAGAACAGCAAAAATAAACCATTTAACATGTATAATTAATTCTGTACTGTTTGCATTTATGATGTATATGTAGAACTGTGTAGGAGGCATGGAGAAGGTGAGGCTTCTGTAAGTGTCAAAGTTGTTGCATGCAGTGCTGCACTTCTGCGTATTCTTTCATATGCTGGACTACATCTGCACAATGAGATACCTAAGCAAAGGAAACACAAGTGATGTGATTGTGAAATGAGCAAAATAAATTGCACGTATTTCATTTACATCACCTGTGTTTCCTATCATTACGAATCACATTGTGCAGATCAAGTTTAGGTCTGTCCAGGGAAACATAGGAGGTTTGGACTTTGTTGAAGAGTGCAGTGGACATGACTCACTTCATTGGTAGACCTTCACATGTATTATCTCCTCTGTACTCTTCAACAAGTGTAAATCTCATCTGCAACCCTGAGTAGGCCTCACCTCAAACAAACCTCTGGATAGTAGACATCTTATTGGCATCCTGAAGCAATTATTTAAAATTTTAGTGTTTTGCGACACTTTTCTGAAACAACAGCAATGCAAAAGATGCACCATGTTTTAAGATAGGCCTCACTTCATCTGCATCAAGATACTGTTAGTTTAAAATGTATATCTTTAGGACTGTGTAGGGGGCCTGGAGAAGCAGAAGCTTCTGTAAGTGTCAAAGTTGTTGAAAAACTGTTTGTCCTTCAATCTTTTCCCTTGTCTTTTCTAATTTTTAAATACATGTTTTAATATTTTTCAAATGTTTGTTCTCTCTTTCACAGATTGAAAGTATAAAAACAAAAAGTGAGTAATTTAACGACAATTATAAGGTAAATGTTTTGTATTCTTTTCGTTACATTTCTATCACATTCACCTACTATTAGTTCCACAGCTTCATTTCTTTAACCCTCAGTTTCCTGCCTTTGCTACTTTCCTCATTCCTTTCTCTATTACCTACTTACTCAACTCCTTCCACTCTTTTCCTCAGTCCCTCTCTTCTCATAGTTCCTCACTCTTGTTCACTCACTCCGTCTCTATTACTCTTAGTGTCTTTGACTGATCACTCTATCACTACTTGTTCATAATGCTTTCTCTGTGTAGTTGAAGCACACTAAGGGGAATATTATGAACGCAGCCAATAAAATTATTGCTCTTTTTATTGGCAGAAAACTGGTGCAAAAGTGGTTTTAGCGGCAGTTTTCTGCCACAAAAGCAGCTTTAGCGACACATTTCTGCCAATAAAAGCTGCAAAACTTTTATTGCCTATGTTGATGATATGGCTCTATGTTACTTACATTTCTTTGCTGTTTCAATTAATCTTTTTCTGTTATTTTTTGTTTTCTGTTTTCTATTTTTTCTCTCTGTTATTCCTCATGTTTTAATCTTATTTTGAACATTCACTCACATTCTCCAAGAAACTCTTCTTTGTTAATGTTATACTCTCTTTTTTTTTCTTTCACTTCGTTATCTATTTTGTTTTTCACAATTATACCCTCTTCTGTCTTTTCTTCGGTAAATAGATCTATTAAACAGTATCTCTTCTTTACTCCCTATAGCTGTCTTTCTTTTAACATCACTCTCTGTTTACTTTCCTTATACTTACACTTTTTTTTTTTTTTTTTTTTTTTTGGTTAGCTCCCGGTCCGCGTACCGGGAAGCTAACCCGGGAGCGAACCAAAAGAAATAGAGCTTGCCAGAGTGCTAAACATTCTAGCAATTTTTTTTGAAAGGGAAGGTAGTTCTGAAAATAACTTTTTTTTAAATATTTTTGTTGTTTTATATTTTTTTTTTATTTTTTGAACATTTTTTGTTTTTTTTGTATTTTTTGAACGATTTTATATTTTTTTTGGTTTTTTTTGGGGGGGGGAAACAACAAAAAACAGGCGTTGAAAAGGGCTCAACAGGAGCAAAAAAAAATTACTGGGGGCGGTTAGGGCAATCATGGTGTTCATACGCCAGGTTGAGTGCATTGATGCTCATGTTGCCACAAGCTAATAATGCACGACAGTGCATACATAAGTGAATCATGTGCCCAAAATTTTCTTGAATATTTGGCACAGTTTCCTGTGCCTCTTCTGGTGTTAGAGAAATCGGTATTGTTGGTCTGGCCACAGGAGTTGGTCTTGGATTGTCAAGCATATCCCTTATTTCCGCCCGGCTGTAATTTAGTGGATGCTTCCTTGTCATGTGCCTGTGCATTGTGTGATTTCCATAGCTATATTTTTTGTCCGTCCCTCTGGACAATTGTTCTTTGCATATGCGGCAGGTGACATACCTCGCATTGACTTTTTTTTGGCCACGAGGGATCGAATAAAACTGCCAGATGAAACTGGCTTTCTTTCTGGAAACCCGGGGCACCTCTTCTAAGAACTGTGGTTCTTCTCCCTCCTCATCCATTTCTTCATCTTCCTCCTCAGTGTTGGTAATGACCTGGGGAGGTGGTCCTCTCTTCCCATGAGGAGGTGGAGGTGGTGGTGGGGGTCCACCAGCTGAAGCTACCAATGAAGCCATTTTCCAACAAGCAAAATAGGTCTTCCTCTCACAATGATGAAAGTCAGAGTGAGGAAAGAAGGAGGGGTTTTCATCATTTGGGAAAAACAATACTTCTCAACCAATGAAAAGTGTTATTTTTAGGTCACCTGACCTAGCCTTGCATCATTATGAAACCAAAAGTGAAATGAACCAATGAAAAGTTTTATTAACAAGTCACATGACCTCTCACGCTCATGTTACGCGCTGCGGAACGCGCCCCGGTTAGCTTCCGGGTCGCTAAGCTTCGCGCCCCGGTCCGCGCCCCGGGACACTTCCGGGTGCGCTAACGCGGTACGTCACAAGACGCATTACGCGGCAACGCGATACGTCGCGTTTTCGTGACGCGCCGCGGATCGCTTCCGGGGAGCTGCGTTTCGTGCCTCGGTCCGCGCCCCGGGGCACTTCCGGGTGCGCTAACGCAGTACGTCATAAGACGCATTACGCGGCAACGCGATACCGTCACTATGTTGATTTTTTACCGGTTCGCGGACCGGGTCGCGGCATCAAATTGAGCTAACGGGAAGCTTCCCGGTCCGCGGACCGGGAGCGAAACAAAAAAAATATTTAAAAAAAATTATTAATAAACATATAAAATATATTTTTGGATTTAAATAAGAATACATTTTACAGCTATAGATATTTGCTATTAAAAAACCATTGAAATTCACTGAAAAAACCATAGGTTATAAACCATATATAGTTAGGAATTAGCATTTACAAAACCTTGAAAATTCACTGAAAAAACCATAGGTTATACACCATATATAGTTAGGAATTAGCATCTAAAAAACCTTATTTTACTCACACAAAACCATTGAAATTCCATATATAGTTAGTTGCACTAACTATATATCGCGCACCCGCAATCCACTGCTGATGATGTCACATATTACATCATTCATGACATGGTCAGTGACATCACTGATGACATCACTGATGACATCTCAAATGACATCACTGATGACTCCACTGATGACATCTCATTTGACATCAATGACCACATCACTGATGATATCATTCATGTGACAATACAATGCATCTCCTCACATTTTAATATAACCTCTGTTTCACCCGGTGTTAAATACAGAGTATAATTTTTGAAACCATTGACACACCAATACTAGTTACTACATATGTACTCACTGATTCCTACGTCTACACACACATTCACTCATTCACCCATACAATCATTCATACATACAATCACTCATCTTTACAACACTATCATATGCACTCATACACCTATACAGACACTCACACTCTGCCACTCATCCATGGAGTTACTCACACACCTAGTCAGTCCTGTAAAGAATCAATCACACTTCCATTTTCTTGTCTATACAGTTAAACATAGAGCACCTTACATTTTCAAACATATACTAACACATACTTACCTTGTTATACAATCATTGATATAAGTACACATTGATCTGCACAGAGTCACACACCTCCCAGCCAGCCACACACACACTCAGTCTCCCATACAAATACTTGGACAATCAATCAATAACCCATATAGTTACTCATATAGCTACTGATCAACACATGCAGCAGTTTACAGAACAACAGACATAATGATGCACAAATTAAGACAGTTTAGTCACTAACCCATGCACTCAGTGAGATACATTTAATCACTCACTCATACAGTCAGTCATGCACCTACTAAATCCTTCGTCCAGACACTTATACATCCACTCATTCTTCAATATGTAAGACATATTTAAACTTTACAGAAAAATAAAATAACTGGATGTTGTTATCAGTGATGTCATCAGTGATGTCATTTGAGATGTCATCAGTGATGTCACTGACCATGTCATGAATGATGTAATATGTGACATCATCAGCAGTGGATTGCGGGTGCGCGATATATAGTTAGTGCAACTAACTATATATGGAATTTCAATGGTTTTGTGTGAGTAAAATAAGGTTTTTTAAATGCTAATTCCTAACTATATATGGTGTATAACCAATGGTTTTTTCAGTGAATTTTCAAGGTTTTGTAAATGCTAATTCCTAACTATATATGGTTTATAACCTATGGTTTTTTCAGTGAATATATATATACATACATATATATATATATATATATATATATATATATATATATATATATATATATATATATATATATATATATATATATATATATATATATATATATATATATTTTAAATGATGAAAAGGACCAAAACTGTAGTTGCAGCAACTGCAATGCCCCAATCAAACAAACAACACCACCAACTTACTTGTAAAATCTCAAATCCAAAAGTCCTCAAATCCAATGATATATGATGCAGCAGACACAAAGAGTGATCCTTCCAGCTCCAAATCTAAATAAAAATGAACAGGAATATGACAACGCACTGGGAGGAGCCTGCTGGACAGGAACAGGAAGTTGGAAAATCTGTGGCACTTCCTTCCTCTCCCGAAAATCTTTTTTTTTTTTAAAAAGGACTCCTTGCACAAAAAAGTACAGCCAAATGTCAATCTGAGGAGTTTTTTCATCCAAATCATCATTTTAGGTTTTATGCTTCTCGAGATATTCTTATTCTCCAGATTATACATTTTGTGTTCAGCATCACAAGCTTCACCAAAATTCCGCCGGATATCCGATGGCACATCCGAATGACGTGTTCGCGATCGCACACTCTCACGGTGTCCATTGGCGCAGCGAATGATCTGTTCTTATTCGCACTCTCTTGCAGGATCGCGCAGCCGGCTACCAAAATTTCGCCGCGCACACCAACAAATAGAAAAACTCGGCGGCAAACGCAGGGATCCCAGTAAGTCGCTATTGCACGTGCAAAAACACATTTTTAAAGCGCGAAGAAGGAAATAAAGAAGGAAATATTTCTGTTGTGCCACGGATTGCGGAATTTCTGGTAATTCCCCGTTCTCCGTAGAATGCTGAATTGCTGAAATTCCGCAAATTCTGCGAGTGAAGCGGATTTTAACGTCGAGGGTTAGTAAGAAGAGGCAAGCATATATTGATATATTGGGCTGGGGTAAACAGCGGTGCCTTCGCAGTATACTAGGGTACATGGCAAAATGGAATACTAATTGCTAATGAAAGTCCTCACAAATTGAAATGGCAGCCATATTGCTGACACCTGCCCTTTGGCTTTGTTGTGTATTTATTTATAGTTTATTACTCTTCCATTAATGTTGATGAAGAAATGAGGTAGTTTAGCAAACTCTATAGAGGTAGGGAGAAAGTAGTTTTCTTATATTTTTTTTTAAGTTTGCGGAGGACTCTGGTATTCTTGTGAAGGTATCTAGAAAGCACTGTGGTACCAAATGAAATACAAAATTATGTATGACAAGGAAACTCCTTGGCATGCCTCTCCACTTCACTCTGTGACATGCCAGTCCACTCTACGACACATCACTCCACTTCAAGACATGTCATTCCACTGTGTGCAACTGCAGTCTACTCTATGACACAACACTCCTTTTAAGCCACTCCATTCTAGGCGCTCCACTTTATGCCACCCATATCACCTGATACAACCCCACACAACCCCACTCCACTCTGTGCCACAACAGTCTACACCACAACACTTTATGACACAACACTTTACGCCACTTCACTCCATGCCATTCAACTCTACGATTCTCTACTCCACTTTGTGCCACTCTATGCAACTGTACTCCACCCCATCACACTCTACTCATCTCATTCTATGCCCCTGCACACCACTGTACTCCACTATACTCTATGATGCACTGCTGCACTCTATTCCACTCTACTCCATTTCTCCTCTCTACTCCACCCAAGGCCACTTCACTCTACTCTACACAACACTATGCCACTCCACTCTACGACACTCTATGCCATTCCACTCTATCACACTCTAAGACACTCTACCGTACTCTACTCTACTCTACTATATTACATTGTACTCCACTCTATGCTACTCCACTCTGACACTGCACTCCATGACACTCTCCTCCACACTAGTCTACAACTCTCTACTCAACACTCAACTCTTTGACAATGTATTCCACTCTACTCCTCTATGTGCCACTCCACTATACACCACTCTATGCCACTCCACACTATTATTGACATTTTAACTGTTTTTATGCTAATGAATTGTTTTTATGATGTAAATAAACATACTTTTGATTGAAAAAAGAATATATATATATATATATTCACAGAAAAAACCATAGGTTATAGACCATATATAGTTAGGAATTAGCATTTACAAAACCTTGAAAATTCACTGAAAAAACCATAGGTTATAGACCATATATAGTTAGGAATTAGCATTTAGAAAACCTTATTTTACTCACACAAAACCATTGAAATTCCATATATAGTTAGTTGCACTAACTATATATCGCGCACCCGCAATCCACTGCTGATGATGTCACATATTACGTCATTCATGACATGGTCAGTGACATCACTGATGACATCACTGATGACATCTCAAATGACATCACTGATGACATCACTGATGACATCTCAAATGACATCACTGATGACATCATGACACACCAATACCAGTTACTACATACGCACTCACTGATTCCTACGTCTACACACACATTCACTCATTCACCCATACAATCACTCATACATACAGTCACTCATTATTACAACACTATCATATGCACTCATACACCTATGCAGACAGTCACACACTGCCACTCATCCATGGAGTTACTCACACACCAAGTCAGTCCTGTAAAGAATCAATCACACTTCCATTTCTTCATCTATACAGTTAAACACAGAACACCATACTTCAGTGACATCACTGATGACATCACTAATGACATCTGAAATGACATCACTGATGACATCTCAAATGACATCACTGATGACATCATGACACACCAATACCAGTTACTACATACGCACTCACTGATTCGTACGTCTACACACACATTCACTCATTCACCCATACAATTACTCATACATACAGTCAGTTATTATTAGAACACTATCATATGCACTCATACACCTAGTCAGTCCTGTGAAGAATCAATCACACTTCGATTTCCTCATCTATAGTTAAACACAGAACACCATACTTTTCACACATATACTAACATATACTTACTCTCTTATACAATCACTGATACAAGTACACATTGATATGCACAGAGTCACACACCTCCCAGCCAGCCACACACACACTCAGTCTTCCATACATCCACTCATTCTTCAATATGTAAAACGTATTTAAACTTTACAAAAACACACAGACACTAGATGATGTCATCAGTGATGTCATTTGAGATGTCATCAGTGATGTCATCAGTGATGTCACTGACCATGTCATGAATGATGTAATATGTGACATCATCAGCAGTGGATTGCGGGTGCGCGATATATAGTTAGTGCAACTAACTATATATGGAATTTCAATGGTTTTGTGTGAGTAAAATAAGGTTTTGTAAATGCTAATTCCTAACTATATATGGTCTATAACCTATGGTTTTTTCAGTGAATTTTCAAGGTTTTGTAAATGCTAATTCCTAACTATATATGGTCTATAACCTATGGTTTTTTCTGTGAATTTCATTGGTTTTTTAACAGCTAATATCTGTAGCTGTAAAATGTATTCTTCTTTAAATCCAAAAATATATTTTATATGTTTATGAATAATTTTTTTTTTTAAATATTTTTTTTTCTTCGTTCCCGCTTCGCGAATCGGGAAGCTTCCCGTTAGCTGACCTTGATGCCGCGAAATAGACCGCGAGCCGGTAAACGTTTCTTTACCGCAAGTGCCGCGTTAGAAAACAACATCGTGACGCCTCCCGTCCGCATGACGTTTCACGTTCTCGCGTGATACGTCATATGACGTGCTACGTTAGCGAACTGGTACGCGAAGCGAGTCGCAAAGCGCAGGTTTCTGGAAGCAAACCGGGAGGCCCTGCAAAGCGCTTAACGTAAACACAGCAAGTCATGTGACTTGGTAATAACACTTTTCATTGGTTCATTTCACTTTTGGTTTCCTAATGATGTAAGACTAAGTCATATAATCTAAAATGAACACTTTTGATTGGTTGAGAACTCTTGTTTTTCCCAAATGATGAAAATCCCTCCTTCTTTCCTCACTCTGACTTTCATCATTGTGAGAGAAAGACCCTTTGTGATCACTGAGCAATGGCTTCTTTAGTAGCTTCAGCTGGTGCTTCCCCACCACCTCCACCACATCCAAGGAAGAGTGGACCACCTGCTCAAGTTATAATTCAACAAGAAGAGGAAGAAGAGGAACAGGACGACAAGCACGAAGAGAGGCAGTTTTTGCCTGAGCAGCCCAGGACGTCTCACCGGAAAGAAAACTTCATTTGGCAATTTTTTTAAATTCCCAAAGGTCAGAAAAAAGTAAATGCAAGATACGTTACTTGCCTTATATGTCAAGATAGACTGTCCAGAGGAACCGAGAAAAAATACAGTTTCGGAAACTACACAATGCATCGCCATATGACTAGGTGGCATCCTAACAACTACAGTGCTGCACAGTTTCGGAACGACCTAGATAATCTCCCTATTATGGCCAGAAGATCTGTTGTACCGGAAGTAACGGGACCAGAGGGCAGGGAGATGGTGCCAAATATACAAATGAGATTTGGTGAAGTAAAACACATCTGCGTATTTTGCGATGGATTCATTTGCTACGGAGAAAGAAGCATCACTCTGATCAACAGAGCTATTGACTATCATATGCAAGTTTGTACGAAACGCCCAAAATAATAAATACTTCTTTTTTTGTTTTGTTGCTCCTGTTGAGCCCTTTACAATGAATCGTTTTCATTGCCCCCTCCAAGAAAAACCCAAAAAACTATAAAACTGTTCAGAAAAATTCAAAAAAACTAAAAAAATGTTCCGAAAAATAATAAAAAAAATATAAAACAACAAAAACAATAAAAAAAAAAGTTCTTTTCAGAACTACCTCCCCGTTATTAAAAAATTGGTACAATATTTGGAACTGTGCCAACCTCTATTTCTCTTAGTTCGCTTCCCAGTTCGCTCGCCGGTACGCGAACCGGAAGCGAACCAAAAACAGTAAGTATAAGGGAAGGAAACAGACACTTATGTTAAAAGAAAGACAGCTATAGGGGAGTAAACTAGAGATACTATTACCCGTAATCCACTGCTGATGATGTCACATATTACATCATTCATGACATGCTCAGTGACATCATCAGCAGAGGATTGCGGGTTTTTTGGCAACGTGCCTTATCCACGGTTTAATAACGCTGCCTTTTGCTTTATATAAGTTTTCAAATTGTATGAAATATATACCAATAGGTCGTTATGAACCTTTAGGTAGTGCTTTTCTTCATGAGGTCTGGTCGCTTCCATACACATACAGATGTTTCAAAGATGATCAATAAGTTTATCTGAATGGAGAGGAATGCACTGAGACGCCAGATCATTCACTAATGTGTAGGCACATACAGTTACACGGTTCATGCAACAAACACCGACCAAATATGGCTTGCGTGTTGCAAGGCACGCCAGTTCCTGCTATCATCCCCACGTTCAAGTTGTTGGAAAATGGTAGTTATTTGATGCTCAATAATGAAGATTGTTCTGAGTTAATTAAAAGTATTCCTTTTATCGTAACAGTAAGTGAACGGGTTATTTGCTGCAGAAATGTTCTATTTCCTCCCACACATGAACATAGGGAGTTTTCAATCTGGCCACAAATACCAACCTTGGGACAGATTTCAACGGCATGGCAAGAATAAGAGCTCTTTTGTCTCAGAGAGAGGTGGCCTTGAGTTCGGCCCGTGAAACTTTCTTGCTTCACATAGCGAACACCCGTACAGAGGTGCAGACCCTTTTCAATTCAGATTTGCCTTTCAATTTCAGCAAGATGGTTCCGACTATCTTTAACGCATCCTCCACAAAGACCCTGGCGCACTTTTTTAAAGTTGTTACCAGTGGTCTCGTGACTTCATTTGAGAAAATCTTTGGAGTCATCCCTGCTTCCTTTCATTCTATTTTCTCCACTCTGGTTCGTGGATTGGCATTTTTACTTGCATTACCAGCGGACGCTCTTGTGCTTTTTTACATTTTTAAATATGGATGTCCCTCCTATGCAACCTCCCACCCTGCAGCTGCTGACACTGTTCCGCAATCGCATGCTAGAATATTATGGCACAATGCCGTTGGCGATATTAAGCACGGCATATGGATTATCTTTTCGATTCTCCTACTTCACCTGTGTCCAGCCTGTATTTCACTGCCTGACCTGTGATTTCGACTGGGCCATTGATTTGTGTCTCTGCGGACCGGTTTCTCCTGACGTCGACTTTAATCAGCTGATGACTCCTATCATTACTCACGAGTTGGTTTGTCCTGCCGAAAGGATTATGGCTGTGGCATTGATGCATGGACTACTTGGTCCCTGGAATTTACTGGCGGCAGCACAGTCTTTCTTGGAACAGAGCTTTCTTGAAAACCCACCGAGCTGTCCTCTGATGGTGATAGAGGATCCGGTGCTGGGAGAGCACGTATGTTCTTTTCCGCTTTTAAATTGGATGGCTGAACTGTTTTCGGATGAAGACGGTGACTTCCTATTGGAGGCTGTTGCAGCTTATTTTGCATACACAGTTATGTCATAGACCTTTTTCATGTTTGATATGCTGAGTACTAGCATTTAATTGACAATTCATTGACTTATTTGTCAAGTTTTTATTATTTACCTTGCCTATTGGCTTAAGACTCGATAAAGTACTTGGCTGTTTTATTTTTCTTTAGCATTAAATTTTCCTAGTTTTTAATGCTTTACCTTGCGGACCGTCCACATATAAACTTGCAATCTGCTCTCATGAGATGGCACTTTTATTATCTTATTCAGTTCGTTTCCGGATCATGGGGAGGTGTCATCTAGGTCCTGGATATCTTTACACCGTGTTAAGTTAGCATGGGCTCATTACCGGTTTAAACGCCATTTTTCCTTTTTTGCAACTTCTGCACACGACACTTAGTTGTTGCTTTAGCTTTCAACCTAGTAGTTCATCGTGGTTTACATGAGAATAATATGTTATTGCTCTACTATCTGCTTTGCTTGTTAAACTATATCTGTACAGCGAGTGCTAAAGTTTCAAGAACAACACGATACAGAATTGTTATGAGGTCTGATCTCCACGACTTCATACTCATAACATAAGTGCAGCTTCTGCCAATTCTGGGCATGAGGCGGGTTTTATATTGCTTTGCCGAACACACATACACAACACTTGACGCGGTTCACATGAAGAGAGAGCTGGTGTATGCTGATGTGATTCCTTCAAATCTAAGACACTAAAGTATGGGCACGCCCTAAACCAACACAAAGACACCTTCTTAGCAAATAATATAATATGTGTATTAGGGAGGGTGAGATATAAGCAGCCGCGGGCCGTGGAGGGAGTTACGGTGAGGCAGGGAGGCGGGGAGGGGGAGAAGCAGGGTGGAGCCCTCTCTACCTTGCCCCTCCCCCTCCCCGCCTCCCTGCCCCACCGTAACTCCCTCCACGGCCCACGGCTGCTTATAAGTGTTGCTAACTCTTATTCATTTACAGCATGTTAACATACTGTCACCATTCGCTTTTTATGTACTAGTAACTATGCTGGTAATTTTGCTACTGATAATATGTGTACTTGTATTCTCCACCCTGCTTCTCCCCCTCCCCGCCTCCCTGCCTCACCGTAACTCCCTCCACGGCCCGCGGCTGCTTATAAGTGTTGCTAACTCTTATTCATTTACAGCATGTTAACATACTATCACCATTCGCTTTTTATGTACTAGTAACTATGCTGGTAATTTTGCTACTGATAATATGTGTACTTGTATTATCTAAGATACTACGCCTGAGAAGACGGCATTAGTAAATAAACATTTCAAATACACATGTGTTCTTCTTAACTCCATGTTCTGGTTTCTAAGAAATATATAACGACCGACTGTTCATGAGTTCCACGTATCCTGAGGTACTATAAGTTCATATTCTGGATTGTCTAAACATTGAGAGTTTGTTATATCCAATGTGACACTGTACCTAGCTTGCTAAGGAGTTTTTGATTACTAACGTGAGTTTTGGGACACCCTAATTTGCCGAGGTTCCAATCCTCTGTCCACAGTTCTGTGTGAGAACAGAAACCCTGCGACAGGGGCACCCCCGACCCTTGCTGGAGCTTCATCACACTTGCGATACAACTCCAGCAATGCGCCACCTTTACGGCACAGATACATCACGCATCTGTGCTGTTTTTGCCCCATGATGCGCCGCATTGTAAATGCAGCACACCATAGGTGACGGAACAGCGGCACAGAATGACTAACACATCCCTGGTGATGCGCCAGTCATCATAAATGTATCCCTATGCTTCTTATCTTGTTAGAGATGAACCGCCATATGTATCATCAAAGTTTTTTGCATTTCCTAAATAGCGAACTTTAAGGAATAAATAGCGATTCTTTACCACTCCTAGTTTGCGATTAGCTATTTGCTAATTACAAATTACCCATTCATTTCCTTCATTTCCATAGGGCGGTTGGACTCACTTTTAGCTCGAACGGCTGAATGGATTTCCACGAAACTTGGCAAAATTGTAGGGACTGGTAGCCCGATGTGCCTTTGCTATGTCTCAAGATATATGCTCCAGTGGTTTTTACGAAAATTAACTTTGAAAAATATATATTGGGCTACATTGGCCTATATATATGTTGGAGCCCAAATGTAGCCCAATGTAGCCCAATGAAGCCCAATGTAGCCCAATGTAGCCCAAAGATGGCCGCCAGACACACAAAAAAACAAATGTAGCCCAAATATCAGCCAGATGTAGCCCAACTATAGCCCAGTGACAGAATGACCAATCAGCTTCGCAAACCTCCGTTACGCGAAGCGGAGCGCTTTTACAGATATATATCTTTTTTTGAACGTTAATTTCTCAAAATCCACTGGAGCACATATATTGAGACCTAGCAAAGGCACATCGGGCTACCAGTCCCTAATATTTTGCCAAGTTTTGTGCAAATCCATTCAGCCGTTCGATTATTATTATTATTATTTTTTTTTGCCCCGCGGGGCCCTTTTAAAACCTCCACATCAAACCTAGGGGGTCAGCGAGGATCTACTATGCCCCCTTATAGTTATTTCCCCCTTTGTTTTGACCTCCTCTTGTCTCTCGATCCTACCGAGAGACAAGATGGCGGCCGCTACGGACTTTTTGGAATGTTGACAGACCCCGGAGAACCAATCAGCTTCGCTTCACAAAGCTCCGTTGCGCGAAAAGTACGCCTCCTGGGACGCTGCCAGGTCCGCTGTTACAGATATATATCTTTTTTTAAACGTTAATTTCTCAAAATCCACTGGAGCACATATATTGAGACCTACAAAAGGCACATCGGGCTACCAGTCCCTACAATTTTGCCAAGTTTCGTGCAAATCCATTCAGCCGTTCGGGCTAAAAGTGAGGCCAACCGCCCTATGGAAAACTCAATGTTAAAAACACGTTTTGGGACCCCCCTTTTTTCTCGGCCCCCCCTTGACGAACCCCCCCCAAATTTTCAAGGGCTGCTCAGAAACAAAATGTGCCATTTTCCTGACAATTTCAGCCAATTCCGTCCACAAACGCCAAAGTTATTAGACATAGAATTTTCAAAAATCCCATAGAGAAAAAATCCTAACTATATATACCTACTGGCGACCGCCAGTAGGTAATATTTATATATATACATTAAATCATAGCATTCAGAGCACGTTAAATCATAGCATTCAGTGCAGCACTCATGACATCTCAATTTACTTAATTCATGAGAAGACTTTGCATGGTAGCAGGGTGAGTTATAGATCATTTAGTCTGGATAGCAAGTTGACAACACTGTAAACGAAGGTGAGAGAGTCATAGTACATTTTGATTAACCGGGACACAAATTATAACTGTAAGTTATAACTACAACTTTAGAATTTCTAACATTTGAATAGTTTGTTTCTTTTGTATAGAAATAATAAATTAAGTTTTCCTCACTATAACTAAGCTTAAACCTTTGTTTTTTCGTACAATACACACACATATTACCTACTTGCAGTTATGTACTGGCAGTTCGTCATTACCTAGTTTTCACAGGAAAAGGTTTTTATGACATGCTTATAACTTTAGCGTCTTTTGCCAAATCTTTGTGAAATTTTCCAAATAAAGTGGCATGGTTTCATTTAGTTCTAGATGTAAAGTTTTGCAGTGATCAATCAAATGGGGCTAAGAAAAAGGAAGAGGGTTAATAAATGTGCACTTCCCATGCAATTTCCTGCAGGGATTTTGAACTCAACTACAATCTTAACTACTGGATGGAATTACACCAAATTTGGCCACCAGGAAGTCTTGGCAGCCATTTTGGGACTCAGACTCAACTGAGCCCCAAACAAAAGTTAAAAAAGAGAAGGGGCAGGGTGGGAAAACCCTGGCCCCCTAGGCCTCTTGGTGGGGTCCCCCAGGAACCGCACCATGGGCAAAAAGTTATTTCTTTTTTCAATTTTGCACAAAATCATGGTGGATCGGCAAATTTGCAGCACAATTAAAAAAAAGACAAGTGAGGTCTCCTGTGCTTGTTTCTATTTAAGTCCCTGGGTGGGCCAGGTCCAGGGCATATATAAATATGTATTTTGGGGAGGGGGTACATGCGACCCCCCTCCCCATAACCGACATCGGGTCAAACCATCGTGAAATTATGAGGGGGCACGTGGCCCCCTTCATACGCTGTTTACGACCTAGAGCAAGGCATTACAATATCGAGGAGGACTACCACCTTCACATTGGTCAGCTCCAACAACAAAAAGGTGCCCTCCTCCTGGGCCACTTTAGCCCCTGAGGACCACAACCTATCCAGGGCATGGGCATATTGTTATTTGGGAGGGGAGCCAAATGACCCCCCTACCAGTCCGTTTTTTGGTCCAGGGACCACCACCTCACTAGGTCAGGCCCTGCAAGAAGAAAGGAGGGGTCACTTGCCCCCTGAAGCCTTAATGGCCCTTGGAACTGCTGCCCCCTGGAGCTGGGTCCCTAGTCCTGAGGTGCCCACTCTCTGTACATATTAGTTCGCTGATACTTGGTGGGAGCTATGACAGCTCCTGCCAAGTGACAGCAAACTGTATGTCTACATCCAGTGGACAGGAACAGGAGAACTGCTCCTGCCTGCTGGGAGCAGACTTTTCATCTGTTTTCCTGCCCACTGTCAAGCCAGCAAGAAAACATGCATGAGAATGACCGGCTCCCACTGGAGGTGGGAAGCCAGCAGGAACTGCAGGGGCATTGAGGGTCCCCTGTGGTCCCCAAAAATGCACACTAGGTACCCTGGATGGGCTCCATGGCCCTGGGTGGGGTCCCCGGGACCAGAACTGGCATGGGAGGCCTGTTTCTTCTGTAAAGATGAAATGATCCTAACCTCCTGGGTTTGGTGAAGGCAAAGCAAGTGTGTTTTCTCACAATTATGTACTGAAAATCTATTTAAAATCCTTGGTGAAGGTGATTACTTTGTTGCTCTTTTGGAGTGCTAGCTGTAGTGACTTTGAAACGTGGGTTCTTTTTTGTCCTTTCCTGATGAGAGCAGAGTCCATTGTTGACCCTTTAAATTACAATGAGTATTCAAATGTGCAAAATCACCAGGAAGCCTCCCCTTATGGCCTCCACCTTTTCCACCTCAGTAGTATGCAAAGGTCTTCCCACCATTTGCTGGTGTATGGTGGACAGCTTACCAAAAGGTCCCACAGCTTGATTCCCACTGACTTTGGTGGCGCCTTCTTGATGCAATGAATATGAGGATATCTCCACCAACCAAAAAAGCACTTACTCTTTATAGTTAAGAGGAAATACCCTTGTTTGATGAAGATTCACCTCTTTGTAGTCTCATCATCTTCTCTGTAGGAGAATTCATGTTATCACAGATTTCTGGAAGAAGACCCATGAGGAATAATGACATTGCCGAAATTAAAATGCCATAGAAGGTCACTGGAGACATTTCCTCCTAGTCCATTATGAAACTGTAGAGTAGAATATGCACTAGCTATTTACCCAATGAGTTAGCACTTACTAATTAAGCAGTAGAAAGTACTCCAGTTGGGTAAACATTTTGTGCACAACTGTGGCCTCTTTTTGGCAAAAGGGGCAAATGTGGTTCTGTTCTGGCCCGGTCTCTCACACAGCCACTGACACACACCCGTGGCCCATGCAGGTAAGAGCGGTGGGATCCGGTTGGGGCGATTTCGACAGATAATGACAAGGAAAAATGTATTTTTTATTTAGTTTTCCTTCGTTGTCTGCCGAAATACCCCCACTGATCATCACTGCTCTTACCTGCATGGGTCCCAGCTGCTGACACACCCACACATACAATTAAATACTCCTCACACATGTATTCAGCAACTCTAACATTGACTCACAGACCCACACACCCACTTACACACTCACAAAACCACTCACACAGTCACTCACAGACCCATCCTGTCACTTACATACCCACATAAACACTCACATGCCCACTCACAGACCCATACAGCCACTGACACACCCATGGACACACCCATAAAACTACTTGAACATCCACTCACACACCAATACAGCCACTCACACCCCCACTTACAGATCCATATAACTGTTCACAGACCTGCTCACAAACACATACAGCCCCTCACACACCAATTCATAGATCCATTAAGTCACTCATAAACCCACTCACAAATTCACTCACAAACCCTCTCACACTTTCAAAACGATGCATATACCTACTCATACATCCATACAGCCACTCATTCACTCACTCTTACACCCATTCACACACCCAGTCACTGACCCATAAAGATACTTACACACTCACTCACAGACCCATTTAGCTACTCACACACCCATTCATAGACCCATACACGCACTCACACACCCACTCACTGGCCCATGTAGCCACTCACACCTCCTCATTCACATACCCTCTCACAAACCCATACAGTCACTCACACACCCAGTCACCAAACTATGAAGTCACTCAAACATCCACTCTCAATGGTGACAGGTCACAGAAAGGAAATAAAGTAAAACAAAACCTTCAAAATTCACTAAATGAAACTGAGGTTACAGGGACATTATAGCTAGGAAATAGGATTTAAAAATGTAGAAATTCACTGGCATTAACCAAAGATTGCAAGATTATTGGTGAGGAAATACAATTAAAACAAACTTTTTAATTCACTGAAAAAAACAAAGGTTACATGTACATTATAGTTAGGGTTAGATTTCATAAGCCCCAATCCATCAGAATTCAGCAGTATACTTGCCTGCTCTAAGTATAACTTACACCCCCACAATGTACTGCACTGCTTTTGACCTCATATATTTTATCACTCATGACATGGCCATTTCTGGCCTCGGGGACCCCACCTCTTGGGGCCTGCCCTTTTTTTATATATTGTTTTTAAAAAAAGGGAGAGGTACCATGCGGCCCTCTTCCCTGGCTGAATTTGGCCCCAGGGATTCCATTACCCGGGGCCCGGCCTGTAGTGTGTGTAACCTGGTCCCACATTTTGGGTGTTATGGGGGAGCCTCAAGGCCCCAGCAGTCCCAGCCATCTCCTCACCTCCTGAAGGAGCTAGGATTGCTATTACATGTAGGGGGCTGCTAACACGCAGCACCTTATGTGTAAAAGTTATTCTGGTCTGTTTTGAGCAAGCAAGAGCATTTTCTGTACTCGCTTACTCAAAACAGAGTAGTGTTTGCTATGGCTTAGAGGTAGCGGTGCTCCCACCAAGTTACATCAAACAGCAGTTTCTCAGGGCGGGGCACCACAGGACATTGCAGCAGCCGTCTCTTGGGGTGGCAGTCCCCAGGGCCATCTAGGACTCCAGGAGCGAGGGGGCGCGTGACCCCTGCATGCAAATATACAAAGGCACAGGGGAGGTGGCAGTCACTGGGTCTGCAGGGGGTCCACGTGGCCCCTGTTTCTTTCAAACTTTAAGCCCCAGGGAGGTGGTAGCCCCCAGGGTTGGGGAGGGTCCACCCGGACCCCCACATTCTATTAGGAAAAGCCCCAGGGAAGTAAGGATCCTGGAGGACCTTCACTTAGTAAAATCTAAGTAGGCCCAGGAAGGTATAGATGCCCAGGGCGGCAGGGAAGGCCATACAGGCCTCCCTCACATTAAAAAAAAAACCCTATGGAGGTAGTGGTCCCTGGGGCATAATAAGGCCCTGGAGGGGGGTGTCTTGCGTCTCCCTCGATAATTAAAAAATGCCGCCAGACCTTACATGCCTGGAGGCCCATTTCGGCACACCCACCATGACTCCAGCCAAATGTTTTTTTTTTAAAATACATTTTCGGCCATTTAAGATCCCCCAAGTTGCCTGGGGGTAAGGGTGTTTCTACCCTGCACCCTTTTCTTTTTTTTAATGTTTTTTTCAATTGCCCAGTTCAGGCGAGTCGCAAGATGGCTGCCAATACTTCCTGGTTTGAAGTGTTTGAAGTGTTGGCAGTCAATTAGATCTCAGCACACGATCATGGGTGTGGATGCGGTTTCCCTGTTTCCCCAGTTGTATATCTTACAAATCTTTAGATTTCTCAAAAACCTTTGAATGGATTTAGACCATTTACCAAAAAGGGTGTTTTCTGAACCAACAGCTACTTTTCTGCCAAAGTTGGTCTAATTTCATTTAGCAGTTCGGGCTGTAGTTTCCTATGGAAGTTAGCTCGGGGAAAAAACATTTTGGGACCCACCCATTGTCTCAGGCCCCGCTTCATCAACATTTAACATTTGAGATGTCATCAGTGATGTCATCAGTGATATCACTGACTATGTCATGGTGATGCAATATGTAACTTTCCTGTAACCTTTGGTTTTTTCAGTGAATTTCTAAGGTTTTTTAAATTCTATTTCCTAACTATAATGTCCCTGTAACCCTTGGTTTTCTCACTAAATTTCTACGGTATTTTAAATGCTAATTCTGAACTATCATGTCCCTGTAACCTGTGGGTTTTTCAGTGAATTTTTAAGGTTTTTTAATTTCAAATTCCTAATTGCAACTTCCATTTGTTTTATTGAGCTTCAAGAATGTTTTTAATTGTCTTTCTATAAATAGATATTTTACATTATATATATATGTTATATACTACTCATTTTTTAATTTGGTATTTGTTTATCAGAAAATACATTAATAACTGTCTTTATTTTTAATAATTTTTTGAGTCGGCACAACATTGTTGCATTTACTGTGGAGAATCTGTAATCAACAAATATATTTCACATCCTGAAAAATACACTTTAAGACATTTTTTAAGTTTATATATTTAGTGAGATATTGTTTTAGCTTTTCTTTTTGTGATCAATTTTGGAGAAAACCATCTTTACAAACTTTTTTATATTCATGACTACTGACATCCCACGTTACATATAACTATCTGCAACCACAAAAACATATCTCACCTTCTCAGCATATGCAAACTGGTCATATAAGTAAAAACCCACATTGACAAACACTTCTTTATACATTCGCAACAAGTATTACTACTTTATAATACATATGCAGGCACAGAACATTTTCTAATCTTTTATTTGTGACTACACTACTTCTGTTTAATAATGTGACTAAAAGTACAACCACTCCAAGAATGCAAAACATAGACGTATCTATTCTGCACATGATGCTTAGACATTTAAAACATGCTTAGTTTTAAATATATTCCTTATGTAATTTTTCGAAAATATTTAACTGTTATTTTTCTATAAATTACACAATGGAATAAAGGGCCACTAATTCATTTTCCTCTTACTTCTGAAACCCTTTGCTACAAATATCTTAAGCACCTACCCTCTGATAGCTACAGTTCATCTCCTATATTTTTTTTAGCACTGTGATACTCTATTTTATCAAGCTCCATAGGATCTTCATTTCTAATGTCATTTTTCTAAATAACTAAAAAGTTATGTACATACCATTGAATTGAGTTTGTAATTATTTTGTTATTTTAGGTCTTTTTAAACAGTTTGGCACAGTTAGGATTTGTAAAAACGATGCACCAGAATGGCACGCCACTCTCATACAAAGCAACCATAAATTGGCAATCGCTTCAAATTTCCAATCTGTGATCATGCAAGATCCAGCAAATAAAATCATGTCTTTCATTTTAGGGTACTTTATCTCCACTTGTGAATGGTTAGTATCTGTTAACCCTTTCCCTTTCTTTCAAAAAGAGAATATTTTCTTTGTATGTTTGCGATGTATTCATGATCATCGCTAACTATTAGTGAAAAAAACAGGAGTCCAAACCTATATTTACCATTAGTTTTTGTAAATTTAAAAACTAAAGAACAATTTACTACATAGGCCTGAATTCTAAATTAAAATGTACAATTAATTAAATGTTGTCACCACTCCTGTACTTTTAAAAACATGTTCTACCTCTTTAACACCCTTTCACCCCAATACACTCTTAGCTGACTGTGTGTATCGACCTAGTGGAATCAGTAGTTCACAAGTTCATAGCATATTTTAGAAGGACCATGCTACTTCCAAGTGAGGTGCAGCAGATGTGGTTTACCCCACAGATACAAAAGCATAATCCAATTCTGTATTGCATTTCTTTTTTTAAACAACATCCAATAATAGGACTTCTTGCTAATGCATCCAACGTACTGCCTAATTGTATTCACTAACATACTGACAGCGTCCAATGAAATATATTGTTGTTTGTTTTTAAAAAAAAGAAAGCACCTCCATTTTAACTGCTTTTCATTAGGAAAACTACTTCAATCATCTTTCTCCTAACTGATATTGCTCTTTTACTTGAAAATTCTTAGAGTGTGGATTGTCGGTCACAAATATGTCTATTGGGCTAAATAGGCAGCAAAAAGAGAGGTATTGACAAAGAATTGGATTTGCCTACTGTGGAGAGCACTTGGTTTGGCCAGAGATGGTTAAAGTTTCATCAGTTACTGGCTTTGCATTGTGGATTGCTAAGCTCCTCACCTCATGATTGTGCACTGTGGGGGCAATGACCTAGGCATTTAGACTGGGGTAGGGCTGGAAATCCCAATGCAAGATTCCCTTGCAGAACTGATGTCACTTTTCCCTCACACTGTCTTGGTGCACTCTAATATATGCCAAAGACAGAACTGGAATTGGTCAAATCAATTCTGTCCACAGACTGACAAAGCAAGGAAACATGTTTAAAAAACTGTTTCGGTATTCTTCCAAGACCATTGCATGGGTTGTATCTAACAATCCGCGTTTTGACATGCATGAAATATTTAGAAATGATGGAGTGCATTTTACAGACAAAGGCACAGGACGTTTCTGAGTAACCTGAAACTCTGCATCCAGTCTTATGAGTAGTTCTCATATGTACAAAAAACAACATAAAGGCTCTTGTCAGAGCCATCCTAAAACCTGAAATATCGTTCTTTTTTTATAAAGATCCTTTTTTTGTTTTTTGGGATTCTTCGTGACGATGTCTCAATGGTCGTGAATACATTGCTAAGTTTCTTTAAAATTCATATATGTATATTAGAATCGTATGTTCTAATCACGATGCATGTTACATCATTCTATACAAGTCTCTCCCACAGTGATGTCTTGAGGGCAATTGAATACTTTTTGTGTAATAGACCATTAGGCCTTTTACAGCATTCAAAAATGATATTATCAGTGAATCATTGGTGTTTGCATAATAACTTCTTTTTTGACAAATTGATCTCCAGACAAAAGAGGGATACATCTATGGGCACCTGCTTTTTCGATGGTCTCTGGGTACAAGATTAATTCTGACAAGAGGGAAATTCTCCCTCTCACAAAATGTTGTCTTCCCCATTCCTTCTCTACTACCGGTTTTACTTGGAATAGTTCAAAAATCAAATACCTTGGCACATTGTTTTCCAATTCCATTGCCTCTTCAATTAAATTGAATATGTCGGCAGTTTTATCCCGGATTGATAAGTTATTCTCTTCTTAGAACCCTCTTTTTCTTTCGTGGTGGGGCCAGTTAGATTTGATTAAAATGCTGATCACCTCAATCTTAATATATGTACTCTCTATGCTCCCCGTCCATATTCCAGCTATCTATTTTAATTGCATTGACTCTTGTCTTTCTAGTTTTCTCTGGAAGGGTAAAACGTCTAGAATCCCTTTAGCTTCTCTTCGAAAACCAAAATCTAATGGTGGAGTGAACTTCTCGGACTTCTGTCTATACCACAAGTCCTTCCCCTCCACCAAGCTTCAAAATGGCTCTCGTCGGATCCCTTCCCCTTTGATCCCCTTTGGCTCTCCATAGAACAAACCTTATTACTTCCTTTTTCTCCTAAGGAAGTTATTGGTTTTTCTGCCAAAACTTCTCACACTGCTTTTCCATTATTTAAACACACATGTTCTCTCCTCAAGACTTTGATTTATCCTGGTCCTATTTCCCGTGAATCTTTTTTAGACTCCCCCATTTGGCATAACTCACTTATTCTTCCCAGTAACATACCTATTTTTTGGAAGGAGTGGAGATTGAGGGGTATTATATGGATTAAACATCTTTTCAATGGGACTTCTCCATGTTCCGTTCCCTACTTTCAATCCGTATTCCATTGCCCTCGCTCCTTCTTACAGAAGTTTACTTCTCTTATGGTGATTATTCTTGATGTATACTTTTCTCTCCCTCCTCCGCTTTTGTGCGTCGCCCCAAATCCTCTTCACCAATTACTTCTTACTCTTCCCAAAGCTTCTCTTATATACAAATTCTTTTTATCTCCCAATACAGATCGTACTAAATCTAAAACAGAACTTTCTTGGGAATTTGATCTGGGATGCGAATGGTCTATCACTTTTTGGGATAAAATCTGGTCCAGACCCTTAAAAATTTCTCGCTCTGCCTCTCTTACCCAATCTCTGTTCTTCCTTTATTACAGGCTTTATCTTTCCCCTGTCTCTTTGTCAAAATTTTCTTCCTTTATTGCTGACTCTTCTTGTTGGACATGTGGCTCTTCTATTGCTGATCTTATTCATATTCTCTTTCTCTGTCCTACTGTCTCTGACTTTTGGGAAAAGGTTTGATCATACATTTCTCGTCTATTTTCAATTTCGATTCCCTATTCTATATTCCTTCTCTTTGTTGGTAGCCTTTCTGATTCTTTAGATCTTCCCTCACATAGTCATGGTCTTTATGATCTTATGCTTGTTCTAGCTTTTCAACACATTTCTTTCAACTGGAAGACTCTCACAAAACTTTCCATACAACATTGGTGGAATACCCCTTGTCATTTCCATAGACTTGACGTTGCTTTTGCCTCCTCATGTAAACCCTTTCTTAATAGAGATTTATTCTGGCTACCTTTTACCTCCTACTTAGACTGTATTGTTTTACAAAATATCTCACACACTACCTCTGATAAATTTAAACTACCTTGAATGATATTATCTCTGTTTATTGTATCGTTATTGCTTTTGTATTACTTGTATTTGTTCATCCAATAATGTATACTTATTTATTTATGATATGTAACCCAGAATGCCTTTCTCTGTTTTAGCCTATTATCTTTGTTTCTCTTCTTTCTGAACATTGACATTTCCTTCCCTTCCCCTCTTCCTCCCTTTTTCTCCCTCTTTTCCAATTGTTTGAAAACCCTAAAAATTGCTTTTACTCTTTTCTTTCAATATCAGCTATATGTTTTTTCATTTGTATTTTCATTAATACATTGCTGATATGTTTATATGCTATTAAAGGTTAATAAAGCTTTTCAAACTAAAAAAAACAACACCCAGAAGGTGATGGCAAGAATGCTTACAATAAGTATAACCACTGGCAATTATTCGGAGCAGCATTGCAACCCATTGTTCTTGGGAGGACCTGGCCTGGCAGTTTTGGCTGGACAATTGGAGCAGAGTCAAGACTGATTTGCAAATGGCTCGGTGCAAACTGAGGTAGCATTGTATGCACAGTAATGATGGCCTAAAATGCTAACACAAGCAATTGTCAGTGTTTAGATTTATTGCAAGCATTAATTCCATCATCTGTTTTATGTTTGCAACTATTATAATCAATCACAGCTACCCTTTTATTATAGACAACAACATATATTAAGGATGGCCACCATTACACCATGATTTGCTACCATTAGGTCGGATATGAGAGTCATTAAACCATTAATTCCCATAAAATTCAATGAGTGGCCATTATGCCAAGCAGTGATAATTCAAGGGAAGGGCTCCTCAGTCCCAAGGATAGACACAATATGACAATTACACCTTTAGCAAGGGATGGACACCACCATTTAAGCTATTGTTTCTGTATGCCAGGAAAGAACACTAGGTGGCATTGGGGAGACTCATTTGGAATGAATGTCCAGCAGGATGGGACAGATACATTCTTCAACACTCCTAAGTGCAGTGTTTTAACACAAGCATTTGATATGCCTGTATTGTGTTAGCACCCCTAGGGCCTAGGGCTATATGACCTTACTGTCTGCAGTGTGTAGGTTGATTCACCCTACAAATCCTGAGTGCAGTGCTTTGGTGCTCAGACATGGTCTGGAGGCCTGGACATGTTCTCCATGCAGGGCCGGCCAAACAGGCATGCACACTTAGGTAGTGCAAACCACTCTTCCCCTGCTCAGTAAGCAAAGCAAGCCCACCCCGCCAGAAAGCTGCAGCAGCAGGGAAACATGAAATGATAATAAGAACAAATAATTTTAATTTTATGTTTCACTTATTAGGCTGCTGCAAGCAGTAGGACAACTCCCCTCCCCCTTAGCTGAGGAGCCGCCACTGTTGCCAGGTCAGTTGTTTGGATTTGAAAGGTTCTCTAGTGCTTAGTGCTGAGGTTGTTCAGACCCATCATTTCAGACATGTCCTTATTCAGTTTATAGCCAGAAACCCACATGTAGTCCTCTATTCTCTCCAACAGCAAGGGGATTGAGTAGGAAGTGTCTTTTGTCATAATCGGAATTTCATTGGCATATGCAGCCACCTTCACCATAGGTTTGTTAAAGGAAACACCAGCTATGGAGGGGTTAGGTCAACTCATGGATTAGGGACTCTAAGGTCAGAATAAAAAGGGAGAGTGACAAGGGACTACCTCCGTAGTGCCTCTCTTCAATTTAAAACTGGTGATAAGAGTCCATCTGATATTACCTTGGCAGAGAAACCGCTGTTTAGGGTCATTACCATCCACGATAGTGTCAGAGTTCATTAATTTGGCTCTCTTTATGATATGGCATAGGAGGCGGGTACTGTTATTAGATAATGTATTCCTCATGAACCCCACCTATGTATGATTGATTACGGATGGCAACAATGGGTCGAACCATTATTAGAGGATTTTGGCATAGATTTTCTCATCTAGGTTAATTAATGAAAATGGTCTATAATTCTTCACCAGAGTTTAGTTCTTACCCTCTTTTGGAATAACCACTATAGTTGCCTCTCTGGCTGTGCCTGTGATGGTGAATGAATCTGAGAAATGACAAAATAGGGCCAGTTAATATGTGGCTAAGGACAGGAGCAAATGTTTTACAAACGTTAGCTGGGAAGCCATCTGGTCCCGGGGCCTCATTAGGTTTAAGAGATTTGATAGCCACAGGAACCTCCTCCATCATTATCAGTGAGCTAAGAGTCAGCTTATCTTGGTCAGCGATAGTGATAATGTTATTTCATTTAGGTAAGCCTTACAGTCCTCCACCAGAGGGATAGAGTCTTCTTTGTGTAAGGATAAGTAAAAGTATCTGAGGATCTAAATATTTATTTCAGGGTTGGTATGGGAACATTCAGTTTATCTTTAAGAAAGTTATACCCTGAGATTCTGCTTATGTCTGAGGCCATATTTTCTTTTGCATAGTTAGTCCAATTGGTCGCACACTGCTTGTCCTACCAGCGTGTTGCCCCAAAGCATTGTGGTCCATGAAGTAAGCATTAGCGGGTGCGCCTCTGCCACAGTCTTGAGCAAAAATCACTGTCGCGTTCGTCATCCTTGGACACGTGTTTCGAGGTTGTTACCTCTCGTCAGCAGGGAATAGGCATATATGTAGGGGTGCTGACGAGCCCGGGTTACGCACCTGCATGCCACGAGTGGTACCGGACCTGAGGATATTTTTGGGCATCCTACGCAGCACCCCTACATATATGCCTATTCCCTGCTGACGAGAGGTAACAACCTCGAAACACGTGTCCAGGAATGGCCAACCCGACAGTGATTTTTTGCTCAAGACCCTAGCAGAGGCACACCCGCTGATGCTTACTTCATGGACCACAATGCTTTGGGGCAACACGCTGATAGGACAAGCAGTGTGCGACCAATTGGACTTTTTTTTGTATTCAAGCTCCCATGAGCTGGTGGGGCTGACGAGCCCGGGTTACGCACCTGCGTGCCACGAGTGGTACCGGACTTGAGGATATTTTTTTGCAGGCTACGCAGCTTCCCCTACATATATGCCTATTCCCTGCCGACAAGAGGTAACGACCTCGAAACACGTGTCCAGGGATGGCTAACGCGACAGTGATTTTTTGCTCAAGACCCTGGCAGAGGCGCACCGGCTGATGCTTACTTCATGGACCACAATGCTTTGGGGCAACACGCTCATAGGACAAGCAGTGTGCGACCAATTGGACTTTCTTTTACAAAGTTCTTTGAAGTATTTTCCATAGTGGCTCTAGAGGCAGCGTCTGAGATAGAATCAGATTTGAATCAGATTTGAATCTCCAAATTGTGCTCGGTGACCTTATGTTATGGCCTGGGAAATAGAGGGTAACAGCAGAATGCTCCGAGACTCGATAGGATGTCTGTCCAGTCTATTAGATGTTATGGACCTTAGAGATCAGTAAGTAGTCAATCCTGGAGTAAGAATTGTGTGGGTTGGAAAAAAGGTATAGTCCCTAGTAACAGGATGATGCAGCCTCCAGGAGTCAAAGAGGTTGAACATGGAGCAGAGTTTGAAAAGCAATTTGTGTGGAGGGCTATAGTGAGGATCTTGATTGCCTGTTTATGGTCAGGTCCATGGGGAGGTTAAGGTCTCCTCCTAAAATAATGAGGCTATTGGGATGAATTTAGTTTAGAGGACATGATAGGGACTCCCAAAACTCGGTGTTCTGGCTATACACGTTGAGGATGTGAAAAGAGCTGGTATTTTGGGAGAGTCTTGATAGGTTCCATCTTCCCTTATCGTCTGTGATGTGAGATTTGGTAGGTGGACCTGATTTTTTAGAGATCGGTGTAACTATTCACCCCTTTTTTCTGATGGCATGGGAAAAGAGGATGTCACTAAGCCAGTTTTTCCCAAACAATGTCATTTCTTTATGGGTCACATTAGTTTCCTGTAAAAGGATCACATCCGCTTGATTGCTTGCATTTTCATACGCTTGACTGGGTGGTTAAGACCCCTGAAGTTTAGAGTGACTACTTCCAGATTTACATCGGGGGCCGTTATTCATGTTGTAGAGGTATGTATATGGTTGTGTGCTGTGTGAATAAGGTGATTGGCATATGATTGAGGAGTGGCTGTTGGTCTCTGGCAACAAGCCTGGCTTCGATACTGGGCCAGGGTGACACCTGTGGAGTCTGAGATAGCAGGCATATTCAAAGGAGGCAAGGACATGAAACCATGAAACTTCTCTGTGACTACAGAGTATAGCATTGAGTTGCCAAGCAGAGTATAGGAGAAATAAGCAATGCAAGACTGTCAAGCCACCAGAATATCGGAAAGTAAAGAAAAAGAGTGCACACGAGTATAAAAGAATACAACTGGTAACAGAAAGTAACCCATCCGCAAGAGCCCTCCTTGACCCCTCTCCCCTCCTACTCATCCTACCCACCCTGAACATTTGATGTGAGGGAGAGGACATGCCACTATAGAAACACAGTTAGTGACAACAAAACAACTGATTAAGGGGAAAATCCAGTGGTAAGTGAGACAGATGAAGTCATGCAAAAGGAAAGAAAATGGAGTGCAGTTAAGATACTAATAATGTTTTCGGCTCCCAGTAAACAATGCATGCAGTGTGCTGATGGGCTGGTGAAGCCACTAACGATGGAGATGTCTTGTGGTCTGATCATGTGTAGAGGTGTGGGTGTTCGCACTTGAAGCAGGTAAGTGCTGATGGGGACAGTTGAGTAATGTGGTTAAGTGGATCACAGGTCCTCTATAGTAGACCTATGTAAAAGGAGGAGTTGGTGGTGCTCTGTGGTACACGTGCAACAGAACACCCTCCCAAAATATGGGAATCAGGGATGTGAAGAAGGTGGCCCACTCTGGGCTCAGTTTGGTTTATCATGGTGTCCTCATGTTGGGAAGCTTATGATACGCAATGTCTAGGGCGTCCAGAACTAGCGTCAGAGAGAGTAGCAAAAGATGGCAGAACATGGAAAACAGTGAGCAACATGTGTGCAGAAACAGTAAAGCAGTACTGCGGTAATGCTTTGAGACCGTGAAAGCCCCTACGAGGACCATAGAACTGCAAACGGTGTAGGGGCATTTTGGCGTGCCAAATGGAAGCTCAACAGTTCCAGACAACCAGGCAGGCATGGACAGAAAGCATATGGGTAAGGATGGAGAAGCCTTCTTGCTTCATGATTTGGGTTTGACAGAGGGCGCTGGGTCAGTGTCCATTAAGGCGCATATCTTTAGATTAGAAAAGTTTGTAGTTCTCTGGGCCCGCTGAATATGTGATTTCTCTGCCTGGATTCTGAATTATGCTGGGGTGATGAAAGGAAATTGTAGATTGGAATTCTTAAGCCTGCTGTGAAGAGCAAGGAAGCTGTTTCTAAACTTGATCATTGGTTTGGAGTAATCTTACGCAATAAAGAGATTTCTACCTTTTCTATAATATAGGATTGTGTATCACTGTTCTTATGTACATAGCTGAGGATTAATTCTTTGTATTGGTACCTTAGAGTGCAGCAGACAATCTGGCGTGTGTTGTTTTTGTTAGGAGACTTCAGTAAAGGAACACAATGCACTCTCTCCAGTTCAAACTCCATTTTAAAGGAGAGACATGTCATTTGTAGAATCCATTTCTCTAGGAAGGTAATGCAAGAATCAGATGAATCCCACGAACCCTCGGACAGGCCAAAAATGCACAGGTGCCCCCTGCAATTTATATCTTCCAATTTTGCCACATCTCTCTGAAGGCTCTTGAGGGTAATCTGTAGTTTCTGTATGTCTTTGAGTGAGAGGACAGTTTTGCCTTCCAGGGAACTGATTTGCGTCTCCTCCTTCAGTGCCATGGCATTAATGGTGTTTATATCATATCTGATAGCACATAGTTCCTGTTGCATCATACCTGTGTTAATTTTGGTGGACTTTGCCAGGTTGTGCACTCCTGCTAATTTTTTAAGAACCATGTTCATGGTATTATTCATCTCAGACTTTCCTTTAATGGATGAATCAGGAAGTGGTGGTTCCAGTTTGTTTTTTTGGTTTGGCCTCTTTATCCATAATTGTTTTACCAGCAAGGAGAGAGATAACGCAGTGAGAGGTGCATGCCAGATTTGCACAATGTGGTTATTAGGATCACGGGCACCTCAACTTACCTCTATTGTAGCTGTGTTATAGCCCACAGTAGTGATCATTTGGACCCTAGTGGTTGCTAAAACTCAGCTCAATAGCAGTTCTGTTGTAGGCAATAACAGTGGTTGATTGGACGACAATAGTCGTCTCTTGGTGTCGTGCAGGTCTCAGCCAGACCCGCTAGTGCAAGGGTTCGCCCTTCTGCGCACGAAGTCCTCAGACCCAAAGGAAAAAGTTGGCACGGAAACTGGAATTGCAAAACATAGAATTTATTATACTTCATGAAGTGGTGCTAAAGTTCAACCAGTACTCTTCGGCACTGCGAGAAGTAGCACAAAGGGCTACCGAACACATGGTTTATTTATACCCACACAGGGGCTCAAAATAAGGTGGTACAAAGCACAAGAGCACATTTTATGTCCATACAAGGCAATATTGAGAGGCACAATCGATCAGTGGGAGGAGTTAACAGTCTTGGGGTCTCGGCTAACACATTCCACTCTAGGGCTAATCATTGGCAGATGTGGACCCTAACGGTCAGCAGCAAAACACAGAGATGCTATTATTAGCCTGTTGCCGGGCAGATTCAAAGGCCATGAGCAGAAAGATAGGTCAACGCACATGGTCGGCACGAGGCAGCATATGGCAGACAAAATGGCTGCCACAAATCCAAAATGGATGCCGCTAACGTCAGGATAACAGTTAGAACTCGGATGTCGTTTGCTAACGCTCAACCTAATCTCTGCCAAACTACTCGTATATCTATGCACATTATACTTGTCACCTCCTTATCTGATAATTGTTGCGCTTTTACGGCATTTCGTTTGGATGGTGTGCAGGCAGTTATACACATAGAACATAGCATTGGACCACAGTGTATACACATACAACAGGTAAAAATGAAAGCAGCTGCAATACACAGAATAGTCAATAATTTCCAACCCCAAGCAGAAACCAAAGCCCAAAACCATCCAGCAAATGTCCAGGTGCCGTTTTTCTCATGGATATCAGAGGCTATCTTATGTAGTTTAAGAATTGCTTCATATACAGAAGGTGAATTATCTGGAATGTACACGCAACAACTACTTCCGATGACTTTACATGCTCCTCCTCTATCTGCTAACATAAAATCCAGAACCATTCGGTTCTGAAGAGTTACAATTCTAGCAACTTGCAGTTCCTGGGTAATATTGCCAAGCGCTACTGCTGTTTCATTGGTGACAGCTTCTACAACTCTAGTTAATCGTCGTATTTTCCTCCTGTTTAATGCAGCTCCTACAAACGAGAACAGGCCTAAATTAAAGTCAACATATTGCTGTAGACTAGTGTCTGTCTGATCAACATCATCAACTCGGATTGTTCGTTTATAACGGTTCATAGAAATATTTTGAAACAATTAAAAATCTCGGTGTTAAGAAGCAGGTGCAAGAAAAACAGGGGGCAACAAAAAAGATACATAACAAATACCAGACCACCCTATAGGTAATCTATGATATCCATGACTCCCACATACTAAATATGTGTTATGTGAGGCCAAAAAGGTACTATCATTTATTCCATCCATATTTAACACAACAACACAATCGCTATTTCCTACTGGAATTCGGCCAGTACTTTGCACACAGAGGTTAGCTCTGGTTCGTGTTACAGTAATTACAGATTCATTACTCGTAGTAGAGTCTCATGTATGGGTGAAAACATAAGGCGTTGAAGCATTGTCCGGCCGATATTCTTCCCATTCCCATATAGTTCCATTTGCTTGAGAATAGCCATGTTCATCTTGATAACACTCTTTATTCAAACGGAAGAGAAGTCCACCTACTGCAGGTTTTCTGTTCGAAAAGAGAAGAGTTTACCAGGCTCGACAAGAACCATTGTGTGAAAAAGGAAGTGGAATAAACGGCGTTCCACCTTTCTTCTGATGGGCTGGAAGCATACCACAAATCCAGCAGTTTGTAATATTGGTGGCATCATGTGTATGATGGAGCATTTGGACAAAAGTGTTATTCAAATAAGATTCTCGATGCGTATGCTCATGATAGGGAAGAGAAAAATGCTCATGCTCTTCCGGAATCGGAGTAGTAGGAACCACAAAGAATGTCCGGGCAGGACTGACCCTCTCAACACACCAGGTGATTACTGCTATAACAGTTAAAACAACAAAAACACTTAATACTCCTAAAATCTTCTTAGTAGCATTCATAGTCACAAAGCTAAATCTTCAAAACTAAAAATGAAAAAACAAAAATAGTCCATGAGCTCTTTACTCTGGGCAGACGTTGGTTTCTTCGCCACAGACCAAGACAGGTGTCACTACACTACGCAGGGCTGATCCCCCTCCCTTGTCATATCGGCTCTCCGTTTCCACTACCCAGAGCGGTTGCTCAACCAGTCTCGCAACAAAAAAAACTGCAAATCACTTTCTTGCTCTAAAATTATATCGCACTGCTCCAGGAGTCGTCTGGTCCGGGAAGAACTCCGCAGATCCGTCAGGTGATACAGCAGGGCCTTTCTCCGTAGTCAGGATCTCTCGATGATCAGTCAGCACAGCAGGTTCCACCAGGGTTGGCAGAACTTTTCGGCAGTGGGTACTATGGACCCAGTTCTTTTTGTTGGTCACCCTGACCGCCGTTCTCGTGGCGAGGAGTACTTGCTCTGGTCCACGCCACCTTGGTTCCAAGCTGCTTGACCTCTCGAAGACTTTCAACTTGACAAAGTCTCCGGGACGGAGTTCATGGCCTTCACCTTGGGATTTATCAGGGAGCGCTTCTCGAACCTGTTGATGAATAGAAACTAAGCTATCAGTTAATTGTGCCAAATAATCATTCATTAAAACACAAGGTACATCAAACACAGAACTTGGTTTCGGAACTCCCCAGATATTCATAGGACGTCCAAATACCACCTCGTACGGGGTAAGACCCGTTCTAGAATGTGGTACTGATCTAATGGACAGCAATGCCAATGGCAGCGCATCTGGCCAAGTCAGATTCGTGGAGGCTTGGATTTTCGCGAGTTTAAGCTTGAGAGTACCATTATACCTCTCCACCAATCCTGCAGATTGTGGATGGAACACAGCATGGAACTTTTGCTTAATTCCTAATCCTTTCAGGACATACTTGATAACTTCCCCGACAAAATGTGTTCCGTTATCGTTCCATAAAAGTCTGCAAACACCGAACCTCGGGAAGAACTCCCTCAGTAGCACCATAGCAGTAGTAATAGCAGTATTATCTTTCGTAGGGTATGCCTCAATCCATTTACTGAAGGCACAGACCACCACTAGAACATACTTCAAATTATTACACCGCTCAAGCTGAATGTAGTCCATTTGCAGGACTTCAAAAGGTGCAGTTGGTGTGACAAAATCTCCAGACGGAACTCGTGTCCCCTTTCCAGGATTGTATTGTAAACAAATCAAGCAGGACTGTACTATTCTCTTAGCTGTGTTGGCAATCTCAGGGTGCTCCCAAACTTGCGTAAGCATTTTCGTTATCGCAAGAGCTCCAACATGCGCTACTCCATGTGCCATCTGAACCATAGGTTGCACGAAAGCTATAGGCAGCTTCCATCGATCCATCTGCTTGTTTCTCCAACAATCTTCATCATCTAACTCTCCTTCTCTAGAGCATTGTTCACGTTCCTTGTCAGAAGCTGTCTTCTGTATTTCTCACACTTCCTGCCTAGCATCGTGCCATCTTTCAGCTTGTGACTTCACTACATACATAGAAGTGGTGTTCCTCTGCATTGCAGTCTCACGTGCTATACGGTCTACAAAAGCATTTCCTTGTCCAATTTTGTCTGTGACTTTCTTATGTGCACTGCACTTCACTATGGCAATTTTCTTCGGTAGCGTCAATGCAGTCAAGAGATTTTGCACTAAATCTCCATGCATTATCTGTATTCCATGAGATGTAAGAAAGCATCTTTCCTTCCAGAGTAGGCCAAAATCGTGCGCTACTCCAAAAGCATAGCGGCTATCTGTGTAAATATTTACGCACAAACCAGCACTGAGCTCACATGCTCGCATCAGCGCTACCAATTCAGCTGCTTGAGCCGATTTTTGTGGTATGCGAGCTGTCTCCACTACTGTCTCAAGCGTGGTAATTGCATATGCGGCTGAGGTCGTACCATCTGGCAATTTCAAACAGGACCCATCAACCCACAATTCACCATCTACATCTGGAAGGGGCGTATCCTGTAAATCAATACGACCCTTTGTCTGTTCTTCAGTCAGAAAAATACAATCATGCGTTTCTTGTGGCTGGGACTGAGTCACTGGATATGGCAACAATGTGGCTGGGTTCAAAGTTGCACATCTCTTCAATGTAATGTGGGGGGCTAGCAATGTCAGTTCATATCCTGTAAGACGATCACTAGTCAAGTGCTGCGTCTTTGTCTGATTCGGAAGGGCATCAACAGCATGCGGCACTAGCACCAACAGTTTGTGTGACAAAACTATCCCTTCACTCTGTCGAATGGACACTGCTGTTGCTGCAACTGAACGAAAGCATCCAGGTAATGCTCAAGCAACAGGGTCACGAACTGCAGAAAAGTATGCACACGGACGTTGCTTGTCGCCGTGTAACTGGACCAACACTGATAATGTACAACCATCTTTTTCGTGCACGTAAAGTGTGAAAATCTTGGTGTAATCTGGTGTACCTAACACTGGTGCTGAACAAAGGGCTTGTCGTAATTGTCGAAAAGCACTTTCACATTCATCTGTCCATGGAAGAGGTACTGGGGTATCTTTTGTCAAAAGTGCTAACAGGGGCTTAACAATGTGTGAAAATCCCAAAATCCACTGTCTACAAAACGAAGTAAGACCTAAAAATGCACATACTGCTTTCTGTGTGGTAGGAACTGGCGTGTCTAAAATAGCTTGTCTTCGATCTGATGTCAATGCACGTCCCTCCTTAGAAAAAGGTGACCTAAGTACGTTACTTTGGTCTACAGTATTGCAGCTTCTTTCGAGAGACTTTGTGATGGTGTGTAGCAAGAAAGGAAAGCAAAGATAAAGTACATTTTTCACACTGCTCCGGAGTGTCGGCCGCCAACAAGATGTCATCGACATATTGTATGAGAGCCACACCTTCGAGCAGTACAAAAGAATCAAGTTCCCTCTTCAATGCTTGGCTGTAAATACTCGGACTTTCAGTGTAGCCCTGAGGAACTCTACAAAATCCATACGATCGATTATTCAAAGTGAAACCGAACAAATATCGGCTATCAGGATGAATAGGGAACGAAAAGAAGGCGTTCTTCAAGTCAATTACAGTGAATGTAGTAGCAGTTGGGGGGACTAAAGTAAGAAGTGTCGTAATGTCAGAAACCACAGGGTATTGTGGTACAACTATCTTATTAACTTCTCTCAAATCAATAATAAATCTGTAAACTCGTGTGTCAGTGTCTCTCTTCAAAATTGGAAGAATCGGGCTATTGCAAACATTGTATGGGACTTCCTCAACAACCCCAACTCGAATCAGATCATGTACAATTCGTATGAGTGCCTCTTCACCCTCCTGTGAAATGCAATACTGTGGTAGACGAGGCAACACAGCTCCCTCGTTGACACTAATCTGGATCGAAGGAATGGTCATCTGACCCACATCAGTGTCTGAGGTAGCCCATAAAGATTCAGGAAGTGAGGCTAATGCAATGTCCTCCTTAACCAGGCAAATTCGATCAAATTCAGCGTAATCATCATTCAAAATAACTCGCACCCCTTCAGGAAAACATCGTATAGTAGCTCTAAAATACTTTAACATATCAAGGCCCAAAATGTTGTCTGGAGTATTAGGGGAGAGCAAAAATGGACATGGAGCATTGAATTTATCAACATAAAATGGGAGTGGCTGGGACAATGGGCTAAGGGAAGGTGTTCCATCGAAACCTATCGAAGTAATAGTTGTGCCAGACAGGGGAGCCCTCGGAACCAATTGTTTAAACAAAGCGCTACGGGTAGCTCCTGTATCGACCAGAAACCGATCAGTAGAGCCCAAAACATGTGCTGTAACATAGGCACCCGTCTGATCTACTGGAACTTCAACTGATTCCTTACCCCATCCTACGCAATCCTACGCATGAGCAGAATCGTACAAATCAGGCTGGACATAATCAGACATTTGACATTGATTTCGCCTATCAAATGTGTTCTGTCTCTGCTGTGGGCGTGCATTCATGTCGGATCGAGCACGATCATTCATATTACCTAGAGGCGCCGAGAAACCTGAACCAGTTCTCCCTTGACCCCGTCCCCTAACATCTTGTTGAGAACGTAACACAGGGCAATTTTGCGCCCAATGGCCAATCTGCTTACAATACGCGCATTGATTTGAAGACACATCCAAACGACCATAGGGAGTATAGGGAGGCGGTCGTCCACCTCTATCATAGTTTCTATCAGGGCCCCTTTCATAACCTCTAGAAGACGGACCATACACTTGGGCCAACATAACTTTCGTTTTTAACTCCTTTGACTTCTGGTCCTCGGTCCCCTTCGCCTCCACCTCTTGGCGCTCATAATACTGAGCCATCATCAAAACAGAGACCGGAGAGGACGTAGTCCAAGAACTTTCACTAGCTTTTAGGCGGCTTGCTATGCCAGGTAACAGATTCGAAACATATTTATCGACAAACAGATGTCTGCCGGTATCATCGGTAAGGGACTGACCGCTAAAATCATGAAAGGCTTCCTCAAAACGAGTAAAGAAATCGGAAACTGATTCATCTGTCTTTTGTTTACAGGACGCTAAAACAGTCCAATCAATCTTTTTAGGAGGAATAATCATTTTAAGCTTAGTCAGAATAGTGGCAGGAAGATCTAATATTAGCTGATGCGTTTTTTGGGCGGGCTCTCTATCCGCATCCGTGCGCTCTATCTCCTTCCATTCGGCACCAAGGACAGCACGATCATCAATTTTACAAACGGTCCTCCACATATCTGGGGGCAAAATAAGACCGAAAAACAAATCCATATCACATAAGGTCATGACACAAGAATTTAAAGCACCCTCAACTTCTTCGTAAAAGGCGGCTGGGTTTTTACGTGGATCAGGTAACGCATTTTTAAGCGCCATTACATCTGCTCTATTCCAGGGAGTGTATACCCAATTATAAATAAAATATCCCTTAGCATCGACAGAAGTTTTATCATCGTTATCCCCCGTTCCTTTAGGAGGAACATACAATGGCGCTGCTTCCCGCATAGGTTTATTGAAAACTGGTAATCTCTTATCTGTCACGAAGATGGGGCGCATCGCCTCTCCAGGTGGAGTAGTCTGTGGAGCGGTATCCGCAGGCTTTTTCTGCTCCTTCAGATATCTCGCCTCATTCCGTATTGTAACCAGCCGTCTAATCATATCTTCTACCTGGGAAAAAACAAAGAGACCATCACGTAACTGTTTATGATCAGTTGCAATATCAGCAGGTTCTAATGTTGGGGAACATTTACGATACATTTCTACAACTTCATCAGCAAACATTGCAGTGAAATATGTCTGTTCCTTTTCTGACCAATCCTTTATATTAGCAAAAAGATCGGAAGCAGGATCAATGCTACGTAATGCTTTACGAGCAGCTTGTCTGATCTGGGCCGACCGTTCAGTTGACAACATCGATCGGGTGTCCCGCGCTTTCTGCTGTCCTGAATCAGAATCCTCATCGTCCCCGGACGGAGCAGACGGAATGGTATACTGAGATGGAGATCGATCTAATAACAAGAAATCATCTTTTGGTGTTTAAGGACAGGATAAAGAGGCTGACGGACAGGATATTGGCCAGATATCTGTAACCTTCATTCTTTCTCTTCTCGTTCCTGTAATTCTTTCGCTTCTTTCTTTCTTAATTCCAGCGCTTTCTCATACACAGTCTTTCGTTGCTCTTTTTCAATCAACGCTTGCTCACGCTTCTCTTGCTGCCGTACTTCTTTCTCCCACATTCACAAACTCTCAAACATATCACGCCTAGACTTTCGCTCAAACAAACATTGCTCCACATATTCAACCTTTCGCGCATCAAACGACCCATGCAATGGCCAACGTAACTCAGGATCCTTTTTTGTGAATTTATGCCACAACGTGCTGTACATTATGGCAGAAAGACCATACTTCACATACATATCTCGATTAGGAGTCACCTCGGGGGGAGCCGGCTGGGAATACTCAAGTCGTAAACTGGTACCACCAAACAAGCAGCACATCTTCCGAAGTGCGCGACAAACAGACATGCTCAAAAATAGTGCAAGATATACACTACTATAGGGAAAGAGCGCTTAAGGTACTTTCTTAGTACGTTGCGCTATACAAATCAAAGCGGAGAAAAGAAACTCCAATCTATGTCTGCCTATATGGGTTGCAACACATATATACACAATCATATCAAACAATCAAAGTAGACATGTCTATCCCAAAGTCAAACGTGCCACGATAAGCATCCTTATCATACGTGGCACTCCAAAGGCCAAGGCCTACAACAGGTGCCGCAAAACGGCTCTTACCAATCATAGGCCGTCCAGATTCCAACTGCCAAGTTCTAAATTCGACCAAACGGTCACTGCACGGCAGACCAGCAGAAGAGATCTCAGTCGAGGACCGGCGCCGCCTGGATGGTCGGATCGGAAAGTAGGGAAGGAACACCTTGGATGCCAAGACACGGGTCTCATCTGGCAGCGATCACGTCCTCAGCGAAGTTCCGAACCTTCGTCACGACCAGTCCTTCGGGCATCCGAGTCGCCGATGAGCCCCACATGCCGGGCGCCAATTTGTTGTGCAGGCCTCAGCCAGACCCGCTAGTGCAAGGGATTCGCCCTTCTGCGCACAAAGTCCTCAGACCCAAAGGAAAAAGTTGGCACAGAAACTGGAATTGCAAAACATAGAATTTATTATACTTCATGAAGTGGTGCTAAAGTTCAACCAGTACTCTTCGGCACTGCGAGAAGTAGCACAAAGGGCTACCGGACACATGGTTTATTTATACCCACACAGGGGCTCAAAAGAAGGCGGTACAAAGCACAAGAGCACATTTTATGTCCATACAAGGCAATATTGAGAGGCACAATCGATCAGTCGGAGGAGTTAACAGTCTTGGGGTCTCGGCTAACACATTCCACTCTAGGGCTAATCATTGGCAGATGTGGACCCTAACGGTCAGCAGCAAAACACAGAGATGCTATTATTAGCCTGTTGCCGGGTAGATTCAAAGGCCATGAGCAGAAAGATAGGACAACGCACATGGTCGGCACGAAGCAGCATATGGCAGACAAAATGGCTGCCACAAATCCAAAATGGATGCCGCTAACGTCAGGATAACAGTTAGAACTCGGATGTCTTTTGCTAACGCTCAACCTAATCGCTGCCAAACTACAACATTGGTTTGGCAGTGATCCGAATCTGGGGGCACAGACGTGGGAAAGGCCTGTTGAGGGAGCTAGTTTATTGGACACCTCCCCAACTGGAGAAACAGAGACCCAGGGCACAGATAGGGTGGGCGCACATTGTGTGTGGAATGGGTTAAACTAGCCATGCACAGCTGGACCAATCAATCAATCAATCAATCAATCATAGCATTTGTAAATACTTACCCATGAGGGTCTCAAGGCACTTGGGGGTGGGGAGTGCTGCTACTGCTCGAAAAGCCGGGTCTTGAGGAGTCTTCTAAAGGTCAGCAGGTCTTGGGTCTGCCGTTGGTGGATGGGGAGGGTGTTCCATGTCTTGCAGCAAGGTGGGATAACAATCTGCCACCGGAGGTCATCCTTCGGATGCGGGGGACTGTGGTGAGGTTGTGGTGAGGTCGGCGAAGCGGAGATGGCGGGTGGGGGTGTAGAAGCTGGGTCGTCTATTGAGGTATGCTGGTCCGGTGATGTGGAGTGCCTTGTTTGCATGTGTGAGGAGCATGAAGGCTATCCTTTTGTTGACGGGAAGCCAGTGCAGGTCTCTCAGGTGGGGTGTGATGTGGCTGCAGCGGGGGATGTCGAGGATCAGGCGTACAGAGGCGTTCTGGATGCGTGAAGCCATTTCAGGAGTTTGGCCGAGGCTCCTGCATAGTGGACATTTCCATAGTCCAGTCTGCTGCTGACAAGGGCCTGGGTGACTGTTTTTCTCATTTCAGTAGGTATCCACTTGTAGATCTTGCAGAGCATGCAGAGGGTGTTGAAGCAGGTGGAAGAGACGACATTGACCTGCTTAGTCATGGAGAGGGTGGAGTTGAGGATGACCCCTAGGTTGCGTGCATGGTCGGTGGGTATTGGAGCTGTTCCCAGTGAGGTCAGCCTCCAGGAGTCGTCCCAGGCCGAGGGGGTGGATCCGAGGATGAGGACCTCCGTCTTGTCCGAGTTCAGCTTTAGTCGGCTGTCCCTCATCCATTCATCCATTCAGCAACGGCCTTCATTCCTTTATGGAGGTTGGTTTTGGCTTGTGGGGGTCCTTGGTTGTGCTGTCGGGAGACATGGGTGAGCGGTGTCTTGTAGATGTTAAACAGCGTTGGGCTGAGGGATGAGCCCTGGGGTATGCCACAGATGATCTTGGTGGCTTCGGAGTAGAAGTGGGAGGCGGACGCTCTGTGTTCTGCCAGAAAGGAAGGAGGTGGTCCAGTCTAGGGCCTTCTCTTGGATCCCGGTGTTGTGGAGGCATGTTCGTAGTTCGCAGTGGCAGACCATGTCGAAGGCAGCTGACAGGTCCAGGAGGATGAGGGCCGCAGTTTCTCCGTTGTCTACCAGGGTCCTGATATCATTGATAGCGGCAATGAGGGCAGTTTTGGTGCTGTGGTTGCTGCAGAACCCTGACTGGGACGGGACCATGAGGTTGTTCTCCTAGAGGTAGCGGGTCAGTTGTTCGTTGGCGGTCTTCTCGATGACCTTCGCCGGGAACTGGAACAGGGAGATGGGCCAGTAGTTCTTGAGGTCCTTGGGGTTGGCTTGGGTTTCTTAAGTAAGGTGTTGATCTTGGCGTGTTTCCAGCTCTCCGGGAAGGTTTCTGTCTAGAAGAGATGTTGTGGCTTTCAGCAGATGGGGTTCAATGGTGGTCCCGGCTTTGTTGAAGATGTGGTGTGCGCAAGGGTCAGACGGAGATCCAGAGTGGATGGTGTTCATGATCTTGACGGTGTTGTCGTCGTTGATGTTGGTCCAGGAGAGCAGGCGGTGGTGCAGGTGGTGGTTGTGAGGGTGGAGGTCTCAGTGGTTGGCGGGGCAGTCATGGTGTTGAAGCTGTTGTGGATGTCTGCGATCTTGAGATGGAAGTAGGTGGCCAGCGAGTCGCACACGTCTTGAGAGGGTGGGATGTAATTGGTGTTGGAGATGGGGTTGGAGAGTTTCTTCACGATATTATAGAGCTCTTTGATGTTGTGTGCGTTGTTGTCTAGGCGGTCTTTGAAGGAGGCCCTTTTGGCGGATTTGATGAGGTCATAGTGTCTGCGGATGATGTCCTTGTTTGCTGTGTAGCTGTCTGGTGTTCGTTTGCAGAGCCAGTTCTACTCCAGCTTCTGGCAAGTTTGCTTGGAGGCCTGGAGGTCTTCAGTGAACCAACTAGCTTTCTTGCTGATGTAACTGTTGGAAGGTTTCTTAAGCGGGGCGAGGGTGTTGGTGCAGCCTTCGATCCACTGTCTGAGGTTGCGGGCAGCGGTGTCGGGGTTGGTGGGATCAGCGGGTGGGCTCTGGGAGAGGGTGGAGGTTAGCTGGTCTTCAGTGACTATGCTCCAGCAGTGGCAAGGCATCTTTTGGGTGTGAAGGTGAGTGGTGAGTTTCCAGAAGGTAAAGTGGATGCAGCGGTGGTTGATCCAGTGGAGTTCGGTGGTGTGGTAGAAGGAAACGTGGGGGCTTGTGGAGAAGATAGGGTCAAGCGTGTGGCCCGCAGAGTGGGTGGGTGTTGTGACGAGTTGTCTGAGGCTGAGGTTGGCGAGGTTGGCGCTCAGGGTGGTGGAGTTTGTGTCGTTGTTGTCCTTGTGGTGGAAGTTCAGGTCCCCAAGGTGAATGTAGTCCATGGATGCGAGAGCATGTGTGCTGACGAAGTCGGCTATTGAGTCGCGGAGCTGTGGTCAGGTTCCGGGGGGTTTGTAGATGAGTGTTCCTCTGAGGGTGATGTTGGGGTCTGTGTGGATCTGGAAGTTCAGGTGTTCGGCGGGTGTTCCTGTGGAAGATGGCGATTCCTCTTCCTGCTCCATTGGTGCGGTCCCTGCAGGCGATCTTGTAGCCGTCCGGGCTGGCTATGGCGAGGTCGGGTGCCGAGGAGGGGTCCCACCAGGTCTCCGTCAGGAAGGCGAAGTCTGGGGAGGTTATGTCGAGGAGGTCCCAGAGTTCAACCGCGTGTTTGTGGGCAGAGCGGGTGTTGAGAACCATGCATCTGAGGTGGTTCGGGTCTATCCAGGTCGGAGGGTTGGTGGGTCGTATGCTGGTGAAGCGGCAGTTCCGGCAGGAGAAGGGTCCTTGGCAGCATGCGTGTTCTCGTCCGGTGTTGAGTGCCTTTGGTGCGCCAGCAGCACATCCGCTGCACACGGCCCGCAGTGGCTGCCATAAGAAGGGGAGGTGAGAGGGAGGAGCAGCTGGGAGGTGGGAGCGGGTGAATGAGAGAACGGAGGGGTGGGGCCACAGGGGATACAGTGGCGTGAACGGGAGAGAAGAACATCAAGGGATACAGAAAAGAAAATGGCACAGTAATGGCAGAGATGGGAAGGGGAAAAGAAGAGCAAAAACAAATTACAATAACAATAAAAATACCAAAAACAAGAGCAAGAGCAGAGAGGGACTCGAACCCCTGACAACAGCAGCGGCAGCTCGTCTAAGGCACGGGCACACAGGCGGGCTGTGCGGTGTGGGGACTGACCAGGCCAAGGGTCGCTCTCAGTACCACGCCGCGGCCGCCATAAGAAGGAGAGGTGGGAGGGAGAAGCAGCTGGGAGGTGGGAGTGGGTGAATGGGAGAGCGGGGGTCGGGGCAGCAGGGGACGCAGTGGCAGGAACGGGAGAGAAGAACGGCGAGGGATAAAGAAAAGAAAAGGGTACAGTAATGGCACAGATGGGAAGGGGGAAAAAAGGGCAAAAACACACAGTGAACGTACAAAAAAAATACAAATTAAAATAACAATAAAAATACCAAAAATACCAGCAAGAGCAGAGAGGGCCCCGAACCCCTGACAGCAGCAGCGGCAGTTGGGCTAAGGCACAGGCACACAGGCAGTGCTGTGCGGTGTGGGGAGCGACCAGGCCAAGGGTCAAGGGTCACTCCAATAGGTAACCAGGTCCCCTAGGAGATCAGTCCAAGCCAGAGAATGCCAGCAGAGGTCTTGTCAGGGACATTTAGTGGGTTCTGCTCAATATGCTTCTCATTTGACTGTCTCAATTGGATGTCAGACTAAGAGTAGTTGGGTTAACAGTAGCCAACGCTCAGAGTGGGTTCAGAGATTGTAAATCCTATTCACTAGGAAGGAGTTTCACATTGGAGTATGCTTCACTGCAGCTTCTTCACCTACATAGAGTGAGACAATGCATGCTTGTAACTTAGTGCCAAACTTACCATAGCTCGCAAGCAGCAGGAAAATGATGGGTTCAGCATAAACTCTATAGGTGGACAGTGCTGGCTTGCCCTGCCCCACAATAGTGATCTGATGAAACTGGTTTGCTGAGCTCTGGAGAAATTCAGTGCACCTCATGTTCGGCTACCATTTTAGAGTCAGGCAAGGTGGTAGGCAGGCATGATGGCATCAGGAAAGCAGTTACAATCCCACAGTGCGCTCTTATTGAAAGGAGGTTTGGCAGTGATGTTGGAGTCGTGGTAAAATCTTACTTGACATTTGTAGAACTCTGTGTCCCATCTTTAGTGCCTGTCCTAGATTGGAATGGCAGACATGTGGCCAATCCTTGGGTGCATGCTTCTGAGTTCTGGCAGTCTGGGGCCCAAATTTTCAAAATGTGCCTGTATTTTGTTGGACAGGGTGATTTCTAGATGTCTCTGGTATTCCATTACCTGAATTGGGTGGGCATGCTGCACATTTCTGTATGTAGGGTGCAGCAGCTTACTGTTGAAGTCCACGGAAGTGGGAGCTGAGCAATTAGGCTGCCATACACCAAGCTGTCCAAGGCAAGCCCTGTTAATATTATTTTATGTATTGTTTTACATATTATTTGCTAAAAGCACTTTGGTGTTAATGAATGCCTTCAATATGGCCCATACAATGTTATACCTTTGAAAAGGTTTTTACTAATTTAGTTGGAGATATCCAAATTTCTGCATTGCAATTTCCCTTTGATGACTAAGGTCATTAGGTATTTAAAGATCCAGTGGGGCATCATTACAAGAAGCTTGTGACGCGTGACTTTTGTTGATGATGTGTCTGGTTTATTTTTTCATCTATATTTACAAGGTGGGTCATCTAGGCAGATGCATCACTTTTTGTCAACCTACGTTGGTTTTTACCTTCGTTGGAATCGGCTGCTTCGTATTACTTTTAATATATGCAAGGGAGACGTTCTCACCTAAACCCCCCGTAAAACTAACACAGTGGTATTTACGGTGGGCGACTGTTACAAGGAGCTTTTTTGAGCCAGCAGGGTGATCTGTTAGTTCCATATTTACAATGTGAGGTATTGACCAAACACGTCTGTTTTTCAGGACCTGCATAAAACAAAACCTGTACTGGATCCGGCTGCATCACAGAAGAGTGTGCGTTCTGTCAAAGAAACTCACTTGCTACTGACGCAGAGAGATATACAAGCTTTTCCTCATTTCATGCATGTGCCAGATGTGTCCCACAAAGCCTGCAATGCGTCAGAATTCCTGTCCCTCCTAAACCCAGGCATAGGGACTGATGCCCTGGCTTTCAAACAGGAATCTGACAATTTACGGTCATTACACACCCTGAAGGATGGTAAACAGTCACAATATCGAATTTTTAATATCGAAATGGCAAAATATTGAGTTTTAAATATCGAGTGGACATAATATCGAGTCACAAAAATATAGTGGTTCAGAATATCAAAATTCAGGTAAGAAATATCGACTTTCATAATATCGAAGTTAGTAATATCGACAATCATAATATAGTTATTAAAAATATCGATTTTTTAATAGTGTTTTAACCCCTTCCCTGCTGATGACGAGCTGGACTCGTCATGGCACACAGTGGACGTGTGCTGATGACGAGTCCAGCTCGTCATGGGCCCCACCCTCAGGTGAAGCGCCGGCGCTCCCCCCGCGGGTGTCCGATTTTGCCCCCACAAAGGGGGATGGCAGCCACCCCGACATCATCAGGGAGTCTCGGACGCTCAGGGAGCCATTTGCTTCCTGAGTGTCGTGGAGTCAGGTTGGTGTCTTCGTTCCTGGGGGGGGTTTTGGGGCCGCAAGGAGGAATCAGGGGAGAGGAAAGAGATTTACTTCTCCCCTGATGTCTCTTTGCAGGGCATTTCTGCCTCACGATCGCGCACAGCATCGCGATCGTGCGGCGGAAATGCCCCCACTAGCACCAGGGATTTAATTTTAGAATGTAGGAAGCGACCGCTTGGGCAACGGTCGCTTCCAGGTGGGGGCCAAGTTAATTTTTGATTTTCTGACCCCCTGGGGGCAAATCGGCCTGTTTTTTTGGCCGTTTTGCCCCCGGGGGGCAGAAAATTGCCACTAGCACCAGGGATATTTATGGGGGCATTTTTTATGCAATGGAAGTGACCCCTTGGGCAAGGGTTGCTTCCATGTGGGGGCCATATGATAATTTGATTTTCCGCCCCCCCTGGGGGCGAATCGGGACATTTTTGGCTGTTTTGACCCCAGGGGGGGCAGAAAATCACCACTAGCACCAGGGATTTCATTTTAGAATGTAGGAAGCGGCCCCTTGGGCAAGGGTCGCTTCCAGGTGGGGGCCAAATTTAGATTTTGATTTTTCTGCCCCCCTGGGGGCAAATCGGGCTGTTTTTTCAGCCGTTTTGCCCCCGGGGGGGGGGGCAGAAAAATGCCGCTAGGCACCAGGGATTGTTATGGGGCAATTTTTTTTGCAATGAAAGTGACCCCTTGGGCAAGGGTCACTTCCTAGAAGGGGTATTTTTCAGGAATGTTTTTCTGCCCCCCCTGGGTGAAAATTGGCATGTTTTTTCAGCCGTTTTGCCCCCCGGGGGGGCAGAAAAACGCCACTAGGCACCAGGAATTTTTTTGGGGACAATTTCAATAGAATGGAAGCGATCCCTTGGGCAAGGGTCGCTTCCAGGTGGGGGCCCATATGTATATTTTGATTTTTTGCCCCCCTACTAATTTGTATGCAGGACAGTTTTTGAGGGACAACAGTGCCAGCCTTAAGCTCCATTCTAGAGCTACCCGGTGGACTCCTTTCTTGAAGAGATGAAGAAGTTTTGGGGATTAACTTTTTTGATGGGCTTGCTAAAGAATCCATCAATGTCTTCATATTGGTCCACTAGTCCCTTGATGGCAACGGCTATATTTCCAGCAGTCATGAGTCGTGATCGGTATTTGCTTCTGCTTTGGATGATGCATTTTATCGATAATGGTTTAGCGTTGCCACGAGATCACCCTGATTGCGACCGTCTGTTTAAGATTCGGCCTGTCCTTGATCACTTTGTTTTTTGAGATCTATGCTCCTGGTAAAGAAATAGCAGTGGATGAGACTTTGGTGTTGTTCAAGGGCTGGTTGTTTTTTAGGCAATACATTCCTAGTAAGAGGGCACGCTATGGAATTAAATTGTATATGCTGTGAGACAGTGGGACTAGATATGTCTCTAATTTCAGGGTGTACACCGGTAAGGAGTCCAGCATTAACCCCCCTGGTCTACACTGGTGTGGGGTTGTTCAAGTAATTGGCCAAAGTGGGCACTGTTGCTTATGGCACAATACGCTGTAACCATAAAGGTTTCCCAAAATAACTTGTTTGCCAAAGGTTTGTGCGGGGACAGTGTAGTGCGTTGCGATGTGAGGAGCTTCTAGCTGTGAAGTTTTCAGACAGGTGAGATGTGTACATGCTGACTACCATCCATGATGAAAGCACTGCACCTGTGACTGTTTGGGGTCAGGCTGCTGAAGTGCGCAAACCTGTGACTGTTTGGGGTCAGGCTGCTGAAGTGCGCAAACCTGTGTGCATTTTAGACTATGATAGGCACATGGGTGGTGTTGACAGAGTAGATCAAAGGTTGGAACCTTATGCTGCTCTTCATAAGGCTTACATTTGGTATAAGAAGTTGGCTTTTCATCTTTTCCACTTGGCAACCTGAGCCTCACACACAAGTGAGGCACCATTTTGATCAAGAGACCTGGGGAAATGCTGGGTGGTAGGAAATGTGTGTGAGCCCGGTGATGCCATGCTTTCCCACACAAAAATGGGTGCAAAAAATGATTTTTTTCAGCTAAAATTGAGGTTTGCAAGCGATTCTGGATAAGGAAATGTTAGCGGATCCACGCAAGCCATACCTCCGTGGAAGCCCCTGGGTGTCTTCTTTCCAGAAATTTGTGGGTTTGGTAGGTTTCCCTAAATGGCCATCAAGCATGGGGCCAAAAACCCAGGGACCCCCCTTGCAAAAGCAGGTGGTTTCGACATAGGCAAATTTGAAGTTGCCTCACCACGTATTGGGCCCTTGCCTGTCGCGGGTACTTGGGCCTCCCACACAAGCGAGGCATCATTTTGATTGAGAGACCTGGGGGAACACTGGTTGATAGAAAATGCCACGCCTTCCCACACACAAATGTGTGGAAAAATTGACTTTTTTCAGCTAAAATTGAGGTTTGCAAGGGATTCTGGGTAAGGAAACATTGGGGGATCCATGCAAGCCATACCTCCTTGGTAGCCGATGGGTGTATTCTTTCCAGAAATGTGTAGGTTTGGTAGGTTTCCCTAAATGGCCGTCGAGCACGGGGCCAAAAACCCAGGTGACCCCTCTTGCAAAAGCAGGTGGTTTTGACATCGGCAATTTTGAAGTTGCCTCACTACGTATTGGGCCCTTGCCTGTCGCGAGTACTTGGGCCTCCCACACAAGTGAGGCACCATTTTGATCGGGAGACCTGGGAAAACGCTGGGTGGTAGGAAATTTGTGTGAGCCCGGTGATGCCACGCTTTCACACACAAAAATGTGTCAAAAACTGATTTTTTCAGCTAAAATTGAGGTTTGAAAGGGATTCTGGGTAAGGAAACGTTGGGGGATCCACGCAAGATATACCTCCTTGGAAGCCCCCGTGTGTCTACTTTCCAGGAATGTGTAGTTTTGGTAGGTTTCCCTAGGTGCCGGCAGAGGTAGGGTTCCAAAACTACAGCTAGTCACTTTGCCAAAAAGGGGTAATTTTTCACTGCGAAATTGAGGTGTGACCATGTTGCGTTTGGCGCTGTTTCCTGTCGCAGGCACTAGGCCGACCCACACAAGTGGGGTGCCATTTTTGTCAGAAGACTTGGGGGAACGCAGGGTGGAAGGAAATTTGTGGATCCACGCAGATTCCAGAACCTTCCACCACAGAAATGAGGGGAAAATGTGTTTTTTTGACAATTTTTTAGGTTTGCAAGGGATTCTGGGTAACAGAACCTGGTGGGAGGCAGTCAAGTCACCACATTCTGGTTTTCCCTGGGTGTCTAGTTTTTAAAAATGTATAGGATTGCTAGGTTTCCCTTGGTGCCGGCAGAGCTAGGGAGCAAAAACTACAGCTAGGCACTTTGCCAAAAAAGGGTAAATTTTCACTGTGAAATGTAGGTGTGACCACGTTGCGTTTTCCGCCGTTTCCTGTCGCGGTCACAAGGCCAACCCACACAAGAGAGGTACTGTTTTTATCGGGAGACTTAGGGTAATTCATATTTGTAAATCAACTGTTATTACCTATTGAGTATTCATGCATTTCTCCCTTCCAAAGGAAAGACATTGTGTAAAAAAGAAGTCATTTTGAAAAATGACCAATAATTCCCATGCTAGTATGAGTATTCCCAATTTTGAAAATGTGCAAATAGATACTGTTTCTAAACTCTATAATTTGTACCCAATTCAGAAATACATAGGTGTCTTTCATACTGATGTTTCCCTGTATACATTTTCCCAGAATAATTGCTCTATACCCGGTACATAATAAAATACCATTGCAAGTTGCTGCTCAGTTTTTGGCTCCGGGTTCGTCGGATTCTTGGTGAACCTACAAATCCTATATATACCCACAACCAGGAACGTCCAGCAAATGTAAGGCTATATTGTTTTCAAAGAGCTGTCATCATTACAAGAAGTTACAGGGGAAAACGTTGAGACAAAAGGCTGTTTTTTTCAACTAATTTTCAATTTTTCCTTAATTTAACTGTTAGTTTGTATAAAGAAACCTTCATGGATTTAGACAAATGACCCCTTTCTGGATTCAGCTTTCCAGGATCCATTGCTTTCATACTAATTTTTACCATTAACTGGAAGGAGGTTGAAAGCACTAAAAATAGAAAAAATAGGCTATGTCCCAGAAAAATGCCAAAACTGTGTGAAAAATGTTGGTTCTCTGACAAAAGACTATCATTCCCTAAAAGCTGGGAAAATTGTGATTTCAGCCCCACAAACCCTTTTTTGATAACATTTGCAGGGAAACACCCATAGGCTTTCATTTGCAGCCCATTTTTCCAATTTTTCTGAAAAAAACAAACAATTTACAATATTTTGGCTAATTTCCGGGACCCCTCCAAGGAAATTCACAAACCCTGGGTACCTTTAGAATCCGCATGATGTTGGAAGAAAAGGACACAAAATTGGCGTGGATACCTTATGTGGTCAATAAGTTACAGGGTCCTAAGTGCGCACTACCCGAAATAGCCAAAAAAAAAGGCTTAGCACAGGAGGGGAAAAGGCCTAGCAGCGAAGGGGTTAAGTGTTAGTATATGTGTTAAAAGTATGTACTATTTTTGTAATGTATGTTTGAATTTTTTTAAAGTAATGAATTTTATGTTATTTAATTTTTGCGTAATTTAATTCAGTAGCGGGTTGTAGGTTTATAGGGGAATAGGGTGGGAAGTAATTTAATTATAGTAAATTAAATATTAATTTTTAAGAATGATTAGATATTTTCCTTGTAATTTTGCGTTTTGTTTCTGTAGCTGGTTGTGGGTTTATAGGGGAATAGGGTAGGTAGTAATTTAATTATAAGTAAGTAAATATGTATTTTTATTTATTGGTATTGATAATTGATTTATTGTTAATTAATTATTAATTGGTAATACATTTTTATTAAGTGGTAATTAATTTTATTTTATTGGTAATTATTTCTTATCAATTGATTCGTTTGATAATTATATTAATTGTATTCATTTATTATTCGGAGCAGGTGGTGCGTTTCTAGGGGAATAGGGTGGGTAGGAATTTTATCGTAATTAAGTAAATATTGAAATTATTTTTGTGTATTGATAATTAATTTACTGTTAATTCATTATTAATTGGTAATTTTTTGTATTACTGATTCATTTTGGTATTGAAAATTAATTTGTTGTTACTAAGGACCAGTACCACTGCCGCACCACAACAGATACTATCCCTGGCTGTGAGAGTCTGGAATTCTGCATAGAGCTCAACGCTAATAATTCCTTCTCAGGTACCTTGATCTATCGCCCCCCCGAGCCTGCAAAATCATTTCTTAGAGCTCTCCCAGAGATCTTAGCAAAAAGAATTTTACTGACGGCCAATCACACGGTGTTGGGAGACTTCAACCTGCATTTTAACTCGCCATCAGACTATACCGCCACGGAGTTACTAGACGATCTTGGAGCCCTCCAACTGATCCAGCTGGTTACTGGCCCGACTCACGAAAAAGGCAACCTCTTGGACCCCATCTTTAGCAACTGTTCGGATTTAATTACGGATCAACCCATTCCCCTTCCATGGTCAGACCATTTTCTGGTCCCGTTTACCTGGGTCACCTCTAAAGCCCCCCAGCCAACCCCTCAAACTACTATGAGGAGAAACTGGTCAAAACTCCCTGTGGAACCATGGAAACGTGAGTTAGACTCCACTCGCCCGTTACTCTGTCCTGACCCCAATGTGGCGTATGATAACTATGTAAGCTGGATCACAAAATCCTTGGATCCACTTCTGCCTCTCCGTAGGTCATCCTCAAAGCGAGTGCAGAAATCAGCCCCCTGGTTTTCCGACTCGCTAAGAGAGTTGAAACGCATCTGCAGACAACGAGAGAGAGCTTGGCGCGTAGACTTCCTCCCGGAAAAAAAGGCTTCCTATAGAGAGGCGATCAGAATTTATAAAGAAGGGGTCAGGACAGCCCAGGCACTCTACTATTCCGACAAAATCTTGGAATCCAAATCTAAGCCCAAAGAAATTTTTAATATAATAAAGCAATGTACCAATGTCGCCACTGCCCCCCCTTTGATCAAGACCCAGGAGCAATGTAATGAACTGGCGGAATTTTTCTACAATAAGGTATTAAACATATACTCCACCTTTCCAGCCATGGCCTGAAATCATGAGGCGACTGAGTCATTCCTCCCGGAAAATTCCCCCCCCCCAGACCAGCCGACTCCTGAGCCTATGCTCGATCATTTCCCCCTTATGGACCTGGACACTTTGAACAAAGTGGCTCGCCAAGTAAAGTCGGGTTCCCCCCGCGACCCAGCCCCTCCAGGAATCCTGATGCAGGCAGGTGAAGTCACCCTCCCTGTTATCTTGGAACTACTAAATCTGTCCTTATCCACATGTACAGTCCCCATTGCTTGGAAGCAAGCCATGGTTCGGGCACTTCTAAAAAAACCTAGCCTAGACCCTGATGACCACTCCAATTACCGCCCCATCTCACTCCTCCCGTGGGCTGGCAAGGTGCTGGAGAAATACATAAACGCCCAGCCGGGCCAGTTCCTGGAGAAACATTCCCTACTTCACACGTCCCAAACAGGCTTCAGACCAAACCATGGGACTGAAACTGCCTTGTTAGCAGTCGCCGAAGAATCTCGAAGGATACTGGATCAGGGAGGATCAGTGGCAGTGATCCTCCTTGATCTAAGTGCTGCCTTCGATACGGTCAGCCATGCCACTCTGCTGAACCGGCTCCAGACCATCGGAATCTCGGGAGATGCACTAAGGTGGTTCAGTTCCTTTCTAGCTGACAGATCTTTTCAGATCTTTGATGGCGACATAACATCTACCAGCAGGCCACTTAGCTGTGGAGTACCGCAGGGCTCGTCTTTGAGCCCTGTATTATTTAATGTCTACATGAAGCCTCTGGCTGGGGTAGTCGAACCGTACGGCATTAAGATCGTGTCGTACGCCGATGATACCCAGCTAGTGGTTTCATTGGCCCAAGAGAACAACAGACATCCCTCGGCTGGCCTGCTGAACTGTTTGGAGAACGTGAGGGAATGGATGACCAACTCCTCCCTCAAACTGAATGGAGGAAAAACAGAGCTCATGCTCCTAGGTCCAGCTTCACCAGTACCCTTTACCTCCTTGTGGCCCGATGGTCTAGGCGCACCGCCTACTCCCAAGGATAGTGTGAAGAGCCTGGGAGTATGGCTTGACAACAAGCTCTCTTTCTCCACTCAGGCCACCAGGCTGTCTGCCACCTGTTTTGGCTTACTTAGATCACTGAGGAAGGTCCTTCCACTTCTGCCCCTTGATGCCAAGAAGGTGGCAGTACAAGGCCTCATCCAGTCCCGTCTGGACTCAAATAATGCTCTCTACCTAGGGGCACCCGAGATGACTCTTCGGAAGCTTCAGGTGGTACAAAATTGCGCGGCACGTACCATACTTCAGATTCCACGATCCCAGTCGGCCAGACATGGCCTGAAAAGCTTACACTGGTTGCCAGTAAGGCAGAGAGTGGCCTTCAAGGCACTGTGCATTACGCACCGGGCCTTTTGGAAGACCGGTTCAGCAATTAACAACAGCCTGGTCACCCCCTACCACCCTAACAGGAATCTGCGGTCTACGGGTGCCTTTCTGGCAGTTGTCCCTAGAGTGAAGAGAGCTAGGTCGGGGGGCAGGCTGTTCTCGCTGAACGCCGCCAAGCTCTGGAATGCCCTCCCCCTCACTCTTCGGTCTACACCCGACCTGCTCGCATTCCGTAAGAAGCTGAAAACAGCCTTATTTGCCAAATCCCTCTAGTTCCTGCACCCTCGGCCCTGTCACATCTCTGTTTAATCTCAGCGCTTGGACGCCTCTGGGCAGCAATCGCGCTCAACAAATCGATAATAATAATAATAATAATAATTAATTATTAATAAGTAATTAATTGTTAATGATTTATATTTATTGGTATTTATAATTAATTCATTGATTTATTATTAAATAATGTGTAAATGGTAATTAATGTTTTATTGGTATTGATAATTTATGTATATATATTTAATTATTAAATTATTACTTTCCCTTCTGTTGCACTCAGTGGAGGGGGAACAGTAATTTTTACCCCTATGCTATCCAACACTTTCTCTACTGTTGTACTCACTGGAGTGGGAATAGTAATTTTTACCCCTACGCTATCCAACACTTTCCCTACTGTTGCACTCTCTGGAGTGGGAATAGTAATTTTTAACCCTACGCTATCCAGCACTTTCCCTACTTTTGCACTCTCTGAAGTGGGAATAGTAATATTTACCCTCCAGCTATCCCACACTCTCTCTACTGTTGCACTCACGGTAGAGGGAATAGTAATTTTTACCCCTACGCTATCCAACACTTTCCCTACTTTTGCACCCTCTGGAGTGGGAATAGTAATTTGTAACCCCTATGCTATCCAACACTTTCGCTACTGTTGCACTCACTGGAATCAGAATAGTAATTTTTACCCCTACGCTATCCAACACTTTCCCTACTGTTGCACCCTTTGGAGTTGGAATAGTAATGTTTTACCCCTATGCTATCCAACACTTTCCCTACTTTTGCACCCTCTGGAGTGGGAATAGTAATTTGTTACCCCTATGCTATCCAACACTTTCGCTACTGTTGCACTCACTGGAATCAGAATAGTAATTTTTACCCCTACGCTATCCAACACTTTCTCTACTGTTGCACTCACTGGAGTCGGAATAGTAATTTTTACACTTATGCTATCCAACACTTTCCCTACTGTTGCACTCTCTGGAGTGGGAATAGTAATTTTCACCCCTAAGCTATCCAACACTTTCCCTACTGTTGCACTCTCTGGATTCGGAATAGTAATGTTTACGCCTATGCTATCCAACACTTCCCCTACTGTTGCACTTACTGGAGTGGGAATAGTAATTTTTACCTACCCCCATCCAACGCTTTCCCTACTGTTGCACTCACTGGAGTAGGAATAGTAAATGTTACCCTCTCGCTATCCAACACTAAAAATATTGAATATTTTTTAATAATATTAAGTTAACATATATATGTATTAAAAATAAAAATGCATGTTTATTTTTTTATTTGCAATAATTATTTTTTCAGGTTATTTAAGTTTTTTTAAGTATGTTTTACTTAAATATAATAATTATTTCATCATTTTACATTACTTTTAAGACATTTTAAAAAATGTGATATTTTAACAAACTATATTATTTACAACGATATTTTGGATTCAATATTTTTGTACTTACCTGTTTGTAGATAGGAAGTCGATATTCTGTCATTCGGTATTTTTTCATCGATATTTTGGCAGGTCGATTTTTTGCTCCTCGATATTCTGTCAGTGATCCCTGAAGGATATCTATTAATCGCATACCCACTAGTTGTAGCTGGTCTACACATGTGCTAATCATGTTGAAGTAGCCCTGACCCACCTGGGACCACGGCACCAATGATATCATCATCCTCTGCAGCAAGGCTATGTAACGGTGTGTATCGTTTGCAAGGAACAGGCCAGGACTGTCACTTTTCCATGGAGGTCCCCCAGTCCAGGTTTGAGTACTCCAAAGGACAACATGTAGGTACACACATAAGGTAGGTATGTTCACATTACATTACACCATATACTTGTATCCACTCACCTTACACTGTTGCTCATGTGACATACACACACAAAGACTATGCCCACTGTAAAGTGACACATAGCCATACTGCTTACACTACATATATGACCAGTGTGAGATTGGTAATGCGTGCCACTACATAAACGACCAGTGTGAGATTGTTAATGTGTGCCATTTCACGCCACTTTTGGGGCTGATTCTTTACAGCAAAGTTCCCACAGATGCATCAGAATTTCTGATGCACCTTGAGACCCTGCTCTACGGTGCCATGTATTGTAAATAAGGCGTATCCATGGAGTCTTGACAGGTTTATGTGCATCGAAACTCGACCAATTTTGCGGCAGCGATGTGTCATTTCTTGTAAATATGCCCGACATTTTGACCAGATAGCAGCATATAGGACTTATATATGACACTCCTATCTTTTGGTTTGCGGATACTCCGCAGTCATAAAGATGCACCTAGAAAAATACCTTTGTGAATAGCAAACAATTATGAGCTTATTCAAAACTGTAAGTTTACCTTTGCAAATCAGGCCCTATGAATGTTTCTACAAATTTGAGCTACATCAATTTTTCAATCTGACACGTATTAAACTGATTTGATTATCTTTTTGCAAGAAATTATTTTGGTGTGTTTAGTTTTGCACTGCATCTTTTGTTTTGAATACCCACAAGCATCCTCCTTTCTTTGAAAGATCAAGACACATCAAGATGTAAGCACTTTGTGGGAGAGGTTATGGTTTGGTGATTTACTCTAAGGAATAAAATACACTCTGCTCTATATTCGAAAGGAGATTACAAGCTATTTTAGAGTTCCATGACCTCATAAAGGAACTCAACCTTTATCCTCGTTCCTCTGTATGTTCATGGAGCTCCATTGTGGCTAGTATGTTCTGCAGGTGGTATTTTATCCTATTCATAATGTCTATCTGTTGGTACTTAATAAAATAATGAATTTGTAGAAACTAGGCTTGAACGTAAGTGCAAAAATCTTCGCACCCACGGTGCCTGGGTTGTTTCAATAAACCATAGATTGGGTGCAAAAAACACAAGTTGACGATGAGATGAACGATATTTGTACACTGTTTTGTACATTACACTTGATTCCCACCTTTGTGTAAGTATATGCCACAATAGAGTTGAACTTGTGAAAGCGTAGAGAACACACATAATAAAGTAAAAAATGTTCTGAATAATAGATATTCATGACATTTTAAGCTGTGTGGAAGGGGAGATTCACGTGTCCCTGTCTTCTGCTAATGAAGCCTGATCCTTTACAAATACCTAGAGTCCTATCTTTCCTAAAGAAAGGCTATGTAGGTAATTACCCATGGATAACAGATGCCTGACCTTTTCCAGTAGCTAGACACATCAACAGTTATTCAAATAAAGCACTGCTTTCTTGTAGATGACACATCAAGTAAGAAAGACGTGAGCCATTTGAAGACAGGATTTATTATGAATGCTCGCACAAAATAATTTGTAGTTCGCTGCAGTCCTCTACTGCAAATTGATTGGCTAACTACGAATGCAGTCATATGCGCGATTTTGTGCAGTTTCAGATCTACGTAATTCTTATAATACAGCTTTCACCCTGTTTATGATGTACAATAGTAAACAAAATAACGTGTTCTAACAGATTTGTGAAGTTTGACCCTAAAGAGCTTTAGGATCGTTTCTCTTAACCTGTTTGCCTAGAGGGACAATCTTTTCAAAGGAAGGAGGTGTAATGTCAGGAAGCACACACACACACACACACACACGCACACGCACACGCAAACGCACACGCACCCCCCCACCCCCCCCCACTAGCTACGCCACTGACATAGGAGGTATAACATCCCTCAAGTACCAAAAGGCTGCTGTCCGTGGCGCCGCGGCCAGGGCAACTGACGCTGGAATCTGGGGATCACGGTTCGATCCCCGGCTCCGGCGCCCGATTAGCCCAGCACCATGTGACTCTGGGCAATAGCTCGCTTAATCTTCCCGACGCCCCCAGCGCCTAGAGACCCTTACGGGTGATTGTGCGCTTTACAACTGTGGACTTTACTTTTGACCTAACTTAGTTCCTATTGCATAATTTTCAATGGTTTTATGATGAAATATTAAGTACCAAAACCTGTGAAAAAACATTGAGAACCGATGTATCGACTTTTACCCCTGTGTAAATTACAAAAATATCAACTACAAAGTATTGTCATTAAATTCACCAGAAAAACAATGCTATAACACAAAAATATAGAATATCGAGAGCACACCAAAACAAATGCAAAACATCACTAAAATTGAAAACAAAACAATTCGCTGCTATAATGTCAATGTAAAAATTAACAAATCCTCTTTAAAACAGAAAATATTATATTTAAGCACAACATAAAAACAAGTTAAACATTGATAATATAAATACAGCATATAAAAAAATATTTTGCGTCTTATATAAATGGCAAAATCTAAAAATTAAATACCTACCTCGAACAAGAACCAATCATATTCAAATGTAACAGTTAAGAAATAGGAAACATGAACATTAATTTAAAAAGAGTATAAATACAGAACATGGAAATCATAAAAACTGCTAGCCTATCACAAAGGGCACCATGACATCCTTTTACTACCTGCGCCAGTATTGTGCATGAGGAAATATGTAAGACTGCTGTTGCTTGGCCGACTGGGAAACCAGCTGGAGTTGCACCTAACAATGCTTCGATTGAGGTGGTTGTTGATAAGTAAAGAGTGGTGATAGAACATGTGAAGAAGAAAGGGCCAGAGCAGGAAGTGAAATGGCTATTCAAGAGCCAAACGACTCAGTGCATGCTTATTATAAGTTGCTTATGCAGATCTATATCATGTCCAATGGAGTTGAAGAACTGGAGTAAGAGGGTGTTAGCAGATTCATATCGACTTTGGTTTTGGGTTTGCATCCAGAGCTTAGTTCTCATGTTCAGCAGAGTGTGATGTTCTGGCAAACGAAGAGCATCTGGATGTATGCTAAATATTGCAGTGACCGTTTTGATGTGAAGCAGAAAAAGACTATTGGAAAGACAAAGCAGATTCAGAGAAGCAACAGAAATAAGTTGATGGGATTTGATTCAGATTTTGTGCCGCCTGAGAATTCTGGAAGGAATGGGATGCAAGGGATGCATGGTGCTAGAAAGTAAACTGAGTTGGTACAACACAGGTCTTTTGCTGACCAAATGTAAATAATTCTGCAGTGAATGCAAATATTAATTTGCTGAAGAAGAGCACTGCTTATCATTTTGCAGCAGAATCGGGCATGGCAGGTCTGTAGTAGCAAGCCTCAGCCAGGCTACTAGTGCAAGGGATTTGCCCTTCTCTGCTTAGACCAATAGTAAGAAGTTGGCACAGAAACTGGAATAGGAAAAACAGAGTTTATTAAACCTCATGAGGTGGAACTACATTCACACAACACCCCTCGGTATAGTATGAGGTAGCACACTACTAGAAGGAGCTTGGTCCTTTTATACCCACACAGGGGCTGAAATGAAGGCCGTACAAGGTACAGAGTACTGGTTTCAAATACATGTAAGGTCATACAGAGAGTGTGTTAGCAACAAGTGGGAAGGGCTGACAGTTAGCTAATTTGGGTGGGCACATCTTGACAGTTACAAGTTGAGGACAGCTGTTAGCTCTACTGGGCATGTGCAGAGCAGAGGAGACTAAACATATCTTGTCTCTAGGCAGATTTCAAGAGCAGTTGCCGACAGAAGTACAAAATGGATTCCGTAAACGGGCAAGATAGTCTCTAAATACCGGATGTCTTATGCTAATGCTTAACCTAATTATTGCTAAACTACCACAAGTCGAGTGTAGGCAAATACCAGATCCAATCCAGAATGATTTTGTTCTCCAGAAGCAGTAAAATATAAATCAGGTGCAGACACAGTTTGTTGCCCCAGTCCAACTGACTCCTGTGCAGAATGTGCAGAATCAAGGGCTGTCGTCCGCCCGTCACCTTAGCGGTGCTGGGCCTGGTCGCCACTGATGCAGTGGTCCTGCATCAGCAATTAGAATGCCACTGCCACAGTGGTGGTGGCATCCCCCATCAACATCATTGTGGTGGGCGGTGCACACAGCACTGCCTGCCACACTGTGCGGTGCCTGCCACGTCCTGCATGCAAATGCACAGGGGTACCATTGGTGCACCCCATGTGCCCCAGCCCCCCCAACATCCTGGGGGCCTGCAACAGGCCACCAACTGAGACAACAGCATGCCTTTCCATGGCAGCAACGCCGCCAATGGAAGGCTGCTTCCCGCACCCATCATGAAATGGATGGCGGTGTCTAGCAGACACCGCCACCATATCAGGCCCCTTTTCTGCCCAGTCACCATACCTACCTGCCCTTCGCAGCTTGCCTCTCTTTACCTACAGCACTTCTAAATTTGGCAACCCTGGTCCTGATGATGGTCCTGAATAAATAGGACCGAAACGCCGTCAACCGATTTATCAGCACAACTCACAGCGCACTTTCAACTTTGGTTCCTAAAAAGTTTAAAACCATGCTCAATCATTGTAAATAATTATTCTTGCTGAATCACTGATCCCTGTACATAATTTTTGCCACTTTTTCACCTTGCGCCTTTCGCTGTCTCCTTCTCACTAGTCACCTGCGCCGTCACTACTTTTGTCACGAGCACAACGTGCACCAAGTACTTTTGGGTTGCTTTCTCAATTAATGCTCACAGTGCTGATATAACTGATCTGTATAAACTGTGATTTTAAATATATGATGCCATGAGCTCTTTTGAACAAACTACCAGGAGTCACCCTCTTTTTAGGTCCCGCCTACGCAGCGCTCATGCTCTGCATAGGAAAAAGACCTTTTGGAATCGATTCACTTTTCGCCCTAAAAATGTGCACACGTTGTATTGCTTCCAATGGCAATGCGTGCACATTTGGCAATTCCCTTCCGGGAGCCAGCTTTGGCGCCATGTGTTAGCAGTTATGGCTCCTGGCGCTGCTCGCTCCTGCAAGGGAAATGCTTTCACTTTTGCCGACATTTAAAAAATAACTTTTAGCACGAGGCAATCGCGCTTGTCTTGTTTGTAATGTTGTGCACATACATATGTATTTGCGTTCTTCATTGAATACGGTTTAGACATTGTTGCTGGTTTTTGTTTACTCCCCAGATCTCAACCTGGTCTATGGGTTATACTCCTGCTGTTATTTACTATGTTTCCTCAATCCTGCATCATTCCTACCAGTTCCAGACAGCAATAAAGACAATATTAATGATTATCATGAACCAGAAATTCATTGTTACAGAATCATGTATCAAACCTAGAGCGGATATCAAAAATGTTGCACTTCAATAGCTAATCTGTGTTTGTTTGTGGATGTTTCTTCTGTCTAAGACCATCTCGGAGCACTAAAAGCTGCTTATACAGTCTGATCTTTTTCTGAAACAACAGCAGCATCATATGGGCCTAATATAACTTCAGCACAAGTGGCAGAGTTGATTGCACAGACAAAGGTTTGTTGCCTGGCAGATGAAATGAATGTGATGATTTACACAGACAGTTAGAATGGGTTTGGTATGGTACATGATTTTGGGCAGTTGTGGTCACAAATGGCTTTTATGGCATCCTCTGGTACTCAGATCAGGAATGATGTCTATATTCTTGATCTTTTGGTAGAAATACAACTGGCAAAAGGAACAGTGATGGTCAAGTGTGTGGCCCATAAGGCTGGTGATGACATAGTCATATTGGGGAATAGGTTGTTTGACCACGTGGCAAAGTACTGCACACTTGATAAAGTGACTGTGAAATTAAATGAGCAAATCAATGTGCAAGAACCAGAACAGAATGAATCAAGAGCAAGAACTGCTTAACATGTAACTTATGTGAAATGTTTTCTGTTAAACCTTATAAAGAACAAATTATTTAATTGAGGATCTCTGGGAGGAAGTACCAGAAGATGAAAAACAGAAATGAGAGCTAAATTTTGCAATGACGTTGTGATTACTCCAGAAGATAAATAAAGACTTCCTGATTTTGTGCTACATTCCATGGCCAGACAATGTAGGAAGGGACTCAATTCAGAAGTGGGGCAGGAAACCTATGTCAGAGATGTGATTGATTGATTGATAAAAATTTATAACGCGCAAAACAATAACCCGCAGGTATCAAGGCGCCTAACAATACCATCAAAATTGAAACAACATCCTTACACATAGGCTTGCAGAAAAAGGCGAGTTTTAAGAGCACTTCGGAATTTCTGAAGGGAAGGTAGAGACCTGAGATCCAAAGGAAGATCATTCCACCACTTGGGGGCCAGGGCGGAGAAGGCCCTGCCACCCCACTTGGCTCTTCGAATGCGGGGGACTGTCAGGAGCAATTTCCCGGAGGAGCACAAGTCCCTTCCAGGAATGTAGTGGGAAATGATGGAGCCAACTCCCGAGTCACTGTTTTTTGCAATGGCTCTATAGGTCATGCATAGAACCTTAAACCGTACTCGGTGTTCTACCGGTAGCCAGTGCAACGCTTTCCTGGCCGACGTGGCCGAGGAGCGTCTGGGAGCATCCAGAACAAATCTGGCTGTGGCATTCTGAACTACCTGTAAGCGTTGCAGGAGGCTCCTGTTTAGCCCCGCATACAGCGCATTACAGTAGTCCAGACGTGAGCCAATGAGTGCGACAGCTATTTGCTTTCTGGACTGCAAGGAGAGGTATTTCCTAATCCTTCGTAGGGTGTGAATTAAACCCCAGCAGGTGGAGATGGTTCTACTCACCTGCCTGCCCATATCCAAGGCAGGGTCTATCGTCACCCCAAGGTTCTTAGCAGATGTTGTGGGGGAAGGGCACACTCCTAGCGAGTCAGGCCACCAGCTGGCTGACCAGATGTTCTCTTTCCCTCCAAACACCATCACCTCAGTCTTCTCCCCATTCAGCTTGAGTGAATTCTTGATCATCCACTGACCAACCGCCTCCATACAAGATCTAAACTTGGAGGCAGTTTGTACATCTGAATGGGGAAGAGAGACGAGGATTTGGGTGTCATCCGCGTAAGAAACTACCTCCATCCCGAAAGATCTTATTAGTCTGGCTAGTGGGGTCACGTAGATGTTGAATAGGGTCGGACTAAGAGCCGACCCTTGTGGGACCCCACACCGCACTAGTCGGGATGGAGATAGGAACGTCCAGCTTGACTCTTTGTTCCCTTCCGTCAAGGAAGGAGGTCAGTAGATCTAGAGCTGCGTCCCTCACCCCCACTTCCCTCAGACGAGATGTAAGTACTGAGGGGGAGAGGGTGTCAAAGGCCGCAGTTAGATCTAACAGGACCAGGAGGGTGGTCTGGCCCCCATCCACTGTCGTGCGGATCTTATCGAGCACGATGGTGAGGGCCGACTCGGTGCTATGTTCCCTCCTGAATCCGTGCTGGGAAAAGTCCAGACAACCCGAGCCTTCCACAAAGGCAGCGAGATGCTTGTTTAGATGTGCCTCAAGCATCTTCGCTGGGGCTGGAAGCAGCGAGATTGGACGGAAGTTTTTTAGGACCTCCGGATCAAGAGAGGCCTTCTTTAGCAGAGGTTTCACTACTGCGCTCTTCCACTCCGAGGGGAAGATACCATCTCTCATAGCTAGATTCATTATTTCTAGCAGAGGAGGTAGGAGGGTCACCCTACACTGCTTGATGATTTTCAGTGGGCAGTTGTCCAGAGGGGAGCCGGATTTGGTCTTATTAAGCAAGCTCTCCAGATCTTGCAAAGCCAGCGAGGGAAAAGAGTCCAGAGTGTTCGATAGGGAGATGTCCGTGATGGTCATGTTCATCTCAACCCGAACGGGAGGCGCACTGATACATGCTCTTTGTTCCTCAAGAGCCAGATGGATATCCTGTATTTTGGTGTGAAAGAAGGAGGCAATCCTGTCACATAGATCTTGCGATGGAACAACAGAGTCAGGAGTTTGTAGGTTGACTAAAGAATCAACCATTTTAAAAAGCTCCTTCGGCGAGGAAAGCTGTAGCATTTGTAAGAAAGATAATCAGCAAAGAGAACCATTGTCATTGTCAATCATATCGACAAATCAGAGGGCCTATATATTATACTCTTGCAGACTTCATTGAGATGTCTGGTTAAAATGGGCATAAATATGTTCTTGTAAGTGTCTTATTATTATCAGATGGATTGAAGCTTACCTAACCCAGAGATGTGATAGCATGACAGTTGCCAAACTCTTGTTGAGAGAATTCATTCCACTCTTTGACCTGCCAAAATCTGTTGAGAATAGTGTGGAACTAATTTTACAAAATGAGATGCATCCTTAAATCAATGGCACAGCTCTACAGATTGAGCTGGCTAACATGTGTGCCTCCAATAATTTGAAATGGCCATATGGCCTTCCTCTTGTTATCATGAGAAGTACCCCAAATAAAAAGGTCTCTCATCCCACGAAGTGACAAATAGGCAGAGCCAAAGCGGATCATGTACAACCCTTCAGCAGCACTTTTGTCATAACTGATAATATCGTATTAGACTAATTCAAAGGTTTAGCTGATGTGGAGAAATCAACATTGTATCAGGTGAGTTTGGCAACAGTATGGAGAAAAAAAACAGTGCCATCTGTTGCAACATAGAGTCTGGACCCTGGTAAAGTAGCACGCCTGTAAAAGCTGTTTTGAGCCTTGGTGGTAAGGCCCACATCAAAGCGTACTTCTTACTAACACAACTGTGAGAGCTGGAACCCTGAATGCAAACCCATTCAGCTCTTTCTAGAAGAGTGAACATGATAGATGAAGAAGTGGTGACAACAACCACTGTGTTCTCACAGTCAAGTTTGCAGCATGGATCCAGCTGGTCAAATGCAAAAAGAACAATTGATGGAAAGAATCCATAACAATGTCATACATTCACCCAAGTACAGAGATATGTGCCTAAATCAATCAGTTTTTTGCTCACCATGCCATTCCAGTTTGAACTCAGCCATATGCAAATCTATCTTGACCCTGCACCCAATGGGAACAGTCTAGCCCGAACTGCAGGGCCAGGTCCTTCCTGGACTGGAAACAAGCATCCTATGACCGGTTCTGGGTTACACCCCTCATCAGCCAGTATAGCTTGACTCCAGTGGCATGTAGAGCATGTCCTTGTGTTTACTGATGCTGGTCAAAGCACTATTTGATCTGTGAGTGAAGAAGACTCAGCAGTAGTCACAAGCGAAGACACAAGAGTTGTATTTCCTAAGGCAGTGTTAACAACTTGCAAGAACACACACAGGGAGTATGAAAGAACAGTCATAGAAAAACCAGAAGTAATTGGAGTGGATTCAGAGAACAGAATTAGTGTATCCCCTGTTGCCAGAGACCAACAAGGAAGAGAATTCCAAACACAATGTGTTCATCAGCTAAATATGAGCATCCTGCATCTGTATCTGTAGAAGAAGAAAGAGGGTCAGATGTGGAAGTCTACAGTTCAATAAACTGTTGCCAAATCTTCTTCGAGGCAGAGCCACCTTGAACTTTGCAAATCCTGAATCTAAAATGCTGAGCATTGCAAGAAAGAATCATGATGAAGGAAATTGTGTTTTGAACTTATGAACTGAACCAATGAACAGAAAATAGATAAACTTTGAAGTCTGATTTTTTATTTTTATCATTGATTTAAAAAAAAAGGAGAAAAGAAGATTTATCATTGCTTTGAAAAAAAGCAGTTTCTCGAAGACGGATTTTTGGACTCCTGAATTCTTTCCAGTTTTGAACACAATAGAAATGGCATACAGCAAATACTGTAAGATTGTTGATATAATTTCACTAATAGTGATACTAATGGCACTTATTGGCCAATTGTTGTGCCTTATCTCTCTGGTTGGGTATAATTCCACACAAATTAAAATGACTATAGTGCATAATGAGATTGAACATAATACACTATTAAAGAATATAATAAGAGGAGAGTTAAGATTTTAAGGATTACAAAGATGAGAGGAACATTAGAGAACGGAGAAAGGTTGGAGAGGAATTTAGGTTTTCAAGTTTGCATCTACGTTTAAGAATGGAGCATGAGAGAAAGGGTGCATTGTGTATGGTGCATCATTAACCTACATAATGTAGATCTGTAGAGTTTGTGGGAGAGTGAGTGTTAAAGGAGTTATTTTGTTAGTGATGATTTTCTAATTCGAGAGGAATCGATTCTTAGAGGAATCTAGGTGTGTGGTACAGCTGCCTATTTTAACCTGCCACATAATTGGGCATGTTCTTGCTAGCTGGCGTTTGTATTTACAAGGGTATATCATGTGAAACTGTTGCTTTGAAAAGAACAAAAAAAGGTTTGATCTGATTGTGCTAGTTGTATTAAGCGCTATAGTTCCATCTATTGGTGTGGCTCTGAATGATGTGAAAATTGGAAGATTATCTATACCTGTGAATCAGCTCACTTCTAAAACTGCTGGTGCACTAACAAAAATAAATTGCTATGCGTGCTATGATTATACCCCTTGCCTAGTGCTAGATATTCATCTTATGAAGGAAGGCAGTGTTTGTAGGGTTTTGAAGATGAGAGAGTGATGTACCTTCAATATCGTTGCTGTACACAGTCAAGCAAAGTCATGTTTGTTTATTTCCAAATAATGTTACTTCCACTGTTCTTGAAGAATCATTTCTTAAAATGGGCTCAGTAATATGTCATGTTGTGATATAGTGCTTAGATGATAAGGACAACGAGGTTTAATAATTCTGTGCTCTTATTTGTCAAAAGTGTAGTCTTTTTGCTTACACCTTGATTAGTTTGCACTTTAATGTATTCCTATAAGAATATTTCCTATATACACCCTCATATTTGGGTGCGAGCTAGAAGCTTCCTTGCAACTTTAAGTCCAGCCCAAATTCCACTGGGGCAGATTTACTATTTTCTTGCCAACCCAAATACCATTGTGGAAAATCTATGATTGTTGGGAGTTCAGATTTACTATTCAAACTCCAACCAAACCATAATTGGAGAAAGTGCTTTATTCTGAAGAGCGCCTATTTAATATTCTAACTCCATCCAACACAGTTAACATTAAGGAAAGTGTTTCATTTTGTAAAGTGCAGATTCACTATTCTCTCTCAAGCGCAACCACAACTAAGAGAAGAGTTTCATTTTGGGATGTAAGGGGCTCATTATGATGGCTTTGATGGACTGACCCGCAGACGTGCGGCGGTGCCACCTGCCCAATTAGGATGCACCCACCATACTGGCAGGCGCATCCTGCCCTTTTTCCATTGCAGACAGTGGGCACCAGCTGCAGCACCATCCGCTATGGTAAAAGACATGCACTGCATTTCCCTGCACGAAGTGTAAGTTAATTTAACATATTAATTTTACACACATAATACACAAATAATTACAAAAGAAATTAGATGAATATTCAACAATTCAAATTAAATTGTTAATTCCTAAAATAATTTAAGATTTTGCTAAAACAGTCACAATAAATTTCCGCACAAACACAACAAACATGATATTGTTTGCCTCCTGAGTTTGCCTCTGAGAACACACGTGTCCACACTCCTTAGGGCATTGCATTGGCTCCCTATAAAAAAGGGAATCTTATTTAAGACTCTAGTTTTGGTCCATAGAGCCCTCATTCGGAGTGGTGGGATACCATAGGGCATGTCTTAGTTTTTATGTTTTCTCTAGATGCCTGTATTCTACCAAAGTTTTTCAAATAGCACTCCTAAGATCAGGCTGGCTTGGGCCGGCAGCACATCCTTCTCCTTTTAGGTCCATCATCCTGGAATAACATTTTCTCTGAGATTCGAAGCATTACAGATACTTCTCAGTTTAGGAAGAGACTAAAGACGTGGTTGTTTAAAAAAGACTGAACAGATTAGGCCTTCTTTGTGTACGGTGCAGTGGTGCGGGGCGCCACAACACCCATTGGAGTAACAGAGCACTTTATAAATCCCTTTTCATTCATTCATTCTTTCATTCATTCATATTACATATTTAACATTCAAGGTCTTAATTACACATGGAATTTTTAAAATGAAAATCTAAACATTTCAGTTAATATATATATTAATGTAAAATAACTTATTTAATAATAAACTACCAATACTTTTCCCCATTAATTTAAAACACATTTTATTGCTATCTATAATATTCATAAAACATATCTTGATAATGTAATACAATGATATATAATAGAATAATAAAATAACATCATGACTTATTTTAAAATAATCAAAAATAAATAGCAATAAACTAATAATAAATAATTGAAAACATGCATTATTATTTTATCAAAACAATTAATATTACAATATTGTAAATATTTACATGTATTCACAAATTTAACCTAAATGCATTTGAAATAACTAAACACTAAATAATAATTAATAGGAACATTAGTTGTTAAACAAAAAATACCAGTATTTGTATATGTAAGAAAAAACCTAACCCTTTCCATGATCAAGCTTATATTAAATAAAACATTCAAAATAAATACTTTATTAACATAATTATTAAACAAATTAGAGTTTTATGTAACGCAAACTTGACTTGAAGGTCTCAGCTATCAGAGCACTTTACACGAGCACCAGTTGCATTACACAAGGACACATTCTTTTTTGTTACGCATGGGGAGATTGCGTGACTTGCCCAGAATCACAGGATGTTGACCGTCATTGCCGAGACTCGAATCCGGTTCTCTAGATTTGAGATCCACCTCCCTAGCCATTAGACCAAATCCTCTCATCAAATTAATTCCATTTTTAAACAATAGATCATCCTATATATTATTATATACTAAAACACGTTCCACCCTATTTTTTGCAAACTACAAAACCCCCATAAAAATAGAAAATCTAGTCAGATGTTTCAAAAATTAAATTCTAGTCAAATAAATTATTTTTAAAAGTCAAATAATATATAAAAATAATTACAAATACTACAATGAAGTTGTCTGAATAATGTAATAAATATTTGCATTAAGAATAAAATAAATGTAACATTAAAAAGAAGAAAAATAGCATGAAGAACAAATATAAATGAAAAGAATGAAATTAATGTATTTATTTATAGCACTTATAAAGCGCTCTATCACCTAACAGGCATCCTGGCGCTGAGCCAACGGTGTACAATCAGACTAGTGTTCTGGGAGACGCAAGAGTGACCAGTTATATACTAGGAAAGAGCCAAATTTTACATCTCTTTCTAAAAGGGAGGAGATCCTCCATTTGTCTCAGCTCCTGTCACGTTATGTAGATTGACTAACCTGGTTTGTTCAGATACAGCGGGAGCGATGTTGAAGCTAGTTTCTCTCCTCTCTGGATGTGTACCCCAGGTGAGTCTTAATGGAACTGCACCTGAGAGGACACTACCCAGGGAAGGGGAAAAATGGAGAAATAAAATAGAAAAGGCTGGCAGCCATAAACCATCCACAGGGCTCGACAATAGGAGATACACCTCGCCTACGTCAGGGTACAGGTTCCTGTAAGGAGACACAAGCACACAGGAATCACTCTCTGTCTTATATACAATGCCTCTTGACTTGTTATATACTTGTGTACCTAATATGCTTACATGTCAAAGCTCCAGCAAGCATTCCACTCATCAGGGCAAAAGTAGGAAAAATAAAGTAACCAAAAATAGTAGGGAACTGCCCATGAACCCTAAACAGAAAAAAGATTTAACAAAGTCTCTATGGAATACCCATAGTCAATGTAAACGCTACTTATCTGAAGCGTAGTGGGTTCTTCATGAACTTGACTCGACCAACCCCAAGACAGCTGTAGAGGTATAGGTAAAGACAATCCGGTCCGAGCTACTCCATAGCTCAATGTATCCACAGAATCCACAACCAGGAAGTAGCTGGTAAGTTAACACAAAAAGTTCTTCCACACGCTAGTCTTACACTAGCTTAGTGTCCACAAAAACGAGAAAACAAGCGAGGCAAAAAGGGGAGCTGGATTCACTTCATCCACTTGCCCTAAAGTCCTGATGTACAGCGCGCTCCCAACAGGGTTCACAGAGCGAGACACAGCGCGGCTGTTGGCTCGGTTCCAGAGCGGGACACAGCGCGGCTTGCAATGCGGGAAACAGCACAGCTGTCAGCAGATCCTTACGATACCACAACGCGAAGCAAAGTTCCAGGGTCAAGAAAATAGCTAGCACAGATGACAAGCACCGAGGGCTTCAACACAGGCATAGGTATAGGTGAGGAAAAGCACAGAGGAGAGGAAAGGGAAAACAGACTTTCCACCAGGCATTCTGGGACCTGTAGTTCCCCCCTAAACGCCTAAGTTGTGACAGAACCCCCTCTCAATGACCGACGACCCGGCGGTCCACCAGGCTTTGAAGGAAATCTGGAATGGAAACGTCTCAGTAACCCAGGACAATGCAAATTAGAGCGAGGTTCCCATGAGCGTTCCTCAGGACCGTATCCCTTCCAATCTATCAAGTATTGTAAGGCACCCCTCACCCTTCTGGAGTCAAGCACTGCTTTCACCTCATACTCGACATCCCCCTCGATATCCACGGGCTGAGGTCTGACCATCGGTCTCGTGCCCTGCACATAAGGTTTCATCAGAGATACATGGAACACGGGATGTATATGCCAGGAGGAAGGCAATTTGAGTTTCATGGCAACTGGATTAACCACGGCCATGATGGGATAAGGACCTACAAACTTAGGTTGCAACCGTGTATTCCCCTTCAGCCGCAAATGTTTGGTACTCAACCACACCTTATCGCCCACTGCATAGACTGGCTCTGGAGTTCTCTTCTTGTCAGCCTGTGCTTTATCGCGGTTTCTGGCTGCCGCCAACTGTTCTTTAGCATCATGTAAAACAGACTGTAAATGCCTATGATGTTGCTGTATTGTGGGATGTGAAGAAGGACATGGCTGGTCAAAAGGCAAAGAATTGGGATGATAACCCGTAAGACAAAAGAAGGGGGAACATCCCAAGGAAGAATGAGTGGTGTTATTGTAGGCAAATTCTGCCATCCACAACAACGTCCTCCATTCTTCTCCCTGTTGCAGAGTAAAGCATCTCAGATACTGTTCTAACGTTTGGTTTAGTCTTTCTGTTTTACCGTCAGTCTGAGGGTGGTAACTAGTTGATAGTCGCGCATCTATTTTCATAACCTCACACAGAGCCTTCCAGAATTTGGAGGTGAACTGTGAGCCTCTATCTGTGATAAGCACAGAAGGAATGCCATGTAACCGTACCACATGTTGCATAAAGATCAGAGCCAATTCTCCTGATGTGGGTAACTTAGTTAATGCAATGAAATGCCCCATCTTAGTGAGATGGTCAATCACCACTAGAATAGTGTTGTTGCCGAAACTGAGAGGCATTTCTACGATGAAATCCATCGAAACCGTGTGCCATGGAGCTGAAGGTACCGGTATAGAACGTAGTAACCCACTGCTTCTTTGATGTTGAGCTTTGGCTTGAATGCATATAGGACATCGGGATACATACTCTTCTGTGTCTTTCCGAATGTTCTCCCACCAAAAGTACCTCATAGTATGTTGGAGGGTCTTGAGGATTCCTGGATGACCGCTCAAGGAAGAATCATGTGTCCATTGCAGAACCTGTGCCTGTGATTCCTGATCAGGGAGATACAACTGTTTGTCTCTGAAGAGAAGCTTCCCTTTTTGTTTTCTTTGTCGGGGTTCTTTAGCTATCCAGGAAGGAGCGTCCACCGCATTACTTTTTTCTTCCACATGTCTCAGGAAATCAGTGGGACTTGTTATGGCTGACACATAAGGACTAAACGTTGCTCTGTTGAGAAGAAGAGGAGGTTCTTCGACTTCCAATGCCAACACCGGAGATACTGATTCTGGTCTTGATAAAGCATCAGCCTTTCCGTTTTGAGGGCCCGGGCGATATTTAATGATGAAATCGAAATCCGAGAAAAACAAGGACCACCGTAACTGGCGAGGTGTTAACGCCTTTGCACTTTTCAAGAAAAGAAGATTACGGTGATCTGTAAAGATTTCCACGGTGTGTCTAGCCCCCAACAGATGATGTCGCCACTCTTCGCACGCCCGTTTGATGGCCAACAATTCCTTGTCGGTAATACTATAGTTAATCTCACTGGAGGACAATTTCCTCGAGTAATAGGCGACAGGATGAAGTTGGCCTGTGTCTGGATGTCTTTGGGATAAAATGCCTCCGATAGCGTAATGTGACGTATCCGTTTCCATCACGAAAGGTTGAGTGGCATCCGGGTGACGGAGAATGGGTGCGGAAACAAAACGAGCCTTTAACGCCTGAAACGCCTGTTCAGCAGGATCCGTCCATTTGAAGACTACTCCTTTCTTTAGCAAATGCGTCAGAGGCTGGATGATGGTAGAAAACCCATAAATGAATCGGCGATAAAAGTTCGCAAACCCTAAAAAGCTTTGCAACGCTTTCACACAAGAAGGGGATTCCCAATGTATTATTGCCTGGATTTTCTTATGATCCATCCGTAGCCCATCCGGACCAATTATGTACCCTAGAAATTCAACCTCCTTGGTATGGAAGAGACATTTCTCCAATTTGGCAAAGAGGTCGTGTCACTGCAGTCTTTCCAGAACTTCCGTTACATGCTGAAGATGTTCTTCTTGCGTGGCCGAGTAGATGAGTATATCATCTATATAGACGATGCATGACACATCTAGCAAGCCCCTTAACACCTCATCCATAAAAAATTGAAATGCAGCAGGGGCATTGCACAAGCCAAACGGCATGACTTGGTACTCGTAGAGCCCGTATTTGGTGCGGAAAGCGGTCTTCCATTCATCCCCACGGCGGACCCTCACAAGATGATAGGCACCACGCAGGTCAAGCTTGGTAAAGATTTTGGCGTCTTTTAATTGGTCCAACAGGACAGGTATAAGAGGAAGAGGATATCGATTCTTTCTGGTGATTCTGTTGAGAGCTCTATAATCGATACAGGAGCGCAAGCCCCCTTCCTTTTTCGGGATAAAGAACAGAGGTGACGAGGCTGGAGAGGTAGAGGGGCGTATGAATCCGGATGCCAATAGTTTCGTCAAATACTGTTGCAGGTAGACGTTTTCAGCTTCTGTGAGGGCATATATTCTGCTGCATGGAATATTTGCCCCCGGTTCCAGGTCGATCACACAGTCATATTCCCTGTGAGGGGGTAACTTGTTGGCCTCTTTTTCGTTGAAAACGTCCTGGTACTTTCTGTAGACTTCAGGAAGGAGCGAGATGGCATTCACACTCAACGTCCTACCTCCGCTTGCTAGTGTACTTGCAGGGGTTTCCATCCTGATTTCCTCGGGAAGGCAAGGCAGGGCACAATGTTCATTACAGTAGACAGAACTGAGGGTGATGGTACGAGCAGACCATTTCACTACAGGGTCATGTAATGTTAACCACGGCATACCCAAAATCATATTGAATTGAGGGGCATCTATCAAGTCGAATGAAATTAGTTCGTAATGGTTTTGTCCTATTTGCATCATTACTTGGCGTGTATGGTACAATACAGGACCCGATGTTAAATCAGACCCATCCACAGCCTTCACCGCTTCAGGCGTCTCTTTCAGAATGCATGGGACCCCCAATCTCTTGGCATATCGTCGATCGATGAAATTGCCAGTAGCTCCACTGTCCAACATGGCATGTACCATCACAGGAGTTTCTCCCGGCCACCTGAGGGTGACACATACGTTCATATGAGGCACAGCAGGTTGCATAGTGTTTGCAACAGCGTGAGAGACCTCTTTGTCGATCTCATGGCTCAAACGAGGGGTCTGGAACTCGTTTGAGCGTTCTCGTTTCCCGAAGTAGGTACAGGATATTCCAACGCAGAAAGATTTCTTGCCCCTTTTGTCTTGACTCTGCAATCTTTGATGAAGTGTCCGGGTTTTCCACAGTACATGCAGAGTTTCTGCATTCTTCTACGGGTACGCTCTTCTGCACTCAAAGGACCTCGTATTCCTCCTATTTGCATGGGTTCTGTAGTATCTGACGTAGGAGGGGTTTCTGACACTGCTCTGGTTTTGGTAGGAGGGAAGCGGTACTCATGTCTATATTTGTCGCCTTTCCGTTCTTGTAGTCTGTGATCTAGTTGTACTGTGAGATCTATTAACTCTTCACACGTAGTAGGCAAAGACACCACCTGAGCAAGGACGTCCTTCAGTTCTCCTTTCAACCCTTGATAAAACAAGGACACTCTCTTTGCTGGTGGCCAATCAGTTTCGACAACAAGACGATTGAAATGTGTTATGTAAGACAGCAGATCTTGCGATCCTTGTTTAAGTGTTATCAATTCTCTATCTAATGATAGCATATGTGCCTTACGATCAAACAACTTCCTCATCTCTTCGCAGAATTCCTCGAAATCATTCAGAACAGGATCATTTCTTTCGATCAGAGGAAATGACCAACTAGCTGCATTACCCCCTAAATAAGATAACATGAAAGCCGTCTTGGAATGATCATCAGGAAAGACAGCAGGTTTACACATGAAATGTAACCTGCACTGTCCCAAAAACGTACTGAATTTTTTAGGGTCCCCTAAAAACCTTTCGGGAGGTGCCAAAGGCAACTGCATTGGTTGTATAACATTAATGGTGGAAGGACCTTGTGCTCCTGGAGCAACAGAAGATTGGGACTGAAGAGGAGGAGGTAACGTGGCATCTCTAATGTAATGGGCTCCCCTACCACTAGTGGGACCTGACCGTGCCCTCCCCGCTACCTCTTGTCGTAGGGTCGTCATTTCAGTCCTCATATCGTGGTTCTCTACCCTCACCGCATCTACCTCTACTCGTAATGCGTTAAGAGTGTCTAACATAGTAGCCAGGACAGTATTGGTGTCCATCGCTCAGGCCGTAATACAACATGGGCTTGTCACTCTGTCACGTTATGCAGATTGACTAACCTGGTTTGTTCAGATACAGCGGGAGCGATGTTGAAGCTAGTTTCTCTCCTCTCTGGATGTGTACCCCAGGTGAGTCTTAATGGAACTGCACCTGAGAGGACACTACCCAGGGAAGGGGAAAAATGGAGAAATAAAATAGAAAAGGCTGGCAGCCATAAACCATCCACATGGCTCGACAATAGGAGATACACCTCGCCTACGTCAGGGTACAGGTTCCTGTAAGGAGACACAAGCACACAGGAATCACTCTCTGTCTTATATACAATGCCTCTTGACTTGTTATATACTTGTGTACCTAATATGCTTACATGTCAAAGCTCCAGCAAGCATTCCACTCATCAGGGCAAAAGTAGGAAAAATAAAGTAACCAAAAATAGTAGGGAACTGCCCATGAACCCTAAACAGAAAAAAGATTTAACAAAGTCTCTGTGGAATACCCATAGTCAATGTAAACGCTACTTATCTGAAGTGTAGTGGGTTCTTCATGAACTTGACTTGACCAACCCCAAGACAGCTGTAGAGGTATAGGTAAAGACAATCCGGTCCGAGCTACTCCATAGCTCAATGTATCCACAGAATCCACAACCAGGAAGTAGCTGGTAAGTTAACACAAAAAGTTCTTCCACACGCTAGTCTTACACTAGCTTAGTGTCCACAAAAACGAGAAAACAAGCGAGGCAAAAAGGGGAGCTGGATTCACTTCATCCACTCGCCCTAAAGTCCTGATGTACAGCGCGCTCCCAACAGGGTTCACAGAGCGAGACACAACGCGGCTGGTGGCTCGGTTCCAGAGCGGGACACAGCACGGCTTGCAATGCGGGACACAGCGCGGCTGTTGGCTCGGTTCCAGAGCGGGACACAGCGCGGCTTGCAATGCGGGACACAGCGCGGCTGTTGGCTCGGTTCCAGAGCGGGACACAGCGCGGCTTGCAATGCGGGAAACAGCACAGCTGTCAGCAGATCCTTACGATACCACAACGCGAAGCAAAGTTCCAGGGTCAAGAAAATAGCTAGCACAGGTGACAAGCACCGAGGGCTTCAACACAGTCATAGGTGTAGGTGAGGAAAAGCACAGAGGAGAGGAAAGGGAAAACAGACTTTCCACCAGGCATTCTGGGACCTGTAGTTCCCCCCTAAACGCCTAAGTTGTGACAGCTCCAATGGCAGCCTGTTCCATCGACATGCAGCCGAGGTGTCAAATGCCCTACCTTCTAATTTAATTTTTTTAAACCTAGGCACCTTTAGCAATCTCGCTGTGGAGGAGCGAAGGCATCTCTCCGGAACATATCAAGCAAATTTCCTCCTCAGGTATATCGGCCCAAGCCCGTGCAGGGCTTTAAAAACTATACAAAGAGATCTAAAGTGGACTCTCTGAAATATCGGGAGCCAATGCAGCTCAGACAGAGCCAAGGAGGTAGAGGAACATCTTGGTTTCCCCAGGGCAAGTTTAGCTGCTATTTGCTTGAATCCTCTGGAGCCTTTCCAATGAATATCTTGGGGATTCCAGCAATAAGGCATAGCAGTTATCTCATCTACATACTATGGTACATTGCACTATCAATGCTCGAGCATGCATTAGCAGAAGTGGAAGAATTTTGCGCAGGACTAATGGCTAAACAGCTCCCCACGGTTTTATTGACCTGTGATTCGAGAGTCAACTTATTTTTGAACATAACACCCAGGTTACAGACCTTCTCGACAGGCAGCAGTGGGCTGGCTGATGCTAATGGCCACTTCGGGGGGACCCCTGTGGGGTTTCCTCCCCACTGGACAGTGGAGAATCTTGGTTTTCTCTGTATTAAACTGGAGTGAATTGTCCTTCAGCCATTAGGCAGTATCTCGAAGACACTCATGAAACACCTCCAGCGGTGTGGACTGTTCTCCCTCTAAGGACAGAATAAGTAAGGTTTTGTCCACATAATTTACAATATTAATATTGTGTGTCCTTATGACAGCAATTAAATGTTTCATATACATATTAAATAGGATAAGGCTGAGCGCAGAGCCCTGCGGAACGCCATGCAGAATATCAGTTAAATCCGACTGATAGGGGGAAAAAGCCACTGCCTGTCTCCTATTAGAGACAAAGGATTGGAACCAGCTCAAAGCTGTGCCTGCTATTCCCACCTCTTTAAGTCTCTCCAAAACAGTGGCGTGATTGACCGTGTCGGATGCGGCAGACAGGTCAAACAGGATTAAAACCACCGCTTGACCTCTGTCTGCACGCATACGAAGCTTGTCATCACAGTCACTAAAGCCTTCTCAGTACCACGGGCTGGTCAGAAACCAAATTGCACATCCTATAGGATTCCATTGGTTTCCAGGTATTCAGAGAGAGCGCTACTGACCAGGTGTTCTACAATCTTAGCGGGATAAGGTAACAGGGAGATCGGCCTATAATTTTTAGGGCAATCTGGATCCAGTGTTGTCTTTTTTAATAGTGGGGTTACCAAAGCATGTTTCCACCCTGTTGGTACTATTCCACTAAGATGTGGTAATGGGTCCAAAAGCGACCCGAAGAGATATCCAAAGCCATTTTACCAAATTCCTCCTCCGATGGTATCTCAAAATCAGTTAAGGAAGGCATCATCTCTGTCTCTTCATCTCCTACCTCTTTAACATCATTTGAATTTCCCTCAATATGCCCCTTATACTTATACTCTATGCCCTCAACCCCATCCTGTAGCATAGCACCTCCAAGGCCATCCATGATGGTTTTGATTTTATCATACAAAAACCTTGCCTGGCTATTACAAAGATCCTGAGTATGGGGCGTTTGATTCTTAGCACAATCAGGACTGGTCATTATTCAGAATTTAAAAAATACTTCTGGTGCCATTTGGCGCATTAAAGGTAGTCTCGGAAAAATACTCTGACTTTGCAATAATTATTATATTCTTGTAACTGGTGATTAAAAATTTCCAAGCAAATTTATCTTTCCTTTCATACGCCCTCCTCCGTCTCCTTTCTGCCTGTTTACATTGTAGTTTAAGACTTTTGGATTTATCATTAAACCTGGGTGCCGGAGGTCTAACCACTTTCTTATGGCTCCTTAGCAGGGCGATCCGATCCAATGCCGAGATGATCTGTGTACAAAGAGACCCATAGTTCTCCTCCACGTGCCTATTAGACTTGAAGCAGTCACCGAGAGCAAATACCAGAGAGGTGCTGCCGTTTTTTAAAAAGGATTTCAATCTCTACTAACATAGTTTCTGGATTCTCTGGTAGCCAAGCTATAAGATTTTAGGTTGTATACCTGGAATTTAATCAGTAAATTGTCAGATCACTCCGCAGGAAAAATGTCCAGAACTCCCAACCAAATTTTATTTGCGAAAATCAGATCGAGCATATGGCCTCCTTTATGTTTTGGGTCATCAACCAGCTGATGTAAGTTAAAACCTTCACACGATTGGAGGAAATTGCTAAGGAGTCAAGGGTTCCATTGCACCACAGATTGAAGTCACATAGCACCAGTAATCTAGCGTGCGTAGCCACCATATTACTAATGGTTTCAACCACAGACTGCTGTTGTTGAGCACTAATAGCCCCTAGGGGTCTGTAACACACAATCAAAGCCAATACATGACCATTAGAGTCTTTTAAATCCCAACATTTCAAAACCCTCTGTCGCATCAATATCTATTGCGGTCAACTTCCAAGTGTCTTTAAAGATCACCTCTACTCCTCCTCCCCTCCCACTTGTTCTAGGTTTATGAAAAACTTTATAACCAGGCGAACAAGCCAGTCCTGGCTCTAAGTTGCAATCAAGATGTGTCCAAGTTTCAGTCATAAATAATATATCCAGTTCGTGGGATTCCAACAGTAATTGGATCTCGACACAATGCTTGTGCAACAAACTAACATTTAATAATCTACATATAGGGTGACCCTCTGCAATAAAATCTGATAAGGGATACGCAGACTCCTCTATTTTCCACTTTCCCCTGTCTTTCTCGGTCTCACCTATCATCCGCAATTTAGTACCAGAATAGCTTAAAGGGTGGCCGAGCATGCCGTTTCCCTGGGATCATCCCAACCGGGCTGCATGGCTGGCGCTGTGCGCTGACGGTGCCCGGATGGGCACAGACGGACTTGCCTTTGGCACGCATTCGGCGCTCCTGCCGCGCACCCGCTGTGTGCCTCTGCTGCACGTCCACATCAGCATGAGCCTTTATTAGGAAGGAAAATAATATTAATAACATTGAAATAATATACAAAACCAAAACAGCAATATCTATTTGATAATATTAACCCCAAAATTCTAAACATCACGATTTTACAAACATATTTTATACCAATTATAATCTTAAATTGATATTGAAGCGGCACACAGTTCAAAATACTCCATTTGCAATAGCAGTATGTAGGTTATTCTTTTTTTCTAAGAAACTCAATTTGAGGGCCTTTTTTGGTTTTGGGGCTTCTGCTTCTTCCTTCAAATGGGTTAATCTACTCCTGAATCGTCAATATCAGAAGTTAAATGACTAGAGTTATTACTCAGGGAAAAAGAAGCAGTTAAATATAAAAGTCGTGAGCCAGACCTATTGCCTTTATAAAATAGGGTTTCTTGTGCTTGCAGCCATGTGTATAATAGTTCTCCTATTGTGTTCTCTTTGTACCTTTAATTCTAGCAGAGTCCTATACACTGAGGTTCTCCTCTTGTTGCCTCTAATGTAGCAGCTGCTCTTGCTTATGTGGGTGCCATCCTGTAAAGGAAGGAACTAAAAGCTGTTACTCCTCTCTAAATGACATCTGGTGTCTTACCTTCTGAGCTTACAAACTCCAACCTGCAACAAGTATACTCTGAGACTGCACCTAGTCCATTTCCTCACATTACAAAGAACTCAATTTGAACATAGTCATCATGTACTTGGCTTACACAGGCCTCATGCCCCTAAAAACCATCCTCCTCAGAGACCCACTAAACCTTCTTAAGTATCTACTTTTTAACTTCCTTCTTTGACCTGGTACCAACTATACCCTCAACATTGCTGTCTTGTTTACTGCCACAGAGGTACTATTGCCCCACTCTTCCCTTTTTCCTTCGTACATGCCATGGTAATTTCTGTTCTCATTCTGCCCTGCAGCATGTGCTCCACTGATTGCTTGGGACACACAGCCCTTCTGAGGAGGTTAGAGCAGGGTCTGTTGGGATATTGAAAGCTTAATAAGTGGAACAGAGACAGATCTAATTAATTTAGTTCATTTAGTATGCCAGAAGCTCCAGATCTTGTCTCTGATCACTCTGATCTTTGCCAAAGGAAAGAACATGGACTGGAGTTTTTTTTGTAGAGGGTCACCAAGCAGACACTTTCATGCCTCTCTCTATAGCAATTAGACTTCTCAGCAGCTTGAAGATGCTGAGACTAAGAGCAAGCATTAATCCCTGGCTGGTGAAGACTGATGTTTTCCACTGTGAATATCTCTAAGATTGCAGTGTTATCACATTCATGTGGAAGCCATATTAGGACAGGGGTGTAAAAAAGTGGGTTATTAGTTGGAAAGGATATGAGACCTTCTCAGGTCATGAGTATGCAACCTTCTATCTTCAGGGAACCAAGTAATTGGTTATAGCTCTTGACTCTCTCACAGTGGGTATTCAGCAAACAAAACCGAAAGAAACATCATTCAGTAAATGCTTTTAATTATAAAAATGAAATGCACTTTATTGTGCACACACTGCTGAATACTACATATATTTGCAAATATGTACATGCTAACAAGTGGAAATTCCCATGGTTTCACAATTTAACAGTTTATACTCCTAGCAGAAATTGAAACCCATAACCATAATATCATTCACCCATGCTAAACACTACCTGGCAGAGAGGACCCTCTGCTGGAGAAGAGTGCAGTGCAGCCTGCACATTGCAGACTCCTACACCCAGTGGCAGGACATGCATCGCTGGGCTGACATCATGGATCAGAAGCAGGACCTGGTTGTCCTCCTCATAATCGAGGTGGTGGACACAGGTAACTGATGTTTGAATTTTGTTTACCTTTATTTTCATAATTTTACAGGAGGAATTAATAACAACACAGGTAAGTTTTAGTTATTTAATTTTTTTTATAAATATTCTGCATACATATCATGTGTAGTGGGTACCCATCCCTCTGTAAACCTCTCCTTAGGGTTGCCTTAACCCCTCATTACTCCTCCCTATATCCCTTGCCTACAATAGTAAGTATTCCCCATTTCCAGCCACTCCGCCTTTCCCTCCCACATTTACTAATAATATGTGTGCTACTTGTGTGGTGACTCCACACTCATGGCTGAGATCTCCAAACATGAAAAGATCAGAAAGGCGGAGGCAGAAGCTCCACATGTGGATTTGTGTATATAATTTCGTAGTTCATTAGAAGTACTATTGTAGTACCACAATATGCATAAAAAATGCACGTGTTACTATACTCTAATGTTTAGGTAGTATTAATTGGATGAAAATACGTCTTTATTTGTACAACAAATAGTGTATAAATACCAAGAAAGTGTGTACATTATGTTTGCTTTCAACTGAGTTTGTAAATGGAAAGTGGGACATATTTGATCCCTCAGAATGAGACTTGTGTTGAATGTCATGGAGGTTTGTGACGAGGACTATGAGAAGAATGAAGTAAAGACATAGTGATGGTTATTGGGATTTAAAAATACCCTGTTCACAAATCCACAGTGCGTGGACATTACCTAGAATGTTAGTCGCAGGCATGGGCAAGAACGAGGCCAGGTCCTCCCTGGACCGGAAACAAGCATCCTGGGATCGGTTTCAGGGTATGTCACCCTTCTTCTGAAAGCCCGAAACTGGTCTTAGGATGCTTGTTTCCAGTCCAGGGAAGACCTGGCTTGGCAGTTCGGGCTGGACTGTTTCCATGGGGCACAGGGTCAAGACTGATTTGCATATGGCTGAGTTCAAACTGGAATGGCATGGTGAGCACAAAAACGATGGATATAGGCCTGGATCTCTGAACTAGGGTGAATGTATGACATTGTTCTGCATTCTGTCCATTAACTGTTGTTTATGCAATTGTCACCCGAGTTGAACGGGTATGCTCAGACATGACTCCCGTGCTCTCCGTGCCACTGGATTCAAGCTATCCTGGCTGATGAGGGCTGAAAGCCCGAAACCGGTACTAGGATTCTTGTTTACAGTCCATGGAGGAACTGGTTTGGCAGTTCGAGCTGGACTGTACCCATGGGGCACAGGGTCACAACTGATTTGCGTATGGCTGGGTTCAGACTGGAATGGCATGGTGAGCAAAGAAACAATGGATTTAGGCCCAGATCTCTGTACTGGGGTGAATGTATGACATTGTTCTGCATTCTGTCCATCAACTGTTGTTTTTGCAATTGTCACCCGAGTGGGACGGGTATTCTCAGACGTGACTCCCGTACTCTCCACGCCACTAGAATCAAGCTATCCTGGCTGATGAGGGCTGAAAGCCCTGTTGTATAGGAATCTAGGACCCTAGTGTAATTTTCCTGATTCATGCCCATGTATAGGTATACATTTCCTGATCCTTATATAGGTATAGAAATCATTACCATATTTGGACCAAGCCTATGGCGCCCAAATACGGCATGGCTACTTCCACTAAGTTCCGAGAATCAACAACGATTTCTTAGAAAAACCCACCTTCAGCAGCTAGGGACTTCCCCTCGCCTGAATACTAATTTGTCTAGGAAATCATGGAGTTTTCAAAGTACTGAATCTTTGAGTGACGTTATTATGTCCAATCATACGTCAACCTCGGCACCTTCAAGGTATAAATATGCCTACATTTGCCCAGACAAACACACGGTAGTTTGGAGCAGATTGACTAACTACTTGCCCAACGCCCTGCAGCAGCAAGTGTGTGCTGCTCCAGTGTTTCCAGGCTACCCTTGAGGGTTGCTGGGAAATCGAGCTCTGAGAGAGAGATACTAGACCTCCTTCATTCTAAACCAAGGTACGGAGCTGATTAGACCCTTAGAGATTTCTTGGATAGATTCTTTGCAGAGAATACTAAACCTAAGCTACTCCTCACTTACTTGTTCCCTTGTACTAGACTTAGATTAGGTACACCGGGGTAGGCATATTTTAGAAGCACCAGTTGAGTACTTTTAGTCATTATTTTATCACTGTATGTATTTTATATGCACTGTCCAATCAAGCGCACACAACAGTTTTAATGATATGGGTAATCAAGTTAAAGTCTTCCAAGGATAAGATCACACACAAGTGTTCATTTTCATTCCTGTTTTAATTAGTATGTGGATGTTTCTCCTATCAGAGAAGATCCATATAGAAAGAAACCAGCCGACACGTGTTTCGTCAGTAAGGGTATTAACCCAATGACTCTTCAGGGCTGGAAGTGATACAAAGGACAGGTGTGGGAATGTTATCTGAAAAGAACACATTCTAGGGGTGAAGAATATTGAAAGAGAGAATAACCAGTGTGTGTGAAAACCATAAGAAGAGAGTTGTGCGAGACAACATAAATAGTGACTGGCACGTCTAAAAAGAACACCTAACGTGGAATAATAAACAAAAGTGGTATGTGGCTGAAAACATGGACTTGAATGCAAATAATGAGAATAGTAAAACGTAGGAAAGTCCAGAAGAGGAGACACATTAGCCTAAGTAAATTTATTATTTTCAATTATTTTAAATAAAAAAAAAATAATATATACTTACCAATACTTACGTTGTAATGGTATGCGTTGTAAAGGTACCTGCGTTGTAAAAACATGCGTTGTAAATACATGCGTTGTAGAAGTTTTTGCGTTGTAAAAAATTTGTTGTAATGGCATGCGTTGTAAAAGTATGAGTTGTAACGTCATACATCCACACTACATGGTGCCCAACGGTTTGGTAAGGCGATAATTTACCGCTAGATACTAGAGTAACTCAGTCGTGCTTTTCACACAGACCCCTTTTTCCCGTAAAAACTCCTAAAGACGTCTGGAGTGGGTGAAAGGATAATATCCGCCAAAACTGAGTAGGACGAAGATACTATGTATTAGTTTTTGGTTTTCTCAACGTTGAAGGATGCAGTGTTCCAAAATATTGTGCACTTAATCTTTGTTTCCTTGAAACTTGTTCTGCAAAAGTCTTCACTCAGTAAAATAGTAATTAGTGACGAAGAAATAGCTGCAGCTGCAGCTCAAGCAGTTTTAGATGACAGAAATCTCCTACAGAATGACCCGGATGTTATAATCATCTCGGTACATGTAAGGAAAACTATAACTTACAAACTAATAAATAATGAAGTATCATCGAGAGGTGGTAAAGTAATATTTGTTATAGAGGCACATGAATATCGACAGACAGAAGTGTTCTATTCATGGATTCACTTTCCTCCAGCAGATGGAGGGAAACACAAGTTCCACTACTACAAAGTAGAGGAACCTCCAACGGAATACGTTCCTTACGAGGACATTGAAATTCCATTAATTTACCAAGAGCATCAGCTCTGGTTTAAAGGGGCCCTACAACATCAAAATCACATTACCAGGCTCGGTCCACTAGGTAGACCAGGAGCAACATGGCCGGTACTAGCCAGCTATACGCCACATCCTGACATTGAAAACATGACAGGTCGAGAACTGTTAGCTCAGCTGACACAGTTCATTAAAATACATAAACAATTGGTTCAATATGTGATGTGGACCTTAACAGTCCAACCTACTGTAAGGATTCCACAGCACACCCCTCACCAGGGGAACACAAACAAAATCACACCACAGACTATACAATCAGTCATTGGTAAATTGCCTACCAAAAGGGAAAAAATTCCGTTTTGGTTAGCACAAATAATTACTCAGATAGAGGCAGTATTTCCTGATAGTACACCTCATGAGAAACACAGAATTCTGACAATCTGTTTACCAATGGGGACAGCACCACATGTGGAGGACTGTGACATTTGGGTACAGTCTTTGCTTCAATATACACAAAAACACATAGTGTTCCGTCCATGGCGGTAATACCAGACGTTCTGAGACAGATTCAAAATGAATACAGACAAGAACCTGCCTTAAATCTTATTATGAAATTACTAAAAGATTTCAAACAAGTCTCAGCTATACTATTAGCCAACATTAAAGGTGAAGCAGCATCAGTGGCGATCCGCCAAAAGCTAAAAGAAACAGATATAACAGACCAACCATATGAGCTTGCTAGAATTATTGAAAAATCATATGACGAACTAGGTAGAGATAGTTAGGGTGGGAAACCATTAAAATTCCAACTAACAGAACATCCTGAAAAAGTTTTTATAAAAAATAATCTAACTACTCCTAAAAAGAAGTGGGAAAATACTAAACAGACACTTCCTAAAGAGAAGCGTTCTCAGTCCAGAGGAAGATCTCCCCAACAAGGAGGTAGGTCTCCACAACGGAAGCCCTCTGAAAAAAGATATAACCTTAGAAATACGGAAAATCTAAGAAAACCTGATAGATATCAAGATACTGATACAAGCTCCTTTCGTACCTTTCAGACTTCCTCACAGAAATCCGAGAGGAGAGGACGGTCAGAACAGAAAGAGGAACGCGTGAAGTCCAAAGAAGAACAGCACGTTCCAAAAAATAAGAAAACTCAATTCACCAAGAAGAAGGTAGCAAGTGTAAAAATCAGACAAGCCGAGGATCTTGAGGACACCACTCAAGAACGGGGAGTGGGCTCAGACAATGCTAGACAGCGCAGCAGAAGTCACCATAGCTCGCAAGATTCTGATGGATCATCTGGAGACAGTGGACTTGAATGAATGCATTTAAGGTGAAACTGCTGACACCAGGGTTAGTGTACCCCACAAGTTATATGAAATAACACTCCAGATGGAGGGGGACATACCTAGAAAAATAAAAGCACTCTTTTGGGAGAAGCTTTCTAAGGGTTATGACATTCTTCTAGCCGAACAAGACTGGCCACCTGAATTTGTCAGGGAGCACCCACATGGTGAAGAGATAATTATGCCAGCCTTCTAAAATCATATTCCTATTCATAAAAAATACACCTATGCCAGAAAGTGGCCCAGGCTCCATCATCATATAAAAATCATGTGGGATGGGATGAGGACTCTCCTCACCATAAAATCCAGTTAAAAAATCAACCTACTGCACAGAGGCAGTATCCAGTTAAGCAAGAAGCTAAAAAACAAGTCAGGGAGATCTTCAATCAACTTGAATACCAAGGGGTGATTGAAACATGCACCTCGTCAATGAACAATCCTTTGTTTCCTTTCTCCAAATCAGACAATTCATATTGTCTAGTTTTGGATTACAGACATTTAAACTCTTGTTGCAAAATATTTGCAGTACAAAATGCACACAGTGCAGCACTTTTTCTGTCAAAACATTGCACCTGAAAGCAGGCATTTGACCTCTTTCTCAATTACGGGGACACAGAGACAATTTTGCCCTCTCCCCCAAGGATTCAAGAACAGTCCAGGGTTATTTTCAGCCAGGGTAACAGAGTTACTACAAATGTATGATGATGAGGCATTATCTCATGTCGATGACATCTATCTTACAGGCGATGATTCGGACATGCACTTGAAAAGAGTGAACTCCATAATACTTGGGTTCGCTTCTGAAGGGCACAAATTCAATTTTAGGAAATCACGAATTGCCACCTCAACATCCTATTCTTAGGATATGAGTTATCAAGTGAAGGCAAAAGCCTTGCAGCAAACTTTCTAGAGAAATGTGTGCTGCTCCAACCTCCAATGACGCTGAAAAACTTACAATCAATTCTAGGTTCCTGAATTTTGGAAGAACTTACGTTCTAAATTATGCAGAAAAAGGTTACACCTCTCTACGAACTAATCAAACCTGATTTCAAACCAACAAATTGGACTCAAAACCATTCAGAAATTTTGCGTTCAGTACAAACAGACATGTTAGCAAAAACACAGTTAGAAACATGCGATAATGCACGCATCCTTGTGATCCGAATCATCCCAGGGAGATGCAGATTCACATACCTGACCTTTTAATGAAGGTGAAAAGGTACCAATAGCATACAAATCACACTTGTACACACAAGCTGAAATAAAATTCACTTCTTCCGGAAAAATGCTGACAGCGGTTCAAACTGCAGTAGCAAAAGAGAGAGCTCTCGCACAGGGTAAACGCATAATGATCATTACACCTATACCTGCCTTAGAGGAAGTGACAAAAACAAGTGTTCCCAATGCTAAAGCTTTACATCCGAGATGGATACAATGGGTTAATTCTCTTGCTGCAACAGACGTTGAACACCTCTTTGACCCCTACTTGAAGACACACGAATTCCTACAATAAGAATACGAATGTCCTCTGCCGACCGAGACTCTGCCTCTAGAAAATTGAGGATGTATAATCTATACAGACGGATCAGCACAGCCCGCAATTAGGGGTAAACAAGGAAAATTTAGACCTATGGACACTAAAACTCAATCACTCGGAGACTGTACAGGCTTTCAAGATGGCGTTTGAAAATACTGATGGCGAATTCCCCACACTGATAGTGTGCGGTTTGTATTGCTACTTCCAGTCTTACAATGAATATCTGCAGAACTGAGCTGAAAACTGTTTCAAAGATGCAAAAGGTGGCACAATTAAGCATAAAATGCTTTGGGAACAAGTAGTTCTATTACAGAAAGAACTACAAAAGACTCACGTGATACATGCACTGAGTCATCAGCGTGATGGCGTTCACGTTGCAGGGAATTTATTGGCTGATGAAGCCACGAAGGCAGCTGTGCAAACGGCTTCCGTAGCTGCGATCACTCGGTCAAAAACAAAAATAGGCAGCGAAATAAAGCAAGCTGTCACTGCTTCAGTTAAAGACAGTGGTAAGACACTCAGGAAAGGCAAGTACCCAGTAAAGTACTCATATATAACTGATGCAAATAATGTTCCTTTCGCTCGAATCCCTGGAGTGGGGGATCGGGCTATTCCAAACATGGAACATAGGTTAGGACTGATCTTAGCCGCACATGACGGACTGGCATCTGCACATGCAGGAATTTCTGCCACAGTATCATTATTAAAACAAAGATACTGGTGGCCACGCATGAGGAAACAAACTAGAAACTATGTTCTAGAATGTGAAATCTGCCAAAAAATAAAAGTTTCAACAGTGAAACGACCTGCACAGACGCCCCTTCTGATTTCAGAAAAACCACTAGCGTGTGTTAACCTGGACCACTGTTGTCCCTTACAAAGGGATGGTAACTATAATTATATCATGGTTGCAGTGGATTCCTGCACAAGATTTATTTGGATGTGGCCCCAGCACTCTCCTGACGCCAAAACTGTTATAAAGGATTTGCGAGTATTTATCGGCACATACGCAATCGGCACGCTACATTCTGACCAGGGTCTTGCGTTTAGCTCTCGAGCTTACAAAGAGGCCATGGCTAGCTTGGGCGTTGCATTGCGGTATTCTAGTCCCTTCCATCCTGAGGGTAATGCGGTAGTGGGAAGAAAAAAACGTGACATAAAGCAATCCATAACAGCTAAGGTATTAGGTTCAGGTGATGGGTGGGTCAAACATCTAATAAGTGTCCAACGTAGTCTTAACAATCTGCCAAATAATTCTCCGGATGGAATCACTCCATATGAATTACTGTTTGGTACTAGAATGATAATCGATGACCTCGATTGTCAAACTTCAGTGGTGGAACAAAAACCCTTTGTTGTCAAAGATCGTTTGGCTGTTTTACAGTACTTAAATGAAACAAGAAGAAGTCTGAGTAACACGATACAGAAGCCAACAACCACTGAATAAAAACCACCTGTCCCAGCAAGACCTGTCTGGATTCCAAAGATTGGGGATCTAGTCAGGGAAAAGATTGCGGTAAAGAAGGAATTTGGGCCTTCTTACAGAAAAGCAGTACCTGTCTTGGCAATCCAAGGAACAAGATCGGTAGTACTACCGCCCCTTGCTGGTAAAAGGGAGAACAGGGCTGTGTCCATCGACCTGGTCAAACCACATCATGTGGCCGATAATAAGTAGTAGGCCCAGTGGACTCCCAAGATGTAGCAGATGACCAAATCTTGCTACAATCCAAGAGGTCCAAACTTAAAGACTTATCACCTTTGATAAACCTGCAGTAAGAAAAGAAAAACTATGCAACTAAGCAATGGGACTTGTGCCTCTTGAGACCCATATAACAGTTTGTCAAGAAACTCCTGTCTACAATGATGTAGCCTCTGACTATACAAATATGACAAAGGAAGAAGCAACTCCAAAGATTAATAACAATCCTGATGCAATTCCAACGATTGACAGAACTGCCTCCGGCTATTTCATCAACTTTGATACATTTTCTGAGGATCCCCGTAAACCTGAAGATAAGCCAGCAAATAAAACTTTCAAAGAAAAAATAACAGAACTATTTCATCAACTTGAAAAAACATATCTGGTTTCACCATCGGATTGAATTTTGGATTGTCTTAGGTGTACTGTTCCTCCTGCTCTGGCTCATTCTGGTTTTAAGCTTGGGAAAGATGATAGATGGAAAATACAGTACAATGGACACAGCAATTAAGAAAATCAACTTGCTCCTGAAACCTCACAAATTATCTCATCGTGAACGAAGAGACCTCTCATCAGTGAATATCACAGCCGTTCCTATACCTGGTGGTCTAGCATGGGACAGAACTGATTATGACATCTATGGCCCGGTGGAGCTGTTGAAGATTACACACCAGTTTAAGGTTGTGCAGAGATAAATGCATTATTATCAACAAATTGCCCAGTACATTTCGCAGAAATGTTAAGTCAAATCTTAAGTATGTCTGCTACCAGTGGCATCGCACATGTATTTAACACGATTTTTTCGGGACTGTTAGCACCATTTGAAGCAGTCCTCAGCATTTTTCCAAATTTTGTGCACTCTGTGTTCGGTGGCCTGCCTCTCATCATGGGACTCGTAGCAGGAATTCTATTTTTATTCCTTCTGCTCCGATATGGCAAGTCCAGTCACCAGCGATACCCAGACTACCATGGAACAAGCCCTCCTTGCCATGACGTATCATGAGAGAATTACACAGATTATTTGCTTTGCTCGTTTAAGGGATGTGAACACAACTTGGTTCCTTTCGTACAGACCAATCTGGCAAGATTGCATCTTACCTCATCTGCGATGCCTGCTTTGCGGAGAGGAGTGCGTGTTGGACATTTGTCTTACACTTCCATCAGTCCTGCCATCGGTTGTGGACGCTTTGCTAGGTCCGGTAACAACTCATGCATTGTGTTGCCCCCAACTGCTGCCCATTCGGATGACGGCATTCATTGAGGTCTCACCGGCAAATCTAACTGAAGGTGAGATACGAGACACTAAAAGCTCATAGGTACCACCTATTGCGGATATTGCTAATGCATCAAACGCTGAAGGCGATGATCGTCATCTATGCCCATTCATCCTGCTAACTAAAGTGGTTCCACTTTCACCTACTATGGTAGACGGTTTATTTGCCAGCCTAGACAATTTGATGTTTTCTCCTGACACCGAGAATTACTTTTGATTAATTCACACAGCTTTCTCTGAACTCTGAAATTCGGCCTTCGTTTTTACAAAACAAACCGACTAACAAATTTGAACTTTTTCCAAAATAGAACTTGTTGGCACAAAGTAATCTGCTCAAAGTAGAACTATTCTTAGAGAACAAGGTTTCTTTTGAAAACTTCCTAAAGACAATATTTGGCCTTGTCCTAAATAACAACACAGTCTAAATATTATGCTATGGGATGGTCTCGATTTTTTTCTGTAAATTAAAGAGACATTTCATGAATTTAATTTTATGTTTTATGCTAGAATGTATGCTCTCATACTATACTTCATATCTGTTGATAGCTATTTTTTCATACAGTTTATACGCATTTAATGTGAACAAACCTTTCAAATGCAATTTGTATTTTGGGTGGGATTGTAAACACTTGCCTTAGATATGTTCAATACTTATACATTTAGTTTTATTGAACTTAATATCATGTAGTGGGTGTTGTATAGGAATCTAGGACCCTAGTGTAATTTTCCCGATTCATGCCCATATATAGGTATAAATTACCCGATCCTTATATAGGCATAGAAATCATTACCATATTTGGACTAAGCCTATGCAGCCCAAATACGGCATGGCTACTTCCCCTAAGTTCCAAGAATCAACAACAATTTCTTAGAAAAACCCGCCTTCAGCAGCAAGGGAATTCCCCTCGCCTGAATACTAATTTATCTAGGAAATCATGGAGTTTTCAAAGAACTGTGTCTTTCAGTGACGTTATTATGTCCAATCATACGTCAAACTTGGCACCTTCAAGGTATAAATATGCCTATATTTGCCCAGACAAACACACGGTGGTTTGGAGCAGATCGACTAACTACTTGCCCGATGCCCTGCAGGAGCAAGTGCCGAAGGATGCCGACCCTCCAGCTGACGCACTGAGAGATGCTGTCTTTTCTCCTTCCGAGAAATCCAGCTCCAGTGTTTCCAGGCTACCCTTGCGGGTTGCTGGGAAATCGAGTCCTGAGAAAGAGATACAAGACCTCCTTCATTCTAAACCAAGGTACGGAGCTGATTAGACCCTTAGAGAATTCTTGGATAGGTTCTTGGCAGAGAAATACTAAACCTAAGCTACTCCTCACTTACTTCTTCCCTTGTACTAGACTTAGGTTAGGTACACCGGGGTAGGCGTATTTTAGAAGCACCAGTTGAGTACTTTTAGTCATTATTTTATCACTGTATGTATTTTATATGTTTTAGGCAATTTATGGCATAGAAACCATATCATGCTTTTACAGTACTACTTTATAATACTTTTCGTATTATATGTCTTGTACTTCATAACCAGTATTACGATTGTAGCAGTACATTTCTTATGCTTGAGAAAGAAGACTGTTCAATAAATACTTTTTATTGAAAAGGCCCGTCTCTCTATTTTCTCAGCACCTCTGGTGAAACGAAGCATGCACGAATGACTGAGTAAAATAGTCATCTATTGAATCCGCGACTCTGGAGATTGATTTCTTATTCTTGGGAAACAAAGTTGTCAGGTATATGCGGTTGTCAGAAACTAATCCCTTCTTGTGAATTCGAGAAAGTTTCTAGTGACCTCTGAGCTAGCTGGCACTCACAATTAAGTCTAATATATTCGATAGAGACCTAGTAGACCTCAGTCCTATGTCTAAACTATAGTATATGTTATTCCAATGCACAGAGCCTATTGGGAGTATAGGAACTACACTACAGCCCGAAACCGGTATGAGGATTCTTGTTTCCAGTCCATGGAGGACCTGGTTTGGCAGTTCGAGCTGGACTGTTCCCATGGGGCATAGGGTCAAGCCGCCCCAGGACACACCCATGGACCTTTCACATGCCACTCCTGCAAATTCAACTGCATCAGGACCCACACCAAATACACAAACTCCAAACAGTGCTCCGACACTAACCACCTGAAGTGCATCCTGCTCAACACCCGCTCAATCCACAAACACTCAACTGAACTCTGGAACCTTCTCGACACCACATCTCCGGACGTCGCCTTCCTTACGGAAACATGGATGAACGCCTCATTAGCACCCGACATCACCATAGCCATTCCGGGCGGCTACAAGATCATCCAAAAGGACCGCGCCAACCAAACAGGAGGAGGCATTGCCATCGTCCATAAAAACACCATCCACATCACGACCAATTCCGACGATATCCTCGCTACCGCCGAACACCTTCACTTCCAGATCCACACCGACCCCAAGACCACACTCAGAGGCACCCTCATCTACAGACCACCAGGACCCCGTACACAATTCAGCGAAGACATCACTGACTTCATCAGCCCACATGCCCTCCCCTCCGAGAACTACATCTTACTGGGAGACCTCAACTTTCACCTGGAAAAGAAAAACAACAGCAATACCACCAACCTTCTGGACAACCTGGCCAATCTCGGACTCAAACAACTTGTTGACACCCCCACCCACCTTGCCGGACACACGCTCGACCCTATATTCACCTCCAGCAAGCACATCTCCTTCGATCACACCACAGCTCTCCACTGGACGGACCACAGCTGCGTTCACTTCAACTACAAAAAGACCATGACCCACAACCTCTTCCCCGAAGAAACTGGAACAAAATTACCACCGACCAGCTCTTCACATCGCTTCACCAAAACCCTCCTGCCAAATCATCGGACCCAAACCAAGCAGCCACCAACATCACACAATGGATCACCCACAGCGCCGACGAACTAGCACCCCTGAAAAAACACTAAATCAAGCAGGGTAGCAAAAAAGCCCCCTGGTTCAACGACGACCTTAAGAAATCCAAGAAGCTCTGTCGTACTCTCGAGAAAGCCTGGAGAAAAAACCCAACCACTGACAACCTGGCCTCCTTCAAGAACGCCACCCGCAAACATCACCAACTCATCAGATCCACCAAGAAATCAGCATTCAAGGATCGACTTGACAACAACGCACAAAACAGCAAGGAACTATTCAACATCGTCAAAGAATTCACCAACCCCACCGCCGGCACCAACGACATCACTCCCTCCCAAGACCTCTGCGACTCTCTATCCTCATTCTTCCACAACAAAATCGCAGACATACATAACAGCTTCAAAAACCAGTCCGAAGACCAGCCCTCTTCACCCACCCCCAAACCAAAACCGCACTCCAACAACCTTTACGCCTGGAACCCAATCACCACCGAAGACACCATCCGCCTGATGAACTCCATCCACTCAGGATCGCCATCCGACCCATGCCCCCACCACATTTTCAACAAAGCAGACTCGATCATCCCACCCCATCTCCGCGATGTCATCAACTGTTCCTTCAACTCCGCTACCTTCCCGGAAAGCTGGAAACATGCCGAACTCAGCGCCCTCCTGAAGAAACCCACAGCAGACCCCACTGAACTTAAGAACTACCACCCCATCTCGCTCCTCCCATTCCCTGCCAAAGTCATTGAGAAAGCCGTCAACAGTCAGCTCGCCACCTTCCTCGAAGCCAACAAATCCCTCGACCCCTCACAGTCCGGCTTGTAAATGTCGGACTTTGTAAAGCGCACAGCTACCTCCACCGGAGGTGTCCCGGCGCTGTCCGTATACCGCTTAGGAACCCTTCCTGGCTTTCCTGGGAAATGTCCACTCCTGGGCACCCCCCAGGTGCAGCCAGGCATCCCAGCGCTTTTGGGGCCGTTGTGGAGACTAAGCAAGCTATTGCCCAGAGTTGCAGCGTGGGACCCATGATCAGAACAGGCACTGAGGCAAGAATATCCGGTCAGGGGAATTAGTGAGCCGGAGACCCGCCGAGGCGGGAATCGAACCCTGGTCCCTGGCCAGAGCTCTGCATCAAGACCTCCCTCATCGCAGCAACAGATGACATTCGCACTCTACTGGACAACGGAGAAACAGCCGCCCTCGTCCTACTTGACCTCTCCGCAGCCTTCGACACCGTCTGTCAAGGCACCCTCATTCAACGCCTCAGCAACGTCTGAATACAAGGAAAAGCATTCGACTGGATCATCTCGTTCCTCGCTGGAAGAACCCAGAGAGTCCGCCTCCCCCCTTTCAGATCAGAGGCCACCGAAGTCATCTGCGGCGTACCACAAGGATCATCACTCAGTCCCACCCTCTTCAACGTATACATGAGCCCCCTCGCATACATCGCGCGCCAACACAACCTCAACATCCTCTCCTACGCAGACGACACCCAGCTGATCCTTTCTCTCACCAAAGTCCCAAACACCGCCAAAACCAACTTACACGAAGGAATGAAAGAAGTAGCCGAATGGATGAAGAACAGCCGTCTAAAACTTAACTCGGACAAAACGGAGTCCTCATCTTAGGTTCATCCCCCTCTGCCTGGGACGACTCTTGGTGGCCACCGGCCCTGGGAACCGCACCCATTCCTACGGATCACGCACGTAACCTGGGCTTCATTCTGGACTCCTCCCTCTCGATGACCAGACAAGCCAACGCCGTCTCATCATCCTGCTTCAACATCCTACGCATGCTCAAAAAAGTCTTCCGTTGGATCCCCACCGAAACAAGAAAGACGGTCACCCACGCACTGGTCACAAGCCGACTGGACAACGGAAACACCCTTTACGCCGGAACCACAGCCAAACTACAGAAAAAACTCCAACGCATCCAAAACGCCTCAGCCAGACTAATACTGGACATCCCTCGTCAAGCTCACATTTCCGGTCACCTGAAAGACCTCCACTGGCTCCCCGTCAACAATAGAATAACGTTTCGTCTCCTCACCCACGCACACAAAGCCCTATACGACCTAGGACCCGAATACCTCAACACGCGACTGTCCTTCTACACCCCCACCCGCCAACTACGATCGTCCAATCAAGCCCTCGCAGCAATTCAGCGCATCCATAGATCCACCATGGAGGCAGATCCTTCTCCTACTTAGTGGCCAAGACCTGGAATTCTCTCCCCACCCACCTCCGCCTTAATCAGCACCACCTCTCCTTCAGAAAGCAACTTAAAACTTGGATATTCGATAAGTAAAAGCACCCCCTCGTCCCCCAAGCGCCTTGAGACCCTCTGGGTGAGTAGTGCGCTATATAAATCTCTGAACTGGAACTTGAACTTGACTGATTTGCGTATGGCTGGGTTCATACTGGAATGGCATGATGAGCAAAAAAACTATGGATTTAGGCACAGAGCTCTGTACTGGGGTGAATGTATGACATTGTTCTGCATTCTGTCCATCAACTGTTGTTTTTGCAATTCTCACCCGAGTGGAAGGGGTATGCTCAGACCTGAGTCCTGTGCTCTCCATGCCACTTGAATCAAGCTATCCTGGCTGCTGAGGGCTGAAAGCCCGAAACCTGTGCTAGGATGCTTGTTTCCAGTCTAAGGAGGACCTGGCTTGGCAGTTGGGTCTGGGCTGTTCCTATTGGGGACAGGGCAAGACTGATTTGCATATGGCTGGGTTCAAACTGGAATGGCATGGTGAGCAAAAAAACGATGGATTTTGGCCCAGATCGCTCTACTGGGGTGAATGTATGACATTGTTCTGCATTCTGTCCATCAACTATTGTTTTTGCAATTGCCACCCCGAGTGGGACAGGTATGCCCAGACATGAGTCTCTTGCTCTCTATGCCACTGGAATCAAGCTATCCTAGCTGATGAGGGCTGAAAGCCCAAAACCGGTCCTAGTATACTTGTTTCCTGTCCAGGTAGGGCCCAGCTTGGCAGTTCGGGCTGGGGTGTTCCCATGGGGCACAGGGTCAAGACTGATTTGCATATGGCTGGGTTCAAACTGGAATGGCATGGTGAGCAAAAAACAATAGATTTAGGCCCAGATCTCTTACTGGGGTAAATGTATGACATTGTTCTGCATTCTGTCCATCAACTATTGTTTGCAATTGTCACCCTGAGTGCGACGGGTATGCCCAGACATGAGTCCCTTGCACTCCATGCCACTGGAATCAAGCTATCCAGGCTGTTGAGGGCTGAAAGCCCAAAGCCGATCCAGGGATGACCTGGCTTTACAGTTCGGGATGTACGTTCAAGACTGATTTGCATATGTCTGGGTTCAAACTGGAATGGCATGGTGAGCAAAAAAACGATGGATTTAGGCCCAGATCTCTGTACTGGGGTGAATGTAAGACATTGTTCTGCATTCTGTCTATCAACTGCTGTTTTTGCAATTGTCCCCCGGAGTGAGACGGGTATGCTCTGACTGATGAGGGATGAAAGCCCGAAACCGGTCCCAAGATTCTTGTTTCCAGTCCGGTCTCATATGCCGATGACACACAGCTGGCGGTTACTCTCAGCGGGGACGCAGAAGTGGATGCCCCAGGTTTCAGGATGGATTGAAGGCGGTGGCAAGCTGGCTGACAGGAAACTGTCTCCAGCTGAATGCCACTAAAACAGAGGTTATGGTTGTCGGTAGGGGAGCGGAACTTTGGGGTGACCAATGGTGGCCACGTGAGCTGGGACCATCCCCGGCGCCGGTCCTGGAGCTGAAAAACCTGGGCGTGTGGATAGACTCGGGCCTGACTTTTGTAGGGCACACTAAAAGAACAGCGGCTTGTTGTTTCGGTCTGTTGAGAGGCTTAAGACCTGTTCTTAAGTACTTTGATGCCCCAACTAGACAGCTTGTAATCCAGGCTACTGTCATCTCTCGCTTGGATTACGCGAGTTCCCTTCTCGCCGGGGCTAATCAGGCCGAACTTACTCGATTACAACGAGTACAAAACGCCGCAGCCAGGGCAATCGTCGGCCTCTCTAAATTCTGTTCGGTCGCGAATGTTCTCCGTTCCCTACACTGGCTCCCAATACGGAAGCGGATTCTTTTTAAGATACTCTGCCTCGCCTTTAAGATCTTGAGAGGCATGGGTCCTGAAATATTGTCTGGCTCTCTTCTCTTTTATGTCCCTACGCGCACTCTTCGCTCCCAGGGCCAGGCCCTGGCGGTAGTTCCCAGATATAGGCTTTGCCGTATGGGTGGCCGTTCCTTTGGAGTAAAGGCGGCATTAGCTTGGAACTCCCTCCCGGTGGAACTGCGCCTGTTAGAAGATCTTATGGCTTTTAGGAAAGCCTTGAAAACATTCCTGTTTTAGTTTTTTTACCCTCAGTATGTGCTATGTATTTAAAGTGGTCCTTTTGGCTCTTTTAGCTGTGTTATGTTTCTCATGCTATTCCTCGTCAATGCGCCAGGACGCTCCTTAGCTGGAGTAGCTGTGCGCATAATAAAAATCTATAACATAACATAACATAACATAACAGTCCAGGGAGGACCTGGCATGGTAGTTTGGGCTGAACTGTTCTCATGGGGCACAGGGTCAAGACTGATTTGCATATGGCTGGGTTCAAACTGGAATGGCATGGTGATAAAAAAAAAGATGGATTTAGACCCAGATGTCTGTACTGGGGTGAATGTATGACATTGCTCTTTATTCTGCCTATCAACTGTTGTTTTTCCATTTGTCACCCCGAGTGGGACGGGTATGCTCAGACGTGAGTTCCATGCTCTCCATGCCACTGAAATCAAGCTATCCTGGCTGATGAGGGCTGATATCCCAAAACTGGTCCAAGGATGCTTGTTTCCAGTTATGGGAGGACCTTGCTTGGCAGTTCGGGCTGGACTGTTCCCATGGGGCAAGGGGCAGGACTTATTTGCATATGGCTGGGTTCAAGCTGGAATGGCATGGTGAGCAAAAAAAGATGGATTTAGGCCCAGATCTCTGTACTGGGGTGAATGTATGACATTGTTCAGCATTCTGTCCATCAACTGTTGTTTTTCCAATTGTCACCCCGAGTGTGACGGGTATGCTCAGACGTGAGTCCCGTGCTCTCCATGCCACTGGAATCAAGCTATTCTAACTGATGAGGGCTGACAGCCCGAAACCGGTCCTAGGATGCTTGTTTTCAGTCCAGGGAGGACCTGGCTTTACAGTTCGGGCTGGACTGTTCCCATGGAGCACAGGGTCAAGACTGATTTTAATATGGCTGGGTTCAAACTGGTATGGCAGATCTCTGTTCTGGGGTGAATGTATGACATTGCTATGCATTCTGTCCATCAACTGTTGTTATTGCAAAGATGTGCTTGATGGCATAGAACATTTCTGTGAAGTGAGTAATATGGGAGTCTGGAATGGGGTTGATGCAGGGTTTAATTTTCTTAAACAGCATTCTACTTCTTTTGTTGGCTTCGTTGATGAACTGTTGTGTGTTGCGCAGTTGGACTTCAGTACTATGCGGTCATTTGGAGCTCTGTTCTGTTCAATCATGACTGTTTCATTGCATCAACAATAAACACAGTCGAGGTGGTGAATGTGCTGTATGTACCAAGACTGATTTAAAGACTGCCCCGGGCTCATGCATCTAGTCAACCCAACGTACTAGAAATTGTGTAGGCATATTAGGGGCACCCTACCTACCTTTATATGAAAGTGCATGCAATATACAGGTTCCTGGTATATAGAGATAATATGTAGCTTGAATTTTTGTGATGTCATTATCAGAATCTATGAAGATGGGAGGCAGTTGGAGGCTGAGCAAATTATACCTGGACCTTTGTTTCTTTTTTAACAACACCTGTAGTGTCATCCATCAAATGGCAAAAATGGAAACAGGTTTTTGAGAGATATGCTAGGGTATGTTGAACTTCTCTGAGCTCAGAAAGGAAAACAGCTTTGTTGTTGCGTTGTTAAGACCTGGAGGGCCAAGAAGTTTTTGATCATTTTATGTATTGCCATGTGTTATTAGGGAAGAGTTGATTTTTTGGTTCATTGTGGTCACCGAGGAACATTGAAAACAAGGAGAGATCAAGGTTGTTTTATTGGTGGCCTGGGATGGAACTGCAAGTAAAGGGAAAAGTACAGCAATGTATGCAATGTGCATTAAGTGAGAAGACCTTGAGTACAACCCATGGTGGTTAGAGACAGTCCAAGTTACCCATGCTAGGATATTGGTTTGGATATTCTTGGTCCTATACATGGAGAGGGGTGTGAACACTTTCTTGTGGTTTTGATAGCTATGTATTCAAGATTGCTAGAATTATTTTTTTTACTAACTTTATTGAGACTAAAAATGTGATAGGAGTTTTGAAGGACATATTCAGTAGAGTGAGTATATTCAAACATTACTCGCTGATAATGGAGTGCTGTTAGTATGAAGAAAAATTGAAAGGTTCTTGAGTTAGCATTGTATAAAGCATGAGAAGTGATCACTTTATCTTTCCGAAACTAATGGACTAATGTTTCGACATGGTTTTGAAGGACATTATACATATGAATAAAGACAATAGACTAGTGTGGAAGAACGAAGTTTGCAAGTAAGTGAAAACGTATAGAGTTACTCTGCACTCTACCACAGGGAAAACACCATTTGAGTTATTTTTGTGGGAGACAACTAAATAACTTGATAACACTGCCGTGGGTAAAGAAAGTAGGTGTGGATGATGATTGGGGATTGAGGGAGGCAAAGGAAGCAAACGAGGTGGAGACACATGAGGTGAATTTTGTTAGGAAAAAAGCTGTCAAGAAAATTGAAGTAAATGTTGGTGACTGGGGTATGATAAGGAATTCAGTTGGTAAAGAAGGGAGAGTTAAGTTCTTTGGACAAATAATGTCATAAAAAGTGTAATGCATGCAGTTAAAAATGAAGATTATTGCAAATAGAATCTGAACATGGTTGTTCTTTTTAAAGGAAAGCTACCTCAGAATTCTCGAGACTTGGATACTCGAGATCAGAGAATGAAGAAATGTGGTAAAATCATGATGGAAAGGTTTCAGAGAAAAATCACAACCCCTATTTATGTGAAAGATTATGAAAGGTGAAGTACGCTTGCAGAACTTGCATTCTCTTTCCATGCATTCAAAATTGTGTCTATCTCTTTAATAGTTGTGAAGAAAAGTAGTTTTAAGTTGTGTATAATGTTTTTTTAATGTTATTTCATTATTTATTTAGTTGCCTGCATATATATTTTGTTGAAAAAGGGAAGGTGTGTAATATATGGGTAATTAGGACATAGTAATAAAATGTAGCTTGGAATGTTGTGATCTCATTTTCGGAATCTATGAAGCTGGGAGGGAGATTTAAGACTGAGGGTTGAACTACACGGGGCGTGGATGGATGGGACATTTCTTGAAGAGAATAAACCTCACTTCATTCTACTAGGATAGTCTTGCATGGCGGTAACACAGCCGGGCATGGTGGAGGATCATCTGCTCTGTATTAGGTGGATGGTCTGCCACCATTTATCGCAGTTACTTCTGTTCCTTGTTGAAGCTAACCGACCCAGAAGAGCTTCTGCTAGCTGTGTGTCCGCTATCCACGGAAATCGAAACAGTGATATTTCCTTCCTTAGGGGTAAACTGTAAATTCGTGATTCTTGGTGAATTTCTCGTTTCCTTCCTCTAAATCATTCAATGCGTTCACCAATATCTTTAAGCATATATGCGCTGGATCGGGTCTGATGTTACATCTCTTGCAATACTGCTTCGTGCATGCAGCATTTCACCATCAATTAACGGTTGTGGCCTGGCAGTTTTTCTAATATACATTGTTGTTTTTTGCGGTAGCGTTAACAAGGTGTTATAGTCGCTGCCTTTTATTATGAATTAAAAATATATGCTTTTAAAACTGACATTTTAAAAAGATGTATATTGTTTTAGCTTTGTGACACGTTACATCTCAATGCGATTCCTCAAATGCACACATCAAGGTTCAACTAAACACAGGTAACTTGTTTGGATAAAATTACTCACATTAGAAAAGCAACTATGAAAAAGGAATAAATTGGGTTAGGGTGACATAAAGATTTATTTAACGACCCCGCCTGAAGCTCTCCTATTATCTTCTTTAGTAGTTGCATAATCTTATGGAATTGTAGCTGCAGGGTAACTTCAACTGGTACTAATTTAGTCCAGACTGTTTCATGTTTGTTAATTAAAGGTAAAGCCGTGTAAAACGCACATCTATAGAAAGGCACTGATTATTTATAGCAAAAAACACATATTTTACAAGTACAGGGGGAACATAAAGTGTTAGCACTGAGTAATGACATCCTGCAGTTTTCTTTTTCTTCTCCTTGTACGTTCCCCCCAAATAGCCATAAAATACAAACATACTGTATGTAAGAGCTAGCATCTTGAGAATGTCGGACTCTGAGTCATGTTATATTAATATGTGTGTCATAACTTTATTGCTGTTCACAAAAGCATAAAAGTTTGACAGATAAAAGCATTACAGTTTTTTTTAAAACATTCACAATAGAAGAGATAAAAAGGAGAAGGAAAGACAATTCATGAGATTCTGCAATTAAAAAAGATTCAATCCTGAGAATAAAACATTTAGTACGGCCTGCTATTCCATAGATCAGGCCAAATTCCAGCAATATAAAATTTAACAAATTAATAATCAGATAACAAATGCTGTATGGTATTGATGAACCAAATAGCTACAGGATTTTGTTTTTTTCAAATGAATGTTAAACACTCTTTATTGATTGGTTTAAAAAACCATTTACAATTTAAAACATGACTGAATCGAACGATTTATTTAATTTATTTATTTGAAAGGTTTTATATAGCGCTGGCTAGACCCGGAGGTATCAGAGCGCTTTACATGAGTATCAGACCATAGCTGCAGGTTACATCATTACAAAGGTTACACAGTTATTAGAGCATAGCTACATAGTTACATGTGAGGTCGAGACAAGCAATAAGGACAATATGCGTAAGGAAAGAGCAGGCAAGTGGAGAGAATCAGGGGAAAGGGGGTAGGAGCAGGGGAAGTAGACAGCGAATGAAGGAGGGAAAGAGGAGGGGTAGGGTGAGAGACACAGCATGAACGAAGAGGGGTAGGGTGACGGGGGCACAAACCGGTAGACGAGTAATAGCTATGTCCAATGTCCAGTAAGCTGTGATCCCAGGGGAAGTGGTATCATTCCCCAACTCCGCTGGGAGAGGCTCCCTTTACGCAGAGACTCCAAGGCCTACCTACTGGATCCTTCCCCAAAAAGAGGAGAGGGAGTGCTTTGACTAGGGGCGCCATACCATACCTCAACTGTGAGTGGCTCTCTTGGCGCTGTGGACTCTCAGAGGGATCATTGAGACTCCAGAGTGTAAGTAATTTAATCTTTCACCAACAAGGGGAGAAAAGTGCTAAGTTAAAGGGCACAAGGGACAGGGGGCTTGGCGGCATAGCAGGCAAGGGGAGAGATTAAGGGCAGAGGGGATGGGGCAGAGGAAGTAGACAAAGAATTAAAGAGGGAAAGCGGTAGGGGAGGGTGAGAGTGAGCATAAAAGGGGGAGGGTGAAGGGGGCACAAACCAGTAAACGGGTAAAAACGGGTAAAAACTTCGTCCAAGGTCCAGTAAGCTGTGATCCCAGGGGAAGTGGTATTATTCCCACATCTCCGCTGCGTGAGGCTCCCTTTACGCTGTTGACTCTCTCAGAGGGGTGTATGAGACTCCAAGGCCTACCTACTGGAGCCTTCCCCAACAAGGGGTGAGGGAGTGCTTTGGTAAGGGGCGCATACCATGCCTCAGCTGTGCATGGTTCCATCAATGCTGTGGACTCTCTCAGATGGGTCACTGAGACTCCAGAGTAAGAATATTGGATCTTTCCCCAACAAGGGGAGAATGAGTGCTTAGTCAAAGGGCAACAAGGGACATGGGACTAGGAAGCGGGTCGGAACTGGCAGGTCAACAGAGGGGGAACAAACAGCAAAACAAATCGCATTAATTACAGAAGGAAAACACATTCTATACCAGGGTGAATTAGTTATCCAAAAAAAGACCGAATCCACGAAAGGCAAGGGTCAGGGAGGACAAAGGGAGGGAGTCTGCGAGTTGAAGAGTCCCACAAGGAAGAGATGCCGATAGCAGAAAAGGAAATGTATACATTGTAGAGTCACTCAGGAGAGAGATGCAAACGGGAAAGCTCAGAATCACAAACTAGTGACATTAATTACAAATAACTACTACCTATACTAGTGGTTAGAGTTGTAGCTATGCAAAATAGTAAATTCACTCAGGGTTCCATTTTCACAACGATTAGGCTAAAAACGATGGTATATTACTTTTCAACAGAGTGAATGGAAAAATAAGACATCCAATGGGGTAGGTAGAGGGAGGGGAGGGAGAGGAGATAGGTGACAGGAGAGACAGGGGCCTAGGTGGGGAGAAAGAGTTAAGGCCGTCCAGCCAATGAACAATGTCTGTGGGTCGACAGGATGAAGAACAACGGACCGAGGGGAGAAGAAGAAACAACAAAATAGTGTCCTCGTTTGCGATTTTCCATTTTGATGGGAAGGAACAGCCCCTCTCTCTCTTTCCAGCAGCACAATGTGGTGCCCATCCGACGTGGTGTCCGTCACTATCTGCAGCACTATTTATACTGTGTTATTATTTGTTGTAAGTTCCGCAATGCTAGTTGCAGTTTTTTTTTTTTACTATTGCCGAATTTCCACCCACACTGATCGTTCTTTCCTGTTCAAACCGCTATTTCATTAGATACTTTTCTATAATTATGTTCCTTTCTGGACCTTGTATCCGTCTCGCACATTTTTGTTGCCAGCCTTCTAGGATATCCACAGTTTACAGGAGTCTCCTTATAGCATCTTCATTGTCATACCAGGCGTCATCTTAGGATCAGGCATTATAATGTGGTTAAAGCTTCCTTAGGGCATTTCCATCACATGCGCCATCTTAATGTCAAGCATTCTAGCGTGGCTAAAGATACTTTATATTTCTTTCAGACTACCCAAAATATACAATACAAACAATACACTTGTTCTTCTGCACTCTAGAGGACACCAAACTGTGTGCTGAAGCAGTGAGCTTCTCTCCTACATTCCGCTGAAATGCTGAGCGAAGATAGGGTGCATATCTGGACCTATGTGAGGTGATAGATGCCAGAGGTGTTCGGTCTTAGATGCCAGCAGCTCTCATCGGACGCAACGCCTGTGTCATCAGTGTTCCCTTAAGATCCTGGCTCTTGGGGATACTTGCAATTATACTTGCAGTGCTTGGTGCCGATCAGGGATCGCACACACTTTGGTTAAACCGCTTGTGTGGCCGCCATTTTTTAACGCAGGAAGCTCGGGCGCAGGGGATTCAAAATAAGCTGTACTTGGTGAATGCTTGACAATTTGACGTTACAGAGCCTCCACCATTGTGAACTTGCGGTCTCACATTTGGAAAAAACATAGTTTAAGATACCGGTGTCTGGTGCGCTGTTGTGGTGAAGCTGGTAGCTCTTTCCTCAGCTCGCTGACATGGCGCTAAGATGGTGCAAGTTCCTCAAGGCTGAATCAAGTAGTTGGCTGCTGCCCAGCTGGGAGGAGGTATCTGTTCAATTTTAGTCTCGCTGAGTGCCCTGGTGTTCCACTCGTAGATCGGCATATATTGCAGCCTTAAAAAGCACAGAAAGCATTCACAATAGTCGGTTGTGCTATTTCCAGTGGTGTAGAAGCAGGCTCAGGCAGCCATCTTCGCCGCGGTCCAAACCACATATCAATTGGCAGTGAGCAAGAAATCAGAAGAGAAATCAATTATAAAAAGTCAAGTGAGGGGAGGCTAATGCGCGAGACAGTCAGGGGGGAGGGGGATGCCACGCTATTGTGCGAGTGCCCCGAAAGCACTGCGGAGTTCTCGGCTTCACCCCACCCTCACATTGGTGTACGCACAGCAGGGAGAACAACAACAGCCGATATCCCCCAACAGCATCCTTGAAGTGCACACAGGCAAAACTGGTGGAGCGCAGCTGTTTCGAGATGTAAGTCTGGCCCTTCAACATGGACACGGTATTGGGCGTTGCACCACGGCGGAGATGACCGCTGTTTGAGGAACTTGTGAGCCCAATGCAGAGGTATTAACAATGTCTGACATTAGTCTTTCTTCGCCCCACGCTGTGAGCAATACACCACCAGATGCTCACATACGAGGTACACACGGGGTTGGATTCGGCAGCTACGGCGGTTGCTGAACATCTGAAACCGAAGGCTCTTTCGGCAGCAAGGGAGGGAGGGCATCACCACTGCTCCTGCCCAGGTAATTTTTCTGCAACCCCGACCTGGGGCAGCCACAGATCTCTACGGCCCCGTCTACGTCCGGCAGGGCGCGAGATACCATCAACTCCTCCTTCCACACCGCCACCTTCCCGGAGAGCTGACCGCCCTCCTGAAGAAACCAACGACGGACCACACCGACCTTAAGAACTACCGTCCCATCTCGCTCCTTCCTTTTCCGGCCAAAGTCATCGAGAAGACCGTCAACAAACAGCTTGCCGCCTTCCTCGAGAGCAACGGATCCCTCGACCACTCGCAGTCCGGTTTTCGGGCCAACCAGAGCACCGAGACCGCCCTGATCGCAGCCACCGACGACATCAGAACCCTGATCGACAATGGGGAAACAGCGGCCCTCATCCTCCTGGACCTCTCCGCAGCATTCAACACGGTCTGCCACCGCACCCTAGTGAAGCGCCTCAGCAACATCGGAATCCGAGAGAAAGCACTGGAGTGGATCATCTCGTTCCTCACCGGAAGAACCCAGAGAGTCCGCCTTCCTCCGTTCAGATCCGAGGCCACCGAAGTCATCTGCGGCGTACCACAAGGATCTTCCCTCAGCCCGACCCTTTTCAACGTCTACATGAGCCCCCTCGCAGCCATCGCACGCCAACACCACCTCAACATCATCTCCTACGCCGACGACACCCAACTGATCCTCTCCCTCACCAACGATCCCACCACCGCCAGAGCCAACCTACACGAAGGGATGAAAGACGTCGCCGACTGGATGAGGAACAGCCGCCTTAAACTGAACTCAGACAAGACGGAAGTCCTCATCCTGGGATCATCACCCTCAGCCTGGGACGACTCCTGGTGGCCCCCGGCCCTGGGCACCGCCCCCAAACCAACGGACCACGCACGCAACCTGGGCTTCATCCTGGACTCCTCCCTGTCTATGAGCAGACAAGTCAACGCCGTTTCTTCCTCGTGCTTCAACACCATGCGCATGCTCCGCAAGATCTTCAGATGGATCCCCACTGAAACCAGGAAGACCGTCACCCAGGCACTCGTCACCAGCCGACTGGACTACGGGAACGCCCTCTATGCCGGAACCACAGCCAAACTCCAGAGAAGACTCCAACGCATCCAAAACGCCTCCGCACGACTCATCCTGGACATCCCCCGACACAGCCACATCACCGGACACCTGAGAGAACTGCACTGGCTCCCCGTCAGCAAGAGAATCACATTCAGACTCCTCACCCACGCATACAAGGCTCTACACGACCTGGGCCCCAAGTACCTCAACGGCCGCATGACCTTCTACACGCCCACCCGCCAGCTATGATCAACCAGCCACGCCCTCGCCACCGTACCACGCATCCGCAGAGCCACCGCCGGAGGAAGATCCTTCTCCTACCTGGCAGCCAAGACTTGGAACTCCCTCCCCATTCACCTTCGACGTACCCAAGACCATCTCTCCTTCAGGAAGCAACTCAAGACCTGGTTGTTCGAGCAGTGACACACCCCTCCCCCCCCAGCGCCTTGAGACCCGCCCGGGTGAGTAGCGCGCTATATAAATGCCGTGATTGATTGATTGATTGATTGAGATATAGTATTTCCCTCAGCAGACTCTAATCACGTCCTCACCAGCAATGTCACCCTTCATCTTCTGATCACAGCAACAGGGGGAAGATCTCCCAAACTCGTTGTCCGTGGTCGCAGAGAATATGAGCGCCGGGCCTGCATTGCTACCATTAGCACAAATCAGTTCCTACAGTGGGGGTCAGAACGATCTCAGGACAATGACAATAATTAATGTTAAAAACTGTGGATCTTAAATTACTAAAAATTAGGGGAATCTTATGGGCTAATAATGATCTGCTGGGAGACATCGCTCTGACTTTCTGATGTTGTAGTCTCTAATTTGATTGTTGAGTTTATTGACTCAATAATCAAATTAGAGTTTGGAAGTGGTTATGCTTTCCGATAGTTTTGACCCTTTGTGGACGAATTTTGTAACCCAATGTTTAGCTTGGTGTTGTCAGGGTTAAGAGCGGCCATTATTGCTTGGCGGCTAGATCGAACTCCCAGCATGATGCATTGGCCTTGCAGCAATGACCGTCTAGCAATAAGCAATGCAGGGCATGCACAGATGATGTGTTCCATTGTTTCAAAATGATTGCCACACAACATGCATTCAGTACTGCTACCTGGCCAACGCCTTTCGGGAAGGTTCTTCAGAAAGGGCCAGTCACCCATCCTCAGGGCTAAAAATGTATGTTTCCAATAAAGTGCGTATGTGCTTGATAGGTAGAGATGCTGAACACCCACTTAAAAATTAGAGATTACAGCCCAAGCGTATTACCTCTTTGACAGTCTTGCCCTGTCCGAGTGAAAGGACCACAATCTCACAGTTATTTTAATGGCTGTCTTTAACACCGGATGGGTGGGATTTGTTTCCCAGAGGTCTTTTACTCCTAATAACTGTAAACCGCGATCCAGGAATTGCCGATGCTGATGGCTGGTCTGATTTTTCTGTATTTCCTGCCATAGTCTGGCCTCCATAGAACCCTCCAGGGCACGGCACAGTCTATGACATAATTTAATAAATGCACCTGCCTCCACTACATGGTGATCTTGTAGTCCCAGTTCAAGTCTCACTTGGGCTGGCAAGGCACTTCTTGACAACCGAAAGGCTCTTTTAAAAATTGTGGTTGTTAGTTTGTTTATTAATATACTGGTTGTGCCCTTAGTGATCTCGTGCCCATATGTCAAGGAGTTAATTACCTTAGCCTTCATCACTTTCAGTATGGGAGTTCGGCTGGGACCTAGTAGCTGTTTTGCTAATTTTGCAGCGGCCGCTTCTAACGACAAGGCTTTGATTTTCAATGCTTCTTTATGCTTGGTAAATGTATCTCTTGTGTCGATAAAGATGCCCAAGTATTTATAACTGGGAGTTAATTCTAGCTTTGTGTCATTGAAATGCCACCTTTCTATTGACCTTTTTTGCTTCCCGAAAGATATTGTTTTGGTTTTTGACAGGTTCAGTTCTAGGCGATTTCTTGTCGTGTAGGGTAGCAGTTCATCCAGTAGCCTCTAGAGACACACTTTTGTGTGGCTTAACAACACCAAGTCATTGGCATGAAGTACATTTTTGATGTGGGTCCCGTCTGGTTGAGGAGAGTGGCAATTTACACTGTCGAGTATTGGAGAAAAGTCAGATATAAACATATTAAAAAGAAGTGGGGCCAATACACAACCTTGTTTGACGTCAGTTTCAGTTCGAATCTTCCGGGAGACGTGGGACCCTTCACCCAGCTTGATTCTTATCCATGTTTCAGTATGGAGTTGGATTATTGCTTGGAGAAGAGGCAGGGGTATTCCCCACGATTTATTTTCTGCCATAACAGACCCCTGGCACACGGTGGAAGACCGCTTTGAAGTCAAATGACTTGCACCAGTTTTGCAATGATGAGCCGAAATACATTGGGCCCAAATGACAGTGCAGCACCTGTAACAAAACCAGTCATCCAGTGGATGACTCACTGCCACATACTAATTATATGTTACCAGCTAGACACTGGCAGTCAAGTCACTATACGTGTAACTTAGAGCCTGTCAAAAAGCATGAACCAGAATGTGAAGGGGAGAGGAGGACAATCGGGGAGGCAACCGGAGTAAGAAGCATCTTGAATGCTATATGAGTGAGTGCACACACTTGTTTGTGTGTGTGGGTGTGTGCATGTACGTTTGTGTTTGTGTGCATGCATGAAAATGATTGTGTAATGTGTCCACCTCTCCATGCATAATGTTGATCCTGGCATAGTGGTGCCAATCCTCAGCATATGGTGAACATCCACAGTATGTGTGTGACTACTCCTGACATAATGCATGTCCTCGCATAACAATGGTATTCTTGGCATATTGTGAGTATCCACATCAATATGGTACCCACCCCTGGTATAATGTAGGCTCTCGAACAAGGGTGATAAATAAGTCTTTGTTTATTGTTGGCATTCATAGCATGCTGGTGCCTACTCTTGGTATAAATCTTGCACTGGCATAGTGTGGAAATCCATGGCATAAGAAGTTGAGTCACAGCTATACAAGACATAGACTATCCATGTGTGGCAGTATTAAATGCAAATACTTGATGTAACTCACACTCTGATGTTTGGTCACCAAAAACCTATTTATGAAAAGGAACAATTATTATTTCTGAAAAATTATTCTGTGTTTGATAATCTTTTCTTTTGATAACTGACATTATTTTCTCAGAATGAAAAGGATGTATCCGTATAGAAACATGTATTTTCATATGCTATAGGGAAAAACTGACAAAATCCTTGTATTTATTATTAAATATACATTAAATGCTGATTATTGAACGATAATCAGTCCTGCTGTTTGACATACTAGAGATAAGATAAGAGATGTAAGTTGTCAACTGGATGTATATATAACATATCTGAAATCTGAGTGACAGTACTACTGCATTACAATTGTGGGATTTACATAATTTTAATGATTCACCTGAAACCTTTCCAGGACATTCTCGTCACAGCAAATAGTCGTGAACATACCTCTGCATAAGAAAACATAAAAGCTAGTGATACGGAGAAGTGACGACAGATGATATTTATCTATGCTGAACAACCTGTACCCCCTGTGGTGTTTTAAATGTTTTTGTCCTACAATTTTCTCAAAACTTTCTTGGGGCGTGATGAACCATTAACGCACATATATGGGGAAAACCTTGTTCGGCACGCCATCAAAGTATAGAATATTTCACACGTACTCCTTCAGAATCAATGTGAAAACGGTTCTGAAAATGCACTATTTCTCCCAATTTCGCCATTTGTTTCGCCGGGGCAGGATTCGCATGTGAACCTCATCCGAACATATCTAAAAGAAATTGGACTTTTATTCCCAATACAGCTCTGGAAACCTGCAGTTAGCGGCCACCAATCTAGCATTATGAATTTCAACACGTGGGAGACAATTCACAAAGAAAATCTGTAAATCTGCACCCCCTACATGGGCAGCTGTTCACAGAAGTCGATTTATAACATTTCACAATTGAGAAAAAATGTTGATAATACCCCTGGAAAATTGTACCTGTCACACTTTTCCAGGCATACTACTGGAAACATCATACGACTTTAGGATTTGCACCTGTGTAGAATTGTAGATGCAGTGCACTTCTGCTCTGTGGAAAGGCAGCACCTCTCTGAAATCACACATTCCTTTATTTTGCTTTTTTGTTTCATTGGAAAAACACTTTTCCTCAAGAAGAAACAACATTCTTTCGCAATGACTCGTTTCCCTTCTCACTATGGAAGGAGATTTTCTTAAGCCCTGTAGGGGCATACATGTATACATGTTTGAGGATGGAATAGGTCAGACAGGAGATTTGAACTGTTCAAAAACTGATCTGTTTGTTAGAATTCCCAAACTCGTAAGTCAAACCATGTGATCTGCCCACTCTCGTACCCTTCCAAAGGATTTACTGTTGTGTAATATTACACAATATTAGGGTTGACACCACTGCATTTCCCATCATCCACATGCGCAGCAAATAACATCACTGTATTTGCCATAATTTGTCTGCACAGGAAGTGACATTACTGGTTTCCCTCCAAAACCTTCTTTAAAAGAAAAAGTCAACAAAAGAGAATCAAATAACTACAGCAAGTGTAAACTTAGACAAAAATGTAAGTTTACCTTTGTGAATCTGGCCCACAATCTTGACACTCTCTTCATCAAAGAAATATGGGTCACGCTAAGAGTGTGTGAAATGCGCATAATTTGCTTCCATGTACACCAAAGTATCATTTCACATTATATTTTAGCGCAAAATGTGACCTTGCTTCAATCTTTGGCATTGGGATGCATTTAAACAAAGCAATATAGCACCTTCTATTCTCTTGTTTTCATTTTTCTCATGACCGGTTCATTTCATAATCAATATTTACAGTGAATGGCACATAAATACATGACGTGGCGCAATTGCATAATTAACAGAATTATGCATACCAAACACAACGATAAATTTCTGAAATTTAGCACATTACACTGGGGTAATTCAAATGTACCCAGGCCAAGTTCACGCCAACAACATCAGATATACTAGTCATCCTTCTTCTAATAGGCGACCGCAACAATGGTTTGGACCGCATCCGTAAGTAGGAAGGAGTTCACGCTGTCATCCAAAAGTCTTGCTGGTCCTGCAGCCTAGGTAAGCAAGTAACACTCAACTCCATGGAGCTGCTAAAATGCATTTCCCACTCTGAAATTTAGACGTACACGTTCCATCTCATCTACAGGGCCTTTTGGGAAGAACAAGGAGTTTATTGATGAATTTTCAGACGTCCTATTTCCCTGATCCATCTCACATGCCCACATCAACCAATTGGTTTCCTTCAACCACCAGACAAACTAAAATAAATAAAAAAGCAAGAGACACCCTCTTCAGACTCATTAGTTCACTCAACGTGGTACAGCATTTCACACAACCAGCACACACCAAATGCAAGATCCCTGACCTTGTCTGCAAACCACTGACTGGACTGACTGTTTTGCCATCCCTATATCCATGCTCAGCATTCTACCAGAAATCCAAAGTCAACAGAAAAAAGAAGACCAAACCTCCATAAACAACCTAATGGTTGAACTTATCTCACACCTCACCAACTCCACATCCATCCAGACCCTTCTGAATAACCTTAACAATTATTTGAAAAGCTATACATACATCCATGTCCCAATTACAACATGCAAATGAAAAACAAAGCCTTCAGAACTCTGCTACTCTAAAGGCCTTTCTGATAATAAATGATCCACCCAAAGGCAGTAAAGAAAAAACAAACTTCCAAGGACATATCAATCAATGCTCAACTTGATTGGCAGTTGCAGGTGAAGCTTACTGGCTCTTATTTTTGGGTGCTGGCACTTGTTTGTGCTCAACCAACTTTCACACAGAGCAAAATAGAGAAAAACACCAAACGTAGAAAGGAGGAAGAGAAAGATTCAAATGCAATGACAAAGCAAGAAAGCAGGTATGAGAAAGAATCTGAAAGAGTGAAATATATATGCAGGATGGGAGAGCTGTCTGGTGGTGGGTTAAATAGCCATATATTGGAATCAAGACTTCACAGTCTTGGTATTAGGAACCCTGACCTTCAATACCACACCTTTACTTTGCTTCTGAGCAAATCGTTGGGCCCATGCACACATTATGTTTCAAATTAAGCACTCACTTTGATACTGAAGTTACTCCATGCAACACGCGGACAGCTCATCATATCAGCCAAAGCAAAGTACTATATCAACACAATACAAGAAGACACCAACAGAATAATACAATACAATGAAGCACTGCATCAACCCCCTTTCCAACCCATTTATTCCTCACGCCACAAAAAGTTGCAATGCCATCAATCTAATCTTAAGTGAAAAAATAGAGAAGATCCAACAGTACATCAACAACACCAAGGCTTCTTTGTCTTTTTCACCCCCCTTCCTGTAATAACCCACAATGATCAGCCTTCAGTGCCCTTTCTCTTCCAGTTCTCGCTGACATACTCAGCTCTCAAAGCCATCTCATGAAGATAATGTCTTACCACTGTCCTTCATCAAAGTTCATGGTGGGGGCACTTTTGTACCCCTAATTATCAATATTAAAGCCTTCCCAGAAGTTGTCAATACAAACCACATCATCCCTCTCCTAACAAAACCTACACTAGACCCTAAAGACCTTGCCATCTTTAGGCTGACCACTTACCTAAAATTCATAGACAAGATAAATAAAAACACAGTCATTTCAACTACTACCATACACATGGTAAATGATGCCCTCTTGAACAAAGATAAATCTGACCCCTACCTCCTAATACTGCCAGATATCAGCTGCCTTTGACACTGTCAACCATTCCACCTTCATACACACACTGGAGGTTCGTATGGGAATCACTGGCACTGTCCTTTACTGGTTCTCCTACTTCCTCTCCAACTGACATCCTTTTGTTCACATGGGCACTTCCAGGTCACAAACGATCCCCATCCCCTGTGGAGTCTCTCATGGTTTTCATACTGTCTCCTGTCATCTTCACCTTCTACATGGAGCAGCTTGGAACTCTGCTCACAGATAACATCAACAAGCTTCATCAATATGCTGTTGATACACCACTCTAGTTGAAAGCCACCTTTGCTTCAAATACCCAATGCCTCAATCACTGCATGCACATCACCCAGACCTGGATATTCAGCACCTACCTAAAGCTCAATCCTACCAAGACAGAATATTTAAAATTTGTCAAGAACAACAGATAAGATATGGTACAAACATTGCTTAATGGCATGAATCTTGATGGCTTCAATCCCCAACTCTCCCTGGGTGAGTCCCTTGGATTGATCCTGGAAACCAACCTCACCTTTAAGGAACACATTACCAAAACAACAAAGACAGCCTTGTACCAGCTCTCTATTCTAAAGATATCAAACCAACTCTTCTGCAAAGCACTTCAGAACTGCTGTTTAAGCTGCTGTACTTTTTTGTCTGGTTGATGGCCCTACTTCATGGGCTTCCATTCTCCACATTCATTAACCATCCACATCCCAGCTTCCTCTCCTATCACTCGTTGAGTTTATGCTGGTCGTTGAACATATACTGCATTCTGCTGTTTTTTGAGTAAGTTTGCAATATAGAATTACCATGTGCATACATGCATACATACATAAATACATACATTCATACATACATTGATACTGTGAAAGATGGGTTCTACCTTATAATCCACCTAGTTTTTTTGTGTTTTGATCACCTGGTTTTCCACATTTTATTGTGGGGAGCCTCATAACCTTTGACTCACCCATGGGAAACTCATGGCAAATGGACTGATTGTATTTCCAACCAATGACCTTCTCTTAAGTAATGCAGATGTGACACACCAGGGGTAAGGGGCACTTGACTGGTTACACTTGTGCACACAGGAGTGCACACGTGTAAGGGCTGCATGTGGGCGAAACCTGCCATGCACAGCCTAGTAACCGCAAAAGGCATTGACGTGGGGTAGGTCTCAAAATGTTACTGTGCACTCATAGGGAAAGTTAATGCGGTTTACTATCGTCCCAGAAGCGTCATTCTACTGTACACCTATTGGGAGGGCTGCTTTAGACTGCAGCTTCACTTCCCTTTGGGATACATAGACCAGTGACATATCAAATTGGGGCATAACCTGTTCAGGAAAATCAATTTGGCAAGTTCCAAAAAGGTATCTGTGCAGCAAATGGGTCGTCTAGGATTTTCATATTCTCTGCCTCAGCTCAGGATTAGAGCCCAAGCCTTTTGTCACCCTGCTGTGCCAAGTTAATTACATTTCTCCACAGCTGCAGGAATAGAGGCCTCCCCGCACAAAGGGTGAAATTAAATGGTCTTCCCTCAGCTTCCGGGGGTGAGGGCAGAATGATCAGCATCAATCAATCAGCTGTCACACTGTACCAGGAAGGTCTGCCCAAACCCAGTAAAGAAAGGAGGAAGCCTAGACTTCTAGAGCCAACACAGAAGGGAGCTCTTTTTGAAGATTTGGTGGGAAAGGTATGTCAGCAAGGGGTGGAGCTGAAGCCTCCAGAGCAGATTTGACTAGTAGTGACTCCTTGGTGATGCCATTTTGAAATGTCCCAGGAGGTTGTGCAAGCAAATTGGGATAGGGGCAGATAGGTGATGTCGCACCCCTGAATAGGCCTCACTGCTGGAACCTATCATCCCCACTTAAAAGGACTTGCGCAAAGGGAAGAACTCTCTATTGGTTGTAATTTTTCTGCTGGACACTGTGACTGAAGGCAGAAGCCATGGACAATTGGAAGGAAAACCCCAATGGCATTTGGGCTAGAGACTCTAACTTCAGTTGACTCCCCAGGACCAGTTAGGCTCTCCCCAGTTCCAGCGAAGCTAGTCCCCTTATACTCGCTGAGAAAATGTTGGGGGAAAGACTGGGATTACAGGACAAAGAGGCGAGAGACCTAGAGGTAATCAAGGAGAAAGACTGGCTCAGGAAGGCAGTGGAACCAGATCCCTGCTAAGGTCATCACCTTAGAGGGCAGGATGCCTAAGGAAAGTGCTCCAGGTGCCTATGGCTTGCCACCAGGAGTAATTGGGGCACAAAAGCATGCAAAATGGCAAGGGCCAGGATATCAGCAGGAGATTTGACCTTTGACCCCCCAGAAATCACTAAGCACATAGGGCTCTGGTGTTCGACTGATAAACCCCCGTTGGGTGGGCCAGGGCCCATCTTCTCCACCTTGAGGAGTTGAAGATTAATGTTCCTTGGGAGGGAGTTATGCATGGAGCACCCTCCCCAGTGCTAAGAGAGCATAGGGATACCAACACCTAGGCTGGATTGCCTCAATGTGGGCATGGGTTCCCCAATATTTAGCCCCCACCACAAAAGATGCAGGGAGCACTGTTGATCTCCCCCGGCTGTGACCATGTTCCCAGGACATCCAACACCAGGCCCCAAAAGCAGTGCAACAAGGGGGGGGGGGGTGCACCACACTCCCCTTTGTGTGGCAGGCCTGCCTCACTCCCTATGTACGTGCGTGATGGGAGCAGGTGGCTGCTACATGAGACTGCACCCTGCCCACTGAAGTTGGCAGGAAAAGAAAGGCTCTCGCAGCCGCATGGAGGAGTGTAAGCCATGCAGCTAGATAGGCTCCATGGGCTGCCTCTCAACCAAAGAGGCAGATGGAACAACCCTTCAAAAAAATAAAATAAAGGAATTGCACTCCATGCGGCACGAGACAGGGTGGCTTCAATAAAGGCAGCTGCTCTCCCTGACTCAGCGGGAGAGCTCTAATCAAATATTCCCACTGCCGGAGGAGTGCCCCAAAATGCCCTGCGGGGCTCTATAATTTGGCACATTTTCTCCCCTAGTGGTGGCTCCAGGTAGGCAGGGCCACCACCAACAATATAAAAAGGATGCAGGGAAGCTGCAGAAGCACAGGAACCTCCCATTAGGAGGCCCAAAGACGTATTCTACAAGTATCAATTTTAAGTTGGAGGGTTACAGAAAGGATGATTCGTCCAGGCTTTATGATTATTTTTAAGCCCTCCCCATAGAGGAGCATGTGCTCTTCAGCAGGGAATGCAGCACACTCTAGGTGATACCTTAATTGCCATAATTATTGTGGCCTAATGGTATCTAAAGGAATGTACGTGTTGCACTACCCCCTCTAAGGTTGATGTTTATGATTAGATATTTTGTGATAAAAAATGTGATGCTCTCGAGGTGTTGATTTGATACCTGCTTATAGAATAAGCACACTAATCCATGGGATGTTCGTGTTGTAAATACGTTATTTAAATACTCATACTCACAATGTTCAAAATGTATGCAAAAGGTACATACTTTATTAATATCTCTAAGTGGATATACTCTGAGGTATTAATTATTGCATTTACTCCTAAAATGATGGGGCATATTCTCAAGAACGTGTGATAACCATTGCAAAAGTAACTTAACGCGACATCCAACATCGATGTCTATTGCAGGAAAATTGCGCCATGTTAACAAAGCATTCTTAACACGGCGGTACCATGCGATAGTTTCCAGATAACGGGTCAAATGTCTCCATTAAATTCAATGCCAAGCCACAAAAATGCGAAACGCGAACACACAAAAATCCTGCGATGAGGCAAATCATGGTAAAATAATCAGCAAAAACCAGCGACAGGCCTGCAAATCCCACACGTCTGGTGGGAAAATGCACTATAAAAACAACAGAAACAACATACCAGAAACAATCCAAAGCACATAGAAACATGGATGCACCCTGACAGAGCGCCGAGGCCAACGGGAACCCCACAACCCTCACAGACTACGAGCGAGGAACAACGGGGACGGCCAAAGAGAAGAGGGAGAGGAAGACGGGGTGCAGTCCGCAGCAAAACCAGATCTGCGTCATGGAGGTGACAAAACACTACCATCAACTGACCCACAAGTATTCCACGATGAATGCAGTCAGAGTGATGAGGAGGTCAATCGAGGAGGCCAAGAGGCGCTGGCATGATGTGAAAATCTAAACCAGGCACAAAGCTGCTGCCAACAGGAAGGCAGCAACGGCGACAGGAGGTGGGAGTCCTGCGCCACAGGAGGAGCTGGAGGAAATGGAGGCCACAGTCATCAGTGTGGAGACGGTGCAAGGAGTAGGGAGTACGGACACAGCTCGAGATGACCTGACATGACATCAACAGGGTGAGTAATGACCAGGGACTGGAGGGACGAGCGTGATGGGCACAATGGCACACATACACAATGATGTGTAGCACCTGCACACCCACAATGACCCTGGATCACGTCCCTGCTCCCCGTAGCACACTCCAGCACACACACATTGATGACAATGTGGTACAATGCGCAAACCCGACACTGCAGAACAGAGGACACAACTGGCTCTGTACACATGCGGAAACAGGCCTACTACATCTTACAGAGCTGGAAACTGTGAAAAGGGAAAGGAACACATACAACCTCACATCCGTCATGTAGTCCAAATGTACACGGTCTTGCATTCAAATCCTGCCCCTCCAAAACAGTCACAATCTACTTTGTAACACAGCCTGCATGTAAACAAGAACAATGTGCCAACATACATGTCAACACAATGTCAACAGGCATCACCGCGTCACATTGAAAGGAGACACACAACACCTCCAGTAGAGCACACAAGACCACACATCAGTGCTGCTGGAGAGGACACCACACCTTCAACACTGAGGCCCTACAACAGCCCATCGACATCCCACGCAACCCACCACCAAGACCCGGGCAGCCAAGCTACTTAGAGGAGAACACAGACCCTGCAACAGAACACACAGCAGGAAGCACCCGCACGCACGGCTGGCTCACAACACTTCAGCGACCCACACATGGCACCCCAATGCCAGGTGTCAGAATGCCAAACGGAGGTGGCCGAACAGGTGCGGGTGGGGTCAGAACCCATGGAAGGCAAACTAGATCACATATGTGGGTGTGAATTATCCTCCAGGGACTACCTACACCCCACAAAGATGACCCACACTGCCATATAGACACATGCAGATGCACATTCCCAGTACACAACCACAGCCAGGGGCACGTAAATATCAGTCACACACCCACGTTGGCTCTGCATACGAGGGCCCAGGCAACTCCCCTTATGAATTGAGTGGGTGAAGACACAGCTACAAGTCCAAGCTCCAACCCGCTGCCTGCGGAAACATTTCTGTGCCTGCTGTTACGAGGCACTCACATTTGCTCCAGATTGTTTCTCCTTGATGACGATGTGAACAATGAGAGGACAGGTTTCCAATCCCTCCAGAAACTAGCCGTGTGATACCAAGATATAACTTAGGATCAATCCGATAGTCTCAGGGGGGAAAAAAGGGTTGGGATGACAAGAGGAGAGAAACAAGAAGATTTCAGCGTTCTTCTTTTAGGGGGACCAGGGCTTCTGGGGGATTGAGTATTCACAGGATTCAATAAACAGTAATGTAACTGAATAGTGGCTTAAGTTTTCTGCTAGACTCCTATGTACAAAACACAGAAGATAAACAATGTGTATATCTGTGAGGCAGTATCTTCTTACAGTTATCCTAAACTTGTAACCAAAAGTCTCCAATAATTCTTACCTACAGACTACGTAGGTTTCAACAGAAATTTTGATTGATCTCACAATATACTTGTCGATTTATGCAATCTGCAATAAACAATGCAATCATTAACATACTTTCAAATATGTTTAACAATCATCATAGCATTTAGTTATGTTCAACAGCATGGGTACCTGAATCCTTATATGCCCAGCTTAGGATCAGATACCTTGAGTCCATAGAAGTTCAAACGCAGCAAAAGCAACCTTCTGCCATAAAGGAACAAAGTACTGCATACAGAATAATAGTAGTCAAAACCCCATCTGTGCTGTAGTGATTCTTAGGGCTAACTTTGCATTGCGATAACTATTTTCACACTTTTTAAAAGGTACAATCTTCTTTGTTTTATAAATGTCGTAACACTTGAGATGAAGTGTGCTCCTTCTGTCCAAGAAATATAGTTCTAATAATATGCGCAGTTCAATGAGCAATATTCCAAGTTCTAAAGCAAATGTTTCAAGTTTTAATGTAAGCCGACTCACCGTGGGATAGTTGTCTTCCAAAAAATCCTTTAAATCATGTTTTCTCTGTGCGCTTCTTTTTTAGGGAACACAACACAGAAGAGGACGTTGGACCGGAAACTCAGCCCGGAACTAGAAAGCCAGGAAATTGCTGATGCAAGGCTGTCAAGCAGGAGATGCCGATCGGAAATGCTGGAGACAGGTAAGTGTGTTGAAGCAACGAGTCCAAGTTCTGAATAGTGAAGGGGAGTGGTTTAAATAGTCTCCTAAGCAAGTGCTGGGTGTGGTCCTGGGTGTGGCCCAACTGTCATTCAGGCCCAGGGCTTGTAGCAAACTGGATGTGGATTCCAACTGTCTCTCAGGTCCAGGGATTGCTAGGTGTGGTCCTGTGTGTGGCCCAACTGTCTTTCAGGTCCAGGGTGTGCACAGAATAACTGCACATTATTCTATTACTTACGGCATGATAGAGGCACAGTTTAAGAACATGACATAATACATGAACACAATTTACAGTAAACACATATATGAACAGGATCGCTTTCTATGAGTTGAAATGGAAGAAATCCATACATTAACAGGATGCCTTATACAAGATACCAGTGTTATATTACCATTGACTCTGTTTCTGCTGATATGTGTTCAAATCAAGGTGGACAGGGAAGGAGGCGTGCATGGGACAATACACCTGTAACAGTCCCCCCCGCAAATGAAGCGCGTAACATGACATGGTTTATCAGGATGGATGGCATGAATCCCTCTGATTAATCGATCAGCGGTACATGAGAAGCAGTTTCCCATAATCGTTCCGATGCATCATAACCCTTCCAATCAAGAAGATAATGTAACTTTCCTTTCATTATTTTGAATCAAGTGTACACCGAATCTCAAATTATGGATGATTATTGGAGGTGGAAGGGTATCTTTCCTTGTGAAGGGATGGTGTTGTTTCACTAGGGACACATGAAAAGTGGGATGAATTGTGACATCATCTGGTAACTGTAATTGTTTGGTGACTGGGTTTCTAACCTGCTTTACCGGGAATGGTCCAATAAAACTGGGCTGTAATGTTCTAGGACCTTCTAACTGTATATTTCATGTGGACAACCAAACTAGGTCTCTTACTTTGTACACAGGCTCGGGTGACCTATGTTTATCTGCTTGGACGTTGGCCGGTATTTTATGCTTAGCAAGACATAATTTAGCTTTCTCCTGCATGGTATGTAATTGAGCGGGACACTCTGACACCAATGGTAGAGTAATCGTGGATGGCAAAGATAAGGTAGGAAGGGATCGTGGATGCTGACCGGTTAAAAAATTAAATGGTGAACACCCTAGTGCAGAATGAATACTATTATTGTAAGCAAACTCTACTAACGGGAGGGCTTCTTCCCAACTTGATGTCAGGATAGAAGTTAAACAACGTAAACCTTGCTCCAAGTACTAAATAACTTTTTCAGCCTGTCCATCGGTTTGTGGATGGAAAGTGGAACTTAATGCCACATGAATTCCTAATTGGGTACACAAGGTTTTCCAGAATTTGGAGTTAAACTGGGGGCCTCGATCAAATATAATTTTACTGGACAGACCGTGCAACCTTACCACGTGATTTAAGAAAATAGTGCTAAATTCCATGGCTGTGGGTAATTTAGTGAGTGGATTTGAATGGACTCATTTTGGATAGTAAGTCTACAATTACCAGGATGATTGTGCATTTATTTACTTTGGGTTGGTCAGTGACAAGATCCACACTAATAGTGTGCCAGGGTACCAGAGGAATGGGTAAGGGATGTAGTAAGCCCGCAGGTGCAATATGTTGGGTTTTATTTTGTGCACAGGTTGGACATGATTTGACTAATTTGCGGATATCATCTCGAATGTTTTCCCACCAAACGTTTCTTGTGTATAACTCCAACGTCTTGTGTGAACCTGGATGTCCTGCTAAACATGAATCATGATGCCAGGCAATGATTTGTTGTCTCAATTCTTTTAATGGAATAAACAACTTATTATTATGAAATAGATAGCCATTTCTTTTGGAATTCCTGGTGTTTTGTAACCATTTTTGTGTATCAATTGTTTGAGATGCGGTCCTAAAATCTTGAAAGAATGAATCAACCTGAGTCAGGGCAACTATCTTGTTTTCGGGTATGATGCTAGGTGCCGTGGTGGAATTTCCTTTTTTTCTTTTTCACTAATTCTGGACAGCGTGTCAGATAGCAATTGTTGTTTACCAGGACAATAGGTCATAATAAAATCAAACTCACTAAATAATAGTCACCATCTCCTCTGTCTGGGAGTAAGGGCTCCTTTTTTTCTTTTTCACTAATTCTGGACAGCGTGTCAGATAGCAATTGTTGTTTACCAGGACAATAGGTCATAATAAAATCAAACTCACTAAATAATAGTCACCATCTCCTCTGTCTGGGAGTAAGGGCCTTACAGAATAAAAAAAATGGAAATTTGTATGATCGGTGCAGATGGTTTTCGTATGTTTTGCCCCTAGAAGATGATGTCTCCATTCAGTGAAAACAGCCTTAATAGCTAACAGTTTGCGCCCTTCTATCGTATAGTTTTGTTCTGCCTGTAATTATATTCTGGAGTAGTATGCTATTGGATGCAGGTGTCCTGTGTTAGGATTCTTTTGTAAAAGAACTCCTCCCAAAGCAGTCTGAGAAGCATCAGCTTCCACAAAGAATGGGTGATCAGGATCTGGATGACACAGAATAGGGGCTTAGGTGAATACTTGTTTTAATTTTTTGAAAGCAGTTTCAGGATTATCAGTCCAGCAAAAGGATTTTCCTTTTTTCAATAACTGAGTTATAGGTGAGACAATTTCAGAAAATTGGGCAATAAACCATCTGTAAAAGTTTGAGAAACCCAACACTCGTTGAATATCTTTTATTGATTTAGGAAATGGCCAATTAAAAACAGCATCTATCTTTTTTGGATCCATAGTGATCCCTTTAGGGGACACGAAATAACCTAAAAATTCTACTGTGTTGGTGTGAAATATGCATTTTTCTAATTTATCATATAGAAAATGTTCATGTAGTCTTTGTTGGATGGCGCGCACATGTTGGATGTGTTCTTCATTCCTAGAGTAAATTAAAACATCATCTACATAGACAATGGCGCAGACATCCAGAAAATCATGTAGCACTTCGTTAATATAATATTGGAATGCTGCCGGAGCATTATACAATCCGAACGGCATTACTGTTTACTCGAAAAGTCAACATTTTGTGCGGAAGGCGGTTTTCCACTCGTCATCGTATTTGACATGGATGAGATGATAAGCACACTGCAAGTCCAATTTAGTATAAATGGTGGACCCCTTGACTTGATTTAACAATACAGGGATCAGGGGTAAAGGCTAATGATTTTTTATCGAACCTTATTTACTGAGCAGTAATCATTACATGCGCGGAAATCTCCAAATTTCTTTGCCACGAAAAAGAGTGGTGATGAGACAGGTGAAGTGGAGTGTCTAATAGAACCTAGTTGCAACAATTTGTCTAAATATTTTTTAAGATATCTCGTCTCAGGATCAGTCAGGGCATATATCCGACTACAAGGCAAAATTGCTCCTGGCACTAGATCTCTTCTATAATCATACACCCTATGGGGTGGCAATTGCGTGGCCCGAACTGGGTCAAATACTGCAGAGAAGTCTCTATACTGTTCTGGTAGAGTAGTAATGTGGTCCTGCGTGGAAGCACAATATAATGGATGTATGGGGTCTTGTGTCATGTGTTCTTCAAAAAGCAGAATCCAAAGTTACAGTCCTTTGGACCCAATCAATCTTTGGATTGTGCAATTTTAACCAAGGAATTCCTAGAATGACTCCAAATGTAGGGGTGTCAATAAGGTCGAACGTGGTTTGCTCAGTATGACCATTTTCTCCAACAAGTATCAAAGGTGGGGTATGGAAACAAATCAAACTAGAGGACAAGGCAGAGCCATCAACTGCCCTTACAGGCTTTTGTTCTGCTTTTGGAATGGATGCCAAATTTATGGTCCAGTGCTATGTCAAAAAAGTTCCCTGTAGCACCAGAATCAATAAAAACAGACAAACTATACCTTTGTGGGTCAGAAATATTAACAGTAAGTCGTATAGGCATATGGCGAGGGACACAATTAATAGTGTTTGCAGCATATTGAGAGATCTTGATGTCATCACTTCCCAAAGGAGCGATCTCTACATCCTTTGAGACATTTAGTTTTCCAACTTTGGGTTTTATTGAGCACTCTCAAGCAAAGTGCCCTGCTTTGCCACAATAAAGACAAAGGTTTCCTTTTTTTCGTCTATCTTTCTCTTCTCCAGTCCATGGGTCTTTAAGACCTCCTATTTGCATGGGTTCTGATTTGTCGTCAACATCTTTTTTCTGAGGCGTGATTGAAATGAGTCTTGTGTCAAATCGGGGTTTGCCCTGTTTTCTTTCTCCAAGTCTGTGATCTAGCTTTCCCACCAAATCCAAGAATTCAGAGTAATCATCAGGTAAGTTTACAATATGGGCTAAAGAGTCTATTACATCATCTCTTAAACCTCTATAAAAAAGAGAAATATGTTTCTCTTTGGGCGAATGAGTTTCAGATAAGAGGCGATTAAAGGTGGTCATGTAAGTAATGAGGTCCTTAGAACCCTGTCTCAGATTTAAAAGTTCTTTGTCACTAGCTTGAATGAACGTATGACGTGCAAAGAGGCGGGACATGACATCTTTAAAACGAGTGTAGTTGTGTAAAAGTGGATCATTATTTTCTATTAAGGGTATTGTCCAATTTGCGGCTACACCACCTAGGTAAGAAATAATAAATGCTATTCTCTCAGTATCAGACGGGAAAACCTATGGCTTACATAAGAAATGCAACTGACACTGACTCATGAATGAAGCAAACCGGGAAGTATAATCTAAAAATCGGTCAGGGTTAGCCAGGGGATCTGGACTTGGTGTAACCACTGTTACCTGAAAATTTTAATCAGAAGGTTGAGGACTAAAACCTGTTTCTGCTACAGGACTTTGACCAAATCTAGTTGGCACTATAAATGGGCTAGGGTCGGTCTCTTCGGGTTCTCTCCATTGTGTGAAGCTTGCTCTACTCTTTAATATTTCTTCTCTCAGTGTAGGATTTCCCTGTTTTATTTGCTGCATTTCTTCTTGTAATTTTCTAATGATGTCCGCTAACTGCGCAGTTGGGTCTGTGACTTCCATACTGAATCGTTATCAAGATGAAAACATTGGTGGGCTTGGACTTCTGTTACGAGGTACTCACCTGCGCTCCAGATTGTTTCACCGTGATGAAAATGTGAACAATGAGAAGACAGGTCCCCAATCCCTCTAGAAACTAGCAGCGTGATAAAAAGATACAACTTAGGATCAATCCGGTAGTCTCAGGGGAGGAAAAGGAGTTGGGATGACAAGAGAAGAGAAACAATAAGGTTCCCATCGTCTTCTTTTAGGGGGGCCAGGGCTTCTGGGGGCTTGAGTATTCACAGGATACACTAAACAGGCATGTAACTGGATAGTGGCTTGAGTTTTATACTAGACTCCTAAGTACAAAATACAGAAGATAAACAATGTATACATCTGTGAGGCAGTATCTTCTTACAGTTATTATAAACTTGTAACCAAAAGTCTCCAATAATTCTTACCTACAGACTACGTAGGTTTCAACAGAATTTTGGGTTGATCTCACAATCTACTTGTCAATTTATGCACTCTGCAATAAACAATACAATCATTAACATACTTTCAAATAAGTTTAACAATCATGATAGCATTTAGTTATGTTCATCAGCATAGGTACCTGAATCCTTATATGCCCAGCTTAGGATCAGATGCCTTAAGTCCACAGAAGTTCAAATACTACAAAAGTAACCTTCTGCCATATAGGAACAAAGTACTGCATACAGAATATTAGTAGTAAAAACCACATCTGTGCTGTTGTGATTCTGACGGCTAGCTTTGCAACACAAAAGAGGACGTCGGACCGGAGACTCAGCCCGGAACTAGGAAGCCAGGAAATTGCCGATGCAAGGCTGTCAAGCAGGAGATGCCGATCGGAAATGCTGGAGACAGGTAAGTGTGTTGAAACAACGAGGCCAAGTTCTGAATAGTGAAGGGGAGTGGTTTAAATAGTCTCCTAAGCAAGTGCTGGGTGTGGTCCTGGGTGTGGCCCAACTGTCTTTCAGGTCCAGGGCTTGTAGCAAACCGGGTGTGGCTTCCAACTGTCTTTCAGGTCCAGGGATTGCTAGGTGTGGTCCTGGGTATGGCCCAACTGTCTTTCAGGTCCAGGGTGTGCACAGAATAACTGCACATTATTCTATTACTTACGGCATGATAGAGGCACAGTTTAAGAACATGACATAATACATGAACATAACTTACAGTAAACACATATATGAAAAGGATGGCATTCCATAAGTTGAAATGGAAGAAATCCATACATTAAAAGGATGTCTTATACATGATACCAGTGTTATAATATCATTAACTCTGTTTCTGCTGATATGTGTTCAAATCAAGGTGGATAGGGAAGGAGATGTGCATAGGACAATGCACCTGTAACACCCACTGTGCACAGCACAATGTAATGTTGTAGGGCCCAGGACCCTAATGAATACAACAAGACCACAGGGACACACACAGATATTATGTTGAACTGGCTACGGCCACGTGTGCCCGGCCCCTTTATTGGCAGGACCACATGTACAGTGATGCCTGTGCTGGATGTGTGTGGGGTGAGTATAATACAAGCCCTCACGGAATGCTTGTTGCTGGCAACAACTTGAACAGTGGACACCAGTGCAACGGAAACTGTAAACACCTGCATAACAGAGTTAACTGCTGAACAACATGGAGGGAGCCGGTGCAAGTACAGGGGTCACCAACATGCGAACAGAAGTGTCAGTGAGTTGCAGTGCACTGAGGTTGGGGCACTAGAGCTGAGTGCGCTCATGTGATCAAAATGACTAAGCTTCTGCCCATTCAGGATATTCCTCGTGCAGATGCAGTGGGGTGTGTTAAGCCTGCATCATCTTCCTCATCAACATGACAGGTCTCCCACACTGCTCGAGGTGACATTGCTGCGCAACCTCTCCTCAGAAAAAAACTCAATTAGCAATGGTCCATGGGTTGTGGTGCACTGAGTCAGTGGCACCTGGAGTGCTGAGCAGGGGATCAGGGGCAGATGATGGCATACACAACAGGTGTGAGCAACTCCGTCAGTCTGCCAGTACCACTATTTCGACTCTGGCAGATGGCAGTGGAGGTGGTCCTGGCAATGGTGGCGTGTGCCTCCTGCGTTGATGCCACCTCCGGGCCGCTCAGGACTCGAGTGGATGTGTGAGCCCTGGTGGAATGCAGTTGAGTTCGGAGGCAGCGGACAGGGCAGGGCCATATACATACGGTGTTTATGACCCCAACACCTCAGTCTCAGAGGTCATCCAATATCACAGAAGAAAGGGTCCCGGACTTTAGCAGCACAGAGTTAGTGGCCTCTGATGCACAGCGGCCAGCACAGGCACCCCGCCACAGGACAGTGGCTTTCAGTACACTGAGGTAGGACCACACAGACTGATTGGGTCCTCGTCGAAGGTGAATGTGGGGGAGGGTTATGGGGAACACCAATTCAGTATTAGCTACATGAGGATGAAAACTAACCCCTAGTCCATAGAGTCAGATGCCACCAATGTACGACCAGTGAGTGTCCATGAATTTCGGGGAACAAACTTAGTGGCACCTGGGCTGAGAGGAGATGCAGTCTGCGATGATGCCGGTACACTGTTATGAACTCCGCCATTGCTAAATGAAGACTCAGTCCCAAATGTGTGATCTACTATACCACAGTGTAGGCCAGAGGCAGCAGTCAGCAGTGGCCCACAGCCACGTGTCGTAGGGCCGTGATGCACAGAGTAAGTGACACAAGTGCAGTTGTCCGTATTGTTTGATCACCTCCGTAATGATGATATTTTTCTCCTCCCAAATGCAACGAGTCATCCTCTTACACCTCTCCTTGCGTGTATTGATATGTAATCTGCCTTAGAAAAATCGATGGTCAGTTCCAATTGTGTGACCTACTCAAGCACAGCATAGGCCGAGAGCCGTAGTCTGCGTGGGTCCACAGAATCTTGTGATTGTGATGCATTACTAAGACCTGGTGGCGCTAAATTGAAGGGAGTATAGTGACATAAACTCAGCCATAATTAATGTGCTCGGCCATGGTATAATCACGACTCAGTTCCAAATGTGTGACCTACTAGTCCGCTGTGTCAGCATGTAGAGTACATGAAGTGGCTGTGAGTGTCGTAGCAGGAGACCAGTGTCGCGGGCCTCGGGCTTGGAGGCTTGCACCAGCATGTGGTGGGCCCGCTTGACACACGCCGGTGTCGGCAGATGGGCATTGAGGCCTGGATGCGCAGGGGCAGGTAAGACAGGTTCGGGGACCAGCTGCCCGTGGTACAGCTGGTGCACAGGATCTCAGGCAACCCCGCTTATGGTGACGGCGTCGGCCTCATGGTGGGGTGATAGGCGAGACGTTGGACATTCCGGAAGAAGACCACACCCAGAACGATGTGCTCATGCTTGTGTACAGCTACAGTACAGCGATCTTCCCCACTGGCTGGGGTGACAAGGTTGCGTCCACTGTCCACTACACTCCAACCACCAGCGGTGTGTGTTGACAGGGATAGGTGTGTGTTGCCTCCATACCACATGCTGGCCATCACATCCACGCCACACTTGGCATTGTGTACATTCTCATTCATCAGTCACATGCCTCCTTTGTACATGCCGGGTACCCACCTCTTCCGACATGATGCTATTGTGTGGCTGAGGTGGCATGCCGTTGATGGCTAATATCCATGGCTGGGCCATGTTACCACAGTGAGTTGTGCTGTCGTGTCTGGTGGGTGTGCATGTTGTATGTGAGCTTGTGATGTGTGTATTTCCTGTGTTGTGAGTTGCATGATTGTGAAGTTGAGGTGTGTGGTGTGTGCATTTGGTATTAGCCAACGAGCAGTGCATTTCTGTGGGTGCTATCCTGGAAGAGCTGGTTGATGTTGGACTATCGGAGGAGTATGAATCATGCAAACTGACTGGGTCGTTGGCGCTGACGTTGGCGCAGTTCCCCGGTGGTTCACTAGTGCCTGCACATTAGTGGGATACGTGCACTTTCTGTTGCGTTTATTATGTACAATATCGTCAGGGGGCACAAGTACGACATGTGTGCAGTCAATTGGCCCCAACACGTGTGCAAGCCAGCTATGTCGCAGATGGCTTGCTTGGTCTCCAGCTGTCCCTGTGCAGTGTGGGGGAAGTATAGATAGTGGGGTATGAACAAATTCTTGATATTTTTGCTACGTCTAATCAGCCCCTGTCAGTCCCGGTTCTTTACTCCAGGGTACCCAAGAAGGAGGCTTTTACGTCTTTTAACACTGTCTCGACCGAACGCTACTTGAATAAAATGTTGGTTTGCAAATCCGCTTTGAATCCATGTCCGGCTCAATTATTCAGCTCACTCGCCCCTCTCATCATTTCTCTGTTGAATTCAATCTGGAACACCTCATTACAAACGGGTCATTTCCCTATGTTGTGGAAACAGGCCATTCTGATCCCAATTCTTCATGATTTGCAATCTGGATTTAGGTCCGGTTACAGTACCAAGTCTGCACTCTCTACTGATGAGGAAAACTATCCCGAAACCCAGGCCATGTCTCGGGTCCAGAGACCTTGGGGATAACGAGTAACTACTCGCACCAACTTTGGTGAACTTCTTACAAACTTTGTTTTCACTCGACGATCTACATGCACTACAAATACCAGAGTGCTTAGGGGCGACCCGGAGGAGAGGTTAGCGGTGTGCAATCCATTGCGGTATTCTACTTAAAGCGCTCCCATGAGCATTGAGCTAGCGAGCTCCTGGAGACGCACCTGCGTGCCGGAGAGGCATTACGGCCTGTGATGGGTACTTGGCGGCCTTCTCATCCACCCCATATATTTCTCTACTGATGAGGGAAACTATCCCGAAACCCGGGCCATGTCTCGGGTCTAGAGACCTTGGGGTTAGTAACTACTCGCACCAACTTTGGTGAACTACTTACAAACTTTGCTTTCACTCAACGAACTACATGCACTACAAATACCAGAGTGCTTAAGGGTGACCCGGAGGAGAGGCTAGCGGTGTGCCATCCATTGCAGTATTCTACTTAAAGAGCTCCCATGAGCATTGAGCTGACGAGCTCCTGGAGAGGCACCTGCGTGCCAGAGAGGCATCAGGGCCTGTGACGGATACTTGGCGGCCTTCTTATCCACCCCAGATATTTCTCTACTGATGAGGGAAACTATCCCAAAACCCGGGCCACGTCTCGGGTCTAGAGACCTTGGGGATAACGAGTAACTACTCGCACCAACTTTGGTGAACTACTTACAAACTTTGTTTTCACTCGACGATCTACATGCACTACAAATACCAGAGTGCTTAGGGGCGACCCGGAGGAAAGGCTAGCAGTGTGTGATCCATTGCGGTATTCTGCTTAAAGCACTCCCATGAGCATTGAGCTGATGAGCTCCTGGAGACGCACCTGCGCACCGGAGAGGCATTAGGGCCTGTGACGGATACTTGGCGGCCTTCTCATCCACCCCAGATATTTCTCTACTGATGAGGGAAACTATCTCGAAACCTGGGCCATGTCTCGGGTCTAGAGACCTTGGGGATAACGAGTAACTACTCGCACCAACTTTGGTGAACTACTTACAAACTTTGTTTTCACTCGACAATCTACATGCACTACAAATACCAGAGTGCTTAGGAGAGGCTAGCGGTGTGCGATCCATTGCGGTATTGCACTCCTGGAGGTGACTGAGACTATTCGCGAATGCGTGGACACAGGCGAGGCAGCTATGCTTGTGCTCCTTGGCCTGTCTGCGGCATTCGATACGGTCTCCCATGCCATATTGATAGAAAGCCTATATAGTCTCGGGATTCAGGGCACCACTCTGGCCTGGATCAGATCCTTTCTAAGTGGTCATACTCAACGGGTCCACCTTCAACCTTTTGTCTCAGATTAAAAAACACTAAGTTGCGGTGTCCCTCAGGGCTCTGTCCTGAGCCCCCTGTTTTTTAATGTCTATCTAGCACCCCTGGCTACGGTGGTTGAATCATGTGGGGTCATAGGGATGTCTTATGCTGATGACACACAACTTGTATTTTCATTTAGAGATCACTCTGACTCTAGTTTCTCCAACTTTAGACACTGCCTGAGCAACATCTCGTCCTGGATGGATCTCAGCACTCTCAGGCTCAATTCGGATAAAACCAAGGTGTTGCTTTTTAATCAAAAAATCCCCCTCTGCCCTTACTTTGGTGGCCACCTGAGTTGATCCCTCCTCCTATACCAGTGAACTCTGCTCATAATCTTGGTTTCCAATTTGACAACGAATTGTCTTGCAAGGCTCAAATAAATAAGGTCACCTCGGCGGGCTTTGGAAAGCTTTGCATGATTTTTAAAATTCTCCCTTTTCTGCCCATGGACACATGTAGGACCAATGTTCACGCCCTTAATACATCACACCTGGACTACGTGAACAGTCTGTATGTGGGAGCACCAGCCTTTTTGGTAAAACACCTGCAGATTGTACAGAATGTGGTGGCAAGAATTATATGTATCATTCCTTATCGTCACTCAATTTCTCCTCATCTAAAAAAGTTACACTGGCTGCCTGTGACAAGCCGCATACTGTTCAAATCTCTGGTCCTGGCATTTAGATCAAAAAGGATCAAGGGCCTGCTTATCTCATAGCCAGACTTAAGCTTGCCCAGTCTAATCGAACACTTAGGTCGAATCATCTGTGGCTCTTACGCTCTCCCCGAATATGTCGCTCCAGAATGGGGGGGGCAGAGCCTTCACCGTATTACTGCTCAATCATGGAACAGCCTGCCATTATCTATTCGTATGATTGAATCTGAATGCCTGTTTTAACACAATTAAAAAACCTGGCTGTTTTCGAACCCTTAGCCACGCTGAGATTCCGTCCGTAGCACCGGGACACCCCCGTTGGGGTTGGCTGTGCGCTCTATAATCTTCAAAAATAATTTTAAAAAAAATAATTGGTGTAATTCATGACCGTTGTGAGGGACTTGGATTGGCCTGGCTGTGTGACTCCTCTGACTCGTGCGGATGTTGGTTGGAGGGTACAGGAGGCCAACAGGTGCATCACGGCCAGCAGCTTGGTCTGAGGTGGGATGTTGGTTGTCCGCTGTGTTGGTACCGTCAGCCTGTGGACAATGGTGGTCAGGATGCGGAGGTGGGTTGTCCCGATGAGCATGTAGGGGGCAATGAAATTCTCTGGTGTTGGGTCTGTGAGGTTGGTGCATTTTCTGAGGGTAGCTGTCTTTGTCTGCGCTGGCTCAGTGTTGGTCCGCGGGGCGGTGAGGGTCTGGGGGGTGGGGGGTCCTGGTGGTGGTGACAGTGGGGGTTGTGGCCCTCTTGGGTTCCCAGCCCGTATGTTCAGTCGCTCTATGGCATGTGTTGTTCTTCAGGTGTGGCTCTGGGCTAGCCTCCTTTTTGTGGTGCATGATGTCATCCAAATTTGCACCAGGTCAGAGCAGTTGTTAGTTTCCTGCTGCTAACGTACCTTATTGCATGTTTTGTGATCTTATCACCAATCTGGCTGGTCATTGAGAATGTTGCAGAGTGGTTATGTTGCAGCTTTTGGCACAAGAATGCTTACTCTGTATCTCATTAGCGATATTTGCCAGGGGTGTCTGTGGTGATGTTTTATGCGGCTGCTTTTGCTGGTGAACTGGTGATATCAGCTGTTAGCACCAGCTTGTGAATGGGGTGATAGATTTATTGCCACTTTGGCTGCGATAAAGTGCAGTTAACTCGGTGATAGCTCCTTGAGAATATGCCCCGATGAGGTTTGACATGTGGTTTCCTGAGCTTGACTCTTTTAGGAGGTCAGAGGTGATCACGCTATGCCATCAAATGTAGTGCAATCAGCCTTTAGTATATTTGTAAATTACTGCATGATATTGAGTAATGTGTTTGTAATAAATATACTTTGTCTTTTTCTTTTAAAAAGCATAGACTGGACAATCATATATTGAGTGATGTTATTGTGTGCTAGTGAATGGTGATTAATAGCCCAAGCCACCTCCCTTGAGTAGGCCCTGGACTGCTGTACTCTGCTACCCTGAGAGAGTCAAGCTCTACAGTGGGTTGTTTGGTTCCCAGTGGAGGGCAAATGGGAACCCATTACTTTTGTAGGCCACAAAACAAATGACCTGTAACATACATAGCTGAAATGAATTGCATTGTGCTTGCAAGGCCTCCTTTTGAGAATGCCTTTGAGGAAAAGATACAATTACTTTTATGACAGAAAATGACTCCATAAAGGAAGGAGGCCCTTACTGTTGTAACTGAAATACTGTGGCGGCTTCTCTCCTTTTTGTATGCCATTATGCATACACACTTGTTATATTCTGCTCCATCATCCACAAGAACAGCATCAGGGTCTCGACTAGCACCAACAACGCGCTCAACACCGCAAACACATGCATTTTCAGATCCACACAGAACCTACCTCCACCCTCAGAGGCACCCTTGTCTACCAGCACCCCGGACCTCGAACCCAGCTCAGCGACTCTGTCGCCGACTTGATCAGCACGCACGCCCTGACCTCCACCGACACCATCCTCCTCCGAGAACTGAACTTTAACCTTGAGAACAACATCTCCACAACCCTGATCGATAACCTCGCAATCTTGGACTGAAGCAACTCGTCAAAATGCCCACCCACTCCGCCAGCCATACGCTCGATCCCGTCTTCTCCTCAAGCCCGCACACCTCCATCAGTCACACCACAGAAATCCTCTGGACCGACCACCGCTGCATCCACTTTGCCTTCCAGAAGCCCACGACGCTGACCACAGCCTCAGACGCTGGATCGAGGACTGCACCAACACCTTCGCCCCGCTGAAGAAACCCTCTCACAGAGACACCAGAAAGAGGGCCAGCTGGTTCACTCCAGAACTCCTAGCTTCCAAGCAAGCCTGCCGGAAGCTAGAGAAGAAATGGCACAGTGAACAAACTCCTGACAGCTACTCAGCACACAAGGACGCCATCTGCAACCACCACCACCTCATCAGGGCGGGCAAGAGGACCTCCTTCAAAGACCGCCTCAACAACAATGCACACAATAGCAAGGAGCTCTTCAACGTCGTGAAGGAACTCTCCAACCCCAGCTCCAACACCAATGACATCCCGCCGTCGCAAGCCCTGTGCGACTCCCTCTCCACCTTCTTCCAAGATAGCAGACATCCACGACAGCTTCAACACCCAGACAGCCCCAACAGATAGCAACAAAACAGACCCTCCGCACACCATTAATCATGGGCCAAAAATCCGTTCTTCTTGCGAAATGTGCCGATGTTCGTCAATTTCGTTTTCCGCGAATTTCGCAAAATTGCCACAAAATTCGCAAATTCGCTCGCGGGCGTTTTTTTTTTTTTGGATGGCCAGCTCACTCAAGGGACCAAAGTTACAGGCACACACTGTCACTGGAGGCAAATCTTCTGGCCCTTTACGCAGCTGCAGTGTAGGAAAAGCACTATACTTTTACCCAACGTGGTAGCACTTACTGATTAGCCAGTAGAAAGTACTCCAGTTAAGTAGAGGTATTGCACATGACAAAACGGTGGCATCTTCGTGGATAACTATGCAGGGCAGGATTCATTCTAGCACGGTGCTCCTGTCACAAAAATTAAACCTCAACAGGAAGCCCTTAAAGATATAAATAAAGCAGGTGACCGAGTTGAAGCTCACATTCAGTAATGTTTTAATCAGCCCAAAACATTAGTGAGCACGGTCAATGCTGGGCAAGTGTGCTTTAACCCCATATCTGCTGTCAAAAATAAGCTGTAATGCTGGAGGGAGGTATTTGAATCCATGAGTTTCTCGAGCGCAATCCCCGTGTAGTTCCTGTGACCAGGAGGCTGCTTTTTCCTCACCTGCTGCCCTGCTCGCTCTCTGACCCTTTATACGCAAGAGGCATGTTGACACGCATAGAAGCCCCATCCATTTGGCCCCGCACCACACACTAGCGGTATAAAACGTCTTCCCGCCCTTTCCCAACTATGATGGACAGCTCACTTAAGGGACCCCGGCGCCTTTTGGTGCGGTGGCAAAGTTACAGGCACACATGGTCAGTGGAGACAAACCATCTGGCCCTTTACGCAGTTGGAGAGTAGGAAAAGCACTATACATTTACCCAACAAGGTAGCACTTACTGGATTAGCTAGTAAAAAGTCATCCAGTGCAAATAAAAAAAAAATCCGCGAGTTTGCGGGAAAGTCCGCAAATTCACTGATTTTTTTGCGATTTCGCACGAATTAGCGGACAACAGATCCGCAAAATTCACCCATAGTTATCGACCATGACCCCCTGCTAGCCTGGGCCAGCGTGAGCATCGATGACACCATCAAGACCATGCGCACAATCCACTCCGGCTCTCCGTCAGACCCATTCCCGCACCACGGCTTCAACAGAGCAAGCAGCTCCATCGCACCCCACGTCATCAATCTCTCCCTCGAGACCGCGACCTTCCCAGTGATATGGAAACACGCCGAGATCAACGCCCTACTCAAAAAACCTAAGGCAGACCCAAGAGACCTCAAGAACTTCTGGCCCATCTCTCTGCCCCCTTCCCGGCCAAGGTCATTGAGAAAACCGTCAACAGACAGCTAACCTCATACCTCAAAGAAAACAGAATCCTGGACCCTTCCCAGTCAGGGTTCCGCAGCAACCACAGCACCAAGAATGCCCTCATCGCCTCCACCGATGACATCAGGACCCTGCTGGACAACGGCGAGACCGTAGCACTCATCCTCCTAGACCACTCTGCCGCCTTCGACACCGTCTGCCTCCGCATACTACTCACATGCCTCCACGCAGCAGGGTTACGAGACAAGGCTCTGGATTGGACCACATCCTTCCTCTCTGGCAGAACCTAGAGCTTCCACCTCCCCCCATTCTGTTCCAAAACCTCTGAGATCATATGTGGAGTACCCCAGGGATCCTCCCTCAGCCCGACACTGTTCAACATTTACATGGCCATGCTCGCACACGTAGCCCAACAGCATGACCTCAACATAATCTCCTACACCGATGACACTCAGCTGATCCTCTCCCTCACCAAGGACCCCATCACCGCCAAAGCCAACCTCCACAAAGGAATAAAGGTCGTCGTCGACTGGATGAAGACCAGCTGTCTGAAGCTGAACTCAGACAAGATGGAGGTCCTCGTCCTCGGCTCCAACCCCTCAGCCTGGGACGACTCCTGGTGGCCGACAGCACTGGGGGCAGCCCTGACACCCACCGACCATGCACGCAACCTGGGAATCATCCTCGACTCAACGCACTCAATGACCAAGCAAGTCAACGCCGTCTCCACTCCATCTTCAACACTCTCAGCATGCTCTGCAAGATCTACAGATGGATCCCGACAGATACAAGAAAGTCACCCAGCCCTCGTCAGCAGCAAACTCGACTACAGAAACACCCTCTATGCGGGAGCCCAGGCCAAGTTCATCAAACGACTACAACACTTCCAAAACATCTCAGCACAACTGATCCTCGATGTACCATGCCATGGCCACATCACCCCCCACCTAAGAAACCTAAACTGGCTCCCCGTCAACAAGAGGATTTCCTTCAAGCTCCTCACCCACGCACACAAGCACTCCACAAGACCGGCCCAGCCTACCTCAACAGACGGCTCTCCTTCTACATCCCCAACCACCGGCTACGCTCCACCGACCACTCACTCGCCACTGTCCTGCGCACCCGAAGAACAACCACCCGTGGGAGATCCTTCTCCCACATCGCCGCCAAGACATGGAACATTCTCCCACTGAGCCTACGACAGACCTAAGACCTGCTGACCTTCAGGAGGATACTCAAGACCTGGCTGTTCGATCAATAGCGCCCCACCCCCAGTGCCTTGAGACCCTCGCAGGTATGTAGTGCGTTTTACAAATGATTGATTGATTGATTGATTGTGCTAGAATTGGCTTGTTTAGACAATTGTAATTCACTACTCCTTCTGTGCTGGGTGTGACTTATCTGCAAAGGCAAATGCAAGCTGTTGGAATGGGCAAATACAATGTCAATGAATATTATGATATGTGCAGGCCCGACAACAACAATATCAATAAACATGATGTCAATGTATGCCACAAACTAAGCATGTACAACAGCAACAATACCAGCAGAGGTTACCCGCATCCGCAGAAGCAGAACAGGTGGGAGAGCCTTCTCCTACTTCACTGCCAAGACCTGGAACGAGCTCCCTATGAACATCCGACACTCCTGACCCTGCACACGTTCAGGAAGGACCTCGAGACCTGGCTCTTTGATTGATCCGGAGCTGCTCCCCCCCCAGCGCCTTGAGACCCTCACGGGTGAGTAGCGTGCTTTATAAACCCCTGATTGATTGAATGTCAATGTATGCATAAAAGACAATGTTGTTACCAGTAAAAGCAATATCAATCTATGCCATTATTTAAGAATGCATAGGAGGTCAAGTGAACTCGCCTCATTGCTACTGGATGTACTCAAGGTGACCTTCCCATCAACCCAGAGTCGGAGAAATGTGGTCAGGCAGGTTGTGCAACCCACACCCATGCCTATCGAATATCAGGTCACTGGTGGGGTCTCTCTTAACCCAAAAAAAATGCACACCCAGAGAAAACCCTGATAGTTTCCACAGATAGATAGTTGCACCACAAAAAGATCCAAGGCAAATGATCCCAATAAAACACATTTGTCCAAAGGCTCGTATTCCCCCCAAAATACCACAAAGCTAGATTCTACATGTAGATAGAAACATTCAGCCAACCAGGACATGACATGCTTGCCACACGTAGTGATCATGCGCTTTTCATGCCAGACATCTGGACACATACACACTGGCCCATATGAGCTCTCCTCGAGAGCCATCTGTTTCACCAGCTTGTTAATTTATGACTGAGATGCTTTTCAGAAATTAAAATGTATATAATGCCAGCCAAACTTGTTACATGGAGAGACTTTACTCATACACTTAGGGGAATACGTTCAAAAGAAGTGGCAGAGTGAGGCATTAGCCGTCATGGCTGAACGCTTCACTCTGCCACTTCAGAAACGCACTTCAGAAATATGGTGCAGCCTTGCATTTCCCCCTATGTTGGCGCTACGCTTAGCAGTGTAGCACCAACTCAGGCACCCTTGCACCATAGTGCAATGGTGTCTCTATGCAGGGGAAGATCGTTTATGTGCAGGAAGGGTCACCTTCCTGTACATAAATAATCCAAGGCTTTTTGTTTTTTCAAAGTGTGCTGCACAAGGCAGCACACATGGAAAAATCCAAAAACAAGGAGAAATAAATAATTTGTCCTAGTTTTGCCAACTTAATACCAGGTTTCCCCTGGTCTTAATTTTGGCGCAGCCTCCTATTTAAGCTGCCCTTGTAAATAGGGGTCAGAGTCAAAATCAAAGGGTGTTGCAGAGGAACGCTGACTGCAACACCCACTGCCCACCACTTTCATGCTAAGCATAGCATGAAAGGGGGCCTTATTTACAAGGCAGTGTTAAGTGGCTTAACGCTGCATTGTAAATAGGGCGGAGCCCCTATCCCAATCGAAGAATCACAAAAAGTGACATTCTAGTGGTAATAGGGGCTAGTACATATGCCCCTTTGTGTCAAGACTCTCCCAGCTGCTGTGTTTAATCAAACCGACGTGTTCCTGTTTTGCCAAACGCCTCTACTCTTTTCATTTCTTTAAGGTAAATTCATATTCGAGCATCAAAACTACAAAAAGAGGATTTGCTATTTTGCATACATAAAATAGCTCTCGGAGTTCTGATCATTTTGTCTAGGCCTATAAACATTACCATTTGGCTTATTATGTGCATCATGGTGCATTTTGGGCTGTAAAATTCGAATGTGACGCACCATGAAGATAATAGTATTGGTGTTGGAAAATGGCCCTCTCTGAAGAGTCACCCGAAACCTTTTGCCACCCTCCTCCTTATTCCCTGACCTTCATTTTGTTGGCTTTAGGACTCCTCACAATTTACCTCTGCCAACCTCTAAACATAGCATAATTGGTTTATACCTATTTGGCATTTTTGATTTACTTGTATGTCCCTTGTACAGTGGTATACCATATACGCAGGGCCTGTAAATTAAATGTTACTAGCAGCCTGCAGCACTGATTGTGCCATCCACATAAGTAGTCTTTCAAGCCTGTTTCAGGCCTGACACTGCAGGGCCTGTTTTGCAGTTTACTGCCACTTCGAACTGGCATTTAAAAAACTTGCCAATGCTTCAACTCCCCTTTTATTACCTAAAAGTCAACCCTAAGGAAGGCCCTAATCAACCCCAAGGGGCAGGGTGCTATGTAAGTAAAAGGAAGGGCATGTACCTTTATGTTTTGCACATCATGGTACAGACAAACAGCTTATTTCTTTTTTCACTAGTGTGAGACCTACCCCCTCAAATAGGCTAGCATTGTGAATTTCTTCATACACTTTTACGCTGTAATTCCTGATCAGATAGGAGTAGCTTTTTCATGTTTCATGTCTTTGGAATAGTACGGATAAATCTTCAACACTAGTGAAGTTGGATATAAAATTATTGTTTTCGAAATGCAACTTTTAGAAAGTGTACATTTTTCTATGCTTATACTCTGTGTGCTTTGCAGCCTGCCTGAAATCAGTCAATCAAGACATTTGTAAAGCGTGCTACTTACATGTGGGGGTCTCAAGGCGCTGGGGGGGCTGCTGCTACTGCTTGAACAGCCAGGTCTTTAGAACTTCTGAAGGTAAGTAGATCTTCGGTGTGCCAAAGGAGGTTGGAGAGGGTGTTACAAGACTTGGCGGCGAGGTAGGAAAATGATCTGCCACTGGTGGTCGCTCTGCAGATGTGGGTGACTGTGGCGAGGTTGGCGGAGCGGAGCTGGTGGTACGGGGTGTGGAAGGTGAGTCATTTGTTGAGGTAAACTGGACCGGTGTTGTGGAGTGCTTTGTGTGCGTGGGTGAGGAGCTTGAAGTTGATCCTCTTGTTGAGGGGAAGCCAGTGCTGGTCTCTCAAGTGGAGTGTGATGTGGCTGTGGTGAGGGATGTGAAGGATCAGGCGTGCAGAGGTGTTTTGTATGCGTTGCAGTTGTTTCAGTAGTTTGGCCGGGGCTCCCGCATAGAGGGCATTTCCGTAGTCCAGTTTGCTACTGACGAGGGCTTGGGTGACCGTTATTCTAGTGTCGGTGGGGATCCACCTGTAGATCTTTCGGAGCATGCGGAGGGTGTTGAAACATGAGGATGAGATTGCGTTGACTTGCTTGGTCATGGAGAGTGTTGAATCGAGGATGAATCCCAGGATGCATGCATGGTTGGTGGGTGTAGGTGCTGCTCCCTAGGCAGTCGGCCACCAGGAGTCATCCCAGGCAGAGGGGTTGGAGCCGAGGATGAGGACCTCCGTCTTGTCCGAGTTCAGCTTCAGGCGGCTGTTCTTCATCCATTCGGCGACAGCTTTCATTCCTTGGTGGAGGTTGGTTTTGGCGGTGAGAGGGTCCTTGGTGAGTGAGAGGATCAGTTGTGTGTCTTCGGCATAAGAGACGATGTTGAGGTTATGCAGTCTGGCGATACAAGTCTAGGCTGGGTGATAGCTAAACTTTATGTATTCCCTCTAGACAGCCACAACACAGGAAGGATAGGTGTGTCTGAGTACCCATCTACATACATCTGCATGCCAATGACTATGCCTGTGCAGGATGGATGGGTGGGGTTAACCCTTCACTTGAATAGGCAATGTCCTGTCCCCACACAAAGGATGGATTATCCCCCCACAGGTAGCCTGCCAGACATGACTGGGTTAAAAGGAATACTTTTGCACTTTAAACAGCTCTTTCAAAGTCACCTCCACATCAAAGGCACTTTTAAGTATATGTACTGAGCCTCTGACCCTCTAAAATGAGACACTTATGGATCTTGAACTGAAAACCTCTGTCTGAAGGACTGCTGTACTTCTTAAAGGACCAAACTGGACAGCTTTTCTGGAAGTTCTGCTTTTCTGGAAGTTCTGCTTTTCTTTAAGTTCTGCTTTTCTGGAGGGACTGATTTTCTGGAAGGACTGCTTATTTACTTGTTGCCCTGATGCCTGCTGCTCCCTGACTCTGCTGAAGATGAGCTGGACTCTGCCTTCCCCCCCATAATGATCCTCAAGGGCTTTTTGGCTTGCCTTTTCTGAAGTCTCAGGGACACAAAACACCTTCTGAAATTCTGCTGGTTCTGCTGGACTCTATCCTCTGTGAGTCCTACCCTTGTCTGAGGTGCTCTCTCCAGGTTCTGGGACTCAGACGTGGGTTCTGCAGCTGTTTGGCTACAAAATCGATGGGTTGTCACCACAACGTTCATTCAAAAAGATGCAGTGCCCTTGGACACCTATGCAGTGCCAATCCAGAGACAGCCATACACAGCTCAACGACAATGTGAGGCCTGACTGTGAGGTACGATCCGAGGTCCCGACGTGAGACTCAACTTTGAAGCACTGTCCAGACTGCAAGGTTTGATGACGATGCAAGGCTGATCAGAGGTGCTGAAGAACAGATCCTGTGCACACGCAAGTGTGGTAAATAGTCCAGGTAATGTAATGTAATGTAATGTATGTATACTTGTAAAGCGCACTGTTACCTCGTTACGTGGTGTCCTGGCGCTGTATACCGCTGGGGAACCCGTCCTGGCTTTCCCTGTGAGAGGGCACCCCAAGGTGAAGCCAGGCATCCCCGGCGTTGCTGGGGCCGTTGTGGAGATTAAGCAAGCTATTGCCCAGAGTTGCAGAGTGGGACCCCTGGTTAGCGTAGGCACCTAAGCGAGAATTATCGAGTCCGCGGACATTGACCCAAGACCCTGCCGCGTCGGGAATTGAACCCTGGTCCCAGGCCGACCTCTGCTTCAGGGTCTGCCGCTTCTAACCGGTGAGCCACACTTCTCCAGGTGTGAGGACTAAAAATACTACTGAGAGAACTACCCGGATGCCGTTCGCCCCCAGACGCACATATCGTGTGCGCTCCTTCTCTGCTGCAGGCACCATTTCGAAGACCAGGACGCCACCCGCCCTGTAACCCTTCACCTCTCGCCTGATAGTCCAGCAGCTCCCTGGCGTGCATCGCCTCCAGTACACACACGGAGGGGGTTAATTTGTGCACCGCTCCGTGCCTTACCCATTTCGCCACTTCTGTAGCTCTACAGCCCTGATGAGTTACACCTCCTACACGGTGTGACGAAACATGTATCGGCTGGCTACTTTCTTACTGTACTGTCCACTATATGACTTATATAAAAACTTTATTCACACGAATCCCGATATGCTACGTTCTTTTTTTATTAAGCAACTACATTCTCTCAGTAGTATTTTTAGTCCTCACACCCGGACTATTTACCACATGTGCGTGTGCACAGGATCTGTTCTCCTTCCGTTTGGTCTAGGCCTCCCTACACCATTTCAGGGGTGTTTTCCCGAAGGGTTTGTGTTCCCCTGTCCTGCTTTGCACCGCATGCCTACTGCACACCTATCTCAGCCACAAGATCACACTGCTCAGAGCGCCACTACTTCCTACTCTTCAAACGCAAACCCAGTCTCTCACCAAAACAGATCAGAGGTGCTGACTGCGAGGTTCATCTGTGATGCAGCGACTCAAACATATGAATCAGAACCGACACATTTCCTTCACAGCGTGGAGAAGATCGACGCATTTTGATGCTTGCAACCAGGAAAGGTACTTTGTTGACCGGGGCCTACATGCGTCCTAGAGCCGGTCTACCCTTCCACAGGCTTGGCCCAATCTCTGACATTGACCAAGTCCAGTGCAACCTAAAGTATCTTTTTTTAACAATACTTGCTTCTAAGCACTTTACTCTATGTATTCCTTTAAAATTCCACTTCTCAACTTCTATATATTGTATTTTTGTTGTTTTGATCTTGATTTATTTATAATATAATAATCGGCTTTCATAACCCTTTCGTTGTGTATTCATTGCATTACAAAGAAAAAAATGCTGCGGGAATCTGCTGAAAGCAACAGAATCTAAAAACACACGAAAATGTTGGAAGTTAATATAGGAAGGTTTAGGTAAGACACAAGGGGCTATGAGTTGTGTGGGTGGTGAAGGAAGCTGCATGGGAAGAGTATCTGGAGGACCTGTATGGCAAGCAGATAGAGCCACTAGAAAGAGATATAAAACAATGGGTAGGGGTGGATGAAGATATAAAAGCACATTTCTCAGTTGATAATGTAAAATGTACTATATCAAAACTAAAACTATCTTGTGTAGCTGGCCCAGATAATCTCCCTGTAGTTATAATAAAGACACGTTCTGAGTGTTGGGTTAAAGTGCTATCTCAAATGTTTTTGATTATATTAGATTCAGGTCGAATACCTACTAGCTGGAGAGGTGTCATTATTCGTCCCTTACACAAGAAAGTAGATATGAAGGCCCCAAAAAATTATAGGCTGATCAGTCTCCTGGATGTGGGAGAAAACGTATTTGCGAAAATAATCCTGGGAATGCTGAAGAAATGGGTGGAACTGTGGTCAATTGTGCCTGTGAAATAAAGCGGCTTTATTCCACTATTGATCAATGTTTCTCCCTCTGGTCAATTGCTCGGAAATCAGTCAAGCAGAGAGGGAAGATGCTCTGCTTTTTTATAGATTTCCGGGCAGCCTTCGACCTGGTAGACAGTAGGTGCCTATGGGAAAGTCTGATAAAATCTAACATTCCTAAGGGGTTACTGGCCATAATACAGGAGTTGCACATGCAAATTTGGGCACAGGTCTTTAAGGACACTGAGGAGACATTAACTCCGAAATTATCGATTAACAATGATTTAAGACAGGGGTGTGTGCTGGCCCCTCAACTTTTCGTCATTTTCCTACTGCCCTTAAAGTGGATAGAAGTGTGAGTCCAAGAATGAACGGTAAACCAATATCATGGTTGCTGTACGCAGATGACTTGGTAATTTTAGATCAGACAGAGATTGGTCTCCAACGGAATCTGGTTCTGTGAATATTGTAGGTCTAAACATCTAACTCTAAATATGGATAAAACCAAGGTGCTATGCTTGGGAAAATAATAGATAAGTTAATATGGTATCTGGGGCCCACAAAACTGGAAACAGTAAATTAATATGAAGTGTCCCAATGGGTAAACAGTCAAAATATCGACTACAAAATATCGAATGGACATAATATCGAGTTTAAAATATAGAATGGACAAAATATCGAATAAACAGAATATAGACATCAAAAATATCGTTTTCAAAGTAAGTAATGTAATATCGAATGTTAAAAATATAGAAAGTTAAAATATCGAAGTAAATAATATAGGTTATTAAAATTATCGAATTTTTTATAATATCAAATTTTTTATAGTGTTTTTTATGTTATTATATGTGTCAAAAGTGTGTATTTATGTTATAATTTATTTTAATTAATGAATTTTGTTTTTTTAATTTTTGCGTAATTTAATTTTGTAGCGGGTTGTGGGTTTACAGGGGAATATGGTGGGAAGTAATTTAATTATAATTAATTAAATATGTAAATGTATTTATTGGTATTCATTTTTATTAATTGTTAATTAATTTATATTTGGTAATTAACTAAATTTTAATTGGCAATTCATTTTAATTAATTGATTAATAGCTAATTATGTTAATTTTACTAATTTATTTTTTGTAGCGGGTTGTGGGTGTATAGGGGAATAGGGTGGGAAGTAATTTAATTATAATTAATTAAATATGTAAATGTATTTATTGGTATTCATGTTTAATTAATTGTTAATTCATTTATATTTGGTCATTAATTAAATTTTAATAGGCAATTAATTTTAATTAATTGATTAATTGCTAAATATGTTAATTTTACTAATTTATTTTCTGTAGCGGGTTATGGGTTTATAGGGGAATAGGGTGGGAAGTAATTTATTCATAATTAATTAAATACATCAATTTATTTAATTGTAATTAATTTGAATTAATTGTTAATTAATTTTTAAATGTTAAATTATTAATTGTAATTTGTAAATAATTTGTATTAATAGGTAATTAATTGTAATAATTAATTTTAAATTATCATTTTAATTGATTAATTATTATATTATATTAAATTGGTAATTACTTTTACTTAATTTTTTATAGATATTATTTTATATTTTTTAAATAATATATGAAGTATTTACTTTCCCTACTGTTGCACTCTCTGGAGTGGGAATAGTAATTTTTACCACTATGCTATCCAACGCTTTACCTACTGTTGCATTCTTTGGAGTGGGAATACTAATTTTAACCCCTACGCTATCCAACGTTTTCCCTACTGTTGTACTCTTTGGAGTGGGAATAGTAATTTTTACCTCTACACTATCCAACACTTTCCCTACTGTTGCACTCACTGGAGTGGGAATAGTAATTTTTACCCCTACGCTATCCAACGCTTTCCCCACTGTTGCACCCACTGGGGTGGGAATAGCAATTTTTACCCCTACGCTATCCAACGCTTTTCTCACTGTTGCACCCACTGTAGTGGGAATAGTAATTTTTACCTCTACGTTATCCAACGCTTTCCCTACTCTTGCACCCACTGGAGTGGGAATAGTAATTTTAACTACTACGCTATCCAACGCTTTCCCTACTGTTGCACTATTTGGAGTGGGAATAGTAATTTTTACCCCAACGCTATCCAGCGCTTTCCCTACTGTTGCACTCTTTGGAGTTGGAATAGTAATTTTTACCTCTACTCTATCCAACGCTTTCCCTACTGTTGCACCCACTGGAGTGGGAATAGTCATTTTTACCCCTACGCTATCCAACGCTTTCCCTACTGTTGCACTCTTTGGAGTGGGAATAGTAATTTTAACCCCTATGTTATCCAACGCTTTCCCTACTGTTGCTCTATTTGGAGTGGGAATAGTAATTTTTACCCCTACGCTATCCAACGCTTTCCCTACTGTTGCACTCTTTGGAGTTGGATTAGTAATTTTTACCCCAACGCTATCCAACGCTTTCCCTACTGTTGCACCCACTGGAGTGGGAATAGTAATTTTTACCCCTATGCTATCCAACACTTTCCCTACTGTTGTACTCACTGGAGTGGGAATAGTAATTTTGATCTCTACGCTATCCAACGCTTTCCCTACTGTTGCAGTCTCTGGAGTGGGAATAGTAATGTTTATACTTCCGCTATCGTACGGTAATAATATTGGATAAGATTTATTTATATTATGTTACTATATATATATGTTTTAACAAATATGATTGAATAATTTTTTTTATAACTTTCATTAAATATTTAATTATTATAAGTTAATTTAAGTATTTTTAAGTACATTTTAGTAAATAATTTGTAATATTAATTTAATTTAACACTGTTTTTAATAAAGTCGATATTTTTATAAACTATATTTTTGTAAACGATATTTTTGACTCGATATTTTTGTACTTACCTGTTTGTAGATACAAACTCGATATTCTGTTTGTCGATATGGTGTAAGAACGAGATTCAGCAACAATATTTCAAATGGGCCAAAGGAGTTAGGAAGCAACTGAAATCGGTATGTGGGAATTTGAATGTGAAAGTATGACAACAGACGTCACAAGTAGAAGTTGTCAATGGTGAATGAAGAATTCTAGGTAAGGAATTATCTCGGCAAAGGATTGGCAGTACTTGAGAGAGAAAAAAATTGGTGCAATTTACGTTGAGCTTGACAGAAAGAAACCTGGTTTTAATACTTGAGTATATTACCCAATCACTGGCATATGTGCGAATTACTGAGAATAAAAATTGGTATTAATACATGGGTAATAAATGAAAGAATAAAAAGGGAAATGATACTTGTGAATTGGGCACGAAATGTGATACTCTGCATAAATTAGTGGACTGTTTAAAAGTGCTAACGTGCATTCCTCTGGCCCATCTTTTTAAACGACGGAATCAAGAACCGTGCCCAAGCCAGAGAACCTCTTGTTGATAAGTGTAATGTGGATACTACAATAGCTATTGGAAGGTACATGACTGCAGTAAAAAGCTATTTCTTAGAGAAATTAAACATATCATGTACTTGGGTAACTAATAATTGAAAGCCACAGTGTGAAATGAAGCATAATGTCAATGGAGTTGGATTTTAGTTTGATCCTGATAGAAGAATTTAAGCTAGGAAAAACCTCTGCTGTAAGATTAAATTTAATGAATATGAAGTGTATGCATCAAATTTTAATTCTATTTGAAATATGGCAATGATGTTATGTTTATAATTGAATTTTTTGAGGATTACTGTTTTAATCAAAACTGTTGGTGAAATGAGTTATAATATTCAACATATGTATGAATGTATATATATTTGCACTGCTTTCACTGACCGATTGTGTTACTGTGTGTGGTGTGTGTGTGTGTGTTGCACAAATCCTTTACACGTTGCCTCTTTTGTTAAGTCTGATGGTTCTGTGCCAAGCTACCAGTGGGTGAGCACAGGTTATCTTTTAATGTGTATCTAGCTTACCCTGACTAGAGCGGTGGTTCCTTCCTGGCCTAGGTGCATTGCTCAGCCAACCCAGAATCAAATTTCTATCAGTTGCTCAAAAAACGAAAACTGGCACCAATTTCTGGAGCTGATATAGTACTGGAAATAATTGGTAGAGTTGGTTTTTCTCTGCACTATTAGTGGTTGCCAAATGGGTAACTTCATGTGCTTTGCAACCTACAGCAGAGTGATGACTTTAAAGAGTACCAATTACATTTAAATCTTTAATCCCACCTGGAGGACCTTTATATGGTAAAATGGTCCATTTGACATGCTGTTACCTCCTATACTTTGGTGGATCAGCCCCCAACTCCCACTTCAATATTACACTTAATAAACCAACTTGCAATAATTACACATGTGAGTGTACTGCCTAGTAGAATAGTAAATGTGGAAGGGACCAAGTGGAGTGGTTGTTAAATGGGGTGTACTTATTAAAAAATAGGTAGGGTTTATGGAGACGAAAGGAGGGGTTAAGGGAGGAACAGAAATCCACTCACAAAAGGGTACACCCATTCCTATTCACGACCTGCACTTCTAAAGTTACTACCGCCAAACAGGACCCAAATCAATAGAAAATGCCCTTAGAACTGGAGCAGGTCCAGCACCACACATGGCCAATCACTGATACCGCTAGAACCTCCCATAGAAAATAATTTTGGTAGGGACTTAAATAAAACTCCATCGGAAATAATATTAGATTCCAAGTAGGCCTCTCACAGTGGGTGGAGATAATAGACCCAAGAACCAACCAGGATAGTTCAACAAGAAATGTGGGGTGACAAAATCTGCCTTGATTTCAGCTGTTAAAGGCAAATCCCCGGTGGAGACCAGATTGGCCAGAAAGGAGTACAATCTGACCATCAATGCAGGAAAGAAAGAATGGGAGGACAGGTACTGGATCGATCTAATGGCAGCAAGCAAAGGCAGATATGCTAGAGGGTTTTGGAACCTGGTAAGGACAAGGGACAGACCAGACTGTACCCTTTTAACGTGTAACATCCCAGCCCACACATGGTATAATCATTTTCAGTCCCTTTATACCTCCATGGAGGGGGTTTCCCAGGCAACCACTCACAGAACCTTCTTGTCAGTCGACCCCTTGGGAGAGACATTGGGTGATCCCTTTACCCCAAGAGAGGTTGAAAGCGTTATTAAGTCGCTGGTGCCCCTCAAAGCAGCTGGGCCCAATGGGATACCGGGCTACCTGATGCGCGCGAATAGGAAGGAGTGGGGAAAGCTGGTCTCATCCTTGCTAAACGCCATCAATAATGGTGCACCTGTCCCAGAGTCCTGGAAAGGGGCTGAGGTCTTCCCGGTATTTAAAAAGGGGTGCCAGGACGACCCAGCCAATTATAGGCCCATAAGCCTAATTGACTCATCACAAAAGGTAGCGGGGAAAGTGATACTGGGTCGGGTCCTCCAGTGGATAGATGAGAATGACATCCTATCAGATCTTCAGGCCGGTTTTCGTTCCGGTACAGGGAATATCAAACAGGCCTTTCGATTGGTTCTTCTCTACTGGAAGGTGGTGGTGCTGGGCAAGGGCAGTCTTTACCTTGCCTTTATAGACCTGAACACTGCCTTTGACCTAGTACCACGGGAGGGGTTATGGAGAGTCCTGTCCGAGATGGGGTTGCCCTCGTATATCCTGTCCCTCTTGATCAGGTTACATACTGATAATTATGCACAGGTGTGGTGGGGCAAGAACGGCGAAAAAACTGGCAAGATCCCAGTAGAAAGAGGTGTTCGCCAGGGTTGTATGCTTGCCCCCACTCTGTTCTCTCTTTATGTGAACGGAGTGGTGGAGCATCTGCTAAAACATCCTGCAGATGCACCTTCTCTGGCGGGCAAGCGCATCCCCCACCTTGCTTTTTGCAGACGACACCCTTCTCATCTCAAAGACTCCCGTGGGCCTGCAGAGTCTTCTTAATAGTTATCAGGAGTTCTGCTCGCAAAGGGGCCTGTTAATAAACACTAAAAAAACAAAGTTCCTGGTCCTAAACCCCCCCCAAAAAATGGGCTGCCCCCCGGTGCTGAATTCCGTGACTCTGGAGAGGGTGTCTGAATTTGAATATTTAGGCATCCGTCTCTCAGACTCAATGCGTTGAAACTCGCACATTCAAAAGATGCTTCTAACCCATAAAAGGGTGGGCGGTGCTTTACTTAAGGAGCAACGCTCCTCCACAACTAAGCCTATTGCCCCAGTCCTGGAGATATATCGAGCTAGAGGGATTAGTGCTGCTTTGTATGGGGCGGAACTGTGGGGTACATGTAATCTCGAAGTGTTAGCCAGATCAGAGAGTACATTTCTGAAAGATCTGATGGCTCTCCCGCAGTGCACCCCTACAGTACCTGTTCTAATGGACTTGGGTTGCAGATCGATCAAGGATCAAGCCCAAATTCACCCTTTGCTGCTCTGGGCACGACTGTGGCGAGTCCCCAGTTGGCCTCATACGCTGAGGCCCTAGCAGAGGTCTCATGTCATTGGCGGGCTAGTCCAAGATCAAGTGGCTGAGGGACGTGAAACGGCTGCTAGGAGCCTTGGGCCTTAGGGACGCTTGGGAAGCAAGGACCGCTCCCCCCAAAGCTGTTCTGAAGAAGCTTTACTGGAGCTGGATCCTTTGTAACAACTCCATTGATGTGAAACATTGTAAATCCACGGAGGAATTTGTGAAGATGAAGGAACCCTATCTTGACATTATCTCCAACCCCACTGATAGAGCTTTGTATTTTAAATTTAGAGTTGGGACACTACCTGTAGGTGATTTTTATCTCCCGTTGGAAACTTTCTCACCTGCGCTCCTCCTCCTGTGCGACCTTCCCATTACGTGTAGAGACGGTCCCTCACATTTTCTTTGAATGTCCTGCATATGCACGGCCAAGGCGGAGATGGCTCAAACCCCTATGCAGACAGTTGGGTACCCGGCAGTATAGAGAGGCGCTGCGTATTCTAAAATCTGACACTCGCACCCTGTTTGCATGTTGTGTGTCTAAGTTTCTAAAATGGGCATGGTTAATCCATTTGAATAGGCTTTCTGTGACTATTTAATGCTTGTATTATCTGTTTTTATACGATTTTATCTGTGTAAATAGAATGTAATTGTTTTTACGAGATCTTAAAATGCTTGTATTTCTGCTTTTATGATATTTTTATATCGAAATAAAGCCATTCATTCATTCATTCATTAAATTGAATTAAATTAAATTATTAACGTAGTTACAAAGAAAATTGTAATTTAATGTTAAAACAAATCTAAATATATAACAACTATTTTGTTTTAATATATTTTAATAACCTTTTGCAAATGTAGGCATTACTTACTTACTGCCCGTTATACTGCTGGAATGTAGAGTAGCAATGAAGGACCTCCCCTTCTGTCTGTCCTGGGCAAGTTTATATAATTTACCCCTTCTGTTGTTCAGTGGCTTAATTTCTGTTTCCAGTTTGCTTCCAGCCTTTCTTAAGCCTTCCTCTCTTTCCTTTGACTTCTGGGGTCATAAGGAGAACTGCTCTTGTGATGAAGCCTTGTTCTCTTCTACTGGTATGTCCTATTCATCTCCAACTTCTTCACATATTGATGGTGCCCATACTCTCTTACTTGGTTCTTGTTAGTTATTCCTAATTGAAAATGTCATTTTTATTTTAAACACAACTTACCCAAGACCCGTCCTTATCTTTCCTGTGGACTCAAAACTTCGAAAGAACATTGTCCTGGCCATGACCCTGTAACAGGCAACTTACCAATGTGCCATCTGTGTGTGATTAAAAGAAAAGAGGCATTCGGAAAATCATTAGGTCTGATTTTGATTTGCTAATGCATGTAAGCACAAACATGAATAATGTTATTTACACATGTAAGAACACACAACAGTTGGCTTTGTCACTGTTGGTTGTCCCGAGATTGGCTAGGATGCTGCCACTGATATGCACCTGCATTCAGGGACCTGAATAGAGCACCAGCTCCAGCAGGCCACAACAGCCTTCTCAGAAGCTCAGATTCTGTAGTTCCAGTTAATCACAAGCAATCTGCCCTACAGACGTGCAGCGCAAACTGAAAAGGCGGTAACAAACATGCTTTGATGCTGGAAGTTTTATTTCCTTTCGATTTACAATATTACATTAGTGTGGGCTTCTGCTGCTGATCTGATGTGTGTGAGTGTGTTGTCCACATGTGTGTGAGTGTCTTTGTCTAAGCTTTCATTGATAATAATAGCTGTGATTGTGCTACGTGTTTTTTTTTGTTACGAATGTAATCGAAGGTTGCACTTTTGAATCATCAGCTATGCAAGTGAAATCTGCTGCAGGAAAATAAATAAACTAAAAGATTGTTTTCTCTGTACAATGCATGCATTAGATATACAGGGCCTTATTTACGAACCCTTGTGACACACTTACGTCATTGTTGCATCACTTTTAGTGCCGCTTCAGCGACGTAAATATGCTATTTTGCGTCACATTTACAAAGTGACGCATCTAGGCAGATGCGTCACCTCGTAAACCCCAGCGCTCCATTATACCTCTATCAGGTATAATGTATGCAGGGTGGGCGTTCCCTTGCAAGAAAGGGTCATAGGAGTGGCATAGTGAAACCTATGAGATTTTGCTGCGGCTCTTTTAGGATGCCAAAGCGTTATAACCTTATGCCTGCCTCAAGGCAGGCATAAGCGTTTCGCATGCCCTTTCACAGCGATGCGACCCTTCTCATAAATAAGGCTAGTAGAACTTAACTTATAACGGTCAGTGTAGTTTAGAGATATGCATTTCAAGCACTCAGTAGGTGGCAGACTAATACCCCAAACAGCAACTAGCATGAGGTGAGAGAAAAATACTCTTCTCGGGGAGCATACGCCCATATTTAAAGAATTGGTAACACTAGGTCATTAAAACATCTGCTCAAGTAAGCCAGATCTAAAAATACAATGCTAAGAAAGGATAAAAGCTGCTCTCCATGGGCTGTAAATCTGCATAAAGTATTCTGCCTTTTGATAAATAGGAGAGCCTATCATAACGAAACAAATAATAGTAAATATAAGATAATTAAAATGATGTTTTTCATTAAGGTGATAATGCGGGGAAATGGCTCTTAGGAAGGAAGACGTGGCTAAGGTAGAGCGCACAGCTCTGCGAAGGAGCAGTCTAGCCGGCAATATATAATCTTTACCAAGCAGAACTTGAAAACTGGTCAAATAAAGCGACACACGGCGACCCGGGTCTGTCATGCAGTCCTGTGGCAGCGCTGGCTGGGGACACCTCCTCAGGTTGTTGACAGGTGCAGCGAGGGAAAGCCTGTGGTTGAATCCCCAAAGGAATCTTGTCTAAAAACAAAATGCATCTTCTTATACCTACTGGGTTTGACGCATCTTTGCATCATCCTGACAGTGCCTCGTGCGGGCCAGCATGAAGTGTGTGTGTCTTCTATCTGAGTAAGTGCATTAGGAAGTAAGGCATCTGTACGTCAGTATTCTTGCGCTTGGAAATAGCCTCGGGGCTGCATATGGTTGAATAGGCAATTCATACACCGCTATTAATACCGTATCCAAGATACTGCATGTAATGTTCACAGAGAAATGCTTACTCTTCTTGTTCTGCATAAAAGCAACCCCCAGTCATGTTTTTGCAGTGAAAAAGTAAACGTGAAATAACACAAGATATAGGATAATGTTCGTCTGCCAATACAGAATTGGAGGATTTGGACGGTCTGTATGTTTTTTTCATTTGTGAAAATAGCACACGGCAACACTTATTTTCGTTTAACTTACCAAAATAACAATGGAGAAAACGAAAATAAACAAAAATAACAGATAATCAATAGTCTCGCATATTGTGTTTTCAGCATTAAAAAAATACAATTCGTATTTAACATACAAATCTATTTCACAAGAGTAACCTTTTCTGTGATAAAAACAATTGCATGTTACCAGCACTGTCACTGACCATGTCATGAGTGATGTAATATGAGACATCATCAGCAGTGCATTGCAGGCGCGCGAGTTATAGTTCGCTGAACTAACTATAAAGGGGGGATTTCAATGGTTTTGTATGAGTGAAATGTCCAGCTAACTATAACATGTGTGAAACCTATGTTTTTTTCAGTGGATTTCTAAGGTTTTTTAAATGCTAATTCCTAACTATAACGTGACTGAAACCTATGTTTTTTTTCAGTAAATTTCTAAGGTTTTTTGAATGCTAATTCCTAACTATAACGTGGCTGAAACCTATGGTTTTTTCAGTGAATTTCAAAGGTTTTGTAAATGATAATTTGTAATTGTATTAATTGTTATATTTTTTATACTGATTTACTACATTGTTTTAAAGTATTTATTTTTAGATATTTTATTTGTTAAATTACATTACATATTTTTAATATAAATTGAAAAAAAAAACTGTTTTTAAAAAGATTGAAATTGTAATATTTGTTTTTTTTAATTTTATATATTTTTTAATTTATATATATTTTATAAAGCAGGCAATGATATCCTATGGACAGAAATTCAAGTTACTGGTAAGTACGGTTAAAATTACTTTTCAGGATCAATAGTTGTCTGAAAGATGCAGCACTGAGGTCTCTCCTGATAACAGGTGAGTAAATCGGAATTCATAGTTCGGCTGATTTGAGAGGATTTTTTTAAAGTTCCAAAACTCCACACTTAGAAGAATTTCCAAATGAAACCAATCAATGTTAGCCTATGGAAGGAATTTCAAGTTTCTCTAAGTATGGTTAGAATTACTTTTCAGGATCAGTAGTGGGCTGAACGATGCAGCACTGAGGTCTCTCCTGATAACAGGTGAGTAAATCGGAATTCGCAGTTCGGCTGATTCTAGAGGAATTTTTAAAGTTCCAAAACTCCACGCTTAGAAGAATTTCCAAGTGAAACCAGTCAATGTTAGCCTATAGAAGGAAATTCAAGTTACTGTAAGTATGGTTAGAATTACTTTTCAGGATCAGTAGTGGGCTGAAAGATGCAGTACTGAGGTCTCTCCTGATAACAGGTGAGTAAATCGGAATTTGTAGTTCGGCTGATTTTAGAGGAATTTTTTAAAGTTCCAAAACTCCACACTTAGAAACATTTCCAAGTGAAACCAGTCAATGTTAGCCATGGAAGGAAATTCAAGTTACTGTAAATATGGTTAGAATTACTTTTCAGGATCAGTAGAGATGCAGCACTGAGGTCTCTCCTGATAAAAGGTGAGTAAATCGGAATTCGTAGTTCGGCTGATTTTAGTGGAATTTTTTAAAGTTCCAAAACTCCACACACACAAGAATTTTCAAGTGAAACCAGTCAATGTTAGCCTATGGAAGGAAATTCAAGTCACTGTAAGTATGGTTAGAATTACTTTTCAGGACCAGTACTGAGCTCAAATATGCCGCACTGAGGTCTCTCCTGATAACAGGTGAGTAAATCCGAATTCGTAGTTCCGCTGATTGTAGATCAATATTTTAAAGTTCCAAAACTCCACACTTAGAAGAATTTCCAAGTGAAACCAGTCAATGTTAGCCTATGGAAGGATTTTCACGTTACTGTAAGGGGCTCATTAGGATGGCGGACGGAAGTGCGACCGCCGTCCTGGAGTAGGCGGAAAATGCCTTTTCCGTGTCCGCCTGCCGCGGACAGTCCGACCGTCATATTAGGATGGGAAACACTGTCAAAACTCTGTACGCGGTGGAAGAGAACGCACCGCCGCGGAATTACACCCGACCCCGCGGCGGACGTAACTAATCCAGAGACACTGCCATACGGAATGACGTCTCCGACCGTGTCCCAAATCACGATGGTGGAAAACACACATAAAACCACTGTGGAAAAACAACCTGCCTGAACACGGCGGATTCCCCACAGCGAACAAACAACACATTGCTAAGATACCCACCACAAGCAGCTCGCCCACATGGACCCAGCGCTATACGCTTTTCCGATACTCTTCGCGATCCTCCACCAGCAAGTCATGGACCATCATCGACGGACGACGCAGGTACGCTACACACCATTTACTGTCGGAAGGGGAGTACCTGGCAGGGCTGTGACGTTGGGAGGGGGAGTGTCATGTACGAGAAACCACATCAGATCGCTCAAACATGTCCACAATCGAAGTACACATTCAGGAATTACAACGACAAACCAGTACACATGAATGACTTGCTTTATTAAACATAATCGGGGTACAATCTCTGAGTATGCAAGAGCATGGGCACTGGGTACAACAGAGCAGGTACATGATAGGCAGCACATGAGAGGGCACAATGCAGTATCAGAACAGCAACAGGGCATTGTGGACAACAGAGCAGATACATCAGAGGCAGCACATGAGAGGGGCTTAGTGCATCACCAGTCCACGGCAAGGCACAGGTTCATCAGAGGCAGCACATGAGAGGCCGCAATGCAGTATCAGAACAGCAACAGGGCAGTGTCCATAACAGAGCAGGTACATCTGAAGCAGCACACGAGAGGGATTAAGTGCATCAACAGTCCATTGCTCAGAACAGGTCCATCAGAGGCAGCACATGAGAGGGGCTAAGTGCATCAACAGTCCATTGCACAGAACAGGTCCATCAGAGGCAGCACATGAGAGGGGCTTAGTGCATCAACAGTCCATTGCACAGAACAGGTCCATCAGAGGCAGCACATGAGAGGGGCTACGTGCATCAACAGTCCATTGCACAGAACAGGTCCATCAGAGGCAGCACATGAGAGGGGCTAAGTGCATCAACAGTCCATTGCACTGAACAGGTCCATCAGAGGCAGCACATGAGAGGGGCTAAGTGCATCAACAGTCCATTGCACTGAACAGGTCCATCAGAGGCAGCACATGAGAGGGGCTAAGTGCATCAACAGTCCATTGCACAGAACAGGTTCATCAGAGGCAGCACATGAGAGGGGCTAAGTGCATCAACAGTCCATTGCACTGAACAGGTCCATCAGAGGCAGCACATGAGAGGGGCTAAGTGCATCAACAGTCCATTGCACTGAACAGGTCCATCAGAGGCAGCACATGAGAGGGGCTAAGTGCATCAACAGTCCATTGCACTGAACAGGTCCATCAGAGGCAGCACATGAGAGGGCAGAATGCAGTATCAGAACAGCAACAGGGCATTGTGGACAACAGAGCAGGTACATGATAGGCAGCACATGAGAGGGCAGAATGCAGTATCAGAACAGCAACAGGGCATTGTGGACAACAGAGCAGGTCCATCAGAGGCAGCACATGAGAGGGCAGAATGCAGTATCAGAACAGCAACAGGGCATTGTGGACAACAGAGCAGGTACATGATAGGCAGCACATGAGAGGGCAGAATGCAGTATAAGAACTTCAACAGGGCATTGTGGACAACAGCGCAGGTACATGATAGGCAGCACATGAGAGGGCAGAATGCAGTATCAGAACAGCAACAGGGCATTGTGGACAACAGAGCAGTTCCATCAGAGGCAGCACATGAGAGGGCAGAATGCAGTATCAGAACAGCAACAGGGCACTGTGGACAACAGAGCAGGTACATGATAGGCAGCAAATGAGAGGGAAGAATGCAGTATCAGAACAGCAACAGGGCATTGTGGACAACAGAGCAGGTCCATCAGAGGCAGCACATGAGAGGGCAGAATGCAGTATCAGAACAGCAACAGGGCACTGTGGACAACAAAGCAGGTACATGATAGGCAGCACATGAGAGGACAGAATGCAGTATCAGAACAGCAACAGGGCATTGTGGACAACAGAGCAGGTACATGATAGGCAGCAAATGAGAGGGAAGAATGCAGTATCAGAACAGCAACAGGGCATTGTGGACAACAGAGCAGGTACATCACTAGCAACACCAGTACATGGGTCAAGCTACCCGTCCCAACGACAATAACAGTGCAAGGCTGGTTACAATGGACAATGTACACACCAAGTCAAATCACATGGGAGTGAAGTGAACAGCACCTCACATCACAGAATCAGGTGGACTGCTTGAACTACCTGCCTCGGACACACTGCCAGCACCAGAAACAGGAGTGTGAGACACAGCCACAGCTCGAGTGACTGACACATGAGCCACACACCCGACACACTGCCAGCACCAGAAACAGGAATGTGAGACACAGCCACAGCTCGAGTGACTGACACGTGAGCCACAGACCCTGACACACTGCCAGCACCAGAAACAGGAGTGTGAGACACAGCCACAGATCTACTGACTGACACATGAGACACAGACCCCGACACACTGCCAGCACCAGAAATAGGAATGTGAGACACAGCCACAGATCTACTGACTGACACATGAGCCACAAACCCAGACACACTGCCAGCACCAGAAACAGGAATGTGAGACACAGCCACAGCTCGAGTGACTGACACGTGAGCCACAGACCCTGACACACTGCCAGCACCAATTTGACAATTTTTATTAATAAACTGCATGATTACTTAAAATCTTTACAGTATAGATAAAAAGAAAAAAAAGGAAAAAAACTTGATGAACGTCCCGATGCCCCCCTCACATGTCCCTTCCACTCATAAAAGTGGATCTCACTGTAAGTTAAAATACTAACGTGTTAGTCCTATTTAGCTGTTCAAAACAGAGTTCTTTTTAAAAGGAGTGAAGTATAGGTTGCGCCAATGTTTCCCAACTGATAAGGGGAGGCCCGTGAGAGTTCGGTAGAGTCAATTCATGCACCAAGGGCAATAGACGATGGATGAGTTCCTCGTGGATCTTTAGACCAGCCCGAGTTGGGTGTCTGCGGGCGAGGGCTTCCAGTTACTTTGCAGACAATGCCGTTAAGTGGGAGTCGATTGCCATTTTTATCTGGTGAATACATTTTCCAACTCTGGCTATCAAACAGGTCGGGGAGACTGAGAGGCACCAGTACGAGGCCTCTCTACAAGATCTATAGTCCGTATTCCGTAGAATCGGAAGCAGCAAGCGATGGCGGTCATTGGCCAGCTTTGTGCAACAGCACAGCAAGTGTACCCAGGATTCTCTACGGTAGTTGCATAGACGACAGGCTATGGTGCCATCCGTACGGGCCCATTGGGGGTTGAAGTCCATGATCCTGAGGGCCAGAAGGCGAAAGTACAAATTTTTCTTTCTCGCGTGAGTAGATACTGGGTCTTGCAGGTAAGGTTGGGGTTTGCCTGGAATATATGATTTGTCCAGAGCCTGAGTTAGTGGATTTTGCCATAGTGATGCACGGTCAAGTCCAAAAGAAATGATCCGGACTTGGCTTTTAACAGCTTGGGCCCAGGCTGAGAATGGAATTTCGTACAGGGGCAAACTCCTTCTTTCGATTTTCAATGCTGCAATGGCTTGTCCTACCTTTGAATCCCAGGGAGGGCCCACCTCTTCAAAGATTGATTTTAGGGAGTGCTTTAGGGAATATTCTGGCACTTTCAATACTCTAATATAGAGTTTTAAACAGGAGTGTGAGACACAGCCACAGATCTACTGACTGACACATGAGCCACAGACCCCGACACACTGCCAGCACCAGAAACAGGAGTGTGAGACACAGCCACAGATCTACTGACTGACACATGAGCCACAGACCCAGACACTCTGCCAGCACCAGAAACTGGAGTGTGAGACACAGCCACAGATCTACTGACTGACACATGAGCCACAGACCCAGACACACTGCCAGCACCAGAAATAGGAGAAGGCAAAACAGAGACAGTTCTACTACATGAAGCCTGACAGCAAACAACAGACACAGTGCCACCATCTGACACATGAGAGTCAACTGCAGCTGCGCCACTGGGACCAGTGAAATGATGAGCCACAGGGCTGTATGGGCCAGGAGGTAGGGTGGCCCTGGGAGCTGGGGATAGCTGTACTTAAGCGACATCGGGGTGTTCAGGTGTCAATGGTGTGTGTCTACGTTTCTTAGGGATATGTGAGTGCACCCTGGACATGACTGGACTGGTAAGTGGTGTGGCCTCATCTGAAACATCACCCAGCGAAGGTGGATCATCTGCTGGAGGGGGTCTGCTCTCTGGGGACGTGCTGGACCCTGCTTGTCGTTTGCTGTGGGCCTGCCTTCTGCCCTCTAAATCATGTGTAATGGGGGATGCAACTACAGGGTACTCCTTCCTCTGCTTCTGACTGGCGTGGATGGGAGTAGAGGTATGGGGGGACTCCACCGCGGACACATCTTTACTACGTTCCTTCAACAACATCAGCCTCAGTGCAGCCAGGGGTGATGTATGCCTGTCCTTGATGGAGCTAGTGTCTATGGTAGAAGCCCTGTCCCTTGGATGTGCCTTGGCCGTAGGAGGTGTCCTGTCCCTGGAAGTTCCCTGATCCCTGGGCGGTGCCCTGTTCCTGGGTGCAGACTTTTCCCTTGTAGTGTACCTGTCTCTAGAAGCAACCTTGTCCCTGGGAGTGTTCCTGCTCTTGGGAGTTGCCCCTTCCTTTGTAGTGTCCTTGTCCTTGGGAGTGTCCCTGCTCTTGGGAGTTGCCCCTTCCTTTGTAGTGTCCTTGTCCCTGGGAGTGTCTCTTCTCTTGGGAGTTGCCTCTACCTTTGTAGTGTCCTTGTCCTTGGGAGTGTCCCTGCTCTTTTGAGGAGGCCTTGCCTTTGTAGTGTTCTTGTCCCTGGGAGTGTCCCTGATCTTAGGAGTTGAACCTTTCTTCGTGGTGTCCTTGGTAGTGTCCCTGGACTTGGGAGTTGCCCTTCCCTTGGGACTACCTTTTGTGGGGGATGCCTGTGTAGCATGTGAAGCCATTTCCACCCACACCCCTTGAGGATCCTGTGTGTCAACTCCAGTGTAGCTCACATCGTCTTTGGTACCAGATTTACCAGTCCTAGGGGATGGGGCCTATGCTCTCCGTGCCCTGCCCTGCTACCTGTGGCTGCTCCTAGTGCAATAACCTGTAAAAGAGTCCTGCTCTGAGAAGTCACTCCCCCCTGAGACATCAAGTGGTGTGGATGGGGGAACAGAAGTAGCACCCTGTCTTTGCGACTGTACAATGGCAGAAGACACAGTGTTTGCCAATGACTGAACTGTTCTGTGTAGACCAGCAACATCGCCATGCATACCCTCCATGAATGCCACCACCTGCCCCAACTTCCTATCGTGGTCTTGGGATGCATTGATCATGTTGGTCTGCCCTACACACAGCTGTCACAGCAGATCTACAGCCTGTGCACAAAGTGCACTTTGTGTCACCGGGGCAGGGGCGGCGGTTCCTGCACCGAAGGCAACTCTGCTCCCCCCCTCTGGCGAGCACGAGCAGTACATGTTGCAGTGGGTGGCAGTGTGGGCCCTGTGTGCTGTGTCCCGACTGAAGGTGTCGATTGCCCACTCCCTGTCTGTGCCAAAAGTGCGGAATCACCAACACTTTCTGAGGATGAGGGCGATGGTGTTTCCACATGTGAGTCCTCAGGGACGGTCGTGTCCCCCTCTCCGGGGCTGCCCTCTTCAGTGTCAGTCTGCGTGTGTGTGACCTCTGATCCGGAAGCATTGCCACCACTCATCTCCGTCGTTTGTGGGTCAGTGCCCTCTGCCAAAGCTGAAATAGAGAGAAACGAGGTGTGAGTAAGTGCCACACTCACGTACTGAAGGACAACAGATCTAGAATTCCATTACATACATAGTACATGTAGCACACATCCTGCACACGTCCCACCCCTACCAGTCATCATCACATCAAAGAACCGGTGTTGGCTGTCAAACATGTACATCATACGAACATGGCAAGTGCCTGTAGATCTTCACACATGTCATGCCATGGGACCACAGACCTCAACGGCATGTCCTGGAACCCTCAACTACCAAGCAAGTGGGCTGTCCACCTGGTGGACATGGATGCCAACGCTCACTCCGCTAATGGCACCAGCATGGTATTTCAGCTAAACATACGCACCACGGAAGTCACTACTGTGTCTGAGCACCAATACATGCATTGCAGGCCCAAGTAACATACACATACATTCTGCTTACCGCTAGTTTGCTGTGGATCCCCACTCAGCCGGGCGGACAGGTCAGGATGCATCACAGCATGAGGGGTCATGGTGCGGTGGGCCAGACATGTAGATCTTGGAATCATCCCCAGTGTCATCACCGCCACATTCTTGCTAAGCCTGGATATGTCGTCCCAGCGCTTGTGGCAGTGTGTGTGTCGTCTATTGCACACCCCCACTGCCCGTACATCACGTGCTATGGTCCTCCACACGGCCTTGCGAAGGTGCAGCTTTACCTACCATGATGGGAGACAAGAGGGTAACATAAGTGGACAGTATGACATGCACTAACATCATAGCAAAATGTTTCTACATGCAGCCATGCTCAGCACTACACATGTGAAGGTCCCACAGCACACCGCCAGGCTTGCAGAAGACAGGAGCCACTGAACACCTCATGGCCAACAACATGTACACCACTGAACTTACCACCTGTCCGGGTGCACCGTAGAGCCGTTGGTAGTGGCTGAGCACACCGTCCACAAGGACATCCAGCTCCGCTGCGGTGAAGGGACAAGACCGGGTCTCTCGCACTCTCTGCATGGCAAGGTCCTGGACTGTGGCACAGTAGCAGCAGCCGTTGGTCAGCTCAGCAGCAGCAGGTTGAGGTGATGGTCACAGGCAGCAGCCGTTGGTCAGCTCAGCAGCAGCAGGTCGAGGTGATGGTCACAGGCAGCAGCCGCTGGTCAGCTCAGCAGCAGCAGGTCGAGGTGATGGTCACAGGCAGCACTGGATCAAAGCAGTGAATGTGTGCTTGTGAAACTCACACATATATAGGGCCCTGAGCCCATGTCAGTGGCACACGTCGCCAGCTATTGGTTCCCCCTGGATGCCTCATTCGAAAAGGGCCAGTGACAGGTCCTGGTGTGGCGGTGCACATCGGCAACCGCAAGTGCGCACTTCCGCGACAGTTGCATCTTTTGCAACAATGTTCAATCAGTGGCACCACCATGGCGGTGCACGCCTTCCGTGGGAGAGGTGCAGGCCAACATATACTTGTGATTATGGAAATCAAAATGGCAGTTCATGACCCCCCTTACAGTCACATTGCATCATCCACCGTAGACCGACCATCCCAGCCCGGTCACCCACCGCCGTCCCAGCCCGGTCACCCACCGCCGGGTGTTGACTGGTCTGGCCCGGCGGTGGGTGACCGGGCTGGCACGGCGGTGGGTGACCAGGCTGGCACGGCGGTGGGTGACTGGGCTGGGACGGCGGTGGGTGACCGGGCTGGGACGGCAGTGGGTGACCGGGCTGGGACGGCGGTGGGTGACCGGGCTGGGACAGCGGTGGGTGACCGGGCTGGCTCGGCGGTGGGTGACCGGGCTGGCACGGCGGTGGGTGACCGGGCTGGGACGGTCGGTCTACGGTGGATGATGCAATGTGACTGTAAGGGGGGTCATGAACTGCCAGTTGGATTTCCATAATCACAAGTATGTGTTGGCCTGCACCTCCCCCGCGGAAGGCGTGCACCGCCTGGTGGCGCCACTGATTGAACATTGTTGCAAAAGATGCAACCGTCGCGGAAGTGCGCACTTGCGGTTGCCGATGTGTGTCCGTGACGGCACGTGCACAGGCAGCCAATGGGAAGAGGTACCGCGGGGCACGTATGCGCCATCGACAGTGGCGGAAGCCATGCACCGCCATGTCAACGCCACTGATTGTATATTTTCAAATGCAGCACCGTCGTGGTAGTCCGCACATGCGTTATGAGGAGTGTGACCGTGATGGCTAAACAGCATATGTCATGCACTATATTTTGGAGTAGAGGGAGCGGCGCTCGACTGACTTCGCTCTTACCTGACAGATAGATGGCAGGCAGTGGCACTCCCTCCATACCAGTCTGAGTTTGCCATAGTGCCACATGGGGTCCCACAGGGGTCTGCGATCAGCCCGATCCTTTTTAATGTCTACATGCAACCCCTGATGGGCATCATCAAGGCTCACGGCATTAGCGTGATCAACTATGCGGACGACACTGCGGACGACACGCAGCTGATGATTTCTCTTGATGGTGCCCATGCAGAATCACTTGAGACATTCCACACCGGCATGCTGGAAATGGCAACTTGGCTAAAACGTAACTCACTACAGTTTAACAGTGGTAAAACTGAGATAATGCAATGCAAAGGGGGAAGAATTGCCAGAAACCTGCCTGTTGACTTTTGGCCTCTAGATTCAGGTGAGCCACTGACACCAGTAAAAACAGTGCGGAATTTGGGGGTCAGCTTTAATGACAACCTGAATCTGGAGACCAACGTCAACAGACAGGTGAGCAGCTGCTGCCTCTCCTTCCAGCACAGACTAGAGCCACCATAGTAAGGAGCACTATTCTTAGCCGCCTTGATTACTGTAACGCTCTGCTACTGGAATCTCCTGCATATTTGATTTCCAGACTTCAGAGCATCCAGACGGCGGCCGCGAAAATGGCACTCTCTCGAGGACGACAATCTTCCACCACCCTAGCACTGGCCGAGCTACACTGGCTGCTTGTGCATCAGAGGATCCTTTTCAAATCTCTATGTACTGTCTTCAAGGCAGCACATGGTCTGGGTCCCAAACCTTTACAAAACAAATTCAAATGGTATGAGCCCACACGGACCCTCCGCTCCTCATCCACTAATCTCATTAGCATACCTAGGATCAGGAAAGCTACTCACGGTGGCAGAGCCTTTAGCATAGCAGCAGCCCATCTCTGGAATAGCCTCCCTACTGCAATCAGGAAAACAAGCGAACTGATGCCTTTCCGGAAAAAGGTAAAGACATGGCTCTTCCCCAAAGTTTAACTGCCCCAAGAGTAATTTGCTCATCTTCCCCATCCTGCCCCATGATGCTCATTTTTTAGTTGCACTTTCATAGCACCAGGATGCCTGTAGGGTTGCAGCGCGCTTTAAAAATTGCATAAATAAATAAAATAAATAAATGTGTGTTCACACTATGGCCATTGATGTGCACCCAATTTGCTACACATGTGCATGTCTACGGGTCGACCTCTTGTTTTTCCGTACACACGTTGATACAAGTCATACACATCTACACACTACATCAAGGCTGTCTGGCCACATTCAGGATCTGTTGTGAGTGTGTGGTTTGTGCATGCAAGTAACAATGGTGGGGGTACACATAGATTCAGTGTATGCGTATGTGTGTTGCCTCTTGTGTGACCATGCATGTAATGTGAGGATGCTCACCATTGTAGGAGTGGTAATTGGTGCATGAAGACATGGAGTGTGTGTAGCATTTTTGTATTATGTGTGCACGTGTATGTGTGTCTGTGATGACGCCTGTCCACATTAGGGTCATTAGGCATGTCTTGTTGGCAGTTCTTTTGACGTGTGAGTACGTTACATTGTACATGTTGGCACACATCATGTTGTTAGTGGCTGCACATTGTTTGCATGCTACTCTGTATTGTAGGTAATTTCAGACATGTCACACATATGATAATTGTCGACAACATTTCTCATTTTGATTGTGTTGGCCTACATGTGATAGAGTTGCACAGCTATGCATTGTTGGTAAATTGACATCTACTACATCTACTCCCACACAGGAGGGCTCCAAATGTGCATCGCCCATACAATGTGCTGGAGGACATGGTTGACGAGGAGGTGATCAGGAAATTCCGGCTTGATCGATGTAGATTGCTGGAGCTTGTAGACCAATTGTCTCCTCATCTGCAGCCACGAAGAACATATCCTGGTTCCATTACACCCACAGCAAAGGTGATGGCGGCACTTCACTTCTTTGCAACTGGCACCTTCCAGTACACAGTTGAACATGCCGGGGGGATGTCACAGTCCATGGTCAGCATGGTACTACGGGATGTTCTCAAAGCCATGATGATTTACAAGGATGATTACATCCATTTTCCACGGGCGGCAGAGTCGTCAGCAGTCAAAGCAGACTTCTATGCAAAGGGCCAGATACCACACGTAGTGGGTTCAATTGATGGCACCCATATCGGTCTCATTCCACCCCGGGCACGTGAGCCTGTACATCGCAATCGGAAACACTTTCATTCGCTCAACATGCAGGTGGTGTGCCTGGTCGACAACATCATATCCCATGTGTGTGCCAGATTTCCAGGGTCCGCACATGACTCCCACATCATGCGGAGCAGCATTGTCCCCCAACTGATGGCAAATCTGCGTCCAGAATGTGCATGGCTTGTTGGTGAGTATGCTGTGGGGACAGTTGTGTATTCTGTGTGGCATGGGGTACCCACCAATCTTGGTAGTGATATCTGTGTCTGTCATCCCCCCACATAGGCGATTCTGCGTACCCAAACCGGCCATGGCTGCTGAGTCCCATACGTAATCCAACTACAGCTGGTGAAATGCGATACAATGATGCCCATGGAAGGACACGTAGAGTGGTGGAACGTACTTTTGGACTGCTAAAGTCTAGGTTTTGCTGCCTGGATAAAACCGGAGGAGCCCTGCCTTACTCACCAGGCAAAGTATGCAGGATCGTGATTGCCTGCTGCATGCTCCACAACCTGGCCTTGCGCAATGACATTGAACTGATCTTGGACCCTGAAGACCAACAAGTCCCTCGGCCTCCCATCCCACCCATGTCGACTGATGAGGATAGTGGTGAGTAAGAAGGTGTGGACCAGAGGCGTCAGCTCATTGATCGCTATTTTCCTTGAATGTGAGTGACTACCTCTTGTGCGGGTTGACAATACATGATGTATGTTTGCTGGTGGTGTGTGGATGTGGTGTTTGAAAGCTGGCTGTTCTGGTATGTTATGTTTGCATGTGTGTGTTGTATTTATTGTGGACATGCAAGGCTCTATGATGTGTGTCCTCTCATCCACAGATTTGGTGGTGAGTGTGGTTTGTGGTATGTTGCAGTACAGTGTGTTGTGATGGGTGTGAATCAGTTTCCTGACGTGTGTTTGTTGTCTCTCATTTTCCCTAGGTCACTCCCACTGAGGCATAATTCTCACCGACATAGTTCCCTGCGCCTGGTGATGTCTGATTCTGAGACAATCATGTGATTAAAACATGGAGGCAACACATCATTGAGTGTGTAAGTGAAATTTATTTACAGGTTGTGAATTGATGCTGGTGGATATTTACAAGTAAGTGTTGGGTGGGGGAGTGTGAGTTGAAGGTCATGGTAGATGAAAAGACCGTGGTGACACCACATTGGGTGATGTCCAGCTAGTTCAGCAGACCGGTGCCAATACTTGGTGTTGTGGGACAGGATAGTTGGCGGGTGAATGGCAGGGTCAGGCAAGGTTAATGTCATTGGCGGCCCCTCTTTGAGCGGGTGGATGGTGCATCCCCGCTGCTCTCACCTACTTCCAGCCTCGGACGGCCCCTCCGTCTTGTAGCCGGAGCGTAGACAGCTGGGGGGGCAGGTTGGTCAGGGGCCACATCCGTGTCCATGGGCTCAGGTGGCGGTGGCGGTGGTGTTGGCGACCGTGGTGGCTGGGCACTTGGCTGAGGGGGGGGGTGCTGCGGGATAACCAGTCCCTCCACAGTGCTGTTACCTGGCCCATGATGTCCACTAGTTGCCCTATGCGCCTGTCAATTGACCGCAACGGATTGGTGTTCTCCACTGAGTCCTGGTGGGCATGATCAGCCTGTGCCTGCCCCCGCTCGTAGGAGGCCTGGACTCTGGCTAGGGCCTACCAGTGTTTCTGCAGCAGGATGTGGTGGGTGTCCTTCCACACCTCGCCGGTGAGAAGCACTCCTGTTGGTGAGATGTGCCCTCTGGTCTGTCCTTTCCCATCCACTCTCCCTGCTTGGCTGGGATGTAGATGGCCCTGCGTCGTGCGATGGGTCAGGCTGGGTGGCACAGGCAGAAGTGGTGGTACTGGTGGTGGTGGAGGTGGTGGTGGTAGTGGCTGCACAGGTCACTATGGCCGGTGTTGGTGTTGTGACACAGGCCAACGTGGTGGAGGCAGATATGTCCTGGGAGCCTGATGGCCCTGGGAATGTGCTTGGGCCAGCATCGTCCTCTGCACCCGAGCTGTCAATTGGATCGTCACCAGAGAGTCCAGGCTGTGAGGGGGGCGACTGGTGCTGGCGGTTGCTGCTTTCGCCAGTCAAGTTGCGATCACCTGAGGGACAAGAATTTCAGAATTAATGCTGTGGACATGACAGGTTTTTGGTAGCAACATTACAAATCACTATGGAATCAGGACATGGTTGTTGTTGTCATCATGTTGTTGTGGTTGACAGTACAGGGCAATATGGTGGCGAGGAGGTGGGAAGGCAATACTTGGATATGTGTGGTCCTGTCCTGCTATTGGATGGTCCCTCTGTGAAGTTGTCTATCTACCTGTCAGTTTGCAGGAGGAGATGCACTGGTCAGCAAATGGTGGGCGGACTCCATATTCCTCTGGAATGAGACATGGGGGCCTGTGGGTAGTTGTAGTGCTGGTCTCTCACATCTCCCTGTAAATATGGGGGCCTGTGGGGAGTTGTAGTGCTGGTCACTCACACACCCCACACCCCACCACCCTCTCTGTAGACAAGGGGGCCTGTTGGGAGTTGTAGTGCTGGTCAATCACACACCCCACACCCCACCACCCTCCCTGTAGGCATGGGGGCCTGTTGGGAGCTGTAGTGCTGGTCTCTCAACAACCCCACCCACCTCTCTCACACACCCCACCCCCACCACCCTCCCTGTAGACATGGGGGACTGTTGGGAGTTGTTGTGCTGGTCTCTCACACCCCCACACCTACTACCCTCCCTGTAGACATGGGGGCCTGTTGGGAGTTGCTGTGCTGGTCTCTCACACCCCCACACCTACTACCCTCCCTGTAGACATGGGGGCCTGTTGGGAGTTGCAGTGCTGGTCTCTCACACACCCCACCCACCACCACCCTCCCTGTAGACATGGGGGCCTGTTGGGAGTTGCAGTGCTGGTCTCTCACACCCCCACCCACCACCACCCTCCCTGTAGACATGGGGGCCTGTTGGGAGTTGCAATGCTGGTATCTCACACACCACACACCCCACCACCCTCCCTGTAGACATGGGGGCCTATTGGGAGTTGTGTGCTGGTCTCTTACACCCACCACCCTCCCTGTAGACATGGTGGCCTCTTGGGAGTTGTAGTGCGGTCTCTCACACACCCCACCCACCTCTCTCACACACCCCACCCACCACCACCCTCCCTGTAGACATGGGGGCCTCTTGGCAGTTGTGGTGCTGGCTGCTTTAACAACATGCAAGGCTGGGAACGTAGGAGGCAACATTTGTGTTTGGTCATGGTGGGTGCATTTGAGCCCAGGACTTCACATTTGGGTGACTATGTGGCACACATGCATGGATTGGAGCCAGGGAGATGTGTCTTGGCAGTTGTGCAAGGCAGACCATGGCAGTGTGATTGTGGTCATTGGTTTGTACTTACCAGCCTCTAGTCCCTCTTCGATCCCGTCCAGGCTCTCAGGGTGCAGTATGCCCAGCACCTTCTCCTCCCATTCTGCAAATGGTATGGGCCCCGGGGGAGTACCGCCACCAGTGTGTTGTGCCCGCAGGTGGTTCTTGGCCCTGATGCCTTTCACCCTTGCCTTGAGGTCGTGCCACCACCTCTGGATCTCATGTTTGGTGCGTGGCACGGTCCCTGACGCATTCACTCTGGTCACTATCCTGTCCCACATGTTGGTTTTGGTTGCCAAGGTGGTCTGCTGGATTAGGGTACCGAACAGATGTGGTTCGACATGGATGATTTCATCCACCATGACCTTCAACTCACTGTCTGTGAACTTGGGGTTTTTCTTGGGTGCCATGGTGTGTGATGTGCAAGGTGTTGGTTGGGTGGGGTGGGGTGTGCAGGTGTGTGGTGTGTAGGGATGGTGTTGTGGGGGGTTTGTGTGGTGGGTGTGTTTGTGTGCAGGTTGTATGTGTGTTTGTGTGTGTCTGCTGTTAGTGGTGTTCTGCCTCTTGCTTGCAGCTATGCTGTGATGCAAAGGATTGTGGTAATGGGAGGGATTCATTTTATACTCTGTGTGGTGGTTGTGTCCCAATAATTATTGCCAGTCAGGTGTTCTGTGGGTGTGGTGACTTGGGTGCATGTTTAGGTGCTTGGGGGGGTGCCATTGGGGCGTGTAGTTGTTAGGGGTGGGTGTTTCAGGTGGGTGGGTGTCCTGTTTAATGTGTTTTCTATTTACTTCCGTCCGCCATTTTGTGATCGGTTTGACGGCAGGGATGTTGTTCGTTTGGTCCTTCCGCAGTCATGCTCCGTTTGTCGATGCACTGTTTCCGCTGCGGTCGAGAAAGGTTGTGAGTTCCGTTGGACTGGTGGCGTTATCCTAATCGTGCGGCCGGACCCTCCGCAGGTATTGCGGCGGTTGGGCCTGTTCCCGCGGTCATGTTTGACCGCGGCGGATGGTGTTTGATGTGTTCCGTCCACCACGGACGGTGTTTAATATGATCCGTCCGCCGCGGTCAGTGTTTCTTGACATAAATATCCTAATCGCAACCGAGGATTATCCGCGGTGCGGTCGGGAGTGTTTTTGCCGCGACCATGGCGGACGGGACGCATTTCCGTCCGCCATCCTAATAGGCCCCTAAATTTGGTCAGATTGAAGAAAGTAAATCAATCTGCTCATTTTTTGCTAGTTAAAGATTTGTATGCTCGTAGGAAACAGTTTCTTCTTTCCTTGGCATATGCAGTGACTATTCATAAATTTCAAGGTTTAAGTGTAGACAGTGCGTTGGTAAACATTGGGAGTACCGTATTTAAAGAGGGTATGGCATTGTTGCTTTGTCATGAGTCCGAACTTTATCTGGATTGTATTTGATTGATTTTGATGAGAGAAAGATTAGTGCAGATTCAAATTGTGTAAGAGAGTATAATCGGTTAAGAAGACTATATGCTCCCAATTCAGTATATGAAAAGCGTGTATTTGGCCGAAAACGGAGATATGAGACTATCTGTAGGGAAGTTAGAGAGAAGAAAAAAAGTAAGACAATGTTGAGATTCCAACCAAAAAGCACAAGGAGACTATTGAAGAGATTGATGGATATCAGTTAGAAAATAGTTCAGGTATTAACTGCTATGCAAGTGTAGTGGTAAATGTTGTATTTTCTTTAGAATATCTGCAACAGCAAATTATGGAACATCGAAAAACGTTTTTGCTCTTTGGAGCATTCCATTTTTGAAAAATTGAAAACTGATAAAAGTAAAATCCAAAGTGTTTCTGATATTCGGAATCTTCTGGATATATGTAGTGGTTGTATGCAATTTACACAGAATGTACAATAAGATGCTCAGGAATTTCTAATCTATATGCTTGTAGTACTGGAAGACGAAGGAATAGAAATTGATAATCTATTTGGACTTTGTTATAAATGGGAACATCAATGTGAAAATTGTATATTTACATCTACCACTAACATACACACTGTGAGATTTATATATTTGACAATACCCGAATGTAAAGGAGTATCTTTCAATAAATTAGTTAAAGCAGCAAATGAAAACATGGAGTGTAGCCAATGCAGATTAGAAATGTTAACACATTATTTATAGAAAGATTTGGACAATATATAATTCTAATGTTAACGTTGTACAGCTGATGGAAAAAAATTGGAAACTTTAATAAAAAAAATTGTAGCAAGTCAACTATCAATCTCAGGAAGAACTTTTGTAGCAGTAGCAATTATTTTCCACGATGGACCTTCTACAACATCTGGACATTACACAGTCTATTTAAAATGCAATAAAGGATCGAAATAGTGTAATGATGCTCATTTGTTTTTTAAACATTGTTTGCCTGAGGAATTACCAAACACATACATAATATTTTTAAAGCCACATTTTTAGGAACATAATTCAGCCTAATAGGAATATGTTAATATTTATTAATAAGAATACTTTGAACAATTTCTTTATGAAAGATTGCAGGAATATAATTTGGCCTACAGAAAAAATATTAATATAAATTAAGCGGTTTTTCAGAGATATTCTGTCAGCAAATATTTTAAATGACCTCTTGACCTCTTTTAGAGTATATGGAAATTTTAAAGAATTGTTGATTGAATTATTGTTTATCTTCCTAGATATTATATTCACAAAATTCTCTTAGAAAGAAGCATTTTATATATAGAGAGTTGCATTATATACTATGTTATTCAGGATGTTATATATATATGCAATGTGCAGAGATAGTTGACTATGTTTAAAATATTTTGACACATATTTCTTTTTTTTTTTTTTAAACAATCTTATTGATTGTTGTTTTTTTGCCCGCTGTTATGTGATGAGTAACATTGAAATCCGTATTAATAGTGAAATTCAATATATTCTGAGAATAGCAAAAAAGGCAAACTAAATAATGTATATAATGGAAAAATTATGTTGTGTTGTAAAAATTATAAAATGATATATTATAACTTTATTTTCTCTTCTCTTTTACAGATCCTGATTCTAAATATGTACAATGGCTCAGTTATTAATACACGAACTGCTCGAGTCAAATGTGCACAATCTATGCAGGCCTCTAACCCCCAGCAGAGTAGTGATTCGCCTAGCTATACGCCAGGTAGTATTCATGGAGTGCCCCAATTAGATTGTCAGTCTCTGTCCACTCCTGCAATCATACTGTAAGAAGGATGTTGTTATCTAATCTCTGTGCCAACACAGAAGCACGTATAAAGTCTCCCTGCAGTCAACTAGCAGCAGTGTAAGTATCCACCCTCTATGCATGCACTTGTAGAATGACTGAGGTATTAAGACACATAGTGGTACAGTGACATGTCCACAATGTATGCAGGCCCCTAACCCCCAGCAGAGCACTGAATAATCCTTGCTATAAGTCAGGTAGTATTTATGCAGTGCCCCAATCAGACTGTCAGTCTCTATCCGCTCCTGCAATCACACTGACAGAATCATGTTGTTATGTAATAAAAAACAATGACCTGATGCACACCAATGGTTGATAGTATAGTTAAGATGTCACAATGGACATAAGTAAGTACAAGTGTCAACAAATGCAGAAAAGGAAAACGATGGTGACAGGATTCCTCTTTTAGACACGTGTTTCGTCGTCAAGCGGTAACAGTGCTTGCACGACTCATCAGGGCTGGGGAGGATACAAAATACATGATGGAATGTACTGTCCACACGATATTAAATGCATAATCATTAAGTGATTCCTCGTGTGTCTAAATTTCTGGTGCACGTGCCCGTGCAGGTGGAGATCAAGAAACGTAACGGTGAACTAATTGGTGGAAGCACACTGAGCCAAAAAAAAGGGTGAGAAAATTACTATGTATATAAAAATAAAAATAAAAGTACACGAAAAGCCGGCTCCAGGAAATGTCCATATAATGCTACGCGGAGGAGAGTGGATCTTGTTGGTCCCGTCTGTGGTGTGGTCTATAAGGCTGGGGAACGGCAGTGAGATTGAATAACCCGTGACTGTGTGGTGAGTGGTGACTATATTGTGGGCGGTGGATAATGCGGAGGTGCATGATCGCAAAATTATGGGTGACAGGGGTGTGCGTAAGGTGGGTGGGTGTCTAAAGACAACGGTTGTAGCCATAAAAATAAAGAAATGAATAGGACGGTAAAAGAAAGAAAGGGGGGTGCTTCCTACCTTTAGCGCGAAGGTATAGAACCACAGGTCTGTAGCCGAACCGGGGAGAAGGAGAGAAAGGGGCAAGGAAACGTGTAATGGTAAAAGTAAACACATTATGGCGGCAGAGAGCACTAAGTACAAGTGGTGAATGGGTTAGGGGATATAAGCATAGGCAGAAGGAAGAATTGCAAACAATTAGGAACTCACCGCTTAGCCGGTGATAATTCCGACCCGGCCTCTGCCCGAGACCAGGTAGACTCTTGAAGCAGGAAGTGGCTCCAAATTCATTAAAAGGTTGGTGCGTCAAAAATTGCTGTATAGAGGCAAAATAAAGTAACGTATATAAAGGCACCGGATGTTTCAGGGATCTGTTTTGACACATGTCAGAGAGGTGCGGTAAGAAAATGTGGAACACAGCTTTAGTGACGCAGTTTGTGGGGTCTCACCTTGACAATAAGCAGACAGTGCTCAAGCCGCCTGTGGTTCGTCGGTGTCACAAATGGTGACAAACATCCACTGAAGGTTGATTGGTGGTGAAGGAGAATTAGATCCGTTTTAGTGACCGAAGAATAAAATGTCACTTTCCGGAGAGTGCTCTACGGAAACAAGACATAATGCAAGAGCGTCAATAAGCTCATTCTTGGAACCCCACGTAGTCGCAGTGTTAGCGAACTAAAATGGGTGGAAAATAGAGTCATGGATGTGGCAGAACGGGTGTGAGGGAAAGTCGAAAAGCTTACCCGTTTCTTTGGTGAAAGATCCGGCAGGACGAGTAATCCTACTGCAGGTTCCGGGTGCGGACACGTGGTGCCGACCCGGAAATGGTTATATACTGAGATACGGGAGAGCCCGTATGTAAGGCACTAGAACGTAGAATGTCCCTCAGGTGAATGCGCCATGAGGGAATGAAAAAACACTGCGGACGCCCCAAAACAATGACGTATACCAAAAAAGGGGGATGTGAAGCGTCACGATATTGTTGTGGAAAGTGGATACGGGAAGTGAGCTAAACAAGAGGGGAGGAAAAGATATATAATTGAAAAAGAAAATGGGAAATGGAACAGGATAAAAGATAAAAAGATGAAAAGAAGCTACACAAAGGGACCCCGCAGGAGGGTGAGCCCTTAGGGAATGTCAATACATATAAGACGTGCCTGTAAGAGGACGGGTGAAAAGATGTGTAGCATCACGGTCTTCTTATATGAAACGGGTTTGAAAATTGTAATGAAGCAGTTACAAGGCATGCAGGAATGTGTGTTCATGCATCCGTTCCGCACCATGCAGTGGTATAGGTGATGCGTGCTTTGTAGGATTTAAACATTTGTTTAGGTTACATTTCTACACTTAGTTGGAAAAATAAACTATACATACGAGAACAGTTATAGGTATAACAGTTGCATAACTTGCTGTAAAGGACCACCAATCAAATCGAAATCTTTGTGTAACATGCAAGTACTTTGCAAACATATGAGTATTCTACTAGTTACACAAATTGTTGTCAAGAACTAGAAATCACATTAGAGGACTGGTATGATGTGAAAAATGATGACACAGTGAATGCAGTACCATTGTGACAGAATTATATAGCTCCTATGTGATCAACAAACATTGAGTAATAGTCCTGTAAGTACCAATTAATACCCCATGTGTAACTCATTGGGGGTAGCTGAACGTAAGAAAGGTATTAAAGGACATAACAATAGGGTATGAGAGAGAGAAATGTATGTAGCATTCACTGCAGATAATGGCAGGATTAGTAAGTGTTTCGTGGCTCTAGAATGGTACATGTGTGTGCAGGAATTGTTGGTGCAGAGGTTTAGTCTCCCAGAAAGAATTGCATCTCTTGGTCAAAGTTTAACCCCTGTGACACGGTACGAAGGCGGAGGATCCACATTGCCTCCAAGCGTCTCAGCTTCAATTCTCTGTTTCCGCCGCGTACTCCGATTGGGACAGTGTCAATCCCATAGAATGAGACTTGTTTGTCCAGAGATTGTTCCCCGCACGCAGCCGCGTGTAGAGCAACCGGGTATCTAGGGTCCTGTTTGTGTATAGCTCTTATATGTTCTGATATCCTCTCTTTCAGGGGACGGATAGTGCTCCCCACGTAGATTTTGCTGCATTTACATTCGATGATGTACACCACATAGCGTGTAGTGCAGTTGATATTGGTCCTGATGATGTAGGTCTCTCCATTGGAGTCGTGAAATTCAGTGGTTTTGTGTTTCGCCCACCGGCACATAGAGCAGAACCCACATTTGTAAAAGCCTGTGTTTCGTTTGGTTAGCCAATTGTCCTCTGTGGCGTTTCGAGGGATAGTCGGGCTCAGTCTATTTCTTAGAGTTCTGCCTCTCCTGTAGGTGATCTGCGGATATTTTCCTACAAAATCCGAGATATTCTTGTCTTTCTTGAGGATGTTCCAATGTTTACTGAAGGTTCTGCGTAGTGCTTGGTGGTGGTTGCTGAAATCCGTAATCATGCGGATAGTCCCAAGATCGTTAGTCTTATTGGCGGGCTTGTCTTTCAGTATGTCTGTTCTTTTGACTTTCATGACCCTAGAGGCTGCTGTTTTAAGTAGGTTATCAGAGTAACCTCTTCTTTTGAAACGTTCCTGCATCCCTCTCAATGTCTTTTTAAAATCCTGGTCATTACTGCAGTTTCTGCGTGCTCTTAGGAATTCACCAAATGGGATAGTGTTGATCTGGTGGGATGGATGTGCGCTGCTAGCGTGCAGAATCGCATTGCAGGCGGTGTTTTTCCTGTACAGATTGCTGTTGAGTTTGTTGTCAGAGATATATATTTCCAGGTCAAGGAACTCAATCTTGTCAAGGCTCGCCACCATGGTGAAGTTCATGTCCCACGTGTTGTGGTTGAGATGTCTGTAGAATTCCATCAGGTGGTCATGTGTACCAGACCAGATCAGAAAACAGTCATCTATGTATCTTCCCCAAAAAACAATTGAGTCTATGAATTCCGCTCCTATGGTACCCCAGATTAGGTCGTTTTCAAGTGCTCCTATGAATAGATTGGCAAAAGAAGGGGAAAATTTCGAGCCCATGGCGACTCCTTTTGTTTGTCTGTACCATGAGTTGTTAAACATGAAAGTGTTGTTGTTAAGGATGATTTCCATCATGGATATGAGCATGTTGGTGTGTTGCCACATGGTGGCTGGTCGTTTCTGTAGAATTTTGGTTATGACTTCCAGTCCAAGTTCTGGTTTGATGCTAGTGTACAGAGCTACCACATCCATAGTGACTAGAAAGTTGCCTGGTTGCCATTGAAGATCAGAAAGAATGCTCAGTATGTGTTTAGTGTCCTGGATGAAGGAAGGAAGATTGCGTACCAAGGGCCCTAAGAACAAGTCGACGTATTCCGCTATTCTTTCAGTTGGACCCCCTATCCCAGAGATGATGGGACGTCCTGGAGGGAACGGGAGAATCTTGTGTACCTTGGGAAGCGTGTACAACCAAGGGTACGAGGGTTTGATTACTTTCATGTAGAGATATTCGTCTTCATTAATTAGGCCAGTATCTTTCCAGGTGATGAGGCATCGGTTGATGTGGGTTGTAAGAGATGCTATAGGGTTGTGGTCGAGATGTTGGTAACAAGTGGTGTCTTGTAGCTGACTGAGAATTTCCTCATCGTAGTCTGTTCTGTTCATAACCACTACGTTCCCTCCCTTATCTGCTTCTCTTATAATGATATTGTGATCCTTTGTGAGGCTGTTCATGGCTGCCCGTTCTCCTTGTGTTAAATTGTCTTTGTATCTGAAAGTGCGTTTGGTGTCTTTTTGTTCTAGTTTGCCAATGTCCTCAAATTGACAAACTAGAACAAAAAGACACCAAACGTACTTTCAGATACAAAGACAATTTAACACAAGGAGAACGGGCAGCCATGAACAGCCTCACGAAGGATCACAATATCATTATAAGAGAAGCAGATAAAGGAGGGAACGTAGTGGTTATGAACAGAACAGACTACGATGAGGAAATTCTCAGTCAGCTACAAGACACCACTTGTTACCAACATCTCGACCACAACCCTATAGCATCTCTTACAACCCACATCAACCGATCCCTCATCACCTGGAAAGATACTGGCCTAATTAATGAAGACGAATATCTCTACATGAAAGTAATCAAACCCTCGTACCCTTGGTTGTACACGCTTCCCAAGGTACACAAGAATCTCCCGTTCCCTCCAGGACGTCCCATCATCTCTGGGATAGGGGGTCCAACTGAAAGAATAGCGGAATACGTCGACTTGTTCTTAGGGCCCTTGGTACGCAATCTTCCTTCCTTCATCCAGGACACTAAACACATACTGAGCATTCTTTCTGATCTTCAATGGCAACCAGGCAACTTTCTAGTCACTATGGATGTGGTAGCTCTGTACACTAGCATCAAACCAGAACTTGGACTGGAAGTCATAACCAAAATTCTACAGAAACGACCAGCCACCATGTGGCAACACACCAACATGCTCATATCCAGGATGGAAATCATCCTTAACAACAACACTTTCATGTTTAACAACTCATGGTACAGACAAACAAAAGGAGTCGCCATGGGCTCGAAATGTTCCCCTTCTTTTGCCAATCTATTCATGGGAGCACTTGAAAACGACCTAATCTGGGGTACCAAAGGAGCGGAATTCATAGACTCAATTGTTTTTTGGGGAAGATACATAGATGACTGTTTTCTGATCTGGTCTGGTACACATGACCACCTGATGGAATTCTACAGACATCTCAACCACAACACGTGGGACATGAACTTCACCATGGTGGCGAGCCTTGACAAGATTGAGTTCCTTGACCTGGAAATATATATCTCTGACAACAAACTCAACAGCAATCTGTACAGGAAAAACACCGCCTGCAATGCGATTCTGCACGCTAGCAGCGCACATCCATCCCACCAGATCAACACTATCCCATTTGGTGAATTCCTAAGAGCACGCAGAAACTGCAGTAATGACCAGGATTTTAAAAAGACATTGAGAGGGATGCAGGAACGTTTCAAAAGAAGAGGTTACTCTGATAACCTACTTAAAACAGCAGCCTCTAGGGTCATGAAAGTCAAAAGAACAGACATACTGAAAGACAAGCCCGCCAATAAGACTAACGATCTTGGGACTATCCGCATGATTACGGATTTCAGCAACCACCACCAAGCACTACGCAGAACCTTCAGTAAACATTGGAACATCCTCAAGAAAGACAAGAATATCTCGGATTTTGTAGGAAAATATCCGCAGATCACCTACAGGAGAGGCAGAACTCTAAGAAATAGACTGAGCCCGACTATCCCTCGAAACGCCACAGAGGACAATTGGCTAACCAAACGAAACACAGGCTTTTACAAATGTGGGTTCTGCTCTATGTGCCGGTGGGCGAAACACAAAACCACTGAATTTCACGACTCCAATGGAGAGACCTACATCATCAGGACCAATATCAACTGCACTACACGCTATGTGGTGTACATCATCGAATGTAAATGCAGCAAAATCTACGTGGGGAGCACTATCCTACCCCTGAAAGAGAGGATATCAGAACATATAAGAGCTATACACAAACAGGACCCTAGATACCCGGTTGCTCTACACGCGGCTGCGTGCGGGGAACAATCTCTGGACAAACAAGTCTCATTCTATGGGATTGACACTGTCCCAATCGGAGTACGCGGCAGAAACAGAGAATTGAAGCTGAGACGCTTGGAGGCAATGTGGATCCTCCGCCTTCGTACCGTGTCACAGGGGTTAAACTTTGACCAAGAGATGCAATTCTTTCTGGGAGACTAAACCTCTGCACCAACAATTCCTGCACACACATGTACCATTCTAGAGTCACGAAACACTTACTAATCCTGCCATTATCTGCAGTGAATGCTACATACATTTCTCTCTCTCATACCCTATTGTTATGTCCTTTAATACCTTTCTTACGTTCAGCTACCCCCAATGAGTTACACATGGGGTATTAATTGGTACTTACAGGACTATTACTCAATGTTTGTTGATCACATAGGAGCTATATAATTCTGTCACAATGGTACTGCATTCACTGTGTCATAATTTTTCACATCATTCCAGTCCTCTAATGTGATTTCTAGTTCTTGACAACAATTTGTGTAACTAGTAGAATACTCATATGTTTGCAAAGTACTTGCATGTTACACAAAGATTTCGATTTGATTGGTGGTCCTTTACAGCAAGTTATGCAACTGTTATACCTATAACTGTTCTCGTATGTATAGTTTATTTTTCCAACTAAGTGTAGAAATGTAACCTAAACAAATGTTTAAATCCTACAAAGCACGCATCACCTATACCACTGCATGGTGCGGAACGGATGCATGAACACACATTCCTGCATGCCTTGTAACTGCTTCATTACAATTTTCAAACCCGTTTCATATAAGAAGACCGTGATGCTACACATCTTTTCACCCGTCCTCTTACAGGCCCGTCTTATATGTATTGACATTCCCTAAGGGCTCACCCTCCTGCGGGGTCCCTTTGTGTAGCTTCTTTTCATCTTTTTATCTTTTATCCTGTTCCATTTCCTATTTTCTTTTTCAATTATATATCTTTTCCTCCCCTCTTGTTTAGCTCACTTCCCGTATCCACTTTCCACAACAATATCGTGACGCTTCACATCCCCCTTTTTTGGTATACGTCATTGTGTTGGGGCGTCCGCAGTGTTTTTTCATTCCCTCATGGCGCATTCACCTGAGGGACATTCTACGTTCTAGTGCCTTACATACGGGCTCTCCCGTATCTCAGTATATAACCATTTCCGGGTCGGCACCACGTGTCCGCACCCGGAACCTGCAGTAGGATTACTCGTCCTGCCGGATCTTTCACCAAGGAAACGGGTAAGCTTTTCGACTTTCCCTCGCATCCGTTCTGCCACATCCATGACTCTATTTTCCACCCATTTTAGTTCGCTAACACTGCGACTACGTGGGGTTCCAAGAATGAGCTTATTGACGCTCTTGCATTATGTCTTGTTTCCGTAGAGCACTCTCCGGAAAGTGACATTTTATTCTTCGGTCACTAACACGGATCTAATTCTCCTTCACCACCAATCAACCTTCAGTGGATGTTTGTCACCATTTGTGACACCGACGAACCACAGGCGGCTTGAGCACTGTCTGCTTATTGTCAAGGTGAGACCCCACAAACTGCGTCACTAAAGCTGTGTTCCACATTTTCTTACCGCACCTCTCTGACATGTGTCAAAACAGATCCCTGAAACATCCGGTGCCTTTATATACGTTACTTTATTTTGCCTCTATACAGCACTTTTTGACGCACCAACCTTTTAATGAATTTGGAGCCACTTCCTGCTTCAAGAGTCTACCTGGTCTCGGGCAGAGGCCGGGTCGGAATTATCACCGGCTAAGCGGTGAGTTCCTAATTGTTTGCAATTCTTCCTTCTGCCTATGCTTATATCCCCTAACCCATTCACCACTTGTACTTAGTGCTCTCTGCCGCCATAATGTGTTTACTTTTACCATGACATGTTTCCTTGCCCCTTTCTCTCCTTCTCCCCGGTTCGGCTACAGACCTGTGGTTCTATACCTTCGCGCTACAGGTAGGAAGCACCCCCCTTTCTTTCTTTTACCGTCCTATTCATTTCTTTATTTTTATGGCTACAACCGTTGTCTTTAGACACCCACCCACCTTACGCACACCCCTGTCACCCATAATTTTGCGATCATGCACCTCCGCATTATCCACCGCCCACAATATAGTCACCACTCACCACACAGTCACGGGTTATTCAATCTCACTGCCGTTCCCCAGCCTTATAGACCACACCACAGACGGGACCAACAAGATCCACTCTCCTCCGCGTAGCATTATATGGACATTTCCTGGAGCCGGCTTTTCGTGTACTTTTATTTTTATTTTTATATACATAGTAATTTTCTCACCCTTTTTTTTGGCTCAGTGTGCTTCCACCAATTAGTTCACCGTTACGTTTCTTGATCTCCACCTGCACGGGCACGTGCACCAGAAATTTAGACACACGAGGAATCACTTAATGATTATGCATTTAATATCGTGTGGACAGTACATTCCATCATGTATTTTGTATCCTCCCCAGCCCTGATGAGTCGTGCAAGCACTGTTACCGCTTGACGACGAAACACGTGTCTAAAAGAGGAATCCTGTCACCATCGTTTTCCTTTTCTGCATTTGTTGACACTTGTACTTACTTATGTCCATTGTGACATCTTAACTATACTATCAACCATTGGTGTGCATCAGGTCATTGTTTTTTGTCCTTGTATTGGTGTGCTTTGCACACAATTGGAGGGGTTTAGGGCATTTATCCCCTCACCTTCTTGCACCCTGACCTACCAGTATTTCACACTACCGTGTGCTGTGCGCCTAGTATTTCCCTACCTCTAAAAAACCCCAGTTCTCCATAGGCTTTGATGTTGTTATGTAATCTTTGTGCTAATATATGAGCACGTATAAACTTTCTCTGCTATCAACTACCAGCAAGTATGCAGTCACCATGCATGCACTTATAGAATGACTCAAGTATTACGACAAGCAGTGCTACAATCAAATGTGCGCAATTTATGCAGGTCCATGACCGCCACAAGACTACTGAATCAGTCTTTCAATAAGTCAGATAGTATTTATTTGGTGCCACAATCAGACTGTCAGACTCTGTCCACTCCTGCAATCATACTGTTAGAAACATGTTCTTATTGATGCTTTGTGCGAACACACAAGAACTTAAAAACTCTATCAACAGGGAAGTACCAGCATTGTAAGTATCCAGTCACTATCCATGCAGTTATAGAGCTACTCAGGCATTAAGACAAGCAGTGCTATAATCAATCAAATGTGTGCAATCTATGCAGGCCTGTAACCTCCAGCAGACTACTGAATCACTCTTTCAATAAGCCAGGTAGTATTTATGTAGTGCCCCAATCACATTGTCATCCCCTGCCCACTCTGCAAATAGAAGAATGTCTTTATCTAATTTATGTGCCAACACACATGCACTTACAAATTATCTCTGCTGTCAACTGCCACCACTCTAACTATCCCCTCAGTATTCATGCACTAGTAGAACCACTCAGGCATTAAGACAAGCAGTGCTACAATCAAATGTGTGCAATCTATGCAGGCCCCTAACCCCCTGCAGACTAATGATTCACTCTTTAAATAAGCCAGATAGTAATCATGTAGTGCCCCAATCAAACTGTTACTCTCTGTCCAATCTTGCAACCATCCTGACAGTAGCATGTGCTTATCTAATCTCTGTGCCAACACACAAGCACTTATAAACTGTTCCTAATGTCAACTAGCAGCACTCTAACTATCCAATAACAGTCCATATACCTGTACAATGCCTCAGGCATTAAGACACACAGTACTACTCCTAAATGTACACAATATATGCAGTCCCCTAATCCCATGCAGACTACTGATTCACTCTTCAAAAATCCAGGTAGTAGCAATGCAGATCTGCACTCACAGTGTCCTTTTCTATCCACTCCTGTAATCATCTGCACAAAACCAAGACCTATTATAATCTCTGTGCCAAAACACAAGAACATATACCTTTCCTTCTCCTTGTAAATACAGTCCCTTCACACGTAGCACTTTGCGTTGAAGGGGCGTTCCATAGGTGTTGCTGTGTATGTTCCCACAGAAAACCCATGGAACAACACACATCTCAAGAAGTACAAAAAATTGTAAATCTGGAGATGCGTGTGAATGCTGCACCACCCTAGAGGTGGTTTAGCAAGGCACAATGAGGACAAATGTTTTAATTTTTCCTAATTTTTTCTCCTTCAGTACATGCTGCATTCCACAGCACGCATTGAAGGAGGAAAATGCCTTTAGTGAATGTTTTTCTACAGGAAGGTGTGCCTTCCTGCACTAAAACAATCTGCCCTCGACGCAGGCATTCTTGCACCATGGTGCAAGGGTGCTTGTGCCAGCGCACGGCTACAGTTTCTGCACTAATGCAGAGGGAAGCACAGGGATGCGACATATTCATGTAAATATGTCGCATCCCTGTGCTTCGGAAGTGCAGCAGCACGGTGCAGCCTAAGAGCTTGCAGTATCACGCTGCAGTACTTCCTTATAGATCTACACCTATACATTCACCATACACTACTAATGCATTCTTTCAGTCAATCATGCTCTACCCATTTATTCAATCAAAATTTCAGACATTACTATGCAATAATAGTTCTTTTTTAACCAGTTTAGGTAGTTCTGAGAAGAACTTTATTTTTTCTTCTTTTTTGTTTTGTATTTTTTTTTCTAAAAAATTAACAAAAAAGGAACGAAGCAAACAGCTACAATTTGGAATTAAAAGTCATTCAAACACAAACCCCCCCAAAAAAATTTACATTTGTGGCTGCGCTGTGCTGCACACATAGCATCCACCAATTGTTCTCTGGGATGTCATTTGTTATGTTATGTTATGTTAATAACTTTTATTAGGCGCACAGCTGCCCCAGCGAAGGGGCGTCCTGGCGCCTGATCAAGTGCCACAACACAACAGATCGATGCTGGAAAGACAGGGGATCAGTCAGTAGTAACAAACAGATGAGTTTTTATGGCGCGTCTAAAAAGAGTCAGGCTGTTCAGGGCACGAATGTGGACAGGAAGAGAATTCCACAATCCGGCCGCCAGAACACGAAAAGAGCGACCACCCATCCTACTCAATCTGAACCTGGTCTTAGTCGCCAGATATAAAGATTCCGACCTGAGAGCCCGCGTGGGAACATAGGGGGAAACAAGACCCACAAGGGCAGGAGGAGAGGAGAGTTTCAAGATCTTAAATGTTAGACAGAGGGCTTTGAATTTAATTCTCTGTCTAACCGGCAGCCAGTGAAGAGAAGTCAAGACTGCGGAGACACAACAACGTCTCGGAAGGCCAACAATGGCCCGCGCTGCGGCATTCTGCACCCTTTGCAGCCGAGTAACCTCCGCCTGATTCACTCCAAGCAGCAGTGCACTCCCATAGTCCAGCCGAGAAAGAATGGAGGCTTGGACCACCAGTTGCCGAGTAGGGGGGTCGAAGAATTTGTGGACTGGTCTCAGTCCTCGCAGAATACCATAACAGGTAGCTGCAGTCTTCTTTGTGTGGCTGGTAAAGGAGAGTGTAGGATCCAGCCAAACCCCCAAGTTCTTAACTTCGGCAGCTGGGATGGGAGTCACCCCCAGTTCTGGAGGCCACCACTGATCTCCCCAGAGTTCCGCCTGCTTACCTAGAATCAGGACCTCGGTTTTTTTGGCATTTAACTGTAAACAGTTAATGCGCATCCATTTAGCCACGGCTATAAGTCCTGCACGGAATCTGGGAGCAGTCACCTCAGGGTCCCCACTGAGTGTCACCGCCAGCTGCGTGTCGTCGGCATACGATGTCATGGTTAAGCCACTCTGTCTAACGACTGCAGCCAGCGGTTTCACATATAAGTTAAACAAAGTGGGGCTCAGCGCAGAGCCCTGAGGGACTCCCAGTCCCAAAGAATGGAAAGAGGACTGGCCAGGTGGAATGGCCACTTTAAAAAACCGGTCCGAAAGGAAGGAGCGAAACCATTGGAGAGCCGTCCCCTCAATTCCCACTTCCTCCAGACGCCGCATCAGAATGTCATGAGACACCGTGTCAAACGCGGCGCTCAGGTCTAACAAGAGGAGCGCCGCTGTCTGCCCCGCATCCAGCACCGAACGCAGATGCTCAGTCATAAAGAGCAGAGCGGTTTCGGTGCTGTGTTGTGCTCGAAAACCATTCTGACTCTCGTCTAGAATATTATTACGAGAGAGGTGGGCAGACAAGATGGAATTCACGTGTGCCTCAGTGACCTTGGCGGTCCAGGGCAGGAGGGAGATGAGACGATAATTCTCAGGTAGCAGGGGATCAAGATTAGGCTTCTTCAGAATGGGACTGACCACTGCTTGCTTCCAAGAGGAAGGAACCACGCCCTCAGTGAGTGAGAGATTAATCAGTTCCAAAATAGGCTCACGGCAAAGGGGCGGGAGAAGAGTGAATAGCTCTGGCTTCAGCGGATCTAAGGGAGAGCCAGATTTAATTTTGAGGCTGAGAGTGTCAAAAACCTCGACAGACATAGCGGGCAGAGAGGAGAGAGTTTCGTGGACCGTAGCCCTCACACCACTAGGCTCAACCCCGGGCACAGATGACATAAATCCTCTGTAGATTATCTGCACCTTCTCCACGAAAAAGGATGCCAAGCTTTCACAGTGAGAGTCCGTGCAGATTTCTAGCGAGGTTGCCCGTTTTCCCATCAGGTCTTTAAGAACCTTAAAAATTAATTTAGATGGGTTAGGGCTACTAAGGAACTCAGAAGCATAGTATGCGGCCCGGGTTTGGTAGATTGCCCTGTGGTAAGTCTTAAGCTGGGCAAATAAAATTTGAGATGTCATGAGTGATGTCACTGACCATGTCATGAGTCATGTAATATGTAACATCATCAGCAGTGCATTGCAGGCGCGCGTGTTACCTATGACAACAAATTAACACCCCACCTTAAACCGCGCCACAGGGTGTGTTTGCACACATGTGAACTCAGGCCCCGCCCCCTCCCTTCACCACTGTGCAAATGCGCCCGTTGTGCATTTTAAGTTGGGGAATTAGGTCCCTTTGAATCCTGGGGGTCCCTGGGGTCCAAATAGCCCACCAGGTACCTCCAGTAATTGCCACAAGGCTGCATTGCAGAGAGGTGTTAAAAGGGGCACGGCCTGGAGCACCTCTCTGCAATGCAGCCCTGTGGCACTTACTGGAGGTACCTGGTGGGCTAGTAGGCCCCCAGGGACCCCCAGCATTGAAGGGGTATTAATTCCTCAATTCAAAACACGCCACAGGGAGTGTTTGCAGAGTGTGTTTGTGAGGGGGCAAGGCCTAGAGAGGATCGCATCTTTTAAAAAAAAATAAAAAATAAAAGGGGGTCTGTGTGGCTCCCCTTCTATTTACATTTTTTGGGCCATGGGGACCCCATCCCCAAGGGTCTGGCCCCCAAATTTAAATGTTGCTGCGTGTGAAGGGCCTGTATTTTTTTATGGGAACGGGCCGCGTGTCCCCCCTCCCGCGGCCAATTCCGGGCCCTGGGAACCCTATCCCCCGGGGCATGGCCAAATAATAAAAATTTTTAATGGAGGGGGCTATATAGCCTCCCTCCTCAGGCCACTTCAAGGCCACGGGGACCCCATCCCCTGGGCCGGCTTTTAAAAAAAAAATATTTTTTGGTTTATGGGGAGGGGGCCGCGTGGCCACCCTCCGGGCGAATGGTAGCCCCAGTGACCCCAATCCCTGGGGCTGGCCGTCACTGTTGGGGACTGTGGGGGGGTCCCCAATCCCCCCCACGCTCCCCCCGGCTCCCCACCTCCTGCGGGAGACGCATTACTTTTCCATATGGGGAGCAGCTAACATGCTGCTCCCCATATGGAAAAGCAATGTGCTTTGCTTCATTGAAGCGAGAGCAGCTTTACCTGCTCTCGCTTCAATGAAGCAAAGAAGTTTGCAATGGTAGGGTGGGAGCCACGGGGTTCCCGCCCTGCCATTGCAAACAGCAATGTCCCAGGGGTGTGCACACTGGGGCACTGCAGGAGCCGGCCCTGGGGTGTGGCCTGTACATGGCTCCAGGAGGGGGGCTGCGTGGCCCCCCTCCCACTTTTGTTTGAAGCCCAGGGGGGAGGCAGTCCCAGGGGTTGGGGGGCCTCATAGCTCCCCACACCTTTTTTAAGTAGCCCCGGGGGTTGGTGGTCCCCGGGGCTGGGGGGCCTGAGAGCCCCTTACCTAATTCAAGAAGCCCTGGGGGTGGTGGTCCCCGGGGCAGCGGGGGGACCATGAATCCCCCGCCTATAATATGTCGAAGCCCCGGGGTGGCGGCCCCCGGGGCTGAAGGGGGGCCTGAGAGCCCCCCACACCTTTGTTAAGTAGCCCTGAGGGTGGCAGTCCCTGGGGCTGGGGGGGCCTGAAAGCACCCCACCTAATTCAAGAAGCCCTGGGGTGGCGGTCCCTGGGGCTGCGGGGGTGCCATGGGTCCCCACCTATAATATGTTAAAGGCCCGGGGGTCGCTGTGTCCCCGGGGCTGGGTGGCCTGAGAGCCCCCAACCCATTTTAAATAAGCCCTGGGGGATGGCGGTACCTGGGGCTGTGGGGGGGGGCCCCGTGAGCCCCCCACCCATATCGACTTAGAGCCCCAGGGGTGACGGTCCCTGGGGCAGTGTGTGGGGGATTGGGACCCCCACACTATTTTGGGAAAATGCCCCAGGGATTTGGCCCCCCGGGGCAAATAACCTTTTTTTTTTAAGCAGCGGGATGTGGGGGTCAGGGTGTGTCTACCCTGCCCCTTTTTTGCATTTTACAGCTTCTTTTTCAGCTCATGCATGGCAGAATGCACAAAGGCTGCACGTAGGGTACGCGGATAGATACGCGGATCCACCGTCCCCATAGACATATAAATGACTTTAACTGTAATTTTATCAGGAACTACTGAACGGATTTACACCAAATAAGCAAAAGGCACGAGTCTGAACCAAGAACTACCTCTTTGCCAAATTTGGTGTAATTCCCTTGAGCAGTTCGGGCTGTAGCTGTGGCTAAAGGACATAGGGGAAATTGCATATGGGGGACTGCACCATGTGACTCCCACTCAGCTCATACCTGCCCCAACTTCTGGCGTCGTTTGGCGCGCTCCAGGACTATGCAGGCACAGCGGGGCTTCTTCCGCGGCAGGACTGGCCGCTTAACATCAAGTCAAAACAAAGGTTGCCCCTCGGTTGTCCCCTTGGAAGAAGGCCACACAGCAGGTAAGTTCGTTCTTAGCTTTAATGTGAGAGCTGCAGTGCCACGTATGGTAAAACAGCATTCAAAAATTGTCAAAGTCCAAATTGCCGACGCGTTCCGTGCATGAAGCGCACTTCTTTATGGGCGGACACTGAAAGGCGCCAAGCAGTCCACGGCACCTGAAATACTCTGAACACTCATTAGAATGGGCGGGAACATCCGCGCTGCCTTCTGGTCATTCGAGTGCCATGATGTCAAATTCAAGTGAATTGCTGATGCGCCCTCAGATTAAAAACAAAGTGTTGTCCCCAGTGGGTTGATGCACGTTTTTCATATGGGGGACTGCACCATGTGACTCCCACTCAGCTCATACCTGCCCCAACAGCTGGCTTCGTTTGGCGCCCTCCAGGACTATGCAGGCACAGGGAGGCTTCTTCCGCGGCAGGACTGCCCGCTTTACATCAAGTCAAAACAAAGGTTACCCCTCGGTTATCCCTTGGAAGAAGGCCACAAAGCAGGTAAGTTCGTTCTTAGCTTTAATGTGAGAGCTGCAGTGCCACGTATGGTAAAACGGCATTCAAAAATTGTCAAAGTCCAAATTGCCGACGCGTTCCGTGCATGAAGCGCACTTCTTTATGGGCGGACACTGAAAGGCGCCAAGCAGTCCACTGCAGCTGAAATACTCTGAACACTCATTAGAATGGGCGGGAACATCCGCGCTGCCTTCTGGTCATTCGAGTGCCATGATGTCAAATTCAAGTGAATTGCTGATGCGCCCTCAGATTAAAAACAAAGTGTTGTCCCCAGTGGGTTGATGCACGTTTTTCATATGGGGGACTGCACCATGTGACTCCCACTCAGCTCATACCTGCCCCAACAGCTGGCGTCGTTTGGCGCCCTCCAGGACTATGCAGGCACAGGGAGGCTTCTTCCGCGGCAGGACTGCCCACTTTACATCAAGTCAAAACAAAGGTTACCCCTCGGTTATCCCTTGGAAGAAGGCCACAAAGCAGGTAAGTTCGTTCTTAGCTTTAATGTGAGAGCTGCAGTGCCACGTATGGTAAAACGTTATTCAAAAATTGTCAAAGTCCAAATTGCCGACGCGTTCCGTGCATGAAGCGCACTTCTTTATGGGCGGACACTGAAAGGCGCCAAGCAGTCCACTGCAGCTGAAATACTCTGGACACTCATTAGAATGGGTGGGAACATCCGCGCTGCCTTCTGGTCATTCGAGTGCCGTGATGTCAAATTCAAGTGAATTGCTGATGCGCCCTCAGATTAAAAACAAAGTGTTGTCCCCAGTGGGTTGATGCACGTTTTTCATATGGGGGACTGCACCATGTGACTCCGACTGAGCTCATACCTACCCCAACAGCTGGCATCGTTTGGCGCACTCCAGGACTATGCAGGCACAGCAGGGCTTCTTCCGCGGCAGGACTGGCCGCATAACATCAAGTCAAAACAAAGGTTGCCCCTCGGTTGTCCCCTTGGAAGAAGGCCACACAGCAGGTAAGTTCGTTCTTAGCTTTAATGTGAGAGCTGCAGTGCCACGCATGGTAAAACGGCATTCAAAAATTGTCAAAGTCCAAATTGCTGACACGTTTCATGCGCAAAGCGCACTTCTTCATGGGCGGACACTGAAAGGCGCCAAGCAGTCCACGGCACCTGAAATACTCTGGACACTGATTAGAATGGGTGGGAACATCCGCGCTGCCTTCTGGTCATTCGAGTGCCGTGATGTCAAATTCAAGTGAATTGCTGATGCGCCCTCCGATTAAAAACAAAGTGTTGTCCCCAGTGGCTTGATGCACTTTTTTCATATGGGGGACTGCACCATGTGACTTCCACTCAGCTCATACATGCCCCAACAGCTGGCATTGTTTGGCGCCCTCCAGGGCTATGCAGGCACAGCGGGGATTCTTCGCCGGCAGGACTGGCCGCTTAACATCAAGTCAAAACAAAGGTTGCCCCTCGGTTGTCCCCTTGGAAGAAGGCCACACAGTAGGTAAGTTTGTTCTTAACTTTAATGTGAGAGCTGCAGTGCCACGTATGGTAAAATGGCATTCAAAAATTGTCAAAGTCCAAATTGCCGCGCGTTTCGTGCGCGAAGCTGAGTGGGAGTCACATGGTGCAGTCCCCCATATGAAAAAAGTGCATCAACCCACTGGGGACAACACTTTGTTTTTAATCTGAGGGCGCATCAGCAGTTCACTTGAATTTGACATCACGGCACTCGAATGACCAGAAGGCAGCGTGGATGTTCCCACCCATTCTAATGAGTGTCTAGAGTATTTCAGGTGCCGTGGACTGCTTGGCGCCTTTCAGTGTCCGCCCATGAAGTAGTGCGCTTCGCGCATGAAACTCGTCGGCAATTTGGACTTTGACAATTTTTTAATGCCGTTTTACCATACGTGGCACTGCAGCTCTCACATTAAAGCTAAGAATGAACTTGCCTGTTGTGTGGCCTTCTTCCAAGGGGACAACCGAGGGGCAACCTTTGTTTTGACTTGATGTTAAGGGGCCAGTCCTGCCGCGGAAGAAGCCCGCTGTGCCTGCATAGTCCTGGAGGGCGCCAAACGACACCAGATGTTGGGGCAGGTATGAGCTGAGTGGGAGTCACAAGGTGCAGTCCCCCATATGAAAAACGTGCATCAACCTACTGGGGACAACACTTTGTTTTTAATCTGAGGGCGCATCAGCAATTCACTTGAATTTGACATCACGGCACTCGAATGACCAGAAGGCAGCGCGGATGTTCCCGCCCATTCTAATGAGTGTCCAGAGTATTTCAGGTGCCATGGACTGCTTGGCGCCTTTCAGTGTCCGCCCATGAAGAAGTGCGCTTCGCGCACGAAACGCGTTGGCCATTTGGACTTTGACAATTTTTGAATGCCGTTTTACCATACGTGGCACTGCAGCTCTCACATTAAATCTAAGAACGAACTTACCTGCTGTGTGGCCTTCTTCCAAGGGGACAACCGAGGGGCAACCTTTGTTTTGACTTGATGTTAAGTGGCCAGTCCAGCCGCGGAAGATGCCCTGCGGTGCCTGCATAGTCCTGCAGGGCGCCAAACGACGCCAGCTGTTGGGGCAGGTATGAGCTGAGTGGGAGTCATATGGTGCAGTCCCCCATATGAAAAACGTGCATCAACCCACTGGGGACAACACTTTGTTTTTAATCTGAGGGCGTATCAGCAATTCACTTGAATTTGACATCACGGCACTCAATTGACCAGAAGGCAGCGCGGATGTTCCCGCCCATTCTAATGAGTGTCCAGAGTATTTCAGGTGCCGTGGACTGCTTGGCGCCTTTCAGTGTCCGCCCATGAAGAAGTGCGCTTCGCGCACGAAACGCGTCGGCAATTTGGACTTTGACAATTTTTGAATGCCGTTTTACCATACGTGGCACTGCAGCTCTCACATTAAAGCTAAGAAGGAACTTACCTGCTGTGTGGCCTTCTTCCAAGGGGACAACCGAGAGGCAACCTTTGTTTTGACTTGATGTTAAGCGGCCAGTCCTGCCGCGGAAGAAGCCCCACTCTGCCTGCATAGTCCTGGAGGGCGCCAAACGACGCCAGCTGTTGGGGCAGGTATGAGCTGAGTGGGAGTCTCATGGAGCAGTCCCCCATATGAAAAACGTGCATTAACCCACTGGGGACAACACTTCGTTTTTAATCTGAGGGCGCATCAGCTATTCACTTGAATTTGACATCACGGCACTCGAATGACCAGAAGGTAGCGCGGATGTTCCCGCCCATTCTAATGAGTGTCCAGAGTATTTCAGGTGCCGTGGACTGCTTGGCGTCTTTCAGTGTCTGCCCCTGAAGAAGTGCGCTTCGCGCACGAAACTCATCGGCAATTTGGACTTTGACAATTTTTGAATGCCGTTTTACCATACGTGGCACTGCAGCTCTCACATTAAAGCTAAGGATGAACTTACCTGCTGTGTGGCCTTCTTCCAAGGGGACAACCGAGGGGCAACCTTTGTTTTGACTTGATGTTAAGCGGCCAGTCCTGCCGTGGAAGAAGCCCCGCTGTGCCTGCATAGTCCTGGAGGGCGTCAAACGACGCCTGCTGTTGGGGCAGGTATGAGCTGAGTGGGAGTCACATGGTGCAGTCCACCATATGAAAAACCTGCATCAACTCACTGGGGACAACACTCTGTTTTTAATCTGAGGGCGCATCAGCAATTGACTTGAATTTGACATCACGGCACTCGAATGACCAGAAGGCAGCGCGGATGTTCCCGCCCATTCTAATGAGTGTCCAGAGTATTTCAGGTGCCGTGGACTGCTTGGCGCCTTTCAGTGTCCGCCCATGAAGAAGTGCGCTTCGCGCACGAAACGCGTCGGCAATTTGGACTTTGACAATTTTTGAATGCCGTTTTACCATACGTGGCACTGCAGTTCTCACATTAAAGCTAAGAACGAACTTACCTGCTGTGTGGCCTTCTTCCAAGGGGACAACCGAGGGGCAACCTTTGTTTTGACTTGATATATAGATATATATATATATATATATATTCACTGAAAAAACCATAGGTTATAGACCATATATAGTTAGGAACTAGCATTTACAAAACCTTGAAAATTCACTGAAAAAATACATAGGTTATAGACCATATATAGTTAGGAATTAGCATTTAAAAAACCTTATTTTACTCACACAAAACCATTGAAATTCCATATATAGTTAGTTGCACTAACTATATATCGCGCACCCGCAATCCACTGCTGATGATGTCACATATTACATCATTCATGACATGGTCAGTGACATCACTGATGACATCACTGATGACATCTCAAATGACATCACTGATGACATGACTGATAACAACATCCAGTGATTTTTTGTTTCTGTAAAGTTTAAATATGTCTTACATATTGAAGAATGAGTGGATGTGTAAGTGTCTGGACGAAGGATTTAGTAGGTGCATGACTGACTGTATGACTGAGTGATTAAATGTGTCTCACTGAGTGCATGGGTTAGTGACTAAACTGTCTTAATTTGTGCATCATTATGTCTGTTGTTCTGTAAACTGCTGCATGTGTTGATCAGTAGCTATATGATTAACTATATGGGTTATTGATTGATTGTCCAAGTATTTGTATGGGAGACTGAGTGTGTGTGTGGCTGGCTGTGAGGTGTGTGACTCTGTGCAGATCAATGTGTACTTGTATCAATGATTGTATAAGAAAGTAAGTATGTGTTAGTATATGTTTGAAAATGTAAGGTGCTCTATGTTTAACTGTATAGACAAGAAAATGGAAGTGTGATTGATTCTTTACAGGACTGACTAGGTGTGTCGGTAACTCCATGGATGAGTGGCAGAGTGTGAGTGTCTGTATAGGCGTATGAGTGCATATGATTGTAAAGATGAGTGATTGTATGTATGAATGATTGTATGGGTGAATGAGTGAATGTGTGTGTAGACGTAGGAATCTGTGAGTGCGTATGTAGTAACTAGTATTGGTGTGTCAATGGTTTCAAAAATTATACTCTGTATTTAACACTGGGTGAAACAGAGGTTATATTAAAATGTGAGGAGATGCATTGTATTGTCACATGAATGATATCATCAGTGATGTGGTCATTGATGTCAAATGAGATGTCATCAGTGATGTCATCAGTGATGTCATTTGAGATGTCATCAGTGATGTCATCAGTGATGTCACTGACCATGTCATGAATGATGTAATATGTGACATTATCAGCAGTGGATTGCGGGTGCGCGATATATAGTTAGTGCAACTAACTATATATGGAATTTCAATGGTTTTGTGTGAGTAAAATAAGGTTTTTTAAGTGCTAATTCCTAACTATATATGGTCTATAACCTATGGTTTTTTCAGTGAATTTTCAAGGTTTTGTAAATGCTAATTCCTAACTATATATGGTCTATAACCTATGGTTTTTTCAGTGAATTTCAATGGTTTTTTAATAGCAAATATCATAAGCTGTCGAATGTCAAGTACGTGGTAAGTGAAAACATTTTCGTGTTTATGCACACTGATCTGCTTTGAATGGTGCCCCCCCCCTCATTTCTATTAGGAGTACTCTCTCTTTGCAGATAGTGAAAGGTAGTTAACGCAGGCCTTTGCCCCCGTTGTAATACGTCGTGCCTGCTTCTCTCTCTTTGATTGATTGTTATCCAAGCATTTACTGTTTTAGAATTGGTTCTCTTTGGTTCATTCTCTATTTACAAACAAACACAGAGTCGCAATACTCTGTTTAGTCTTTGCAGATAACGAAAAATCGTGTAAAAAAAAAGAAAAGGAATCGAGCAAAATCAGTAGGCCACTAATGGGATCTCTTTTTGACCTCGCTAAAATAGAAACATTAGGAACAACCCCTCATGACAAATACAAAACTAGTGAGATGAACTGAACTCCACACAATGATGGCTGCAAAACAGCTCGGCTCCGCCACCCACCCCGCCCAAAATAACGATAAAGAGCGGCTGCCATGATTGGTTGCGGAATGGCCACGACGGAGCTACGAAATGGTGGTGCTCTCATGCTAACCCCAGCTTCAGTCTGAAACATCCAGAAACACTGTAGACTACCAATTCGATCAGTTCCGGTAGCGCCCCAATGTAACCCGGTAGAGAAGAACTAGCCCTCCCCTCTTTGACTGATGGTTCTTGTTGCCTGTCCCTTCTGTTGTCATTTAACAGAACTATTTAGCCTGCTGAAAGGGGTTGTGTTCCGACCGCTGGTTGGTGGAGACATTTTGACTATATTCTGGACCTGCGTTGTCGCGTAATGCGTCATATGACGCGCCGCGTTAGCGCATCCGGAAGTCACCTGGGGCGCGACGCGCAGCGCGTAACGTAAGCATAACAAGTCATGTGACTTGTTAATAAAACTTTTCATTGGTTCATTTTACTTTTCTTATTCTAATGATGAAAGGCTTGGTCATATGACCTAAAAATTACGCTTTTTATTACTTCCGAACATTATTTTTTCTTAAATATATGTTATAATGTTCCAGGCTAATGTACTTTCCCGGAAAATTTACAACTGTCCTGCAAGTAAAATATATTCTTTTTTCGAGAAAAAGAGCGTTTCTTCGTCCCATGACGGAGCCATTGAGCAAAAGAGGGTCGACCTGCTGTCTTAGTCGCCGATACGCCTGAATATGAGATTCTTATCGATCACTTTATGTTGCAGGAGTAGAAAACACAACAGCCCTTGACCATTTATCTTTACTGCGTTCCTGCGTATTATACCTTTTACCCTTCATGTAATTGGTCTGCTTTATTTCACTTGCCTTTTAATGATTCTAAAACAGTGACTATTATTAAAAACTTTACCAATGTATATACTACTACCATGTTTTCTTTTAAAAACCTTTATTGTGAAAATTTCATTATACAAATACGAGCCTATAACCACGTGGGCCGGCCACGGAGCAAACTGTAATCGTATATGATGAGTAGACATTTACACTGTAGAGGAACGTAACGGGCGGGCCATTAGGTTGCAAGAACTAAGGTGTCTAACAGTTGCGGAATCGGTGGACGTACATTTTATAATTAAAATACGACAGGGCCAGTTACAATAAAATTATCTAGATATACATTTGCGGGCAAGTACCATGGGTGCCGTTAATTCGAACTTTCAATAGTACAGTAATCAATAACACATCAGAACTTAATATCAATAGGGATGTCGAAATATTCAATCAATTCTCGTCCCCGCCCGCCATATGCTTCAAAACTGCATACGTATCTCGTGATTTCAAGGTTCTGCAACCAGTACACAACAAGGAGTTACGAGTCCCATTTATTCCGGCGCCATTTTGGGCGAGGACGGGCAGGTCCAGGATATAGTCAAAATGTCTCTACCAACCATCGACTATGATGATGTTCATATGCTGTATTTATTAGAGTAACACTCATCTGTCCACATGAAATTAATTTGCCACAATCTAAACATGTCATTTTAATCTTTCCAAAGTTCTAAATATTTGGGACCATTTCCCTTGCCTCTGATGCTGTCAGTGCCACTTCTTTGATGAATGTACTGGCAGGTCGGGGGTTCTCCTCCAAATCTCTCTTTTATGCAGCACTATAATTAATTGGTGCCACCTCTCCATATGACGATGCATGGTATAGTTACCATAACTATATTTTTTTTCGGTTCCTCTGGAGAGTACATCGTGGCAGATGAAGCGTGTAACGTACCGGGAATTTACCTTTTTTTGCATGTACAGGAAAGGAAAAAAAAAAATCAAGCGTCCGAGTTCTAAAGTGTCCCAGGGCCATTTTAGTAGACCAGGCCCAAATCCAAAGAACAAGCCGCCATTTTCAGAGTCCTGTTGCAGCCGCCTGTCGCTGTAGCATCAAGAGCAGCCGAAACTCAGCTGAATGGCAACTGAAACGGTAAAGGGGCGCCCCACTACAGCAGACGAGCCTCCACCTAGGAAGGCCCGTTCACGCCGCCTCCCCCCCCCCCTTCGGGCACCCCACGCCGGTATTCGGAGCAGCATTGTAGGATGGCCACACCAGTGCGGCAACTTGCTAGACATCACCTCGGTGCCATCCGGATCTCGGCGCCCCACTGCAGATGAAGTGCCTCTCAACTATGAAACCACCACGGTGCCATCCGGATCTTGGCGCCTTGTGCTGGTTCCGGCCTATTCACACATCGGTCCGCTACTGACGCCACCTCACAGGCCAACGGGGCACCCCACGCCGACTTTCCGCGCAGCATTGTAGGATGGCCCACCAGTGCCACAACTTGCTAGACACCACCTCGGTGCCATCCGGATCTTGGCATCTCAGCGCCTTGTGGTGTCTTCTATTCAGAAAATATTGTTGCGCTGCCTTTGGCCCCATTCGCACATCAGTCCGCTACTGACGCCATCTCACAGGCCAACGGGGCGCCCCACGCCGACTTTCAACATTGTAGGATGGCCACACCAGTGCGGCAACTTGCTAGACACCACCTCGGTGCCATCCGGATCTTGGCATCTCAGCGCCTTGTGGTGTCTTCTAGTCAGAAAATATTGTTGCGCTGCCTTTGGCCCCATTCGCACATCGGTCCGCTACTGACGCCATCTCACAGGCCAACAGGGCGCCCCACGCCGACTGTTACCATTGTAGGATGGCCACACCAGTGCCACAACTTGCTAGACACCACCTCGGTGCCCTCCGGATCTTGGCATCTCAGCGCCTTGTGGTGTCTTCTATTCAGAAAACATTGTTGCGCTGCCTTTGGCCCCATTCGCACATCGGTCCGCTACTGACGCCATCTCACAGGCCAACGGGGCGCCCCACGCCGACTTTCAACATTGTAGGATGGCCACACCAGTGCACCTTACTAGACACCACCTCGGTGCCATCCGGATCTTGGCGCGTTGTGCTGCCTTCGGCCTATTCGCACATCGGTCCGCTACTGACGCGAACTCACAGGCCAACAGGGCGCCCCACGCCGACTTTCAGCATTGTAGGATGGCCACACCAGTGCTGCAACTTGCTGGACACCACCTCGGTGCCATCCGGATCCTGGCGCGTTGTGTTGCCTTCGGCCTATTCGCACATCGGTCAGCTACTGACGCCGCCTCACGTGCCAACGTATTTTCTCCGCATTTTATACCCTATGCCGCATAACAGGTCATGTGACTTGTTTATAAAACTTTTCATTGGTTCATTTTACTTTTGGTTTCCTAATGATGGAAGGCTTGATCATATGACCTAAAAACAACACTTTTCATTGGATGAAAACTTTTTTTTTTCCCCAAACGATGAAAGCCCCACCTTGTTTCTGGATGTTTCAGACTGAAGCTGGCGTCACCATGAAAGCACCACCATCTCGTGGCTCCGTCGTAGTCATTCCGCGAGCAATCATGGCAGCCGCTCCCCACCAGAAGCCTGCAGGAGTCGGGGGCCCCCAAAATTTTTGATGAATCCTCAAGGCGGAGGGGACGCTTTCGAGAATGGGGTCCAAGACCTAGCAGACAAGCGTCCGATTTCCAAGGTGTCCCAGGGCCATTTCAGTGGACCAGGCCCAAAAAGGAAACAGCCTGCCGCCATTTTGAGAATCCTGTGACAGCCGCCTATCGCTGCACCGCAAGAGTGGGCGCAACTCAGCTGAATTGCGGCTTTTGACACAGTGGACCAAAAGCGGACGGAATGGCAACTGAAACGGTAAAGGGGCGCCCCACTACAACAGACGAGACTCCACCTGGAGAGGCCTGTTCACGCCGCCTCCCCCGGGGCGCCCCACGCCGTTATTCGGAGCAGCATTGTAGGATACCAAAACCAGTGCGGCAACTTACTGGACATCACCTTGGTGCCATCGTTCTGCTGCCTTGGAACTATTCGCACAACAGTTTGCTACTGATGACCCACCCCCCGCGACGCCCCACGCCGGATTCCGAAATGAGTGAAATCTGGACGTTGTGCTGCGTTGGGACTATTCGCACAGCCGACCGCTACTTCGTTGTTTTTCCCTAAAAATGTTTATATGTTATTACTGTTTTTGTTTTCTTGTATATATTTATAAGTTATTAAAGTTTTATAATCTTACTACTTTGTTGGAGTGCTATATATTTTTAATGTGACACATAATTGTAAAAACTTTGATATACAAAGAGTCATCCCTGGAATCTTCCGCTTCAGGCTCGGTCCCCTCCCCAATCACAATACAGGATGGTTTTCAGATAATAGAAACGCGTCTGCTGTGACGGATCTCATCGAGTGTGGGCCTTTATCTACTATAACTCCTATGAAGAGGGGTGATTCTTTACAGCTGGGGCCAAAAACTACATCTGCAGGGCTAGCTGATACCCTAGGACCGGCCTGGACAATCGGACACAGAGGAAAAGGAGTGTCAGAGGGTGCGTTAGTGAATAGGGCGAAAGGGAGGTGTCGGGCGGGCACAGGGTGTTATTCTCAGGGAAGAGCAGCGCAGATGGGGGGTGGTTTATTACCCATGCATAAGACAGAGACCACTGCCTGGGGGAGATGCTTGCGAGGGTGGGGAGCCATGCTAAGGATCGACAGCGTGCAGAGAGTGGGTCTGGTCAAGGCATCTAAAATGACTGCCGTGCACGACAAAAGTGTGGCATTTGAAAAAAAGAAAGATGGCGCAGACAATGTTTTTCAACACTTCCTGATTTCCTTCGAATCGAACGTTAACAGACGTTGGGGCATATTACCAAAGTTAAGCGATATTTATCCCTAACGATGCTTAGCAACGAATTTTTTACCGCTAAGCATCTTCAGAAATTATCGCAGATAAACCTTGCTATTATCAAGGTTTATCGCAAATACGATAAAAAACGACCGCAATGCATTAATATCGCTGAAAACTCAGCGATATTCATGCATTACCGAGCTAATGCTCTTAGCCATGTTATCCACCTCCCATTGGATAACATGGCTAAGAACTGCTCAGGGCAGGTGGTAGCTTTTGGAGATATTCGCGCTTATCGCGAATATTTCCAAAAGTTGGTAATAGGAGATAGCGATGTTAGCGACTGTTTCCAGTCGCTAACATCTTGGCATGCCCACTTTGCATGTCATTAGTGATAAATATCACTCACATGCAAAGTGGGGCCCAAGATGGTCGCTATCTCCTACTAGCCGTCGCTAACTGGTGTTAGCAACAGCTAGGTAATACAGAGATAATTTTATCTCCGCGAAGCGGAGCGCTGTTACAGATATATATCTTGTTTTTGAACGTTAATTTCTCAAAATCCACTGAAGCACATATATTGAGACCTAGCAAAGGCACATCGAGCTACCAGTCCCTACAATTTTGCCAAGTTTCGTGCAAATCCATTCAGCCGTTCGATTATTATTATTATTATTTTTTTTGCCCCGCGGGGCCCTTTTAAAACCTCCACATCAAACCTAAGAGGTCAAGGAGGATCTACTATGCCCCCTTATGGTCATTTGCCCCTTCGCTTTGGCCTCCTCTTGTCTCTCGATCCTACCGAGAGACAAGATGGCGGCCGCTACGGACTGTTTGCAATGTTTACAGACGCCGGAGAACCAATCAGCTTCGCAAACCTCCGTTACGCGAAGCGGAGCGCTGTTACAGATATATATCTTTTTTTGAACGTTAATTTCTCAAAATCCACTGGAGCACATATATTGAGACCTAGCAAAGGCACATCGGGCTACCAGTCCCTAATATTTTACCAAGTTTCGTGCAAATCCATTCAGCCGTTCGATTATTATTATTATTTTTTTTTTTTGCCCCGCGGGGCCCTTTTAAAACCTCCACATCAAACCTAGGGGGTCAGCGAGGATCTACTATGCCCCCTTATGGTCATTTGCCCCTTCGCTTTGGCCTCCTCTTGTCTCTCGATCCTACCGAGAGACAAGATGGCGGCCGCTACGGACTGTTTGGAATGTTCACAGACACCGGAGAACCAATCAGCTTCGCTTCACAAAGCTCCGCACCGCGAAAAGTCCGCGAACCGGAGCGCTGCCCGGTCCGCTGTTACAGATATATATCTTTTTTTAAACGTTAATTTCTCAAAATCCACTGAAGCACATATATTGAGACCTAGCAAAGGCACATCGGGCTACCAGTCCCTACAATTTTGCCAAGTTTCGTGCAAATCCATTCAGCCGTTCGGGCTAAAAGTGAGGCCAACCGCCCTATGGAAAACTCAATGTTAAAAACACGTTTTGGGACCCCCTTTTTTCTCGGCCCCCCCTTGACAAACCCCCCCCCAAATTTTCAGGGGCTGCTCAGAAACAAAATGTGCCATTTTCCAGAAAATTTCAGCCAATTCCGTCCACAAACGCCAAAGTTATTAGACATAGAATTTTCAAAAATCCCATAGAGAAAAAATCATAACTATATATACCTACTGGCGACCGCCAGTAGGTAATATATATATGCCGATCCACAGCGAGATTTTTCTGATGTTTCTATCAATGATCAATGATATGATAGACAGATTGAAGCTTGTTATCATCTTAGCCCTGCAACACGGATATTAATGGTTGTCTGTCTTTAAGTTATGCGGGTAATGAATGGGATGATGAATTTGCCGATACACGGCGTAAATTGCGGTGTGACATATGTACAAGCAATGTTTGGATTTTCAATGTATTTGCACCTTATAAGATGGCGCTCATGAGGCGCTTCTGCTTAGTCCCTCGTCTATGCCCATGATCTATGGGAAACATAGATAATGACCTTGTTTTGGTCGCGCTGATGTAAAATACTGACGAAGGGAGCGTTGTCTCCAGAAACGCGTCTAGCGAAATAAACGTACCCCTGCTGCGAGCAACTGTCGTGCTGTGGAGTGCTTCTTTATCCTAATCAACCCGGCTGGGTATTTTTCTGGGATATTCTGAGCTTTTATATATATATATATATAAATATATATATATATATTACCTACTGGCGGTCGCCAGTAGGTATATATAGTTAGGATTTTTTCTCTATGGGATTTTTGAAAATTCTATGTCTAATAACTTTGGCGTTTGTGGACGGAATTGGCAGAAATTTTCAGGAAAATGGAACATTTTGTTTCTGAGCAGCCCCTGGAAATTTGGGGGGGGTTCGTCAAGGGGGGGCCGAGAAAAAAGGGGGGTCCCAAAACGCGTTCTTCCAATGTTAATTTCCATAGGGCGGTTGGCCTCACTTTTAGCCCGAACGGCTGAATGGATTTGCACGAAACTTGGCAAAATTGTAGGTACTGGTAGCCCGATGTGCCTTTGCTATGTCTCAATATATGTGCTCCAGTGGATTTTGAGAAATTAACGTTCAAAAAAAGATATATATCTGTGACAGCGGACCGGGCAGCGCTCCGCTTCGCGTACTTTTCGCGTTACGGAGCTTTGTGAAGCGAAGCTGATTGGTTCTCCGGCATCTGTAAACATTCCAAACAGTCCGTAGCGGCCGCCATCTTGTCTCTCGGTAGGATCGAGAGACAAGAGGAGGCCAAAGCGAAGGGGCAAATGACCATAAGGGGGCATAGTAGATCCTCCCTGACCCCCTAGGTTTGATGTACCATTTTGCCAAGTTTGGTGTAATTCCGTTCAGCCATTCAGGCTGTAGACGTATCTAAATGTCCTATGGAAAATTGCATGGGGAAAACACATTTGAAAGTGTTGAAATTTGGAACCAATTAAAATGTTACTTTGGTTTTGTATTTGTGTGTGATGAAAGTTAATTGGTTATGTATATATCTAAAATGAGAGGAAACCACTGCCATTTTGTGATACTACTGTCTGAGGTACATTTGTGAGGAATTTTTGGTGCTCAATTTCTGGTGTTTGATTTACACAGTACTAACGCTTCTCCTACTTTCAAAAAGGTGAGTTGTTAATTTGTAAGGGGAACTATGTTGTACACTTTAAGATAATTTGAAAAATGTTTTCTGTTATTTATTTACAGTCCTTCTGTTATACTAAATACTTGATAAAGTTAGTTTTATATTATGTATTACTAAAAACGATAAATGAAAGTGATTATTTTTTTCTGCAATTTACAGTAAGAAATTTCAAAATAAAATGGATCACAATGAAGAGACCGTGGCAAATTCTTTTGAATTATCCACTACATTTATTGAAATTGACAGCACCAATAATGAAATATTCTCACAAGGAGGAGATGACTTGAATGATTTTTTTGATCAATCTCTTGACGGCGAATTTATCGAATGTTTGGAGACCATAGAGTTACAAGAATCATCATTGCAGACTTTTCATGAGGAGATTCCTGATGAGATGATTGAAGAGGAAATTCCTGATGAGGACATGTTACTAGTTCTTTCAAATTATGAAAATTCAGAAGAATAAATTTATATTTAGAAATCAAAAATTGTTTGAGACATTATTCATTTTTATTTTTAATTTATGAGGTTGTAGCGAAGTGATTGTAGTATAAAATGAGACTTATAGTATAGAGTGCAACATTTTTATGTTACATAGTAAGTTTACTCATATTTACTTCCCTTCTCCCACTATCGAACGGCTGAATGGATTTGCACGAAACTTGGCAAAATTGTAGGTACTGGTAGCCCGATGTGCCTTTGCTATGTCTCAATATATGTGCTCCAGTGGATTTTGAGAAATTAACGTTCAAAAAAAGATATATATCTGTGACAGCGGACCGGGCAGCGCTCCGCTTCGCGTACTTTTCGCGTTACGGAGCTTTGTGAAGCGAAGCTGATTGGTTCTCCGGCGTCTGTAAACATTCCAAACAGTCCGTAGCGGCCGCCATCTTGTCTCTCGGTAGGATCGAGAGACAAGAGGAGGCCAAAGCGAAGGGGCAAATGACCATAAGGGGGCATAGTAGATCCTCCCTGACCCCATAGGTTTGATGTGGAGGCTTTAAAAGGGCTCCGCGGGGCAAAAAAAAAAAAAAAAATCGTTTTTTTGGTGGGGTGCGCCCGGTTAGCGTAACGGGAAGCGGACTGGGGAGCGTACTACAAGGAAAGAAGAATGATTGACTTTTAACTTATTGTATGTTTATAGACTTTTTTTAAACTTTTTTTTCTGCTGAGTGACGTCTCGGCCTATCTCCACGGGATGCAGTCCCTACCATCTCGGCGTTTAAGCCCAGGGGGACCGGTAGTGTGGGAGAGATAACGGGGCATATTATCAAGGGGGTTTATCTCCGCTTTTTTGGCTTTAAAATCCAAAAAAGCGGAGATAAAATTATCTCGCTATTACCTAGCTGTCGCTAACACCAGTTAGCGACCGCTAGTAGGAGATAGCGACCATCTTGGGCCCCACTTTGCATGTCAGTGATATTTATCACTAATGACATGCAAAGTGGGCATGCCAAGATGTTAGCGACTGGAAACAGTCGCTAACATCGCTATCTCCTATTACCAACTTTTGGAGATATTCGCGCTAAGCGCGAATATCTCCAAAAAGTAACACCTGCCCTGAGCAGTTCTTAGCCATGTTATCCAATGGGAGGTGGATAACATGGCTAAGAGCATTAGCTCGGTAATGCATGAATATCGCTGACTTTTCAGCGATATTCATGCATTGCGGCCGTTTTTTATCGCATTTGCGATAAACCTTGATAATAGCAAGGTTTATCTGCGATAATTTCTGACGATGCTTAGCGGTAAAAAATTCGTTGCTAAGCATCGTTAGCGATAAATATCGCTTAACTTTGGTAATATGCCCCAACGTCTGTTAACGTTCGATTCGAAGGAAATCAGGAAGTGTTGAAAAACATTGTCTGCGCCATCTTGCCTTTTTTCAAATGCCACACTTTTGTCGTGCACGGCAGCCATTTTAGATGCCTTGACCAGACCCACTCTCTGCACGCTGTCGATCCGTAGCATGGCTCCCCACCCTCGCAAGCATCTCCCCCAGGCACTGGTCACCCCCGCTCTCTGTCTTATGCATGGGCAATAAACCTCCCCCCATCTGCGCTGCTCTTCCCTGAGAATCACACCCTGTGCCCGCCCGACACCTCCCTTTCGCCCTATTCACTACCGCACCCTCTGACACTCCTCTTCCTCTGTGTCCGATTGTCCAGGCCGGTCCCAGGCTATCAGCTAGCCCTGCAGATGTAGTTTATGGCCCCAGCTGTAAAGAATTACCCCTCTTCAAAGGAGTTATAGTAGATCAAGGCCCACACCCGATGAGATCCGTCACACCACACGCGTTCCTACTATCTGAAAACCATCCTGTATTGTGATTGGGGAGGGGACCGAGCCTGAAGCGGAAGATTCCAGGGATGACTCTTTGTACATCAAAGTTTTTACAATTATGTGTCACATTAAAAATATATAGCACTCCAACAAAGTAGTAGGAATATAAAACTTTAATAACTTATAAATATATACAACAAAACAAAAACAGTAAAAACATTTAAACATTTTTAGGGAAAAAGAAGGAACAATGGTCAGTAGCGGTCGGTTGTGCGAATAGTCCCAAGGCAGCACAACGTCCAGATTTCTGGACGGCACCCAGGTGATGTTGCCTGGGTGCCGCACTGATTTGGGTATCCAGCGTGGGGCATCCCGGGGGGTGGGTCGTCAGTAGCGGTCTGTTGTGCGAATAGTTCCAAGGCAGCAGAACGCGCTGAAATATGGATGGCACCAAGGTGATGTCCAGTAAGTTGCCGCCCTCCGAATAACGGCGTGGGGCGCCCCGGGGGGGGGGGGAGGAGGCGTGAACGGGCCTCCCCAGGTGGAGCCTCGTCTGCTGTAGTGGGGCGCCCCTTTACCGTTTCAGTTGCCATTCCGTCCGCTTTTGGTCCACTGTGTCAAAATCCGCAATTCAGCTGAGTTGCGCCCACTCTTGCGGTGCAGCGATAGGCGGCTGTCACAGGACTCTCAAAATGGCGGCAGGCTCTTTCCTTTTTGGGCCTTATCCACTGAAATGGCCCTGGGACACCTTGGAAATCGGACGCTTGTCTGCTAGGTCTTGGACCCCATTCTCGAAAGCGTCCCCTCCGCCTTGAGGATTCTACAAAAGTCTTGGGGGCCCCCGACTCCTGCAGGCTTCCGGTGGGTAGCGGCTGCCATGATTGCTCGCGGAATGACCACGACGGAGCCACAAGATGGTGGTGCTTTCATGCTGACGCCAGCTTCAGTCTGAAACATCCAGAAACAAGGTGGGGCTTTCATCGTTTGGGGAAAAAAAAATAGTTTTCATCCAATGAAAAGTGTTATTTTTAGGTCATATGATCAAGCCTTCCATCATTAGGAAACCAAAAGTAAAATGAACCAATGAAAAGTTTTATAAACAAGTCACATGACCTGTTATGCGGCATAGGGTATAAAAAGCGTAGAAAATCCGTTGGCACGTGAGGCGGCGTCAGTAGCGGACCGATGTGCGAATAGGCCGAAGGCAGCACAACGCGCCAAGATCCGGATGGCACCGAAGTGGTGCCATCCGCAAGTTGCCGCACTGGTGTGGCCATCCTACAATGCTGAAAGTCGGCGTGGGGCGCCCCGTTGGCCTGTGAGATGGCGGAAGTAGCGGACCGATGTGCGAATGGGGCCAAAGGCAGCGCAACAATATTTTCTGAATAGAAGACACCACAAGGCGCTGAGATGCCAAGATCCGGATGGCACCGAGGTGGTGTCTAGCAAGTTGCCGCACTGGTGTGGCCATCCTACAATGCTGAAAGTTGGCGTGGGGCGCCCCGTTGGCCTGTGAGATGGCGTCAGTAGCGGACCGATGTGCGAATGGGGCCAAAGGCAGCGCAACAATATTTTCTGAATAGAAGACACCACAAGGCGCTGAGATGCCAAGATCCGGATGGCACCGAGGTGGTGTCTAGCAAGTTGCCGCACTGGTGTGGCCATCCTACAATGCTGAAAGTGGGCGTGGGGCGCCCCATTGGCCTGTGAGGTGGCATCAGTAGCGGACCGATGTGCGAATGGGGCCAAAGGCAGCGCAACGCGCCAAGATCCGGATGGCACCGAGGTGGCGTCTAGCAAGCTATGCAGCTGAGTTGCGTGCGCACTTGCGGCAAATAGGTCAAAGGCAGCACAACAATGTTTTCTGAATAGAAGACACCACAAGGCGCTGAGATTCGGTTGGCACCGAGGTGGTGTCTAGCAAGTTGCCGCATTGGTGTGGCCATCCTACAATCCTGCTCCGAATAACGGCGTGGGGTGCCCGAAGGGGGGGGGGGGGCGTGAACGGGCCTTCCCAGGTGGACGCTCGTCTGCTGTAGTGGGGCGCCCCTTTACCGTTTCAGTTGCCATTCAGCTGAGTTTCGGCCGCTCTTGATGCTACAGCGACAGGCGGCTGCAACAGGACTCTCAAAATGGCGGCCTGTCCTTTGGATTTGGGCCTGGTCCACTAAAATGGCCCTGGGACACCTTAGAACTCGGACGCTCGAATTTTTTTTCCTTTCCTCTACATGCAAAAAAGGTAAATTCCCGGTACGTTACACGCTTCATCTGCCACGATGTACTCTCCAGAGGAACCGAAAAAATATATAGTTATGGTAACTATACCATGCATCGTCATATGGAGAGGTGGCACCGATTAATTATAGTGCTGCATAAAAGAGAGATTTGGAGGAGAACCCCCGACCTGCCAGTACATTCATCAAAGAACTGGCACTGACAGCATCAGAGGCAAGGGAAACGGTCCCAAATATTTAGAAGAACTTTGGAAAGATTAAAATGACATGTTTAGATTGTGGCAAATTAATTTCATGTGGACAGATGAGTGTTACTCTAATAAATACAGCATATGAACATCATCATAGTCGATGGTTGGTAGAGACATTTTGACTATATCCTGGACCTGCCCGTCTTCGCCCAAAATGGCGCCAGAATAAATGGGAGTCGTAACTCCTTGTTGTGTACTGGTTGCAGAACATTGAAATCACGAGATACGTATGCAGTTTTGAAGCACATGGCGGGCGGGGACGAGAATTGATTGAATATTTCGACATCCCTATTGATATTAAGTTCTGATGTGTTATTGATTACTGTACTATTGAAAGTTCGAATTAACGTCACCCATGGTACTTGCCCGCAAATGTATATCTAGATAATTTTATTGTAACTGGCCCTGTCGTATTTTAATTATAAAATGTACGTCCACCGATTCCGCAACTGTTAGACACCTTAGTTCTTGCAACCTAATGGCCCGCCCGTTACGTTCCTCTACAGTGTAAATGTCTACTCATCATATACGATTACAGTTTGCTCCGTGGCCGGCCCACGGGGTTATAGGCCCGTATTTGTATACTGACATTTTCACAATAAAGGTTTTTAAAAGAAAACATGGTAGTAGTATTTACATTGGTAAAGTTTTTAATAATAGTCACTGTTTTAGAATCAGTAAAAGGCAAGTAAAATAAAGCATTCGAATTACATGAAGGGTAAAAGGTATAATACGCAGGAACGCAGTAAAGATAAATGGTCAAGAGTTGTTGTGTTTTCTACTCCTGCAACATAAAGTGATCGATAAGAATCTGATATTCTGGTGTATCGGCGACTAAGACAGCAGGCCGACCCTCTTTTGCTCAACGGCTCTGTCATGGGACGAAGAAACGCCCTTTTTCTCGAAAAAGGAATATATTTTACTTGCAGGACAGTTGTAAATTTTCCGGGAAAGTACATTAGCCTGGAACATTATAACATATGTTTAAGAAAAAATAATGTTCGAAAGTAATAAAAAGCGTAATTTTTAGGTCATATGACCAAGCCTTTCATCATTAGAATAAGAAAAGTAAAATGAACCAATGAAAAGTTTTATTAACAAGTTACATGATCTGTTATGCTTACGTTACGCGCTGCGCGCCGCGCCCCGGATCACTTCCGGATGCGCTAACGCGGCGCGTCATATGACGCATTACGCGACAATGCAGGTCCAGAATATAGTCAAAATGTCTCAACCAACCAGCGGTCGGAACACAACCTCTTTCAGCAGGCTAAATAGTTCTGTTAAATGACAACAGAAGGGACAGGCAACAAGAACCATCAGTCAAAGAGGGGAGGGCAAGTTCTTCTCTACCGGGTCACGTTGGGGCGCTACCGGAACTGATCGAATTGGTAGTCTACAGAGTTTCTGGATGTTTCAGACTGAAGCTGGCGTTAGCATGAGAGCACCACCATTTCGTAGCTCCGTCGTGGCCATTCCACGAGCAATCATGCTAGCCGCTCCCCACCACAAGCCTGCGGGAGTCGGGGGCCCCCAAGACTTTTGTAAAATCTTCAAGGCTGAGGGGACGCTTTCGAGAATGGAGCCCAAGCTCTAGCAGACAAGCGTCCGAGTTCCAAGGTGTCGCAGGGCCATTTTAGTGGACCACGCCCAAATCTGAAGAGCCGGCCGCCATTTTGAGAGTCCTGTGGCAGCCGCCTATCGCTGCACCGCAAGAGCGGGAGCAACTCAACTACATGGTGAGTGAGACGTTGTAGTCGAAAGAGCGGGCGGTAAACAGCTGAATAGCGGAAGAGGCACAGTGTAGCAAAAGCGGGCGGAATGGCAACTGAAATGGTAAAGGGGCGCCCCACTACAGCGTGTCTTTAGGTGAAACGGATTGTGGGACAAGGTCAAGAATGGAAGAGTTACCAAAAGGCAAAAAGTTCCGCTTGATCCTGGGAGCCGGCCACCTATGTCGGGGGCGATCTCAGGCCACACCAGGAGAACACGACTTGGGGAGGGGGCCGGAGCCAAGCGCCCCCTCCGAGTCCGCGCCATCACACCATCCCTCGGGGGCCTCCGTTAAGCGGTTCAGGGTGGCACCGCATCACATTGTTTACAAATGCAGTAACGTACTCAAACAGCCCCCACTTACTTTTAGAATAGTGAAGATGAAGCAAGTGCAAATAGGCTTCAGACAGTGTTACAAGCACTCTTCAAAACTTTGAATCATCAGAGTGCATGAGTTTCATGCTCGATCGATTGAGCTAGCCGGATCGGGCAACAAAAAGTTTAAAATAGTTATGGAAATAGTTGTTTAATAAAATGTTTTACCCTGTTACTTTGCTGGTGTGTTGTATATATTTGCATAGAGTTTATCGTTATTTTGGGCGGGGTGGGTGGCGGAGCCGAGCTGTCTTGCAGCCATCATGGTGTGGAGTTCAGTTCATCTCACTAGTTTCGTATTTGTCATGAGGGGTTGTTCCTAATGTTTCTATTTTAGCGAGGTCAAAAAGAGATCCCATTAGTGGCCTACTGATTTTGCTCGATTCCTTTTGGTTTTTTACACGATTTTTCGCTATCTGCAAAGACTAAACAGAGTATTGTGACTCTGTGCTTGTTTGTAAATAGAGAATGAACCAAAGAGAACCAATTCTAAAACAGTAAATGCTTGGATAACAATCAATCAAATGGAGAGAGAAGCAGGCACGACGGATTACAACGGGGGCAAAGGCCTGCGTTAACTACCCTTCACTATCTGCAAAGAGAGAGTACTCCTAATAGAAATGAGGGGGGGGCAGCATTCAAAGCAGATCAGTGTGCATAAACACGAAAATGTTTTTTCTTACCACGTACTTGACATTCGACAGCTTATGATATTTGCTATTAAAAAACCATTGAAATTCACTGAAAAAACCATAGGTTATAGACCATATATAGTTAGGAATTAGCATTTACAAAACCTTGAAAATTCACTGAAAAAACCATAGGTTATAGACCATATATAGTTAGGAATTAGCATTTAAAAAACCTTTTTTTACTCACACAAAACCATTGAAATTCCATATATAGTTAGTAGTACTAACTATATATCGCGCACCCGCAATCCACTGCTGATCATGTCACATATTACATCATTCATGACATGGTCAGTGACATCACTGATGACATCACTGATGACATCTCAAATGACATCACTGATGACATCTCAAATGACATCACTGATGACATCACTGATGACATCTCAAATGACATCACTGATGACATCACTGATTACATCTCATTTGACATTACTGATCACATCACTGATGACATCATTCATGTGATAATACGATGAACCTCTTCAGACTCTAATATAACCTTAGATACACTCAGTGTAAACAGACACTCACAGACTGTCACTCATCCATGGAGTTACTTACACACCTAGTCAGTCATGCAAAGAATCAATCACACCTCCATTTCCTCAACTATACAGTTATACACACCTTACTTATTCAAACATATACTAACACATATTTACTCTCTTTTACAATCCCTGATACAAGTTCACAATCATCCATACAGCCACTCACACATTCACTGGCTCTTATGCACAGTTATTTATATATGCCAACTCTCACATGTACTGTGTTTTACATATGTACTTACTTTGACATGTAGCACTGAGATATCCATTCACTCACCAATGCACAGAGTCATACACCTCCCAGCCACCCACACACACACTCAGTCTCCCATACAAATACTTGAGCAACCAATCAATGACCCATATACTTACTCATATAGCTACTGATCAACACATGCAGCAGTTTACAGAACAACAAACATAATGATGCACAAATTAACACAGTTCAGTCACTAACCCATGCACTCAGTGAGACACATTTAACCACTCACTCATACAGTCAGTCATGCACCTACTAAATCCTTCATCCAGACACTTCTACATCCACTCATTCTTCAATATGTAAGACATATTTTAACTTTACAGAAATACACAGTCACTGGATGTTGTCATCAGTGATGTCATTTGAGATGTCATCAGTGATGTCATCAGTGATGTCACTGACCATTTCATGAATGATGTAATATGTGACATGATCAGCAGTGGATTGCGGGTGCGCGATATATAGTTAGTACTACTAACTATATATGGAATTTCAATGGTTTTGTGTGAGTAAAAAAAGGTTTTTTAAATGCTAATTCCTAACTATATATGGTCTATAACCTATGGTTTTTTCAGTGAATTTTCAAGGTTTTGTAAATGCTAATTCCTAACTATATATGGTCTATAACCTATGGTTTTTTCAGTGAATATATCTATATATATTACCTACTGGCGGTCGCCCGTAGGTAGTTATAGTTAGGACCCTGTTTCCATAGGAAATCCGCAACATTCTATTGGGACTAACTTTGACTCCGGTTAATGAATCTTCGCAAATTTCTCAAAGAAGATGGCCCGCTCCTTCCCTGAAAGTTTTGGGGGGATTCGTCAAGTGGGGGCTGGGAAAAAAGGGGGGTCCCAAAACATATGTTCCCCATGTTATTTTCCATAGGACGATTAGACACGGCTACAGCCCGAACGGCTAAACGGAATTACAAGAAATTTTGCAAAATGGTAGAGTCTGATTCGCAGATCACGCTTTTGTGAAATGGTGTAAATCCATCCAGTAGTTCCTGAGAAAATCAAAAGAAAATATCTATAAGCGTCCACCGTGCGCGAATCGGGTGTGCGCAAGCGGAATCCTGATTTGCTGTTAGACGTCTGTCACCATTCTAATCGGTGGAAACCAGAAAGTGTTGGCCGCCATTTTGTCACTCCAAGGCAGAAGAGAGCCCAAAACAAAAGTGCAGAATGTGAAAAGGGGGCAGGGTAGAGACTCCCTGACCCCCTAGGCCTTCTCAGGGGGTCCCTGAAGGACCCCGAAGGGCAAAAAAAAATTATTATTATTTTTTTTTAATCGCGAGGTGCACGCGTGTTGCACTCACCCCGAGGCAGAAGAGAGTCAAAAACAAAAGTGGAGAACGTGAAAAGGGGGCAGGGTAGAGACTCCCTGACCCCTTAGGCCTTCTCAGGGGGTCCCTGAAGGACCCCGAAGGGCAAAAACCCCTTTTTTATTTAAATCGCAAGGTGCGCGCACGTTGAGCGCACGTCAGAAAAAACTAAACAAAAAAATACAGTTAAATAACAAGTTTGAGTGTTTAGAAGTTGGTTGGCTCTAAAAAGAGCCATTGTGTTCAGTGAGTGTTTTTTGTACCTACAAGTACCGATGCAGAGTCTAAAGTTCAAGAGGAAGACTCTGTTTCCCTCATCTGTGAAATGTACACCGTCTCCTATATAAATGCCTTGCATGTTGTAACGCAAGTTGTTGTGGTATATAGAACCCATACCATAGTCTCTGAGGAAAGCAGAAACAGACTTATTCACATGTTTCCTTGCTTTCTCAATCTGTGGACAATATTGGTTGGACCAGTTCCATTTTTGCCTTTGGCATATAATAGAATATACAAAGGCAGTTTGTGGAAAAAGTGACATCAATTGCCCAAAGGTGTGCTTTAAAAGCATTTCCAGACCCTCCCCCAGTCAAAGTGCCTAGGTCATTGCCACCACAGTGCACAATTATGAGGTCAGGATGTGGGAGGTGCAAAAAGGATTTTACCAATGGCATCAATCGGTGACACCTTAATCCTCTCTGGCCAATCCGCATAATATCCAAATTTGGTAAATCAAGGTTGAGAAAGCATCTAATTGCTGCATACCTTTCACTCCAGAAAATATAGCTGTGTCCTACAATCCACACTCTAAGCATCTTGAAGGTAGATCTGGTTGTACTCAGATGGGCTCTGGAAAAAAATGTGGATGAGATTCGGTGCACTTGAAAAAATGAAATGATTGGTGGTTTCTGACAATTCAGCATTGAAAACTAGGGTGCATGATACTGTTTTTTTTACGGAGAAATGCTAATGGTTGAGAGAAAGTGATTGAAAGGAACATTGCACAGGATACGCTGCTGTATTGAAAAGTCAAACACCCTTGCTGGTTTGCTTTGCAGATTAACTTTTCACCTGTGTGTTCAGTTAGGTGTTCTATGGAGTGTTACCATGGTAACAGGCATAGAGAGCAGTGGGGGAAGGTTGAATATTATGTGAGATTGACAGTGTTTCAATGTAGAACCAATTAAAATGTTAGTTTGGTTTTGAATTTGTGTGGGAAGATATTTGATTGGTTATCTCCAAGAATATGTTTGTAAAATGAGAGGGAAGCTATGCCATTCTGTGGTTGCAGTGACTGGTGCACAATTCAGAGATTCTGCTTAAGAAAATCTGGTGTGTGATTGACACTGTTCTAAAACTACAAAAGCATTTTTAAAGGTGAGTTGTTAATTTGTCAGGGGATCTATGTTGCGCACTTTAAGTTAAATTGAGAAATGTATTCTAATGTGGAAGCAGGAGTTTATTTGTATAGAGTCTGATTTTGAATTGGTCTACTTTGGGAAAAACATTGTGAAAGGAGCATTTGGTATGTTGATGTGTTTGAGGAGATATTTTTTTGTTGTACAGTGCTGTTGTTAAAAATGTAGAGTGTGTACATGAAGTGGTCTAACCACTTACACACTTGTATATCAGGGTTAGAATTCCCAGATAGTCTTCTTGCAGTCTAGTAAACATTCTGGGTGGCTTGCACAAATGTCATAGAAAATCTTTCAGTAGCAGATAGTAATCATTTTACTGAATTGCAAGGGATACTGTCATGTGTCTAAGATCACAGTGTGAGTCAGTATTCATTTCAGAAACATGTGGCAGAATAATTTGCTTAGTTGATGTGTTTAAAAATATGGGAATACATGTACCCATGAAGTGAGTCAGGCTTTAGGACATGTACTGGTAGAAAGTCCTATGCAGCATGTGTGTCAGGCCTCTCAATTCCCAAATAGTCTCCAAGCTGTGTAATACAGATCCTGGGTGTGCTGTAGAAATGCCATAGCAACTCTTTCTGAAGCATGTAGTAATCATTTCAATGAATTTTCATTTCTACATTCTCAGTCCCACCTTGACCCCCTACACTGTCTGAACTTCTCTGCACTGTCCTAAACCCTGAAACACCACCCCTAGCAAAACCTTCTAAACTCTTTCAATACTGATGCACTGCTCTAAACCCTGAAACAGCATTCCCAGCAAGACCTCCTTCCACTGTAGTAATAATTTTACTGAATTGCAAGGGATACTGTCCTGTGTCTAAGATCACAGTGTGAGTCAGAATTCATTTCAGAAAAATGTGGCAGAATAATTTGCTTAGTTGATGTGTTTAAAAATATCGGAATACATGTACTCATGAAGTGAGTCAGGCTTTAGGACATGTACTGGTAGAAAGTCCTATGCAGCATTTGTGTCAGGCCTCTCAATTCCCAAATAGTCTCCATGCTGTGTAATACAGATCCTGGGTGTGCTGTAGAAATGCCATAGCAACTTTTTCTGTAGCATGTAGTAATCATTTAAGTGAATTTTCATTTCTACATTCTCAGTCCCACCTTGACCCCCTACACTGTCTGAACACTACTGCACTGTCCTAAACCCTGAACCACCATCCCTAGCAAAACCTGCTAAACTCTTTCAACACTACTGCACTGCTCTATAGCCAGGTTCTGAACTGGGATGGTGCAGTGAGCTAAAAAAACGGTGTTGGATCTAGCCCTGATCTCTTGACTGGGTGAGAGTATTCTGCTTAATTCAGAAACTCTGTCCATCACCACCCCTTGTTGTTAAATAATTTGTCCACCCTAAGCGTGGAAGGGTATACTCAGATGTGAGTCCCTTGCTCATTGCACCATCAGGATTCAAGCAAGCCGGGCCGACGACGCCTGAAATGGCAGAAACCGGTCCCCGGAAGCTTGTTTCCTTCCCAGTGTAAGAATTGGCTTGGTAGTTTGGTTTGCCCTGTTCCCATCATGCACTGGGACAGGAACAGACTAATTTGCATATAGCCAGGTTCTGAACTGGGATGGTGCAGTGAGCTAAAAAACGGTGTTGGATCTAGCCCAGATCTCTTGACTGGGTGAGAGTATTCTGCTTAATTCGGAAACTCTGTCCATCACCACCCCTTGTTGTTAAATAAACCCTGAAACAGCACTCCCAGCAAGATCTCCTTTCACTGTAGTAATCATTTTACTGAATTGCAAGGGATACTGTCATGTGTCTAAGATCAAAGTGTGAGTCAGAATTCATTTCAGGACAAATGTGTCAGAATAATTTGCTTAGTTGATGTGTTTAAAAATATGGGAATACATGTACTCATGAAGTGAGTCAGGCTTTAGGACATGTACTGGTAGAAAGTCCTATGCAGCATGTGTGTCAGGTCTCTCAATTCCCAAATAATCTCCATGCCGTGTAATACAGATCCTGGGTGTGCTGTAGAAATGCCATATCAACTCTCTCTCCAGCATGTAGTAATCATTTCAGTGAATTTTCATTTCTACATTCTCAGTCCCACCTTGACCCCCTACACTGCCTGAACACCACTGCACTGTCCTAAACCCTGAAACACCATCCCTAGCAAAACATGCTAAACTCCTTCAACACTACTGCACTGCTCTAAACCCTGAAACAGCACTCCCAGCAAGACCCCTTTCCACTGTAGTAATCATTTTACTGAATTGCAAGGGATACTGCCATGTGTCTAAGATCACAGTGTGAGTCAGAATTCATTTCAGAAGAATGTGGCAGAATAATTTGCTTAGTTGATGTGTATAAAAATATGGGAATACATGTACTCATGAAGTGAGTCAGGCTTTAGGACATGTACCGGTAGAAAGTCCTATGCCGCATGTGTGTCAGGCCTCTCAATTCCCAAATAGTCTCAATGCTGTGTAATACAGATCCTGGGTGTGATGTAGAAATGCCATATCAACTCTCTCTGTAGCATGTAGTAATCATTTCAGTGAATTTTCATTTCTACATTCCCAGTCCCACCTTGACCCCCTACACTGTTTGAACACTACTGCACTGTCCTAAACCCTGAAACACCATCCCTAGCAAAACCTGCTAAACTCTTTCAACACTACTGCACTGCTCTAAACCCTGAAACAGCACACCCAGCAAGACCCTCTTTCACTGTAGTAATCATTTTACTGACTTGCAAGGGATACTGTCATATGTCTAAGATCACAGTGTGAGTCAGAATTCATTTCAGAAAAATGTGGTAGAGTAATTTGCTTAGTTGATGTGTTTAAAAATAAGGGAATACATGTACTCATGAAGTTGATAACGCTAGTTTTCTATTATCTATTAGTGAAAATGATAACATGAAGTGTTTTTATTTTTCTGCAAGGTACAGCAACATAATATAATTTATTATGGATCACAATCAGAACAACATTGAAGTCACTTTTGAAATTTCTAACACTCTGATAGAGGACTTAAATATACCTTTTGTGGACAGCAGCAATGAAGAACAACCTAATGGTGCAGGAGATATAACCTGTGATTTTTTTGATGAAAGTTTGGACAATGACTTCTTTGAAGCATTAGATGACATTGAGTTAAATGTCACAAGTTTTGAAGTTGATGAAGAAGCTAATGAAATTCCGGACGAAATCATGTAGATGTTCTATTACAATATGAAATGTTAGAAGAATAAATTTATGATTAAAAATTAAAAATGATTTGAGAGAGTCTTCTTGTACAATTGTAATCTTTGAGCAAGTAGCCAAGTTATTGTGGTATAAACTGAGTCTTACAGGATAGTTTTTATTTCCAGGTGTATATCCTTTGACTTTTAGCAAAGTCTCTGTGATTGTTGATTTCATATTGTACAGAGCTATTCAACAGAATGTCTTTTTGTGTGCACTGTGGTAAAAAAATAAAGCTATTTAAAATTCAGTAGGTACTCTCCTTGCAGTACTTTAATCAATCAGTTAGTATCCACGTACTCATGCAGTGACCCAGGCCTTAACACATAGACTGCTACAAACCCCTCTCCAATTCACATGCAGTCCTTTAACCACCTACATACTTGTGATTCACACTTTTAATTCTCCAGTCAATATCCAAACGTTCCAGCAAACATCCTGTCACTCCTCTTGCACTCATTTAGTTCATTTTACTGAATTGCAAGGGATACTGTCATTTGTGTAAGATCACAAGGTGAGTCAGTATTTATTTCAGAAAATTGTGGCAGCATCATTTGCTTAGTTGATGTGTTTAAAAATATGAGATTACATGTACTCATGAAGTATTTCAGGCTTTAGGACATGTAGTGCCTGGAAGTCTTATGCAGCATGTGTGTCGGTTTTCTTAATTTTCCAAATAGTTTCCATACTGTGTAGTAAAGATCCTGGGTGTGCTGCAGAAATTCCATAGCAACTCTCTCTTTGGCATGTAGTAATCATTTTTGTGATTTTTTATAACCCTGGGCGGGCAACTTCGCTACGCCCACTAAGTGGGCGTAGTGTTGCCTACTTCGCCCTTTGCAAAGTAGGCGAAGCAGGCAACACTACGCCCACTTTGTGGGCGTAGCGAAGTTGCCCGCCACCCGCCTCCCTCCCGCCCTCCCTAAATGCTAACATTAATATATAAAAGAATTATAAAACCACTTACCTTGTCCTGCCGCGTCCCCGGGGCTCCCGCTCGTCATTGCACCGCCGGCGCGCGCGTCTTGGATGCTAATGCTCATGCGCGGCCGCCCGCATGCGCATTCTCACAAGAAAATCACCAAAAAATACCTACAACTTAAGGATAAATGAAGAGTCAAAATACATAAATGACTATAACCCAGTAATTTTGTCCATGTGGAATGCTAACATTGATATTCAATATGTTGCAGACAACTCCATTGCTGTGGCTCGATATGTAACGTCTTACATTACTAAATCTGAAAAGACGGAACTAAAGGAAATGTGGGAAGAAATTTCTCATGACAAGAGCCTAAGTAAGAAATTGTACATCTACAGTTTGAAGATGTTGTCTCATCGAGAAATCGGAGCATATGAATGTTCAGATCGCTTATCATCTGCAAGGTTATACTCCAAATCTAGAACAATCATTTGGGTAAGTTTAGGTCTTGGAAGAACACGAAACCGAGTTTTGAAATCTGTAGAAGAAATTGAGTATTTAGCAGAGAGAGAACCAGACAGTACAGATATTTTGAAGACAAATATGTTGGATACATACTATCCAAATACAAGTAATCATCAGGAGAACGTTTGTCTCCATGAAGTACTGCAAAGCTATACTTTTAAGAGGAATATAACAGAAGATATCACTAAAGAGTATATGCTGTGATTGGATCTGAAGGATGTTTAGTGAAACAAAGAAAAGGACATTTGATTAATCACCGAAAATGAGTTGCGAAACTCCTGACAAAAGGGAATCTTACTATTTAGCTCTTTTGCAACTCTTTAAGCCATGGCGTTCAGAACTGGAACTACTTGGAGATTTTGACAGTTATGAAGATTTATTCAACTGAACTAAAAATACTATAGAATGTCCTGTTTTTACTAATTATCTGAAAATGTTGAACGACGAAATACAGCAAGAAGCTACAATTGCAGCAGAGATTGCTAGAGACAGTCAAAGCTCTGCTTCGTTGAGTCAGGATCCACTAGGAGAACCACTTATTCAAAATGAAGCAGCAACTGCCAAGGATGAGGTGGAAACAGCAATGCAACAAGCTCAAGAGGATGTAATATACTTAGAAGAATTGGAAAAACAACTAAATGTTGAGCAAAAACAAATATACAATCAAGTGACAGAGCAGATTGAGCATGGTTTATATCATTAGAAAAAAGAGTGCTCATGTACATCATTTAAACCTGTACGACTGTACGTGAGTGGAGAAGCAGGAACTGGAAAAAGTTTTCTAATTAAAGGAATTGCAACTTATTTACAGAAAATAACTGAGTCGTCACTCTCTTGTGTTGTTACTGATCCATCTGGGTTGGCAGCACATAACATTAAAGGGGTTACTTTACATCGTTTATTGATTCTGCCACTAGACATGAAAATAAATTAGAATACCACAAGCTATCTGGAGAAGCTTGTTGTGAAGTTTCAAGAGTCTTGAAAAAAATGAAACTTCTCATTATTGATGAGGTAAGCATGGTATCAAATGTAATGCTTGCCGTTGTGCATTTAAGAATGCAACAAATCCTTAAAACAGAGTATGATGTGTTATTTGGAGGCAAACACGTCATCGTTTTTAGAGATCTACTACAACTAACTCCTGTGAAAGGACAGCCAGTATTTAAAACAGTTACACATGAAGACACCAGAAAGTGCCTGGGAAGCATTGGAAATGTTAATATTTGGTCATATTTCGAATATTCAGAACTCATTACAAATAAGCGACAGGCAAAGGACGCTGATTATAAAAGTATTCTTGAAGATATAAGAATTGGAAAAGTGAGTGAACACGGCAAAGAAACTTTACAGGCACGATTACTTACAAATTTTTTTCCAAACGAAAATATTCTTGCAGAGAATATAAATAAAAACATTGCAGAAAAGAAATCAGTGATATGCTTGATGCCAACTCTGCAAGAATGTTCAATATTCAATGAAAAAATGTTAAAGTTAGAAAATCAAGAAATTATCGACTGGAACTATTGATAGAATAGTGCATGAAGGAGCTACTATTATTTTGTCAGAAAAGTTGATGTCAAAATTTGATTCTTTAGAGAAATCAATATCTAAAACTGCTGGTTTAGAAAAGTATCTCTATGCATGTATAAATTGTCGGATACTTTTACGACGTAATTTACATGTGGAAAGAGGTTTAGTAAATGGAGCAATGGGTAATGTTGTTGATTTTGTGAATTACCCAAATAGAGATGATATTGAATTTTTGAAAATCAAATTTGATTAAATTGAAGAAGTACAACAATTGAGTCATTGTTCAGCTCGATTTTTGCTTGTAAAATATTTATATATCCCCCGAAAACAGTTACCTGTTTGTTTGGCATATGCGGTGACTATTCATGAGTCTCAAGGTTTAATTGTAGATAGTGCTTTGGTGAATACTGGAAGTACTGTGTTTAAAGAGGGTATGACATATGTTGCTTTATCTCGAGTCAGAACTTTATCTGGATTATACCTGATTGATTTTGATGACACAAAGATTAGTGTAGATGTAAATTGTGTAAAAGAGTATAATAGGTTAAGAAGAGAACATGCTCCCAATTTACCTCAATATCCAGTATTTGAAAAACGTGGGGTAAGTCGAAAAAGAAGATATGAGAAAAATTGTAGCGAGGTTGCAGAGAAAAGAAAAAAACTAGATGAACCACTGATAGTAACCAAAAATAAAAATGATTTTATTGAAGAGGTTGCTGGTTTTCAGTTTGAAAACAGTTCTGGTGTCAACTGCTATGCTAATGTAGTGGTTAATGTTGTTTTTTTCTTGAAACTTTACTACAACAAATTGTTGAAAATCTGGACAAAAGATTTTGTTGTTTGTTGAATTCTGTGTTTGAGAAATGTAGTAGTGATAAAACTAAAATAAAAAATGTTTCTGATATTCGAAATGTTTTAGAGATATGTTCTGGTTTAAATCAATTTTCACAGAATATTCAGCAAGATTGTCAGGAATTTCTCATGTATATGCTTGTTGTATAGCAAGATGAAGGTATAGATATTGCCTTTCTTATAAATGGCAATATAACTGTGAGAATTGTTAGTTTTCAAGTAGTACTAAAATAGACACTGAAAGATTTATATATTTGACTTTACCAGACTGCAAATCAGTTTGTTTTAATAATCTAGGTCGAGAAGCAAATCAAAACATGGTCTGTACCCAATGTAACTCACAAATGTTATCAACATTATTTATACAAAGATATGGACAGTATGTAATTTTAATGCTGCAACGATGCAGACCTGATGGAAGAAAACTGACAACTTTAATAAAAAACTTTGAGGCTTCTCAACTATCAATATCAGGAAGAACTTTTGTAACTGTAGAAATTATTTTCCATGATGGTCCTTCTACAACATCAGGACAATACACAGCTTATTTAAAATGTACAAAAGGCTGGACTCATTGTACTGATACTCAATTGATTTTTAAACAACGTTTGCCTAATGACTTACCAAATTCTTACCTAGTGTTTTTACAACCCAAATTTTAGGGAAAATAATTGGCCTGGCAAAAATACTGCTGTTAAGAAAGGGTAGTCTGGTGTTAAAAAGTACTTTGTGAGTGAGGATGATCAGGTTAAAAAAATTCTTGTAGTTGACGTAGAGGTAGTGTAAGTGTATCAGATAATGGGTGATGTGGCTATCACAGGAGATGTTTATCATCAGTGAGGCAGAGGTGTTTTAGATTTGTTGTAGTTGTTGGAGATGTTGGTGAAATTTTTTATTTCCTTGTAGAGGTTTCTTTTAATAGTATGCAGCTCCTTGCTAAGATAAAGGATGAGCAGGGTGTCATCGGCATACCAGATGATATTGAGATTCTGATAGCATGCTAGTTGTTTAAGGTTCTATGTACATGATAAAAAGCATCGGGTGGAGGTATAACCATTGTTAGATGGTACAAAAGATGTTGGTGCTTTTGATTCAGAAGGTTGGGAAACGGACGCTTAAGAGTACTATTAAGTATCTTCCAAACTAAGGATTTCTAACATACTATTTGGCCATGAGGAATGGTATTTGAAACAAAAAATGACTATTTCGGGTAAATGTTGTTAGCATATGTTTGTACATAACTTTATTTAGAGTGTATAAAAAATAAGTAATAATGTTTTGTTACTTTGTGATTGTTGGAGATATCCCATACTTATGTAAAAAATAGCTGTTCAAAAAAACATTTAAGATATGTATTTTTCTAATTTTTACATTCTTTATGAAAATGTTGAATGGGTTTTTAAAGACAATCTTATTGATTGTCTTTTTTTTTGCCCGCTGTTATATGATGAGTACTATTGAACTTACTGTTTTCAGTGAAATTCAATATATTCTGAGAACAGCCAAATAAAATACATAACATATTGTACAAATTATTTTGTATTGTGAAATATATATTATAACTCAATTTTTTCTTCTCTTCCACAGATATTATATTTATAAAAAATATATTATTAACTTTTCATTCCTTATAAGGTAAGTATGACAAACAAAAAATACTTTCTCATCACTCTCTTACTTCTCTTTCCCTTTTTCACCTTCTTCACTCTGTCTCTTACTCCACTTCCTTTGCTCATCTTACTCTCATTCCCTCACTCTCTTTACTCCCCTTATTTCACCTTTACACTCTTTCTCTCACCATCAGTACCCTTCCCTCACCATCACTTACCTTCTCCTGCTCCCTCTTTCCTCTATGTGACCCTCACTTCTCTTTTCTTTTTTCTCCATCACTGCCCTTCTTTTGCTCTATCCCTCACTCTTTTCTCTCTCCCCCCTCACTCTCGTTCCTTCACACCATCCCTCACTCACTTTCAGTCACTGCCATTCTCTTATTCCCTCACTTCCTTTTGCTCACTCCCCTTCCTTTATTCCCTCCCTCACTCCCCTTTCCTCCATCCGTCTCTAAATCTCTTCCTCTGTCTCAGTCACTATAACTGCCTCAATCCCTCACAGTCCCTCACTCTCCCTCTCTTTCTCTCTCTCACTGTCTCCCTCTCTCTCTACCAATCTTCCTTTTCTTTCCTCTCACTTTTCATAAATTCTTCTCTCTCACTCACTACTTTTTCCTCTCTCTTAATATGCTTCTTTTTCCCTCACTCCCCTCCCTTACCCTCATACCCCTTCCCTCACTGTCACTGCCCTTCACTCAATCTTACTCCATTTCCCCCACTTCATATTCTCCTCTCTCTGCATCACTCCCATTCCCTTTCTCCTGCTCCCATTTCCTCACTCCCCCTCACTCTCTTTCCCTCACTCCATCCGTCAGTCCCCTTCCCTTATTCCCCTTTCCTCATTCCCTTTTGCTAACTCATATTCCTTTTTGTCCCTCACTCCCCTTCATGCCATTTCTCTCTCCCTCTCTCCCTTTGTCTCACTCAGTCTAACCGCTTCACTCCCTCTCAGTCACTCGCTCTCCCTCTCTTTCTCTCTCACTCTCTCCCTCTCTCTCTCTCTCCCTCACCCTTCCTCTCTTTCCCTTTCTGTGTCCTTCACTCCTACTTTATACCTCAGTCCCTTTTCCTCTCTCTTAATCTCCTTCCTTCTCTCTCATTCCCCTTTCGTCACCCTCGTACCCTTTTTCTCACTGTTACTACCTTTCACTCACCCTCAGTACTTTTCCCTCACTTCCCTTCCCTCACTCCCTTTCCTTCACTCCTCTTTCATCACTCCCTCACTCCATCTCACTTACTCACCTTCGTTCACTCCCTCCCTTACTTTTTTTTCCTCCATGTTTCTCTCCCTGTCTTCCTCTGTCTCACTCACTCTAACTACCTCTCTCCCTCTCAGTCCCTTGCTCTCTCTCTCTCACACTCTTTCCCTCTCTCCCCTTACCCTCAATCTTCTTTCCTCTGTCTTTTTGCCACTCCTCCACTCTGCCTCACTCACTTTCCTTCTCTCTTAATTTTATTTCTTCTCCCTCATTCCTCTTCCCTCACCCTCATACCCCTTCCCTAACTGTCACTGCCCTTCACTCACCGTCACTCCCCTTCCCCCACTACACTTCCTCCTGTCTGTATCTCACACCCCTTCCCTTTTCTGCTCTCTTTCCCTCACTCCCCCTCATTCTCCTTCCCTCATTGAAATCCTGACTCCCCTTCTCTCGCTCCCCTTTCCTAACTCCCTCCATCCCTTCACTCCACTTCTCTCTCCCTCACTCCCCATCTCTCACTTTCCCTTACCCCCTTTTCCCATCATCATACCCCTTCCCTCACCGTCACTCCACTTCTCTTACCTTCACTCCCTTTACCCTGCTCTACTTCTCCCTCTCCGTCTCTTACTTCCCTTCCCTGTCTCTGTCCCCTGCTCCCCTTTTCTCACTCCCCCTCCCTCACTTTCCTTTCCTTACTACCCTTCCCTTACTCTTTCACTCACCTTACCTTACTCCCCTACCCTTAGTCCCCTTGTTTCAGTCACTCTTTGACTCCCCTTTCCTCACTCACTATACTACCTTTTCCTCACTCATTTCCTCAGTCCCTTCCTCCCCTTCACTCAGTCATTCATTTATACACTACACATTCATTCAAAAAAGTATGGCACAGTATATAAGAGATATAGCTCTTCTTTGAGAAGAGAAGTTAGTTCTTATAAGAACTGGTTTGTTTGTCTTTTTTTGTTTTACATTTTTTTTTGTTTTTTGAACAATTTTATATTTTTGGGTGGTTTTTTTGTAACAAAAAAATAAACAGGTAACCAAGAACTGCTCAACAGGAACAAAAATAATTAAAGTAAAAATGTAATTGCGGGGGCATGAGTGCTGCCTAATCTTTAGCACAATCAAGTCTATGCTCTGCTCTCCATAGCACAAGATCTCATTACAGAAGGTGCATCGTATGTGCACGTCCGCAAAATCCGGCCGGTTGTCAATAGTACTTGTTGATGGAGATGCTGCCGATGTAGATGTACTGGGGACAGCAGCTGCAGGATTGTCCCTTAAATGCTGAGTTGAAGACCCAGCATAATTGTTGGGATGAACATTCTTTGGATGCCGCATCATTGTATGGATAAGAAAAGAATAGTGTTTGGTGGGATCACCTCTTGATAGAACAGATCCACAGATGTTGCAAGTCACCTTTGGGGCATTCACCTTTTTTTGCCCTTCAGGGTATGAAAAAAAATTCCAAATAAAAGACTCTTTTGTCTTCTTTACCTTTGGTTGTTCTGGTAAGTAGTCGACTTCAGAGTCTGAAGATTCCTGTGGCTGCTGTTCTGCCATTTTCAAATCTTGTAGAAAAATCCTGAAGATGCTTCTCTCAAAGAAGTGAAACAGATTGTGAGGGAAGTGCGTGGGGATTTTGAAGATTTACAAAATAAACTACTATAAACCAATCAAAAGTGTTGTTTTCAAGTCACATGACTTTACGTGAGCGCACGGGTGTGCGCACGTTACGCGACCGTCGCATATGAATGACGTTTTACCCGATTTTCGTAAAAGCTTTTAAAACGTGAAAAGGAGGCAGGTGAGAGACTCCCTGACCCGCTTGGCCTTCTCATAGGGTCCCTAAAGGACCCCGAAGGGCAAAAAAAACATTAAAAACAAAAAATCGTGAGGTGCGCGCACGTTGCACGCACCCTCGAGGTAGAAGTAAGACAAGAACAGAAGTGGAGAACATGAAAAGAGGGCAGGGTAGAGACTTCCTGACTCAATAGGCCTTCCCAGGGGGTCCCTGAAGGACCAGGAAACAAAAATCGCGAGTTTCGCGCACCTTGCACGCACCCTCGAGGCAGAAGTGAATCAAAAACAAAAGTGGAGAATGTGAAAAAGGGGCAGGGTAGAGACTCCCTGACCCCTCAGGGGGTCCCTGAAGGACCCCGAAGGGCAAAACATTTTTTTAATTTTTTTAACAAATCGCGGAGTGAGCGCACGCTGCCCGCTCGTCAGAAAAAAAACAAAAAAAATACAGTTATATAACAAGTTTGAGTGTTTAGATGTTGGTTGGCTCTAAAAAGAGCAGTTGTGTTCATTGAGTATGTATATATATAAAATGTATATATATTTATATTCACTTAAAAAAACATAGGTTTCACACACGTTATAGTTAGGAATTAGCATTTAAAAAACCTTGCAAATTCACTGAAAAAAACATAGTTTTCACACACGTTATAGTTAGGAATTAGCATTTAAAAAACCTTGCAAATTCACTGAAAAAAACATAGGTTTCACACATGTTATAGTTAGCTGGACATTTCACTGATACAAATCCTTTGGAATTCCCCGTTATAGTTAGTTCAGCTAACTATAACTCGTGCGACCGCAATGCACTGCTGATGACGTCACATATTACATCACTCATGACATTGTCAGTGACATAACTCATGACATCACTGATGACATCTCAAATGACATCACTGATGACATCATCCTTGTGAAAGAATGGCAGACCTCCTCTCACCCTAATATAACCTTTGATACACACATTCAAAAATGGAAACTATAATTTTCCAAAAAATGGAGATACCAATACCAATTACAACAACCCATTAGGTAATTCCAACATCTACATACACATCCACTCATTCACCAACAGTTCTATATAGTCACTCATAGATGTACTCACTATTCATATGTACTCATACACCTATAGATCCTGTTACACACTAATACTCATCCATATAGTTACTCACACACATATTCACACATGCAAATCAAAAATCAATTTACTTATTTACTTGATTATACTGCTATATACACACCACTACACCTACTTCTACAGAAATGTACACATATTTACTCTCTTAAACAATCAATTATAAAAACACATACTTATTTATACAGGTACTCTTCCAAACTCTCACTCTCACATCTACTTAATTATATACATCAATACTCATATATACTAGTTTAAAACATATGTAGTTACTCATGAATACACTATTGAGAAAGTCATTCACTCACTAACCCACCCATGCACACAATCATCCACCCATACAGTTTTACACACATGCTGTCTTCAAAACACATACGAACAGTGAGTCACTCATTCATGCATCTGTGCGCTAAGTAATATCCCCCACTGAACCATACAGACACTCATACTGATACTCAAAAAAACAACTAATAACCCATATACACACTCATGTAGCTACTCACCAACCCATGCAGCCACTTATACACAAAGTGAGACACAGATACAGATATTTAAATACTTAAACATTACTCTCTAATATATGTATTCACTAAGATACACTTAATAAGTCAGTTTATCAATCAATTTTACAAAAGAACCATCCATTTAGACACTTATTTACCCATTTATTCTTCCATCAACCTTTAGATATACAAATATAAAAAATATTTATTTTTCAGAAAGATACACATTCACTGGATGATGTCATCAGTGATGTCATCAGTGATGTCATTTGAGATGTCATCAGTGATGTCATGAGTGATGTCACTGACCATGTCATGAGTGATGTAATATGTGACGTCATCAGCAGTGCATTGCGGTTGCGCGAGTTATAGTTAGCTGAACTAACTATAACGGGGGAATATATATATATATATATATATATATATATATATAAATATAGACTACTGAGCCCTTTTTATCAGTGGGTTGCATTTTCTTTTTTTAATCATCTTTATTGACATTTTTTCACCCATTTTATGCAAGTAGAGCAGAGAAAAAAAAATACAGCTTTAACATTCGCTAAATCACATAATAATGAAATGAAAAATTACATTTGTATAGCGCATAACTGCCCTGAGGCCTCGCAGCGCTAATACAATACCAAATCATAAAGACACACAAATAATACAGTAATGCGACTAATACCGTAGATGATAAAGAAAAGAGACTTAAGCAACTTAATCTTTTAACCAATCTGTAACTGGTGCCCATATCTTCATACCCATAGCCCTTTTTTTCGACCTTTCTTCCTATATATAGCAATTTCCAAATTATACATAGCTAATAGGTGGGCACGCCATGTCTCAAAGGAAGGGGGCGCTGGGCTGATCCAATCATGCGTAATACAAGCACGTATTACTGCCATACATATGAATAAAAAGCTTTTCCTCTCTTCAGGAAGTATATCCGAAAGTTACACCAATTAATACCAGTTCACCCGTTAATGTAACCATTGATCCCAAAAGTGCAAGCAATAGAAGAGAACCAGTTTGTCAATTGTGGGCATAAAAAAACATATGTAATGCATCAGCTGCAAATTCCCCGATCTGCTACACGAGGTGCCCACCGTCGTCCCCCATTTCGATATCTTAGAGGGGGTATAATAGAGGTCGTATAAGGCCATAAAATGCTGTGAGCGTGATCTCCCTGTAATCAAGATTCTATTTGCTAAGCTAATGGATTCCTTCATATTAATTTCCTCCCTGCCAAACTTTGTTGCCCATTTACTAAACATACTATCAATTAGGGGGATTCTCTTCAATTGAGATTCCGCTTGCACACCCAAGGAGTTAAAATAACTGCGGATCTGCAAGGGCTTCAAAAAATAAATTCCTGTCAGTTTAAACTTATCTTGTAATTCAGTAAAAGAAACAAGATGACCATTATTATTCAAAACATCGCCCAAATACTGGATTCTACTCATACGCCATCTATTTATTACAGAATCCTGAAATAGTGAAATTACGGTTTTAATAGAGTTTAACTTTTATGAGATTCGGAAGTAGAACATACCTACCGCCGAGACGGGGGATTAATTGATTCACCTAACAAAAGGTATACTTTACCAGTCATCAAATACGTAATCCAGGATTGGTCTTAAAAACTTACAAACACAGATTCTTTAAGCCTTGAGAAAGTTACTTGTCAGTAACAAAACACGTGTCGGCTGCCTGTTTCATCTTCCTTCATCTGGAATTACAGCACAGAAGGATCCTTTGACCACAACATCTTATGTCTCCAATAAAATAGGATTATGATCGGAGATTATTTTAGGATAAATCTCGTACCTCGCATTCTTAAGCAGCCTAGAGGTAATGAAAAAATAATCCAAACGAATAAACTTCTGGTGAGGAGCTGAAAAAAACGTATAGCCAGGGCTAGCCATACCTTTAGCATAGCCCACATACGATAGCCCAAATTCCTGCACTAGCCCACTCAAAGCCTTATATATGTTCTTTTTTTTCCCCAGATATACCTGACCACTGGTTATATCAAACTGCCTCTCAAGGTGAATATTAAAATCTCCACATAATATTAAGGGAGCCGGCCATCCAGCGAGCTCAATACTAAGGTAGTTTAAAATGTCTGGATCGTCCAGATTAGAGCCATAAATAGAACAAATGGTCCATGAAGTACCTGCAATACAGATTTCACATATCACTCATCTTCCATAGGCGTCAGTTTTTACCCATTTACAGCTTGCTGCACCCCGTTTTTTCAAGATTGCTATCCCTCTTGTAGTAGTCCCTTGCCTACTACAACCCACTATATCCATGTCCATATCATTAAGCCAATGTCTATTATTCCACAATAGGTGTGTTTCTTGTAAACACAAAATATAAATTCTTATGCCCTGAAGAATCTGTGATGCTATTACTCTTTTTTATTTTTATTTATTTTATTGGTTCACAGCAAAAATATATCATTGTGATTGAAATAATGCTAAAATACCAAAACAGATACAGAAGAAATAAATCAAATAATACATAAGGAGAACGGCTTAAGTCGTCCAATAACAGGAGCATAAACTCAATTATACATGTGCACAGAAAAACAAATGTAATTACAATTTAAGTTTCATAACGTATTCAATCTTCATAATAATAGTTCCCCAAATTTTCCCCAAATTTTCAAACCCATTTTCTTCTTTTTCCTAGACCCAGTAACTGAAAAGAGTCCCCACTCCAATTTATATAAGCTATACATTCGTGCTCTCCATTGTTGAAATAAGGGTGGCTTTTCCTGTAGCCACTCAGTGGCAATACACATTCGTGCCACAGTCATTGTAAAGAAAATAAAATGGCGAAAACAATATAATCTATCCGCGGGAATATCATTAGGAATTTTCCCCAATATTAACATCGAAGGCGTAATAGTCAGGCGAAAATTAAGTACTAAAGACATAAATTTTTCAATTTCTCCTATAAATCCGGCCAACCTAGGACAAGAAAAAAAAATATGTATACTGTCTGCATGGTCAGCTTTACACCGGAAGCATTTTCCATCAAAACCCTCTCCCCATTTGGACATACGTTCAGGCGTATAATATAAGTCAAAGAGGGTTTTGAAAAATGTAGCTTTTAAATTAGCCGACATTAAAGCTTCTTTAGACAATAAGATAAGGTCTTCCGCAACTGCTTCTGTATCCCCTAGACTGTTGGCCCAATTTAGCCTTATTTTCTCAAGATCGTCCAACTTCTCTTCTACTAACATTCTATACAAAGTACCAATTTTCACCTGTCTGCCAACCCCCTCGATAACTTGGTATTTTTGTAAAATTAACTTTTGTCTTGTGAGAAAATCTCGAATTTGTAAGAATTTAAAAAAATAGCTTCTGGGTAAAGCAAACTGATCAGTTAATTCCACAAAAGATTTGCACTTGCCATCCACTGTGCACATGTCGCCCAACCGTTTTACCCCTTTATTTTGCCAATTTAAAGCCATTCCATCCAAAAATATACTTGCCAGTAACCTTGATGCACTAAAAGGAGTATAATACGAGAACTTTCCAATTGCCGTTGTTCGAATCAGCCATCTCCAAGTCTTATAAGCTCCCATTAGTACCTTAAAACGAGTTCGCTTATAGTAACTGCCATCAATTTCAATAAAAAAACTCTGCTTCACACAAGACCCCAGCAAGATCTCAAATATTGATGGGTGATTATACATATGTTCAGTTGCCTCCCCTGTAATCAGTATTCTCATTTTCAATAAAAAACAAACTATGTAGTAAAGAAAAAAATCTGGTACTCCTAACCCTCCCCTTTCAATTGGTAACATAAAGTGCTTCATAGCTCGTCTTGGTTTTCCAGGGCTCCAAATGAATTTCCCACATAAGGATTGCAAAGCCTGTATCTTACATTTTGGAAATTCCAAGGGTATTGACCTAAACAAATATAGCACTTTAGGTAAAACATTCATTTTTATAATGTTAGTGCGTCCAATAATAGTCAGGTATAATCGTTCCCATCTCTCAAGTGATATCTTAATTTTGTCATATATCCTATTCCAATTAGCGTCAATCAGTTCTGTCATATTGGCCTTGATCAATATCCCCAGACAAATAACCTCCCTCACCACTCTCTCATCTTCCCATGTTAGGGCTTCCGAACATAAAATCAGAGTTTTTGATTCATTGAGCTTATAGCCAGTTATAATTCCAAAATCTTTTGCAAGCCTCTCAATCTCTAAAATGGCAGTATCTGGATTAACAGTAATCACCGCAATATCATCTGCGTAAGCAAAAACAGAAAACGTGAAATCAAATAGTATAAAGGGAGGTATAAGAGGATTTTGGTTTAATTGTTCTACAAAAGGATTAATATACAAAACAAATAATAACGGGGAGCAAGGGCGAGTCCCTCTAGTAATGTTTAAAGAGTCAGAGAGTGCTCCCAAGGCAGAGATATTGGCAGTTGGTTTAGAATATAAAGATTTAATTGACTTAATACATTTCTGGCCAAATCCCTTCACATCTAACATGACCTTCGATTGGAATTCCATAGGGCATATTGTCAAGCCTATTATCGCCACTTTAGCGGCAGTTTCCTGCCGATTAAGTGGTGATAATTTTATCGCCCAGGCTTGATAATAAGGCCCTCTCTGCTTTCACAAATAAAGGTAACACTACAGTTTTACGAGTGCAGTGTACCTGGTACATTTCACTTGTTATAGTGCCGCGTTCAAGTGGTGTCTATATGGAAGTGCCTACAGCGTTACTGACGCCCGTTATGCCGACTTATTTCTAATGCATTGCTATGAAGGCTTTGTAGATCTAGGCCTCTGTGCTTACCATTGTATAAACCTTGCGGCCAAATACTTTAGGCAGTTGAGTTCACAATTTATTTTAAACAATTCTTCTACACGTCCAAGCAGACAGCAGTGTCTATAAGTTTAAGAGAGAAAGAGAAATGATGTCACAGAGAGTGAGAGAGAGAAAGAGAGAGAACAACATTTAAACTGTGTCGCAGAGTCTGGAGTTGAGATTTTTTTTTGAAAAGTCAGATGTAGATTTACAAGCTCCTTGCGTCACTTTACCCATGTTAAAAGTGTCTCAAAAGTGGCATAATAAGGTTGTGGATCTGTTTGTCAGACTGCTGTAACCTATCTGTTTTCACTGCTCGGAGGTAATTGTAGATTTTACAGAGAAGCTGCTGTACACTACGCACTCTGGGCCATATTATCAAGCCTGGGAGATAAAATTAAGCTGAATAAAGGGTCTGCACTTTGAATTTGAATTAATCTTAGAATAATTCATAACTCCTACCAAGAAAGGCAGCAAGTGTGCAAATTTTCCACTGCCTTTGGACGGGGTAGTTTTTACAACAAAAAAGTTTGATAAAATGTCTAATAACTAATGTTAAGGACAGTGACGCTTCTGTTTGTTGTTTTTGATGAGGTTGATATACTGTTTCCTGTAACACAAAAGTTATTCACAATAAATGCATAGGAATTTAAAGTTTACCAAATTGAAGATCAATGTGTGAGTATGGACTGTTTGCTGAAGATGCTGTTGCAGTAGTTGATGTGCTTGATGCAGTGGGTTGGTCTGCAATCTCTATGTTGCAGTGAAGCAAAGTTGTTGGGGTGCAAGTTGTTTAAGTGTTTCACTATATTTGCTGTGCCAAAGGAGGATGTTTTGGATTGATCACATCTTGAAAGAGTTGTTTGCTTGGTAAATTTAACAGGTTACTAATGGTTGGTGTGTTTCAGTTAGTATGTGTCTGGACTTTGCTGGAATCTGTGCACGGTATCACTGGTACAACTGTACCTTTTTCTAAAAACTGTTATTATCACTTGTTTGCCAGTTCTGGCAATTCTGCAGCTCCATCAATGTCAGATCTAGTAATCCGTTTTTCTATACCTTTTTCTCCCCCTTCCCTCCTAGGCTATAGAGGTTTTTATTGTTTAGGCATCATTAATGTCCTGATGATGATCCCCATGATTAGATAGTGGGATCGAAACGCCGTCGCCTTTCCTGAACACCATATACTAAAAACGTATACCATGTGTCATATGCTTGTAATGGTGTGACTTGAATTTCTGTTACAAAATCAATCACAGGAATCTGAAGCTTTTGCCTAAAAGCCCTGTTCTGTTTGTTTGGGATTTTCCTCACCATGCCAATTTGTATGTGTTAGGGTACAGGCTTGTGCCCCACTGCGAAGAATTGTTGAAGGAATTTTGTTTCTCATTTCTCTAAAAAGTAAAAGATTGGGACCTCTGTCCGGCTGGACATGTCATAACGAATATAGTATCTATTGTGTCTATATTGATTGCTGTCAGAATATTGCTTATGCATGGGACCACTGTTGTTTTCATAAATATGTTCCCCGAGGTCCTGTGCTGACTCGTTTGGGCGGCCTTGTTGATTTCTAAACGCTAAAGAAAACTTAGCATGGTTATGCATGGGCATCCTCTCATAAAAAAACCAGCACTCAGCATTTAGGATAGTAAAGCTTGCCATAGGAGTGACTGATGAGTTTATATATGTCAGTTACAAAAGAAAAGAAAAACAAGTATGTTTGTTTTACATTAGAGATACACAGACCTGAAAGACTATGCATGTAAATCCATGAAATCTTTTTTGAAGGTATGGAAGAACGCAAGCAGTGAAAGGGTGTTTAGAAGCAATACTGACCAGCATAAAATGTGCATAATTGTTCTTTGTGTTGACTCTAAACATACCTTTTGGATTATGACCATGAAATTGTGGTGTAACTATATCATAGATTCTATTGTCAGATGTCTACCTTAGGGATAGTGGAATTTCCACTAATTTTTAGACTACCATTGAACAATAATGTGTGAGTGAGTGGTATAGCTTGTTGACCTTCAAAAAGGAGGAAGATTTAAATTTATATTTCAACACCTTAACAAAATAGTTGCTCGATTTGAAAAAGAAAATTAAGTAGGAATGTTAGAGGAAGTCTGGTCCAACTCTAAAAGGATTGTGCTAATCGTGACAGCTGAAGGAAGTGTCTCAACATTACTTCTTATGATAATCAGAACAGACCACTAGATTGCAGGAGTATGCAAAACATCTAATTAGACATCTTGCATGCCATCACATTTTTACTTTAAAACATACATTTTGTACATTTGTAACCAGTAAAAGGTAAGCAGAATGTTACATTTGGTTTTATAAATTCATGGTGGACCCATCTGCTGCATTCTAAACTTTAGGCCTGTTGGGAAGATAGTGAAAAGTAACTTGTTATTAATATTGCATTGTTTAAAAGTCAATAGCTTTCTTAAATGAAAACTTTATATGTATTTTACATAGTAAACATAGTGACCTCTCAACACTCAGTGAGAAAGTGGTAATTAATCCATAAGTAGTAAGGGTGCATAGCCAGCTTTCCAACATGGCGGACGTAACTCTGAAAAGACCCTTGCAAATGCCTCAGTTATCTGAGTCATACTAACATACACCTTGCATCAGACAAATGTGAACTGGAGACTTAATGCGTTCTAGACACCCCAAGGACTTAAATCACTTAATTTTGATCTTCAGCATTTTCACTCATTGGGGTTATTTACCATTAACCTTTGCACATATATTGATGAAGTATCTTGGTTGCATACACTACAATACTTTTCAACAGACTCTAAATGTAAAAAAGATGTACATTAGCACATCATAACAGCAATGCTAAGAATTAAAAACTTATTTTGCAATATATCATGCATGTGTCTAGGTGTTTTCAGATTCAGGAATAGAGACAGTTACAACTGTTGCAAACATATTCAAATGGCTTCACTACAAACATTATTGAAAATTCACAACTATAATGACAATATCTTACTATACTATGTTAAAAAGTGATGATATGTCTTTATCTATAAAAGATCTTCAATGAAAAAAAAATACAGAATAATCCAATGTTCAGGACAACACTAGAGTAGGGGATCTTATTTATCATTGAAATGTTTAAGTCAAACGTGATGACTCCATTAGGTCCATTGCAATTTTCAGTCAATAATTCCCCAGAAATATTACATTAGTAAAAATCTGGGCAAATGGCTGCTGAGTTGGGTAGCATTCTGCAAACTGAAAACATAATAACAAATGTATATGTTGAGCAAAAGTCAAAACTGAATGTTAAAGCAATCATAGGTTTTAGAGCAGAGAATTTCAGTACACACATTGACGAGAAATTACTTAAAGATAAGTAACTGTATTAAGAAGGAAAATATACATACATTTGGTCTTGCGAAACATATTTTTGAGAGGAAGGCATCGATTACCTGTAAAAGTATATGAAAGGACATGACGTTCTAAAGAGGAACCAACATATACATCATACGCTATTAGCCATAGTATACACAATTTACATCTAGTAGAAACTAAGTTTATCAACTATCCATTGGTCCGTTTTAAGTGACCAAAAAGAACTGTCATATATTTTAAAGCTCCACACTATTGCTTCCAATTGCCTTTTACTGGTTTCTTCTACACATTCAAAACTTTTTTCTGGAATATTGATTGACTAGATGCTGCAGATGGATAACATAGTGTACCTGATACAGGTGCTGAAGATGGAACAGATCCTGAAGATGGAACAGGTGCTGGTGTCATGCTTCCTGCAAATTAATTTAGAAATGTTTTAAATAAGTAACATTTCTTAAAAAATAAATCAGTGCACCAACAATTAACAACAGCGAGAGACGGGGCAGGGTTATCATGTGCACAGAGGCAGTCCCAGAATCGGATCTTCAATGAGTGACCACTTCTAATCATTCTTGTTAGCGCACCCTATTCTCTGATTTGTCACTCAGAGGGTGATCGCACCATACTTTGTACTGCTAATCATACTCAACGCGTACCCGCTCATATGGTACGAATATGCTTTGACGTTATGCGTCGCATCAAAGCTTCCGTGTGACGTCATGTATGTCATCCTGTACGAGAAAGGCGCCAATGTTTCTAGTTGTTTAACCCCTTCGACGCTCATGACGAGCTGGGCTCGTCATGAGGTAGCCTCCTCGCACGCTCATGACGAGCCCAGCTCGTCATGTAAAGTGCGCTTTTGAAAAAGTCAGCGCAGCAGCAGAATTCCAACCGCACGCATGCGGTTAAAAACATATATTTATGTATTTAATGTACATACTAAGGGAAGACATTATCTGGGATAATTATGAAAATAGTTTTTCTAAACCTTTAACAATCGTATATTACTTTTTAAAACACAGTAAGCACACCATAAGCGTACGCAAAGCCATGTGACTTTAAAAGAAGAGATTTGATTGGTTCATTACACTTCCTATTGCAACTGTTGAAATTTCCGTCCCATTTTAATCATTCTACTTTGACTTTCTAAGAAGAAGCATCTCTTCTGAGAATCTTGTGAAATAGAAGGAAGATCACCATAATAACAGCAATGGACTCATCTACCAGCCATTTTTCAGACGCAGATTTTGTTCCTGAAGAACCTCCAAACAAGAGGAAAGAAGCTCTAATTTGGACATTTTTTACTTTTCCAGAAGGGCAAAAAAAGGTTAATGCTCCAAAAGTAACCTGTAAGATTTTCCAAACAACTCTTTCAAGGGGTGATCCATCCAAAAAATACTCCTTTGACACAGCAAATATGGTGCGACACGTGAAGAACTTGCAACCCAACAACTTTGCTCGAGCTGCAAGACGGAGGTTGCAGAACAACCCACCTGCTACTGCACCAAGCACATCAACTGCTGCAGCAGAATTTTCAGCAAGCAGTCCACACCCACAAATTGATCCTGACTTTGGTGAAGTTAAAATTGTATGCATTTATTGCGATAAACCTTTGTTTTATGGGGAGCAGTCTATCGACCTGATAAGATGCAAGAAGCAGGAACATTTGTGTCCTCGACATTAGTTATTTTTCATTCTTTTGTTCCTGTTGGACCCTTTTTGGGTTCCAATTGCATTATTTTGGTTTAAAAAAAACTTGTCTACAAAACACACAAAAAAACAGTTCTTTTTAGAACTACCTTCACTGGTCAAAGAAAGAACTATATTTCTATGTTAGTGTATAAAAGTTTCTCAGAATGAATGTGTAGTTCATAAATGAATAAATGAATACATTACTTGTGTATGGAGAATGTGAAAGTGCAAAACTATAAGGGAGTGCTACAGCATACATCTATAGGCAGTTTACCTATAGTATACAGTAGTACCTCCAATGCACTTGAATGTAACATATGCACATAAATATGTTACAAGTCTATACTTCAATTTGCACTGCTGGTGAAACTGCCTGGATGAATTTCTACGTGTTACGGGAGGATTTACAAACCCCTTGTACCTCTTTTAACACAGCCGATGCGTCACTTTTGTGATGCACTGGTGGTGCAAAAGATGTGCCATTGGATCACAATATAAAGCCCTGCGCCAGAAGGATGTGATATCATAGTACACAATAACTGGCATATCTCTTCGGATGTACCACTTATTGTACATCTGCTGATTAGTGTCTTAATGTAGTGAATGGATTCTTTTAAACAGTGTATAGATAACCACATAGTGCTGTATGGTCACTACAATACTGAAACAGAAGTGTGATAGTGTTTACTGGAAGTCTAAGGATACAGATTGGGGAATTGAAGGTATAAAAGACAAGTTTTCCGTTGCATAGAACACTACATGTATAGTCTATAGGGGTTTTCTCAGGAATTACTGAACAGATTTATACCATTTAACAAAAAGCACAATCTGTGCACTGTACTCTACCTCTCTGGCAAATTTGGTGTAATTCTGTTACCGTACGTGTACGGTACGATTACCAAAAATAACAATGAAAAGGAATTATATAGAATTCAATTTTAATCTTTTGGTAAAAGAGAGATCACTACATTATCCCTGTGAAAGAGTGGCACACCTCCTCTCACCCTAATATATCCTTTGATACACACATTGAAAAATAGAAGCTAAAATTTTCAAAACAATGGAGATACCAATACTACTTAGAACAACCTGTTTTAGAATGAATTAACAGAGAATGTATCCATACACAAGGAGATTTTTAATGCAGTAGTTGATTTTACAAAATGTATTGTTATGGTTTTAACTAACTGAAACAATACAAAAAGTTTCATTTCATTTCATACTTAGAACAACATATTCAGTAATTCCAAATTCTACATACACATCCACTCATTCACCAACAGTTCTACATAGTCACTCCTACATGTACTCACTCATCAAATGTATTCATATACCTATGCATCCTGTTACACACCGATACTCATCCATAGAGTTACTCACACACATACTCACACATGCAAATAAACTTTCAAACATCCATTTGCTTGCATATATAGCTATACACACACCACCACACTTATTTCTATAGAAACGTACACATACTTACTCTCTTTAACAATCACTTATAGAAACACATACTTATTTATACAGGAACTCTTCCAATCTCTCACTCTCATATATACTCACTCATATACATCAATACTCACATATACTAGTTTAAAACATATGTACTTACTCTTAAAGACACTATTGAGACAGTCATTCCCTCACTAACACACCTATACACACACTCATCCACCCATACAGTCCTGCACACATGCTGTCTTGAAAACACATATAAACAGTGAGTCATTCATGCATCTATGCACTAAGTAATATCCCTCACCGAACCATATAGACACTCAGATACTCATTCTGATACTCAAAAAGCCAACCACTGAAAGTTTTGGGGGATTCGTCAAGTGGGGGCTGAGAAAAAAGGGGGGTCCCAAAACATGTTTTCCCCATGCAATTTTCCATAGGACGATTAGACACGGCTACAGCCTGAACGGCTGAATGGAATTACATGAAATTTGGCACAATGGTAGAGTCTGATTCGCAGATCGCCCTTTTGTTTTAATGGTGTAAATCCCTCCAATAGTTGTTGAGAAAATCAAGTTTAAAAAAAATATATATCTAGAGCCGTGCACCGTACGCACAGGGTCCTCGCACCTTACATGGACCCTGGCGTGCACGAGCAAAATTGTGATTGGCTGTTAGTCAGCTGTCAACATTCCAAACTGTCCAAACCAGGAAGTGTTGGCCACCATCTTGTCTCTCTGGAGAACTGAGGCACAAGAGAGCCCAAAACAAAAGGGGAAAATACAAAGGACCCCGAAGGACAAAAAAAACAACTTTTTTTGTTGAAAAAATCGCAAGGTGTGTGTACGGTGCACGCACCCGTACGAGGACGGTGCGTGCACATTGGCAAAAAAAAGGGACACAAGGGGATTATAAAACTTCCCTTAATATATATAAATTCATCCATCACTAATGGTGCAAATTGAAGCATAGAGTTGTAACATATTTATATACATCAGTTACATTTAATTGTTCTGGAAGTACTACAGTATACTATAGGTAAACACCATATAGATTTATGCTGTACCACATCCTTATAGTTTTGCACTTTCATATTCATTAATTTATGAACTAGACTTTCACTATGACAAACTAAAACATACATACAAATATAGTTCTTTTTTTAACCAGTTGAGGTTGTTCTGAAAATAACTGTTTCTCTTTTTTTTGCTTCAAAAAAGGAGAAAAAATGAACTTTGTAAATGAAACAAGTGTTCAACAGGAAAAAAAAACTTTGAAAAAATATTGTGGGCAGTTGTGGCTCCTGTTCTTTTGAAGAATTTTTTCTATGGACTGTTGTCCATATGAAATCAATTGGTTGCAATGTATCCAGCGAACCATTACGTTTCTGATTTTTGGCTGCAAAGAAGGAATCATACTTGATGGTGTTGGTGGTGGTGGTGCCCTTGAAGTGCTTGGAGCAGAGCCCTGCTCCTCCTCTGATCTTCTGACAACTGCTCTTGCCCAATTGTTAGGATGGAGGTTTTTAACATGGCGTTCCATGCTTGCTGTGCCAAATGAATATGTTTTATTGGTATTACCCCCTGATAAAACAGTGTCACATATTTTGCATGTGACTAGTGGGCGTTAACTTTTTTTCACCTTCAGGTTAGGTAAAAAATTTCCATACAATGGCTTCTTTCTTTTTCTTGGGCCGTGGGTCTTCTTTCACAAATTCTTCAGATGAAGAATGATCAGAAGATTCTTCTGGAAGTCCTGCCATTTGAAAGTCTTTATCTAAAGCACAGGAGCTGAAGAAAAAAGATGGTTCTTCTGTGAAAGTCAAAGAAGAATGATTAAAATGGGAGGGGTCTTTCAACAATTGGAGTAGGAAGTATTATAAACCAATAGAATCTCTTGTTTTAAAGTCACATGGTTGGACGTAATCTTACGGTGCGCTTACGGAGCGCTTACGGAGCGCTTACGTATTCTTACGCTGCGCTTACGCTGCATTTATGTGCGACGTACCCTCGCGAGATTCGTAATTACATAAAAAAGTAATATACGGTTCTTAAAAGTTTAAAAAAAACAATTTCTTCATTATCCCAGATAATATCTACCTTTAAAAGCTACAATAAATCCGTAGATATAACGTATTTAAGATTGTAAAACTTTTGGGGATAAGCGCATGGAGTGCTTACGGCGCTCTCACGGTGCGTTTACGTGCGACGTACCCTCGCGAGATTTGTAATTACTTTAAAAAGTAATATACGGTTCATAAAAGTTTAAAAAAACATTTTCTTCATTATCCAAGATAATGTCTACCTTTAAAATTTACAATAAATACGTAGATATTAAGTTTGTAAGATTATAAAACTTTCAGGGGTAAGCGCGCGAAGATCTTACCGTGTGCTTACAACGCTCTCACGGTGCGTTTACGTGCGACGTACCCTTGCGAGAATGGTAATTACGGTTCTTTCAAAAGGAGGCAGTGTAGAGACTCCCTGGCCCCATAGGATTTCTCAGGGGGTCCCTGAAGGACCCCGAAAGGCAAAAAAACCTTTTTTTTTAAAAATAAACTGCAAGGTGCACGCACGGTGCGCGCACGGTGCGCGCACGTCAGAAAAAATAAACAACACAAATACATTTAAATAACAAGTTTGTGTGTTTAGATGTTGGGTGGCTCTAAAAAGAGCCGTTGTGTTCATTGAGTGTTTTTTATACCTACAAGTAAGTACCGATGCAGAGTCTAAAGTTTAAAAGGAAGACTTTGTTCCCCTCATCTGTAAAATGTACACCATCTCTCCTATAGATGCCTTGCATGTTGTAACGCAAGTTGTTGTGGTATATAGAACCCATACCATAGTCTCTGAGGAAAGCAGAAACAGGCTTATTCACATGTTTCCTTGCTTTCTCAATCTGTGGACAATATTGGTTGGGCCAGTTCCATTTTTGCCTTTGGCATATATTAGAATATACCAAGGCAGTTTGTCGAAAAAGTGACATCAATTGCCCAAAGATGTCCTTTAAAAGCATTTCCAGACCTACCCCAGTCAAAGTGCCTAGGTCATTGCCACCACAGTGCACAATTATGAGGTCAGGGTGTGGGAGATGCATAAAGGATTTTACCAATGGCATCAATTGGTGAGATCTCAATCCTCTCTGGCCAATCCGCATAATATCCACATTTGGTAAATCAAGGTTGAGAAAGCATCTATTGGCTGCATACCTTTTACTCCAGAAAATATAGCTATGTCCTACAATCCACACTCTAAGCATCTTGAAGGCAGATCTGGTTGTACTCATATGGTCTCTGGGAATGAAATGGCAATTTGAAAACTTGGAGTTTAGAAAAAAATGTGTTTGAGATTCAGTGCACTTGAAAAACAAGAAATGATTTGGTTTATGATAATTTAACATTGAAAACTAGGGTGCATACTTCTGTTTTTTAAAAGGAATAATACTATTGGTTTAGAAAAAGTCATTGAAAAGAACATTGCACAGGATAAGCTGGAATATTGAGGAGTCAAACACACTTGCTGCTTTGGTTTGCAACATTGAGAGATGAACTTTTCACCTTTTGAATTCAGTTAGGTGGTCTATGGAGAGTTACCATGGTAACAGGCAGAGAGAGCAGTGGGGGAAGGTTAAACATTATGTGAGTTTGAAAGTGTTGAAATGTACAACCAATTAAAATGTTAGTTTGGTTTTGAATTTGTGTGGGAAGAAATTTCATTGGTTATGTACAGAGATATGTATAAGAAATGAGAGGGAATCAGGGCCATTTGTGGTTGCAGTGTCTGAGGTACATTTCAGAGATTCTGCTTAAGAAAATCTGGTGTGTGATTGACACTGTTCTAAATCTTCAAAATCATTTTTAAAGGTGAGTTAATCATTTGTGAGGGGATATATGTTGAGCATTTTAAGTTAATAATAAAAATGAGTTGCAATGTGGAAGTTACTCACTCTCCTGCTCTTTCACTCTCCCTCACTGTCTTCCTTTCTCTCCAACACTGTTCTTCAGTTTATCTATAAATCATTCTGTGTTACTTACACCTTTTTCCTTTTTCTTAATATGTTTTTTTCTCTCAATCTCCTTTCCTTACCCTCATATCTTTTTCCTCACTGTCATTATCCCTTTCCTTCACTCCTGTTTTCTAACTCCTTCGCACCTTCTGATTTACTTCCTTTTGTTAATATTTCACTCTCATTTTCTCTCTCTTTCTGTTTCCCTCACCCTTGCTCTCTTTATACATCACTACTAGCAAGGTCCCCTCCTCCCCCCTTTCACTGTAGTAATCATTGTATTGCAAGGATTGTTGTTATGTGTCTACGGTCACAGTGTGAGTCTCATGTTTGGATGTAATGCTGGGAAAAAAGTAATGCTGCAAATTTGAAATGTATTTTGAAAATGACTCAGGTTTCTGCACTGTAATGTAGTCTCTTAAATGTTTTAGTGTGGTAAATGTGTTTTGGTAAAAATTTTGGTTTTAAACTTTTTGTCCAGGATCACACTGAGTGTCTGTGTAAATTAAAGAATTATATTTGTACCTTTTTGTATAATCTCCCCTGTCTCTCTCTACAGTCTACCTCTCTCTGCTTATACTGTCTTCTTTCTTCAAAATATTGTGGCTTATGTTTGGATGTAATGCTGGCAAAAAGTAATGCGGCAAATTGGAAATTTTTTTGAAAATGACTCAGGTTTCTGCACTGTATTGTAGTGCTCAAATTGATAGGCTGTGTTCTTGTCTCTTAAACTTTTTAGTGTGGTAAATGTGTTTTGGTTAAATGTATGGTTTTATACTTTTTGTCCAGGATCACACTGAGTGTCTGTGTAAATTAAAGAATTATATTTGCACCTTTTTCTATAATCTCCCCTGTCTCTCCTCAGAGTCTACCTATCTCTGCTTATACTGTCCTTTTTTTTCTAAAATTTCCACTCTTTCCTTATATTTTCTTGTCTTTCTTGAGAGTGCTATTTTTTTTAAATAGTTTCTTGTGTTCCCTCTGTTGTGGTTGTTTTTACTGTCCCCTAATGTTCCATTTTCATTTTATACTCTCTCCTCTGCTTTCTTAATAGTACTCTCTGTTTTTTAGACCTCCTCTTAGCAATGACCCACCTCATTTAGATAGAGTGCTGTATACACTATGGGCAGATTTACAAGCATTTTGTGCCTTTTTCTTCCTGTATTGTGTCTCATGTTTGAATGTAATGCTGGCAAAAAACTAATGGTTTATATTGGAAATGTATTTTGGAAATGAGTTAGGTTTCTGCATTGCAATGTAGTGCTCATATTCATGGGCTGTGTTCTGTCTCTTAAACAATTTTCTGTGGTATATGTGTTTTGGTGAAATGTATGGTTCAACATTTTTGACTAGGATGACACTGAGTATCTGTGTAAGTTAAAGAAATATATTTGCAGTTTAAATAGTGAAATAGTGAAGACAGTGATACAATGGTACACGCAGGGGGTGTGAGACTACAGGCAGAGAAGGAAAAGATTTAACATGGTAGTGCTGTGTAATACACACCAGCAGGCATATCTTAATAGGTGTGTGCAGATGCACATGAGAGGGTGCAGGCAGTGGGAGATGGTTGGTGAGGACGAAAAAATGAGATAATGCAGGCAGAGACTAAACTGGTACAATCAGAGGATAGATGATGCAGGGCTGCAGGCAGAGGGACAGATGGTGCAGTCACAGAAAATATGTTGCAGAGAGAGGGTGAGATGGTTCAAGCACAGACACAGATAGTGCAGGCAGACACAGACATGGTACACACGGAGGATAGATGGTGCAGGGCTGCAGGCAGAGGGACAGATAGTGGTAGCAGACACATACATGGTACACACAGAGGATAGATGGTGCAGGGCTGCAGGCAGAGACACAGATAGTGCCAGCAGACAGAGACATGGTACACACAGAGGATAGATGGTGCAGGGCTGCAGGCAGAGGGACAGATGGTGCAGTCACAAAAAGATATTGCAAAGAGAGGGTGAGATGGTTCAAGCAGAGACACAGATAGTGCAAGCAGACACAGACATGGTACACACAGAGGATAGATGGTGCAAGGCTGCAGGCAGAGGGACAGATAGTGCAAGCAGACACAGATATGGTACACACACAGGATAGATGGTGCAGGGCTGCAGGCAGAGACACAGATAGTGCAAGCAGACACAGACATGGTACACACAAAGGATACATGGCGGAGGGCTGCAGGCAGAGGTACAGATAGTGCAAGCAGACACAGACATGGTACACACAGAGGATAGATGGTGCAGGGCTTCAGGCAGAGACACAGATAGTGCAAGCATACACAGACGTGGTACAATCAGATGATAGATGGTGCAGGGCTGCAGGCAGAGGGACAGATGGTGCTGTCACAGAAAAGATGTTGCAGAGAGAGGGTGAGATGGTTCAAGCACAGACACAGATAGTGCAAGCAGACACAGACATTGTATACACAGAGAATAGATGGTGCAGGGCTGCAGGCAGAGACACAGATGGTGCAAGCAGACACAGACATGGTACAATCAGAGGATAGATGGTGCAGGGCTGCAGGCAGAGAGACAGATAGTGCAAGCAGACACAGACATGGTACACACAGAGGATAGATGGTGCAGGGCTATAGGTAGAGACACAGATAGTGCAAGCAGACACATACATTGTACACACAGAGGATAGATGGTGTAGGGCTGCAGGCAGAGGGACAGATTGTGCAAGCAGATACAGATATGGTACACACAGAGGATAGATGGTGCAGGGCTGCAGGCAGAGATACAGATAGTGCAAGCAGACACAGACGTGGTACAATCAGAGGATAGTTGGTGCAGGGCTGCAGGCAGAGGGACAGATGGTGCAGTAACAGAAAATATGTTGCAGAGAGAGGATGAGATGGTTCAAGCACAGACATAAATAGTGCAAGCAGACACAGACATGGTACACACAGAGGATAGATGGTGCAGGGCTGCAGGCAGAGACACAGATAGTGCAAGCAGACACAGACATGGTACACAAGAGGATAGATGGTGCAGGGGTGCAGGCAGAGGGACAGATAGTGCAAGCAGACACAGACATGGTACACACAGAGGATAGATGGTGCAGGGCTGCAGGCAGAGACACAGATAGTGCAAGCAGACACAGACATGGTACACACAGAGGATAGATGGTGCAGGGCTGCAGGCAGAGGGACAGATGGTGCAGTCACAAAAAGATATTGCAAAGAGAGGGTGAGATGGTTCAAGCAGAGACACAGATAGTGCAAGCAGACACAGACATGGTACACACAGAGGATAGATGGTGCAAGGCTGCAGGCAGAGGGACAGATAGTGCAAGCAGACACAGACATGGTACACACAGACGATAGATGGTGCAGGGCTGCAGGCAGAGACACAGATAGTGCAAGCAGACACAGACATGGTACACACAAAGGATACATGGCGGAGGGCTGCAGGCAGAGGTACAGATAGTGCAAGCAGACACAGACATGGTACACACAGAGGATAGATGGTGCAGGGCTTCAGGCAGAGACACAGATAGTGCAAGCATACACAGACGTGGTACAATCAGATGATAGATGGTGCAGGGCTGCAGGCAGAGGGACAGATGGTGCTGTCACAGAAAAGATGTTGCAGAGAGAGGGTGAGATGGTTCAAGCACAGACACGGACAGTGCAAGCAGACACAGACATTGTATACACAGAGAATAGATGGTGCAGGGCTGCAGGCAGAGACACAGATGGTGCAAGCAGACACAGACATGGTACAATCAGAGGATAGATGGTGCAGGGCTGCAGGCAGAGACACAGATACTGCAAGCAGACACAGACGTGGTACAATCAGAGGATAGTTGGTGCAGGGCTGCAGGCAGAGGGACAGATGGTGCAGTAACAGAAAATATGTTGCAGAGAGAGGATGAGATGGTTCAAGCACAGACATAAATAGTGCAAGCAGACACAGACATGGTACACACAGATGATAGATGGTGCAGGGCTGCAGGCAGAGACACAGATAGTGCAAGCAGACACAGACATGGTACACAAAGAGGATAGATGATGCAGGGGTGCAGGCAGAGGGACAGATAGTGCAAGCAGACACAGACATGGTACACACAGAGGATAGATGGTGCAGGGCTGCAGGCAGAGGGACAGATGGTGCTTTCACAAAAAAGATATTGCAGAGAGAGGTCGAGATGGTTCAAGCAGAGACACAGATAGTGCAAGCAGACACGGTACACACAGAGGATAGATGGTGCAGGGCTGCAGGCAGAGGGAAAGATAGTGCAAGCAGACACAGACATGGTACACACAGAGGATAGATGCTGAAGGGCTGCAGGCAGAGACACAGATAGTGAAAGCTGACACAGACATGGTACACACAGAGGATAGATGGTGGAGGGCTGAAGGCAGAGGGACAGATTGTGCAAGCAGACACAGACATGGTACACACAGAGGATAGATGGTGCAGGGCTTCAGGCAGAGACACAGATAGATCAAGCATACACAGACGTGGTACAAGCAGAGGATAGAAACAGCAGGGCTGCAGGCAGAGGGACAGATGGTGCAGTAACACAAAATATGGTGCACAGAGAGGGTGAGATGGTTCAAACGGAGACACAGATAGTGCAAGATGACACAGACATGGTGTGAGACTACAGGCAGAGAAGGAACAGATTTAACATGGTAGTGCTGTGTAATACACACCAGCAGGCATATCTGAATAGGCCTGTGCAGATGCACATGAGAGGGTGCAGGCAGTGGGAGAGGGTTGGTGCTGACAGAAAATGAGATTATGCAGGCAGAGAGTAAACTGGTACAATCAGATTATAGATGGTGCAGGGCTGCAGGCAGAGGGGCAAATGGTGCTGTCACAGAAAAGATGTTGCAGAGAGAGGGTGAGATGGTTCATGCACAGACACAGATAGTGCAAGCAGACACAGACATTGTATACACAGAGAATAGATGGTGCAGGGCTGCAGGCAGAGAGACAGATAGTGCAAGCAGACACAGACATGGTACACACAGAGGATAGATGGTGCAGGGCTATAGGTAGAGACACAGATAGTGCAAGCAGACACAGACATGGTACACACAGAGGATAGATGGTGTAGGGCAGCAGGCAGAGGGACATATTGTGCAAGGAGATACAGATATGGTACACACAGAGGGTAGATGGTGCAGGGCTGCAGGCAGAGATACAGATAGTGCAAGCAGACACAGACATGGTACACGCAGAGGATAGATGGTGCAGGGCTGCAGGCAGAGACACAGACACTGCAAGCAGATACAGACATGGTACAATCAGAGGATAGATGGTGCAGGGCTGCAGGCAGAGGGACAGATGGTGCAGTCACAGAAAAGATGTCGCAGAGAGAGGGTGAGATGGTTCAAGCTGAGACACAGATAGTGCAAGCAGACACAGACATGGTACTCACAGAGGATAGGTGGTGCAGGGCTGCAGGCAGAGGGACAGATAGTGCAAGCAGAGACTTACATGGTATACACAGAGGATAGATGCTGCAGGGCTGTAGGCAGAGGGACAGATAGTGCAAGCAGACACAGACATGGTACACACAGAGGATAGATGGTGCAGGGATGCAGGCAGAGACACAAATACTACAAGCAGACACAGACATGGTACAATCAGAGGATAGATGGTGCAGGGCTGCAGGCAGAGGGACAGATGATGCAGGTATTGAAAAGATGTTGCAGATAGAGGGTGAGATGGTTCAAGCAGAGACACAGATAGTGCAATCAGACACAGACATGGTATACACAGAGGATAGATGGTGCAGGGCTGCAGGCAGAGACACAGATAGTGCAAGCAGACACAGAAATGGTACAATCAGAGGATAGATGGTGCAGGGCTGCAGGCAGAGAGACAGAAAGTGCAAGCAGACACAGACATGGTACACACAGAGGATAGATCGTGCAGGGCTGTAGGTAGAGACACAGATAGTGCAAGCAGATACAGATATGGTACACTCAGAGGATAGATGGTGCAGGGCTCCAGGCAGAGATACAGATAGTGCAAGCAGACACAGACATGGTACAATCAGAGGATAGATGGTGCAAGGCTGCAGGCAGAGGGACAGATGGTGCAGTCACAGAAAAGATGTTGCAGAGAGAGGGTGAGGTGGTTCAAGCACAGACACAGATAGTGCAAGCAGACACATTCATGGTATACACAGAGGATAGATGGTTCAGGGCTGCAGGCAGAGGGACAGATAGTGCAAGCAGACACAGACATGGTACACACAGAGGATAGATGGTGCAGGGCTGCAGGCAGAGACACAGATACTGCAAGCAGACACAGACATGGTACAATCAGAGGATATATGGTGCAGGGCTGCAGGCAGAGGGACAGATGGTGCAGTCACAGAAAAGATGTTGCAGAGAGAGGGTGAGATGGTTCAAGCACAGACACAGATAATGCAAGCAGACACAGACATTGTATACACAGAGGATAGATGGTGCAGGGCTGCAGGCAGAGAGACAGATAGTGCAAGCAGACACAGACATGGTACACACAGAGGATAGATGGTGCAGGGCTATAGGTAGAGACACAGATAGTGCAAGCAGACAAAGACATGGTACACACAGAGGATAGATGGTGCAGGGCTGCAGGCAGAGATACAGATAGTGCAAGCAGACCCAGATGTGGTACAATCAGAGGATAGATGGTGCAGGGCTGCAGGCAGAGGGACAGATGGTGCAGTAACAGAAAATATGTTGCAGAGAGAGGATGAGATGGTACAAGAACAGACACAGATAGTGCAAGCAGACACAGAAATGGTACAATCAGAAGATAGATGGTGCAGGGCTGCAGGCAGAGAGACAGAAAGTGCAAGCAGACACAGACATGGTACACACAGAGGATAGATCGTGCAGGGCTGTAGGTAGAGACACAGATAGTGCAAGCAGATACAGATGTGGTACACACAGAGGATAGATGGTGCAGGGCTCCAGGCAGAGATACAGATAGTGCAAGCAGACACAGACATGGTACAATCAGAGGATAGATGGTGCAAGGCTGCAGGCAGAGGGACAGATGGTGCAGTCACAGAAAAGATGTTGCAGAGAGAGGGTGAGGTGGTTCAAGCACAGACACAGATAGTGCAAGCAGACACATTCATGGTATACACAGAGGATAGATGGTTCAGGGCTGCAGGCAGAGGGACAGATAGTGCAAGCAGACACAGACATGGTACACACAGAGGATAGATGGTGCAGGGCTGCAGGCAGAGACACAGATACTGCAAGCAGACACAGACATGGTACAATCAGAGGATATATGGTGCAGGGCTGCAGGCAGAGGGACAGATGGTGCAGTCACAGAAAAGATGTTGCAGAGAGAGGGTGAGATGGTTCAAGCACAGACACAGATAATGCAAGCAGACACAGACATTGTATACACAGAGGATAGATGGTGCAGGGCTGCAGGCAGAGAGACAGATAGTGCAAGCAGACACAGACATGGTACACACAGAGGATAGATGGTGCAGGGCTATAGGTAGAGACACAGATAGTGCAAGCAGACAAAGACATGGTACACACAGAGGATAGATGGTGCAGGGCTGCAGGCAGAGATACAGATAGTGCAAGCAGACCCAGATGTGGTACAATCAGAGGATAGATGGTGCAGGGCTGCAGGCAGAGGGACAGATGGTGCAGTAACAGAAAATATGTTGCAGAGAGAGGATGAGATGGTACAAGAACAGACACAAATAGTGCAAGCAGACACAGACATGGTACACACAGAGGATAGATGGTGCAGAGCTGCAGGCAGAGACACAGATAGTGCAAGCAGACACAGACATGGTACACAAAGAGGATAGATGGTGCAGGGCTGCAGGCAGAGGGACAGATAGTGCAAGCAGACACAGACATGGTACACACAGAGGATAGATGGTGCAGGGCTGCAGGCAGAGACACAGATACTGCAAGCAGACACAGACATGGTACAATCAGAGGATAGATGGTGCAGGGCTGCAGGCAGAGGGACAGATGGTGCAGTCACAGAAAAGATGTTGCAGAGAGAGGGTGAGATGGTTCAAGCAGAGACACAGATAGTGCAAGCAGACACAGACATGGTACACACAAAGGATAGATGGTGCAGGGCTGCAGGCAGAGGGACAGATAGTGCAAGCAGAGACTTACATGGTATACACAGAGGATAGTTGGTGCAGGGCTGTAGGCAGAGGGACAGATAGTACAAGCAGACACAGACATGGTACACCCAGAGGATAGATGGTGCAGAGCTGCAGGCAGAGACACAAATACTACAAGCAGACACAGACATGGTACAATCAGAGGATAGATGGTGCAGGGCTGCAGGCAGAGGGACAGATGGTGCAGGTATAGAAAAGATGTTGCAGATAGAGGGTGAGATGGTTCAAGCAGAGACACAGATAGTGCAAGCAGACACAGACATGGTACACACAGAGGATAGGTGGTGCAGGGCTGCAGGCAGAGACACAGATAGTGCAAGCAGACACAGACATGGTACAATCAGAGGATAGATGGTGCAGGGCTGCAGGCAGAGAGACAGATAGTGCAAGCAGACACAGACATGGTACACACAGAGGATAGATCGTGCAGGGCTGTAGGTAGAGACACAGATAGTGCAAGCAGACACAGACATGGTACACACAGAGGATAGATGGTGTAGGGCTGCAGGCACAGGGACAGATAGTGCCAGCAGATACAGATATGGTACACACAGAGGATAGATGGTGCAGGGTTGCAGGCAGAGATACAGATAGTGCAAGCAGACACAGACATGGTACAATCAGAGGATAGATGGTGCAGGGCTGCAGGCAGAGGGACAGATGGTGCAGTCACAGAAAAGATGTTGCAGAGAGAGGGTGAGGTGGTTCAAGCACAGACACAGATAGTGCAAGCAGACACAGGCATGGTATACACAGAGGATAGATGGTGCAGGGCTGCAGGCAGAGACACAGATACTGGAAGCAGACACAGACATGGTACAATCAGAGGATAGATGGGACAGGGCTGCAGGCAGAGGGACAGATGGTGCAGTCACTGAAAAGATGTTGCAGAGAGAGGGTGAGATGGTTCAAGCACAGACATAAATAGTGCAAGCAGACACAGGCATGGTACACACAGAGGATAGATGGTGCAGGGCTGCAGGCAGAGACACAGATAGTGGAAGCAGACACAGACATGGTACAATCAGAGGATAGATGGTGCAGGGCTGCAGGCAGAGAGACAGATAGTGCAAGCAGACACAGACATGGTACACACAGAGGATAGATCGTGCAGGGCTGTAGGTAGAGACACAGATAGTGCAAGCAGACACAGACATGGTACACAAAGAGGATAGATGGTGTAGGGCTTCAGGCACAGGGACGGATAGTGCCAGCAGATACAGATATGGTACACACAGAGGATAGATGGTGCAGGGTTGCAGGCAGAGATACAGATAGTGCAAGCAGACACAGACATGGTACAATCAGAGGATAGATGGTGCAGGGCTGCAGGCAGAGGGACAGATGGTGCAGTCACAGAAAAGATGTTGCAGAGAGAGTGTGAGGTGGTTCAAGCACAGAGACAGATAGTGCAAGCAGACACAGGCATGGTATACACAGAGGATAGATGGTTCAGGGCTGCAGGCAGAGGGACAGATAGTGCAAGCAGACACAGACATGGTGCACACAGAGGATAGATGGTGCAGGGCTGCAGGCAGAGACACAGATACTGCAAGCAGACACAGACATGGTACAATCAGAGGATAGATGGGGCAGGGCTGCAGGCAGAGGGACAGATGGTGCAGTCACAGAAAAGATGTTGCAGAGAGAGGGTGAGATGGTTCAAGCAGAGACACAGATAGTGCAAGCAGACACAGACATTATACACACAGAGAATAGATGGTGCAGGGCTGCAGGCAGAGACACAGATAGTGCAAGCAGACACAGACATGGTACAATCAGAGGATAGATGGTGCAGGGCTGCAGGCAGAGACACAGATAGTGCAAGCAGATACAGATATGGTACAAACAGAGGATAGATGGTGCAGGGCTACAGGCAGAGATACAGATAGTGCAAGCAAACACAGACGTGGTACAAGCAGAGGATAGATGGTGCAGGGCTGCAGGCAGAGGGACAACTGGTGCAGTAACAGAAAAGATGGTGCAGAGAGAGGGTGAGATGGTTTAAACGGAGACACAGATAGTGCAAGATGACACAGACATGGTGTGAGACTACAGGCAGAGAAGGAACAGATTTAACATGGTAGTGCTGTGTAATACACACCAGCAGGCATATCTGAATAGGCCTGTGCAGATGCACATGAGAGGGTGCAGGCAGTGGGAGAGGGTTGGTGCTGACAGAAAATGAGATTATGCAGGCAGAGAGTAAACTGGTACAATCAGATTATAGATGGTGCAGGGCTGCAGGCAGAGGGACAGATGGTGCTGCCACAGAAAAGATGTTGCAGAGAGAGGGTGAGATGGTTCAAGCACAGACACAGATAGTGCAAGCAGACACAGACATTGTATACACAGAGGATAGATGGTGCAGGGCTGCAGGCAGAGAGACAGATAGTGCAAGCAGACACAAACATGGTACACACAGAGGATAGATGGTGCAGGGCTGCAGGCAGGGACACAGATAGTGCAAGCAGACACAGACATGGTACAATCAGAGGATAGATGGTGCAGCGCTGCAGGCATAGAGACGGATAGTGCAAGCAGACACAGACATGGTACACACAGAGGATAGATGGTGCAGGGCTTCAGGTAGAGACACAGATAGCGCAAGCATACACAGACGTGGTACAAGCAGAGGATAGATGGTGCAGGGCTGCAGGCAGAGGGACAGATGGTGTAGTAACAGAAAAGATGGTGCAGAGAGAGGGTGAGATGGTTCAAACGGAGACACAGATAGTGCAAAATGACACAGACATGGTATGAGACTACAGGCAGAGAAGGAACAGATTTAACATGGTAGTGCTGTGTAATACACACCAGCAGGCATATCTTAATAGGCCTGTGCAGATGCACATGAGAGGGTGCAGGCAGTGGGAGAGGGTTGGTGCTGACAGAAAATGAGATTATGCAGGCAGAGAGTAAACTGGTACAATCAGATTATAGATGGTGCAGGGCTGCAGGCAGAGGGACAGATGGTGCTGTCACAGAAAAGATGTTGCAGAGAGAGGGTGAGATGGTTCAAGCACAGACACAGATAGTGCAAGCAGACACAGACATTGTATACACAGAGGATAGATGGTGCAGGGCTGCAGGCAGAGAGACAGATAGTGCAAGCAGACACAGACATGGTACCCACAGAGGATAGATGGTGCAGGGCTATAGGTAGAGACACAGATAGTGCAAGCAGACACAGACATGGTACACACAGAGGATAGATGGTGTAGGGCAGCAGGCAGAGGGACAGATTGTGCAAGGAGATACAGATATGGTACACACAGAGGGTAGATGGTGCAGGGCTGCAGGCAGAGATACAGATAGTGCAAGCAGACCCAGACGTGGTACAATCAGAGGATAGATGGTGCAGGGCTGCAGGCAGAGGGACAGATGGTGCAGTAACAGAAAATATGTTGCAGAGAGAGGATGAGATGGTTCAAGCACAGACACAAATAGTGCAAGCAGACACAGACATGGTACACACAGAGGATAGATGGTGCAGAGCTGCAGGCAGAGACACAGATAGTGCAAGCAGACACAGACATGGTACAATCAGAGGATAGATGGGGCAGGGCTGCAGGCAGAGGGACAGATGATGCAGTCACAGAAAAGATGTTGCAGAGAGAGGGTGAGATGGTTCAAGCAGAGACACAGATAGTGCAAGCAGACACAGACATGGTACACACAGAGAATAGATGGTGCAGGGCTGCAGGCAGAGACACAGATAGTGCAAGCAGACACAGACATGGTACAATCAGAGGATAGATGGTTCAGGGCTGCAGGCAGAGACACAGATAGTGCAAGCAGACACAGACATGGTACAATCAGAGGATAGATGGTGCAGGGCTGCAGGCATAGAGACGGATAGTGCAAGCAGACACAGACATGGTACACACAGAGGATAGATGGTGCAGGGCTGCAGGCAGAGACACACATACTGCAAGCAGACACAGGCATGGTACAATCAGAGGATATATGGGGCAGGGCTGCAGGCAGAGGGACAGATGGTGCAGTCATAGAAAAGATGTTGCAGATAGAGGGCGGAGATGGTTCAAGCAGAGACACAGATAGTGCAAGCAGACACAGACATGGTACACACAGAGGATAGATGGTGCAGGGCTGCAGGCAGAGGGACAGATAGTGCAAGCAGACACAGACATGGTACACACAGAGGATAGATGGTGCAGGGCTGCAGGCAGAGACACAGATAGTGCAAGGAGACACCGACATGGTACAATCAGAGGATAGATGGTGCAGGGCTGCAGGCAGAGAGACAGATAGTGCAAGCAGACACAGACATGGTACACACAGAGGATAGATGGTGCAGGGCTGTAGGTAGAGACACAGATAGTGCAAGCAGACACAGACATGGTACACACAGAGTATAGATAGTGTAGGGCTGCAGGCAGAGGGACAGATCGTGCAAGCAGATACAGATATGGTACAAACAGAGGATAGATGGTGCAGGGCTGTAGGCAGAGGGACAGATAGTGCAAGCAGATACAGATATGGTACAAACAGATACATGGTGCAGGGCTACAGGCAGAGATGCAGATAGTGCAAGCAGACACAGACGTGGTACAAGCAGAGGATAGATGGTGCAGGGCTGCAGGCAGAGGGACAACTGGTGCAGTAACAGAAAAGATGGTGCAGAGAGAGGGTGAGATGGTTCAAGCAGAGACACAGATAGTGCAAGCAGACACAGACATGGTACACCCAAAGGATAGATGGTGCAGGGCTGCAGGCAGAGGGGAAGATAGTGCAAGCAGAGACTTACATGGTATACACAGAGGATAGATGGTGCAGGGCTGTAGGCAGAGGGACAGATAGTGCAAGCAGACACAGACATGGTACAATCAGAGGATAGATGGTGCAGGGCTGCAGGCAGAGGGACAGATGGTGCAGGTATGGAAAAGATGTTGCAGATAGAGGGTGAGATGGTTCAAGCAGAGACACAGATAGTGCAAGCAGACACAGACATGGTACACACAGAGGATAGGTGGTGCAGGGCTGCAGGCAGAGACACAGATAGTGCAAGCAGACACAGACATGGTACACACAGAGGATAGTTGGTGCAGGGCTGTAGGTAGAGACACAGATAGTGCAAGCAGACACAGACATGGTACACACAGAGGATAGATAGTGTAGGGCTGCAGGCAGAGGGACAGATCGTGCAAGCAGATACAGATATGGTACAAACAGAGGATAGATGGTGCAGGGCTGTAGGCAGAGGGACAGATAGTGCAAGCAGATACAGATATGGTACAAACAGAGGATACATGGTGAAGGGCTACAGGCAGAGATGCAGATAGTGCAAGCAGACACAGACGTGGTACAAGCAGAGGATAGATGGTGCAGCACTGCAGGTAGAGGGACAACTGGTGCAGTAACAGAAAAGATAGTGCAGAGAGAGGGTGAGATGGTTCAAGCAGAGACACAGATAGTGCAAGCAGACACAGACATGGTACACCCAAAGGATAGATGGTGCAGGGCTGCAGGCAGAGAGACAGATAGTGCAAGCAGAGACTTACATGGTATACACAGAGGATAGATGGTGCAGGGCTGTAGGCAGAGGGACAGATAGTGCAAGCAGACACAGACATGGTACACCCAGAGGATAGATGGTGCAGAGCTGCAGGCAGAGGGGCAGATGGTGCAGGTATGGAAAAGATGTTGCAGATAGAGGGTGAGATGGTTCAAGCAGAGACACGGATAGTGCAAGCAGACACAGACATGGTACACACAGAGGATAGGTGGTGCAGGGCTGCAGGCAGAGACACAGATAGTGCAATCAGACACAGACATGGTACACACAGAGGATAGATGGTGCAGGGATGCAGGCAGAGGGACAGATAGTGCAAGCAGACACAGACATGGTACACACAGAGGATAGATGGTGTAGGGCTGTAGGCAGAGACACAGATAGTGCAAGCAGACACAGACATGGTACAATCAGAGGATAGATGGTGCAGGGCTGCAGGCAGAGAGACAGATAGTGCAAGCAGACACAGACATGGTACACACAGAGGATAGATCGTGCAGGGCTGTAGGTAGAGACACAGATAGTGCAAGCAGACACAGACATGGTACACACAGAGGATAGATGTTGTAGGGCTGCAGGCACAGGGACAGATAGTGCCAGCAGATACAGATATGGTACACACAGAGGATAGATGGTGCAGGGTTGCAGGCAGAGATACAGATAGTGCAAGCAGACACAGACATTGTACAATCAGAGGATAGATGGTGCAGGGCTGCAGGCAGAGGGACAGATGGTGCAGTCACAGAAAAGATGTTGCAGAGAGAGGGTGAGGTGGTTCAAGCACAGACACAGATAGTGCAAGCAGACACAGGCATGGTATACACAGAGGATAGATGGTTCAGGGCTGCAGGCAGAGGGACAGATAGTGCAAGCAGACACAGACATGGTACACACAGAGGATAGATGGTGCAGGGCTGCAGGCAGAGACACCGATAGTGCAAGCAGACACAGACATGGTACACACAGAGGATTGATGGTGCAGGGCTGCAGGCAGAGACACAGATAGTGCAAGCAGACACAGACATGGTACACACAGAGGATAGATGGTGCAGGGCTGCAGGCAGAGACACAGATAGTGCAAGCAGACACAGACATGGTACAATCAGAGGATAGATGGTGCAGGGCTGCAGGCATAGAGACGGATAGTGCAAGCAGACACAGACATGGTACACACAGAGGATAGATGGTGCAGGGCTTCAGGCAGAGACACAGATAGCGCAAGCATACACAGACGTGGTACAAGCAGAGGATAGATGGTGCAGGGCTGCAGGCAGAAGGACAGATGGTGTAGTAACAGAAACGATGGTGCAGAGAGAGGGTGAGATGGTTCAAACGGAGACACAGATAGTGCAAAATGACACAGACATGGTGTGAGACTACAGGCAGAGAAGGAACAGATTTAACATGGTAGTGCTGTGTAATACACACCAGCAGGCATATCTTAATAGGCCTGTGTAGATGCACATGAGAGGGTGCAGGCAGTGGGAGAGGGTTGGTGCTGACAGAAAATGAGATTATGCAGGCAGAGAGTAAACTGGTACAATCAGATTATAGATGGTGCAGGGCTGCAGGCAGAGGGACAGATGGTGCTGTCACAGAAAAGATGTTGCAGAGAGAGGGTGAGATGGTTCAAGCACAGACACAGATAGTGCAAGCAGACACAGCCATTGTATACACAGAGGATAGATGGTGCAGGGCTGCAGGCAGAGAGACAGATAGTGCAAGCAGACACAGATATGGTACACACAGAGGATAGATGGTGCAGGGCTATAGGTAGAGACACAGATAGTGCAAGCAGACACAAACATGGTACACACAGAGGATAGATGGTGTAGGGCAGCAGGCAGAGGGACAGATTGTGCAAGGAGATACAGATATGGTACACATAGAGGGTAGATGGTGCAGGGCTGCAGGCAGAGATACAGATAGTGCAAGCAGACCCAGACGTGGTACAATCAGAGGATAGATGGTGCAGGGCTGCAGGCAGAGGGACAGATGGTGCAGTAATAGAAAATATGTTGCAGAGAGAGGATTAGATGGTTCAAGCACAGACACAAATAGTGCAAGCAGACACAGACATGGTACACACAGAGGATAGATGGTGCAGAGCTGCAGGCAGAGACACAGATAGTGCAAGCAGACACAGACATGGTACACACAGAGGATAGATGGTGCAGGGCTGCAGGCAGAGACACAGATACTGCAAGCAGACACAAACATGGTACAATCAGAGGATAGATGGGGCAGGGCTGCAGGCAGAGGGACAGATGGTGCAGTCACAGAAAAGATGTTGCAGAGAGAGGGTGAGATGGTTCAAGCAGAGACACAGATAGTGCAAGCAGACACAGACATGGTACACACAGAGAATAGATGGTGCAGGGCTGCAGGCAGAAACACAGATAGTGCAAGCAGACACAGACATGGTACAATCAGAGGATAGATGGTTCAGGGCTGCAGGCAGAGACACAGATAGTGCAAGCAGACACAGACATGGTACAATCAGAGGATAGATGGTGCAGGGCTGCAGGCATAGAGACGGATAGTGCAAGCAGACACAGACATGGTACACACAGAGGATAGATGGTGCAGGGCTGCAGGCAGAGACACACATACTGCAAGCAGACACAGGCATGGTACAATCAGAGGATATATGGGGCAGGGCTGCAGGCAGAGGGACAGATGGTGCAGGTATGGAAAAGATGTTGCAGATAGAGGGTGAGATGGTTCAAGCAGAGACACAGATAGTGCAAGCAGACACAGACATGGTACACACAGAGGATAGGTGGTGCAGGGGTGCAGGCAGAGACACAGATAGTGCAAGCAGACACAGACATGGTACACACAGAGGATAGTTGGTGCAGGGCTGTAGGTAGAGACACAGATAGTGCAAGCAGACACAGACATGGTACACACAGAGGATAGATAGTGTAGGGCTGCAGGCAGAGGGACAGATCGTGCAAGCAGATACAGATATGGTACAAACAGAGGATAGATGGTGCAGGGCTGTAGGCAGAGGGACAGATAGTGCAAGCAGATACAGATATGGTACAAACAGAGGATACATGGTGCAGGGCTACAGGCAGAGATGCAGATAGTGCAAGCAGACACAGACGTGGTACAAGCAGAGGATAGATGGTGCAGCGCTGCAGACAGAGGGACAACTGGTGCAGTAACAGAAAAGATGTTGCAGAGAGAGGGTGAGATGGTTCAAGCAGAGACACAGATAGTGCAAGCAGACACAGACATGGTACACCCAAAGGATAGATGGTGCAGGGCTGCAGGCAGAGAGACAGATAGTGCAAGCAGAGACTTACATGGTATACACAGAGGATAGATGGTGCAGGGCTGCAGGCAGAGGGGCAGATGGTGCAGGTATGGAAAAGATGTTGCAGATAGAGGGTGAGATGGTTCAAGCAGAGACACAGATAGTGCAAGCAGACACAGACATGGTACACACAGAGGATAGGTGGTGCAGGGCTGCAGGCAGAGACACAGATAGTGCAATCAGACACAGACATGGTACACACAGAGGATAGATGGTGCAGGGCTGCAGGCAGAGGGACAGATAGTGCAAGCAGACACAGACATGGTACACACAGAGGATAGATGGTGTAGGGCAGCAGGCAGAGACACAGATAGTGCAAGCAGACACAGACATGGTACAATCAGAGGATAGATGGTGCAGGGCTGCAGGCAGAGAGACAGATAGTGCAAGCAGACACAGACATGGTACACACAGAGGATAGATCGTGCAGGGCTGTAGGTAGAGACACAGATAGTGCAAGCAGACACAGACATGGTACACACAGAGGATAGATGTTGTAGGGCTGCAGGCACAGGGACAGATAGTGCCAGCAGATACAGATATGGTACACACAGAGGATAGATGGTGCAGGGTTGCAGGCAGAGATACAGATAGTGCAAGCAGACACAGACATTGTACAATCAGAGGATAGATGGTGCAGGGCTGCAGGCAGAGGGACAGATGGTGCAGTCACAGAAAAGATGGTGCAGAGAGAGGGTGAGGTGGTTCAAGCACAGACACACATAGTGCAAGCAGACACAGGCATGGTATACACAGAGGATAGATGGTTCAGGGCTGCAGGCAGAGGGACAGATAGTGAAAGCAGACACAGACATGGTACACACAGAGGATAGATGGTGCAGGGCTGCAGGCAGAGACACAGATACTGCAAGCAGACACAGACATGGTACAATCAGAGGATAGATGGGGCAGGGCTGCAGGCAGAGGGACAGATGGTGCAGTCACAGAAAAGATGTTGCAGAGAGAGGGTGAGATGGTTCAAGCAGAGACACAGATAGTGCAAGCAGACACAGACATGGTACACACAGAGAATAGATGGTGCAGGGCTGCAGGCAGAGACACAGATAGTGCAAGCAGACACAGACATGGTACAATCAGAGGATAGATGGTGCAGGGCTGCAGGCAGAGACACAGATAGTGCAAGCAGACACCGACATGGTACAATCAGAGGATAGATGGTGCAGGGCTGCAGGCAGAGAGACAGATAGTGCAAGCAGACACAGACATGGTACACACAGGATAGATGGTGCAGGGCTGTAGGTAGAGACACAGATAGTGCAAGCAGACACAGACATGGTACACACAGAGGATAGATAGTGTAGGGCTGCAGGCAGAGGGACAGATCGTGAAAGCAGATACAGATATGGTACAAACAGAGGATAGATGGTGCAGGGCTGTAGGCAGAGGGACAGATAGTGCAAGCAGATACAGATATGGTACAAACAGAGGATACATGGTGCAGGGCTACAGGCAGAGATACAGATAGTGCAAGCAGACACAGACGTGGTACAAGCAGAGGATAGATGGTGCAGGGCTGCAGGCAGAGGGACAACTGGTGCAGTAACAGAAAAGATGGTGCAGAGAGAGGGTGAGATGGTTCAAACAGAGACACAGATAGTGCAAGATGACACAGACATGGTGTGAGACTACAGGCAGAGTAGGAACAGATTTAACATGGTAGTGCTGTGTAATACACACCAGCAGGCTTATCCTAATAGGCCTGTGCAGATGCACATGAGAGGGTGCAGGCAGTGGGAGAGGGTTGGTGCTGACAGAAAATGAGATTATGCAGGCAGAGAGTAAACTGGTACAATCAGATTATAGATGGTGCAGGGCTGCAGGCAGAGGGACAGATGGTGCTGTCACAGAAAAGATGTTGCAGAGAGAGGGTGAGATGGTTCAAGCACAGACACAGATAGTGCAAGCAGACACAGACATTGTATACACAGAGGATAGATGGTGCAGGGCTGCAGGCAGAGAGACAGATAGTGCAAGCAGACACAGACATGGTACACACAGAGGATAGATGGTGCAGGGCTATAGGTAGAGACACAGCTAGTGCAAGCAGACACAGACAATACTACACACAGAGGATAGATGGTGTAGGGCTGCAGGCAAAGGGACAGATTGTGCAAGCAGATACAGATATGGTACACACAGAGGATAGATGGTGCAGGGCTGCAGGCAGAGATACAGATAGTGCAAGCAGACAGAGACGTGATACAATCAGAGGATAGATGGTGCAGGGCTGCAGGCAGAGGGACAGATGTTGCAGTAACAGAAAATATGTTGCAGAGAGAGGATGCGATGGTTCAAGAACAGACAAAAATAGTGCAAGCAGACACAGACATGGTACACACAGAGGATAGATGGTGCAGAGCTGCAGGCAGAGACACAGATAGTGCAAGCAGACACAGACATGGTACACAAAGAGGATAGATGGTGCAGGGCTGCATGCAGAGGGACAGATAGTGCAAGCATACACAGACATGGTACACACAGAGGATAGATGGTGCAGGGCTGCAGGCAGAGACACAGATACTGCAAGCAGACACAGACATGGTACAATCAGAGGATAGATGGGGCAGGGCTGCAGGCAGAGGGACAGATGGTGCAGTCACAGAAAAGATGTTGCAGAGAGAGGGTGAGATGGTTCAAGCAGAGACACAGATAGTGCAAGCAGACACAGACATGGTACACACAGAGAATAGATGGTGCAGGGCTGCAGGCAGAGACACAGATAGTGCAAGCAGACACAGACATGGTACAATCAGAGGATAGATGGGGCAGGGCTGCAGGCAGAGGGACAGATGGTGCAGTCACAGAAAAGATGTTGCAGAGAGAGGGTGATATGGTTCAAGCAGAGACACAGATAGTGCAAGCAGACACAGACATGGTACACACAGAGGATAGATGGTGTAGGGCAGCAGGCAGAGGGACAGATTGTGCAAGGAGATACAGATATGGTACACACAGAGGGTAGATGGTGCAGGGCTGCGGGCAGAGATACAGATAGTGCAAGCAGACCCAGACGTGGTACAATCAGAGGATAGATGGTGCAGGGCTGCAGGCAGAGGGACAGATGGTGCAGTAACAGAAAATATGTTGCAGAGAGAGGATGAGATGGTTCAAGCACAGACACAAATAGTGCAAGCAGACACAGACATGGTACACACAGAGGATAGATGGTGCAGAGCTGCAGGCAGAGACACAGATAGTGCAAGCAGACACAGACATGGTACACACAGAGGATAGATGGTGCAGGGCTATAGGTAGAGACACAGCTAGTGCAAGCAGACACAGACATGGTACACACAGAGGATAGATGGTGTAGGGCTGCAGGCAAAGGGACAGATAGTGCAAGCAGACACAGACATGGTACACAAAGAGGATAGATGGTGCAGGGCTGCATGCAGAGGGACAGATAGTGCAAGCATACACAGACATGGTACACACAGAGGATAGATGGTGCAGGGCTGCAGGCAGAGACACAGATACTGCAAGCAGACACAGACATGGTACAATCAGAGGATAGATGGTGCACGACTGCAGGCAGAGGGACAGATGGTGCAGTCACAGAAAAGATGTTGCAGAGAGAGGGTGATATGGTTCAAGCAGAGACACAGATAGTGCAAGCAGACACAGACATGGTACACACAGAGGATAGATGGTGTAGGGCAGCAGGCAGAGGGACAGATTGTGCAAGGAGATACAGATATGGTACACACAGAGGGTAGATGGTGCAGGGCTGCAGGCAGAGATACAGATAGTGCAAGCAGACCCAGACGTGGTACAATCAGAGGATAGATGGTGCAGGGCTGCAGGTAGAGGGACAGATGGTGCAGTAACAGAAAATATGTTGCAGAGAGAGGATGAGATGGTTCAAGCACAGACACAAATAGTGCAAGCAGACACAGACATGGTACACACAGAGGATAGATGGTGCAGAGCTGCAGGCAGAGACACAGATAGTGCAAGCAGACACAGACATGGTACACACAGAGGATAGATGGTGCAGGGCTATAGGTAGAGACACAGCTAGTGCAAGCAGACACAGACATGGTACACACAGATGATAGATGGTGTAGGGCTGCAGGCAAAGGGACAGATTGTGCAAGCAGATACAGATATGGTACACACAGAGGATAGATGGTGCAGGGCTGCAGGCAGAGATACAGATAGTGCAAGCAGACAGAGACGTGATACAATCAGAGGATAGATGGTGCAGGGCTGCAGGCAGAGGGACAGATGTTGCAGTAACAGAAAATATGTTGCAGAGAGAGGATGAGATGGTTCAAGAACAGACAAAAATAGTGCAAGCAGACACAGACATGGTACACACAGAGGATAGATGGTGCAGAGCTGCAGGCAGAGACACAGATAGTGCAAGCAGACACAGACATGGTACACAAAGAGGATAGATGGTGCAGGGCTGCATGCAGAGGGACAGATAGTGCAAGCATACACAGACATGGTACACACAGAGGATAGATGGTGCAGGGCTGCAGGCAGAGACACAGATACTGCAAGCAGACACAGACATGGTACAATCAGAGGATAGATGGTGCACGGCTGCAGGCAGAGGGACAGATGGTGCAGTCACAGAAAAGATGTTGCAGAGAGAGGGTGATATGGTTCAAGCAGAGACACAGATAGTGCAAGCAGACACAGACATGGTACACACAGAGGATAGATGGTGTAGGGCAGCAGGCAGAGGGACAGATTGTGCAAGGAGATACAGATATGGTACACACAGAGGGTAGATGGTGCAGGGCTGCAGGCAGAGATACAGATAGTGCAAGCTGACCCAGACGTGGTACAATCAGAGGATAGATGGTGCAGGGCTGCAGGCAGAGGGACAGATGGTGCAGTAACAGAAAATATGTTGCAGAGAGAGGATGAGATGGTTCAAGCACAGACACAAATAGTGCAAGCAGACACAGACATGGTACACACAGAGGATAGATGGTGCAGAGCTGCAGGCAGAGACACAGATAGTGCAAGCAGACACAGACATGGTACACACAGAGGATAGATGGTGCAGGGCTGCAGGCAGAGACACAGATACTGCAAGCAGACACAGACATGGTACAATCAGAGGATAGATGGGGCAGGGCTGCAGGCAGAGGGACAGATGGTGCAGTCACAGAAAAGATGTTGCAGAGAGAGGGTGAGATGGTTCAAGCAGAGACACAGATAGTGCAAGCAGACACAGACATGGTACACACAGAGAATAGATGGTGCAGGGCTGCAGGCAGAAACACAGATAGTGCAAGCAGACACAGACATGGTACAATCAGAGGATAGATGGTTCAGGGCTGCAGGCAGAGACACAGATAGTGCAAGCAGACACAGACATGGTACAATCAGAGGATAGATGGTGCAGGGCTGCAGGCATAGAGACGGATAGTGCAAGCAGACACAGACATGGTACACACAGAGGATAGATGGTGCAGGGCTGCAGGCAGAGACACACATACTGCAAGCAGACACAGGCATGGTACAATCAGAGGATATATGGGGCAGGGCTGCAGGCAGAGGGACAGATGGTGCAGGTATGGAAAAGATGTTGCAGATAGAGGGTGAGATGGTTCAAGCAGAGACACAGATAGTGCAAGCAGACACAGACATGGTACACACAGAGGATAGGTGGTGCAGGGCTGCAGGCAGAGACACAGATAGTGCAAGCAGACACAGACATGGTACACACAGAGGATAGTTGGTACAGGGCTGTAGGTAGAGACACAGATAGTGCAAGCAGACACAGACATGGTACACACAGAGGATAGATAGTGTAGGGCTGCAGGCAGAGGGACAGATCGTGCAAGCAGATACAGATATGGTACAAACAGAGGATAGATGGTGCAGGGCTGTAGGCAGAGGGACAGATAGTGCAAGCAGATACAGATATGGTACAAACAGAGGATACATGGTGCAGGGCTACAGGCAGAGATGCAGATAGTGCAAGCAGACACAGATGTGGTACAAGCAGAGGATAGATGGTGCAGCGCTGCAGGCAGAGGGACAACTGGTGCAGTAACAGAAAAGATCGTGCAGAGAGAGGGTGAGATGGTTCAAGCAGAGACACTGATAGTGCAAGCAGACACAGACATGGTACACCCAAAGGATAGATGGTGCAGGGCTGCAGGCAGAGAGACAGATAGTGCAAGCAGAGACTTACATGGTATACACAGAGGATAGATGGTGCAGGGCTGTAGGCAGAGGGACAGATAGTGCAAGCAGACACAGACATGGTACACCCAGAGGATAGATGGTGCAGAGCTGCAGGCAGAGACACAAATACTACAAGCAGACACAGACATGGTACAATCAGAGGATAGATGGTGCAGGGCTGCAGGCAGAGGGGCAGATGGTGCAGGTATGGAAAAGATGTTGCAGATAGAGGGTGAGATGGTTCAAGCAGAGACACAGATAGTGCAAGCAGACACAGACATGGTAAACACAGAGGATAGGTGGTGCAGGGCTGCAGGCAGAGACACAGATAGTGCAATCAGACACAGACATGGTACAAACAGAGGATAGATGGTGCAGGGCTGCAGGCAGAGGGACAGATAGTGCAAGCAGACACAGACATGGTACACACAGAGGATAGATGGTGTAGGGCTGCAGGCAGAGACACAGATAGTGCAAGCAGACACAGACATGGTACAATCAGAGGATAGATGGTGCAGGGCTGCAGGCAGAGAGACAGATAGTGCAAGCAGACACAGACATGGTACACACAGAGGATAGATGGTGCAGGGCTGTAGGTAGAGACACAGATAGTGCAAGCAGACACAGACATGGTACACACAGAGGATAGATGTTGTAGGGCTGCAGGCACAGGGACAGATAGTGCCAGCAGATACAGATATGGTACACACAGAGGATAGATGGTGCAGGGTTGCAGGCAGAGATACAGATAGTGCAAGCAGACACAGACATTGTACAATCAGAGGATAGATGGTGCAGGGCTGCAGGCAGAGGGACAGATGGTGCAATCACAGAAAAGATGGTGCAGAGAGAGGGTGAGGTGGTTCAAGCACAGACACACATAGTGCAAGCAGACACAGGCATGGTATACACAGAGGATAGATGGTTCAGGGCTGCAGGCAGAGGGACAGATAGTGCAAGCAGACACAGACATGGTACACACAGAGGATAGATGGTGCAGGGCTGCAGGCAGAGACACAGATACTGCAAGCAGACACAGACATGGTACAATCAGAGGATAGATGGGGCAGGGCTGCAGGCAGAGGGACAGATGGTGCAGTCACAGAAAAGATGTTGCAGAGAGAGGGTGAGATGGTTCAAGCAGAGACACAGATAGTGCAAGCAGACACAGACATGGTACACACAGAGAATAGATGGTGCAGGGCTGCAGGCAGAGACACAGATAGTGCAAGCAGACACAGACATGGTACAATCAGAGGATAGATGGTGCAGGGCTGCAGGCAGAGACACAGATAGTGCAAGCAGACACAGACATGGTACAATCAGAGGATAGATGGTGCAGGGCTGCAGGCATAGAGACGGATAGTGCAAGCAGACACAGACATGGTACCAACAGAGGATAGATGGTGCAGGGCTGCAGGCAGAGACACAGATACTGCAAGCAGACACAGGCATGGTACAATCAGAGGATATATGGGGCAGGGATGCAGGCAGAGGGACAGATGGTGCAGTCATAGAAAAGATGTTGCAGATAGAGGGTGAGATGGTTCAAGCAGAGACACAGATAGTGCAAGCAGACACAGACATGGTACACACAGAGGATAGATGGTGCAGGGCTGCAGGCAGAGGGACAGATAGTGCAAGCAGACACAGACATGGTACACACAGAGGATAGATGGTGCAGGGCTGCAGGCAGAGACACAGATAGTGCAAGCAGACACCGACATGGTACAATCAGAGGATAGATGGTGCAGGGCTGCAGGCAGAGAGACAGATAGTGCAAGCAGACACAGACATGGTACAAACAGAGGATAGATGGTGCAGGGCTGTAGGTAGAGACACAGATAGTGCAAGCAGACACAGACATGGTACACACAGAGGATAGATAGTGTAGGGCTGCAGGCAGAGGGACAGATCGTGCAAGCAGATACAGATATGGTACAAACAGAGGATAGATGGTGCAGGGCTGTAGGCAGAGGGACAGATAGTGCAAGCAGATACAGATATGGTACAAACAGAGGATACATGGTGCAGGGCTACAGGCAGAGATACAGATAGTGCAAGCAGACACAGACGTGGTACAAGCAGAGGATAGATGGTGCAGGGCTGCAGGCAGAGGGACAACTGGTGCAGTAACAGAAAAGATGGTGCAGAGAGAGGGTGAGATGGTTCAAACAGAGACACAGATAGTGCAAGATGACACAGACATGGTGTGAGACTACAGGCAGAGTAGGAACAGATTTAACATGGTAGTGCTGTGTAATACACACCAGCAGGCATATCTTAATAGGCCTGTGCAGATGCACATGAGAGGGTGCAGGCAGTGGGAGAGGGTTGGTGCTGACAGAAAATGAGATTATGCAGGCAGAGAGTAAACTGGTACAATCAGATTATAGATGGTGCAGGGCTGCAGGCAGAGGGACAGATGGTGCTGTCACAGAAAAGATGTTGCAGAGAGAGGGTGAGATGGTTCAAGCACAGACACAGATAGTGCAAGCAGACACAGACATTGTATACACAGAGGATAGAGGGTGCAGGGCTGCAGGCAGAGAGACAGATAGTGCAAGCAGACACAAACATGGTACACACATAGGATAGATGGTGCAGGGCTGCAGCCAGAGGGACAGACAGTGCAAGCAGACACAGACATGGTACACACAGAGGATAGATGGTGTAGGGCTGCAGGCAGAGACACAGATAGTGCCAGCAGATACAGATATGGTACACACAGAGGATAGATGGTGCAGGGTTGCAGGCAGAGATACAGATAGTGCAAGCAGACACAGACATTGTACAATCAGAGGATAGATGGTGCAGGGCTGCAGGCAGAGGGACAGATGGTGCAGTCACAGAAAAGATGGTGCAGAGAGAGGTTCAAGCACAGACACACATAGTGCAAGCAGACACAGGCATGGTATACACAGAGGATAGATGGTTCAGGGCTGCAGGCAGAGGGACAGATAGTGCAAGCAGACACAGACATGGTACACACAGAGGATAGATGGTGCAGGGCTGCAGGCAGAGACACAGATACTGCAAGCAGACACAGACATGGTACAATCAGAGGATAGATGGGGCAGGGCTGCAGGCAGAGGGACAGATGGTGCAGTCACAGAAAAGATGTTGCAGAGAGAGGGTGAGATGGTTCAAGCAGAGACACAGATAGTGCAAGCAGACACAGACATGGTACACACAGAGAATAGATGGTGCAGGGCTGCAGGCAGAGACACAGATAGTGCAAGCAGACACAGACATGGTACAATCAGAGGATAGATGGTGCAGGGCTGCAGGCAGAGACACAGATAGTGCAAGCAGACACAGACATGGTACAATCAGAGGATAGATGGTGCAGGGCTGCAGGCATAGAGACGGATAGTGCAAGCAGACACAGACATGGTACCAACAGAGGATAGATGGTGCAGGGCTGCAGGCAGAGACACAGATACTGCAAGCAGACACAGGCATGGTACAATCAGAGGATATATGGGGCAGGGCTGCAGGCAGAGGGACAGATGGTGCAGTCATAGAAAAGATGTTGCAGATAGAGGGTGAGATGGTTCAAGCAGAGACACAGATAGTGCAAGCAGACACAGACATGGTACACACAGAGGATAGATGGTGCAGGGCTGCAGGCAGAGGGACAGATAGTGCAAGCAGACACAGACATGGTACACACAGAGGATAGATGGTGCAGGGCTGCAGGCAGAGACACAGATAGTGCAAGCAGACACCGACATGGTACAATCAGAGGATAGATGGTGCAGGGCTGCAGGCAGAGAGACAGATAGTGCAAGCAGACACAGACATGGTACAAACAGAGGATAGATGGTGCAGGGCTGTAGGTAGAGACACAGATAGTGCAAGCAGACACAGACATGGTACACACAGAGGATAGATAGTGTAGGGCTGCAGGCAGAGGGACAGATCGTGCAAGCAGATACAGATATGGTACAAACAGAGGATAGATGGTGCAGGGCTGTAGGCAGAGAGACAGATAGTGCAAGCAGATACAGATATGGTACAAACAGAGGATACATGGTGCAGGGCTACAGGCAGAGATACAGATAGTGCAAGCAGACACAGACGTGGTACAAGCAGAGGATAGATGGTGCAGGGCTGCAGGCAGAGGGACAACTGGTGCAGTAACAGAAAAGATGGTGCAGAGAGAGGGTGAGATGGTTCAAACAGAGACACAGATAGTGCAAGATGACACAGACATGGTGTGAGACTACAGGCAGAGTAGGAACAGATTTAACATGGTAGTGCTGTGTAATACACACCAGCAGGCCTGTGCAGATGCACATGAGAGGGTGCAGGCAGTGGGAGAGGGTTGGTGCTGACAGAAAATGAGATTATGCAGGCAGAGAGTAAACTGGTACAATCAGATTATAGATGGTGCAGGGCTGCAGGCAGAGGGACAGATGGTGCTGTCACAGAAAAGATGTTGCAGAGAGAGGGTGAGATGGTTCAAGCACAGACACAAATAGTGCAAGCAGACACAGACATTGTATACACAGAGGATAGATGGGGCAGGGCTGCAGGCAGAGAGACAGATAGTGCAAGCAGACACAAACATGGTACACACATAGGATAGATGGTGCAGGGCTGCAGCCAGAGGGACAAACAGTGCAAGCAGACACAGACATGGTACACACAGAGGATAGATGGTGTAGGGCTGCAGGCAGAGACACAGATAGTGCAAGCAGACACAGACATGGTACAATCAGAGGATAGATGGTGCAGGGCTGCAGGCAGAGAGACAGATAGTGCAAGCAGACACAGACATGGTACACACAGAGGATAGATCGTGCAGGGCTGTAGGTAGAGACAAAGATAGTGCAAGCAGACACAGACATGGTACACACAGAGGATATATGGTGTAGGGCTTCAGGCACAGGGACGGATAGTGCCAGCAGATACAGATATGGTACACACAGAGGATAGATGGTGAAGGGTTGCAGGCAGAGATACAGATAGTGCAAGCAGACACAGACATGGTACAATCAGAGGATAGATGGTGCAGGGCTGCAGGCAGAGGGACAGATGGTGCAGTCACAGAAAAGATGTTGCAGAGAGAGTGTGAGGTGGTTCAAGCACAGACACAGAGGGTGCAAGCAGACACAGGCATGGTATACACAGAGGATAGATGGTTCAGGGCTGCAGGCAGAGGGACAGATAGTGCAAGCAGACACAGACATGGTACACACAGAGGATAGATGGTGCAGGGCTGCAGGCAGAGACACAGATACTGCAAGCAGACACAGACATGGTACAATCAGAGGATAGATGGGGCAGGGCTGCAGGCAGAGGGACAGATGGTGCAGTCACAGAAAAGATGTTGCAGAGAGAGGGTGAGATGGTTCAAGCAGAGACACAGATAGTGCAAGCAGACACAGACATTATACACACAGAGAATAGATGGTGCAGGGCTGCAGGCAGAGACACAGATAGTGCAAGCAGACACAGACATGGTACAATCAGAGGATAGATGGTGCAGGGCTGCAGGCAGAGACACAGATAGTGCAAGCAGATACAGATATGGTACAAACAGAGGATAGATGGTGCAGGGCTACAGGCAGAGATACACATAGTGCAAGCAGACACAGACGTGGTACAAGCAGAGGATAGATGGTGCAGGGCTGCAGGCAGAGGGACAACTGGTGCAGTAACAGAAAAGATGGTGCAGAGAGAGGGTGAGATGGTTTAAACGGAGACACAGATAGTGCAAGATGACACAGACATGGTGTGAGACTACAGGCAGAGAAGGAACAGATTTAACATGGTAGTGCTGTGTAATACACACCAACAGGCATATCTTAATAGGCCTGTGCAGATGCACATGAGAGGGTGCAGGCAGTGGGAGAGGGTTTGTGCTGACAGAAAATGAGATTATGCAGGCAGAGAGTAAACTGGTACAATCAGATTATAGATGGTGCAGGGCTGCAGGCAGAGGGACAGATGGTGCTGTCACAGAAAAGATGTTGCAGAGAGAGGGTGAGATGGTTCAAGCACAGACACAGATAGTGCAAGCAGACACAGACATTGTATACACAGAGGATAGATGGTGCAGAGCTGCAGGCAGAGAGACAGATAGTGCAAGCAGACACAGACATGGTACACACAGAGGATAGATGGTGCAGGGCTATAGGTAGAGACACAGCTAGTGCAAGCAGACACAGACATGGTACACACAGAGGATAGATGGTGTAGGGCTGCAGGCAAAGGGACAGATTGTGCAAGCAGATACAGATATGGTACACACAGAGGATAGATGGTGCAGGGCTGCAGGCAGAGATACAGATAGTGCAAGCAGACAGAGACGTGATACAATCAGAGGATAGATGGTGCAGGGCTGCAGGCAGAGGGACAGATGTTGCAGTAACAGAAAATATGTTGCAGAGAGAGGATGAGATGGTTCAAGAACAGACAAAAATAGTGCAAGCAGACACAGACATGGTACACACAGAGGATAGATGGTGCAGAGCTGCAGGCAGAGACACAGATAGTGCAAGCAGACACAGACATGGTACACAAAGAGGATAGATGGTGCAGGGCTGCATGCAGAGGGACAGATAGTGCAAGCATACACAGACATGGTACACACAGAGGATAGATGGTGCAGGGCTGCAGGCAGAGACACAGATACTGCAAGCAGACACAGACATGGTACAATCAGAGGATAGATGGTGCACGGCTGCAGGCAGAGGGACAGATGGTGCAGTCACAGAAAAGATGTTGCAGAGAGAGGGTGATATGGTTCAAGCAGAGACACAGATAGTGCAAGCAGACACAGACATGGTACACACAGAGGATAGATGGTGCAGGGCTGCAGGCAGACGGACAGATAGTGCAAGCAGAGACGTACATGGTATACACAGAGGATAGATGGTGCAGGGCTGTAGGCAGAGGGACAGAATGTGCAAGCAGACACCGACATGGTACACACAGAGAATAGATGGTGCAGGGCTGCAGGCAGTGACACAAATACTACAAGCAGACACAGACATGGTACAATTAGAGGATAGATGGTGCAGGGCTGCAGGCAGAGGGACAGATGGTGCAGGTATAGAAAAGATGTTGCAGATAGAGGGTGAGATGGTTCAAGCAGAGACACAGATAGTGCAAGCAGACACAGACATGGTACACAAAGAGGATAGGTGGTGCAGGGCTGCAGGCAGAGACACAGATAGTGCAATCAGACACAGACATGGTACACACAGAGTATAGATGGTGCAGGGCTGCAGGCAGAGGGACAGATAGTTCAAGCAGACACAGACATGGTACACACAGAGGATAGATGGTGCAGGGCTGCAGGCAGAGACACAGATAGTGCAAGCAGACACAGACATGGTACAATCAGAGGATAGATGGTGCAGGGCTGCATGCAGAGAGACAGATAGTCCAAGCAGACACAGACATGGTACACACAGAGGATAGATGGTGCAGGGCTGCAGGCAGAGGGACAGATGGTGCTGTCACAGAAAAGATGTTGCAGAGAGAGGGTGAGATGGGGCAAGCGCAGACACAGATAGTGCAAGCAGACACAGACATTGTATACACAGAGAATAGACGGTGCAGGGCTGCAGGCAGAGACACAGATGGTGCAAGCAGACACAGACATGGTACAATCAGAGGATAGATGGTGCAGGGCTGCAGGCAGAGAGACAGATAGTGCAAGCAGACACAGACATGGTACACACAGAGGATAGATAGTGCAGGGCTATAGGTAGAGACACAGATAGTGCAAGCAGACACAGACATGGTACACACAGAGGATAGATGTTGTAGGGCTGCAGGCACAGGGACAGATAGTGCCAGCAGATACAGATATGGTACACACAGAGGATAGATGGTGCAGGGTTGCAGGCAGAGATACAGATAGTGCAAGCAGACACAGACATTGTACAATCAGAGGATAGATGGTGCAGGGCTGCAGGCAGAGGGACAGATGGTGCAGTCACAGAAAAGATGGTGCAGAGAGAGGGTGAGGTGGTTCAAGCACAGACACACATAGTACAAGCAGACACAGACATGGTACACACAGAGAATAGATGGTGCAGGGCTGCAGGCAGAGACACAGATAGTGCAAGCAGACACAGACATGGTACAATCAGAGGATAGATGGTGCAGGGCTGCAGGCAGAGACACAGATAGTGCAAGCAGACACAGACATGGTACAATCAGAGGATAGATGGTGCAGGGCTGCAGGCATAGAGACGGATAGTGCAAGCAGACACAGACATGGTACCAACAGAGGATAGATGGTGCAGGGCTGCAGGCAGAGACACAGATACTGCAAGCAGACACAGGCATGGTACAATCAGAGGATATATGGGGCAGGGCTGCAGGCAGAGGGACAGATGGTGCAGTCATAGAAAAGATGTTGCAGATAGAGGGTGAGATGGTTCAAGCAGAGACACAGATAGGGCAAGCAGACACAGACATGGTACACACAGAGGATAGATGGTGCAGGGCTGCAGGCAGAGGGACAGATAGTGCAAGCAGACACAGACATGGTACACACAGAGGATAGATGGTGCAGGGCTGCAGGCAGAGACACAGATAGTGCAAGCAGACACCGACATGGTACAATCAGAGGATAGATGGTGCAGGGCTGCAGGCAGAGAGACAGATAGTGCAAGCAGACACAGACATGGTACACACAGAGGATAGATGGTGCAGGGCTGTAGGTAGAGACACAGATAGTGCAAGCAGACACAGACATGGTACACACAGAGGATAGATAGTGTAGGGCTGCAGGCAGAGGGACAGATCGTGCAAGCAGATACAGATATGGTACAAATAGAGGATAGATGGTGCAGGGCTGTAGGCAGAGGGACAGATAGTGCAAGCAGATACAGATATGGTACAAACAGAGGATACATGGTGCAGGGCTACAGGCAGAGATACAGATAGTGCAAGCTGACACAGACGTGGTACAAGCAGAGGATAGATGGTGCAGGGCTGCAGGCAGAGGGACAACTGGTGCAGTAACAGAAAAGATGGTGCAGAGAGAGGGTGAGATGGTTCAAACAGAGACACAGATAGTGCAAGATGACACAGACATGGTGTGAGACTACAGGCAGAGTAGGAACAGATTTAACATGGTAGTGCTGTGTAATACACACCAGCAGGCATATCTTAATAGGCCTGTGCAGATGCACATGAGAGGGTGCAGGCAGTGGGAGAGGGTTGGTGCTGACAGAAAATGAGATTATGCAGGCAGAGAGTAAACTGGTACAATCAGATTATAGATGGTGCAGGGCTGCAGGCAGAGGGACAGATGGTGCTGTCACAGAAAAGATGTTGCAGAGAGAGGGTGAGATGGTTCAAGCACAGACACAGATAGTGCAAGCAGACACAGACATTGTATACACAGAGGATAGATGGTGCAGGGCTGCAGGCAGAGAGACAGATAGTGCAAGCAGACACAAACATGGTACACACATAGGATAGATGGTGCAGGGCTGCAGCCAGAGGGACAGACAGTGCAAGCAGACACAGACATGGTACACACAGAGGATAGATGGTGTAGGGCTGCAGGCAGAGACACAGATAGTGCAAGCAGACACAGACATGGTACAATCAGAGGATAGATGGTGCAGGGCTGCAGGCAGAGAGACAGATAGTGCAAGCAGACACAGACATGGTACACACAGAGGATAGATCGTGCAGGGCTGTAGGTAGAGACACAGATAGTGCAAGCAGACACAGACATGGTACACACAGAGGATAGATGGTGTAGGGCTTCAGGCACAGGGACGGATAGTGCCAGCAGATACAGATATGGTACACACAGAGGATAGATGGTGCAGGGTTGCAGGCAGAGATACAGATAGTGCAAGCAGACACAGACATGGTACAATCAGAGGATAGATGGTGCAGGGCTGCAGGCAGAGGGACAGATGGTGCAGGTATAGAAAAGATGTTGCAGATAGAGGGTGAGATGGTTCAAGCAGAGACACAGATAGTGCAAGCAGACACAGACATGGTACACAAAGAGGATAGGTGGTGCAGGGCTGCAGGCAGAGACACAGGTAGTGCAATCAGACACATACATGGTACACACAGAGTATAGATGGTGCAGGGCTGCAGGCAGAGGGACAGATAGTTCAAGCAGACACAGACATGGTACACACAGAGGATAGATGGTGCAGGGCTGCAGGCAGAGACACAGATAGTGCAAGCAGACACAGACATGGTACCATCAGAGGATAGATGGTGCAGGGCTGCATGCAGAGAGACAGATAGTCCAAGCAGACACAGACATGGTACACACAGAGGATAGATGGTGCAGGGCTGCAGGCAGAGGGACAGATGGTGCTGTCACAGAAAAGATGTTGCAGAGAGAGGGTGAGATGGTTCAAGCACAGACACAGATAGTGCAAGCAGACACAGACATTGTATACACAGAGAATAGATGGTGCAGGGCTGCAGGCAGAGACACAGATGGTGCAAGCAGACACAGACATGGTACAATCAGAGGATAGATGGTGCAGGGCTGCAGGCAGAGAGACAGATAGTGCAAGCAGACACAGACATGGTACACACAGAGGATAGATAGTGCAGGGCTATAGGTAGAGACACAGATAGTGCAAGCAGACACAGACATGGTACACACAGAGGATAGATGGTGCAGGGTTGCAGGCAGAGATACAGATAGTGCAAGCAGACACAGACATTGTACAATCAGAGGATAGATGGTGCAGGGCTGCAGGCAGAGGGACAGATGGTGCAGTCACAGAAAAGATGGTGCAGAGAGAGGGTGAGGTGGTTCAAGCACAGACACACATAGTGCAAGCAGACACAGGCATGGTATACACAGAGGATAGATGGTTCAGGGCTGCAGGCAGAGGGACAGATAGTGCAAGCAGACACAGACATGGTACACACAGAGGATAGATGGTGCAGGCCTGCAGGCAGAGACACAGATACTGCAAGCAGACACAGACATGGTACAATCAGAGGATAAATGGGGCAGGGCTGCAGGCAGAGGGACAGATGGTGCAGTCACAGAAAAGATGTTGCAGAGAGAGGGTGAGATGGTTCAAGCACAGACACAGATAGTACAAGCAGACACAGACATGGTACACACAGAGAATAGATGGTGCAGGGCTGCAGGCAGAGACACAGATAGTGCAAGCAGACACAGACATGGTACAATCAGAGGATAGATGGTGCAGGGCTGCAGGCAGAGACACAGATAGTGCAAGCAGACACAGACATGGTACAATCAGAGGATAGATGGTGCAGGGCTGCAGGCATAGAGACGGATAGTGCAAGCAGACACAGACATGGTACCAACAGAGGATAGATGGTGCAGGGCTGCAGGCAGAGACACAGATACTGCAAGCAGACACAGGCATGGTACAATCAGAGGATATATGGGGCAGGGCTGCAGGCAGAGGGACAGATGGTGCAGTCATAGAAAAGATGTTGCAGATAGAGGGTGAGATGGTTCAAGCAGAGACACAGATAGTGCAAGCAGACACAGACATGGTACACACAGAGGATAGATGGTGCAGGGCTGCAGGCAGAGGGACAGATAGTGCAAGCAGACACAGACATGGTACACACAGAGGATAGATGGTGCAGGGCTGTAGGCAGAGACACAGATAGTGCAAGCAGACACCGACATGGTACAATCAGAGGATAGATGGTGCAGGGCTGCAGGCAGAGAGACAGATAGTGCAAGCAGACACAGACATGGTACACACAGAGGATAGATGGTGCAGGGCTGCAGGCAGAGGGACAGATGGTGCTGTCACAGAAAAGATGTTGCAGAAAGAGGGTGAGATGGTTCAAGCACAGACACAGATAGTGCAAGCAGACACAGACATTGTATACACAGAGAATAGATGGTGCAGGGCTGCAGGCAGAGACACAGATGGTGCAAGCAGACACAGACATGGTACAATCAGAGGATAGATGGTGCAGGGCTGCAGGCAGAGAGACAGATAGTGCAAGCAGACACAGACATGGTACACACAGAGGATAGATAGTGCAGGGCTATAGGTAGAGACACAGATAGTGCAAGCAGACACAGACATGGTACACACAGAGGATAGATGGTGCAGGGTTGCAGGCAGAGATACAGATAGTGCAAGCAGACACAGACATTGTACAATCAGAGGATAGATGGTGCAGGGCTGCAGGCAGAGGGACAGATGGTGCAGTCACAGAAAAGATGGTGCAGAGAGAGGGTGAGGTGGTTCAAGCACAGACACACATAGTGCAAGCAGACACAGGCATGGTATACACAGAGGATAGATGGTTCAGGGCTGCAGGCAGAGGGACAGATAGTGCAAGCAGACACAGACATGGTACACACAGAGGATAGATGGTGCAGGGCTGCAGGAAGAGACACAGATACTGCAAGCAGACACAGACATGGTACAATCAGAGGATAGATGGGGCAGGGCTGCAGGCAGAGGGACAGATGGTGCAGTCACAGAAAAGATGTTGCAGAGAGAGGGTGAGATGGTTCAAGCAGAGACACAGATAGTACAAGCAGACACAGACATGGTACACACAGAGAATAGATGGTGCAGGGCTGCAGGCAGAGACACAGATAGTGCAAGCAGACACAGACATGGTACAATCAGAGGATAGATGGTGCAGGGCTGCAGGCAGAGACACAGATAGTGCAAGCAGACACAGACATGGTACAATCAGAGGATAGATGGTGCAGGGCTGCAGGCATAGAGACGGATAGTGCAAGCAGACACAGACATGGTACCAACAGAGGATAGATGGTGCAGGGCTGCAGGCAGAGACACAGATACTGTAAGCAGACACAGGCATGGTACAATCAGAGGATATATGGGGCAGGGCTGCAGGCAGAGGGACAGATGGTGCAGTCATAGAAAAGATGTTGCAGATAGAGGGTGAGATGGTTCAAGCAGAGACACAGATAGTGCAAGCAGACACAGACATGGTACACACAGAGGATAGATGGTGCAGGGCTGCAGGCAGAGGGACAGATAGTGCAAGCAGACACAGACATGGTACACACAGAGGATAGATGGTGCAGGGCTGCAGGCAGAGACACAGATAGTGCAAGCAGACACCGACATGGTACAATCAGAGGATAGATGGTGCAGGGCTGCAGGCAGAGAGACAGATAGTGCAAGCAGACACAGACATGGTACACACAGAGGATAGATGGTGCAGGGCTGTAGGTAGAGACGCAGATAGTGCAAGCAGACACAGACATGGTACACACAGAGGATAGATAGTGTAGGGCTGCAGGCAGAGGGACAGATCGTGCAAGCAGATACAGATATGGTACAAACAGAGGATAGATGGTGCAGGGCTGTAGGCAGAGGGACAGATAGTGCAAGCAGATACAGATATGGTACAAACAGAGGATACATGGTGCAGGGCTACAGGCAGAGATACAGATAGTGCAAGCAGACACAGACGTGGTACAAGCAGAGGATAGATGGTGCAGGGCTGCAGGCAGAGGGACAACTGGTGCAGTAACAGAAAAGATGGTGCAGAGAGAGGGTGAGATGGTTCAAACAGAGACACAGATAGTGCAAGATGACACAGACATGGTGTGAGACTACAGGCAGAGTAGGAACAGATTTAACATGGTAGTGCTGTGTAATACACACCAGCAGGCATATCTTAATAGGCCTGTGCAGATGCACATGAGAGGGTGCAGGCAGTGGGAGAGGGTTGGTGCTGACAGAAAATGAGATTATGCAGGCAGAGAGTAAACTGGTACAATCAGATTATAGATGGTGCAGGGCTGCAGGCAGAGGGACAGATGGTGCTGTCACAGAAAAGATGTTGCAGAGAGAGGGTGAGATGGTTCAAGCACAGACACAGATAGTGCAAGCAGACACAGACATTGTATACACAGAGGATAGAGGGTGCAGGGCTGCAGGCAGAGAGACAGATAGTGCAAGCAGACACAAACATGGTACACACATAGGATAGATGGTGCAGGGCTGCAGCCAGAGGGACAGACAGTGCAAGCAGACACAGACATGGTACACACAGAGGATAGATGGTGTAGGGCTGCAGGCAGAGACACAGATAGTGCAAGCAGACACAGACATGGTACAATCAGAGGATAGATGGTGCAGGGCTGCAGGCAGAGAGACAGATAGTGCAAGCAGACACAGACATGGTACACACAGAGGATAGATCGTGCAGGGCTGTAGGTAGAGACACAGATAGTGCAAGCAGACACAGACATGGTAGACACAGAGGATAGATGGTGTAGGGCTTCAGGCACAGGGACGGATAGTGCCAGCAGATACAGATATGGTACACACAGAGGATAGATGGTGCAGGGTTGCAGGCAGAGATACAGATAGTGCAAGCAGACACAGACATGGTACAATCAGAGGATAGATGGTGCAGGGCTGCAGGCAGAGGGACAGATGGTGCAGTCACAGAAAAGATGTTGCAAAGAGAGTGTGAGGTGGTTCAAGCACAGACACAGATAGTGCAAGCAGACACAGACATTATACACACAGAGAATAGATGGTGCAGGGCTGCAGGCAGAGACACAGATAGTGCAAGCAGACACAGACATGGTACACACAGAGGATAGATGGTGCAGGGCTGCAGGCAGAGACACAGATACTGCAAGCAGACACAGACATGGTACAATCAGAGGATAGATGGGGCAGGGCTGCAGGCAGAGGGACAGATGGTGCAGTCACAGAAAAGATGTTGCAGAGAGAGGGTGAGATGGTTCAAGCAGAGACACAGATAGTGCAAGCAGACACAGACATTATACACACAGAGAATAGATGGTGCAGGGCTGCAGGCAGAGACACAGATAGTGCAAGCAGACACAGACATGGTACAATCAGAGGATAGATGGTGCAGGGCTGCAGGCAGAGACACAGATAGTGCAAGCAGATACAGATATGGTACAAACAGAGGATAGATGGTGCAGGGCTACAGGCAGAGATACAGATAGTACAAGCAGACACAGACGTGGTACAAGCAGAGGATAGATGGTGCAGGGCTGCAGGCAGAGGGACAACTGGTGCAGTAACAGAAAAGATGGTGCAGAGAGAGGGTGAGATGGTTTAAACGGAGACACAGATAGTGCAAGATGACACAGACATGGTGTGAGACTACAGGCAGAGAAGGAACAGATTTAACATGGTAGTGCTGTGTAATACACACCAACAGGCATATCTTAATAGGCCTGTGCAGATGCACATGAGAGGGTGCAGGCAGTGGGAGAGGGTTGGTGCTGACAGAAAATGAGATTATGCAGGCAGAGAGTAAACTGGTACAATCAGATTATAGATGGTGCAGGGCTGCAGGCAGAGGGACAGATGGTGCTGTCACAGAAAAGATGTTGCAGAGAGAGGGTGAGATGGTTCAAGCACAGACACAGATAGTGCAAGCAGACACAGACATTGTATACACAGAGGATAGATGGTGCAGGGCTGCAGGCAGAGAGACAGATAGTGCAAGCAGACACAGACATGGTACACACAGAGGATAGATGGTGCAGGGCTATAGGTAGAGACACAGCTAGTGCAAGCAGACACAGACATGGTACACACAGAGGATAGATGGTGTAGGGCTGCAGGCAAAGGGACAGATTGTGCAAGCAGATACAGATATGGTACACACAGAGGATAGATGGTGCAGGGCTGCAGGCAGAGATACAGATAGTGCAAGCAGACAGAGACGTGATACAATCAGAGGATAGATGGTGCAGGGCTGCAGGCAGAGGGACAGATGTTGCAGTAACAGAAAATATGTTGCAGAGAGAGGATGAGATGGTTCAAGAACAGACAAAAATAGTGCAAGCAGACACAGACATGGTACACACAGAGGATAGATGGTGCAGAGCTGCAGGCAGAGACACAGATAGTGCAAGCAGACACAGACATGGTACACAAAGAGGATAGATGGTGCAGGGCTGCATGCAGAGGGACAGATAGTGCAAGCATACACAGACATGGTACACACAGAGGATAGATGGTGCAGGGCTGCAGGCAGAGACACAGATACTGCAAGCAGACACAGACATGGTACAATCAGAGGATAGATGGTGCACGGCTGCAGGCAGAGGGACAGATGGTGCAGTCACAGAAAAGATGTTGCAGAGAGAGGGTGATATGGTTCAAGCAGAGACACAGATAGTGCAAGCAGACACAGACATTATACACACAGAGAATAGATGGTGCAGGGCTGCAGGCAGAGACACAGATAGTGCAAGCAGACACAGACATGGTACAATCAGAGGATAGATGGTGCAGGCCTGCAGGCAGAGACACAGATAGTGCAAGCAGACACAGACATGGTACAATCAGAGGATAGATGGTGCAGGGCTGCAGGCATAGAGACGGATAGTGCAAGCAGACACAGACATGGTGCCAACAGAGGATAGATGGTGCAGGGCTGCAGGCAGAGACACATATACTGCAAGCAGACACAGGCATGGTACAATCAGAGGATATATGGGGCAGGGCTGCAGGCAGAGGGACAGATGGTGCAGTCATAGAAAAGATGTTGCAGATAGAGGGTGAGATGGTTCAAGCAGAGACACAGATAGTGCAAGCAGACACAGACATGGTACACACAGAGGATAGATGGTGCAGGGCTGCAGGCAGAGGGACAGATAGTGCAAGCAGACACAGACATGGTACACACAGAGGATAGATGGTGCAGGGCTGCAGGCAGAGACACAGTTAGTGCAAGCAGACACCGACATGGTACAATCAGAGGATAGATGGTGCAGGGCTGCAGGCAGAGAGACAGATAGTGCAAGCAGACACAGACATGGTACACACAGAGGATAGATGGTGCAGGGCTGTAGGTAGAGACACAGATAGTGCAAGCAGACACAGACATGGTACACACAGAGGATAGATAGTGTAGGGCTGCAGGCAGAGGGACAGATCGTGCAAGCAGATACAGATATGGTACAAACAGAGGATAGATGGTGCAGGGCTGTAGGCAGAGAGACAGATAGTGCAAGCAGATACAGATATGGTACAAACAGAGGATACATGGTGCAGGGCTACAGGCAGAGATACAGATAGTGCAAGCAGACACAGACGTGGTACAAGCAGAGGATAGATGGTGCAGGGCTGCAGGCAGAGGGACAACTGGTGCAGTAACAGAAAAGATGGTGCAGAGAGAGGGTGAGATGGTTCAAACAGAGACACAGATAGTGCAAGATGACACAGACATGGTGTGAGACTACAGGCAGAGTAGGAACAGATTTAACATGGTAGTGCTGTGTAATACACACCAGCAGGCCTGTGCAGATGCACATGAGAGGGTGCAGGCAGTGGGAGAGGGTTGGTGCTGACAGAAAATGAGATTATGCAGGCAGAGAGTAAACTGGTACAATCAGATTATAGATGGTGCAGGGCTGCAGGCAGAGGGACAGATGGTGCTGTCACAGAAAAGATGTTGCAGAGAGAGGGTGAGATGGTTCAAGCACAGACACAAATAGTGCAAGCAGACACAGACATTGTATACACAGAGGATAGATGGGGCAGGGCTGCAGGCAGAGAGACAGATAGTACAAGCAGACACAGACATGGTACACACAGAGGATAGATGGTGCAGGGCTATAGGTAGAGACACAGCTAGTGCAAGCAGACACAGACATGGTACACACAGAGGATAGATGGTGTAGGGCTGCAGGCAAAGGGACAGATTGTGCAAGCAGATACAGATATGGTACACACAGAGGATAGATGGTGCAGGGCTGTAGGTAGAGACACAGATAGTGCAAGCAGACACAGACATGGTAGACACAGAGGATAGATGGTGTAGGGCTTCAGGCACAGGGACGGATAGTGCCAGCAGATACAGATATGGTACACACAGAGGATAGATGGTGCAGGGTTGCAGGCAGAGATACAGATAGTGCAAGCAGACACAGACATGGTACAATCAGAGGATAGATGGTGCAGGGCTGCAGGCAGAGGGACAGATGGTGCAGTCACAGAAAAGATGTTGCAGAGAGAGTGTGAGGTGGTTCAAGCACAGACACAGATAGTGCAAGCAGACACAGACATTATACACACAGAGAATAGATGGTGCAGGGCTGCAGGCAGAGACACAGATAGTGCAAGCAGACACAGACATGGTACACACAGAGGATAGATGGTGCAGGGCTGCAGGCAGAGACACAGATACTGCAAGCAGACACAGACATGGTACAATCAGAGGATAGATGGGGCAGGGCTGCAGGCAGAGGGACAGATGGTGCAGTCACAGAAAAGATGTTGCAGAGAGAGGGTGAGATGGTTCAAGCAGAGACACAGATAGTGCAAGCAGACACAGACATTATACACACAGAGAATAGATGGTGCAGGGCTGCAGGCAGAGACACAGATAGTGCAAGCAGACACAGACATGGTACAATCAGAGGATAGATGGTGCAGGGCTGCAGGCAGAGACACAGATAGTGCAAGCAGATACAGATATGGTACAAACAGAGGATAGATGGTGCAGGGCTACAGGCAGAGATACAGATAGTACAAGCAGACACAGACGTGGTACAAGCAGAGGATAGATGGTGCAGGGCTGCAGGCAGAGGGACAACTGGTGCAGTAACAGAAAAGATGGTGCAGAGAGAGGGTGAGATGGTTTAAACGGAGACACAGATAGTGCAAGATGACACAGACATGGTGTGAGACTACAGGCAGAGAAGGAACAGATTTAACATGGTAGTGCTGTGTAATACACACCAACAGGCATATCTTAATAGGCCTGTGCAGATGCACATGAGAGGGTGCAGGCAGTGGGAGAGGGTTGGTGCTGACAGAAAATGAGATTATGCAGGCAGAAAGTAAACTGGTACAATCAGATTATAGATGGTGCAGGGCTGCAGGCAGAGGGACAGATGGTGCTGTCACAGAAAAGATGTTGCAGAGAGAGGGTGAGATGGTTCAAGCACAGACACAGATAGTGCAAGCAGACACAGACATTGTATACACAGAGGATAGATGGTGCAGGGCTGCAGGCAGAGAGACAGATAGTGCAAGCAGACACAGACATGGTACACACAGAGGATAGATGGTGCAGGGCTATAGGTAGAGACACAGCTAGTGCAAGCAGACACAGACATGGTACACACAGAGGATAGATGGTGTAGGGCTGCAGGCAAAGGGACAGATTGTGCAAGCAGATACAGATATGGTACACACAGAGGATAGATGGTGCAGGGCTGCAGGCAGAGATACAGATAGTGCAAGCAGACAGAGACGTGATACAATCAGAGGATAGATGGTGCAGGGCTGCAGGCAGAGGGACAGATGTTGCAGTAACAGAAAATATGTTGCAGAGAGAGGATGAGATGGTTCAAGAACAGACAAAAATAGTGCAAGCAGACACAGACATGGTACACACAGAGGATAGATGGTGCAGAGCTGCAGGCAGAGACACAGATAGTGCAAGCAGACACAGACATGGTACACAAAGAGGATAGATGGTGCAGGGCTGCATGCAGAGGGACAGATAGTGCAAGCATACACAGACATGGTACACACAGAGGATAGATGGTGCAGGGCTGCAGGCAGAGACACAGATACTGCAAGCAGACACAGACATGGTACAATCAGAGGATAGATGGTGCACGGCTGCAGGCAGAGGGACAGATGGTGCAGTCACAGAAAAGATGTTGCAGAGAGAGGGTGATATGGTTCAAGCAGAGACACAGATAGTGCAAGCAGACACAGACATTATACACACAGAGAATAGATGGTGCAGGGCTGCAGGCAGAGACACAGATAGTGCAAGCAGACACAGACATGGTACAATCAGAGGATAGATGGTGCAGGCCTGCAGGCAGAGACACAGATAGTGCAAGCAGACACAGACATGGTACAATCAGAGGATAGATGGTGCAGGGCTGCAGGCATAGAGACGGATAGTGCAAGCAGACACAGACATGGTGCCAACAGAGGATAGATGGTGCAGGGCTGCAGGCAGAGACACATATACTGCAAGCAGACACAGGCATGGTACAATCAGAGGATATATGGGGCAGGGCTGCAGGCAGAGGGACAGATGGTGCAGTCATAGAAAAGATGTTGCAGATAGAGGGTGAGATGGTTCAAGCAGAGACACAGATAGTGCAAGCAGACACAGACATGGTACACACAGAGGATAGATGGTGCAGGGCTGCAGGCAGAGGGACAGATAGTGCAAGCAGACACAGACATGGTACACACAGAGGATAGATGGTGCAGGGCTGCAGGCAGAGACACAGTTAGTGCAAGCAGACACCGACATGGTACAATCAGAGGATAGATGGTGCAGGGCTGCAGGCAGAGAGACAGATAGTGCAAGCAGACACAGACATGGTACACACAGAGGATAGATGGTGCAGGGCTGTAGGTAGAGACACAGATAGTGCAAGCAGACACAGACATGGTACACACAGAGGATAGATAGTGTAGGGCTGCAGGCAGAGGGACAGATCGTGCAAGCAGATACAGATATGGTACAAACAGAGGATAGATGGTGCAGGGCTGTAGGCAGAGAGACAGATAGTGCAAGCAGACACAGACATGGTACAATCAGAGGATAGATGGTGCAGGGCTGCAGGCAGAGGGACAGATGGTGCAGTCACAGAAAAGATGTTGCAGAGAGAGTGTGAGGTGGTTCAAGCACAGACACAGAGGGTGCAAGCAGACACAGGCATGGTATACACAGAGGATAGATGGTTCAGGGCTGCAGGCAGAGGGACAGATAGTGCAAGCAGACACAGACATGGTACACACAGAGGATAGATGGTGCAGGGCTGCAGGCAGAGACACAGATACTGCAAGCAGACACAGACAGGGTACAATCAGAGGATAGATGGGGCAGGGCTGCAGGCAGAGGGACAGATGGTGCAGTCACAGAAAAGATGTTGCAGAGAGAGGGTGAGATGGTTCAAGCAGAGACACAGATAGTGCAAGCAGACACAGACATTATACACACAGAGAATAGATGGTGCAGGGCTGCAGGCAGAGACACAGATAGTGCAAGCAGACACAGACATGGTACAATCAGAGGATAGATGGTGCAGGGCTGCAGGCAGAGACACAGATAGTGCAAGCAGATACAGATATGGTACAAACAGAGGATAGATGGTGCAGGGCTACAGGCAGAGATACACATAGTGCAAGCAGACACAGACGTGGTACAAGCAGAGGATAGATGGTGCAGGGCTGCAGGCAGAGGGACAACTGGTGCAGTAACAGAAAAGATGGTGCAGAGAGAGGGTGAGATGGTTTAAACGGAGACACAGATAGTGCAAGATGACACAGACATGGTGTGAGACTACAGGCAGAGAAGGAACAGATTTAACATGGTAGTGCTGTGTAATACACACCAACAGGCATATCTTAATAGGCCTGTGCAGATGCACATGAGAGGGTGCAGGCAGTGGGAGAGGGTTTGTGCTGACAGAAAATGAGATTATGCAGGCAGAGAGTAAACTGGTACAATCAGATTATAGATGGTGCAGGGCTGCAGGCAGAGGGACAGATGGTGCTGTCACAGAAAAGATGTTGCAGAGAGAGGGTGAGATGGTTCAAGCACAGACACAGATAGTGCAAGCAGACACAGACATTGTATACACAGAGGATAGATGGTGCAGAGCTGCAGGCAGAGAGACAGATAGTGCAAGCAGACACAGACATGGTACACACAGAGGATAGATGGTGCAGGGCTATAGGTAGAGACACAGCTAGTGCAAGCAGACACAGACATGGTACACACAGAGGATAGATGGTGTAGGGCTGCAGGCAAAGGGACAGATTGTGCAAGCAGATACAGATATGGTACACACAGAGGATAGATGGTGCAGGGCTGCAGGCAGAGATACAGATAGTGCAAGCAGACAGAGACGTGATACAATCAGAGGATAGATGGTGCAGGGCTGCAGGCAGAGGGACAGATGTTGCAGTAACAGAAAATATGTTGCAGAGAGAGGATGAGATGGTTCAAGAACAGACAAAAATAGTGCAAGCAGACACAGACATGGTACACACAGAGGATAGATGGTGCAGAGCTGCAGGCAGAGACACAGATAGTGCAAGCAGACACAGACATGGTACACAAAGAGGATAGATGGTGCAGGGCTGCATGCAGAGGGACAGATAGTGCAAGCATACACAGACATGGTACACACAGAGGATAGATGGTGCAGGGCTGCAGGCAGAGACACAGATACTGCAAGCAGACACAGACATGGTACAATCAGAGGATAGATGGTGCACGGCTGCAGGCAGAGGGACAGATGGTGCAGTCACAGAAAAGATGTTGCAGAGAGAGGGTGATATGGTTCAAGCAGAGACACAGATAGTGCAAGCAGACACAGACATGGTACACACAGAGGATAGATGGTGCAGGGCTGCAGGCAGACGGACAGATAGTGCAAGCAGAGACGTACATGGTATACACAGAGGATAGATGGTGCAGGGCTGTAGGCAGAGGGACAGAATGTGCAAGCAGACACCGACATGGTACACACAGAGAATAGATGGTGCAGGGCTGCAGGCAGTGACACAAATACTACAAGCAGACACAGACATGGTACAATTAGAGGATAGATGGTGCAGGGCTGCAGGCAGAGGGACAGATGGTGCAGGTATAGAAAAGATGTTGCAGATAGAGGGTGAGATGGTTCAAGCAGAGACACAGATAGTGCAAGCAGACACAGACATGGTACACAAAGAGGATAGGTGGTGCAGGGCTGCAGGCAGAGACACAGATAGTGCAATCAGACACAGACATGGTACACACAGAGTATAGATGGTGCAGGGCTGCAGGCAGAGGGACAGATAGTTCAAGCAGACACAGACATGGTACACACAGAGGATAGATGGTGCAGGGCTGCAGGCAGAGACACAGATAGTGCAAGCAGACACAGACATGGTACAATCAGAGGATAGATGGTGCAGGGCTGCATGCAGAGAGACAGATAGTCCAAGCAGACACAGACATGGTACACACAGAGGATAGATGGTGCAGGGCTGCAGGCAGAGGGACAGATGGTGCTGTCACAGAAAAGATGTTGCAGAGAGAGGGTGAGATGGGGCAAGCGCAGACACAGATAGTGCAAGCAGACACAGACATTGTATACACAGAGAATAGACGGTGCAGGGCTGCAGGCAGAGACACAGATGGTGCAAGCAGACACAGACATGGTACAATCAGAGGATAGATGGTGCAGGGCTGCAGGCAGAGAGACAGATAGTGCAAGCAGACACAGACATGGTACACACAGAGGATAGATAGTGCAGGGCTATAGGTAGAGACACAGATAGTGCAAGCAGACACAGACATGGTACACACAGAGGATAGATGTTGTAGGGCTGCAGGCACAGGGACAGATAGTGCCAGCAGATACAGATATGGTACACACAGAGGATAGATGGTGCAGGGTTGCAGGCAGAGATACAGATAGTGCAAGCAGACACAGACATTGTACAATCAGAGGATAGATGGTGCAGGGCTGCAGGCAGAGGGACAGATGGTGCAGTCACAGAAAAGATGGTGCAGAGAGAGGGTGAGGTGGTTCAAGCACAGACACACATAGTACAAGCAGACACAGACATGGTACACACAGAGAATAGATGGTGCAGGGCTGCAGGCAGAGACACAGATAGTGCAAGCAGACACAGACATGGTACAATCAGAGGATAGATGGTGCAGGGCTGCAGGCAGAGACACAGATAGTGCAAGCAGACACAGACATGGTACAATCAGAGGATAGATGGTGCAGGGCTGCAGGCATAGAGACGGATAGTGCAAGCAGACACAGACATGGTACCAACAGAGGATAGATGGTGCAGGGCTGCAGGCAGAGACACAGATACTGCAAGCAGACACAGGCATGGTACAATCAGAGGATATATGGGGCAGGGCTGCAGGCAGAGGGACAGATGGTGCAGTCATAGAAAAGATGTTGCAGATAGAGGGTGAGATGGTTCAAGCAGAGACACAGATAGGGCAAGCAGACACAGACATGGTACACACAGAGGATAGATGGTGCAGGGCTGCAGGCAGAGGGACAAATAGTGCAAGCAGACACAGACATGGTACACACAGAGGATAGATGGTGCAGGGCTGCAGGCAGAGACACAGATAGTGCAAGCAGACACCGACATGGTACAATCAGAGGATAGATGGTGCAGGGCTGCAGGCAGAGAGACAGATAGTGCAAGCAGACACAGACATGGTACACACAGAGGATAGATGGTGCAGGGCTGTAGGTAGAGACACAGATAGTGCAAGCAGACACAGACATGGTACACACAGAGGATAGATAGTGTAGGGCTGCAGGCAGAGGGACAGATCGTGCAAGCAGATACAGATATGGTACAAATAGAGGATAGATGGTGCAGGGCTGTAGGCAGAGGGACAGATAGTGCAAGCAGATACAGATATGGTACAAACAGAGGATACATGGTGCAGGGCTACAGGCAGAGATACAGATAGTGCAAGCTGACACAGACGTGGTACAAGCAGAGGATAGATGGTGCAGGGCTGCAGGCAGAGGGACAACTGGTGCAGTAACAGAAAAGATGGTGCAGAGAGAGGGTGAGATGGTTCAAACAGAGACACAGATAGTGCAAGATGACACAGACATGGTGTGAGACTACAGGCAGAGTAGGAACAGATTTAACATGGTAGTGCTGTGTAATACACACCAGCAGGCATATCTTAATAGGCCTGTGCAGATGCACATGAGAGGGTGCAGGCAGTGGGAGAGGGTTGGTGCTGACAGAAAATGAGATTATGCAGGCAGAGAGTAAACTGGTACAATCAGATTATAGATGGTGCAGGGCTGCAGGCAGAGGGACAGATGGTGCTGTCACAGAAAAGATGTTGCAGAGAGAGGGTGAGATGGTTCAAGCACAGACACAGATAGTGCAAGCAGACACAGACATTGTATACACAGAGGATAGATGGTGCAGGGCTGCAGGCAGAGAGACAGATAGTGCAAGCAGACACAAACATGGTACACACATAGGATAGATGGTGCAGGGCTGCAGCCAGAGGGACAGACAGTGCAAGCAGACACAGACATGGTACACACAGAGGATAGATGGTGTAGGGCTGCAGGCAGAGACACAGATAGTGCAAGCAGACACAGACATGGTACAATCAGAGGATAGATGGTGCAGGGCTGCAGGCAGAGAGACAGATAGTGCAAGCAGACACAGACATGGTACACACAGAGGATAGATCGTGCAGGGCTGTAGGTAGAGACACAGATAGTGCAAGCAGACACAGACATGGTACACACAGAGGATAGATGGTGTAGGGCTTCAGGCACAGGGACGGATAGTGCCAGCAGATACAGATATGGTACACACAGAGGATAGATGGTGCAGGGTTGCAGGCAGAGATACAGATAGTGCAAGCAGACCCAGACATGGTACAATCAGAGGATAGATGGTGCAGGGCTGCAGGCAGAGGGACAGATGGTGCAGGTATAGAAAAGATGTTGCAGATAGAGGGTGAGATGGTTCAAGCAGAGACACAGATAGTGCAAGCAGACACAGACATGGTACACAAAGAGGATAGGTGGTGCAGGGCTGCAGGCAGAGACACAGGTAGTGCAATCAGACACATACATGGTACACACAGAGTATAGATGGTGCAGGGCTGCAGGCAGAGGGACAGATAGTTCAAGCAGACACAGACATGGTACACACAGAGGATAGATGGTGCAGGGCTGCAGGCAGAGACACAGATAGTGCAAGCAGACACAGACATGGTACCATCAGAGGATAGATGGTGCAGGGCTGCATGCAGAGAGACAGATAGTCCAAGCAGACACAGACATGGTACACACAGAGGATAGATGGTGCAGGGCTGCAGGCAGAGGGACAGATGGTGCTGTCACAGAAAAGATGTTGCAGAGAGAGGGTGAGATGGTTCAAGCACAGACACAGATAGTGCAAGCAGACACAGACATTGTATACACAGAGAATAGATGGTGCAGGGCTGCAGGCAGAGACACAGATGGTGCAAGCAGACACAGACATGGTACAATCAGAGGATAGATGGTGCAGGGCTGCAGGCAGAGAGACAGATAGTGCAAGCAGACACAGACATGGTACACACAGAGGATAGATAGTGCAGGGCTATAGGTAGAGACACAGATAGTGCAAGCAGACACAGACATGGTACACACAGAGGATAGATGGTGCAGGGTTGCAGGCAGAGATACAGATAGTGCAAGCAGACACAGACATTGTACAATCAGAGGATAGATGGTGCAGGGCTGCAGGCAGAGGGACAGATGGTGCAGTCACAGAAAAGATGGTGCAGAGAGAGGGTGAGGTGGTTCAAGCACAGACACACATAGTGCAAGCAGACACAGGCATGGTATACACAGAGGATAGATGGTTCAGGGCTGCAGGCAGAGGGACAGATAGTGCAAGCAGACACAGACATGGTACACACAGAGGATAGATGGTGCAGGCCTGCAGGCAGAGACACAGATACTGCAAGCAGACACAGACATGGTACAATCAGAGGATAAATGGGGCAGGGCTGCAGGCAGAGGGACAGATGGTGCAGTCACAGAAAAGATGTTGCAGAGAGAGGGTGAGATGGTTCAAGCACAGACACAGATAGTACAAGCAGACACAGACATGGTACACACAGAGAATAGATGGTGCAGGGCTGCAGGCAGAGACACAGATAGTGCAAGCAGACACAGACATGGTACAATCAGAGGATAGATGGTGCAGGGCTGCAGGCAGAGACACAGATAGTGCAAGCAGACACAGACATGGTACAATCAGAGGATAGATGGTGCAGGGCTGCAGGCATAGAGACGGATAGTGCAAGCAGACACAGACATGGTACCAACAGAGGATAGATGGTGCAGGGCTGCAGGCAGAGACACAGATACTGCAAGCAGACACAGGCATGGTACAATCAGAGGATATATGGGGCAGGGCTGCAGGCAGAGGGACAGATGGTGCAGTCATAGAAAAGATGTTGCAGATAGAGGGTGAGATGGTTCAAGCAGAGACACAGATAGTGCAAGCAGACATAGACATGGTACACACAGAGGATAGATGGTGCAGGGCTGCAGGCAGAGGGACAGATAGTGCAAGCAGACACAGACATGGTACACACAGAGGATAGATGGTGCAGGGCTGTAGGCAGAGACACAGATAGTGCAAGCAGACACCGACATGGTACAATCAGAGGATAGATGGTGCAGGGCTGCAGGCAGAGAGACAGATAGTGCAAGCAGACACAGACATGGTACACACAGAGGATAGATGGTGCAGGGCTGCAGGCAGAGGGACAGATGGTGCTGTCACAGAAAAGATGTTGCAGAAAGAGGGTGAGATGGTTCAAGCACAGACACAGATAGTGCAAGCAGACACAGACATTGTATACACAGAGAATAGATGGTGCAGGGCTGCAGGCAGAGACACAGATGGTGCAAGCAGACACAGACATGGTACAATCAGAGGATAGATGGTGCAGGGCTGCAGGCAGAGAGACAGATAGTGCAAGCAGACACAGACATGGTACACACAGAGGATAGATAGTGCAGGGCTATAGGTAGAGACACAGATAGTGCAAGCAGACACAGACATGGTACACACAGAGGATAGATGGTGCAGGGTTGCAGGCAGAGATACAGATAGTGCAAGCAGACACAGACATTGTACAATCAGAGGATAGATGGTGCAGGGCTGCAGGCAGAGGGACAGATGGTGCAGTCACAGAAAAGATGGTGCAGAGAGAGGGTGAGGTGGTTCAAGCACAGACACACATAGTGCAAGCAGACACAGGCATGGTATACACAGAGGATAGATGGTTCAGGGCTGCAGGCAGAGGGACAGATAGTGCAAGCAGACACAGACATGGTACACACAGAGGATAGATGGTGCAGGGCTGCAGGAAGAGACACAGATACTGCAAGCAGACACAGACATGGTACAATCAGAGGATAGATGGGGCAGGGCTGCAGGCAGAGGGACAGATGGTGCAGTCACAGAAAAGATGTTGCAGAGAGAGGGTGAGATGGTTCAAGCAGAGACACAGATAGTACAAGCAGACACAGACATGGTACACACAGAGAATAGATGGTGCAGGGCTGCAGGCAGAGACACAGATAGTGCAAGCAGACACAGACATGGTACAATCAGAGGATAGATGGTGCAGGGCTGCAGGCAGAGACACAGATAGTGCAAGCAGACACAGACATGGTACAATCAGAGGATAGATGGTGCAGGGCTGCAGGCATAGAGACGGATAGTGCAAGCAGACACAGACATGGTACCAACAGAGGATAGATGGTGCAGGGCTGCAGGCAGAGACACAGATACTGCAAGCAGACACAGGCATGGTACAATCAGAGGATATATGGGGCAGGGCTGCAGGCAGAGGGACAGATGGTGCAGTCATAGAAAAGATGTTGCAGATAGAGGGTGAGATGGTTCAAGCAGAGACACAGATAGTGCAAGCAGACACAGACATGGTACACACAGAGGATAGATGGTGCAGGGCTGCAGGCAGAGAGACAGATAGTGCAAGCAGACACAGACATGGTACACACAGAGGATAGATCGTGCAGGGCTGCAGGCAGAGACACAGATAGTGCAAGCAGACACCGACATGGTACAATCAGAGGATAGATGGTGCAGGGCTGCAGGCAGAGAGACAGATAGTGCAAGCAGACACAGACATGGCACACACAGAGGATAGATGGTGCAGGGCTGTAGGTAGAGACACAGATAGTGCAAGCAGACACAGACATGGTACACACAGAGGATAGATAGTGTAGGGCTGCAGGCAGAGGGACAGATCGTGCAAGCAGATACAGATATGGTACAAACAGAGGATAGATGGTGCAGGGCTGTAGGCAGAGGGACAGATAGTGCAAGCAGATACAGATATGGTACAAACAGAGGATACATGGTGCAGGGCTACAGGCAGAGATACAGATAGTGCAAGCAGACACAGACGTGGTACAAGCAGAGGATAGATGGTGCAGGGCTGCAGGCAGAGGGACAACTGATGCAGTAACAGAAAAGATGGTGCAGAGAGAGGGTGAGATGGTTCAAACAGAGACACAGATAGTGCAAGATGACACAGACATGGTGTGAGACTACAGGCAGAGTAGGAACAGATTTAACATGGTAGTGCTGTGTAATACACACCAGCAGGCATATCTTAATAGGCCTGTGCAGATGCACATGAGAGGGTGCAGGCAGTGGGAGAGGGTTGGTGCTGACAGAAAATGAGATTATGCAGGCAGAGAGTAAACTGGTACAATCAGATTATAGATGGTGCAGGGCTGCAGGCAGAGGGACAGATGGTGCTGTCACAGAAAAGATGTTGCAGAGAGAGGGTGAGATGGTTCAAGCACAGACACAGATAGTGCAAGCAGACACAGACATTGTATACACAGAGGATAGATGGTGCAGGGCTGCAGGCAGAGAGACAGATAGTGCAAGCAGACACAAACATGGTACACACATAGGATAGATGGTGCAGGGCTGCAGCCAGAGGGACAGACAGTGCAAGCAGACACAGACATGGTACACACAGAGGATAGATGGTGTAGGGCTGCAGGCAGAGACACAGATAGTGCAAGCAGACACAGACATGGTACAATCAGAGGATAGATGGTGCAGGGCTGCAGGCAGAGAGACAGATAGTGCAAGCAGACACAGACATGGTACACACAGAGGATAGATCGTGCAGGGCTGTAGGTAGAGACACAGATAGTGCAAGCAGACACAGACATGGTACACACAGAGGATAGATGGTGTAGGGCTTCAGGCACAGGGACGGATAGTGCCAGCAGATACAGATATGGTACACACAGAGGATAGATGGTGCAGGGTTGCAGGCAGAGATACAGATAGTGCAAGCAGACACAGACATGGTACAATCAGAGGATAGATGGTGCAGGGCTGCAGTCAGAGGGACAGATGGTGCAGTCACAGAAAAGATGTTGCAGAGAGAGTGTGAGGTGGTTCAAGCACAGACACAGATAGTGCAAGCAGACACAGGCATGGTATACACAGAGGATAGATGGTTCAGGGCTGCAGGCAGAGGGACAGATAGTGCAAGCAGACACAGACATGGTACACACAGAGGATAGATGGTGCAGGGCTGCAGGCAGAGACACAGATACTGCAAGCAGACACAGACATGGTACAATCAGAGGATAGATGGGGCAGGGCTGCAGGCAGAGGGACAGATGGTGCAGTCACAGAAAAGATGTTGCAGAGAGAGGGTGAGATGGTTCAAGCAGAGACACAGATAGTGCAAGCAGACACAGACATTATACACACAGAGAATAGATGGTGCAGGGCTGCAGGCAGAGACACAGATAGTGCAAGCAGACACAGACATGGTACAATCAGAGGATAGATGGTGCAGGGCTGCAGGCAGAGACACAGATAGTGCAAGCAGATACAGATATGGTACAAACAGAGGATAGATGGTGCAGGGCTACAGGCAGAGATACAGATAGTGCAAGCAGACACAGACGTGGTACAAGCAGAGGATAGATGGGGCAGGGCTGCAGGCAGAGGGACAACTGGTGCAGTAACAGAAAAGATGGTGCAGAGAGAGGGTGAGATGGTTTAAACGGAGACACAGATAGTGCAAGATGACACAGACATGGTGTGAGACTACAGGCAGAGAAGGAACAGATTTAACATGGTAGTGCTGTGTAATACACACCAACAGGCATATCTTAATAGGCCTGTGCAGATGCACATGAGAGGGTGCAGGCAGTGGGAGAGGGTTGGTGCTGACAGAAAATGAGATTATGCAGGCAGAGAGTAAACTGGTACAATCAGATTATAGATGGTGCAGGGCTGCAGGCAGAGGGACAGATGGTGCTGTCACAGAAAAGATGTTGCAGAGAGAGGGTGAGATGGTTCAAGCACAGACACAGATAGTGCAAGCAGACACAGACATTGTATACACAGAGGATAGATGGTGCAGATAGAGGGTGAGATGGTTCAAGCAGAGACACAGATAGTGCAAGCAGACACAGACATGGTACACAAAGAGGATAGGTGGTGCAGGGCTGCAGGCAGAGACACAGATAGTGCAATCAGACACAGACATGGTACACACAGAGTATAGATGGTGCAGGGCTGCAGGCAGAGGGACAGATAGTTCAAGCAGACACAGACATGGTACACACAGAGGATAGATGGTGCAGGGCTGCAGGCAGAGACACAGATAGTGCAAGCAGACACAGACATGGTACAATCAGAGGATAGATGGTGCAGGGCTGCATGCAGAGAGACAGATAGTCCAAGCAGACACAGACATGGTACACACAGAGGATAGATGGTGCAGGGCTGCAGGCAGAGGGACAGATGGTGCTGTCACAGAAAAGATGTTGCAGAGAGAGGGTGAGATGGTTCAAGCACAGACACAGATAGTGCAAGCAGACACAGACATTGTATACACAGAGAATAGATGGTGCAGGGCTGCAGGCAGAGACACAGATGGTGCAAGCAGACACAGACATGGTACAATCAGAGGATAGATGGTGCAGGGCTGCAGGCAGAGAGACAGATAGTGCAAGCAGACACAGACATGGTACACACAGAGGATAGATAGTGCAGGGCTATAGGTAGAGACACAGATAGTGCAAGCAGACACAGACATGGTACACACAGAGGATAGATGGTGTAGGGCTGCAGGCAGAGGGACAGATTGTGCAAGCAGATACAGATTTGGTACACACAGAGGATAGATGGTGCAGGGCTGCAGGCAGAGATACAGATAGTGCAAGCAGACACAGACGTGGTACAATCAGAGGATAGTTGGTGCAGGGCTGCAGGCAGAGGGACAGATGGTGCAGTAACAGAAAATATGTTGCAGAGAGAGGATGAGATGGTTCAAGCACAGACATAAATAGTGCAAGCAGACACAGACATGGTACACACAGAGGATAGATGGTGCAGGGCTGCAGGAAGAGACACAGATAGTGCAAGCAGACACAGACATGGTACACAAAGAGGATAGATGGTGCAGGGGTGCAGGCAGAGGGACAGATAGTGCAAGCAGACACAAACATGGTACACACATAGGATAGATGGTGCAGGGCTGCAGCCAGAGGGACAGATAGTGCAAGCAGACACAGACATGGTACACACAGAGGATAGATGGTGTAGGGCTGCAGGCAGAGACACAGATAGTGCAAGCAGACACAGACATGGTACAATCAGAGGATAGATGGTGCAGGGCTGCAGGCAGAGAGACAGATAGTGCAAGCAGACACAGACATGGTACACACAGAGGATAGATCGTGCAGGGCTGTAGGTAGAGACACAGATAGTGCAAGCAGACACAGACATGGTAGACACAGAGGATAGATGGTGTAGGGCTTCAGGCACAGGGACGGATAGTGCCAGCAGATACAGATATGGTACACACAGAGGATAGATGGTGCAGGGTTGCAGGCAGAGATACAGATAGTGCAAGCAGACACAGACATGGTACAATCAGAGGATAGATGGTGCAGGGCTGCAGGCAGAGGGACAGATGGTGCAGTCAGAGAAAAGATGTTGCAGAGAGAGTGTGAGGTGGTTCAAGCACAGACACAGATAGTGCAAGCAGACACAGACATTATACACACAGAGAATAGATGGTGCAGGGCTGCAGGCAGAGACACAGATAGTGCAAGCAGACACAGACATGGTACACACAGAGGATAGATGGTGCAGGGCTGCAGGCAGAGACACAGATACTGCAAGCAGACACAGACATGGTACAATCAGAGGATAGATGGGGCAGGGCTGCAGGCAGAGGGACAGATGGTGCAGTCACAGAAAAGATGTTGCAGAGAGAGGGTGAGATGGTTCAAGCAGAGACACAGATAGTGCAAGCAGACACAGACATTATACACACAGAGAATAGATGGTGCAGGGCTGCAGGCAGAGACACAGATAGTGCAAGCAGACACAGACATGGTACAATCAGAGGATAGATGGTGCAGGGCTGCAGACAGAGACACAGATAGTGCAAGCAGATACAGATATGGTACAAACAGAGGATAGATGGTGCAGGGCTACAGGCAGAGATACAGATAGTGCAAGCAGACACAGACGTGGTACAAGCAGAGGATAGATGGTGCAGGGCTGCAGGCAGAGGGACAACTGGTGCAGTAACAGAAAAGATGGTGCAGAGAGAGGGTGAGATGGTTTAAACGGAGACACAGATAGTGCAAGATGACACAGACATGGTGTGAGACTACAGGCAGAGAAGGAACAGATTTAACATGGTAGTGCTGTGTAATACACACCAACAGGCATATCTTAATAGGCCTGTGCAGATGCACATGAGAGGGTGCAGGCAGTGGGAGAGGGTTGGTGCTGACAGAAAATGAGATTATGCAGGCAGAGAGTAAACTGGTACAATCAGATTATAGATGGTGCAGGGCTGCAGGCAGAGGGACAGATGGTGCTGTCACAGAAAAGATGTTGCATAGAGAGGGTGAGATGGTTCAAGCACAGACACAGATAGTGCAAGCAGACACAGACATTGTATACACAGAGGATAGATGGTGCAGGGCTGCAGGCAGAGAGACAGATAGTGCAAGCAGACACAGACATGGTACACACAGAGGATAGATGGTGCAGGGCTATAGGTAGAGACACGGCTAGTGCAAGCAGACACAGACATGGTACACACAGAGGATAGATGGTGTAGGGCTGCAGGCAAAGGGACAGATTGTGCAAGCAGATACAGATATGGTACACACAGAGGATAGATGGTGCAGGGCTGCAGGCAGAGATACAGATAGTGCAAGCAGACAGAGACGTGATACAATCAGAGGATAGATGGTGCAGGGCTGCAGGCAGAGGGACAGATGTTGCAGTAACAGAAAATATGTTGCAGAGAGAGGATGAGATGGTTCAAGAACAGACAAAAATAGTGCAAGCAGACACAGACATGGTACACACAGAGGATAGATGGTGCAGAGCTGCAGGCAGAGACACAGATAGTGCAAGCAGACACAGACATGGTACACAAAGAGGATAGATGGTGCAGGGCTGCATGCAGAGGGACAGATAGTGCAAGCATACACAGACATGGTACACACAGAGGATAGATGGTGCAGGGCTGCAGGCAGAGACACAGATACTGCAAGCAGACACAGACATGGTACAATCAGAGGATAGATGGTGCACGGCTGCAGGCAGAGGGACAGATGGTGCAGTCACAGAAAAGATGTTGCAGAGAGAGGGTGATATGGTTCAAGCAGAGACACAGATAGTGCAAGCAGACACAGACATGGTACACACAGAGGATAGATGGTGCAGGGCTGCAGGCAGACGGACAGATAGTGCAAGCAGAGACGTACATGGTATACACAGAGGATAGATGGTGCAGGGCTGTAGGCAGAGGGACAGATAGTGCAAGCAGACACCGACATGGTACACACAGAGAATAGATGGTGCAGGGCTGCAGGCAGTGACACAAATACTACAAGCAGACACAGACATGGTACAATTAGAGGATAGATGGCGCAGGGCTGCAGGCAGAGGGACAGATGGTGCAGGTATAGAAAAGATGTTGCAGATAGAGGGTGAGATGGTTCAAGCAGAGACACAGATAGTGCAAGCAGACACAGACATGGTACACAAAGAGGATAGGTGGTGCAGGGCTGCAGGCAGAGACACAGATAGTGCAATCAGACACAGACATGGTACACACAGAGTATAGATGGTGCAGGGCTGCAGGCAGAGGGACAGATAGTTCAAGCAGACACAGACATGGTACACACAGAGGATAGATGGTGCAGGGCTGCAGGCAGAGACACAGATAGTGCAAGCAGACACAGACATGGTACAATCAGAGGATAGATGGTGCAGGGCTGCATGCAGAGAGACAGATAGTCCAAGCAGACACAGACATGGTACACACAGAGGATAGATGGTGCAGGGCTGCAGGCAGAGGGACAGATGGTGCTGTCACAGAAAAGATGTTGCAGAGAGAGGGTGAGATGGTTCAAGCACAGACACAGATAGTGCAAGCAGACACAGACATTGTATACACAGAGAATAGATGGTGCAGGGCTGCAGGCAGAGACACAGATGGTGCAAGCAGACACAGACATGGTACAATCAGAGGATAGATGGTGCAGGGCTGCAGGCAGAGAGACAGATAGTGCAAGCAGACACAGACATGGTACACACAGAGGATAGATAGTGCAGGGCTATAGGTAGAGACACAGATAGTGCAAGCAGACACAGACATGGTACACACAGAGGATAGATGGTGCAGGGTTGCAGGCAGAGATACAGATAGTGCAAGCAGACACAGACATTGTACAATCAGAGGATAGATGGTGCAGGGCTGCAGGCAGAGGGACAGATGGTGCAGTCACAGAAAAGATGGTGCAGAGAGAGGGTGAGGTGGTTCAAGCACAGACACACATAGTGCAAGCAGACACAGGCATGGTATACACAGAGGATAGATGGTTCAGGGCTGCAGGCAGAGGGACAGATAGTGCAAGCAGACACAGACATGGTACACACAGAGGATAGATGGTGCAGGCCTGCAGAGAGAGACACAGATACTGCAAGCAGACACAGACATGGTACAATCAGAGGATAGATGGGGCAGGGCTGCAGGCAGAGGGACAGATGGTGCAGTCACAGAAAAGATGTTGCAGAGAGAGGGTGAGATGGTTCAAGCAGAGACACAGATAGTACAAGCAGACACAGACATGGTACACACAGAGAATAGATGGTGCAGGGCTGCAGGCAGAGACACAGATAGTGCAAGCAGACACAGACATGGTACAATCAGAGGATAGATGGTGCAGGGCTGCAGGCAGAGACACAGATAGTGCAAGCAGACACAGACATGGTACAATCAGAGGATAGATGGTGCAGGGCTGCAGGCATAGAGACGGATAGTGCAAGCAGACACAGACATGGTACCAACAGAGGATAGATGGTGCAGGGCTGCAGGCAGAGACACAGATACTGCAAGCAGACACAGGCATGGTACAATCAGAGGATATATGGGGCAGGGCTGCAGGCAGAGGGACAGATGGTGCAGTCATAGAAAAGATGTTGCAGATAGAGGGTGAGATGGTTCAAGCAGAGACACAGATAGTGCAAGCAGACACAGACATTGTATACACAGAGAATAGATGGTGCAGGGCTGCAGGCAGAGACACAGATGGTGCAAGCAGACACAGACATGGTACAATCAGAGGATAGATGGTGCAGGGCTGCAGGCAGAGAGTCAGATAGTGCAAGCAGACACAGACATGGTACACACAGAGGATAGATGGTGCAGGGCTGTAGGTAGAGACACAGATAGTGCAAGCAGACACAGACATGGTACACACAGAGGATAGATAGTGTAGGGCTGCAGGCAGAGGGACAGATCGTGCAAGCAGATACAGATATGGTACAAACAGAGGATAGATGGTGCAGGGCTGTAGGCAGAGGGACAGATAGTGCAAGCAGATACAGATATGGTACAAACAGAGGATACATGGTGCAGGGCTACAGGCAGAGATACAGATAGTGCAAGCAGACACAGACGTGGTACAAGCAGAGGATAGATGGTGCAGGGCTGCAGGCAGAGGGACAACTGAAACAGTAACAGAAAAGATGGTGCAGAGAGAGGGTGAGATGGTTCAAACAGAGACACAGATAGTGCAAGATGACACAGACATGGTGTGAGACTACAGGCAGAGTAGGAACAGATTTAACATGGTAGTGCTGTGTAATACACACCAGCAGGCATATCTTAATAGGCCTGTGCAGATGCACATGAGAGGGTGCAGGCAGTGGGAGAGGGTTGGTGCTGACAGAAAATGAGATTATGCAGGCAGAGAGTAAACTGGTACAATCAGATTATAGATGGTGCAGGGCTGCAGGCAGAGGGACAGATGGTGCTGTCACAGAAAAGATGTTGCAGAGAGAGGGTGAGATGGTTCAAGCACAGACACAGATAGTGCAAGCAGACACAGACATTGTATACACAGAGGATAGATGGTGCAGGGCTGCAGGCAGAGAGACAGATAGTGCAAGCAGACACAAACATGGTACACACATAGGATAGATGGTGCAGGGCTGCAGCCAGAGGGACAGACAGTGCAAGCAGACACAGACATGGTACACACAGAGGATAGATGGTGTAGGGCTGCAGGCAGAGACACAGATAGTGCAAGCAGACACAGACATGGTACAATCAGAGGATAGATGGTGCAGGGCTGCAGGCAGAGAGACAGATAGTGCAAGCAGACACAGACATGGTACACACAGAGGATAGATCGTGCAGGGCTGTAGGTAGAGACACAGATAGTGCAAGCAGACACAGACATGGTACACACAGAGGATAGATGGTGTAGGGCTTCAGGCACAGGGACGGATAGTGCCAGCAGATACAGATATGGTACACACAGAGGATAGATGGTGCAGGGTTGCAGGCAGAGATACAGATAGTGCAAGCAGACACAGACATGGTACAATCAGAGGATAGATGGTGCAGGGCTGCAGGCAGAGGGACAGATGGTGCAGTCACAGAAAAGATGTTGCAGAGAGAGTGTGAGGTGGTTCAAGCACAGACACAGATAGTGCAAGCAGACACAGGCATGGTATACACAGAGGATAGATGGTTCAGGGCTGCAGGCAGAGGGACAGATAGTGCAAGCAGACACAGACATGGTACACACAGAGGATAGATGGTGCAGGGCTGCAGGCAGAGACACAGATACTGCAAGCAGACACAGACATGGTACAATCAGAGGATAGATGGGGCAGGGCTGCAGGCAGAGGGACAGATGGTGCAGTCACAGAAAAGATGTTGCAGAGAGAGGGTGAGATGGTTCAAGCAGAGACACAGATAGTGCAAGCAGACACAGACATTATACACACAGAGAATAGATGGTGCAGGGCTGCAGGCAGAGACACAGATAGTGCAAGCAGACACAGACATGGTACAATCAGAGGATAGATGGTGCAGGGCTGCAGGCAGAGACACAGATAGTGCAAGCAGATACAGATATGGTACAAACAGAGGATAGATGGTGCAGGGCTACAGGCAGAGATACAGATAGTGCAAGCAGACACAGACGTGGTACAAGCAGAGGATAGATGGTGCAGGGCTGCAGGCAGAGGGACAACTGGTGCAGTAACAGAAAAGATGGTGCAGAGAGAGGGTGAGATGGTTTAAACGGAGACACAGATAGTGCAAGATGACACAGACATGGTGTGAGACTACAGGCAGAGAAGGAACAGATTTAACATGGTAGTGCTGTGTAATACACACCAACAGGCATATCTTAATAGGCCTGTGCAGATGCACATGAGAGGGTGCAGGCAGTGGGAGAGGGTTGGTGCTGACAGAAAATGAGATTATGCAGGCAGAGAGTAAACTGGTACAATCAGATTATAGATGGTGCAGGGCTGCAGGCAGAGGGACAGATGGTGCTGTCACAGAAAAGATGTTGCAGAGAGAGGGTGAGATGGTTCAAGCACAGACACAGATAGTGCAAGCAGACACAGACATTGTATACACAGAGGATAGATGGTGCAGGGCTGCAGGCAGAGAGACAGATAGTGCAAGCAGACACAGACATGGTACACACAGAGGATAGATGGTGCAGGGCTATAGGTAGAGACACAGCTAGTGCAAGCAGACACAGACAATACTACACACAGAGGATAGATGGTGTAGGGCTGCAGGCAAAGGGACAGATTGTGCAAGCAGATACAGATATGGTACACACAGAGGATAGATGGTGCAGGGCTGCAGGCAGAGATACAGATAGTGCAAGCAGACAGAGACGTGATACAATCAAAGGATAGATGGTGCAGGGCTGCAGGCAGAGGGACAGATGTTGCAGTAACAGAAAATATGTTGCAGAGAGAGGATGAGATGGTTCAAGAACAGACAAAAATAGTGCAAGCAGACACAGACATGGTACACACAGAGGATAGATGGTGCAGAGCTGCAGGCAGAGACACAGATAGTGCAAGCAGACACAGACATGGTACACAAAGAGGATAGATGGTGCAGGGCTGCATGCAGAGGGACAGATAGTGCAAGCATACACAGACATGGTACACACAGAGGATAGATGGTGCAGGGCTGCAGGCAGAGACACAGATACTGCAAGCAGACACAGACATGGTACAATCAGAGGATAGATGGTGCACGGCTGCAGGCAGAGGGACAGATGGTGCAGTCACAGAAAAGATGTTGCAGAGAGAGGGTGATATGGTTCAAGCAGAGACACAGATAGTGCAAGCAGACACAGACATGGTACACACAGAGGATAGATGGTGCAGGGCTGCAGGCAGACGGACAGATAGTGCAAGCAGAGACGTACATGGTATACACAGAGGATAGATGGTGCAGGGCTGTAGGCAGAGGGACAGATAGTGCAAGCAGACACCGACATGGTACACACAGAGAATAGATGGTGCAGGGCTGCAGGCAGTGACACAAATACTACAAGCAGACACAGACATGGTACAATTAGAGGATAGATGGCGCAGGGCTGCAGGCAGAGGGACAGATGGTGCAGGTATAGAAAAGATGTTGCAGATAGAGGGTGAGATGGTTCAAGCAGAGACACAGATAGTGCAAGCAGACACAGACATGGTACACAAAGAGGATAGGTGGTGCAGGGCTGCAGGCAGAGACACAGATAGTGCAATCAGACACAGACATGGTACACACAGAGTATAGATGGTGCAGGGCTGCAGGCAGAGGGACAGATAGTTCAAGCAGACACAGACATGGTACACACAGAGGATAGATGGTGCAGGGCTGCAGGCAGAGACACAGATAGTGCAAGCAGACACAGACATGGTACAATCAGAGGATAGATGGTGCAGGGCTGCATGCAGAGAGACAGATAGTCCAAGCAGACACAGACATGGTACACACAGAGGATAGATGGTGCAGGGCTGCAGGCAGAGGGACAGATGGTGCTGTCACAGAAAAGATGTTGCAGAGAGAGGGTGAGATGGTTCAAGCACAGACACAGATAGTGCAAGCAGACACAGACATTGTATACACAGAGAATAGATGGTGCAGGGCTGCAGGCAGAGACACAGATGGTGCAAGCAGACACAGACATGGTACAATCAGAGGATAGATGGTGCAGGGCTGCAGGCAGAGAGACAGATAGTGCAAGCAGACACAGACATGGTACACACAGAGGATAGATAGTGCAGGGCTATAGGTAGAGACACAGATAGTGCAAGCAGACACAGACATGGTACACACAGAGGATAGATGGTGTAGGGCTGCAGGCAGAGGGACAGATTGTGCAAGCAGATACAGATATGGTACACACAGAGGATAGATGGTGCAGGGCTGCAGGCAGAGATACAGATAGTGCAAGCAGACACAGACGTGGTACAATCAGAGGATAGTTGGTGCAGGGCTGCAGGCAGAGGGACAGATGGTGCAGTAACAGAAAATATGTTGCAGAGAGAGGATGAGATGGTTCAAGCACAGACATAAATAGTGCAAGCAGACACAGACATGGTACACACAGAGGATAGATGGTGCAGGGCTGCAGAAAGAGACACAGATAGTGCAAGCAGACACAGACATGGTACACAAAGAGGATAGATGGTACAGGGGTGCAGGCAGAGGGACAGATAGTGCAAGCAGACACAGACATGGTACACACAGAGGATAGATGGTGCAGGGCTGCAGGCAGAGGGACAGATGGTGCAGTCACAAAAAAGATATTGGAGAGAGAGGTTGAGATGGTTCAAGCAGAGACACAGATAGTGCAAGCAGACACGGTACACACAGAGGATAGATGGTGCAGGGCTGCAGGCAGAGGGAAAGATAGTGCAAGCAGACACAGACATGGTACACACAGAGGATAGATGCTGCAGGGCTGCAGGCAGAGACACAGATAGTGAAAGCTGACACAGACATGGTACACACAGAGGATAGATGGTGGAGGGCTGCAGGCAGAGGGACAGATAGTGCAAGTAGACACAGACATGGTGTGAGACTACAGGCAGAGAAGGAACAGATTTAACATGGTAGTGCTGTGTAATACACACCAGCAGGCATATCTTAATAGGCCTGAGCAGATGCACATGAGAGGGTGCAGGCAGTGGGAGAGGGTTGGTGCTGACAGAAAATGAGATTATGCAGGCAGAGAGTAAACTGGTACAATCAGATTATAGATGGTGCAGGGCTGCAGGCAGAGTGACAGATGGTGCTGTCACAGAAAAGATGTTGCAGAGAGAGGGTGAGATGGTTCAAGCACAGACACAGACAGTGCAAGCATACACAGACATTGTATACACTGAGGATAGATGGTGCAGGGCTGCAGGCAGAGAGACAGATAGTGCAAGCAGACACAGACATGGTACACACAGAGGATAGATGGTGCAGGGCTATAGGTAGAGACACAGATAGTGCAAGCAGACACAGACAAGGTACACACAGAGTATAGATGGTGTAGGGCAGCAGGCAGAGGGACAGATTGTGCAAGGAGATACAGATATGGTACACACAGAGGGTAGATGGTGCAGGGCTGCAGGCAGAGATACAGATAGTGCAAGCAGACCCAGACGTGGTACAATCAGATGGTGCAGGGCTGCAGGCAGAGGGACAGATGGTGCAGTAACAGAAAATATGTTGCAGAGAGAGGATGAGTTGGTTCAAGCACAGACACAAATTGTGCCAGCAGACACAGACATGGTACACACAGAGGATATATGGTGCAGAGCTGCAGGCAGAGACACAGATAGTGCAAGCAGACACAAACATGGTACACACAGAGGATAGATGGTGCAGGGCTGCAGGCAGAGGGACAGATAGTGCAAGCAGACACAGACATGGTACACACAGAGGATAGATGGTGTAGGGCTGCAGGCAGAGACACAGATACTGCAAGCAGATACAGACATGGTACAATCAGAGGATAGATGGTGCAGGGCTGCAGGCAGAGGGACAGATGGTGCAGTCACAGAAAATATGTTGCAGAGAGAGGGTGAGAGGGTTCAAGCTGAGACACAGATAGTGCAGGCAGACACAGACATAGTACTCACAGAGGATAGATGGTGCAGGGCTGCAGGCAGAGGGACAGATAGTGCAAGCAGGGACTTACATGGTATACACAGAGGATAGATGGTGCAGGGCTGTAGGCAGAGGGACAGATAGTGCAAGCAGACACAGACATGGTACACACAGAGGATAGATGGTGCAGGGATGCAGGCAGAGACACAAATACTACAAGCAGACACAGACATGTTACAATCAGAGGATAGATGGTGCAGGGCTGCAGGCAGAGGGACAGATGATGCAGGTATAGAAAAGATGTTGCAGATAGAGGGTGAGATGGTTCAAGCAGAGACACAGATAGTGCAAGCAGACACAGACATGGTACACACAGAGGATAGGTGATGCAGGGCTGCAGGCAGAGACACAGATAGTGCAATCAGACACAGACATGGTATACACAGAGGATAGATGGTGCAGGGCTGCAGGCAGAGACACAGATTGTGCAAGCAGACACAGACATGGTACAATCAGAGGATAGATGGTGCAGGGCTGCTGGCAGAGAGACAGAAAGTGCAAGCAGACACAGACATGGTACACACAGAGGATAGATCGTGCAGGGCTGTAGGTAGAGACACAGATAGTCCAAGCAGATGCAGATATGGTACACACAGAGGATAGATGGTGCAAGGCTGCAGGCAGAGATACAGATAGTGCAAGCAGACACAGACATGGTACAATCAGAGGATAGATGGTGCAGGGCTGCAGGCAGAGGGACAGATGGTGCAGTCACAGAAAAGATGTTGCAGAGAGAGGGTGAGGTGGTTCAAGCACAGACACAGATAGTGCAAGCAGACACAGTCATGGTACACACAGAGGATAGATGGTGCAGGGCTGCAGGCAGAGGGACAGATGGTGCAGTCACAGAAAATATGTTGCAGAGAGAGGGTGAGAGGGTTCAAGCTGAGACACAGATAGTGCAGGCAGACACAGACATAGTACTCACAGAGGATAGATGGTGCAGGGCTGCAGGCAGAGGGACAGATAGTGCAAGCAGGGACTTACATGGTATACACAGAGGATAGATGGTGCAGGGCTGTAGGCAGAGGGACAGATAGTGCAAGCAGACACAGACATGGTACACACAGAGGATAGATGGTGCAGGGATGCAGGCAGAGACACAAATACTACAAGCAGACACAGACATGTTACAATCAGAGGATAGATGGTGCAGGGCTGCAGGCAGAGGGACAGATGATGCAGGTATAGAAAAGATGTTGCAGATAGAGGGTGAGATGGTTCAAGCAGAGACACAGATAGTGCAAGCAGACACAGACATGGTACACACAGAGGATAGGTGATGCAGGGCTGCAGGCAGAGACACAGATAGTGCAATCAGACACAGACATGGTATACACAGAGGATAGATGGTGCAGGGCTGCAGGCAGAGACACAGATTGTGCAAGCAGACACAGACATGGTACAATCAGAGGATAGATGGTGCAGGGCTGCTGGCAGAGAGACAGAAAGTGCAAGCAGACACAGACATGGTACACACAGAGGATAGATCGTGCAGGGCTGTAGGTAGAGACACAGATAGTGCAAGCAGATGCAGATATGGTACACACAGAGGATAGATGGTGCAAGGCTGCAGGCAGAGATACAGATAGTGCAAGCAGACACAGACATGGTACAATCAGAGGATAGATGGTGCAGGGCTGCAGGCAGAGGGACAGATGGTGCAGTCACAGAAAAGATGTTGCAGAGAGAGGGTGAGGTGGTTCAAGCACAGACACAGATAGTGCAAGCAGACACAGTCATGGTATACACAGAGGATAGATGGTTCAGGGCTGCAGGCAGAGGGACAGATAGTGCAAGCAGACACAGACATGGTACACACAGAGGATAGATGGTGCAGGGCTGCAGGCAGAGACTCAAATACTACAAGCAGACACAGACATGGTACAATTAGAGGATAGATGGCGCAGGGCTGCAGGCAGAGGGACAGATGGTGCAGGTATAGAAAAGATGTTGCAGATAGAGGGTGAGATGGTTCAAGCAGAGACACAGATAGTGCAAGCAGACACAGACATGGTACACAAAGAGGATAGGTGGTGCAGGGCTGCAGGCAGAGACACAGATAGTGCAATCAGACACAGACATGGTACACACAGAGTATAGATGGTGCAGGGCTGCAGGCAGAGGGACAGATAGTTCAAGCAGACACAGACATGGTACACACAGAGGATAGATGGTGCAGGGCTGCAGGCAGAGACACAGATAGTGCAAGCAGACACAGACATGGTACAATCAGAGGATAGATGGTGCAGGGCTGCATGCAGAGAGACAGATAGTCCAAGCAGACACAGACATGGTACACACAGAGGATAGATGGTGCAGGGCTGCAGGCAGAGGGACAGATGGTGCTGTCACAGAAAAGATGTTGCAGAGAGAGGGTGAGATGGTTCAAGCACAGACACAGATAGTGCAAGCAGACACAGACATTGTATACACAGAGAATAGATGGTGCAGGGCTGCAGGCAGAGACACAGATGGTGCAAGCAGACACAGACATGGTACAATCAGAGGATAGATGGTGCAGGGCTGCAGGCAGAGAGACAGATAGTGCAAGCAGACACAGACATGGTACACACAGAGGATAGATAGTGCAGGGCTATAGGTAGAGACACAGATAGTGCAAGCAGACACAGACATGGTACACACAGAGGATAGATGGTGTAGGGCTGCAGGCAGAGGGACAGATTGTGCAAGCAGATACAGATATGGTACACACAGAGGATAGATGGTGCAGGGCTGCAGGCAGAGATACAGATAGTGCAAGCAGACACAGACGTGGTACAATCAGAGGATAGTTGGTGCAGGGCTGCAGGCAGAGGGACAGATGGTGCAGTAACAGAAAATATGTTGCAGAGAGAGGATGAGATGGTTCAAGCACAGACATAAATAGTGCAAGCAGACACAGACATGGTACACACAGAGGATAGATGGTGCAGGGCTGCAGGAAGAGACACAGATAGTGCAAGCAGACACAGACATGGTACACAAAGAGGATAGATGGTGCAGGGGTGCAGGCAGAGGGACAGATAGTGCAAGCAGACACAGACATGGTACACACAGAGGATAGATGGTGCAGGGCTGCAGGCAGAGGGACAGATGGTGCAGTCACAAAAAAGATATTGGAGAGAGAGGTTGAGATGGTTCAAGCAGAGACACAGATAGTGCAAGCAGACACGGTACACACAGAGGATAGATGGTGCAGGGCTGCAGGCAGAGGGAAAGATAGTGCAAGCAGACACAGACATGGTACACACAGAGGATAGATGCTGCAGGGCTGCAGGCAGAGACACAGATAGTGAAAGCTGACACAGACATGGTACACACAGAGGATAGATGGTGGAGGGCTGCAGGCAGAGGGACAGATAGTGCAAGTAGACACAGACATGGTGTGAGACTACAGGCAGAGAAGGAACAGATTTAACATGGTAGTGCTGTGTAATACACACCAGCAGGCATATCTTAATAGGCCTGAGCAGATGCACATGAGAGGGTGCAGGCAGTGGGAGAGGGTTGGTGCTGACAGAAAATGAGATTATGCAGGCAGAGAGTAAACTGGTACAATCAGATTATAGATGGTGCAGGGCTGCAGGCAGAGTGACAGATGGTGCTGTCACAGAAAAGATGTTGCAGAGAGAGGGTGAGATGGTTCAAGCACAGACACAGACAGTGCAAGCATACACAGACATTGTATACACTGAGGATAGATGGTGCAGGGCTGCAGGCAGAGAGACAGATAGTGCAAGCAGACACAGACATGGTACACACAGAGGATAGATGGTGCAGGGCTATAGGTAGAGACACAGATAGTGCAAGCAGACACAGACATGGTACACACAGAGGATAGATAGTGTAGGGCTGCAGCCAGAGGGACAGATAGTGCAAGCAGATACAGATATGGTACAAACAGAGGATAGATCGTGCAGGGCTGTAGGTAGAGACACAGATAGTCCAAGCAGATGCAGATATGGTACACACAGAGGATAGATGGTGCAAGGCTGCAGGCAGAGATACAGATAGTGCAAGCAGACACAGACATGGTACAATCAGAGGATAGATGGTGCAGGGCTGCAGGCAGAGGGACAGATGGTGCAGTCACAGAAAAGATGTTGCAGAGAGAGGGTGAGGTGGTTCAAGCACAGACACAGATAGTGCAAGCAGACACAGTCATGGTACACACAGAGGATAGATGGTGCAGGGCTGCAGGCAGAGGGACAGATAGTGCAAGCAGACACAGACATGGTACACACAGAGGATAGATGGTGTAGGGCTGCAGGCAGAGACACAGATACTGCAAGCAGATACAGACATGGTACAATCAGAGGATAGATGGTGCAGGGCTGCAGGCAGAGGGACAGATGGTGCAGTCACAGAAAATATGTTGCAGAGAGAGGGTGAGAGGGTTCAAGCTGAGACACAGATAGTGCAGGCAGACACAGACATAGTACTCACAGAGGATAGATGGTGCAGGGCTGCAGGCAGAGGGACAGATAGTGCAAGCAGGGACTTACATGGTATACACAGAGGATAGATGGTGCAGGGCTGTAGGCAGAGGGACAGATAGTGCAAGCAGACACAGACATGGTACACACAGAGGATAGATGGTGCAGGGATGCAGGCAGAGACACAAATACTACAAGCAGACACAGACATGTTACAATCAGAGGATAGATGGTGCAGGGCTGCAGGCAGAGGGACAGATGATGCAGGTATAGAAAAGATGTTGCAGATAGAGGGTGAGATGGTTCAAGCAGAGACACAGATAGTGCAAGCAGACACAGACATGGTACACACAGAGGATAGGTGATGCAGGGCTGCAGGCAGAGACACAGATAGTGCAATCAGACACAGACATGGTATACACAGAGGATAGATGGTGCAGGGCTGCAGGCAGAGACACAGATTGTGCAAGCAGACACAGACATGGTACAATCAGAGGATAGATGGTGCAGGGCTGCTGGCAGAGAGACAGAAAGTGCAAGCAGACACAGACATGGTACACACAGAGGATAGATCGTGCAGGGCTGTAGGTAGAGACACAGATAGTGCAAGCAGATGCAGATATGGTACACACAGAGGATAGATGGTGCAAGGCTGCAGGCAGAGATACAGATAGTGCAAGCAGACACAGACATGGTACAATCAGAGGATAGATGGTGCAGGGCTGCAGGCAGAGGGACAGATGGTGCAGTCACAGAAAAGATGTTGCAGAGAGAGGGTGAGGTGGTTCAAGCACAGACACAGATAGTGCAAGCAGACACAGTCATGGTATACACAGAGGATAGATGGTTCAGGGCTGCAGGCAGAGGGACAGATAGTGCAAGCAGACACAGACATGGTACACACAGAGGATAGATGGTGCAGGGCTGCAGGCAGAGACTCAAATACTACAAGCAGACACAGACATGGTACAATTAGAGGATAGATGGCGCAGGGCTGCAGGCAGAGGGACAGATGGTGCAGGTATAGAAAAGATGTTGCAGATAGAGGGTGAGATGGTTCAAGCAGAGACACAGATAGTGCAAGCAGACACAGACATGGTACACAAAGAGGATAGGTGGTGCAGGGCTGCAGGCAGAGACACAGATAGTGCAATCAGACACAGACATGGTACACACAGAGTATAGATGGTGCAGGGCTGCAGGCAGAGGGACAGATAGTTCAAGCAGACACAGACATGGTACACACAGAGGATAGATGGTGCAGGGCTGCAGGCAGAGACACAGATAGTGCAAGCAGACACAGACATGGTACAATCAGAGGATAGATGGTGCAGGGCTGCATGCAGAGAGACAGATAGTCCAAGCAGACACAGACATGGTACACACAGAGGATAGATGGTGCAGGGCTGCAGGCAGAGGGACAGATGGTGCTGTCACAGAAAAGATGTTGCAGAGAGAGGGTGAGATGGTTCAAGCACAGACACAGATAGTGCAAGCAGACACAGACATTGTATACACAGAGAATAGATGGTGCAGGGCTGCAGGCAGAGACACAGATGGTGCAAGCAGACACAGACATGGTACAATCAGAGGATAGATGGTGCAGGGCTGCAGGCAGAGAGACAGATAGTGCAAGCAGACACAGACATGGTACACACAGAGGATAGATAGTGCAGGGCTATAGGTAGAGACACAGATAGTGCAAGCAGACACAGACATGGTACACACAGAGGATAGATGGTGTAGGGCTGCAGGCAGAGGGACAGATTGTGCAAGCAGATACAGATATGGTACACACAGAGGATAGATGGTGCAGGGCTGCAGGCAGAGATACAGATAGTGCAAGCAGACACAGACGTGGTACAATCAGAGGATAGTTGGTGCAGGGCTGCAGGCAGAGGGACAGATGGTGCAGTAACAGAAAATATGTTGCAGAGAGAGGATGAGATGGTTCAAGCACAGACATAAATAGTGCAAGCAGACACAGACATGGTACACACAGAGGATAGATGGTGCAGGGCTGCAGGAAGAGACACAGATAGTGCAAGCAGACACAGACATGGTACACAAAGAGGATAGATGGTGCAGGGGTGCAGGCAGAGGGACAGATAGTGCAAGCAGACACAGACATGGTACACACAGAGGATAGATGGTGCAGGGCTGCAGGCAGAGGGACAGATGGTGCAGTCACAAAAAAGATATTGGAGAGAGAGGTTGAGATGGTTCAAGCAGAGACACAGATAGTGCAAGCAGACACGGTACACACAGAGGATAGATGGTGCAGGGCTGCAGGCAGAGGGAAAGATAGTGCAAGCAGACACAGACATGGTACACACAGAGGATAGATGCTGCAGGGCTGCAGGCAGAGACACAGATAGTGAAAGCTGACACAGACATGGTACACACAGAGGATAGATGGTGGAGGGCTGCAGGCAGAGGGACAGATAGTGCAAGTAGACACAGACATGGTGTGAGACTACAGGCAGAGAAGGAACAGATTTAACATGGTAGTGCTGTGTAATACACACCAGCAGGCATATCTTAATAGGCCTGAGCAGATGCACATGAGAGGGTGCAGGCAGTGGGAGAGGGTTGGTGCTGACAGAAAATGAGATTATGCAGGCAGAGAGTAAACTGGTACAATCAGATTATAGATGGTGCAGGGCTGCAGGCAGAGTGACAGATGGTGCTGTCACAGAAAAGATGTTGCAGAGAGAGGGTGAGATGGTTCAAGCACAGACACAGACAGTGCAAGCATACACAGACATTGTATACACTGAGGATAGATGGTGCAGGGCTGCAGGCAGAGAGACAGATAGTGCAAGCAGACACAGACATGGTACACACAGAGGATAGATGGTGCAGGGCTATAGGTAGAGACACAGATAGTGCAAGCAGACACAGACATGGTACACACAGAGTATAGATGGTGTAGGGCAGCAGGCAGAGGGACAGATTGTGCAAGGAGATACAGATATGGTACACACAGAGGGTAGATGGTGCAGGGCTGCAGGCAGAGATACAGATAGTGCAAGCAGACCCAGACGTGGTACAATCAGATGGTGCAGGGCTGCAGGCAGAGGGACAGATGGTGCAGTAACAGAAAATATGTTGCAGAGAGAGGATGAGTTGGTTCAAGCACAGACACAAATTGTGCCAGCAGACACAGACATGGTACACACAGAGGATATATGGTGCAGAACTGCAGGCAGAGACACAGATAGTGCAAGCAGACACAGACATGGTACACACAGAGGATAGATGGTGCAGGGCTGCAGGCAGAGGGACAGATAGTGCAAGCAGACACAGACATGGTACACACAGAGGATAGATGGTGTAGGGCTGCAGGCAGAGACACAGATACTGCAAGCAGATACAGACATGGTACAATCAGAGGATAGATGGTGCAGGGCTGCAGGCAGAGGGACAGATGGTGCAGTCACAGAAAATATGTTGCAGAGAGAGGGTGAGATGGTTCAAGCTGAGACACAGATAGTGCAGGCAGACACAGACATAGTACTCACAGAGGATAGATGGTGCAGGGCTGCAGGCAGAGGGACAGATAGTGCAAGCAGGGACTTACATGGTATACACAGAGGATAGATGGTGCAGGGCTGTAGGCAGAGGGACAGATAGTGCAAGCAGACACAGACATGGTACACACAGAGGATAGATGGTGCAGGGATGCAGGCAGAGACACAAATACTACAAGCAGACACAGACATGGTACAATCAGAGGATAGATGGTGCAGGGCTGCAGGCAGAGGGACAGATGATGCAGGTATAGAAAAGATGTTGCAGATAGAGGGTGAGATGGTTGAAGCAGAGACACAGATAGTGCAAGCAGACACAGACATGGTACACACAGAGGATAGGTGATGCAGGGCTGCAGGCAGAGACACAGATAGTGCAATCAGACACAGACATGGTATACACAGAGGATAGATGGTGCAGGGCTGCAGGCAGAGACACAGATTGTGCAAGCAGACACAGACATGGTACAATCAGAGGATAGATGGTGCAGGGCTGCTGGCAGAGAGACAGAAAGTGCAAGCAGACACAGACATGGTACACACAGAGGATAGATCGTGCAGGGCTGTAGGTAGAGACACAGATAGTGCAAGCAGATGCAGATATGGTACACACAGAGGATAGATGGTGCAAGGCTGCAGGCAGAGATACAGATAGTGCAAGCAGACACAGACATGGTACAATCAGAGGATAGATGGTGCAGGGCTGCAGGCAGAGGGACAGATGGTGCAGTCACAGAAAAGATGTTGCAGAGAGAGGGTGAGGTGGTTCAAGCACAGACACAGATAGTGCAAGCAGACACAGTCATGGTATACACAGAGGATAGATGGTTCAGGGCTGCAGGCAGAGGGACAGATAGTGCAAGCAGACACAGACATGGTACACACAGAGGATAGATGGTGCAGGGCTGCAGGCAGAGACTCAAATACTGCAAGCAGACACAGACATGGTACAATCAGAGGATAGATGGTGCAGGGCTGCAGGCAGAGGGACAGATGGCGCAGTCACAGAACAGATGTTGCAGAGAGAGGGTGAGATGGTTCAAGCAGAGACACAGATAGTGCAAGCAGTCACAGACATGGTACACACAGAGAATAGATGGTGTGGTGCTGCAGGCAGAGACACAGATAGTGCACGCAGACACAGACATGGTACAATCAGAGGATAGATGGTGCAGGGCTGCAGGCAGAGACACAGATAGTGCAAGCAGACACAGACATGGTACAATCAGAGGATAGATGGTGCAGGGCTGCAGGCATAGAGACGGATAGTGCAAGCAGACACAGACATGGTACACACAGAGGATAGATGGTGCAGGGCTGCAGGCAGAGACACACATACTGCAAGCAGACACAGGCATGGTACAATCAGAGGATATATGGTGCAGGGCTGCAGGCAGAGGGACAGATGGTGCAGTCATAGAAAAGATGTTGCAGATAGAGGGTGAGATGGTTCAAGCAGAGACACAGATAGTGCAAGCAGACACAGACATGGTACACACAAAGGATAGATGGTGCAGGGCTGCAGGCAGAGGGACAGATAGTGCAAGCAGAGACTTACATGGTATACACAGAGGATAGATGGTGCAGGGCTGTAGGCAGAGGGACAGATAGTGCAAGCAGACACAGACATGGTACACCCAGAGGATAGATGGTGCAGAGCTGCAGGCAGAGACACAAATACTACAAGCAGACACAGACATGGTACAATCAGAGGATAGATGGTGCAGGGCTGCAGGCAGAGGGACAGATGGTGCAGGTATAGAAAAGATGTTGCAGATAGAGGGTGAGATGGTTCAAGCAGAGACACAGATAGTGCAAGCAGACACAGACATGGTACACACAGAGGATAGGTGGTGCAGAGCTGCAGGCAGAGACACAGATAGTACAATCAGACACAGACATGGTACACACAGAGGATAGATGGTGCAGGGCTGCAGGCAAAGGGACAGATAGTGCAAGCAGACACAGACATGGTACACACAGAGGATAGATGGTGTAGGGCTGCAGGCAGAGACACAGATAGTGCAAGCAGACACAGACATGGTACAATCAGAGGATAGATGGTGCAGGGCTGCAGGCAGAGAGACATATAGTGCAAGCAGACACAGACATGGTACACACAGAGGATAGATCGTGCAGGGCTGTAGGTAGAGACACAGATAGTTCAAGCAGACACAGACATGGTACACACAGAGGATAGATGGTGCAGGGTTGCAGGCAGAGATACAGATAGTGCAAGCAGACACAGACATGGTACAATCAGAGGATAGATGGTGCAGGGCTGCAGGCAGAGGGACAGATGGTGCTGTCACAGAAAAGATGTTGCAGAGAGAGGGTGAGGTGGTTCAAGCACAGACACAGATAGTTCAAGCAGACACAGGCATGGTATACACAGAGGATAGATGGTGCAGGGCTGCAGGCAGAGAGACAGATAATGCAAGCAGACACAGACATGGTACACACAGAGGATAGATGGTGCAGGGCTATAGGTAGAGACACATATAGTGCAAGCAGACACAGACATGGTACACACAGAGGATAGATGGTGCAGGGCTGCAGGCAGAGATACAGATAGTGCAAGCAGACCCAGATGTGGTACAATCAGAGGATAGATGGTGCAGGGCTGCAGGCAGAGGGACAGATGGTGCAGTCACAAAAAAGATATTGGAGAGAGAGGTTGAGATGGTTCAAGCAGAGACACAGATAGTGCAAGCAGACACGGTACACACAGAGGATAGATGCTGCAGGGCTGCAGGCAGAGGGAAAGATAGTGCAAGCAGACACAGACATGGTACACACAGAGGATAGATGCTGCAGGGCTGCAGGCAGAGACACAGATAGTGAAAGCTGACACAGACATGGTACACACAGAGGATAGATGGTGGAGGGCTGCAGGCAGAGGGACAGATAGTGCAAGCAGACACAGACATGGTACACACAGAGGATAGATGGTGCAGGGCTTCAGGCAGAGACACAGATAGATCAAGCATACACAGATGTGGTACAATCAGAGGATAGATGGTGCAGGGCTGCAGGCAGAGGGACAGATGGTGCAGTAACAGAAAATATGGTGCAGAGAGAGGGTGAGATGGTTCAAACTGAGACACAGATAGTGCAAGATGACACAGACATGGTGTGAGACTACAGGCAGAGAAGGAACAGATTTAACATGGTAGTGCTGTGTAATACACACCAGCAGGCATATCTTAATAGGCCTGAGCAGATGCACATGAGAGGGTGAAGGCAGTGGGAGAGGGTTGGTGCTGACAGAAAATGAGATTATGCAGGCAGAGAGTAAACTGGTAAAATCAGATTATAGATGGTGCAGGGCTGCAGGCAGAGTGACAGATGGTGCTGTCACAGAAAAGATGTTGCAGAGAGAGGGTGAGATGGTTCAAGCACAGACACAGACAGTGCAAGCATACACAGACATTGTATACACTGAGGATAGATGGTGCAGGGCTGCAGGCAGAGAGACAGATAGTGCAAGCAGACACAGACATGGTACACACAGAGGATAGATGGTGCAGGGCTATAGGTAGAGACACAGATAGTGCAAGCAGACACAGACATGGTACACACAGAGTATAGATGGTGTAGGGCAGCAGGCAGAGGGACAGATTGTGCAAGGAGATACAGATATGGTACACACAGAGGGTAGATGGTGCAGGGCTGCAGGCAGAGATACAGATAGTGCAAGCAGACCCAGACGTGGTACAATCAGAGGATAGATGGTGCAGGGCTGCAGGCAGAGGGACAGATGGTGCAGTAACAGAAAATATGTTGCAGAGAGAGGATGAGATGGTTCAAGCACAGACACAAATAGTGCAAGCAGACACAGACATGGTACACACAGAGGATATATGGTGCAGAGCTGCAGGCAGAGACTTAGATAGTGCAAGCAGACACAGACATGGTACACAAAGAGGATAGATGGTGCAGGGCTGCAGGCAGAGGGACAGATAGTGCAAGCAGACACAGACATGGTACTCACAGAGAATAGATGGTGCAGGGCTGCAGGCAGGGACACAGATACTGCAAGCAGATACAGACATGGTACAATCAGAGGATAGATGGTGCAGGGCTGCAGGCAGAGGGACAGATGGTGCAGTCACAGAAAATATGTTGCAGAGAGAGGGTGAGATGGTTCAAGCTGAGACACAGATAGTGCAGGCAGACACAGACATGGTACTCACAGAGGATAGATGGTGCAGGGCTGCAGGCAGAGGGACAGATAGTGCAAGCAGGGACTTACATGGTATACACAGAGGATAGATGGTGCAGGGCTGTAGGCAGAGGGACAGATAGTGCAAGCAGACACAGACATGGTACACACAGAGGATAGATGGTGCAGGGATGCAGGCAGAGACACAAATACTACAAGCAGACACAGACATGGTACAATCAGAGGATAGATGGTGCAGGGCTGCAGGCAGAGGGACAGATGATGCAGGTATAGAAAAGATGTTGCAGATAGAGGGTGAGATGGTTCAAGCAGAGACACAGATAGTGCAAGCAGACACAGACATGGTACACACAGAGGATAGATGGTGTAGGGCTGCAGGCAGAGACAAACATACTGCAAGCAGACACAGGCATGGTACAATCAGAGAATATATGGTGTAGGGCTGCAGGCAGAGGGACAGATGCAGCAGTCATAGAAAAGATGTTGCAGATAGAGGGTGAGATGGTTCAAGCAGAGACACAGATAGTGCAAGCAGACACAGACATGGTACACACAGAGGATAGATGGTGCAGGGCTGCAGGCAGAGGGACAGATAGTGCAAGCAGACACAGACATGGTACACACAGAGGATAGATGGTGCAGGGCTGCAGGCAGAGACACAGATAGTGCAAGCAGACACCGACATGGTACAATCAGAGGATAGATGGTGCAGGGCTGCAGGCAGAGGGACAGATGGTGCAGTCACAGAAAAGATGTTGCAGAGAGAGGGTGAGATGGTTCAAGCAGAGACACATATAGTGCAAGCAGACACAGACATGGTACACACAAAGGATAGATGGTGCAGGGCTGCAGGCAGAGGGACAGATAGTGCAAGCAGAGACTTACATGGTATACACAGAGGATAGATGGTGCAGGGCTGTAGGCAGAGGGACAGATAGTGCAAGCAGACACAGACATGGTACACCCAGAGGATAGATGGTGCAGAGCTGCAGGCAGAGACACAAATACTACAAGCAGACACAGACATGGTACAATCAGAGGATAGATGGTGCAGGGCTGCAGGCAGAGGGACAGATGGTGCAGGTATAGAAAAGATGTTGCAGATAGAGGGTGAGATGGTTCAAGCAGAGACACAGATAGTGCAAGCAGACACAGACATGGTACACACAGAGGATAGGTGGTGCAGGGCTGCAGGCAGAGACACAGATAGTACAATCAGAACCAGACAAGGTACACACAGAGGATAGATGGTGCAGGGCTGCAGGCAAAGGGACAGATAGTGCAAGCAGACACAGACATGGTACACACAGAGGATAGATGGTGTAGGGCTGCAGGCAGAGACACAGATAGTGCAAGCAGACACAGACATGGTACAATCAGAGGATAGATGGTGCAGGGCTGCAGGCAGAGAGACAGATAGTGCAAGCAGACACAGACATGGTACACACAGAGGATAGATCGTGCAGGGCTGTAGGTAGAGACACAGATAGTTCAAGCAGACACAGACATGGTACACACAGAGGATAGATGGTGTAGGGCTGCAGGCACAGGGACAGATAGTGCCAGCAGATACAGATATGGTACACACAGAGGATAGATGGTGCAGGGTTGCAGGCAGAGATACAGATAGTGCAAGCAGACACAGACATGGTACAATCAGAGGATAGATGGTGCAGGGCTGCAGGCAGAGGGACAGATGGTGCTGTCACAGAAAAGATGTTGCAGAGAGAGGGTGAGGTGGTTCAAGCACAGACACAGATAGTGCAAGCAGACACAGGCATGGTATACACAGAGGATAGATGGTGCAGGGCTGCAGGCAGAGAGACAGATAATGCAAGCAGACACAGACATGGTACACACAGAGGATAGATGGTGCAGGGCTATAGGTAGAGACACATATAGTGCAAGCAGACACAGACATGGTACACACAGAGGATAGATGGTGCAGGGCTGCAGGCAGAGATACAGATAGTGCAAGCAGACCCAGATGTGGTACAATCAGAGGATAGATGGTGCAGGGCTCCAGGCAGAGGGAAAGATAGTGCAAGCAGACACAGACATGGTACACACAGAGGATAGATGCTGCAGGGCTGCAGGCAGAGACACAGATAGTGAAAGCTGACACAGACATGGTACACACAGAGGATAGATGGTGGAGGGCTGCAGGCAGAGGGACAGATAGTGCAAGCAGACACAGACATGGTACACACAGAGGATAGATGGTGCAGGGCTTCAGGCAGAGACACAGATAGATCAAGCATACACAGATGTGGTACAAGCAGAGGATAGATGGTGCAGGGCTGCAGGCAGAGGGACAGATGGTGCAGTAACAGAAAATATGGTGCAGAGAGAGGGTGAGATGGTTCAAACGGAGACACAGATAGTGCAAGATGACACAGACATGGTGTGAGACTACAGGCAGAGAAGGAACAGATTTAACATGGTAGTGCTGTGTAATACACACTAGCAGGCATATCTTAATAGGCCTGAGCAGATGCACATGAGAGGGTGCAGGCAGTGGGAGAGGGTTGGTGCTGACAGAAAATGAGATTATGCAGGCAGAGAGTAAACTGGTACAATCAGATTATAGATGGTGCAGGGCTGCAGGCAGAGTGACAGATGGTGCTGTCACAGAAAAGATGTTGCAGAGAGAGGGTGAGATGGTTCAAGCACAGACACAGACAGTGCAAGCATACACAGACATTGTATACACTGAGGATAGATGGTGCAGGGCTGCAGGCAGAGAGACAGATAGTGCAAGCAGACACAGACATGGTACACACAGAGGATAGATGGTGCAGGGCTATAGGTAGAGACACAGATAGTGCAAGCAGACACAGACATGGTACACACAGAGTATAGATGGTGTAGGGCAGCAGGCAGAGGGACAGATTGTGCAAGGAGATACAGATATGGTACACACAGAGGGTAGATGGTGCAGGGCTGCAGGCAGAGAGACAGATAGTGCAAGCAGACACAGACATGGTACACACAGAGGATAGATCGTGCAGGGCTGTAGGTAGCGACACAGATAGTTCAAGCAGACACAGACATGGTACACACAGAGGATAGATGGTGTAGGGCTGCAGGCACAGGGACAGATAGTGCCAGCAGATACAGATATGGTACACACAGAGGATAGATGGTGCAGGGTTGCAGGCAGAGATACAGATAGTGCAAGCAGACACAGACATGGTACAATCAGAGGATAGATGGTGCAGGGCTGCAGGCAGAGGGACAGATGGTGCTGTCACAGAAAAAATGTTGCAGAGAGAGGGTGAGGTGGTTCAAGCACAGACACAGATAGTGCAAGCAGACACAGGCATGGTATACACAGAGGATAGATGGTGCAGGGCTGCAGGCAGAGAGACAGATAATGCAAGCAGACACAGACATGGTACACACAGAGGATAGATGGTGCAGGGCTATAGGTAGAGACACATATAGTGCAAGCAGACACAGACATGGTACACACAGAGGATAGATGGTGCAGGGCTGCAGGCAGAGATACCGATAGTGCAAGCAGACCCAGATGTGGTACAATCAGAGGATAGATGGTGCAGGGCTGCAGGCAGAGGGAAAGATAGTGCAAGCAGACACAGACATGGTACACACAGAGGATAGATGCTGCAGGGCTGCAGGCAGAGACACAGATAGTGAAAGCTGACACAGACATGGTACACACAGAGGATAGATGGTGGAGGGCTGCAGGCAGAGGGACAGATAGTGCACGCAGACACAGACATGGTACACACAGAGGATAGATGGTGCAGGGCTTCAGGCAGAGACACAGATAGATCAAGCATACACAGATGTGGTACAAGCAGAGGATAGATGGTGCAGGGCTGCAGGCAGAGGGACAGATGGTGCAGTAACAGAAAATATGGTGCAGAGAGAGGGTGAGATGGTTCAAACGGAGACACAGATAGTGCAAGATGACACAGACATGGTGTGAGACTACAGGCAGAGAAGGAACAGATTTAACATGGTAGTGCTGTGTAATACACACCAGCAGGCATATCTTAATAGGCCTGAGCAGATGCACATGAGAGGGTGCAGGCAGTGGGAGAGGGTTGGTGCTGACAGAAAATGAGATTATGCAGGCAGAGAGTAAACTGGTACAATCAGATTATAGATGGTGCAGGGCTGCAGGCAGAGTGACAGATGGTGCTGTCACAGAAAAGATGTTGCAGAGAGAGGGTGAGATGGTTCAAGCACAGACACAGACAGTGCAAGCATACACAGACATTGTATACACTGAGGATAGATGGTGCAGGGCTGCAGGCAGAGAGACAGATAGTGCAAGCAGACACAGACATGGTACACACAGAGGATAGATGGTGCAGGGCTATAGGTAGAGACACAGATAGTGCAAGCATACACAGACATGGTACACACAGAGTATAGATGGTGTAGGGCAGCAGGCAGAGGGACAGATTGTGCAAGGAGATACAGATATGGTACACACAGAGGGTAGATGGTGCAGGGCTGCAGGCAGAGATACAGATAGTGCAAGCAGACCCAGACGTGGTACAATCAGAGGATAGATGGTGCAGGGCTGCAGGCAGAGGGACAGATGGTGCAGTAACAGAAAATATGTTGCAGAGAGAGGATGAGATGGTTCAAGCACAGACACAAATAGTGCAAGCAGACACAGACATGGTACACACAGAGGATATATGGTGCAGAGCTGCAGGCAGAGACACAGATAGTGCAAGCAGACACAGACATGGTACACAAAGAGGATAGATGGTGCAGGGCTGCAGGCAGAGGGACAGATAGTGCAAGCAGACACAGACATGGTACTCACAGAGGATAGATGGTGCAGGGCTGCAGGCAGGGACACAGATACTGCAAGCAGATACAGACATGGTACAATCAGAGGATAGATGGTGCAGGGCTGCAGGCAGAGGGACAGATGGTGCAGTCACAGAAAATATGTTGCAGAGAGAGGGTGAGATGGTTCAAGCTGAGACACAGATAGTGCAGGCAGACACAGACATGGTACTCACAGAGGATAGATGGTGCAGGGCTGCAGGCAGAGGGACAGATAGTGCAAGCAGGGACTTACATGGTATACACAGAGGATAGATGGTGCAGGGCTGTAGGCAGAGGGACAGATAGTGCAAGCAGACACAGACATGGTACACACAGAGGATAGATGGTGCAGGGATGCAGGCAGAGACACAAATACTACAAGCAGACACAGACATGGTACAATCAGAGGATAGATGGTGCACGGCTGCAGGCAGAGGGACAGATGATGCAGGTATAGAAAAGATGTTGCAGATAGAGGGTGAGATGGTTCAAGCAGAGACACAGATAGTGCAAGCAGACACAGACATGGTACACACAGAGGATAGGTGGTGCAGGGCTGCAGGCAGAGACACAGATTGTGCAAGCAGACACAGACATGGTACAATCAGAGGATAGATGGTGCAGGGCTGCTGGCAGAGAGACAGAAAGTGCAAGCAGACACAGACATGGTACACACAGAGGATAGATCGTGCAGGGCTGTAGGTAGAGACACAGATAGTGCAAGCAGATGCAGATATGGTACACACAGAGGATAGATGGTGCAAGGCTGCAGGCAGAGATACAGATAGTGCAAGCAGACACAGACATGGTACAATCAGAGGATAGATGGTGCAGGGCTGCAGGCAGAGGGACAGATGGTGCAGTCACAGAAAAGATGTTGCAGAGAGAGGGTGAGGTGGTTCAAACACAGACACAGATAGTGCAAGCAGACACAGTCATGGTATACACAGAGGATAGATGGTTCAGGGCTGCAGGCAGAGGGACAGATAGTGCCAGCAGACACAGACATGGTACACACAGAGGATAGATGGTGCAGGGCTGCAGGCAGAGACAGAAATACTGCAAGCAGACACAGACATGGTACAATCAGAGGATAGATGGTGCAGGGCTGCAGGCAGAGGGACAGATGGCGCAGTCACAGAAAAGATGTTGCAGAGAGAGGGTGAGATGGTTCAAGCAGAGACACAGATAGTGCAAGCAGTCACAGACATGGTACACACAGAGAATAGATGGTGTGGTGCTGCAGGCAGAGACACTGATAGTGCACGCAGACACAGACATGGTACAATCAGAGGATAGATGGTGCAGGGCTGCAGGCAGAGACACAGATAGTGCAAGCAGACACAGACATGGTACAATCAGAGGATAGATGGTGCAGGGCTGCAGGCATAGAGACGGATAGTGCAAGCAGACACAGACATGGTACACACAGAGGATAGATGGTGCAGGGCTGCAGGCAGAGGGACAGATGGTGCAGTCATAGAAAAGATGTTGCAGATAGAGGGTGAGATGGTTCAAGCAGAGACACAGATAGTGCAAGCAGACACAGATGTGGAAAAGTAAATTTTGCCATGTTCTGTGTCCCTACGAGTCCTCCATCATATGTTATCTGTGCATGATTAATATGCATATGTATTCCCTATGTTCGATTAATGACGCAATTACAGTTGTGTCCACCTCTAGTATGTCAGTTTCCAGTTCTCGTGAATACTACGAATATCAGGCCTATGTAAAGTTACGTTGCCACGTTTCTCAGTGTGCACGTTATTCCATTGTAAAGCCCCCGTTTCTAGGCCTCAAAAGGGCCTGGATACCAGATTTAGCTCCTGTCTCCTGAAGCCTCGCTGAGGAGCGATACAGCCCCCACCTGTATCCTCGACCCTTCACTTACTTCCTGCCTCGCAGTGCCCGGCTCAGCCTGGCTCTGCCTCTGAGTCTGCCAAGAGTATGTTATGATTCCAGTTATCAGTTCAGTCCTCCTTCTCTGCATTCCTAAGCTACTGAATCGCATCAATAGTTTCCGTCATTGTCTAGCCTTTACGTCTCCACGTTAGAGAAATACTGCATTTAATGGTCATTTAATATTCTTCATCACGCACTACATGTAGAATAATGCATGCTCCAGTCTTAGGGTCCGTTAGCCTCTCCCCTCCTGACTCTTAGTTCATATCAACATGTTCTCAAAACATCAGATATTAGATACTGTTTAGGTACATGTCGCCCTGACTCTCCAGACTTCAGTCTCTGCTCCTAGCACAGAGTTCGTAGCCCCAGCTTCTCCTAGTAACACGTCATTGCCAGTTTGCGCGCACCATTAGGTCAGAGGTCCCGGCTCCTTAGGTAGCCCCCTCCATGTCTCCGCCCCATTCATGACATATTCTGTTGCGTTTGCATCACATGTCTATGTATACGCCTCTGTTACACCTACTTTCACCCTTATCTTTCGCGACTGCTATTGACCACACCCACTGCTCCGCCTATCCTATGTACTGTAATGCAACTGTTTTAGTATATATGATCGTGTATTGTTATTAAAAGTCAGCGCGCTCATCCCAGATCCTGCCCCGGCAGCTGCCGGGCCCTGCCATCCTATTCCTGTGCAGGTTGTCCTGTTCCTGTCCTTATGCTGTATTAAACCTGCAAAACTCCTACTACCTCGAATCTTGACTCTTATTTATTGAGCTATCTGTTATTCATTTATGCATTCAAAAAGAGAGGTATTATTTATTTATTTACCACATAATGGCGCCCGAACAGGAACTTGCCCTTTCCCCACGCGCCGGTGAAGCCACGCCGGCCCCCTGACCCTCTGCAGCCGTGACGGAACCATACCGTGCACGTGCAGATATTTCTGCTTCAAGTATCCCTCAGGCCCACGGAGGAGACGGAGGTGGCGGTCCAGCATCCAGACGAGGCGGTGGAGGAACGCGGCGAGTCCCGACCAGAGCCCAAGCCGAGAGTCCAAGGTCCGAGGTATCCGGAGGCCCACCCGTAACAGAAGTCCGAAGTTCGTCCGTCCGGCGTCGAAGCAGTCCTGTCCAGTCCGAGGCCTTCCGTTCTTGCTGCCCGGTGAGTACCGTTGCTGGGGTAGTATCTAGACAGGGTCAATCTAATTGACTCTGGTCCGTGGGTTGGTGGTACACAGACCCACAAACGAAGTGTCCACTTCGGTGGATGCGGGTCCTGACGTGTCTCTGTATGAGACCGGTAAGTTTCGTACTGTTTCAGCAGTGCATCTAGTTTCCGTTCTAGTCAGTTCTGTTCTCGAGAAAATTCATGTATTCTGTTTTCCGTATTCCAGGTAGTATTCTGTTCGAACTGTTATTCTGAATGTTATTCATGTATTTTAATGTCGTGGTATGAGTGCGAAGTAATTATCGTGTTTATTGTGTATTGTGTTGTGTCCAGGTTATAGATCAGTCATGCCACTCTTTTCAAAACTGCGTCAGTTAAAAACCAGAAAAAGTCTGCTAGAAGCAGCAGTTCCTGTCCCTCCTAGGGACAGTCCAGGTCATTTTATGTATCAGAAGCATGGCATAAGCGCCATATTGTATCTAGATTTATGGGTAGAGTATACCAAGGTGTTAGAAGAAAAGTATAGATGGCCCGTATCGGGTACATGGGATGCCGAGTGCATCATGAGAGTAGAAGAAGCATTATGGAAAAAGAAAGCCAGACAGTCACAGAAAGATGCCATCGAGTTATGGCGCAAAGAATCTCATAAAAGAACCGAAAAAGAAATCAGAAAGTCAGAATTAAGTAGAGAATCCTTAGAACGAGCCCAAGAAAGGGAATTAATCGAGATAGGTGAACGAGTCAAAACCGAACAGTCAGACAGACAGAGGCATGCGCTTATTAAGGGTATGTATCCTCTTCTTGCCGAGGGCTTGCCAAAAGCGACCCCGGAGGCATCCAGTAATTTCCCGCCACCATTAGTTCCGACCAAGCTACGTCACAAACCAACCGCAGCTGATATTTTCATTTCGTCCTATTTGGACGACACAGTCCCAGAATATGCAAATCCCGCTCCGCCAGTCCCTGTAAATCAGGCACTTCCCGCTCCTCCAGACACCGGAGTACCTGTTACGGTACCCCCGGTCCAGCCCGCTATACAAGTCCAGCCTGCATTTCCATTTCCCACTCTGCCAGGACGAAGAGCATCAGTAGACGACTCTAGTTTAGGGGCCGCAGGGGGAGGTACTCCTCAAACCCCGCCGCCACACAAGCGTTTAACGTTAGCCGAATTACATGCACAAGCGTCACAGCGTACGCCCAGGCATCAGTCTGTTGCAGAAATAAGAAAAGCCCTTACCGAATGTGGCTATGATCCAGTCCCAGGCGAGGATAGTATGGTTTTATATTCATTACGCGTAAGAAAGGTGACCGAGTATCTAGTCACCCTACCAGATATGAAAGAAGATCTAGACAGAATATATCGTTTCATCCGTACCGGGAATGATCCAGAGAGTATTAGTGATGTCATGTGCCAAAGAAAAGCTGAAGTCCAGCTCATGCTATTAAAGTTTCTGATTAATTGTCTAATACGAGAACAAGATTATCCGACCAAAGATCAAGCCGAAATGAGAACCCTGACAAGGTGGAGTGATAATATAGCCGAGGGTAAGCACAGAACCATCAGTAGTATAGAGAGTATGTATAAGAAGATTCGTAAAGAAATAATAAGGATACACGAACAACGTAAAGCAGCACAAGTAAGCGAGAAAGAAAGTAACTCTGATACTGAAGAGGTTGAGGACGAGAATCCCGACAGAATAGCGTATGTAGGAAAATCTAGATTTCCAGATCGCCATTTGCGCCTAGAACACAAGTCAATTTTTCATCATCCAGCACCAGAACCAGGTTCTCTGGAACAAGTATTTCAAGCTACCGATCACATTCTGAAATCACGAATCGGTTATAGCGAGTTAAGTACCATGCATGAACAAGAACTAGTCCGATCAGCAGTCCGATGGATTACTGATTCTACCACTTTTCCAGACGAAATAGTGGCACAAATGTTTCTGAAATTGCCCCCAGCCGAGCAACGACTGGCGGGTATGTATATGATCCAGCACCTCATTACATTGTATGAGTGTCAACATTCTGATCCAGGTCCGTTACACGATGTCCTGAACGAGTTACTCCAGTACAAATGGAAAGGTTTAGGTACCGATTTAATTAGTGTCATTCTAGAACAGCGCCACAAATATAGAACGTTTTTGAACCCGCATTTTGTTCATGTCTCACCCCCAGAAAGTAAACCCTTTTACATAGACAGACAGAATCCGTTACGAGAAGTGCATCCAGTTAAGACAGACGGTGGTGAAATGCAACGAGTGTTTGTTTACACCCCGATCACAAAGATGGAACTCTTAGAGATGAAAAAGTTAATTCCCTGTCATGATAAAGATCCAGCAGGGTTCCACCGAGAATTAAAAGACATGCTCCGTATGGGAGAATACACGTATCCAGATATTATTAAAATGTTAAAAGTCCTGTTGCCCGCAGGGGTATATGAGAAACTCAAAGAAAAAGAATGGGAGGTGGGAGAGAAAAAGATCGATTGGGCAGTCCTAGAAGCTGAAGACAAGGCACGAGTACCAGGTACCGGTCTTGGAGATAAATGTAAAGAATTACCTGAACTGTTAATACAAGTTTTGCCTAGGTTATTGACAACTAGAAAAGAAGACTGGGATGCAATCTCAGCCTGTAAACAGAAACAAGACGAAGATATTAGTGATTATTATTCTAGATTCGAGAAATGTTTTAGTATCAACAGTGGCCTCAAGACAAGTAGTGAGTCATACCCTCATCTTTTTGTTACTAAATTAGTCGAGAATTCAAGCCCACAAATTAAGAATCGAGTTTTGAAAGTCGAAAGTACCTGGCAAGCTAATACCCCGTCCCAGATGATACAGATGCTTCAATATCACCAGAATAGAATCAGAGAAGAGCAAGAACACGAAAGGAAACGTATGAAAGACACGAAAATGAAAGTACTAGTTGCACAATCCGTTCCTCAAGACAGTCAGAAGAGGGGTCCGAATCAAGCCAGTCATCCTGCAGCTCCCGTTAAAGGGAACTGCAATTATTGTAAACAGCCAGGTCATTTTATAAACGAGTGTGCAGTTCTGAAACACAACATAGCTACCGGTAAGACTAAAGAAAGACCACGTCCGCTGAGACAAGAACAAGTTACACAGATACCTCAGTCACAAAATGCACCACAGACAGTTACAGCACCGCAGCCTATCGCTGCAACACAGCATGTTACACAGCAGATGTACCAGTATGCACAGTCCGAGTATCCAGAGTATCAGCCATATTCATGAAACAGCCTAGAGAGGGAGGTAGGCTTGCCTCTCATCGAGATACCTGTAGATCAAGAAGGTCCCTATGTTCATAGTCAAGTATTAGGGAAAGACAGAAAGTTTTTGATTGATACAGGGGCAAGTAGGACCACCATCAGTCACGCCGAAGTTCCAGGGGCTCCGCTCTCAGGCTCTAGAAATGTTTCCCTTGGATTTTCAGGAAAACCTATTGTAAATGAAATATCAAAGCCAGTTACTCTAGAAGTAGGTCCATTGTCCCGCACTACTGATCTGTTACTTACTAAGTCATGTCCAGAAAATCTATTAGGCATTAAAACACTGAAAGAGTTAGGTGCAGTTATATGCTGTTCCCCCGAGGGAATACGATTGTTCCTACGTGACTTCAAGGGTCACTATGTATTACGAGATTTTGATCCAAGATTGTCTAATGTTCCGCAGCATCTATGGGCGCAAGGTCCAACTGATGTTGGTTTTATGCAAATCACACCCCATCGTGTGACTCTCAAGCCAGGTGTAGTCCTGCCACGAATCAGACAGTACAGATTGCCACCTGAGGCTGTAGCAGCCTTATCCAAAATTATTGACGAGCTCATGGCTCAAGGAGTAGTTGTAGAAACTGACTCCAATGTATGCAATTCTCCGATCATTCCTGTCATGAAACGTACTGACCCAAATGCACCTCCAGTATATCGATTAGTGATTGATCTCCGAGAACTTAATAAATGTATTATTCCCCAGTACCCAGTTGTCCCAGATATCTCTTCCCTATTGACAGCCATTGATTCAGAAGCCTCATTTTTTACTGTCATAGACCTCAAGAACGCATTTTTCAGTGTCCCCATTCATCCAGACAGCCAGTTTCTTTTCGGATTTTGTTTAAATGGAAGGAGCTATATGTTCACACGCGCTCCTCAAGGTTTCACAGAAAGTCCTAGTATTTACAGTCAAGCACTCAAGAGACAACTAGACAACATTCACATGCCAACTGACACTGCCCTGCTCCAGTATGTCGATGATCTACTGATCACAGCCCGTTCTGAATGTGCTTGCGAGCGAGCATCCCTTACAGTCTTGTATTTCCTAGCCGAGATGGGGCACAAGGTGTCCCCTTCGAAGCTTCAATTCTGTGTCCAGCAAGTGGTCTACTTAGGACACTTACTGTCCAAGAGGGGTAGGCAGTTGACACCAGACCGTATCCAGTTGATAGCGAGTCTTCCTCAGCCCAAGACCCAGAAGGAGGTACGTGCTTTTATTGGCCTCACTTCTTACTGCAGACAATGGATTCCTCAGTATGCATTTCTAGCCAAGCCACTGATACAGTTAACGACACAGGAGGCAGCCGTATCGACTGTCCTCCCTTGGACATCTGAACATACACTTAGTTTCAATGAGTTAAAGAAAGCCCTATGCCAAGCTCCAGTTCTAGCAACACCGAACTACAGTAAGCCTTTTACACTTTTCGTCACTGAACGCGAAGGTACAGCATTATCTGTTCTCACACAAGATCAAGCAGGACAATACAAGCCCTGTGCTTATTTTTCGAGCACATTAGATCCTGTAGCCCAGGCTCTGCCTGCGTGCCTCAAGTCAGTTGCAGCCACAGCACTAGCTATCAGACAAAGTGATTCCATAGTATTAGGACACTCCCTGACAGTACAAGTTCCACACTCCGTGGAAGTTCTTTTAAACCGAACACAAACTCAGCATTTGACAATTGCACGTTTAACAGGTTATGAATTGACACTGTTCCAGCCACACATAGAAATCAGACGCTGCAATGTTTTAAATCCTGCTACACTATTACCATCAGTTACTTCGAATTCTGCCACACACGACTGTGTGGAAATAGTTAACATCATGACAAAGCCAAGACAAGATCTGACAGATATTCCATTACCAGATCCAGACCTGACACTTTATGTGGATGGTTCATGTATGAGAACAAGTACAGGAGAACTAGTCGCCGCGTATGCAGTGACTACCGACACCGACGTTATAGAGACACACCGTATTGACACCCTGTCTGCTCAAGCAGCAGAGCTAGTTGCTCTGACACAAGCCTGTATACACGCCAAGAACCTGAAAGTTAATGTTTACACAGATTCACGCTACGCATTTGGAGTCGTACACGACTTTGGAGTGCTCTGGCAGGAGAGAGGTTTCATGACTTCTCATGGAACCAAGATTCAGCATGGTCTCCTTATTCAGGCTCTGTTAGATGCCATACACTTACCGTCATCCATTGCTATCATGAAATGCAAAGCACATACGAAAGTTACTGACACTATTTCCCAAGGTAATGATCTAGCAGATCGCACAGCCAAGCTTACAGCTCAGACACCAGACATTCCAGTAAATAAGACACCGACATACACTCCAGATCCAACTACCTGTATGACAGTTAAGGACCCTACACAAGATGTCATAGATATCCAGTTACATGCTACTCCCGACGAAATCAAGAAATGGTCCGAACAAGGAGGGGTCCAGACAGATCAAGGATGGTTAACGAAGGGTAGAGCCACATGGTTTCTCCCCGACTCTATGGTTCAAGTCATCATTAATACCACACATAGTCCAGCACATTTAGGAGAAAAAGCCATGTTAGACAGTATCCAGAATATCTGGTTCAACAAGCATTTACGAGCTGCAGCCAAGCAGAAAGTCCGTACCTGTATGATATGTTGCCAGTTTAATCCAGGTAAAAGTGTCCCGGTGGAACAAGGTGGTTTCCAGCCCCCTGACCACCCTTTTGAAGTCCTCCAGATGGATTACATTCAGATGGAGCGATGTCGAGGTTTCAAGTATGTCCTTGTAGTTGTATGCGCTTTGTCCAGGTGGACGGAGGCATATCCAGTCCCAGATTACACAGCCGCGACCACTGCCAAGCAGTTGGTTCGTGAGTTCTTCCCCCGTTACGGACTCCCTAGAGTCGTATATTCTGACAACGGCCAGCCATTCTCATCTGAACTCATGAAGCACGTTTCCCTATTGTTAGGGTACCAGTGGAAGTTCCATTGTGTACGCCATCCAGAAGCAGCCGGTCTCGTAGAGAGACATAATCAGACTTTGAAAATCCGTATTGCAAAAGTTTGTCAAGAGAAAGGTGTAGACTGGCTAGTAGCTCTGCCAGTTGCTCTGTTTTACATGCGCATGGTCGCACATTCCAGATCAGGTCTGTCCCCGTACGAGGTCGTATTCGGCCGCCCCCCAAATATGTGGGGTACACCTAGACCCCGAAGTATTACCGATGTTTCAAGTAATATGCTGACAGATTACCTAGCTTCCTTGATGTCTGCCCTCAACTCTTGTCGTTCACAGGTTGCTGCCGCATTTCCAGACAATACCGAGGTGGCACCGCATGAAATCGTTCCTGGATCCATGGTTCTTGTCCGGAATTTCGATCGCTCAAGTCCGCTGGAGCCTCGCTGGAAGGAGCCCCGACAGGTCCTCCTCGCCACCCGTACAGCCGTGAAGTTGGAGGGACGCAAAGGCTGGGTGCATCTTTCGCATATAAAGAAATTTTATGGATTGAAGCCAATCTCAAAGAACATTTCCGAGAATTTTAAGGACTGCCAAAGTACTATTCTTAAGGACTGTCCCGCAAAGAACAATGATACTGAACCCTCCCTGTTAGAGAAAACTCCGCAACAGGAGTATAAACTCAAGTTAAGGTCTAGTAAAATAAGTCAGCCAGTTTGATTGTCTAAGTCCTCCCCTAGGTGAAACGGTTAGACTGTTTCTGACATGTATAAAATAGACCCCCATAGTGAGAGAGTTAGTCAAAACTCAATCCGATGTATCGTTTTTCTATGTTTCGTTTTATTTCTCAGTGTTATGATTTCCTGCACCAGTTATGCATTTTACCTGTATTTTCCAGTTTCTCATGTAAATAAGTCTGCCAATGCTACAGTAGAGCACACGTTTAGTGATCTACCTCCTCATGAACTCTCTTACCGCCTCGCTATGCGTAATAATTCTTTCATCCGCATGTTACATTATTCACACCAGACCAGCAATGCCACTAATTGTTGGGTGTGTGGTCGACTCCCCCCTTTCCAGACACCGAAGGGAGTTCTGCCACTCTTTCCTTATCCATTTTCACATAATGGTTCGTGTGGAGCATGGTCCACGTTAACGTCATCCTCAACAGATATGTCTTTTCTTAACAGTACATGTTTCCCAGACAAGCAAGGTCTTCCCCACAGAACAGGGTTAGATCTAGAAAACGAAGTTTACAATTTAGGTAATTATTCTTCGAATTTCATGGTCCTGAATGTTCAGTCTGATTCCACTCCAGACTTACCTGCTATTTCAGTACTACCAGTCAAAGGCGAATTATGTGTCCGAAATAATGGTTCCGTACATGTAGGACATAGCGATTGTACTACTATTGTCAAATATAGTGACAGTGGGAAATCTATTTTCAAAGCTTCACGCCATTCTTATTTTAGTTGTGGTCAGACTGCATATGTTTGTCTGCCCCTCGATTGGGAGGGAACCTGTTACATTGCCTTCCTACTGCCACCAGTTTTTCTAGCCCCATCTGATTATCATAGAAACACACATCTAGTACACATTAGACATAGAAGGGAGATCGAGTCCCCAATTGTCGATTATACTGAAACTGCTCTAGAACAGTATACAGATTTCAATAGAGGTTTCTTCTTCTTTATAGGACCTATCCAGAATAGTAAACTAATTCGTAGGTTAACCAGAACCCTTGAAGCTGTAGTCAATGAGACTGCCTCTGCTCTAGGTAACTTAACCGAAGAGCAATCTGCTATGAGATTTGTCGTTTTACAGAATCGTCTCGTCCTTGACGTCATATTGGCCGATAGGGGCGGGGCCTGTAGAGTCATCGGATCTAGTTGCTGCATTTTCATTCCAAATAACGCGCCGTCTGTTTATTCAGCTATAACCAGACTCCATAAAATTGCCCATCTGTTACACCAAGATCCAGGCACCTGGACATGGTCCGGTTGGTTCTGGAATATAATTTCCGCCTGGGGATGGAAAGTCTTGTCCTTTCTAGGTATTGCAGTAGCGATCATATTCAGCTGCTGCCTCTGTATACAATGTGGCCCTGCGATTTGCGGCATTTGTGCTACCTCTTGTATTCCTAGTCCCAAGCCCCGTTCTAAATCCCGTTCCAGGATAATTCGAGACGAGCAAATGATACTGTATGAAATGATAGGTGGTATCATGAATATTGATGTTTCCTGAAGGAAACGTAGTGACAAGGAGGGAATGTGGAAAAGTAAATTTTGCCATGTTCTGTGTCCCTACGAGTCCTCCATCATATGTTATCTGTGCATGATTAATATGCATATGTATTCCCTATGTTCGATTAATGACGCAATTACAGTTGTGTCCACCTCTAGTATGTCAGTTTCCAGTTCTCGTGAATACTACGAATATCAGGCCTATGTAAAGTTACGTTGCCACGTTTCTCAGTGTGCACGTTATTCCATTGTAAAGTCCCCGTTTCTAGGCCTCAAAAGGGCCTGGATACCAGATTTAGCTCCTGTCTCCTGAAGCCTCGCTGAGGAGCGATACAGCCCCCACCTGTATCCTCGACCCTTCACTTACTTCCTGCCTCGCAGTGCCCGGCTCAGCCTGGCTCTGCCTCTGAGTCTGCCAAGAGTATGTTATGATTCCAGTTATCAGTTCAGTCCTCCTTCTCTGCATTCCTAAGCTACTGAATCGCATCAATAGTTTCCGTCATTGTCTAGCCTTTACGTCTCCACGTTAGAGAAATACTGCATTTAATGGTCATTTAATATTCTTCATCACGCACTACATGTAGAATAATGCATGCTCCAGTCTTAGAGTCCGTTAGCCTCTCCCCTCCTGACTCTTAGTTCATATCAACATGTTCTCAAAACATCAGATATTAGATACTGTTTAGGTACATGTCGCCCTGACTCTCCAGACTTCAGTCTCTGCTCCTAGCACAGAGTTCGTAGCCCCAGCTTCTCCTAGTAACACGTCATTGCCAGTTTGCGCGCACCATTAGGTCAGAGGTCCCGGCTCCTTAGGTAGCCCCCTCCATGTCTCCGCCCCATTCATGACATATTCTGTTGCGTTTGCATCACATGTCTATGTATACGCCTCTGTTACACCTACTTTCACCCTTATCTTTCGCGACTGCTATTGACCACACCCACTGCTCCGCCTATCCTATGTACTGTAATGCAACTGTTTTAGTATATATGATCGTGTATTGTTATTAAAAGTCAGCGCGCTCATCCCAGATCCTGCCCCGGCAGCTGCCGGGCCCTGCCATCCTATTCCTGTGCAGGTTGTCCTGTTCCTGTCCTTATGCTGTATTAAACCTGCAAAACTCCTACTACCTCGAATCTTGACTCTTATTTATTGAGCTATCTGTTATTCATTTATGCATTCAAAAAGAGAGGTATTATTTATTTATTTACCACACAGACATGGTACACACAGAGGATAGATGGTGCAGGGCTGCAGGCAGAGGGTCAGATAGTACAAGCAGACACAGACATGGTACACACAGAGGATAGATGGTGCAGGGCTGCAGGCAGAGACACAGATAGTGCAAGCAGACACCGACATGGTACAATCAGAGGATAGATGGTGCAGGGCTGCAGGCAGAGGGTCAGATGGTGCAGTCACAGAAAAGATGTTGCAGAGAGAGGGTGAGATGGTTCAAGCAGAGACACATATAGTGCAAGCAGACACAGACATGGTACACACAAAAGATAGATGGTGCAGGGCTGCAGGCAGAGGGACAGATAGTGCAAGCAGAGACTTACATGGTATACACAGAGGATAGATGGTGCAGGGCTGTAGGCAGAGGGACAGATAGTGCAAGCAGACACAGACATGGTACACCCAGAGGATAGATGGTGCAGAGCTGCAGGCAGAGACACAAATACTACAAGCAGACACAGACATGGTACAATCAGAGGATAGATGGTGCAGGGCTGCAGGCAGAGGGACAGATGGTGCAGGTATAGAAAAGATGTTGCAGATAGAGGGTGAGATGGTTCAAGCAGAGACACAGATAGTGCAAGCAGACACAGACATGGTACACACAGAGGATAGGTGGTGCAGGGCTGCAGGCAGAGACACAGATAGTACAATCAGACACAGACATGGTACACACAGAGGATAGATGGTGCAGGGCTGCAGGCAAAGGGACAGATAGTGCAAGCAGACTTAGACATGGTACACACAGAGGATAGATGGTGTAGGGCTGCAGGCAGAGACACAGATAGTGCAAGCAGACACAGACATGGTACAATCAGAGGATAGATGGTGCAGGGCTGCAGGCAGAGAGACAGATAGTGCAAGCAGACACAGACATGGTACACACAGAGGATAGATCGTGCAGGGCTGTAGGTAGAGACACAGATAGTTAAAGCAGACACAGACATGGTACACACAGAGGATAGATGGTGTAGGGCTGCAGGCACAGGGACAGATAGTGCCAGCAGATACCGATATGGTACACACAGAGGATAGATGGTGCAGGGTTGCAGGCAGAGATACAGATAGTGCAAGCAGACACAGACATGGTACAATCAGAGGATAGATGGTGCAGGGCTGCAGGCAGAGGGACAGATGGTGCTGTCACAGAAAAGATGTTGCAGAGAGAGGGTGAGGTGGTTCAAGCACAGACACAGATAGTGCAAGCAGACACAGGCATGGTATACACAGAGGATAGATGGTGCAGGGCTACAGGCAGAGAGACAGATAATGCAAGCAGACACAGACATGGTACACACAGAGGATAGATGGTGCAGGGCTATAGGTAGAGACACATATAGTGCAAGCAGACACAGACATGGTACACACAGAGGATAGATGGTACAGGGCTGCAGGCAGAGATACAGATAGTGCAAGCAGACCCAGATGTGGTACAATCAGAGGATAGATGGTGCAGGGCTGCAGGCAGAGGGACAGATGGTGCAGTAACAGAAAATATGTTGCAGAGAGAGGATGAGATGGTTCAAGCACAGACACAAATAGTGCAAGCAGACACAGACATGGTACACACAGAGGATAGATGGTGCAGAGCTGCAGGCAGAGACACAGATAGTGCAAGCAGACACAGACATGGTACAATCAGAGGATAGATGGTGCAGGGCTGCAGGCAGTGGGACAGATGGTGCAGTCACAGAAAAGATGTTGCAGAGAGAGGGTGAGATGGTTCAAGCAGAGACACAGATAGTGCAAGCAGATACAGACATGGTACACACAAAGGATAGATGGTGTAGGGCTGCAGGCAGAGGGACAGATAGTGCAAGCAGAGACTTACATGGTATACACAGAGGATAGATGGTGCAGGGCTGTAGGCAGAGGGACAGATAGTGCAAGCAGACACAGATATGGTACACACAGAGGATAGATGGTGCAGGGCTGCAGGCAGAGACACAGATACTGCAAGCAGACACAGACATGGTACAATCAGAGGATAGATGGTGCAGGGCTGCAGGCAGAGGGACAGATGGTGCAGTCACAGAAAAGATGTTGCAGAGAGAGGGTGAGATGGTTCAAGCAGAGATACATATAGTGCAAGCAGACACAGACATGGTACACACAAAGGATAGATGGTGCAGGGCTGCAGGCAGAGGGACAGATAGTGCAAGCAGAGACTTACATGGTATACACAGAGGATAGATGGTGCAGGGCTGTAGGCAGAGGGACAGATAGTGCAAGCAGACACAGACATGGTACACCCAGAGGATAGATGGTGCAGAGCTGCAGGCAGAGACACAAATACTACAAGCAGACACAGACATGGTACAATCAGAGGATAGATGGTGCAGGGCTGCAGGCAGAGGGACAGATGGTGCAGGTATAGAAAAGATGTTGCAGATAGAGGGTGAGATGGTTCAAGCAGAGACACAGATAGTGCAAGCAGACACAGACATGGTACACACAGAGGATAGGTGGTGCAGGGCTGCAGGCAGAGACACAGATAGTACAATCAGACACAGACATGGTACTCACAGAGGATAGATGGTGCAGGGCTGCAGGCAGAGGGACAGATAGTGCAAGCAGGGACTTACATGGTATACACAGAGGATAGATGGTGCAGGGCTGTAGGCAGAGGGATAGATAGTGCAAGCAGACACAGACATGGTACACACAGAGGATAGATGGTGCAGGGATGCAGGCAGAGACACAAATACTACAAGCAGACACAGACATGGTACAATCAGAGGATAGATGGTGCAGGGCTGCAGGCAGAGGGACAGATGATGCAGGTATAGAAAAGATGTTGCAGATAGAGGGTGAGATGGTTCAAGCAGAGACACAGATAGTGCAAGCAGACACAGACATGGTACACACAGAGGATAGGTGGTGCAGGGCTGCAGGCAGAGACACAGATAGTGCAATCAGACACAGACATGGTATACACAGAGGATAGATGGTGCAGGGCTGCAGGCAGAGACACAGATTGTGCAAGCAGACACATACATGGTACAATCAGAGGATAGATGGTGCAGGGCTGCTGGCAGAGAGACAGAAAGTGCAAGCAGACACAGACATGGTACACACAGAGGATAGATCGTGCAGGGCTGTAGGTAGAGACACAGATAGTGCAAGCAGATGCAGATATGGTACACACAGAGGATAGATGGTGCAAGGCTGCAGGCAGAGATACAGATAGTGCAAGCAGACACAGACATGGTACAATCAGAGGATAGATGGTGCAGGGCTGCAGGCAGAGGGACAGATGGTGCAGTCACAGAAAAGATGTTGCAGAGAGAGGGTGAGGTGGTTCAAGCACAGACACAGATAGTGCAAGCAGACACAGTCATGGTATACACAGAGGATAGATGGTTCAGGGCTGCAGGCAGAGGGACAGATAGTGCAAGCAGACACAGACATGGTACACACAGAGGATAGATGGTGCAGGGCTGCAGGCAGAGACACAAATACTGCAAGCAGACACAGACATGGTACAATCAGAGGATAGATGGTGCAGGGCTGCAGGCAGAGGGACAGATGGCGCAGTCACAGAAAAGATGTTGCAGAGAGAGGGTGAGATGGTTCAAGCAGAGACACAGATAGTGCAAGCAGTCACAGACATGGTACACACAGAAAATAGATGGTATGGTGCTGCAGGCAGAGACACAGATAGTGCACGCAGACACAGACATGGTACAATCAGAGGATAGATGGTGCAGGGCTCCAGGCAGAGACACAGATAGTGCAAGCAGACACAGACATGGCACAATCAGAGGATAGATGGTGCAGGGCTGCAGGCATAGAGACGGATAGTGCAAGCAGACACAGACATGGTACACACAGAGGATAGATGGTGCAGGGCTGCAGGCAGAGACACACATACTGCAAGCAGACACAGGCATGGTACAATCAGAGGATATATGGTGCAGGGCTTCAGGCAGAGGGACAGATGGTGCAGTCATAGAAAAGATGTTGCAGATAGAGGGTGAGATGGTTCAAGCAAAGACACAGATAGTGCAAGCAGACACAGACATGGTACATACAGAGGATACATGGTGCAGGGCTGCAGGTAGAGGGACAGATAGTGCAAGCAGACACAGACATGGTACACACAGAGGATAGATGGTGCAGGGCTGCAGGCAGAGACACAGATAGTGCAAGCAGACACCGACATGGTACAATCAGAGGATAGATGGTGCAGGGCTGCAGGCAGAGGGACAGATGGTGCAGTCACAGAAAAGATGTTGCAGAGAGAGGGTGAGATGGTTCAAGCAGAGACACATATAGTGCAAGCAGACACAGACATGGTACACACAAAGGATAGATTGTGCAGGGCTGCAGGCAGAGGGACAGATAGTACAATCAGAGACTTACATGGTATACACAGAGGATAGATGGTGCAGGGCTGCAGGCAGAGGGACAGATAGTGCAAGCAGACACAGACATGGTACACACAGAGGATAGATGGTGTAGGGCTGCAGGCAGAGACACAGATAGTGCAAGCAGACACAGACATGGTACAATCAGAGGATAGATGGTGCAGGGCTGCAGGCAGAGAGACAGATAGTGCAAGCAGACACAGACATGGCACACACAGAGGATAGATCGTGCAGGGCTGTAGGTAGAGACACAGATAGTTCAAGCTGACACAGACATGGTACACACAGAGGATAGATGGTGTAGGGCTGCAGGCACAGGGACAGATAGTACCAGCAGATACAGATATGGTACACACAGAGGATAGATGGTGCAGGGTTGCAGGCAGAGATACAGATAGTGCAAGCAGACACAGACATGGTACAATCAGAGGATAGATGGTGCAGGGCTGCAGGCAGAGGGACAGATGGTGCTGTCACAGAAAAGATGTTGCAGAGAGAGGGTGAGGTGGTTCAAGCACAGACACAGATAGTGCAAGCAGACACAGGCATGGTATACACAGAGGATAGATGGTGCAGGGCTGCAGGCAGAGAGACAGATAATGCAAGCAGACACAGACATGGTACACACAGAGGATAGATGGTGCAGGGCTATAGGTAGAGACACATATAGTGCAAGCAGACACAGACATGGTACACAGAGAGGATAGATGGTGCAGGGCTGCAGGCAGAGATACAGATAGTGCAAGCAGACCCAGATGTGGTACAATCAGAGGATAGATGGTGCAGGGCTGCAGGCAGAGAGACAGATGGTGCAGTAACTGAAAATATGTTGCAGAGAGAGGATGAGATGGTTCAAGCACAGACACAAATAGTGCAAGCAGACACAGACATGGTACACACAGAGGATAGATGGTGCAGAGCTGCAGGCAGAGACACAGATAGTGCAAGCAGACACAGACATGGTACAATCAGAGGATAGATGGTGCAGGGCTGCAGGCAGAGGGACAGATGGTGCAGTCACAGAAAAGATGTTGCAGAGAGAGGGTGAGATGGTTCAAGCAGAGACACAGATAGTGCAAGCAGACACAGACATGGTACACACAAAGGATAGATGGTGCAGGGATGCAGGCCGAGGGACAGATAGTGCAAGCAGAGACTTACATGGTATACACAGAGGATAGATGGTGCAGGGCTGGAGGCAGAGGGACAGATAGTGCAAGCAGACACAGATATTGTACACACAGAGGATAGATGGTGCAGGGCTGCAGGCAGAGACACAGATACTGCAAGCAGACACAGACATGGTACAATCAGAGGATAGATGGTGCAGGGCTGCAGGCAGAGGGACAGATGGTGCAGTCACAGAAAAGATGTTGCAGAGAGAGGGTGAGATGGTTCAAGCAGAGACACATATAGTGCAAGCAGACACAGACATGGTACACACAAAGGATAGATGGTGCAGGGCTGCAGGCAGAGGGACAGATAGTGCAAGCAGAGACTTACATGGTATACACAGAGGATAGATGGTGCAGGGCTGTAGGCAGAGGGACAGATAGTGCAAGCAGACACAGACATGGTACACCCAGAGGATAGATGGTGCAGAGCTGCAGGCAGAGACACAAATACTACAAGCAGACACAGACATGGTACAATCAGAGGATAGATGGTGCAGGGCTGCAGGCAGAGGGACAGATGGTGCAGGTATAGAAAAGATGTTGCAGATAGAGGGTGAGATGGTTCAAGCAGAGACACAGATAGTGCAAGCAGACACAGACATGGTACACACAGAGGATAGGTGGTGCAGGGCTGCAGGCAGAGACACAGATAGTACAATCAGACACAGACATGGTACACACAGAGGATAGATGGTGCAGGGCTGCAGGCAGAGGGACAGATAGTGCAAGCAGACACAGACATGGTACACACAGAGGATAGATGGTGTAGGGCTGCAGGCAGAGACACAGATAGTGCAAGCAGACACAGACATGGTACAATCAGAGGATAGATGGTGCAGGGCTGCAGGCAGAGAGACAGATAGTGCAAGCAGACACAGACATGGTACACACAGAGGATAGATTGTGCAGGGCTGTAGGTAGAGACACAGATAGTTCAAGCAGACACAGACATGGTACACACAGAGGATAGATGGTGTAGGGCTGCATGCACAGGGACAGATAGTGCCAGCAGATACAGATATGGTACACACAGAGGATAGATGGTGCAGGGTTGCAGGCAGAGATACAGATAGTGCAAGCAGACACAGACATGGTACAATCAGAGGATAGATGGTGCAGGGCTGCAGGCAGAGGGACAGATGGTGCTGTCACAGAAAAGATGTTGCAGAGAGAGGGTGAGGTGGTTCAAGCACAGACACAGATAGTGCAAGCAGACACAGGCATGGTATACACAGAGGATAGATGGTTCAGGGCTGCAGGCAGAGGGACAGATAGTGCAAGCAGACACAGACATGGTACACACAGAGGATAGATGATGCAGGGCTGCAGGCAGAGACACAGATACTGCAAGCAGACACAGACATGGTACAATCAGAGGATAGATGGGGCAGGGCTGCAGGCAGAGGGACAGATGGTGCAGTCACAGACAAGATGTTGCAGAGAGAGGGTGAGATGGTTTAAGCAGAGACACAGATAGTGCAAGCAGACACAGACATGGTACACACAGAGGATAGATGGTGCAGGGCTTCAGGCAGAGACACAGATAGCGCAAGCATACACAGACGTGGTACAAGCAGAGGATAGATGGTGCAGGGCTGCAGGCAGAGGGACAGATGGTGCAGTAACAGAAAAGATGGTGCAGAGAGAGGGTGAGATGGTTCAAACGGAGACACAGATAGTGCAAGATGACACAGACATGGTGTGAGACTACAGGCAGAGAAGGAACAGATTTAACATGGTAGTGCTGTGTAATACACACCAGCAGGCATATCTTAATAGGCCTGTGCAGATGCACATGAGAGGGTGCAGGCAGTGGGAGAGGGTTGGTGCTGACAGAAAATGAGATTATGCAGGCAGAGAGTAAACTGGTACAATCAGATTATAGATGGTGCAGGGCTGCAGGCAGAGGGACAGATGGTGCTGTCACAGAATAGATGTTGCAGAGAGAGGGTGAGATGGTTCAAGCACAGACACAGATAGTGCAAGCTGACACAGACATTGTATACACAGAGGATAGATGGTGCAGGGCTGCAGGCAGAGAGACAGATAGTGCAAGCAGACACAGACATGGTACACACAGAGGATAGATGGTGCAGGGCTATAGGTAGAGACACAGATAGTGCAAGCAGACACAGACATGGTACACACAGAGGATAGATGGTGCAGGGCTGTAGGTAGAGACACAGATAGTGCAAGCCGATACAGATATGGTACACACAGAGGGTAGATGGTGCAGGGCTGCAGGCAGAGATACAGATAAAGCAAGCAGACCCAGACGTGGTACAATCAGAGGATAGATGGTGCAGGGCTGCAGGCAGAGGGACAGATGGTGCAGTAACAGAAAATATGTTGCAGAGAGAGGATGAGATGGTTCAAGCACAGACACAAATAGTGCAAGCAGACACAGACATGGTACACACAGAGGATAGATGGTGCAGAGCTGCAGGCAGAGACACAGATAGTGCAAGCAGACACAGACATGGTACACAAAGAGGATAGATGGTGCAGGGCTGCAGGCAGAGGGACAGCTAGTGCAAGCAGACACAGACATGGTACACACAGAGGATAGATGGTGCAGGGCTGCAGGCAGAGACACAGATACTGCAAGCAGATACAGACATGGTACAATCAGAGGATAGATGGTGCAGGGCTGCAGGCAGAGGGACAGATGGTGCAGTCACAGAAAAGATGTTGCAGAGAGAGGGTGAGATGGTTCAAGCTGAGACACAGATAGTGCAAGCAGACACAGACATGGTACTCACAGAGGATAGATGGTGCAGGGCTGCAGGCAGAGGGACAGATAGTGCAAGCAGAGACTTACATGGTATACACAGAGGATAGATGGTGCAGGGCTGTAGGCAGAGGGACAGATAGTGCAAGCAGACACAGACATGGTACACACAGAGTATAGATGGTGCAGGGATGCAGGCAGAGACACACATACTACAAGCAGACACAGACATGGTACAATCAGAGGATAGATGGTGCAGGGCTGCAGGCAGAGGGACAGATGATGCAGGTATAGAAAAGATGTTGCAGATAGAGGGTGAGATGGTTCAAGCAGAGACACAGATAATGCAAGCAGACACAGACATGGTACACACAGAGGATAGGTGGTGCAGGGCTGCAGGCAGAGACACAGATAGTGCAATCAGACACAGACATGGTATACACAGAGGATAGATGGTGCAGGGCTGCAGGCAGAGACACAGATAGTGCAAGCAGACACAGACATGGTACAATCAGAGGATAGATGGGGCAGGGCTGCAGGCAGAGAGACAGAAAGTGCAAGCAGACACAGACATGGTACACACAGAGGATAGATCGTGCAGGGCTGTAGGTAGAGACACAGATAGTGCAAGCCGATACAGATATGGTACACACAGAGGATAGATGGTGCAGGGCTGCAGGCAGAGATACAGATAGTGCAAGCAGACACAGACATGGTACAATCAGAGGGAAGATGGTGCAGGGCTGCAGGCAGAGGGACAGATGGTGCAGTCACAGAAAAGAAGTTGCAGAGAGAGGATGAGGTGGTTCAAGCACAGACACAGATAGTGAAAGCAGACACAGTCATGGTATACACAGAGGATAGATGGTTCAGGGCTGCAGGCAGAGGGACAGATAGTGCAAGCAGACACAGACATGGTACACACAGAGGATAGATGGTGCAGGGCTGCAGGCAGAGACACAGATACTGCAAGCAGAGACATACATGGTACAGTCAGAGGATAGATGGTGCAGGGCTGCAGGCAGAGGGACAGATAGTGCCAGCAGATACAGATATGGTACACACAGAGGATAGATGGTGCTGGGTTGCAGGCAGAGATACAGATAGTGCAAGCAGACACAGACATGGTACAATCAGAGGATAGATGGTGCAGGGCTGCAGGCAGAGGGACAGATGGTGCAGTCACAGAAAAGATGTTGCAGAGAGAGGGTGAGGTGGTTCAAGCACAGACACAGATAGTGCAAGCAGACACAGTCATGGTATACACAGAGGATAGATGGTTCAGGACTGCAGGCAGAGGGACAGATAGTGCAAGCAGACACAGACATGGTACACACAGAGGATAGATGGTGCAGGGCTGCAGGCAGAGACACAGATACTGCAAGCAGAGACAGACATGGTACAGTCAGAGGATAGATGGTGCAGGGCTGCAGGCAGAGGGACAGATAGTGCCAGCAGATATAGATATGGTACACACAGAGGATAGATGGTGCAGGGTTGCAGGCAGAGATACAGATAGTGCAAGCAGACACAGACATGGTACAATCAGAGGATAGATGGTGCAGGGCTGCAGGCAGAGGGACAGATGGTGCAGTCACAGAAAAGATGTTGCAGAGAGAGGGTGAGGTGGTTCAAGCACAGACACAGATAGTGCAAGCAGACACAGGCATGGTATAAGCAGAGGATAGATGGTTCAGGGCTGCAGGCAGAGGGACAGATAGTGCAAGCAGACACAGACATGGTACATATAGAGGATAGATGATGCAGGGCTGCAGGCAGAGACACAGATACTGCAAGCAGACACAGACATGGTACAATCAGAGGATAGATGGGGCAGGGCTGCAGGCAGAGGGACAGATGGTGCAGTCACAGAAAAGATGTTGCAGAGAGAGGGTGAGATGGTTTAAGCAGAGACACAGATAGTGCAAGCAGACACAGACATGGTACACACAGAGAATAGACGGTGCAGGGCTGCAGGCAGAGACACAGATAGTGCAAGCAGACACAGACATGGTACAATCGGAGGATAGATGGTGCAGGGCTGCAGGCAGAGACACAGATAGCGCAAGCAGACACAGACATGGTACAATCAGAGGATAGATGGTGCAGGGCTGCAGGCATAGAGACGGATAGTGCAAGCAGACACAGACATGGTACACACAGAGGATAGATGGTGCAGGGCTTCAGGCAGAAACACAGATAGCGCAAGCCTACACAGACGTGGTACAAGCAGAGGATAGATGGTGCAGGGCTGCAGGCAGAGGGACAGATGGTGCAGTAACAGAAAGATGGTGCAGAGAGAGGGTGAGATGGTTCAAACGGAGACACAGATAGTGCAAGATGACACAGACATGGTGTGAGACTACAGGCAGAGAAGGAACAGATTTAACATGGTAGTGCTGTGTAATACACACCAGCAGGCATATCTTAATAGGCCTGTGCAGATGCACATGAGAGGGTGCAGGCAGTGGGAGAGGGTTGGTGCTGACAGAAAATGAGATTATGCAGGCAGAGAGTAAACTGGTACAATCAGATTATAGATGGTGCAGGGCTGCAGGCAGAGGGACAGATGGTGCTGTCACAGAAAAGATGTTGCAGAGAGAGGGTGAGATGGTTCAAGCACAGACACAGATAGTGCAAGCAGACACAGACATTGTATACACAGAGGATAGATGGTGCAGGGCTGCAGGCAGAGAGTCAGATAGTGCAAGCAGACACAGACTTGGTACACACAGAGGATAGATGGTGCAGGGCTATAGGTAGAGACACAGATAGTGCAAGCAGACACAGACATGGTACACACAGAGGATAGATGGTGTAGGGCAGCAGGCAGAGGGACAGATTGTGCAAGGAGATACAGATATGGTACACACAGAGGGTAGATGGTGCAGGGCTGCAGGCAGAGATACAGATAGTGCAAGCAGACCCAGATGTGGTACAATTAGAGGATAGATGGTGCAGGGCTGCAGGCAGAGGGACAGATGGTGCAGTAACAGAAAATATGTTGCAGAGAGCGGATGAGATGGTTCAAGCACAGACACAAATAGTGCAAGCAGACACAGACATGGTACACACAGAGGATAGATGGTGCAGAGCTGCAGGCAGAGACACAGATAGTGCAAGCAGACACATACATGGTACGCAAAGAGGATAGATGGTGCAGGGCTGCAGGCAGAGGGACAGATAGTGCAAGCAGACACAGACATGGTACACACAGAGGATAGATGGTGCAGGGCTGCAGGCAGAGACACAGATACTGCAAGCAGATACAGACATGGTACAATCAGAGGATAGATGGTGCAGGGCTGCAGGCAGAGGGACAGATGGTGCAGTCACAGAAAAGATGTTGCAAAGAGAGGGTGAGATGGTTCAAGCTGAGACACAGATAGTGCAAGCAGACACAGACATGGTACTCACAGAGGATAGATGGTGCAGGGCTGCAGGCAGAGGGACAGATAGTGCAAGCAGAGACTTACATGGTATACACAGAGGATAGATGGTGCAGAGCTGTAGGCAGAGGGACAGATAGTGCAAGCAGACACAGACATGGTACACACAGAGTATAGATGGTGCAGGGATGCAGGCAGAGACACAAATACTACAAGCAGACACAGACATGGTACAATCAGAGGATAGATGGTGCAGGGCTGCAGGCAGAGGGACAAATGATGCAGGTATAGAAAAGATGTTGCAGATAGAGGGTGAGATGGTTCAAGCAGAGACACAGATAATGCAAGCAGACACAGACATGGTACACACAGAGGATAGGTGGTGCAGGGCTGCAGGCAGAGACACAGATAGTGCAATCAGACACAGACATGGTATACACAGAGGATAGATGGTGCAGGGCTGCAGGCAGAGACACAGATAGTGCAAGCAGACACAGACATGGTACAATCAGAGGATAGATGGTGCAGGGCTGCAGGCAGAGAGACAGAAAGTGCAAGCAGACACAGACATGGTACACACAGAGGATAGATCGTGCAGGGCTGTAGGTAGAGACACAGATAGTGCAAGCAGATACAGATATGGTACACACAGAGGATAGATGGTGCAGGGCTGCAGGCAGAGATACAGATAGTGCAAGCAGACACAGACATGGTACAATCAGAGGAAAGATGGTGCAGGGCTGCAGGCAGAGGGACAGATGGTGCAGTCACAGAAAAGAAGTTGCAGAGAGAGGGTGAGGTGGTTCAAGCACAGGCACAGATAGTGAAAGCAGACACAGTCATGGTATACACAGAGGATAGATGGTTCAGGGCTGCAGGCAGAGGGTCAGATAGTGCAAGCAGACACAGACATGGTACACACAGAGGATAGATGGTGCATGGCTGCAGGCAGAGACACAGATACTGCAAGCAGAGACAAACATGGTACAGTCAGAGGATAGATGGTGCAGGGCTGCAGGCAGAGGGACAGATGGTGCAGTCACAGAAAAGATGTTGCAGAGAGAGGGTGAGATGGTTCAAGCAGAGACACAGATAGTGCAAGCAGACACAGACATGGTACACACAGAGAATAGATGGTGTGGTGCTGCAGGCAGAGACACATATAGTGCAAGCAGACACAGACATGGTACAATCAGAAGATAGATGGTGCAGGGCTGCAGGTAGGGACACAGATAATGCAAGCAGACACAGACATGGTACACACAGAGGATAGATGGTGCAGGGCTGCAGGCAGAGACACACATACTGCAAGCAGACACAGGCATGGTACAATCAGAGGATATATGGTGCAGGGCTGCAGGCAGAGGGACAGGAGGTGCAGTCATATAAAAGATGTTGCAGATAGAGGGTGAGATGGTTCAAGCAGAGACACAGATAATGCAAGCAGACACAGACATGGTACACACAGAGGATAGATGGTGCAGGGCTGCAGGCAGAGGGACAGATAGTGCAAGCAGACACAGGCATGGTACACACAGAGGATAGATGGTGCAGGGCTGCAGGCAGAGACAAAGATAGTGCAAGCAGACACCGACATGGTACAATCAGAGGATAGATGGTGCAGGGCTGCAGGCAGAGAGACAGATAGTGCAAGCAGACACAGACATGGTACACACAGAGGATAGATGGTGCAGGGCTGTAGGTAGAGACACAGATAGTGCAAGCAGACACAGACATGGTACACACAGAGGATAGATAGTGTAGGGCTGCAGGCAGAGGGACAGATAGTGCAAGCAGATACAGATATGGTACAAACAGAGGATAGATGGTGCAGGGCTGTAGGCAGAGGGACAGATAGTGCAAGCAGATACAGATATGGTACAAACAGAGGATAGATGGTGCAGGGCTACAGGCAGAGATACAGATAGTGCAAGCAGACACAGACGTGGTACAATCAGAGGATAGATGGTGCAGGACTGCAGGCAGAGGGACAGATGGTGCAGTCACAGAAAAGATGATGCAGAGAGAGGGTGAGATGGTTCAAGCAGAGACACAGATAGTGCAAGCAGACAGAGACATGGTATACACAGAGGATAGATGGCGCAGGGCTGCAGGCAGAGGGACAAATAGTGCAAGCAGATACAGATATGTACACACATAGGATAGATGATACAGGGCTGCAGGCAGAGGGACAGATAGTGCAAGCAGACACAGGCATGGTACAATCAGAGGATATATGGTGCAGGGCTGCAGGCAGAGGGACAGATGGTGCAGTCATAGAAAAGATGTTGCAGATAGAGGGTGAGATGGTTCAAGCAGAGACACAGATAGTGCAAGCAGACACAGCCATGGTAAACACAGAGGATAGATGGTGCAGGGCTGCAGGCAGAGGGACAGATAGTGCAAGCAGACACAGACATGGTATACACAGAGGATAGATGGTGCAGGGCTGCAGGCAGAGACACAGATAGTGCAAGCAGACACAGACATGGTACAATCAGAGGATAGATGGTGCAGGGCTGCAGGCAGAGAGACAGAAAGTGCAAGCAGACACAGACATGGTACACACAGAGGATAGATCGTGCAGGGCTGTAGGTAGAGACACAGATAGTGCAAGCAGATACAGATATGGTACACACAGAGGATAGATGGTGCAGGGCTGCAGGCAGAGATACAGATAGTGCAAGCAGACACAGACATGGTACAATCAGAGGAAAGATGGTGCAGGGCTGCAGGCAGAGGGACAGATGGTGCAGTCACAGAAAAGAAGTTGCAGAGAGAGGGTGAGGTGGTTCAAGCACAGACACAGATAGTGAAAGCAGACACAGTCATGGTATACACAGAGGATAGATGGTTCAGGGCTGCAGGCAGAGGGTCAGATAGTGCAAGCAGACACAGACATGGTACACACAGAGGATAGATGGTGCAGGGCTGCAGGCAGAGACACAGATACTGCAAGCAGAGACAGACATGGTACAGTCAGAGGATAGATGTTGCAGGGCTGCAGGCAGAGGGACAGATGGTGCAGTCACAGAAAAGATGATGCAGAGAGAGGGTGAGATGGTTCAAGCAGAGACACAGATAGTGCAAGCAGACAGAGACATGGTATACACAGAGGATAGATGGTGCAGGGCTGCAGGCAGAGGGACAAATAGTGCAAGCAGATACAGATATGTACACACATAGGATAGATGATACAGGGCTGCAGGCAGAGGGACAGATAGTGCAAGCAGACACAGGCATGGTACAATCAGAGGATATATGATGCAGGGCTGCAGGCAGAGGGACAGATGGTGCAGTCATAGAAAAGATGTTGCAGATAGAGGGTGAGATGGTTCAAGCAGAGACACAGATAGTGCAAGCAGACACAGCCATGGTAAACACAGAGGATAGATGGTGCAGGGCTGCAGGCAGAGGGACAGATAGTGCAAGCAGACACAGACATGGTATACACAGAGGATAGATGGTGCAGGGCTGCAGGCAGAGACACAGATAGTGCAAGCAGACACAGACATGGTACAATCAGAGGATAGATGGTGCAGGGCTGCAGGCAGAGAGACAGAAAGTGCAAGCAGACACAGACATGGTACACACAGAGGATAGATCGTGCAGGGCTGTAGGTAGAGACACAGATAGTGCAAGCAGATACATATATGGTACACACAGAGGATAGATGGTGCAGGGCTGCAGGCAGAGATACAGATAGTGCAAGCAGACACAGACATGGTACAATCAGAGGAAAGATGGTGCAGGGCTGCAGGCAGAGGGACAGATGGTGCAGTCACAGAAAAGAAGTTGCAGAGAGAGGGTGAGGTGGTTCAAGCACAGACACAGATAGTGAAAGCAGACACAGTCATGGTATACACAGAGGATAGATGGTTCAGGGCTGCAGGCAGAGGGTCAGATAGTGCAAGCAGACACAGACATGGTACACACAGAGGATAGATGGTGCAGGGCTGCAGGCAGAGACACAGATACTGCAAGCAGAGACAGACATGGTACAGTCAGAGGATAGATGTTGCATGGCTGCAGGCAGAGGGACAGATGGTGCAGTCACAGAAAAGATGTTGCAGAGAGAGGGTGAGATGGTTCAAGCAGAGACACAGATAGTGCAAGCAGACACAGACATGGTACACACAGAGAATAGATGGTGTGGTGCTGCAGGCAGAGACACAGATAGTGCAAGCAGACACAGACATGGTACAATCAGAGGATAGATGGTGCAGGGCTGCAGGCAGGGACACAGATAATGCAAGCAGACACAGACATGGTACACACAGAGGATAGATGGTGCAGGGCTGCAGGCAGAGACACACATACTGCAAGCAGACACAGGCATGGTACAATCAGAGGATTTATGGTGCAGGGCTGCAGGCAGAGAGACAGATAGTGCAAGCAGACACAGACATGGTACACACAGAGGATAGATGGTGCAGGGCTGTAGGTAGAGACACAGATAGTGCAAGCAGACACAGACATGGTACACACAGAGGATAGATAGTGTAGGGCTGCAGGCAGAGGGACAGATAGTGCAAGCAGATACAGATATGGTACAAACAGAGGATAGATGGTGCAGGGCTGCAGGCAGAGGGACAGATAGTGCAAGCAGATACAGATATGGTACAAACAGAGGATAGATGGTGCAGGGCTACAGGCAGAGATACAGATAGTGCAAGCAGACACAGACGTGGTACAATCAGAGGATAGATGGTGCAGGACTGCAGGCAGAGGGACAGATGGTGCAGTCACAGAAAAGATGATGCAGAGAGAGGGTGAGATGGTTCAAGCAGAGACACAGATAGTGCAAGCAGACAGAGACATGGTATACACAGAGGATAGATGGCGCAGGGCTGCAGGCAGAGGGACAAATAGTGCAAGCAGATACAGATATGTACACACATAGGATAGATGATACAGGGCTGCAGGCAGAGGGACAGATAGTGCAAGCAGACACAGGCATGGTACAATCAGAGGATATATGGTGCAGGGCTGCAGGCAGAGGGACAGATGGTGCAGTCATAGAAAAGATGTTGCAGATAGAGGGTGAGATGGTTCAAGCAGAGACACAGATAGTGCAAGCAGACACAGCCATGGTAAACACAGAGGATAGATGGTGCAGGGCTGCAGGCAGAGGGACAGATAGTGCAAGCAGACACAGACATGGTACACACAGAGGATAGATGGTGCAGTTCTGCAGGCAGAGACACAGATAGTGCAAGCAGACACAGACATTGTACAATCAGAAGATACATGGTGCAGGGCTGCAGTCAGAGAGACAGATAGTGCAAGCAGACACAGACATGGTACACACAGAGGATAGATGGTGCAGGGCTGTAGGTAGAGACACAGATAGTGCAAGCAGACACAGACATGGTACACACAGAGGATAGATAGTGTAGGGCTGCAGGCAGAGGGACAGATAGTGCAAGCAGATACAGATATGGTACAAACAGAGGATAGATGGTGCAGGGCTGTAGGCAGAGGGACAGATAGTGCAAGCAGATACAGATATGGTACAAACATAGGAAAGACGTGCAGGGCTACAGGCAGAGATACAGATAGTGCAAGCAGACACAGACGTGGTACAATCAGAGGATAGATGGTGCAGGACTGCAGGCAGAGGGACAGATGGTGCAGTCACAGAAAAGATGATGCAGAGAGAGGGTGAGATGGTTCAAGCAGAGACACAGATAGTGCAAGCAGACAGAGACATGGTATACACAGAGGATAGATGGTGCAGGGCTGCAGGCAGAGGGACAAATAGTGCAAGCAGATACAGATATGGTACACACATAGGATAGATGGTGCAGGGCTACAGGCAGAGATACAGATAGTGCAAGCAGACACAGACGTCGTACAATCAGAGGATAGATGGTGCAGGACTGCTGGCAGAGGGACATATGGTGCAGTCACAGAAAAGATGTTGCAGAGAGAGGGTGAGATGGTTCAAGCACAGACACAGATAGTGCAAGCAGACACAGACATAGTATACACAGAGGATAGATGGTGCAGGGCTGCAGGCAGAGGGACAGATAGTGCAAGCAGACACAGGCATGGTACAATCAGAGGATATATGGTGCAGGGCTGCAGGCAGAGGGACAGATGGTGCAGTCATAGAAAATATGTTGCAGATAGAGGGTGAGATGGTTCAAGCAGAGACACAGATAGTGCAAGCAGACACAGCCATGGTACACACAGGGGATAGATGGTGCAGGGCTGCAGGCAGAAGGACAGATAGTGCAAGCAGACACAGACATGGTACACACAGAGGATAGATGGTGCAGTTCTGCAGGCAGAGACACAGATAGTGCAAGCAGACACAGACATGGTACAATCAGAGGATAGATGGTGCAGGGCTGCAGTCAGAGAGACAGATAGTGCAAGCAGACACAGACATGGTACACACAGAGGATAGATGGTGCAGGGCTGTAGGTAGAGACAGAGATAGCGCAAGCATACACAGACGTGGTACAAGCAGAGGATAGATGGTGCAGTGCTGCAGGCAGAGGGACAGATGGTGCAGTAACAGAAAAGATGGTGCAGAGAGAGGGTGAGATGGTTCAAACGGAGACACAGATAGTGCAAGATGACACAGACATGGTGTGAGACTACAGGCAGAGAAGGAACAGATTTAACATGATAGTGCTGTGTAATACACACCAGCAGGCATATCTTAATAGGCCTGTGCAGATGCACATGAGAGGATGCAGGCAGTGGGAGAGGGTTGGTGCTGACAGAAAATGAGATTATGCAGGCAGAGAGTAAACTGGTACAATCAGATTATAGATGGTGCAGGGCTGCAGGCAGAGGGACAGATGGTGCTGTCACAGAAAAGATGTTGCAGAGAGAGGGTGAGATGGTTCAAGCACAGACACAGAAAATGCAAGCAGACACAGACATTGTATACACAGAGGATAGATGGTGCAGGGCTGCAGGCAGAGAGACAGATAGTGCAAGCAGACACAGACATGGTACACACAGAGGGTAGATGGTGCAGGGCTGCAGGCAGAGATACAGATGGTGCAAGCAGACCCAGATGTGGTACAATCAGAGGATAGATGGTGCAGGGCTGCAGGCAGAGGGACAGATGGTGCAGTAACATAAAATATGTTGCAGAGAGAGGATGAGATGGTTCAAGCACAGACACAAATAGTGCAAGCAGACACAGACATGGTACACACAGAGGATAGATGGTGCAGAGCTGCAGGCAGAGACACAGATAGTGCAAGCAGACACAGACATGGTACACAAAGAGGATAGATGGTGCAGGGCTGCATGCAGAGGGACAGATAGTGCAAGCAGACACAGACATGGTACACACAGAGGATAGATGTGCAGGGCTGCAGGCAGAGACACAGATACTGCAAGCAGACACAGACATGGTACAATCAGAGGATAGATGGTGCAGGGCTGTAGGCAGAGGGACAGATGGTGCAGTCACAGAAAAGATGTTGCAGAGAGAGGGTGAGATGGTTCAAGCAGAGACACAGATAGTGCAAGCAGACACAGACATGGTACACACAAAGGATAGATGGTGCAGGGCTGCAGGCAGAGGGACAGATAGTGCAAACAGAGACTTACATGGTATACACAGAGGATAGATGGTGCAGGGCTGTAGGCAGAGGGACAGATAGTGCAAGCAGACACAGACATGTTACACCCAGAGGATAGATGGTGCAGAGCTGCAGGCAGAGACACAAATACTACAAGCAGACACAGACATGGTACAATCAGAGGATAGATGGTGCAGGGCTGTAGGCAGAGGGACAGATGGTGCAGGTATAGAAAAGATGTTGCAGATAGAGGGTGAGATGGTTCAAGCAGAGACACAGATAGTGCAAGCAGACACAGACATGGTACACACAGAGGATAGGTGGTGCAGGGCTGCAGGCAGAGACACAGATAGTGCAATCAGACACAGACATGGTACACACAGAGGATAGATGGTGCAGGGCTGCAGGCAGAGGGACAGATTGTGCAAGCAGACACAGACATGGTACACACAGAGGATAGATGGTGTAGGGCTGCAGGCACAGGGACAGATAGTGCCAGCAGATACAGATATGGTACACACAGAGGATAGATGGTGCAGGGTTGCAGGCAGAGATACAGATAGTGCAAGCAGACATAGACATGGTACAATCAGAGGATAGATGGTGCAGGGCTGCAGGCAGAGGGACAGATGGTGCAGTCACAGAAAAGATGTTGCAGAGAGAGGGTGAGGTGGTTAAAGCACAGACACAGATAGTGCAAGCAGACACAGACATGGTACACACAAAGGATAGATGGTGCAGGGCTGCAGGCAGAGGGACAGATAGTGCAAACAGAGACTTACATGGTATACACAGAGGATAGATGGTGCAGGGCTGTAGGCAGAGGGACAGATAGTGCAAGCAGACACAGACATGTTACACCCAGAGGATAGATGGTGCAGAGCTGCAGGCAGAGACACAAATACTACAAGCAGACACAGACATGGTACAATCAGAGGATAGATGGTGCAGGGCTGTAGGCAGAGGGACAGATGGTGCAGGTATAGAAAAGATGTTGCAGATAGAGGGTGAGATGGTTCAAGCAGAGACACAGATAGTGCAAGCAGACACAGACATGGTACACACAGAGGATAGGTGGTGCAGGGCTGCAGGCAGAGACACAGATAGTGCAATCAGACACAGACATGGTACACACAGAGGATAGATGGTGCAGGGCTGCAGGCAGAGGGACAGATTGTGCAAGCAGACACAGACATGGTACACACAGAGGATAGATGGTGTAGGGCTGCAGGCACAGGGACAGAGAGTGCAAGCAGACACAGACATGGTACACACAGAGGATAGATGGTGCAGGGCTGCAGACAGAGACACAGATAGTGCAAGCAGACACCGACATGGAACAATCAGAGGATAGATGGTGCAGGGCTGCAGGCAGAGAGACAGATAGTGCAAGCAGACACAGACATGGTACACACAGAGGATAGATGGTGCAGGGCTGTAGGTAGAGACACAGATAGTGCAAGCAGACACAGACATGGTACACACAGAGGATAGATAGTGTAGGGCTGCAGGCAGAGGGACAGATAGTGCAAGCAGATACAGATATGGTACAAACAGAGAATAGGTAGTGCAGGGCTGTAGGCAAAGGGACAGATAGTGCAAGCAGATACAGATATGGTACAAACAGAGGATAGATGGTGCAGGGCTACAGGCAGAGATACAGATAGTGCAAGCAGACACAGACGTGGTACAAGCAGAGGATAGATGGTGCAGGGCTGCAGGCAGAGGGACAACTGGTGCAGTAACAGAAAAGATGGTGCAGAGAGAGGGTGAGATGGTTCAAACGGAGACACAGATAGTGCAAGATGACACAGACATGGTGTGAGACTACAGGCAGAGAAGGAACAGATTTAACATGGTAGTGCTGTGTAATACACACCAGCAGGCATATCTTAATAGGCCTGTGCAGATGCACATGAGAGGGTGCAGGCAGTGGGAGAGGGTTGGTGCTGACAGAAAATGAGATTATGCAGGCATAGAGTAAACTGGTACAATCAGATTAAAGATGGTGCAGGGCTGCAGGCAGAGGGACAGATGGTGCTGTCACAGAAAAGATGTTGCAGAGAGAGGGTGAGATGGTTCAAGCACAGACACAGATAGTGCAAGCAGACACAGACATTGTATATACAGAGGATAGATGGTGCAGGGCTGCAGGCAGAGAGACAGATAGTGCAAGCAGACACAGACATGGTACACGCAGAGGATAGATGGTGCAGGGCTATAGGTAGAGACACAGCTAGTGCAAGCAGACACAGACATGGTACACACAGAGGATAGATGTTGTAGGGCTGCAGGCAGAGGGAAAGATTGTGCAAGCAGATACAGATATGCTACACACAGAGGATAGATGGTGCAGGGCTGCAGGCAGAGATACAGATAGTGCAAGCAGACAGAGACATGATACAATCAGAGGATAGATGGTGCAGGGCTGCAGGCCGAGGGACAGATGTTGCAGTAACAGAAAATATGTTGCAGAGAGAGGATGAGATGGTTCAAGAACAGACTAAAATAGTGCAAGCAGACACAGACATGGTACACACAGAGGATAGATGGTGCAGAGCTGCAGGCAGAGACACAGATAGTGCAAGCAGACACAGACATGGTACACAAAGAGGATAGGTGGTGCAGGGCTGCAGGCAGAGGGACAGATAGTGCAAGCATACACAGACATGGTACACACAGAGGATATATGGTGCAGGGCTGCAGGCAGAGACACAGATACTGCAAGCATACACAGACATGGTACAATCAGAGGATAGATGGTGCACGGCTGCAGGCAGAGGGACAGATGGTGCAGTCACAGAAAAGATGTTGCAGAGAGAGGGTGAGATGGTTCAAGCAGAGACACAGATAGTGCAAGCAGACACAGACATGGTACACACAGAGGATAGATGGTGAGGGCTGCAGGCAGACGGACAGATAGTGCAAGCAGAGACGAACATGGTATACACAGAGGATAGATGGTGCAGGGCTGTAGGCAGAGGGACAGATAGTGCAAGCAGACACCGACATGGTACACACAGAGAATAGATGGTGCAGGGCTGCAGGCCGAGACACAAATGCTACAAGCAGACACAGACATGGTACAATTAGAGGATAGATGGCGCAGGGCTGCAGGCAGAGGGACAGATGGTGCAGGTATAGAAAAGATGTTGCAGATAGAGGGTGAGATGGTTCAAGCAGAGACACAGATAGTGCAAGCAGACACAGACATGGTACACACAGAGGATAGGTGGTGCAGGGCTACAGGCAGAGACACAGATAGTGCAATCAGACACAGACATGGTACAATCAGAGGATAGATGGTGCAGGGCTGCAGGCAGAGAGACAGATAGTGCAAGCAGACACAGACATGGTACACACAGAGGATAGATCATGCAGGGCTGTAGGTAGAGACACAGATAGTGCAAGCAGACACAGACATGGTACACACAGAGTATAGATGGTGTAGGGCTGCAGGCACAGGGACAGATAGTGCAAGCAGATACAGATATGGTACAATCAGAGGATAGATGGTGCAGGGCTGCAGGCAGAGGGACAGATGGTGCAGTCACAGAAAAAATGTTGCAGAGAGAGGGTGAGGTGGTTCAAGCACAGACACAGATAGTGCAAGCAGACACAGACATGGTACACACAGAGGATAGATGGTGCAGAGCTGCAGGCAGAGGGACAGATAGTGCAAGCAGACACAGACATGGTAAACACAGAGGATAGATGGTGCAGGGCTGCAGGCAGAGACACAGATAGTGCAAGCAGACACCGACATGGTACAATCAGAGGATAGATGGTGCAGGGCTGCAGGCAGAGAGACAGATAGTGCAAGCAGACACAGACATGGTACACACAGAGGATAGATGGTGCAGGGCTGTAGGTAGAGACACAGATAGTGCAAGCAGACACAGACATGGTACACACAGAGGATAGATAGTGTAGGGCTGCAGGCAGAGGGACAGATAGTGCAAGCAGATACAGATATGGTACAAACAGAGGATAGGTGGTGCAGGGCTGTAGGCAGAGGGACAGATAGTGCAAGCAGATACAGATATGGTACAAACAGAGGATAGATGGTGCAGGGCTACAGGCAGAGATACAGATAGTGCTAGCAGACACAGACGTGGTACAAGCAGAGGATAGATGGTGCAGGGCTGCAGGCAGAGGGACAACTGGTGCAGTAACAGAAAAGATGGTGCAGAGAGAGGGTGAGATGGTGCAAACGGAGACACAGATAGTGCAAGATGACACAGACATGGTGTGAGACTACAGGCAGAGAAGGAACAGATTTAACATGGTAGTGCTGTGTAATACACACCCGCAGGCATATCTTAATAGGCCGGTGCAGATGCACATGAGAGGGTGCAGGCAGTGGGAGAGGGTTGGTGCTGACAGAAAATGAGATTATGCAGGCAGAGAGTAAACTGGTACAATCAGATTATAGATGGTGCAGGGCTGCCGGCAGAGGGACAGATGGTGCTGTCACAGAAAAGATGTTGCAGAGAGAGGGTGAGATGGTTCAAGCATAGACACAGATAGTGCAAGCAGACACAGACATTGTATACACAGAGGATAGATGGTGCAGGGCTGCAGGCAGAGAGACAGATAGTGCAAGCAGACACAGACATGGTACAATCAGAGGATAGATGGTGCAGGGCTGTAGGCAGAGAGACAGATAGTGCAAGCAGACACAGACATGGTACACACAGAGGATAGATGGTGCAGGGCTGTAGGTAGAGACACAGATAGTGCAAGCAGACACAGACATGGTACACACAGAGGATAGATAGTGTAGGGCTGCAGCCAGAGGGACAGATAGTACAAGCAGATACAGATATGGTACAAACAGAGGATAGATGGTGCAGGGCTGTAGGCAGAGGGATAGATAGTGCAAGCAGATACAGATATGGTACAAACAGAGGATAGATGGGGCAGGGCTACAGGCAGAGATACAGATAGTGCAAGCAGACACAGACGTGGTACAATCAAAGGATAGATGGTGCAGGACTGTAGGCAGAGGGACAGATGGTGCAGCCACAGAAAAGATGATGCAGAGAGAGGGTGAGATGGTTCAAGCACAGACACAGATAGTGCAAGCAGACAGAGATATGGTATACACAGAGGATAGATGGTGCAGGGCTGCAGGCAGAGGGACAAATAGTGCAAGCAGATACAGATATGGTACACACATAGGATAGATGGTGCAGGGCTACAGGCAGAGATACAGATAGTGCAAGCAAACACAGACGTGGTACAATCAGAGGATAGATGGTGCAGGACTGCAGGCAGAGGGACAGATGGTGCAGCCACAGAAAAGATGATGCAGAGAGAGGGTGAGATGGTTCAAGCACAGACACAGATAGTGCAAGCAGACAGAGATATGGTATACACAGAGGATAGATGGTGCAGGGCTGCAGGCAGAGGGACAAATAGTGCAAGCAGATACAGATATGGTACACACATAGGATAGATGGTGCAGGGCTACAGGCAGAGATACAGATAGTGCATGCAGACACAGACGTGGTACAATCAGAGGATAGATGGTGCAGTGCTGCAGGCAGAGGGACAGATAGTGCAAGCAGACACAGACATGGTACACACAGAGGATAGATGGTGCAGGGCTGCAGGCAGAGACCCAGATAGTGCAAGCAGACACAGACATGGTACAATCAGAGGATCGATGGTGCAGGGCTGCAGGCAGAGAGACAGATAGTGCAAGCAGACACAGACATGGTACACACAGAGGATAGATTGTGCAGGGCTGTAGGTAGAGACACAGATAGTGCAAGCAGACACAGACATGGTACACACAGAGTATAGATGGTGTAGGGCTGCAGGCACAGGGACAGATAGTACAAGCAGATACAGATATGGTACACACAGAGGATAGATGTGCAGGGCTGCAGGCAGAGATACAGATAGTGCAAGCAGACACAGACATGGTACAATCAGAGGATAGATGGTGCAGGGCTGCAGGCAGAGGGACAGATGGTGCAGTCACAGAAAAGATGTTGCAGAGAGAGGGTGAGGTGGTTCAAGCACAGACTCAGATAGTGCAAGCAGACACAGGCATGGTATACACAGAGGATAGATGGTGCAGGGCTGCAGGCAGAGACACAGATACTGCAAGCAGACACAGACATGGTACAATCAGAGGATAGATGGGGCAGGGCTGCAGGCAGAGGGACAGATGGTGCAGTCACAGAAAAGAAGTTGCAGAGAGAGGGTGAGATGGTTCAAGCAGAGACGCAGATAGTGCAAGCGGACACAGACATGGTACACACAGAGAATAGATGGTGTAGTGCTGCAGGCAGAGACACAGATAGTGCAAGCAGACACAGACATGGTACAATCAGAGGATAGATGGTGCAGGGCTGCAGGCAGAGACACAGATAGTGCAAGCAGACACAGACATGGTACAATCAGAGGATATATGGTGCAGGGCTGCAGGCATAGAGACGGATAGTGCAAGCAGACACAGACATGGTACACACAGAGGATAGATGGTGCAGGGCTGCAGGCAGAGACACACATACTGCAAGCAGACACAGGCATGGTACAATCAGAGGATATATGGTGCAGGGCTGCAGGCAGAGGGACAGATGGTGCAGTCGTAGAAAAGATGTTGCAGATAGAGGGTGAGATGGTTCAAGCAGAAACACAGATAGTGTAAGCAGATACAGACATGGTACACACAGAGGATAGATGGTGCAGGGCTGTAGGTAGAGACACATATAGTGCAAGCATACACAGACATGGTACACACAGAGGATGGATTGTGCAGGGCTGCAGGCAGAGACACAGATAGTGAAAGCAGACACCGACATGGTACACACAGAGGATAGATAGTGTAGGGCTGCAGCCAGAGGGACAGATAGTACAAGCAGATACAGATATGGTACAAACAGAGGATAGATGGGGCAGGGCTACAGGCAGAGATACAGATAGTGCAAGCAGACACAGATGTGGTACAATCAGAGGATAGATGGTGCAGGACTGCAGGCAGAGGGACAGATGGTGCAGCCACAGAAAAGATGATGCAGAGAGAGGGTGAGATGGTTCAAACACAGACACAGATAGTGCAAGCAGACAGAGATATGGTATACACAGAGGATAGATGGTGCAGGGCTGCAGGCAGAGGGACAAATAGTGCAAGCAGATATAGATATGGTACACACATAGGATAGATGGTGCAGGGCTACAGGCAGAGATACAGATAGTGCATGCAGACACAGACGTGGTACAATCAGAGGATAGATGGTGCAGTGCTGCAGGCAGAGGGACAGATAGTGCAAGCAGACACAGACGTGGTACAATCAAAGGATAGATGGTGCAGGACTGCAGGCAGAGGGACAGATGGTGCAGCCACAGAAAAGATGATGCAGAGAGAGGGTGAGATGGTTCAAGCACAGACACAGATAGTGCAAGCAGACAGAGATATGGTATACACAGAGGATAGATGGTGCAGGGCTGCAGGCAGAGGGACAAATAGTGCAAGCAGATACAGATATGGTACACACATAGGATAGATGGTGCAGGGCTACAGGCAGAGATACAGATAGTGCAAGCAAACACAGACGTGGTACAATCAGAGGATAGATGGTGCAGGACTGCAGGCAGAGGGACAGATGGTGCAGCCACAGAAAAGATGATGCAGAGAGAGGGTGAGATGGTTCAAGCACAGACACAGATAGTGCAAGCAGACAGAGATATGGTATACACAGAGCATAGATGGTGCAGGGCTGCAGGCAGAGGGACAAATAGTGCAAGCAGATACAGATATGGTACACACATAGGATAGATGGTGCAGGGCTACAGGCAGAGATACAGATAGTGCATGCAGACACAGACGTGGTACAATCAGAGGATAGATGGTGCAGTACTGCAGGCAGAGGGACAGATAGTGCAAGCAGACACAGACATGGTACACACAGAGGATAGATGGTGCAGGGCTGCAGGCAGAGACACAGATAGTGCAAGCAGACACAGACATGGTACAATCAGAGGATCGATGGTGCAGGGCTGCAGGCAGAGAGACAGATAGTGCAAGCAGACACAGACATGGTACACACAGAGGATAGATCGTGCAGGGCTGTAGGTAGAGACACAGATAGTGCAAGCAGACACAGACATGGTACACACAGATTATAGATGGTGTAGGGCTGCAGGCACAGGGACAGATAGTACAAGCAGATACAGATATGGTACACACAGAGGATAGATGTGCAGGGCTGCAGGCAGAGATACAGATAGTGCAAGCAGACACAGACATGGTACAATCAGAGGATAAATGGTGCAGGGCTGCAGGCAGAGGGACAGATGGTGCAGTCACAGAAAAGATGTTGCAGAGAGAGGGTGAGGTGGTTCAAGCACAGACACAGATAGTGCAAGCAGACACAGGCATGGTATACACAGAGGATAGATGGTGCAGGGCTGCAGGCAGAGACACAGATACTGCAAGCAGACACAGACATGGTACAATCAGAGGATAGATGGGGCACGGCTGCAGGCAGAGGGACAGATGGTGCAGTCACAGAAAAGATGTTGCAGAGAGAGGGTGAGATGGTTCAAGCAGAGACACAGATAGTGCAAGCAGACACAGACATGGTACACACAGAGAATAGATGGTGTAGTGCTGCAGGCAGAGACACAGATAGTGCAAGCAGACACAGACATGGTACAATCAGAGGATAGATGGTGCAGGGCTGCAGGCAGAGACACAGATAGTGCAAGCAGACACAGACATGGTACAATCAGAGGATATATGGTGCAGGGCTGCAGGCATAGAGACGGATAGTGCAAGCAGACACAGACATGGTACACACAGAGGATAGATGGTGCAGGGCTGCAGGCAGAGACACACATACTGCAAGCAGACACAGGCATGGTACAATCAGAGGATATATGGTGCAGGGCTGCAGGCAGAGGGACAGATGGTGCAGTCGTAGAAAAGATGTTGCAGATAGAGGGTGAGATGGTTCAAGCAGAACCACAGATAGTGTAAGCAGATACAGACATGGTACACACAGAGGATAGATGGTGCAGGGCTGTAGGTAGAGACACATATAGTGCAAGCAGACACAGACATGGTACACACAGAGGATGGATGGTGCAGGGCTGCAGGCAGAGACACAGATAGTGAAAGCAGACACCGATATGGTACACACAGAGGATAGATAGTGTAGGGCTGCAGCCAGAGGGACAGATAGTACAAGCAGATACAGATATGGTACAAACAGAGGATAGATGGTGCAGGGCTGTAGGCAAAGGGATAGATAGTGCAAGCAGATACAGATATGGTACAAACAGAGGATAGATGGGGCAGGGCTATAGGCAGAGATACGGATAGTGCAAGCAGACACAGACGTGGTACAATCAGAGGATAGATGGTGCAGGACTGCAGGCAGAGGGACAGATGGTGCAGCCACAGAAAAGATGATGCAGAGAGAGGGTGAGATGGTTCAAGCACAGACACAGATAGTGCAAGCAGACAGAGATATGGTATACACAGAGGATAGATGGTGCAGGGCTGCAGGCAGAGGGACAAATAGTGCAAGCAGATACAGATATGGTACACACATAGGATAGATGGTGCAGGGCTGCAGGCAGAGGGACAGATAGTGCAAGCAGACACAGGCATGGTACAATCAGAGGATATATGGTGCAGGGCTGCAGGCAGAGGGACAGATGGTGCAGTCATAGAAAAGATGTTGCAGATAGAGGGTGAGATGGTTCAAGCAGGGACACAGATAGTGCAAGTAGACACAGCCATGGTACACACAGAGGATAGATGGTGCAGGGCTGCAGGCAGAGGGAAAGATAGTGGAAGCAGACACAGACATGGTACACACAGAGGATAGATGGTGCAGGGCTGCAGGCAGAGACACAGATAGTGCAAGCAGACACAGACATGGTACACACAGAAGATAGAGGGTGCAGGGCTGTAGGTAGAGACACAGATAGTGCAAGCAGACACAGACATGGTACACACTGAGGATAGATAGTGTAGGGCTGCAGGCAGAGGGACAGATAGTGCAAGCAGATACAGATATCATACAAACAGAGGATAGATGGTGCAGGGCTACAGGCAGAGATACAGATAGTGCAAGCAGACACAGACGTGGTACAATCAGAGAATAATTGGTGCAGGACTGCAGGCAGAGGGACAGATAGTGCAAGCAGATACAGATATCATACAAACAGAGGATAGATGGTGCAGGGCTACAGTCAGAGATACAGATAGTGCAAGCAGACACAGACGTGGTACAATCAGAGAATAATTGGTGCAGGACTGCAGGCAGAGGGGCAGATGGTGCAGTCACAGAAAAGATGTTGCAGAGAGAGGGTGAGATGGTTCAAGCACAGACACAGATAGTGCAAGCAGACACAGACATGGTATACACAGAGGATAGATGGTGCAGGGCTGCAGGCAGAGGGACAGATGGTGCAGGTATAGAAAAGATGTTGCAGATAGAGGGTGAGATGGTTCAAGCAGAGACACAGATAGTGCAAGCAGACACAGACATGGTACTCACAGAGGATAGGTGGTGCAGGGCTGCAGGCAGAGACACAGATAGTGCAATCAGACACAGACATGGTACACACAGAGTATAGATCATGCAGTGCTGCAGGCAGAGGGACAGATAGTGCAAGCAGACACAGACATGGTACACACAGAGGATAGATGGTGCAGGGCTGCAGGCAGAGACACAGATAGTGCAAGCAGACACAGATATGGTACAATCAGAGGATAGATGGTGCAGGGCTGCAGGCAGAGAGACAGATAGTGCAAGCAGACACAGACATGGTACACACAGAGGATAGATCGTGCATGGCTGTAGGTAGAGACACAGATAGTGCAAGCAGACACAGACATGGTACACACAGAGTATAGATGGTGTAGGGCTGCAGGCACAGGGACAGATAGTACAAGCAGATACAGATATGGTACACACAGAGGATAGATGTGCAGGGCTGCAGGCAGAGATACAGATAGAGCAAGCAGACACAGACATGATACAATCAGAGGATAGATGGTGCAGGGCTGCAGGCAGAGGGACAGATGGTGCAGTCACAGAAAAGATGTTGCAGAGAGAGGGTGAGGTGGTTCAAGCACAGACACAGATAGTGCAAGCAGACACAGGCATGGTATACACAGAGGATAGATGGTGCAGGGCTTCAGGCAGAGACACAGATACTGCAAGCAGACACAGACATGGTACAATCAGAGGATAGATGGGGCAGGGCTGCAGGCAGAGGGACAGATGGTGCAGTCACAGAAAAGATGTTGCAGAGAGAGGGTGAGATGGTTCAAGCAGAGATACAGATAGTGCAAGCAGACACAGACATGGTACACACAGAGAATAGATGGTGTAGTGCTGCAGGCAGAGACACAGATAGTGCAAGCAGACACAGACATGGTACAATCAGAGGATAGATGGTGCAGGGCTGCAGACAGAGACACAGATAGTGCAAGCAGACACAGACATGGTACAATCAGAGGATATATGGTGCAGGGCTGCAGGCATAGAGACGGATAGTGCAAGCAGACACAGACATGGTACACACAGAGGATAGATGGTGCAGGGCTGCAGGCAGAGACACACATACTGCAAGCAGACACAGGCATGGTACAATCAGAGGATATATGGTGCAGGGCTGCAGGCAGAGGGACAGATGGTGCAGTCGTAGAAAAGATGTTGCAGAAAGAGGGTGAGATGGTTCAAGCAGAAACACAGATAGTGTAAGCAGATACAGACATGGTACACACAGAGGATAGATGGTGCAGGGCTGTGGGTAGAGACACATATAGTTCAAGCAGACACAGACATGGTACACACAGAGGATGGATGGTGCAGGGCTGCAGGCAGAGACACAGATAGTGCAAGCAGACACCGACATGGTACAATCAGAGGATAGATGGTGCAGGGCTGTAGGCAGAGAGACAGATAGTGCAAGCAGACACAGACATGGTACACACATAGGATAGATGGTGCAGGGCTGTAGGTAGAGACGCGGATAGTGCAAGCAGACACAGACATGGTACACACAGAGGATAGATAGTGTAGGGCTGAAGCCAGAGGGACAGATAGTGCAAGCAGATACAGATATGGTACAAACAGAGGATAGATGGTGCAGGGCTGTAGGCAGAGGGATAGATAGTGCAAGCAGATACAGATATGGTACAAACAGAGGATAGATGGGGCAGGGCTACAGGCAGAGATACAGATAGTGCAAGCAGACACAGACATGGTACAATCAGAGGATAGATGGTGCAGGACTGCAGGCAGAGGGACAGATGGTGCAGCCACAGAAAAGATGATGCAGAGAGAGGGTGAGATGGTTCAAGCACAGACACAGATAGTGCAAGCAGACAGAGATATGGTATACACAGAGGATAGATGGTGCAGGGCTGCAGGCAGAGGGACAAATAGTGCAAGCAGATACAGATATGGTACACACATAGGATAGATGGTGCAGGGCTACAGGCAGAGATACAGATAGTGCATGCAGACACAGACGTGGTACAATCAGAGGATAGATGGTGCAGTGCTGCAGGCAGAGGGACAGATAGTGCAAGCAGACACAGACATGGTACACACAGAGGATAGATGGTGCAGGGCTGAAGGCAGAGACACAGATAGTGAAAGCAGACACAGACATGGTACAATCAGAGGATCGATTGTGCAGGGCTGTAGGCAGAGAGACAGATAGTGCAAGCAGACACAGACATGGTACACACAGAGGATAGATCGTGCAGGGCGGTAGGTAGAGACACAGATAGTGCAAGCAGACACAGACATGGTACACACAGAGTATAGATGGTGTAGGGCTGCAGGCACAGGGACAGATAGTACAAGCAGATACAGATATGGTACACACAGAAGATAGATGTGCAGGGCTGCAGGCAGAGATACAGATAGTGCAAGCAGACACAGACATGGTACAATCAGAGGATAGATGGTGCAGGGCTGCAGGCAGAGGGACAGATGGTGCAGTCACAGAAAAGATGTTGCAGAGAGAGGGTGAGATGGTTCAAGCAGAGACACAGATAGAGCAAGCAGACACAGGCATGGTATACACAGAGGATAGATGGTGCAGGGCTGCAGGCAGAGACACAGATACTGCAAGCAGACACAGACATGGTACACTCAGAGGATAGATGGGGCAGGGCTGCAGGCAGAGGGACAGATGGTGCAGTCCCAGAAAAGATGTTGCAGAGAGAGGGTGAGATGGTTCAAGCAGAGACACAGATAGTGCAAGCAGACACAGACATGGTACACACAGAGAATAGATGGTGTAGTGCTGCAGGCAGAGACACAGATAGTGCAAGCAGACACAGACATGGTACAATCAGAGGATAGATGGTGCAGGGCTGCAGGCAGAGACACAGATAGTGCAAGCAGACACAGACATGGTACAATCAGAGGATATATGGTGCAGGGCTGCAGGCAGAGGGACAGATGGTGCAGTCACAGAAAAGATGTTGCAGAGAGAGGGTGAGATGGTTCAAGCAGAGATACAGATAGTGCAAGCAGACACAGACATGGTACACACAGAGAATAGATGGTGTAGTGCTGCAGGCAGAGACACAGATAGTGCAAGCAGACACAGACATGGTACAATCAGAGGATAGATGGTGCAGGGCTGCAGACAGAGACACAGATAGTGCAAGCAGACACAGACATGGTACAATCAGAGGATATATGGTGCAGGGCTGCAGGCATAGAGACGGATAGTGCAAGCAGACACAGACATGGTACACACAGAGGATAGATGGTGCAGGGCTGCAGGCAGAGACACACATACTGCAAGCAGACACAGGCATGGTACAATCAGAGGATATATGGTGCAGGGCTGCAGGCAGAGGGACAGATGGTGCAGTCTTAGAAAAGATGTTGCAGATAGAGGGTGAGATGGTTCAAGCAGAAACACAGATAGTGTAAGCAGATACAGACATGGTACACACAGAGGATAGATGGTGCAGGGCTGTAGGTAGAGACACATATAGTGCAAGCAGACACAGACATGGTACACACAGAGGATGGATGGTGCAGGGCTGCAGGCAGAGACACAGATAGTGCAAGCAGACACCGACATGGTACAATCAGAGGATAGATGGTGCAGGGCTGTAGGCAGAGAGACAGATAGTGCAAGCAGACACAGACATGGTACACACAGAGGATAGATGGTGCAGGGCTGTAGGTAGAGACACAGATAGTGCAAGCAGATACAGATATGGTACAAACAGAGGATAGATGGTACAGGGCTGTAGGCAGAGGGATAGATAGTGCAAGCAGATACAGATATGGTACAAACAGAGGATAGATGGGGCAGGGCTACAGGCAGAGATACAGATAGTGGTAGCAGACACAGACGTGGTACAATCAGAGGATAGATGGTGCAGGACTGCAGGCAGAGGGACAGATGGTGCAGCCACAGAAAAGATGATGCAGAGAGAGGGTGAGATGGTTCAAGCACAGACACAGATAGTGCAAGCAGACAGAGATATGGTATACACAGAGGATAGATGGTGCAGGGCTGCAGGCAGAGACACAGATAGTGCAAGCAGACACCGACATGGTAAACACAGAGGAAAGATGGTGCAGGACTGCAGGCAGAGGGACAGATGGTGCAGCCACAGAAAAGATGATGCAGAGAGAGGGTGAGATGGTTCAAGCACAGACACAGATAGTGCAAGCAGACAGAGATATGGTATACACAGAGGATAGATGGTGCAGGGCTGCAGGCAGAGGGACAAATAGTGCAAGCAGATACAGATATGGTACACACATAGGATAGATGGTGCAGGGCTGCAGGCAGAGGGACAGATAGTGCAAGCAGACACAGGCATGGTACAATCAGAGGATATATGGTGCAGGGCTGCAGGCAGAGGGACAGATGGTGCAGTCATAGAAAAGATGTTGCAGATAGAGGGTGAGATGGTTCAAGCAGGGACACAGATAGTGCAAGTAGACACAGCCATGGTACACACAGAGGATAGATGGTGCAGGGCTGCAGGCAGAGGGAAAGATAGTGGAAGCAGACACAGACATGCTACACACAGAGGATAGATAGTGCAGGGCTACAGGCAGAGATACAGATAGTGCTAGCAGACACAGACATAGTACAAGCAGAGGATAGATGGTGCAGGGCTGCAGGCAAAGGGACAACTGGTGCAGTAATAAAAAAGATGGTGCAGAGAGAGGGTGAGATGGTGCAAACGGAGACACAGATAGTGCAAGCAGACACAGACATGGTGTGAGACTACAGGCAGAGAAGGAACAGATTTAACATGGTAGTGCTGTGTAATACACACCAGCAGGCATATCTTAATAGGCCTGTGCAGATGCACATGAGAGGGTGCAGGCAGTGGGAGAGGGTTGGTGCTGACATAAAATGAGATTATGCAGGCAGAGAGTAAACTGGTACAATCAGATTATAGATGGTGCAGGGCTGCAGGCAGAGGGACAGATGGTGCTGTCACAGAAAAGATGTTGCAGAGAGAGGGTGAGATGGTTCAAGCACAGACACAGATAGTGCAAGCAGACACAGACATTGTATACACAGAGGATAGATGGTGCAGGGCTGCAGGCAAAGAGACAGATAGTGCAAGCAGACACAGACATGGTACACACAGAGGATAGATGGTGCAGGGCTATAGGTAGAGACACAGCTAGTGCAAGCAGACACAGACATGGTACACACAGAGGATAGATGGTGTAGGGCTGCAGGCAGAGGGACAGATTGTGCAAGCAGATACAGATATGGTACACACAGAGGATAGATGGTGCAGGGCTGCAGGCAGAGATACAGATAGTGCAAGCAGACAGAGATGTGATACAATCAGAGGATAGATGGTGCAGGGCTGCAGGCAGAGGGACAGATGGTGCAGTAACAGAAAATATGTTGCAGAGAGAGGATGAGATGGTTCAAGCACAGACAAAAATAGTGCAAGCAGACACAGACATGGTACACACAGAGGATAGATGGTGCAGAGCTGCAGGCAGAGACACAGATAGTGCAAGCAGACACAGACATGGTACACAAAGAGGATAGATGGTGCAGGGCTGCAGGCAGAGGGACAGATAGTGCAAGCATACACAGACATGGTACACACAGAGGATAGATGGTGCAGGGCTGCAGGCAGAGACACAGATACTGCAAGCAGACACAGACATGGTACAATCAGAGGATAGATGGTGCAGGGCTGCAGGCAGAGGGACAGATGGTGCAGTCACAGAAAAGATGTTGCAGAGAGAGGGTGAGATGGTTCGAGCAGAGACACAGATAGTGCAAGCAGACACAGACATGGTACACACAGAGGATAGATGGTGCAGGGCTGCAGGCAGAGGGACAGATAGTGCAAGCAGAGACGTACATGGTATACACCGAGGATAGATGGTGCAGGGCTGTAGGCAGAGGGACAGATAGTGCAAGCAGACACCGACATGGTACACACAGAGAATAGATGGTGCAGGGCTGCAGGCAGAGACACAAATACTACAAGCAGACACAGACATGGTACAATTAGAGGATAGATGGTGCAGGGCTGCAGGCAGAGGGACAGATGGTGCAGGTATAGAAAAGATGTTGCAGATAGAGGGTGAGATGGTTCAAGCAGAGACACAGATAGTGCAAGCAGACACAGACATGGTACACACAGAGGATAGGTGGTGCAGGGCTGCAGGCAGAGACACAGATAGTGCAATCAGACACAGACATGGTACACACAGAGTATAGATGGTGCAGTGCTGCAGGCAGAGGGACAGATAGTGCAAGCAGACACAGACATGGTACACACAGAGGATAGATGGTGCAGGGCTACAGGCAGAGATACAGATATTGCATGCAGACACAGACGTGGTACAATCAGAGGATAGATGGTGCAGTGCTGCAGGCAGAGAGACAGATAGTGCAAGCAGACACAGACATGGTACACACAGAGGATAGATGGTGCAGGGCTGCTGGCAGAGACACAGATAGTGCAAGCAGACACAGACATGGTACAATCAGAGGATCGATGGTGCAGGGCTGTAGGCAGAGAGACAGATAGTGCAAGCAGACACAGACATGGTACACACAGAGGATAGATCGTGCAGGGCGGTAGGTAGAGACACAGATAGTGCAAGCAGACACAGACATGGTACACACAGAGTATAGATGGTGTAGGGCTGCAGGCACAGGGACAGATAGTACAAGCAGATACAGATATGGTACACACAGAAGATAGATGTGCAGGGCTGCAGGCAGAGATACAGATAGTGCAAGCAGACACAGACATGGTACAATCAGAGGATAGATGGTGCAGGGCTGCAGGCAGAGGGACAGATGGTGCAGTCACAGAAAAGATGTTGCAGAGAGAGGGTGAGATGGTTCAAGCAGAGACACATATAGTGCAAGCAGACACAGGCATGGTATACACAGAGGATAGATGGTGCAGGGCTGCAGGCAGAGACACAGATACTGCAAGCAGACACAGACATGGTACAATCAGAGGATAGATGGGGCAGGGCTGCAGGCAGAGGGACAGATGGTGCAGTCACAGAAAAGATGTTGCAGAGAGAGGGTGAGATGGTTCAAGCAGAGACACAGATAGTGCAAGCAGACACAGACATGGTACACACAGAGAATAGATGGTGTAGTGCTGCATGCAGAGACACAGATAGTGCAAGCAGACACAGACATGGTACAATCAGAGGATAGATGGTGCAGGGCTGCAGGCAGAGACGCAGATAGTGCAAGCAGACACAGACATGGTACAATCAGAGGATATATGGTGCAGGGCTGCAGGCATAGAGACGGATAGTGCAAGCAGACACAGACATGGTACACACAGAGGATAGATGGTGCAGGGCTGCAGGCAGAGACACACATACTGCAAGCAGACACAGGCATGGTACAATCAGAGGATATATGGTGCAGGGCTGTAGGCAGAGGGACAGATGGTGCAGTCGTAGAAAAGATGTTGCAGATAGAGGGTGAGATGGTTCAAGCAGAAACACAGATAGTGTAAGCAGATACAGACATGGTACACACAGAGGATAGATGGTGCAGGGCTGTAGGTAGAGACACATATAGTGCAAGCAGACACAGACATGGTACACACAGAGGATGGATGGTGCAGGGCTGCAGGCAGAGACACAGATAGTGCAAGCAGACACCGACATGGTACAATCAGAGGATAGATGGTGCAGGGCTGTAGGCAGAGAGACAGATAGTGCAAGCAGACACAGACACGGTACACACAGAGGATAGATGGTGCAGGGCTGTAGGTAGAGACACAGATAGTGCAAGCAGACACAGACATGGTACACACAGAGGATAGATAGTGTAGGGCTGCAGCCAGAGGGACAGATAGTGCAAGCAGATACAGATATGGTACAAACAGAGGATAGATGGTGCAGGGCTGTAGGCAGAGGGATAGATAGTGCAAGCAGATACAGATATGGTACAAACAGAGGATAGATGGGGCAGGGCTACAGGCAGAGATACAGATAGTGGTAGCAGACACAGACGTGGTACAATCAGAGGATAGATGGTGCAGGACTGCAGGCAGAGGGACAGATGGTGCAGCCACAGAAAAGATGATGCAGAGAGAGGGTGAGATGGTTCAAGCACAGACACAGATTGTGCAAGCAGACAGAGATATGGTATACACAGAGGATAGATGGTGCAGGGCTGCAGGCAGAGACACAGATACTGCAAGCAGACACAGACATGGTACAATCAGAGGATAGATGGGGCAGGGCTGCAGGCAGAGGGACAGATGGTGCAGTCACAGAAAAGATGTTGCAGAGAGAGGGTGAGATGGTTCAAGCAGAGACACAGATAGTGCAAGCAGACACAGACATGGTACACACAGAGAATAGATGGTGTAGTGCTGCAGGCAGAGACACAGATAGTGCAAGCAGACACAGACATGGTACAATCAGAGGATAGATGGTGCAGGGCTGCAGGCAGAGACACAGATAGTGCAAGCAGACACAGACATGGTACAATCAGAGGATATATGGTGCAGGGCTGCAGGCATAGAGACGGATAGTGCAAGCAGACACAGACATGGTACACACAGAGGATAGATGGTGCAGGGCTGCAGGCAGAGACACACATACTGCAAGCAGACACAGGCATGGTACAATCAGAGGATATATGGTGCAGGGCTGCAGGCAGAGGGACAGATGGTGCAGTCGTAGAAAAGATGTTGCAGATAGAGGGTGAGATGGTTCAAGCAGAAACACAGATAGTGTAAGCAGATACAGACATGGTACACACAGAGGATAGATGGTGCAGGGCTGTAGGTAGAGACACATATAGTGCAAGCAGACACAGACATGGTACACACAGAGGATGGATGGTGCAGGGCTGCAGGCAGAGACACAGATAGTGCAAGCAGACACCGACATGGTACAATCAGAGGATAGATGGTGCAGGGCTGTAGGCAGAGAGACAGATAGTGCAAGCAGACACAGACATGGTACACACAGAGGATAGATGGTGCAGGGCTGTAGGTAGAGACACAGATAGTGCAAGCAGACACAGACATGGTACACACAGAGGATAGATAGTGTAGGGCTGCAGCCAGAGGGACAGATAGTGCAAGCAGATACAGATATGGTACAAACAGAGGATAGATGGTGCAGGGCTGTAGGCAGAGGGATAGATAGTGCAAGCAGATACAGATATGGTACAAACAGAGGATAGATGGGGCAGGGCTACAGGCAGAGATACAGATAGTGGTAGCAGACACAGACGTGGTACAATCAGAGGATAGATGGTGCAGGACTGCAGGCAGAGGGACAGATGGTGCAGCCACAGAAAAGATGATGCAGAGAGAGGGTGAGATGGTTCAAGCACAGACACAGATAGTGCAAGCAGACAGAGATATGGTATACACAGAGGATAGATGGTGCAGGGCTGCAGGCAGAGACACAGATAGTGCAAGCAGACACCGACATGGTAAACACAGAGGAAAGATGGTGCAGGACTGCAGGCAGAGGGACAGATGGTGCAGCCACAGAAAAGATGATGCAGAGAGAGGGTGAGATGGTTCAAGCACAGACACAGATAGTGCAAGCAGACAGAGATATGGTATACACAGAGGATAGATGGTGCAGGGCTGCAGGCAGAGGGACAAATAGTGCAAGCAGATACAGATATGGTACACACATAGGATAGATGGTGCAGGGCTGCAGGCAGAGGGACAGATAGTGCAAGCAGACACAGGCATGGTACAATCAGAGGATATATGGTGCAGGGCTGCAGGCAGAGGGACAGATGGTGCAGTCATAGAAAAGATGTTGCAGATAGAGGGTGAGATGGTTCAAGCAGGGACACAGATAGTGCAAGCAGACACCGACATGGTAAACACAGAGGAAAGATGGTGCAGGACTGCAGGCAGAGGGACAGATGGTGCAGCCACAGAAAAGATGATGCAGAGAGAGGGTGAGATGGTTCAAGCACAGACACAGATAGTGCAAGCAGACAGAGATATGGTATACACAGAGGATAGATGGTGCAGGGCTGCAGGCAGAGGGACAAATAGTGCAAGCAGATACAGATATGGTACACACATAGGATAGATGGTGCAGGGCTGCAGGCAGAGGGACAGATAGTGCAAGCAGACACAGGCATGGTACAATCAGAGGATATATGGTGCAGGGCTGCAGGCAGAGGGACAGATGGTGCAGTCATAGAAAAGATGTTGCAGATAGAGGGTGAGATGGTTCAAGCAGGGACACAGATAGTGCAAGTAGACACAGCCATGGTACACACAGAGGATAGATGGTGCAGGGCTGCAGGCAGAGGGAAAGATAGTGGAAGCAGACACAGACATGCTACACACAGAGGATAGATAGTGCAGGGCTACAGGCAGAGATACAGATAGTGCTAGCAGACACAGACATAGTACAAGCAGAGGATAGATGGTGCAGGGCTGCAGGCAGAGGGACAACTGGTGCAGTAACAAAAAAGATGGTGCAGAGAGAGGGTGAGATGGTGCAAACGGAGACACAGATAGTGCAAGCAGACACAGACATGGTGTGAGACTACAGGCAGAGAAGGAACAGATTTAACATGGTAGTGCTGTGTAATACACACCAGCAGGCATATCTTAATAGGCCTGTGCAGATGCACATGAGAGGGTGCAGGCAGTGGGAGAGGGTTGGTGCTGACATAAAATGAGATTATGCAGGCAGAGAGTAAACTGGTACAATCAGATTATAGATGGTGCAGGGCTGCAGGCAGAGGGACAGATGGTGCTGTCACAGAAAAGATGTTGCAGAGAGAGGGTGAGATGGTTCAAGCACAGACACAGATAGTGCAAGCAGACGCAGACATTGTATACACAGAGGATAGATGGTGCAGGGCTGCAGGCAAAGAGACAGATAGTGCAAGCAGACACAGACATGGTACACACAGAGGATAGATGGTGCAGGGCTATAGGTAGAGACACAGCTAGTGCAAGCAGACACAGACATGGTACACACAGAGGATAGATGGTGTAGGGCTGCAGGCAGAGGGACAGATTGTGCAAGCAGATACAGATATGGTACACACAGAGGATAGATGGTGCAGGGCTGCAGGCAGAGATACAGATAGTGCAAGCAGACAGAGATGTGATACAATCAGAGGATAGATGGTGCAGGGCTGCAGGCAGAGGGACAGATGGTGCAGTAACAGAAAATATGTTGCAGAGAGAGGATGAGATGGTTCAAGCACAGACAAAAATAGTGCAAGCAGACACAGACATGGTACACACAGAGGATAGATGGTGCAGAGCTGCAGGCAGAGACACAGATAGTGCAAGCAGACACAGACATGGTACACAAAGAGGATAGATGGTGCAGGGCTGCAGGCAGAGGGACAGATAGTGCAAGCATACACAGACATGGTACACACAGAGGATAGATGGTGCAGGGCTGCAGGCAGAGACACAGATACTGCAAGCAGACACAGACATGGTACAATCAGAGGATAGATGGTGCAGGGCTGCAGGCAGAGGGACAGATGGTGCAGTCACAGAAAAGATGTTGCAGAGAGAGGGTGAGATAGTTCGAGCAGAGACACAGATAGTGCAAGCAGACACAGACATGGTACACACAGAGGATAGATGGTGCAGGGCTGCAGGCAGAGGGACAGATAGTGCAAGCAGAGACGTACATGGTATACACCGAGGATAGATGGTGCAGGGCTGTAGGCAGAGGGACAGATAGTGCAAGCAGACACCGACATGGTACACACAGAGAATAGATGGTGCAGGGCTGCAGGCAGAGACACAAATACTACAAGCAGACACAGACATGGTACAATTAGAGGATAGATGGTGCAGGGCTGCAGGCAGAGGGACAGATGGTGCAGGTATAGAAAAGATGTTGCAGATAGAGGGTGAGATGGTTCAAGCAGAGACACAGATAGTGCAAGCAGACACAGACATGGTACACACAGAGGATAGGTGGTGCAGGGCTGCAGGCAGAGACACAGATAGTGCAATCAGACACAGACATGGTACACACAGAGTATAGATGGTGCAGTGCTGCAGGCAGAGGGACAGATAGTGCAAGCAGACACAGACATGGTACACACAGAGGATAGATGGTGCAGGGCTACAGGCAGAGATACAGATAGTGCATGCAGACACAGACGTGGTACAATCAGAGGATAGATGGTGCAGTGCTGCAGGCAGAGAGACAGATAGTGCAAGCAGACACAGACATGGTACACACAGAGGATAGATGGTGCAGGGCTGCTGGCAGAGACACAGATAGTGCAAGCAGACACAGACATGGTACAATCAGAGGATCGATGGTGCAGGGCTGTAGGCAGAGAGACAGATAGTGCAAGCAGACACAGACATGGTACACACAGAGGATAGATGGTGCAGGGCTGCAGGCAGAGACACAGATACTGCAAGCAGACACAGACATGGTACAATCAGAGGATAGATGGTGCAGGGCTGCAGGCAGAGGGACAGATGGTGCAGTCACAGAAAAGATGTTGCAGAGAGAGGGTGAGATAGTTCGAGCAGAGACACAGATAGTGCAAGCAGACACAGACATGGTACACACAGAGGATAGATGGTGCAGGGCTGCAGGCAGAGGGACAGATAGTGCAAGCAGAGACGTACATGGTATACACCGAGGATAGATGGTGCAGGGCTGTAGGCAGAGGGACAGATAGTGCAAGCAGACACCGACATGGTACACACAGAGAATAGATGGTGCAGGGCTGCAGGCAGAGACACAAATACTACAAGCAGACACAGACATGGTACAATTAGAGGATAGATGGTGCAGGGCTGCAGGCAGAGGGACAGATGGTGCAGGTATAGAAAAGATGTTGCAGATAGAGGGTGAGATGGTTCAAGCAGAGACACAGATAGTGCAAGCAGACACAGACATGGTACACACAGAGGATAGGTGGTGCAGGGCTGCAGGCAGAGACACAGATAGTGCAATCAGACACAGACATGGTACACACAGAGTATAGATGGTGCAGTGCTGCAGGCAGAGGGACAGATAGTGCAAGCAGACACAGACATGGTACACACAGAGGATAGATGGTGCAGGGCTACAGGCAGAGATACAGATAGTGCATGCAGACACAGACGTGGTACAATCAGAGGATAGATGGTGCAGTGCTGCAGGCAGAGAGACAGATAGTGCAAGCAGACACAGACATGGTACACACAGAGGATAGATGGTGCAGGGCTGCTGGCAGAGACACAGATAGTGCAAGCAGACACAGACATGGTACAATCAGAGGATCGATGGTGCAGGGCTGTAGGCAGAGAGACAGATAGTGCAAGCAGACAGAGATGTGATACAATCAGAGGATAGATGGTGCAGGGCTGCAGGCAGAGGGACAGATGGTGCAGTAACAGAAAATATGTTGCAGAGAGAGGATGAGATGGTTCAAGCACAGACAAAAATAGTGCAAGCAGACACAGACATGGTACACACAGAGGATAGATGGTGCAGAGCTGCAGGCAGAGACACAGATAGTGCAAGCAGACACAGACATGGTACACAAAGAGGATAGATGGTGCAGGGCTGCAGGCAGAGGGACAGATAGTGCAAGCATACACAGACATGGTACACACAGAGGATAGATGGTGCAGGGCTGCAGGCAGAGACACAGATACTGCAAGCAGACACAGACATGGTACAATCAGAGGATAGATGGTGCAGGGCTGCAGGCAGAGGGACAGATGGTGCAGTCACAGAAAAGATGTTGCAGAGAGAGGGTGAGATAGTTCGAGCAGAGACACAGATAGTGCAAGCAGACACAGACATGGTACACACAGAGGATAGATGGTGCAGGGCTGCAGGCAGAGGGACAGATAGTGCAAGCAGAGACGTACATGGTATACACCGAGGATAGATGGTGCAGGGCTGTAGGCAGAGGGACAGATAGTGCAAGCAGACACCGACATGGTACACACAGAGAATAGATGGTGCAGGGCTGCAGGCAGAGACACAAATACTACAAGCAGACACAGACATGGTACAATTAGAGGATAGATGGTGCAGGGCTGCAGGCAGAGGGACAGATGGTGCAGGTATAGAAAAGATGTTGCAGATAGAGGGTGAGATGGTTCAAGCAGAGACACAGATAGTGCAAGCAGACACAGACATGGTACACACAGAGGATAGGTGGTGCAGGGCTGCAGGCAGAGACACAGATAGTGCAATCAGACACAGACATGGTACACACAGAGTATAGATGGTGCAGTGCTGCAGGCAGAGGGACAGATAGTGCAAGCAGACACAGACATGGTACACACAGAGGATAGATGGTGCAGGGCTACAGGCAGAGATACAGATAGTGCATGCAGACACAGACGTGGTACAATCAGAGGATAGATGGTGCAGTGCTGCAGGCAGAGAGACAGATAGTGCAAGCAGACACAGACATGGTACACACAGAGGATAGATGGTGCAGGGCTGCTGGCAGAGACACAGATAGTGCAAGCAGACACAGACATGGTACAATCAGAGGATCGATGGTGCAGGGCTGTAGGCAGAGAGACAGATAGTGCAAGCAGACACAGATATGGTACACACAGAGGATAGATCGTGCAGGGCGGTAGGTAGAGACACAGATAGTGCAAGCAGACACAGACATGGTACACACAGAGTATAGATGGTGTAGGGCTGCAGGCACAGGGACAGATAGTACAAGCAGATACAGATATGGTACACACAGAAGATAGATGTGCAGGGCTGCAGGCAGAGATACAGATAGTGCAAGCAGACACAGACATGGTACAATCAGAGGATAGATGGTGCAGGGCTGCAGGCAGAGGGACAGATGGTGCAGTCACAGAAAAGATGTTGCAGAGAGAGGGTGAGATGGTTCAAGCAGAGACACAGATAGTGCAAGCAGACACAGGCATGGTATACACAGAGGATAGATGGTGCAGGGCTGCAGGCAGAGACACAGATACTGCAAGCAGACACAGACATGGTACAATCAGAGGATAGATGGGGCAGGGCTGCAGGCAGAGGGACAGATGGTGCAGTCACAGAAAAGATGTTGCAGAGAGAGGGTGAGATGGTTCAAGCAGAGACACAGATAGTGCAAGCAGACACAGACATGGTACACACAGAGAATAGATGGTGTAGTGCTGCAGGCAGAGACACAGATAGTGCAAGCAGACACAGACATGGTACAATCAGAGGATAGATGGTGCAGGGCTGCAGGCAGAGACACAGATAGTGCAAGCAGACACAGACATGGTACAATCAGAGGATATATGGTGCAGGGCTGCAGGCATAGAGACGGATAGTGCAAGCAGACACAGACATGGTACACACAGAGGATAGATGGTGCAGGGCTGCAGGCAGAGACACACATACTGCAAGCAGACACAGGCATGGTACAATCAGAGGATATATGGTGCAGGGCTGTAGGCAGAGGGACAGATGGTGCAGTCGTAGAAAAGATGTTGCAGATAGAGGGTGAGATGGTTCAAGCAGAAACACAGATAGTGTAAGCAGATACAGACATGGTACACACAGAGGATAGATGGTGCAGGGCTGTAGGTAGAGACACATATAGTGCAAGCAGACACAGACATGGTACACACAGAGGATGGATGGTGCAGGGCTGCAGGCAGAGACACAGATAGTGCAAGCAGACACCGACATGGTACAATCAGAGGATAGATGGTGCAGGGCTGTAGGCAGAGAGACAGATAGTGCAAGCAGACACAGACATGGTACACACAGAGGATAGATGGTGCAGGGCTGTAGGTAGAGACACAGATAGTGCAAGCAGACACAGACATGGTACACACAGAGGATAGATAGTGTAGGGCTGCAGCCAGAGGGACAGATAGTGCAAGCAGATACAGATATGGTACAAACAGAGGATAGATGGTGCAGGGCTGTAGGCAGAGGGATAGATAGTGCAAGCAGATACAGATATGGTACAAACAGAGGATAGATGGGGCAGGGCTACAGGCAGAGATACAGATAGTGGTAGCAGACACAGACGTGGTACAATCAGAGGATAGATGGTGCAGGACTGCAGGCAGAGGGACAGATGGTGCAGCCACAGAAAAGATGATGCAGAGAGAGGGTGAGATGGTTCAAGCACAGACACAGATAGTGCAAGCAGACAGAGATATGGTATACACAGAGGATAGATGGTGCAGGGCTGCAGGCAGAGACACAGATACTGCAAGCAGACACAGACATGGTACAATCAGAGGATAGATGGGGCAGGGCTGCAGGCAGAGGGACAGATGGTGCAGTCATAGAAAAGATGTTGCAGATAGAGGGTGAGATGGTTCAAGCAGGGACACAGATAGTGCAAGCAGACACCGACATGGTAAACACAGAGGAAAGATGGTGCAGGACTGCAGGCAGAGGGACAGATGGTGCAGCCACAGAAAAGATGATGCAGAGAGAGGGTGAGATGGTTCAAGCACAGACACAGATAGTGCAAGCAGACAGAGATATGGTATACACAGAGGATAGATGGTGCAGGGCTGCAGGCAGAGGGACAAATAGTGCAAGCAGATACAGATATGGTACACACATAGGATAGATGGTGCAGGGCTGCAGGCAGAGGGACAGATAGTGCAAGCAGACACAGGCATGGTACAATCAGAGGATATATGGTGCAGGGCTGCAGGCAGAGGGACAGATGGTGCAGTCATAGAAAAGATGTTGCAGATAGAGGGTGAGATGGTTCAAGCAGGGACACAGATAGTGCAAGTAGACACAGCCATGGTACACACAGAGGATAGATGGTGCAGGGCTGCAGGCAGAGGGAAAGATAGTGGAAGCAGACACAGACATGCTACACACAGAGGATAGATAGTGCAGGGCTACAGGCAGAGATACAGATAGTGCTAGCAGACACAGACATAGTACAAGCAGAGGATAGATGGTGCAGGGCTGCAGGCAGAGGGACAACTGGTGCAGTAACAAAAAAGATGGTGCAGAGAGAGGGTGAGATGGTGCAAACGGAGACACAGATAGTGCAAGCAGACACAGACATGGTGTGAGACTACAGGCAGAGAAGGAACAGATTTAACATGGTAGTGCTGTGTAATACACACCAGCAGGCATATCTTAATAGGCCTGTGCAGATGCACATGAGAGGGTGCAGGCAGTGGGAGAGGGTTGGTGCTGACATAAAATGAGATTATGCAGGCAGAGAGTAAACTGGTACAATCAGATTATAGATGGTGCAGGGCTGCAGGCAGAGGGACAGATGGTGCTGTCACAGAAAAGATGTTGCAGAGAGAGGGTGAGATGGTTCAAGCACAGACACAGATAGTGCAAGCAGACGCAGACATTGTATACACAGAGGATAGATGGTGCAGGGCTGCAGGCAAAGAGACAGATAGTGCAAGCAGACACAGACATGGTACACACAGAGGATAGATGGTGCAGGGCTATAGGTAGAGACACAGCTAGTGCAAGCAGACACAGACATGGTACACACAGAGGATAGATGGTGTAGGGCTGCAGGCAGAGGGACAGATTGTGCAAGCAGATACAGATATGGTACACACAGAGGATAGATGGTGCAGGGCTGCAGGCAGAGATACAGATAGTGCAAGCAGACAGAGATGTGATACAATCAGAGGATAGATGGTGCAGGGCTGCAGGCAGAGGGACAGATGGTGCAGTAACAGAAAATATGTTGCAGAGAGAGGATGAGATGGTTCAAGCACAGACAAAAATAGTGCAAGCAGACACAGACATGGTACACACAGAGGATAGATGGTGCAGAGCTGCAGGCAGAGACACAGATAGTGCAAGCAGACACAGACATGGTACACAAAGAGGATAGATGGTGCAGGGCTGCAGGCAGAGGGACAGATAGTGCAAGCATACACAGACATGGTACACACAGAGGATAGATGGTGCAGGGCTGCAGGCAGAGACACAGATACTGCAAGCAGACACAGACATGGTACAATCAGAGGATAGATGGTGCAGGGCTGCAGGCAGAGGGACAGATGGTGCAGTCACAGAAAAGATGTTGCAGAGAGAGGGTGAGATAGTTCGAGCAGAGACACAGATAGTGCAAGCAGACACAGACATGGTACACACAGAGGATAGATGGTGCAGGGCTGCAGGCAGAGGGACAGATAGTGCAAGCAGAGACGTACATGGTATACACCGAGGATAGATGGTGCAGGGCTGTAGGCAGAGGGACAGATAGTGCAAGCAGACACCGACATGGTACACACAGAGAATAGATGGTGCAGGGCTGCAGGCAGAGACACAAATACTACAAGCAGACACAGACATGGTACAATTAGAGGATAGATGGTGCAGGGCTGCAGGCAGAGGGACAGATGGTGCAGGTATAGAAAAGATGTTGCAGATAGAGGGTGAGATGGTTCAAGCAGAGACACAGATAGTGCAAGCAGACACAGACATGGTACACACAGAGGATAGGTGGTGCAGGGCTGCAGGCAGAGACACAGATAGTGCAATCAGACACAGACATGGTACACACAGAGTATAGATGGTGCAGTGCTGCAGGCAGAGGGACAGATAGTGCAAGCAGACACAGACATGGTACACACAGAGGATAGATGGTGCAGGGCTACAGGCAGAGATACAGATAGTGCATGCAGACACAGACGTGGTACAATCAGAGGATAGATGGTGCAGTGCTGCAGGCAGAGAGACAGATAGTGCAAGCAGACACAGACATGGTACACACAGAGGATAGATGGTGCAGGGCTGCTGGCAGAGACACAGATAGTGCAAGCAGACACAGACATGGTACAATCAGAGGATCGATGGTGCAGGGCTGTAGGCAGAGAGACAGATAGTGCAAGCAGACACAGACATGGTACACACAGAGGATAGATGGTGCAGGGCTGCAGGCAGAGACACAGATACTGCAAGCAGACACAGACATGGTACAATCAGAGGATAGATGGTGCAGGGCTGCAGGCAGAGGGACAGATGGTGCAGTCACAGAAAAGATGTTGCAGAGAGAGGGTGAGATAGTTCGAGCAGAGACACAGATAGTGCAAGCAGACACAGACATGGTACACACAGAGGATAGATGGTGCAGGGCTGCAGGCAGAGGGACAGATAGTGCAAGCAGAGACGTACATGGTATACACCGAGGATAGATGGTGCAGGGCTGTAGGCAGAGGGACAGATAGTGCAAGCAGACACCGACATGGTACACACAGAGAATAGATGGTGCAGGGCTGCAGGCAGAGACACAAATACTACAAGCAGACACAGACATGGTACAATTAGAGGATAGATGGTGCAGGGCTGCAGGCAGAGGGACAGATGGTGCAGGTATAGAAAAGATGTTGCAGATAGAGGGTGAGATGGTTCAAGCAGAGACACAGATAGTGCAAGCAGACACAGACATGGTACACACAGAGGATAGGTGGTGCAGGGCTGCAGGCAGAGACACAGATAGTGCAATCAGACACAGACATGGTACACACAGAGTATAGATGGTGCAGTGCTGCAGGCAGAGGGACAGATAGTGCAAGCAGACACAGACATGGTACACACAGAGGATAGATGGTGCAGGGCTACAGGCAGAGATACAGATAGTGCATGCAGACACAGACGTGGTACAATCAGAGGATAGATGGTGCAGTGCTGCAGGCAGAGAGACAGATAGTGCAAGCAGACACAGACATGGTACACACAGAGGATAGATGGTGCAGGGCTGCTGGCAGAGACACAGATAGTGCAAGCAGACACAGACATGGTACAATCAGAGGATCGATGGTGCAGGGCTGTAGGCAGAGAGACAGATAGTGCAAGCAGACAGAGATGTGATACAATCAGAGGATAGATGGTGCAGGGCTGCAGGCAGAGGGACAGATGGTGCAGTAACAGAAAATATGTTGCAGAGAGAGGATGAGATGGTTCAAGCACAGACAAAAATAGTGCAAGCAGACACAGACATGGTACACACAGAGGATAGATGGTGCAGAGCTGCAGGCAGAGACACAGATAGTGCAAGCAGACACAGACATGGTACACAAAGAGGATAGATGGTGCAGGGCTGCAGGCAGAGGGACAGATAGTGCAAGCATACACAGACATGGTACACACAGAGGATAGATGGTGCAGGGCTGCAGGCAGAGACACAGATACTGCAAGCAGACACAGACATGGTACAATCAGAGGATAGATGGTGCAGGGCTGCAGGCAGAGGGACAGATGGTGCAGTCACAGAAAAGATGTTGCAGAGAGAGGGTGAGATAGTTCGAGCAGAGACACAGATAGTGCAAGCAGACACAGACATGGTACACACAGAGGATAGATGGTGCAGGGCTGCAGGCAGAGGGACAGATAGTGCAAGCAGAGACGTACATGGTATACACCGAGGATAGATGGTGCAGGGCTGTAGGCAGAGGGACAGATAGTGCAAGCAGACACCGACATGGTACACACAGAGAATAGATGGTGCAGGGCTGCAGGCAGAGACACAAATACTACAAGCAGACACAGACATGGTACAATTAGAGGATAGATGGTGCAGGGCTGCAGGCAGAGGGACAGATGGTGCAGGTATAGAAAAGATGTTGCAGATAGAGGGTGAGATGGTTCAAGCAGAGACACAGATAGTGCAAGCAGACACAGACATGGTACACACAGAGGATAGGTGGTGCAGGGCTGCAGGCAGAGACACAGATAGTGCAATCAGACACAGACATGGTACACACAGAGTATAGATGGTGCAGTGCTGCAGGCAGAGGGACAGATAGTGCAAGCAGACACAGACATGGTACACACAGAGGATAGATGGTGCAGGGCTACAGGCAGAGATACAGATAGTGCATGCAGACACAGACGTGGTACAATCAGAGGATAGATGGTGCAGTGCTGCAGGCAGAGAGACAGATAGTGCAAGCAGACACAGACATGGTACACACAGAGGATAGATGGTGCAGGGCTGCTGGCAGAGACACAGATAGTGCAAGCAGACACAGACATGGTACAATCAGAGGATCGATGGTGCAGGGCTGTAGGCAGAGAGACAGATAGTGCAAGCAGACACAGATATGGTACACACAGAGGATAGATCGTGCAGGGCGGTAGGTAGAGACACAGATAGTGCAAGCAGACACAGACATGGTACACACAGAGTATAGATGGTGTAGGGCTGCAGGCACAGGGACAGATAGTACAAGCAGATACAGATATGGTACACACAGAAGATAGATGTGCAGGGCTGCAGGCAGAGATACAGATAGTGCAAGCAGACACAGACATGGTACAATCAGAGGATAGATGGTGCAGGGCTGCAGGCAGAGGGACAGATGGTGCAGTCACAGAAAAGATGTTGCAGAGAGAGGGTGAGATGGTTCAAGCAGAGACACAGATAGTGCAAGCAGACACAGGCATGGTATACACAGAGGATAGATGGTGCAGGGCTGCAGGCAGAGACACAGATACTGCAAGCAGACACAGACATGGTACAATCAGAGGATAGATGGGGCAGGGCTGCAGGCAGAGGGACAGATGGTGCAGTCACAGAAAAGATGTTGCAGAGAGAGGGTGAGATGGTTCAAGCAGAGACACAGATAGTGCAAGCAGACACAGACATGGTACACACAGAGAATAGATGGTGTAGTGCTGCAGGCAGAGACACAGATAGTGCAAGCAGACACAGACATGGTACAATCAGAGGATAGATGGTGCAGGGCTGCAGGCAGAGACACAGATAGTGCAAGCAGACACAGACATGGTACAATCAGAGGATATATGGTGCAGGGCTGCAGGCATAGAGACGGATAGTGCAAGCAGACACAGACATGGTACACACAGAGGATAGATGGTGCAGGGCTGCAGGCAGAGACACACATACTGCAAGCAGACACAGGCATGGTACAATCAGAGGATATATGGTGCAGGGCTGTAGGCAGAGGGACAGATGGTGCAGTCGTAGAAAAGATGTTGCAGATAGAGGGTGAGATGGTTCAAGCAGAAACACAGATAGTGTAAGCAGATACAGACATGGTACACACAGAGGATAGATGGTGCAGGGCTGTAGGTAGAGACACATATAGTGCAAGCAGACACAGACATGGTACACACAGAGGATGGATGGTGCAGGGCTGCAGGCAGAGACACAGATAGTGCAAGCAGACACCGACATGGTACAATCAGAGGATAGATGGTGCAGGGCTGTAGGCAGAGAGACAGATAGTGCAAGCAGACACAGACATGGTACACACAGAGGATAGATGGTGCAGGGCTGTAGGTAGAGACACAGATAGTGCAAGCAGACACAGACATGGTACACACAGAGGATAGATAGTGTAGGGCTGCAGCCAGAGGGACAGATAGTGCAAGCAGATACAGATATGGTACAAACAGAGGATAGATGGTGCAGGGCTGTAGGCAGAGGGATAGATAGTGCAAGCAGATACAGATATGGTACAAACAGAGGATAGATGGGGCAGGGCTACAGGCAGAGATACAGATAGTGGTAGCAGACACAGACGTGGTACAATCAGAGGATAGATGGTGCAGGACTGCAGGCAGAGGGACAGATGGTGCAGCCACAGAAAAGATGATGCAGAGAGAGGGTGAGATGGTTCAAGCACAGACACAGATAGTGCAAGCAGACAGAGATATGGTATACACAGAGGATAGATGGTGCAGGGCTGCAGGCAGAGACACAGATACTGCAAGCAGACACAGACATGGTACAATCAGAGGATAGATGGGGCAGGGCTGCAGGCAGAGGGACAGATGGTGCAGTCACAGAAAAGATGTTGCAGAGAGAGGGTGAGATGGTTCAAGCAGAGACACAGATAGTGCAAGCAGACACAGACATGGTACACACAGAGAATAGATGGTGTAGTGCTGCAGGCAGAGACACAGATAGTGCAAGCAGACACAGACATGGTACAATCAGAGGATAGATGGTGCAGGGCTGCAGGCAGAGACACAGATAGTGTAAGCAGACACAGACATGGTACAATCAGAGGATATATGGTGCAGGGCTGCAGGCATAGAGACGGATAGTGCAAGCAGACACAGACATGGTACACACAGAGGATAGATGGTGCAGGGCTGCAGGCAGAGACACACATACTGCAAGCAGACACAGGCATGGTACAATCAGAGGATATATGGTGCAGGGCTGCAGGCAGAGGGACAGATGGTGCAGTCGTAGAAAAGATGTTGCAGATAGAGGGTGAGATGGTTCAAGCAGAAACACAGATAGTGTAAGCAGATACAGACATGGTACACACAGAGGATAGATGGTGCAGGGCTGTAGGTAGAGACACATATAGTGCAAGCAGACACAGACATGGTACACACAGAGGATGGATGGTGCAGGGCTGCAGGCAGAGACACAGATAGTGCAAGCAGACACCGACATGGTACAATCAGAGGATAGATGGTGCAGGGCTGTAGTCAGAGAGACAGATAGTGCAAGCAGACACAGACATGGTACACACAGAGGATAGATGGTGCAGGGCTGTAGGTAGAGACACAGATAGTGCAAGCAGACACAGACATGGTACACACAGAGGATAGATAGTGTAGGGCTGCAGCCAGAGGGACAGATAGTGCAAGCAGATACAGATATGGTACAAACAGAGGATAGATGGTGCAGGGCTGTAGGCAGAGGGATAGATAGTGCAAGCAGATACAGATATGGTACAAACAGAGGATAGATGGGGCAGGGCTACAGGCAGAGATACAGATAGTGGTAGCAGACACAGACGTGGTACAATCAGAGGATAGATGGTGCAGGACTGCAGGCAGAGGGACAGATGGTGCAGCCACAGAAAAGATGATGCAGAGAGAGGGTGAGATAGTTCAAGCACAGACACAGATAGTGCAAGCAGACAGAGATATGGTATACACAGAGGATAGATGGTGCAGGGCTGCAGGCAGAGACACAGATAGTGCAAGCAGACACCGACATGGTAAACACAGAGGAAAGATGGTGCAGGACTGCAGGCAGAGGGACAGATGGTGCAGCCACAGAAAAGATGATGCAGAGAGAGGGTGAGATGGTTCAAGCACAGACACAGATAGTGCAAGCAGACAGAGATATGGTATACACAGAGGATAGATGGTGCAGGGCTGCAGGCAGAGGGACAAATAGTGCAAGCAGATACAGATATGGTACACACATAGGATAGATGGTGCAGGGCTGCAGGCAGAGGGACAGATAGGGCAAGCAGACACAGGCATGGTACAATCAGAGGATATATGGTGCAGGGCTGCAGGCAGAGGGACAGATGGTGCAGTCATAGAAAAGATGTTGCAGATAGAGGGTGAGATGGTTCAAGCAGGGACACAGATAGTGCAAGTAGACACAGCCATGGTACACACAGAGGATAGATGGTGCAGGGCTGCAGGCAGAGGGAAATATAGTGGAAGCAGACACAGACATGCTACACACAGAGGATAGATAGTGCAGGGCTACAGGCAGAGATACAGATAGTGCTAGCAGACACAGACATAGTACAAGCAGAGGATAGATGGTGCAGGGCTGAAGGCAGAGGGACAACTGGTGCAGTAACAAAAAAGATGGTGCAGAGAGAGGGTGAGATGGTGCAAACGGAGACACAGATAGTGCAAGCAGACACAGACATGGTGTGAGACTACAGGCAGAGAAGGAACAGATTTAACATGGTAGTGCTGTGTAATACACACCAGCAGGCATATCTTAATAGGCCTGTGCAGATGCACATGAGAGGGTGCAGGCAGTGGGAGAGGGTTGGTGCTGACATAAAATGAGATTATGCAGGCAGAGAGTAAACTGGTACAATCAGATTATAGATGGTGCAGGGCTGCAGGCAGAGGGACAGATGGTGCTGTCACAGAAAAGATGTTGCAGAGAGAGGGTGAGATGGTTCAAGCACAGACACAGATAGTGCAAGCAGACGCAGACATTGTATACACAGAGGATAGATGGTGCAGGGCTGCAGGCAAAGAGACAGATAGTGCAAGCAGACACAGACATGGTACACACAGAGGATAGATGGTGCAGGGCTATAGGTAGAGACACAGCTAGTGCAAGCAGACACAGACATGGTACACACAGAGGATAGATGGTGTAGGGCTGCAGGCAGAGGGACAGATTGTGCAAGCAGATACAGATATGGTACACACAGAGGATAGATGGTGCAGGGCTGCAGGCAGAGATACAGATAGTGCAAGCAGACAGAGATGTGATACAATCAGAGGATAGATGGTGCAGGGCTGCAGGCAGAGGGACAGATGGTGCAGTAACAGAAAATATGTTGCAGAGAGAGGATGAAATGGTTCAAGCACAGACAAAAATAGTGCAAGCAGACACAGACATGGTACACACAGAGGATAGATGGTGCAGAGCTGCAGGCAGAGACACAGATAGTGCAAGCAGACACAGACATGGTACACAAAGAGGATAGATGGTGCAGGGCTGCAGGCAGAGGGACAGATAGTGCAAGCATACACAGACATGGTACACACAGAGGATAGATGGTGCAGGGCTGCAGGCAGAGACACAGATACTGCAAGCAGACACAGACATGGTACAATCAGAGGATAGATGGTGCAGGGCTGCAGGCAGAGGGACAGATGGTGCAGTCACAGAAAAGATGTTGCAGAGAGAGGGTGAGATGGTTCGAGCAGAGACACAGATAGTGCAAGCAGACACAGACATGGTACACACAGAGGATAGATGGTGCAGGGCTGCAGGCAGAGGGACAGATAGTGCAAGCAGAGACGTACATGGTATACACCGAGGATAGATGGTGCAGGGCTGTAGGCAGAGGGACAGATAGTGCAAGCAGACACCGACATGGTACACACAGAGAATAGATGGTGCAGGGCTGCAGGCAGAGACACAAATACTACAAGCAGACACAGACATGGTACAATTAGAGGATAGATGGTGCAGGGCTGCAGGCAGAGGGACAGATGGTGCAGGTATAGAAAAGATGTTGCAGATAGAGGGTGAGATGGTTCAAGCAGAGACACAGATAGTGCAAGCAGACACAGGCATGGTACACACAGAGGATACGTGGTGCAGGGCTGCAGGCAGAGACACAGATAGTGCAATCAGACACAGACATGGTACACACAGAGTATAGATGGTGCAGTGCTGCAGGCAGAGGGACAGATAGTGCAAGCAGACACAGACATGGTACACACAGAGGATAGATGGTGCAGGGCTACAGGCAGAGATACAGATAGTGCATGCAGACACAGACGTGGTACAATCAGAGGATAGATGGTGCAGTGCTGCAGGCAGAGAGACAGATAGTGCAAGCAGACACAGACATGGTACACACAGAGGATAGATGGTGCAGGGCTGCTGGCAGAGACACAGATAGTGCAAGCAGACACAGACATGGTACAATCAAAGGATCGATGGTGCAGGGCTGTAGGCAGAGAGACAGATAGTGCAAGCAGACACAGACATGGTACACACAGAGGATAGATCGTGCAGGGCGGTAGGTAGAGACACAGATAGTGCAAGCAGACACAGACATGGTACACACAGAGTATTGATGGTGTAGGGCTGCAGGCACAGGGACAGATAGTACAAGCAGATACAGATATGGTACACACAGAAGATAGATGTGCAGGGCTGCAGGCAGAGATACAGATAGTGCAAGCAGACACAGACATGGTACAATCAGAGGATAGATGGTGCAGGGCTGCAGGCAGAGGGACAGATGGTGCAGTCACAGAAAAGATGTTGCAGAGAGAGGGTGAGATGGTTCAAGCAGAGACACAGATAGTGCAAGCAGACACAGGCATGGTATACACAGAGGATAGATGGTGCAGGGCTGCAGGCAGAGACACAGATACTGCAAGCAGACACAGACATGGTACAATCAGAGGATAGATGGGGCAGGGCTGCAGGCAGAGGGACAGATGGTGCAGTCACAGAAAAGATGTTGCAGAGAGAGGGTGAGATGGTTCAAGCAGAGACACAGATAGTGCAAGCAGACACAGACATGGTACACACAGAGAATAGATGGTGTAGTGCTGCAGGCAGAGACACAGATAGTGCAAGCAGACACAGACATGGTACAATCAGAGGATAGATGGTGCAGGGCTGCAGGCAGAGACACAGATAGTGCAAGCAGACACAGACATGGTACAATCAGAGGATATATGGTGCAGGGCTGCAGGCATAGAGACGGATAGTGCAAGCAGACACAGACATGGTACACACAGAGGATAGATGGTGCAGGGCTGCAGGCAGAGACACACATACTGCAAGCAGACACAGGCATGGTACAATCAGAGGATATATGGTGCAGGGCTGTAGGCAGAGGGACAGATGGTGCAGTCGTAGAAAAGATGTTGCAGATAGAGGGTGAGATGGTTCAAGCAGAAACACAGATAGTGTAAGCAGATACAGACATGGTACACACAGAGGATAGATGGTGCAGGGCTGTAGGTAGAGACACATATAGTGCAAGCAGACACAGACATGGTACACACAGAGGATGGATGGTGCAGGGCTGCAGGCAGAGACACAGATAGTGCAAGCAGACACCGACATGGTACAATCAGAGGATAGATGGTGCAGGGCTGTAGGCAGAGAGACAGATAGTGCAAGCAGACACAGACATGGTACACACAGAGGATAGATGGTGCAGGGCTGTAGGTAGAGACACAGATAGTGCAAGCAGACACAGACATGGTACACACAGAGGATAGATAGTGTAGGGCTGCAGCCAGAGGGACAGATAGTGCAAGCAGATACAGATATGGTACAAACAGAGGATAGATGGTGCAGGGCTGTAGGCAGAGGGATAGATAGTGCAAGCAGATACAGATATGGTACAAACAGAGGATAGATGGGGCAGGGCTACAGGCAGAGATACAGATAGTGGTAGCAGACACAGACGTGGTACACTCAGAGGATAGATGGTGCAGGACTGCAGGCAGAGGGACAGATGGTGCAGCCACAGAAAAGATGATGCAGAGAGAGGGTGAGATGGTTCAAGCACAGACACAGATAGTGCAAGCAGACAGAGATATGGTATACACAGAGGATAGATGGTGCAGGGCTGCAGGCAGAGACACAGATACTGCAAGCAGACACAGACATGGTACAATCAGAGGATAGATGGGGCAGGGCTGCAGGCAGAGGGACAGATGGTGCAGTCACAGAAAAGATGTTGCAGAGAGAGGGTGAGATGGTTCAAGCAGAGACACAGATAGTGCAAGCAGACACAGACATGGTACACACAGAGAATAGATGGTGTAGTGCTGCAGGCAGAGACACAGATAGTGCAAGCAGACACAGACATGGTACAATCAGAGGATAGATGGTGCAGGGCTGCAGGCAGAGACACAGATAGTGCAAGCAGACACAGACATGGTACAATCAGAGGATATATGGTGCAGGGCTGCAGGCATAGAGACGGATAGTGCAAGCAGACACAGACATGGTACACACAGAGGATAGATGGTGCAGGGCTGCAGGCAGAGACACACATACTGCAAGCAGACACAGGCATGGTACAATCAGAGGATATATGGTGCAGGGCTGCAGGCAGAGGGACAGATGGTGCAGTCGTAGAAAAGATGTTGCAGATAGAGGGTGAGATGGTTCAAGCAGAAACACAGATAGTGTAAGCAGATACAGACATGGTACACACAGAGGATAGATGGTGCAGGGCTGTAGGTAGAGACACATATAGTGCAAGCAGACACAGACATGGTACACACAGAGGATAGATGGTGCAGGGCTGCAGGCAGAGGGACAGATAGTGCAAGCAGAGACGTACATGGTATACACCGAGGATAGATGGTGCAGGGCTGTAGGCAGAGGGACAGATAGTGCAAGCAGACACCGACATGGTACACACAGAGAATAGATGGTGCAGGGCTGCAGGCAGAGACACAAATACTACAAGCAGACACAGACATGGTACAATTAGAGGATAGATGGTGCAGGGCTGCAGGCAGAGGGACAGATGGTGCAGGTATAGAAAAGATGTTGCAGATAGAGGGTGAGATGGTTCAAGCAGAGACACAGATAGTGCAAGCAGACACAGGCATGGTACACACAGAGGATACGTGGTGCAGGGCTGCAGGCAGAGACACAGATAGTGCAATCAGACACAGACATGGTACACACAGAGTATAGATGGTGCAGTGCTGCAGGCAGAGGGACAGATAGTGCAAGCAGACACAGACATGGTACACACAGAGGATAGATGGTGCAGGGCTACAGGCAGAGATACAGATAGTGCATGCAGACACAGACGTGGTACAATCAGAGGATAGATGGTGCAGTGCTGCAGGCAGAGAGACAGATAGTGCAAGCAGACACAGACATGGTACACACAGAGGATAGATGGTGCAGGGCTGCTGGCAGAGACACAGATAGTGCAAGCAGACACAGACATGGTACAATCAGAGGATCGATGGTGCAGGGCTGTAGGCAGAGAGACAGATAGTGCAAGCAGACACAGACATGGTACACACAGAGGATAGATCGTGCAGGGCGGTAGGTAGAGACACAGATAGTGCAAGCAGACACAGACATGGTACACACAGAGTATTGATGGTGTAGGGCTGCAGGCACAGGGACAGATAGTACAAGCAGATACAGATATGGTACACACAGAAGATAGATGTGCAGGGCTGCAGGCAGAGATACAGATAGTGCAAGCAGACACAGACATGGTACAATCAGAGGATAGATGGTGCAGGGCTGCAGGCAGAGGGACAGATGGTGCAGTCACAGAAAAGATGTTGCAGAGAGAGGGTGAGATGGTTCAAGCAGAGACACAGATAGTGCAAGCAGACACAGGCATGGTATACACAGAGGATAGATGGTGCAGGGCTGCAGGCAGAGACACAGATACTGCAAGCAGACACAGACATGGTACAATCAGAGGATAGATGGGGCAGGGCTGCAGGCAGAGGGACAGATGGTGCAGTCACAGAAAAGATGTTGCAGAGAGAGGGTGAGATGGTTCAAGCAGAGACACAGATAGTGCAAGCAGACACAGACATGGTACACACAGAGAATAGATGGTGTAGTGCTGCAGGCAGAGACACAGATAGTGCAAGCAGACACAGACATGGTACAATCAGAGGATAGATGGTGCAGGGCTGCAGGCAGAGACACAGATAGTGCAAGCAGACACAGACATGGTACAATCAGAGGATATATGGTGCAGGGCTGCAGGCATAGAGACGGATAGTGCAAGCAGACACAGACATGGTACACACAGAGGATAGATGGTGCAGGGCTGCAGGCAGAGACACACATACTGCAAGCAGACACAGGCATGGTACAATCAGAGGATATATGGTGCAGGGCTGTAGGCAGAGGGACAGATGGTGCAGTCGTAGAAAAGATGTTGCAGATAGAGGGTGAGATGGTTCAAGCAGAAACACAGATAGTGTAAGCAGATACAGACATGGTACACACAGAGGATAGATGGTGCAGGGCTGTAGGTAGAGACACATATAGTGCAAGCAGACACAGACATGGTACACACAGAGGATGGATGGTGCAGGGCTGCAGGCAGAGACACAGATAGTGCAAGCAGACACCGACATGGTACAATCAGAGGATAGATGGTGCAGGGCTGTAGGCAGAGAGACAGATAGTGCAAGCAGACACAGACATGGTACACACAGAGGATAGATGGTGCAGGGCTGTAGGTAGAGACACAGATAGTGCAAGCAGACACAGACATGGTACACACAGAGGATAGATAGTGTAGGGCTGCAGCCAGAGGGACAGATAGTGCAAGCAGATACAGATATGGTACAAACAGAGGATAGATGGTGCAGGGCTGTAGGCAGAGGGATAGATAGTGCAAGCAGATACAGATATGGTACAAACAGAGGATAGATGGGGCAGGGCTACAGGCAGAGATACAGATAGTGGTAGCAGACACAGACGTGGTACACTCAGAGGATAGATGGTGCAGGACTGCAGGCAGAGGGACAGATGGTGCAGCCACAGAAAAGATGATGCAGAGAGAGGGTGAGATGGTTCAAGCACAGACACAGATAGTGCAAGCAGACAGAGATATGGTATACACAGAGGATAGATGGTGCAGGGCTGCAGGCAGAGACACAGATACTGCAAGCAGACACAGACATGGTACAATCAGAGGATAGATGGGGCAGGGCTGCAGGCAGAGGGACAGATGGTGCAGTCACAGAAAAGATGTTGCAGAGAGAGGGTGAGATGGTTCAAGCAGAGACACAGATAGTGCAAGCAGACACAGACATGGTACACACAGAGAATAGATGGTGTAGTGCTGCAGGCAGAGACACAGATAGTGCAAGCAGACACAGACATGGTACAATCAGAGGATAGATGGTGCAGGGCTGCAGGCAGAGACACAGATAGTGCAAGCAGACACAGACATGGTACAATCAGAGGATATATGGTGCAGGGCTGCAGGCATAGAGACGGATAGTGCAAGCAGACACAGACATGGTACACACAGAGGATAGATGGTGCAGGGCTGCAGGCAGAGACACACATACTGCAAGCAGACACAGGCATGGTACAATCAGAGGATATATGGTGCAGGGCTGCAGGCAGAGGGACAGATGGTGCAGTCGTAGAAAAGATGTTGCAGATAGAGGGTGAGATGGTTCAAGCAGAAACACAGATAGTGTAAGCAGATACAGACATGGTACACACAGAGGATAGATGGTGCAGGGCTGTAGGTAGAGACACATATAGTGCAAGCAGACACAGACATGGTACACACAGAGGATGGATGGTGCAGGGCTGCAGGCAGAGACACAGATAGTGCAAGCAGACACCGACATGGTACAATCAGAGGATAGATGGTGCAGGGCTGTAGGCAGAGAGACAGATAGTGCAAGCAGACACAGACATGGTACACACAGAGGATAGATGGTGCAGGGCTGTAGGTAGAGACACAGATAGTGCAAGCAGACACAGACATGGTACACACAGAGGATAGATAGTGTAGGGCTGCAGCCAGAGGGACAGATAGTGCAAGCAGATACAGATATGGTACAAACAGAGGATAGATGGTGCAGGGCTGTAGGCAGAGGGATAGATAGTGCAAGCAGATACAGATATGGTACAAACAGAGGATAGATGGGGCAGGGCTACAGGCAGAGATACAGATAGTGGTAGCAGACACAGACGTGGTACAATCAGAGGATAGATGGTGCAGGACTGCAGGCAGAGGGACAGATGGTGCAGCCACAGAAAAGATGATGCAGAGAGAGGGTGAGATGGTTCAAGCACAGACACAGATAGTGCAAGCAGACAGAGATATGGTATACACAGAGGATAGATGGTGCAGGGCTGCAGGCAGAGACACAGATAGTGCAAGCAGACACCGACATGGTAAACACAGAGGAAAGATGGTGCAGGACTGCAGGCAGAGGGACAGATGGTGCAGCCACAGAAAAGATGATGCAGAGAGAGGGTGAGATGGTTCAAGCACAGACACAGATAGTGCAAGCAGACAGAAATATGGTATACACAGAGGATAGATGGTGCAGGGCTGCAGGCAGAGGGACAAATAGTGCAAGCAGATACAGATATGGAACACACATAGGATAGATGGTGCAGGGCTGCAGGCAGAGGGACAGATAGTGCAAGCAGACACAGGCATGGTACAATCAGAGGATATATGGTGCAGGGCTGCAGGCAGAGGGACAGATGGTGCAGTCATAGAAAAGATGTTGCAGATAGAGGGTGAGATGGTTCAAGCAGGGACACAGATAGTGCAAGTAGACACAGCCATGGTACACACAGAGGATAGATGGTGCAGGGCTGCAGGCAGAGGGAAAGATAGTGGAAGCAGACACAGACATGCTACACACAGAGGATAGATAGTGCAGGGCTACAGGCAGAGATACAGATAGTGCTAGCAGACACAGACATGGTACAAGCAGGGGATAGATGGTGCAGGGCTGCAGGCAGAGGGACAACTGGTGCAGTAACAAAAAAGATGGTGCAGAGAGAGGGTGAGATGGTGCAAACGGAGACACAGATAGTGCAAGATGACACAGACATGGTGTGAGACTACAGGCAGAGAAGGAACAGATTTAACATGGTAGTGCTGTGTAATACACACTAGCAGGCATATCTTAATAGGCCTGTGCAGATGCACATGAGAGGGTGCAGGCAGTGGGAGAGGGTTGGTGCTGACATAAAATGAGATTATGCAGGCAGAGAGTAAACTGGTACAATCAGATTATAGATGGTGCAGGGCTGCAGGCAGAGGGACAGATGGTGCTGTCACAGAAAAGATGTTGCAGAGAGAGGGTGAGATGGTTCAAGCACAGACACAGATAGTGCAAGCAGACGCAGACATTGTATACACACAGGATAGATGGTGCAGGGCTGCAGGCAAAGAGACAGATAGTGCAAGCAGACACAGACATGGTACACACAGAGGATAGATGGTGCAGGGCTATAGGTAGAGACACAGCTAGTGCAAGCAGACACAGACATGGTACACACAGAGGATAGATGGTGTAGGGCTGCAGGCAGAGGAACAGATTGTGCAAGCAGATACAGATATGGTACACACAGAGGATAGATGGTGCAGGGCTGCAGGCAGAGATACAGATAGTGCAAGCAGACAGAGATGTGATACAATCAGAGGATAGATGGTGCAGGGCTGCAGGCAGAGGGACAGATGGTGCAGTAACAGAAAATATGTTGCAGAGAGAGGATGAGATGGTTCAAGCACAGACAAAAATAGTGCAAGCAGACACAGACATGGTACACACAGAGGATAGATGGTGCAGAGCTGCAGGCAGAGACACAGATAGTGCAAGCAGACACAGACATGGTACACAAAGAGGATAGATGGTGCAGGGCTGCAGGCAGAGGGACAGATAGTGCAAGCATACACAGACATGGTACACACAGAGGATAGATGGTGCAGGGCTGCAGGCAGAGACACAGATACTGCAAGCAGACACAGACATGGTACAATCAGAGGATAGATGGTGCAGGGATGCAGGCAGAGGGACAGATGGTGCAGTCACAGAAAAGATGTTGCAGAGAGAGGGTGAGATGGTTCGAGCAGAGACACAGATAGTGCAAGCAGACACAGACATGGTACACACAGAGGATAGATGGTGCAGGGCTGCAGGCAGAGGGACAGATAGTGCAAGCAGAGACGTACATGGTATACACCGAGGATAGATGGTGCAGGGCTGTAGGCAGAGGGACAGATAGTGCAAGCAGACACCAACATGGTACACAGAGAGAATAGATGGTGCAGGGCTGCAGGCAGAGACACAAATACTACAAGCAGACACAGACATGGTACAATTAGAGGATAGATGGTGCAGGGCTGCAGGCAGAGGGACAGATGGTGCAGGTATAGAAAAGATGTTGCAGATAGAGGGTGAGATGGTTCAAGCAGAGACACAGATAGTGCAAGCAGACACAGACATGGTACACACAGAGGATAGGTGGTGCAGGGCTGCAGGCAGAGACACAGATAGTGCAATCAGACACAGACATGGTACACACAGAGTATAGATGGTGCAGTGCTGCAGGCAGAGGGACAGATAGTGCAAGCAGACACAGACATGGTACACACAGAGGATAGATGGTGCAGGGCTGCAGGCAGAGACACAGATAGTGCAAGCAGACACAGACATGGTACAATCAGAGGATAGATGGTGCAGGGCTGCAGGCAGAGAGACAGATAGTGCAAGCAGACACAGACATGGTACACACAGAGGATAGATCGTGCATGGCTGTAGGTAGAGACACAGATAGTGCAAGCAGACACAGACATGGTACACACAGAGTATAGATGGTGTAGGGCTGCAGGCACAGGGACAGATAGTACAAGCAGATACAGATATGGTACACACAGAGGATAGATGTGCAGGGCTGCAGGCAGAGATACAGATAGTGCAAGCAGACACAGACATGATACAATCAGAGGATAGATGGTGCAGGGCTGCAGGCAGAGGGACAGATGGTGCAGTCACAGAAAAGATGTTGCAGAGAGAGGGTGAGGTGGTTCAAGCACAGACAAAGATAGTGCAAGCAGGCACAGGCATGGTATACACAGAGGATAGATGGTGCAGGGATGCAGGCAGAGACACAGATACTGCAAGCAGACACAGACATGGTACAATCAGAGGATAGATGGGGCAGGGCTGCAGGCAGAGGGACAGATGGTGCAGTCACAGAAAAGATGTTGCAGAGAGAGGGTGAGATGGTTCAAGCAGAGATACAGATAGTGCAAGTAGACACAGACATGGTACACACAGAGAATAGATGGTGTAGTGCTGCAGGCAGAGACATAGATAGTGCAAGCAGACACAGACATGGTACAATCAGAGGATAGATGGTGCAGGGCTGCAGGCAGAGACACAGATAGTGCAAGCAGACAGAGACATGGTACAATCAGAGGATATATGGTGCAGGGCTGCAGGCATAGAGACGGATAGTGCAAGCAGACACAGACATGGTACACACAGAGGATAGATGGTGCAGGGCTGCAGGCAGAGACACACATACTGCAAGCAGACACATGCATGGTACAATCAGAGGATATATGGTGCAGGGCTGCAGGCAGAGGGACAGATGGTGCAGTCGTAGAAAAGATGTTGCAGATAGAGGGTGAGATGGTTCAAGCAGAAACACAGATAGTGTAAGCAGATACAGACATGGTACAATCAGAGGATAGATGGTTCAGGGCTGCAGGCAGAGACACAGATAGTGCAAGCAGACACAGACATGGTACAATCAGAGGATAGATGGTGCAGGGCTGCAGGCATAGAGACGGATAGTGCAAGCAGACACAGACATGGTACACACAGAGGATAGATGGTGCAGGGCTGCAGGCAGAGACACACATACTGCAAGCAGACACAGGCATGGTACAATCAGAGGATATATGGGGCAGGGCTGCAGGCAGAGGGACAGATGGTGCAGGTATGGAAAAGATGTTGCAGATAGAGGGTGAGATGGTTCAAGCAGAGACACAGATAGTGCAAGCAGACACAGACATGGTACACACAGAGGATAGGTGGTGCAGGGCTGCAGGCAGAGACACAGATAGTGCAAGCAGACACAGACATGGTACACACAGAGGATAGTTGGTACAGGGCTGTAGGTAGAGACACAGATAGTGCAAGCAGACACAGACATGGTACACACAGAGGATAGATAGTGTAGGGCTGCAGCCAGAGGGACAGATAGTGCAAGCAGACAGAGATATGGTATACACAGAGGATAGATGGTGCAGGGCTGCAGGCAGAGGGACAAATAGTGCAAGCAGATACAGATATGGTACACACATAGGATAGATGGTGCCGGGCTACAGGCGAGATACAGATAGTGCAAGCAGACACAGACGTGGTACAATCAAAGGATAGATGGTGCAGGACTGCAGGCAGAGGGACAGATGGTGCAGCCACAGAAAAGATGATGCAGAGAGAGGGTGAGATGGTTCAAGCACAGACACAGATAGTGCAAGCAGACAGAGATATGGTATACACAGAGGATAGATGGTGCAGGGCTGCAGGCAGAGGGACAAATAGTGCAAGCAGATACAGATATGGTACACACATAGGATAGATGGTGCAGGGCTACAGGCAGAGATACAGATAGTGCAAGCAGACACAGACGTGGTACAATCAGAGGATAGATGGTGCAGGACTGCAGGCAGAGGGACAGATGGTGCAGCCACAGAAAAGATGATGCAGAGAGAGGGTGAGATGGTTCAAGCACAGACACAGATAGTGCAAGCAGACAGAGATATGGTATACACAGAGGATAGATGGTGCAGGGCTGCAGGCAGAGGGACAAATAGTGCAAGCAGATACAGATATGGTACACACATAGGATAGATGGTGCAGGGCTACAGGCAGAGATACAGATAGTGCATGCAGACACAGACGTGGTACAATCAGAGGATAGATGGTGCAGTGCTGCAGGCAGAGGGACAGATAGTGCAAGCAGACACAGACATGGTACACACAGAGGATAGATGGTGCAGGGCTGCAGGCAGAGACACAGATAGTGCAAGCAGACACAGACATGGTACAATCAGAGGATCGATGGTGCAGGGCTGCAGGCAGAGAGACAGATAGTGCAAGCAGACACAGACATGGTACACACAGAGGATAGATCGTGCAGGGCTGTAGGTAGAGACACAGATAGTGCAAGCAGACACAGACATGGTACACACAGAGGATAGATGGTGTAGGGCTGCAGGCACAGGGACAGATAGTACAAGCAGATACAGATATGGTACACACAGAGGATAGATGTGCAGGGCTGCAGGCAGAGATACAGATAGTGCAAGCAGACACAGACATGGTACAATCAGAGGATAGATGGTGCAGGGCTGCAGGCAGAGGGACAGATGGTGCAGTCACAGAAAATATGTTGCAGAGAGAGGGTGAGGTGGTTCAAGCACAGGCACGGATAGTGCAAGCAGACACAGGCATGGTATACACAGAGGATAGATGGTGCATGTCTGCAGGCAGAGACACAGATACTGCAAGCAGACACAGACATGGTACAATCAGAGGATAGATGGGGCAGGGCTGCAGGCAGAGGGACAGATGGTGCAGTCACAGAAAAGATGTTGCAGAGAGAGGGTGAGATGGTTCAAGCAGAGACATAGATAGTGCAAGCAGACACAGACATGGTACAGACAGAGAATAGATGGTGTAGTGCTGCAGGCAGAGACACAGATAGTGCAAGCAGACACAGACATGGTACAATCAGAGGATAGATGGTGCAGGGCTGCAGGCAGAGACACAGATAGTGCAAGCAGACACAGACATGGTACAATCAGAGGATATATGGTGCAGGGCTGCAGGCATAGAGATGGATAGTGCAAGCAGACACAGACATGGTACACACAGAGGATAGATGGTGCAGGGCTGCAGGCAGAGACACACATACTGCAAGCAGACACAGACATGGTACACACAGAGGATAGATGGTGCAGGGCTGCAGGCAGAGACACAGATAGTGCAAGCAGACACAGACATGGTACAATCAGAGGATCGATGGTGCAGGGCTGCAGGCAGAGAGACAGATAGTGCAAGCAGACACAGACATGGTACACACAGAGGATAGATCGTGCAGGGCTGTAGGTAGAGACACAGATAGTGCAAGCAGACACAGACATGGTACACACAGAGGATAGATGGTGCAGGGCTATAGGTAGAGACACAGCTAGTGCAAGCAGACACAGACATGGTACATACAGAGGATAGATGGTGTAGGGCTGCAGGCAGAGGAACAGATTGTGCAAGCAGATACAGATATGGTACACACAGAGGATAGATGGTGCAGGGCTGCAGGCAGAGATACAGATAGTGCAAGCAGACAGAGATGTGATACAATCAGAGGATAGATGGTGCAGGGCTGCAGGCAGAGGGAAAGATGGTGCAGTAACAGAAAATATGTTGCAGAGAGAGGATGAGATGGTTCAAGCACAGACAAAAATAGTGCAAGCAGACACAGACATGGTACACACAGAGGATAGATGGTGCAGAGCTGCAGGCAGAGACACAGATAGTGCAAGCAGACACAGACATGGTACACAAAGAGGATAGATGGTGCAGGGCTGCAGGCAGAGGGACAGATAGTGCAAGCATACACAGACATGGTACACACAGAGGATAGATGGTGCAGGGCTGCAGGCAGAGACACAGATACTGCAAGCAGACACAGACATGGTACAATCAGAGGATAGATGGTGCAGGGATGCAGGCAGAGGGACAGATGGTGCAGTCACAGAAAAGATGTTGCAGAGAGAGGGTGAGATGGTTCGAGCAGAGACACAGATAGTGCAAGCAGACACAGACATGGTACACACAGAGGATAGATGGTGCAGGGCTGCAGGCAGAGGGACAGATAGTGCAAGCAGAGACGTACATGGTATACACCGAGGATAGATGGTGCAGGGCTGTAGGCAGAGGGACAGATAGTGCAAGCAGACACCGACATGGTACACAGAGAGAATAGATGGTGCAGGGCTGCAGGCAGAGACACAAATACTACAAGCAGACACAGACATGGTACAATTAGAGGATAGATGGTGCAGGGCTGCAGGCAGAGGGACAGATGGTGCAGGTATAGAAAAGATGTTGCAGATAGAGGGTGAGATGGTTCAAGCAGAGACACAGATAGTGCAAGCAGACACAGACATGGTACACACAGAGGATAGGTGGTGCAGGGCTGCAGGCAGAGACACAGATAGTGCAATCAGACACAGACATGGTACACACAGAGTATAGATGGTGCAGTGCTGCAGGCAGAGGGACAGATAGTGCAAGCAGACACAGACATGGTACACACAGAGGATAGATGGTGCAGGGCTGCAGGCAGAGACACAGATAGTGCAAGCAGACACAGACATGGTACAATCAGAGGATAGATGGTGCAGGGCTGCAGGCAGAGAGACAGATAGTGCAAGCAGACACAGACATGGTACACACAGAGGATAGATCGTGCATGGCTGTAGGTAGAGACACAGATAGTGCAAGCAGACACAGACATGGTACACACAGAGTATAGATGGTGTAGGGCTGCAGGCACAGGGACAGATAGTACAAGCAGATACAGATATGGTACACACAGAGGATAGATGTGCAGGGCTGCAGGCAGAGATACAGATAGTGCAAGCAGACACAGACATGATACAATCAGAGGATAGATGGTGCAGGGCTGCAGGCAGAGGGACAGATGGTGCAGTCACAGAAAAGATGTTGCAGAGAGAGGGTGAGGTGGTTCAAGCACAGACAAAGATAGTGCAAGCAGGCACAGGCATGGTATACACAGAGGATAGATGGTGCAGGGATGCAGGCAGAGACACAGATACTGCAAGCAGACACAGACATGGTACAATCAGAGGATAGATGGGGCAGGGCTGCAGGCAGAGGGACAGATGGTGCAGTCACAGAAAAGATGTTGCAGAGAGAGGGTGAGATGGTTCAAGCAGAGATACAGATAGTGCAAGTAGACACAGACATGGTACACACAGAGAATAGATGGTGTAGTGCTGCAGGCAGAGACATAGATAGTGCAAGCAGACACAGACATGGTACAATCAGAGGATAGATGGTGCAGGGCTGCAGGCAGAGACACAGATAGTGCAAGCAGACAGAGACATGGTACAATCAGAGGATATATGGTGCAGGGCTGCAGGCATAGAGACGGATAGTGCAAGCAGACACAGACATGGTACACACAGAGGATAGATGGTGCAGGGCTGCAGGCAGAGACACACATACTGCAAGCAGACACATGCATGGTACAATCAGAGGATATATGGTGCAGGGCTGCAGGCAGAGGGACAGATGGTGCAGTCGTAGAAAAGATGTTGCAGATAGAGGGTGAGATGGTTCAAGCAGAAACACAGATAGTGTAAGCAGATACAGACATGGTACAATCAGAGGATAGATGGTTCAGGGCTGCAGGCAGAGACACAGATAGTGCAAGCAGACACAGACATGGTACAATCAGAGGATAGATGGTGCAGGGCTGCAGGCATAGAGACGGATAGTGCAAGCAGACACAGACATGGTACACACAGAGGATAGATGGTGCAGGGCTGCAGGCAGAGACACACATACTGCAAGCAGACACAGGCATGGTACAATCAGAGGATATATGGGGCAGGGCTGCAGGCAGAGGGACAGATGGTGCAGGTATGGAAAAGATGTTGCAGATAGAGGGTGAGATGGTTCAAGCAGAGACACAGATAGTGCAAGCAGACACAGACATGGTACACACAGAGGATAGGTGGTGCAGGGCTGCAGGCAGAGACACAGATAGTGCAAGCAGACACAGACATGGTACACACAGAGGATAGTTGGTACAGGGCTGTAGGTAGAGACACAGATAGTGCAAGCAGACACAGACATGGTACACACAGAGGATAGATAGTGTAGGGCTGCAGCCAGAGGGACAGATAGTGCAAGCAGACAGAGATATGGTATACACAGAGGATAGATGGTGCAGGGCTGCAGGCAGAGGGACAAATAGTGCAAGCAGATACAGATATGGTACACACATAGGATAGATGGTGCAGGGCTACAGGCGAGATACAGATAGTGCAAGCAGACACAGACGTGGTACAATCAAAGGATAGATGGTGCAGGACTGCAGGCAGAGGGACAGATGGTGCAGCCACAGAAAAGATGATGCAGAGAGAGGGTGAGATGGTTCAAGCACAGACACAGATAGTGCAAGCAGACAGAGATATGGTATACACAGAGGATAGATGGTGCAGGGCTGCAGGCAGAGGGACAAATAGTGCAAGCAGATACAGATATGGTACACACATAGGATAGATGGTGCAGGGCTACAGGCAGAGATACAGATAGTGCAAGCAGACACAGACGTGGTACAATCAGAGGATAGATGGTGCAGGACTGCAGGCAGAGGGACAGATGGTGCAGCCACAGAAAAGATGATGCAGAGAGAGGGTGAGATGGTTCAAGCACAGACACAGATAGTGCAAGCAGACAGAGATATGGTATACACAGAGGATAGATGGTGCAGGGCTGCAGGCAGAGGGACAAATAGTGCAAGCAGATACAGATATGGTACACACATAGGATAGATGGTGCAGGGCTACAGGCAGAGATACAGATAGTGCATGCAGACACAGACGTGGTACAATCAGAGGATAGATGGTGCAGTGCTGCAGGCAGAGGGACAGATAGTGCAAGCAGACACAGACATGGTACACACAGAGGATAGATGGTGCAGGGCTGCAGGCAGAGACACAGATAGTGCAAGCAGACACAGACATGGTACAATCAGAGGATCGATGGTGCAGGGCTGCAGGCAGAGAGACAGATAGTGCAAGCAGACACAGACATGGTACACACAGAGGATAGATCGTGCAGGGCTGTAGGTAGAGACACAGATAGTGCAAGCAGACACAGACATGGTACACACAGAGTATAGATGGTGTAGGGCTGCAGGCACAGGGACAGATAGTACAAGCAGATACAGATATGGTACACACAGAGGATAGATGTGCAGGGCTGCAGGCAGAGATACAGATAGTGCAAGCAGACACAGACATGGTACAATCAGAGGATAGATGGTGCAGGGCTGCAGGCAGAGGGACAGATGGTGCAGTCACAGAAAATATGTTGCAGAGAGAGGGTGAGGTGGTTCAAGCACAGGCACGGATAGTGCAAGCAGACACAGGCATGGTATACACAGAGGATAGATGGTGCATGTCTGCAGGCAGAGACACAGATACTGCAAGCAGACACAGACATGGTACAATCAGAGGATAGATGGGGCAGGGCTGCAGGCAGAGGGACAGATGGTGCAGTCACAGAAAAGATGTTGCAGAGAGAGGGTGAGATGGTTCAAGCAGAGACATAGATAGTGCAAGCAGACACAGACATGGTACAGACAGAGAATAGATGGTGTAGTGCTGCAGGCAGAGACACAGATAGTGCAAGCAGACACAGACATGGTACAATCAGAGGATAGATGGTGCAGGGCTGCAGGCAGAGACACAGATAGTGCAAGCAGACACAGACATGGTACAATCAGAGGATATATGGTGCAGGGCTGCAGGCATAGAGATGGATAGTGCAAGCAGACACAGACATGGTACACACAGAGGATAGATGGTGCAGGGCTGCAGGCAGAGACACACATACTGCAAGCAGACACAGGCATGGTACAATCAGAGGATATATGGTGCAGGGCTGCAGGCAGAGGGACAGATGGTGCAGTCGTAGAAAAGATGTTGCAGATAGAGGGTGAGATGGTTCAAGCAGAAACACAGATAGTGTAAGCAGATACAGACATGGTACACGCAGAGGATAGATGGTGCAGGGCTGTAGGTAGAGACACATATAGTGCAAGCAGAAACAGACATGGTACACACAGAGGATGGATGGTGCAGGGCTGCAGGCAGAGACACAGATAGTGAAAGCAGACACCGACATGGTACAATCAGAGGATAGATGGTGCAGGGCTGTAGGCAGAAAGACAGATAGTGCAAGCAGACACAGACATGGTACACACAGAGGATAGATGGTGCAGGGCTGTAGGTAGAGACACAGATAGTGCAAGCAGACACAGACATGGTACACACAGAGGATAGATAGTGTAGGGCTGCAGCCAGAGGGACAGATAGTACAAGCAGATACAGATATGGTACAAACAGAGGATAGATGGTGCAGGGCTGTAGGCAGAGGGATAGATAGTGCAAGCAGATACAGATATGGTACAAACAGAGGATAGATGGGGCAGGGCTACAGGCAGAGATACAGATAGTGCAAGCAGACACAGACGTGGTACAATCAGAGGATAGATGGTGCAGGACTGCAGGCAGAGGGACAGATGGTGCAGCCACAGAAAAGATGATGCAGAGAGAGGGTGAGATGGTTCAAGCACAGACACAGATAGTGCAAGCAGACAGAGATATGGTATACACAGAGGATAGATGGTGCAGGGCTGCAGGCAGAGGGACAAATAGTGCAAGCAGATACAGATATGGTACACACATAGGATAGATGGTGCAGGGCTGCAGGCAGAGGGACAGATAGTGCAAGCAGACACAGGCATGGTACAATCAGAGGATATATGGTGCAGGGCTGCAGGCAGAGGGACAGATGGTGCAGTCATAGAAAAGATGTTGCAGATAGAGGGTGAGATGGTTCAAGCAGGGACACAGATAGTGCAAGTAGACACAGCCATGGTACACACAGAGGATAGATGGTGCAGGGCTGCAGGCAGAGGGAAAGATAGTGGAAGCAGACACAGACATGGTACACACAGAGGATAGATGGTGCAGGGCTGCAGGCAGAGACACAGATAGTGCAAGCAGACACAGACATGGTACAATCAGAGGATAGATGGTGCAGGGCTGCAGTCAGAGAGACAGATAGTGCAAGCAGACACAGACATGGTACACACAGAAGATAGAGGGTGCAGGGCTGTAGGTAGAGACACAGATAGTGCAAGCAGACACAGACATGGTACAGACTGAGGATAGATAGTGTAGGGCTGCAGGCAGAGGGACAGATAGTGCAAGCAGATACAGATATCATACAAACAGAGGATAGATGGTGCAGGGCTACAGGCAGAGATACAGATAGTGCAAGCAGACACAGACGTGGTACAATCAGAGAATAATTGGTGCAGGACTGCAGGCAGAGGGACAGATAGTGCAAGCAGATACAGATATCATACAAACAGAGGATAGATGGTGCAGGGCTACAGTCAGAGATACAGATAGTGCAAGCAGACACAGACGTGGTACAATCAGAGAATAATTGGTGCAGGACTGCAGGCAGAGGGACAGATGGTGCAGTCACAGAAAAGAAGTTGCAGAGAGAGGGTGAGATGGTTCAAGCACAGACACAGATAGTGCAAGCAGACACAGACATGGTATACACAGAGGATAGATGGTGCAGGGCTGCAGGCAGAGGGACAGATGGTGCAGGTATAGAAAAGATGTTGCAGATAGAGGGTGAGATGGTTCAAGCAGAGACACAGATAGTGCAAGCAGACACAGACATGGTACACACAGAGGATAGGTGGTTCAGGGCTGCAGGCAGAGACACAGATAGTGCAATCAGACACAGACATGGTACACACAGAGTATAGATGGTGTAGGGCTGCAGGCACAGGGACAGATAGTACAAGCAGATACAGATATGGTACACACAGAGGATAGATGTGCAGGGCTGCAGGCAGAGATACAGATAGTGCAAGCAGACACAGACATGATACAATCAGAGGATAGATGGTGCAGGTCTGCAGGCAGAGGGACAGATGGTGCAGTCACAGAAAAGATGTTGCAGAGAGAGGGTGAGGTGGTTCAAGCACAGACACAGATAGTGCAAGCAGACACAGGCATGGTATACACAGAGGATAGATGGTGCAGGGCTTCAGGCAGAGACACAGATACTGCAAGCAGACACAGACATGGTACAATCAGAGGATAGATGGAGCAGGGCTGCAGGCAGAGGGACAGATGGCACAGTCACAGAAAAGATGTTGCAGAGAGAGGGTGAGATGGTTCAAGCAGAGATACAGATAGTGCAAGCAGACACAGACATGGTACACACAGAGAATAGATGGTGTAGTGCTGCAGGCAGAGACACAGATAGTGCAAGCAGACACAGACATGGTACAATCAGAGGATAGATGGTGCAGGGCTGCAGACAGAGACACAGATAGTGCAAGCAGACACAGACATGGTACAATCAGAGGATATATGGTGCAGGGCTGCAGGCATAGAGACGGATAGTGCAAGCAGACACAGACATGGTACACACAGAGGATAGATGGTGCAGGGCTGCAGGCAGAGACACACATACTGCAAGCAGACACAGGCATGGTACAATCAGAGGATATATGGTGCAGGGCTGCAGGCAGAGGGACAGATGGTGCAGTCGTAGAAAAGATGTTGCAGAAAGAGGGTGAGATGGTTCAAGCAGAAACACAGATAGTGTAAGCAGATACAGACATGGTACACACAGAGGATAGATGGTGCAGGGCTGTGGGTAGAGACACATATAGTTCAAGCAGACACAGACATGGTACACACAGAGGATGGATGGTGCAGGGCTGCAGGCAGAGACACAGATAGTGCAAGCAGACACCGACATGGTACAATCAGAGGATAGATGGTGCAGGGCTGTAGGCAGAGAGACAGATAGTGCAAGCAGACACAGACATGGTACACACAGAGGATAAATGGTGCAGGGCTGTAGGTAGAGACACAGATAGTGCAAGCAGACACAGACATGGTACACACAGAGGATAGATAGTGTAGGGCTGCAGCCAGAGGGACAGATAGTGCAAGCAGATACAGATATGGTACAAACAGAGGATAGATGGTGCAGGGCTGTAGGCAGAGGGATAGATAGTGCAAGCAGATACAGATATGGTACAAACAGAGGATAGATGGGGCAGGGCTACAGGCAGAGATACAGATAGTGCAAGCAGACACAGACGTGGTACAATCAGAGGATAGATGGTGCAGGACTGCAGGCAGAGGGACAGATGGTGCAGCCACAGAAAAGATGATGCAGAGAGAGGGTGAGATGGTTCAAGCACAGACACAGATAGTGCAAGCAGACAGAGATATGGTATACACAGAGGATAGATGGTGCAGGGCTGCAGGCAGAGGGACAAATAGTGCAAGCAGATACAGATATGGTACACACATAGAATAGATGGGGCAGGGCTACAGGCAGAGATACAGATAGTGCATGCAGACACAGACGTGGTACAATCAGAGGATAGATGGTGCAGTGCTGCAGGCAAAGGGACAGATAGTGCAAGCAGACACAGACATGGTACACACAGAGGATAGATGGTGCAGGGCTGCAGGCAGAGACACAGATAGTGCAAGCAGACACAGACATGGTACAATCAGAGGATCGATGGTGCAGGGCTGCAGGCAGAGAGACAGATAGTGCAAGCAGACACAGACATGGTACACACAGAGGATAGATCGTGCAGGGCTGTAGGTAGAGACACAGATAGTGCAAGCAGACACAGACATGGTACACACAGAGTATAGATGGTGTAGGGCTGCAGGCACAGGGACAGATAGTACAAGCAGATACAGATATGGTACACACAGAAGATAGATGTGCAGGGCTGCAGGCAGAGATACAGATAGTGCAAGCAGACACAGACATGGTACAATCAGAGGATAGATGGTGCAGGGCTGCAGGCAGAGGCACAGATGGTGCAGTCACAGAAAAGATGTTGCAGAGAGAGGGTGAGGTGGTTCAAGCACAGACACAGATAGTGCAAGCAGACACAGGCATGGTATACACAGAGGATAGATGGTGCAGGGCTGCAGGCAGAGACACAGATACTGCAAGCAGACACAGACATAGTACAATCAGAGGATAGATGGGGCAGGGCTGCAGGCAGAGGGACAGATGGTGCAGTCACAGAAAAGATGTTGCAGAGAGAGGGTGAGATGGTTCAAGCAGAGACACAGATAGTGCAAGCAGACACAGACATGGTACACACAGAGAATAGATGGTGTAGTGCTGCAGGCAGAGACACAGATAGTGCAAGCAGACACATACATGGTACAATCAGAGGATAGATGGTGCAGGGCTGCAGGCAGAGACACAGATAGTGCAAGCAGACACAGACATGGTACAATCAGAGGATATATGGTGCAGGGCTGCAGGCATAGAGACGGATAGTGCAAGCAGACACAGACATGGTACACACAGAGGATAGATGGTGCAGGGCTGCAGGCAGACACACATATACTGCAAGCAGACACAGGCATGGTACAATCAGAGGGTATATGGTGCAGGGCTGCAGGCAGAGGGACAAATAGTGCAAGCAGATACAGATATGGTACACACATAGAATAGATGGTGCAGGGCTACAGACAGAGATACAGATAGTGCATGCAGACACAGACGTGGTACAATCAGAGGATAGATGGTGCAGTGCTGCAGGCAGAGGGACAGATAGTGCAAGCAGACACAGACATGGTACACACAGAGGATAGATGGTGCAGGGCTGCAGGCAGAGACACAGATAGTGCAAGCAGACACAGACATGGTACAATCAGAGGATCGATGGTGCAGGGCTGCAGGCAGAGAGACAGATAGTGCAAGCAGACACAGACATGGTACACACAGAGGATAGATCGTGCAGGGCTGTAGGTAGAGACACAGATAGTGCAAGCAGACACAGACATGGTACACACAGAGTATAGATGGTGTAGGGCTGCAGGCACAGGGACAGATAGTACAAGCAGATACAGATATGGTACACACAGAAGATAGATGTGCAGGGCTGCAGGCAGAGATACAGATAGTGCAAGCAGACACAGACATGGTACAATCAGAGGATAGATGGTGCAGGGCTGCAGGCAGAGGGACAGATGATGCAGTCACAGAAAAGATGTTGCAGAGAGAGGGTGAGGTGGTTCAAGCACAGACACAGATAGTGCAAGCAGACACAGGCATGGTATACACAGAGGATAGATGGTGCAGGGCTGCAGGCAGAGACACAGATACTGCAAGCAGACACAGACATGGTACAATCAGAGGATAGATGGGGCAGGGCTGCAGGCAGAGGGACAGATGGTGCAGTCACAGAAAAGATGTTGCAGAGAGAGGGTGAGATGGTTCAAGCAGAGACACAGATAGTGCAAGCAGACACAGACATGGTACACACAGAGAATAGATGGTGTAGTGCTGCAGGCAGAGACACAGATAGTGCAAGCAGACACATACATGGTACAATCAGAGGATAGATGGTGCAGGGCTGCAGGCAGAGACACAGATAGTGCAAGCAGACACAGACATGGTACAATCAGAGGATATATGGTGCAGGGCTGCAGGCATAGAGACGGATAGTGCAAGCAGACACAGACATGGTACACACAGAGGATAGATGGTGCAGGGCTGCAGGCAGAGACACACATACTGCAAGCAGACACAGGCATGGTACAATCAGAGGATATATGGTGCAGGGCTGCAGGCAGAGGGACAGATGGTGCAGTCGTAGAAAAGATGTTGCAGATAGAGGGTGCGATGGTTCAAGCAGAAACACAGATAGTGTAAGCAGATACAGACATGGTACACACAGAGGATAGATGGTGCAGGGCTGTAGGTACAGACACATATAGTGCAAGCAGACACAGACATGGTACACACAGAGGATGGATGGTGCAGGGCTGCAGGCAGAGACACAGATAGTGCAAGCAGACACCAACATGGTACAATCAGAGGATAGATGGTGCAGGGCTGTAGGCAGAGAGACAGATAGTGCAAGCAGACACAGACATGGTACACACAGAGGATAGATGGTGCAGGGCTGTAGGTAGAGACACAGATAGTGCAAGCAGACACAGACATGGTACACACAGAGGATAGATAGTGTAGGGCTGCAGCCAGAGGGACAGATAGTGCAAGCAGATACAGATATGGTACAAACAGAGGATAGATGGTGCAGGGCTGTAGGCAGAGGGATAGATAGTGCAAGCAGATACAGATATGGTACAAACAGAGGATAGATGGGGCAGGGCTACAGGCAGAGATACAGATAGTGCAAGCAGACACAGACGTGGTACAATCAGAGGATAGATGGTGCAGGACTGCAGGCAGAGGGACAGATGGTGCAGCCACAGAAAAGATGATGCAGAGAGAGGGTGAGATGGTTCAAGCACAGACACAGATAGTGCAAGCAGACAGAGATATGGTATACACAGAGGATAGATGGTGCAGGGCTGCAGGCAGAGGGACAAATAGTGCAAGCAGATACAGATATGGTACACAGATAGGATAGATGGTGCAGGGCTACAGGCAGAGATACAGATAGTGCAAGCAGACACAGACGTGGTACAATCAGAGGATAGATGGTGCAGGACTGCAGGCAGAGGGACAGATGGTGCAGCCACAGAAAAGATGATGCAGAGAGAGGGTGAGATGGTTCAAGCACAGACACAGATAGTGCAAGCAGACAGAGATATGGTATACACAGAGGATAGATGGTGCAGGGCTGCAGGCAGAGGGACAAATAGTGCAAGCAGATACAGATATGGTACACACATAGGATAGATGGTGCAGGGCTACAGGCAGAGATACAGATAGTGCATGCAGACACAGACGTGGTACTGTGGAAAAGTAGATTTTGCCATGTTCTGTGTCCCTACGTGTTCCCCATCCTATGTTGTATGTGCATGATTAATATGCATATGTATTCCCCATGATCGCTTAAAGACGCAATTACAGTTGTGTCCATCTCTAGTATGCCAGTTTCCAGTTCTCGTGAAAGCTACGAGTATTAGGCCTATGTAAAGCTACGTTGCCACGTTTCTCAGTGTGCACGTTAATTCATTGTAAAGTCCCCGTTTCTAGGCCTCAAAAGGGCCCGGACACCAAGATTCAGCTCCTGTCTCCTGAAACCCTCGCTGAGGAGCGATACAGCCCCCACCTGTATTCCTGACCCTTCACTTACTTCCTGCCTCACAGTGCCCGGCTCGGCCTGGCTCTGCCTCTGAGTCTGCCAAGATTATGTTATGATTCTCGTTATCAGTCCAGCCCTCCTTCTCTGCATTCCTTAGCTACTGAATCGCATCAATAGTTTCCGTCACAGTCTAGCCTTTACGTCTCCATGTAAGAGAAATACTGTATTTATGGTCATTTAATATTCTTCATCACGCACTACATGTAGAATAATGCATGCTCCAGTCTTAGTGTCTGTTAGCCTCTCCCCTCCTGACTCTTAGTTTATATCAACATGTTCTCTAAACATCAGATACTAGATAGGGTTTAGGTACATGTCGCCCTGACTCTCCAGACTTCAGTCTCTGCTCCTAGCACAGAAGTCATAGCCCCCAGCTTCTCCTAGTAACACGTCATTGTCAGTTTGCGCGCACCATTAGGTTAGAGGTCCCGGCTCCTTAGGTAGCCCCCTCCATGTTTCCGCCCCATTTATGACATATTCTGTTACGTTTACATCACATGTCTATGTATACGCCTCTTGTTACACCTACTTTCACCCTTATCTTTCGCGACTGCTATTGACCACACCCACTGCTCCGCCTATTGTATGTATTGCAATTGCAACTGTTTTAGTATATATGCTTGTGTATTGTTATTAAAGTTAGCGCGCTCATTCCCTGTCCCCCCTGCAGGGCTCTGCCATCCTATTCCTGTGCAGGTTGTCCTGTTCCTGTCCTTTATGCTGTATTAAACCTGCAAACTCCTACTACCTCGAATCTTGACTCTTATTTATTGAGCTATCTGTTATTACTATGTCCAGTAAAACCTAGATCCGGTATTATTTATTTATATACCACATAATGGCGCCCGAATAGGGACTTGCCCTTTCCCCACGCGCCGGTGAAGCCACGTATGCCCCCTGATCCTCTGCAGCCGTGACGGAACCATACCGTGCACGTGCAGATATTTCTGCTTCAAGTATCCCTCAGGCCCACGGAGGAGACGGAGGTTGCGGTCCAGCATCCAGACGAGGCGGTGGAGGAACGCGGCGAGTCCCGACCAGAGCCCAAGCCGAGAGTCCAAGGTCCGAGGTATCCGGAGGCCCACCCGTAACAGAAGTCCGAAGTTCGTCCGTCCGGCGTCGAAGCAGTCCAGTCCAGTCCGAGGCCTTCCGTTCTTGCTGCCCGGTGAGTACCGTTGCTGGGGAGTATCTAGACAGGGTCAATCTAATTGTCTCTGGTCCGTGGGGTTTGGTGGTACACAGATCCCAAAACGAAGTGTCCACTCCGGTGGATGCGGGTCCTGACGTGTCTCTTTATGAGACCGGTAAGTTTCGTACTGTTTCAGCAGTGCATCTAGTTTCTGTTCTAAGTCAGTTCTGTTCTCGAGAAATTCATGTATTCTGTTTTCCGTATTCCAGGTAGTATTCTGTTCGAACTGTTATTTTAAATGTTCTTCATGTATTTTAATGTCGTGGTATGAGAGTGGTGTAATTATCGTGTTCATTTTGTATTGTATTGTGTCTAGATTACAGTCCAGTCATGCCGTGGTTTTCTAAACTACGTCAATTAAGAACTAGAAAAGGTCTGTTAGAAGAAGCAGTTCCTGTCCCGCCTAGGGACAGTCCAGGTCATTTTATGTATCAGAAGCATGGCATAAGTGCCATATTGTATCTAGATTTATGGGTAGAGTATACCAAACAGTTAGAAGAAAAGTATAGATGGCCCGTATCGGGTACATGGGATGCCGAGTGCATCATGCGAGTAGAAGAAGCATTATGGAAAAAGAAAGCCAGACAGTCACAGAAAGATGCCATCGAGTTATGGCGCAAAGAATCTCATAAAAGAACCGAAAAAGAAATCAGGAAGTCAGAATTAAGTAGAGAATCCTTAGAAAGAGCCCACGAAAGGGAATTAATCGAGATAGGTGAACGAGTCAAAACCGAACAGTCAGACAGACAGAGGCATGCCCTCATTAAGGGTATGTATCCTCTTCTTGCCGAGGGCTTGCCAAAAGCGACCCCGGAGGCATCCAGTAATTTTCCGCCACCATTAGTTCCGACCAAGCTACGTCACAAACCGACCACAGCTGATATTTTCATCTCGTCCTACTTGGACGACACAGTCCCAGAATATGCAAATCCCGTTCCGCCGGTCCCTGTAAATAATGCAATTCCTGCTCCTCCAGACACCGGAGTACCTGCCACGGTACCCCCGGTCCAGCCTACATTACAATTGCCCGCCACTCTGCCAGCACGAAGAGTATCAGTCGACGATTCCAGTTTAGGGGCCGCAGGAGGAGGTCCTCCTGGTACCCCGCCACCACACCAACGAGTAACGTTAGTCGAGTTACATGAATGTGCGTTACAGCGTACGCCCAAATATAAGTCCGTTGCAGATATCCGACGAGCTCTTACTGAATGCCGCTATGATCCAGTCGCAGGTGATGATAGTACAGTCATATATTCCATACGTGTAAGACGGGTGACCGGGTATTTGGACACCCTACCAGACATGAAAGAAGATCTAGACAGAATATATCGTTTCATCCGTACAGGGAATGATCCAGAAAGTATTGGCGAAGCCATGTCTCAAAGGAAAGCTGAGATCCAGCTCATGCTATTAAAGTTTCTGATTAATTGTTTAATAAGGGAACAAGATTATCCGACCAAAGATCCGGCCGAAATGAGAATCCTGACAAGGTGGAGTGATAATATAGCCGAGGGTAAACACAGAACTATCAGTAGTATAGAGAGTATGTACAAGAGAATTCGTAAGGAAATAATAAAGTTACACGAACAACGTAAAGCAGCACAAGTAAGCGAGAAAGAGAATGACTCTTCTACTGAAGAGGTAGACGACGAGAATCCCGCCAGAATAGCGTATGTAGGAAAATCTAGATTTCCAGACCGCCATTTACGCCTAGAACACAAGTCAGTTTTTCATCATCCAGCACCAGAACAAGGTTCTCTAGAACAAGTATTTCAAGCTACCGATCATATCCTGAAATCACGAATCGGTTATAGCGAGTTAAGTACTATGCATGAACAAGAACTAGTCCGATCAGCAGTCCGATGGATTACTGATTCTACCACTTTTCCAGACGAAATAGTGGCACAAATGTTTCTGAAACTGCCCCCAGCCGAGCAACGACTGGTGGGTATGTATATGGTCCAGCACCTCATTACATTGTATGAGGGTCAACATTCTGATCCAGGTCCGTTACATGATGTCCTGAACGAGTTACTCCAGTATAGATGGAAAGGTTTAGGTACCGATTTAATTAGTGTCATTTTAGAACAGCGTCACAAATATAGTATGTTTTTGAACCCGCATTTTGTTCATGTCTCACCCCCAGAAAGTAAACCGTTTTACATAGATAGACAGAATCCGTTACGAGAAGTACACCCAGTCATGACAACAGATGGTGAAATGCAAAGAGTATTTGTTTACACCCCGATTACAAAGATGGAACTCTTAGAGATGAAGAAATTAATTCCCTGTCATGACAAAGATCCAGCAGGGTTCCACCGAGAATTAAAAGACATGCTCCGTATGGGAGAATACACGTATCCAGATATTATTAAAATGTTAAAGGTCCTGTTGCCCGCAGGGGTATACGAGAAACTCAAGGAAAAAGATTGGGAGGTGGGAGAGAAAAAGATCGATTGGACAGTTCTAGAAGCTGAAGATAAGATACGAGTACCAGGTACCGGTCTTGGAGAGAAATGTAAAGAATTACCTGAATTGTTAATACAAGTTTTGCCCAGATTGTTAGCCACTAAAAAGGAAGACTGGGATGCAATCTCAGCCTGTAAACAGAAACAAGATGAAGACACTAGTGATTTTTATTCTAGATTTGAGAAATGCTTTATTATAAACAGTGGCTTGAAGACGAGTAGCGAGTCGTACCCTCATCTTTTTGTTACTAAATTAGTCGAGAATTCAAGTCCACAAGTTAAGAATCGAGTTTTGAAAGTCGAAAGTACATGGCAAGCTAGTACCCCGTCCCAGATGTTACAGATGCTCCAGTACCACCAGAATAGAATCAGAGAAGAGCAAGATCACGAGAGAAAACGCATGAAAGACACGAAAATGAAAGTACTAGTTGCACAATCTGTTCCACAAGACAGTCAGAAGAGGGGTCCGACTCAAGCCAGTCATCCTGCAGCTCCCGTTAAAGGGACATGCAATTATTGTAAACAGCCAGGTCATTTTATAAACGAGTGTGCAGTTCTGAAACACAATATAGCTACCGGTAAAACTAAAGAAAGACCACGTCCGCCTAGACAAGAACAAGTTTCACAGACTTCTCAGCCACAGAATGCACAACAGACAGTTACAGCACCGCAGCCTATTGCTGCAACACAGCATGTTACACAGCAGATGTACCAGTATGCACAGTCAGAGTATCCAGAGTACCAACAGTATTCATGAAACAGCCTAGAGAGGGAGGTAGGCTTGCCTCTCATCGAGATTCCTGTAGATCAAGAAGGTCCCTATGTTCATAGTCAAGTACTAGGGAAAGACAGAAAGTTTCTGATTGATACAGGGGCAAGTAGGACGACCATCAGTCACGCCGAAGTTCCAGGGGCTCCCCTCTCAGGCTCAAGAAATGTTTCCCTTGGATTTTCAGGAAAGCCTATTGTAAACGAGATATCTAAGCCAGTTACTCTAGAAGTAGGTCCATTGTCCCGCACTACTGATCTATTACTTACGAAGTCATGTCCAGAAAATTTGTTAGGCATTAAGACACTGAAAGAATTAGGTGCAGTTATTTGCTGTTCCCCAGAGGGAATACGATTGTTCCTACGTGACTTCAAGGGTCACTATGTATTACGAGATTTTGATCCAAGATTGTCTAATGTTCCGCAGCATCTATGGGCGCAAGGTCCAACTGATGTTGGCTTCATGCAAATCACACCCCATCGTGTGACTCTCAAACCAGGTGTAGTGTTACCACGAATCAGACAGTACAGATTGCCACCTGAGGCTGTAGCAGCCTTATCCAAAATTATTGACGAGCTCATGGCTCAAGGAGTAGTTGTAGAAACTGACTCCAATGTATGTAATTCTCCGATCATTCCAGTCATGAAACGTACTGATCCAAATGCACCCCCAGTATATCGATTAGTGATTGACCTACAAGAGCTCAATAAATGTATTATTCCCCAGTACCCAGTTGTCCCAGATATTTCTTCCCTATTGACAGCCATTGATTCCGAAGCCTCATTTTTCACAGTCATAGACCTCAAGAACGCGTTTTTTAGTGTCCCCATTCATCCAGACAGCCAGTTTCTTTTCGGATTTTGTTTAAATGGAAGGAGCTATATGTTCACACGAGCTCCTCAAGGTTTCACAGAAAGTCCTAGCATTTACAGTCAAGCACTTAAGAGACAACTAGACAACATTCACATGCCAACAGACACTGCCCTGCTCCAGTATGTCGATGATCTACTGATCACAGCCCGTTCTGAACGTGCTTGCGAGCAAGCATCACTTACAGTCTTGTATTTTCTCGCCGAGATGGGGCACAAGGTGTCCCCTTCAAAGCTTCAATTCTGTGTCCAGCAAGTGATCTACTTAGGCCACTTACTGTCCAAGTGGGGTAGGCAGTTGACACCAGACCGTATCCAGTTAATAGCAAGTCTTCCTCAGCCCAAGACACAGAAGGAGGTACGTGCTTTTATCGGCCTTACTTCTTATTGTAGACAATGGATTCCTCAGTATGCATTTCTAGCCAAACCACTGATACAGTTAACGACACAGGAGGCAGCCGTATCGACTGTTCTCCCTTGGACATCTGAACATACACTTAGTTTCAATGAGTTAAAGAAATATTTATGCCAAGCTCCAGTTCTAGCTACACCGAACTACAGTAAGTCTTTTACACTTTTTGTCACAGAACGTGATGGTACAGCATTGTCTGTTCTCACACAAGATCAAGCAGGACAATACAAGCCCTGTGCTTATTTCTCTAGCACATTAGATCCTGTAGCCCAGGCTCTGCCTGCGTGCCTTAAGTCAGTTGCAGCCACAGCACTAGCTATCAGACAAAGTGATTCCATAGTATTAGGACATTCCCTGACAGTACAAGTTCCACACTCTGTGGAAGTTCTTTTAAACCGAACACAGACTCAGCACTTGACAATTGCACGTTTAACAGGTTATGAACTGACACTGTTCCAGCCACACATAGAAATCAGACGCTGCAACGTTCTAAATCCTGCTACACTGTTACCATCAGTTAATTCAAATCCTGCCACACACGACTGTGTGGAAGTAGTTAACATTATGACTAAGCCAAGACAAGATCTGACAGATATTCCATTACCAGATCCCGACCTAACACTTTATGTGGATGGTTCATGTATGAGAACAAGTACAGGAGAACTAGTAGCCGCGTATGCAGTGACTACTGACACTGAAGTTATAGAAACACACCGTATTGACATCCTGTCTGCCCAAGCAGCAGAGCTAGTTGCTCTGACACAAGCCTGCATACACGCTAAGAACCTGAAAGTTAATGTTTATACAGATTCACGCTACGCATTTGGAGTTGTACACGACTTCGGAGTGCTCTGGCAGGAGAGAGGTTTCATGACTTCTCATGGAACCAAGATTCAGCATGGTCTCCTTATTCAAGCTCTGTTAGATGCTATACATTTACCGACATCTATTGCTATCATGAAGTGCAAAGCACATACGAAAGTTACTGACATTATTTCTCAAGGTAACGATCTATCAGATCGCACAGCCAAGCTTACAGCACAGACTCCAGACATTTCAGTTAACAAGACACAGACACATACTCCAGATCCGACTACATGCATGACAGTTAAGGACCCTACTCAAGATGTCATAGATATCCAGTTACATGCTACTCCCGATGAAATCAAGAAATGGTCCGAACAAGGAGGGGTCCAGACAGATCAGGGTTGGGTAACGAAGGGTAAAGCCACATGGTTTCTCCCCGACTCTATGGTTCAAGTCATTATCAATACCGCACATAGTCCAGCACATTTAGGAGAAAAAGCCATGTTAGACAGTATCCAGAACATTTGGTTTAACAAGCATTTACGAGCTGCAGCCAAGCAGAAAGTCCGTACCTGTATGATATGTTGCCAGTTCAATCCAGGTAAAAGTGTCCCGGTGGAACAAGGTGGATTCCAGCCCCCTGAACACCCTTTTGAAGTCCTCCAGATGGATTATATTCAGATGGAGCGATGTCGAGGTTTCAAGTATGTCCTTGTAGTTGTATGCGCTTTGTCCAGGTGGACAGAAGCATATCCAGTTCCAGATTACACAGCCGCGACCACTGCCAAGCAGTTGGTTCGTGAGTTCTTCCCCCGTTATGGACTCCCTAGAGTCGTATATTCTGATAACGGCCAGCCATTCTCATCTGAATTGATGAAACACATTTCCCTGTTGTTAGGGTACCAGTGGAAGTTCCATTGTGTACGCCATCCAGAAGCAGCCGGTCTCGTAGAGAGACATAACCAAACCCTGAAAATCCGCATTGCCAAAGTATGTAAAGAGAAAGGTGTAGACTGGCTAGTAGCTCTGCCAGTCGCTCTGTTTTATATGCGCATGGTCGCACATTCCAGATCAGGTCTGTCCCCGTATGAGGTCGTATTCGGCCGCCCCCCTAATATGTGGGGTACACCTAGACCCCGAAGTATTACAGATGTTTCAAGTAATATGCTGACAGATTACCTAGCTTCCTTGATGTCTGCCCTACACTCTTGTCGTTCACAGGTTGCCGCCGCATTTCCAGACAATACCGAGGTGGCACCGCATGAAATCGTTCCCGGAAATCTGGTCCTTGTGAGGAACTTTGATCGTTCAAGTCCGCTGGAGCCCCGCTGGAAGGAGCCCAAGCAGGTCCTCCTGGCCACCCGTACTGCCGTCAAGCTGGAAGGCAGGAAGGGCTGGGTCCACCTGTCTCATGTGAAAATTTTTTATGGTTTAAAGACTGTGTCCAAGAACATTCCTGAAGATTTGAAAGACTGCCAAAGTACTGTTCTCAAGGACTGTCCCGCAAAAGACAATGATACTGAACCCTCCCTGTTAGAGAAAACTCCGCAACAGGAGTATAAGCTAAAATTAAGGTCTAGTAAAATAAGTCAGCCAGTTTGATTGTCTAAGTCCTCCCCTAGGTGAAACGGTTAGACCGGTTTCTGACATGTATAAAATAGACCCCCATAGTGAGAGAGTTAGTCAAAACTCAATCCGATGTATCGTTTTTCTAAGTTTCATATTGTTTTTCAGCCTTATGACTACCTGCACAGGTTATGCATTTTATTTGTGTTTTCCAGTTTCTCATGTAAATAAGTCTTCTAATGCTACAGTAGAGCACACGTTTAGTGATCTGCCTCCTCATGAACTATCTTACCGTCTTGCTATGCGTAATAATTCCTTTATCCGCATGTTACATTATTCACACCAGACCAGCAATGCCACTAATTGTTGGGTGTGTGGTCGACTCCCCCCTTTCCAGACACCGAAGGGAGTTCTGCCATTCTTTCCTTATCCATTTTCCCATAATGGTTCGTGTGGAGCATGGTCCACGTTAACGTCATCCTCAACAGATATGTCTTTTCTTAACAGTACATGTTTTCCAGACAAGCAAGGTCTTCCCCACAGAACAGGGTTAGATCTAGAAAATGAAGTTTATAATTTAGGTAATTATTCTTCGAATTTCATGGTCCTGAATGTTCAGTCTGATTCTACTCCAGACTTACCTGCTATGTCAGTACTACCAGTTAAAGGCGAATTATGTGTCAGAAAGAATGGTTCCGTACATGTAGGACATAGTGATTGTACTACTATTGTCAAGTATAGTGACAGTAGGAAACCTATTTTTAAAGCTTCACGTCATTCTTATTTTGTTTGTGGTCAGACCGCATATGTTCGTCTGCCCCTCGATTGGGAGGGAACCTGTTACATTGCCTTCCTACTGCCACCAGTTTTTCTAGCCCCACCTGACTATCATAGGAATTCCCACCTAGTACATATCAGACACAAGAGAAACCTCCCGATTGTCGATTATACTGAAACTGCTATAGAACAATATATAGATATCAATAAAGGTGTCTTCCCTTATTTAGGTACTGTCGTGAATAGTAAACTGATACGTAGATTAACCAGAACTCTCGAAGCAGTAGTGATTGAGACTACCTCTGCTCTAGGTAACTTAACCGAAGAGCAATCCTTTATGAGAATTGTCGTGCTCCAGAATCGTCTCGTCCTTGACGTCATACTGGCCGATAGGGGCGGGGCATGTAGAGTCATCGGATCTAGTTGCTGCATTTTCATTCCTAATAACACGCCGTCTGTTTATTCAGCTATAACCAGACTCCATAAAATTGCCCATATGTTACACCAAGATCCAGGCACCTGGACATGGTCCGGTTGGTTCTGGAATATAATTTCCGCCTGGGGATGGAAAGTCTTGTCTTTTCTAGGTATTGCAGTAGCAATCATATTCAGTTGCTGCCTATGTATACAATGTGGCCCTGCGATTTGTGGCATTTGTGCTACCTCTTGTATTCCTAGTCCCAAGTCCCGTTCTAAATCCCGTTCCAAGACGATTCGAGACGAGCAAATGATACTGTATGAAATGATAGATGGTATCATGAATATTGATGTTTCCTGATGGAAACGTAGGGACAAGGAGGGAATGTGGAAAAGTAAATTTTGCCATGTTCTGTGTCCCTACGTGTTCCCCATCCTATGTTGTATGTGCATGATTAATATGCATATGTATTCCCCATGATCGATTAAAGACGCAATTACAGTTGTGTCCATCTCTAGTATGCCAGTTTCCAGTTCTCGTGAAAGCTACGAGTATTAGGCCTATGTAAAGCTACGTTGCCACGTTTCTCAGTGTGCACGTTATTTCATTGTAAAGTCCCCGTTTCTAGGCCTCAAAAGGGCCCGGACACCAAGATTCAGCTCCTGTCTCCTGAAACCCTCGCTGAGGAGCGATACAGCCCCCACCTGTATTCCTGACCCTTCACTTACTTCCTGCCTCACAGTGCCCGGCTCGGCCTGGCTCTGCCTCTGAGTCTGCCAAGAGTATGTTATGATTTTTGTTATCAGTCCAGCCCTCCTTCTCTGCATTCCTTAGCTACTGAATCGCATCAATAGTTTCCGTCACAGTCTAGCCTTTACGTCTCCATGTAAGAGAAATACTGTATTTATGGTCATTTAATATTCTTCATCACGCACTACATGTAGAATAATGCATGCTCCAGTCTTAGTGTCAGTTAGCCTCTCCCCTCCTGACTCTTAGTTTATATCAACATGTTCTCTAAACATCAGATACTAGATAGGGTTTAGGTACATGTCGCCCTGACTCTCCAGACTTCAGTCTCTGCTCCTAGCACAGAAGTCATAGCCCCCAGCTTCTCCTAGTAACACGTCATTGTCAGTTTGCGCGCACCATTAGGTTAGAGGTCCCGGCTCCTTAGGTAGCCCCCTCCATGTTTCCGCCCCATTTATGACATATTCTGTTACGTTTACATCACATGTCTATGTATACGCCTCTTGTTACACCTACTTTCACCCTTATCTTTCGCGACTGCTATTGACCACACCCACTGCTCCGCCTATTGTATGTATTGCAATTGCAACTGTTTTAGTATATATGCTTGTGTATTGTTATTAAAGTTAGCGCGCTCATTCCCTGTCCCCCCTGCAGGGCTCTGCCATCCTATTCCTGTGCAGGTTGTCCTGTTCCTGTCCTTTATGCTGTATTAAACCTGCAAACTCCTACTACCTCGAATCTTGACTCTTATTTATTGAGCTATCTGTTATTACTATGTCCAGTAAAACCTAGATCCAGTATTATTTATTTATATACCACAGTACAATCAGAGGATAGATGGTGCAGTGCTGCAGGCAGAGGGACAGATAGTGCAAGCAGACACAGACATGGTACACACAGAGGATAGATGGTGCAGGGCTGCAGGCAGAGACACAGATAGTGCAAGCAGACACAGACATGGTACAATCAGAGGATCGATGGTGCAGGGCTGCAGGCAGAGAGACAGATAGTGCAAGCAGACACAGACATGGTACACACAGAGGATAGATCGTGCAGGGCTGTAGGTAGAGACACAGATAGTGCAAGCAGACACAGACGTGGTACACACAGAGTATAGATGGTGTAGGGCTGCAGGCACAGGGACAGATAGTACAAGCAGATACAGATATGGTACACACAGAAGATAGATGTGCAGGGCTGCAGGCAGAGATACAGATAGTGCAAGCAGACACAGACATGGTACAATCAGAGGATAGATGGTGCAGGGCTGCAGGCAGAGGGACAGATGGTGCAGTCACAGAAAAGATGTTGCAGAGAGAGGGTGAGGTGGTTCAAGCACAGACACAGATAGTGCAAGCAGACACAGGCATGGTATACACAGAGGATAGATGGTGCAGGGCTGCAGGCAGAGACACAGATACTGCAAGCAGACACAGACATGGTACAATCAGAAGATAGATGGGGCAGGGCTGCAGGCAGAGGGACAGATGGTGCAGTCACAGAAAAGATGTTGCAGAGAGAGGGTGAGATGGTTCAAGCAGAGACACAGATAGTGCAAGCAGACACAGACATGGTACACACAGAGAATAGATGGTGTAGTGCTGCAGGCAGAGACACAGATAGTGCAAGCAGACACATACATGGTACAATCAGAGGATAGATGGTGCAGGGCTGCAGGCAGAGACACAGATAGTGCAAGCAGACACAGACATGGTACAATCAGAGGATATATGGTGCAGGGCTGCAGGCATAGAGACGGATAGTGCAAGCAGACACAGACATGGTACACACAGAGGATAGATGGTGCAGGGCTGCAGGCAGACACACATATACTGCAAGCAGACACAGGCATGGTACAATCAGAGGATATATGGTGCAGGGCTGCAGGCAGAGGGACAAATAGTGCAAGCAGATACAGATATGGTACACACATAGAATAGATGGTGCAGGGCTACAGGCAGAGATACAGATAGTGCATGCAGACACAGACGTGGTACAATCAGAGGATAGATGGTGCAGTGCTGCAGGCAGAGGGACAGATAGTGCAAGCAGACACAGACATGGTACACACAGAGGATAGATGGTGCAGGGCTGCAGGCAGAGACACAGATAGTGCAAGCAGACACAGACATGGTACAATCAGAGGATCGATGGTGCAGGGCTGCAGGCAGAGAGACAGATAGTGCAAGCAGACACAGACATGGTACACACAGAGGATAGATCGTGCAGGGCTGTAGGTAGAGACACAGATAGTGCAAGCAGACACAGACATGGTACACACAGAGTATAGATGGTGTAGGGCTGCAGGCACAGGGACAGATAGTACAAGCAGATACAGATATGGTACACACAGAAGATAGATGTGCAGGGCTGCAGGCAGAGATACAGATAGTGCAAGCAGACACAGACATGGTACAATCAGAGGATAGATGGTGCAGGGCTGCAGGCAGAGGGACAGATGGTGCAGTCACAGAAAAGATGTTGCAGAGAGAGGGTGAGGTGGTTCAAGCACAGACACAGATAGTGCAAGCAGACACAGGCATGGTATACACAGAGGATAGATGGTGCAGGGCTGCAGGCAGAGACACAGATACTGCAAGCAGACACAGACATGGTACAATCAGAGGATAGATGGGGCAGGGCTGCAGGCAGAGGGACAGATGGTGCAGTCACAGAAAAGATGTTGCAGAGAGAGGGTGAGATGGTTCAAGCAGAGACACAGATAGTGCAAGCAGACACAGACATGGTACACACAGAGAATAGATGGTGTAGTGCTGCAGGCAGAGACACAGATAGTGCAAGCAGACACATACATGGTACAATCAGAGGATAGATGGTGCAGGGCTGCAGGCAGAGACACAGATAGTGCAAGCAGACACAGACATGGTACAATCAGAGGATATATGGTGCAGGGCTGCTGGCATAGAGACGGATAGTGCAAGCAGACACAGACATGGTACACACAGAGGATAGATGGTGCAGGGCTGCAGGCAGAGACACACATACTGCGAGCAGACACAGGCATGGTACAATCAGAGGATATATGGTGCAGGGCTGCAGGCAGAGGGACAGATGGTGCAGTCGTAGAAAAGATGTTGCAGATAGAGGGTGCGATGGTTCAAGCAGAAACACAGATAGTGTAAGCAGATACAGACATGGTACACACAGAGGATAGATGGTGCAGGGCTGTAGGTACAGACACATATAGTGCAAGCAGACACAGACATGGTACACACAGAGGATGGATGGTGCAGGGCTGCAGGCAGAGACACAGATAGTGCAAGCAGACACCGACATGGTACAATCAGAGGATAGATGGTGCAGGGTTGTAGGCAGAGATACAGATAGTGCAAGCAGACACAGACATGGTACACACAGAGGATAGATGGTGCAGGGCTGTAGGTAGAGACACAGATAGTGCAAGCAGACACAGACATGGTACACACAGAGGATAGATAGTGTAGGGCTGCAGCCAGAGGGACAGATAGTGCAAGCAGATACAGATATGGTACAAACAGAGGATAGATGGTGCAGGGCTGTAGGCAGAGGGATAGATAGTGCAAGCAGATACAGATATGGTACAAACAGAGGATAGATGGGGCAGGGCTACAGGCAGAGATACAGATAGTGGTAGCAGACACAGACGTGGTACAATCAGAGGATAGATGGTGCAGGACTGCAGGCAGAGGGACAGATGGTGCAGCCACAGAAAAGATGATGCAGAGAGAGGGTGAGATGGTTCAAGCACAGACACAGATAGTGCAAGCAGACAGAGATATGGTATACACAGAGGATAGATGGTGCAGGGCTGCAGGCAGAGACACAGATAGTGCAAGCAGACACCGACATGGTAAACACAGAGGAAAGATGGTGCAGGACTGCAGGCAGAGGGACAGATGGTGCAGCCACAGAAAAGATGATGCAGAGAGAGGGTGAGATGGTTCAAGCACAGACACAGATAGTGCAAGCAGACAGAGATATGGTATACACAGAGGATAGATGGTGCAGGGCTGCAGGCAGAGGGACAAATAGTGCAAGCAGATACAGATATGGTACACACATAGGATAGATGGTGCAGGGCTGCAGGCAGAGGGACAGATAGTGCAAGCAGACACAGGCATGGTACAATCAGAGGATATATGGTGCAGGGCTGCAGGCAGAGGGACAGATGGTGCAGTCATAGAAAAGATGTTGCAGATAGAGGGTGAGATGGTTCAAGCAGGGACACAGATAGTGCAAGTAGACACAGCCATGGTACACACAGAGGATAGATGGTGCAGGGCTGCAGGCAGAGGGAAAGATAGTGGAAGCAGACACAGACATGGTACACACAGAGGATAGATGGTGCAGGGCTGCAGGCAGAGACACAGATAGTGCAAGCAGACACAGACATGGTACAATCAGAGGATAGATGGTGCAGGGCTGCAGTCAGAGAGACAGATAGTGCAAGCAGACACAGACATGGTACACACAGAAGATAGAGGGTGCAGGGCTGTAGGTAGAGACACAGATAGTGCAAGCAGACACAGACATGGTACACACTGAGGATAGATAGTGTAGGGCTGCAGGCAGAGGGACAGATAGTGCAAGCAGATACAGATATCATACAAACAGAGGATAGATGGTGCAGGGCTACAGGCAGAGATACAGATAGTGCAAGCAGACACAGACGTGGTACAATCAGAGAATAATTGGTGCAGGACTGCAGGCAGAGGGACAGATAGTGCAAGCAGATACAGATATCATACAAACAGAGGATAGATGGTGCAGGGCTACAGTCAGAGATACATATAGTGCAAGCAGACACAGACGTGGTACAATCAGAGAATAATTGGTGCAGGACTGCAGGCAGAGGGACAGATGGTGCAGTCACAGAAAAGATGTTGCAGAGAGAGGGTGAGATGGTTCAAGCACAGACACAGATAGTGCAAGCAGACACAGACATGGTATACACAGAGGATAGATGGTGCAGGGCTGCAGGCAGAGGGACAGATGGTGCAGGTATAGAAAAGATGTTGCAGATAGAGGGTGAGATGGTTCAAGCAGAGACACAGATAGTGCAAGCAGACACAGACATGGTACAAACAGAGGATAGGTAGTGCAGGGCTGCAGGCAGAGACACATATAGTGCAATCAGACACAGACATGGTACACACAGAGTATAGATGGTGCAGTGCTGCAGGCAGAGACACAGATAGTGCAAGCAGACACAGACATGGTACAATCAGAGGATAGATCGTGCAGGGCTGCAGGCAGAGAGACAGATAGTGCAAGCAGACACAGACATGGTACACACAGAGGATAGATCGTGCATGGCTGTAGGTAGAGACACAGATAGTGCAAGCAGACACAGACATGGTACACACAGAGTATAGATGGTGTAGGGCTGCAGGCACAGGGACAGATAGTACAAGCAGATACAGATATGGTACACACAGAGGATAGATGTGCAGGGCTGCAGGCAGAGATACAGATAGTGCAAGCAGACACAGACATGATACAATCAGAGGATTGAAGGTGCAGGGCTGCAGGCAGAGGGACAGATGGTGCAGTCACAGAAAAGATGTTGCAGAGAGAGGGTGAGGTGGTTCAAGCACAGACACAGATAGTGCAAGCAGACACAGGCATGGTATACACAGAGGATAGATGGTGCAGGGCTTCAGGCAGAGACACAGATACTGCAAGCAGACACAGACATGGTACAATCAGAGGATAGATGGGGCAGGGCTGCAGGCAGAGGGACAGATGGTGCAGTCACAGAAAAGATGTTGCAGAGAGAGGGTGAGATGGTTCAAGCAGAGATACAGATAGTGCAAGCAGACACAGACATGGTACACACAGAGAATAGATGGTGTAGTGCTGCAGGCAGAGACACAGATAGTGCAAGCAGACACAGACATGGTACAATCAGAGGATAGATGGTGCAGGGCTGCAGACAGAGACACAGATAGTGCAAGCAGACACAGACATGGTACAATCAGAGGATATATGGTGCAGGGCTGCAGGCATAGAGACGGATAGTGCAAGCAGACACAGACATGGTACACACAGAGGATAGATGGTGCAGGGCTGCAGGCAGAGACACACATACTGCAAGCAGACACAGGCATGGTACAATCAGAGGATATATGGTGCAGGGCTGCAGGCAGAGGGACAGATGGTGCAGTCGTAGAAAAGATGTTGCAGATAGAGGGTGAGATGGTTCAAGCAGAAACACAGATAGTGTAAGCAGATACAGACATGGTACACACAGAGGATAGATGGTGCAGGGCTGTGGGTAGAGACACATATAGTTCAAGCAGACACAGACATGGTACACACAGAGGATGGATGGTGCAGGTCTGCAGGCAGAGACACAGATAGTGCAAGCAGACACCGACATGGTACAATCAGAGGATAGATGGTGCAGGGCTGTAGGCAGAGAGACAGATAGTGCAAGCAGACACAGACATGGTACACACAGAGGATTGATGGTGCAGGGCTGTAGGTAGAGACACAGATAGTGCAAGCAGACACAGACATGGTACACACAGAGGAGAGATAGTGTAGGGCTGCAGCCAGAGGGACAGATAGTGCAAGCAGATACAGATATGGTACAAACAGAGGATAGATGGTGCAGGGCTGTAGGCAGAGGGATAGATAGTGCAAGCAGATACAGATATGGTACAAACAGAGGATAGATGGGGCAGGGCTACAGGCAGAGATACAGATAGTGCAAGCAGACACAGACGTGGTACAATCAGAGGATAAATGGTGCAGGACTGCAGGCAGAGGGACAGATGGTGCAGCCACAGAAAAGATGATGCAGAGAGAGGGTGAGATGGTTCAAGCACAGACACAGATAGTGCAAGCAGACAGAGATATGGTATACACAGAGGATAGATGGTGCAGGGCTGCAGGCAGAGGGACAAATAGTGCAAGCAGATACAGATATGGTACACACATAGGATAGATGGTGCAGGGCTACAGGCAGAGATACAGATAGTGCATGCAGACACAGACGTGGTACAATCAGAGGATAGATGGTGCAGTGCTGCAGGCAGAGGGACAGATAGTGCAAGCAGACACAGACATGGTACACACAGAGGATAGATGGTGCAGGGCTGCAGGCAGAGACACAGATAGTGCAAGCAGACACAGACATGGTACAATCAGAGGATCGATGGTGCAGGGCTGCAGGCAGAGAGACAGATAGTGCAAGCAGACACAGACATGGTACACACAGAGGATAGATCGTGCAGGGCTGTAGGTAGAGACACAGATAGTGCAAGCAGACACAGACATGGTACACATAGAGTATAGATGGTGTAGGGCTGCAGGCACAGGGACAGATAGTACAAGCAGATACAGACATGGTACACACAGAAGATAGATGTGCAGGGCTGCAGGCAGAGATACAGATAGTGCAAGCAGACACAGACATGGTACAATCAGAGGATAGATGGTGCAGGGCTGCAGGCAGAGGGACAGATGGTGCAGTCACAGAAAAGATGTTGCAGAGAGAGGGTGAGGTGGTTCAAGCACAGACACAGATAGTGCAAGCAGACACATGCATGGTATACACAGAGGATAGATGGTGCAGGGCTGCAGGCAGAGACACAGATACTGCAAGCAGACACAGACATGGTACAATCAGAGGATAGATGGTGCAGGGCTGCAGGCAGAGGGACAGATGGTGCAGTCACAGAAAAGATGTTGCAGAGAGAGGGTGAGATGGTTCAAGCAGAGACACAGATAGTGCAAGCAGACACAGACATGGTACAGACAGAGAATAGATGGTGTAGTGCTGCAGGCAGAGACACAGATAGTGCAAGCAGACACAGACATGGTACAATCAGAGGATAGATAGTGCAGGGCTGCAGGCAGAGACACAGATAGTGCAAGCAGACACAGACATGGTACAATCAGAGGATATATGGTGCAGGGCTGCAGGCATAGAGACGGATAGTGCAAGCAGACACAGACATGGTACACACAGAGGATAGATGGTGCAGGGCTGCAGGCAGAGACACACATACTGCAAGCAGACACAGGCATGGTACAATCAGAGGATATATGGTGCAGGGCTGCAGGCAGAGGGACAGATGGTGCAGTCGTAGAAAAGATGTTGCAGATAGAGGGTGAGATGGTTCAAGCAGAAACACAGATAGTGTAAGCAGATACAGACATGGTACACACAGAGGATAGATGGTGCAGGGCTGTAGGTAGAGACACATATAGTGCAAGCAGACACAGACATGGTACACACAGAGGATGGATGGTGCAGGGCTGCAGGCAGAGACACAGATAGTGCAAGCAGACACCGACATGGTACAATCAGAGGATAGATGGTGCAGGGCTGTAGGCAGAGAGACAGATAGTGCAAGCAGACACAGACATGGTACACACAGAGGATAGATGGTGCAGGGCTGTAGGTAGAGACACAGATAGTGCAAGCAGACACAGACATGGTAAACACAGAGGATAGATAGTGTAGGGCTGCAGCCAGAGGGACAGATAGTGCAAGCAGATACAGATATGGGTCAAACAGAGGATAGATGGTGCAGGGCTGTAGGCAGAGGGATAGATAGTGCAAGCAGATACAGATATGGTACAAACAGAGGATAGATGGGGCAGGGCTACAGGCAGAGATACAGATAGTGCAAGCAGACACAGACGTGGTACAATCAGAGGATAGATGGTGCAGGACTGCAGGCAGAGGGACAGATGGTGCAGCCACAGAAAAGATGATGCAGAGAGAGGGTGAGATGGTTCAAGCACAGACACAGATAGTGCAAGCAGACAGAGATATGGTATACACAGAGGATAGATGGTGCAGGGCTGCAGGCAGAGACACAGATAGTGCAAGCAGACACCGACATGGTAAACACAGAGGAAAGATGGTGCAGGGCTGTAGGCAGAGACACAGATAGTGCAAGCAGACACAGATATGGTACACACAGAGGGTAGATTGTGTAGGGCTGCAGGCAGAGGGACAGATGGTGCAAGCAGATACAGATATGGTACACACAGAGGATAGATGGTGCATGGCTGCAGGCAGAGATACAGATAGTGCAAGCAGACACAGACGTGGTACAATCAGAGGATAAATGGTGCAGGGCTGCAGGCAGAGGGACAGATGGTGCAGTCACAGAAAAGATGTTGCAGAGAGAGGGTGTGATGGTTCAAGCAGAGACAGAAATAGTGCAAGCAGACACATACATGGTACACACAGAGGATAGATGGTGCAGGGCTGCAGGCAGAGACACAGATAGTGCAAGCAGACACCGACATGGTACAATCAGAGGATAGATGGTGCAGGGCTGTAGGCAGAGAGACAGATAGTGCAAGCAGACACAGACATGGTACACACAGAGGATTGATGGTGCAGGGCTGTAGGTAGAGACACAGATAGTGCAAGCAGACACAGACATGGTACACACAGAGGAGAGATAGTGTAGGGCTGCAGCCAGAGGGACAGATAGTGCAAGCAGATACAGATATGGTACAAACAGAGGATAGATGGTGCAGGGCTGTAGGCAGAGGGATAGATAGTGCAAGCAGATACAGATATGGTACAAACAGAGGATAGATGGGGCAGGGCTACAGGCAGAGATACAGATAGTGCAAGCAGACACAGACGTGGTACAATCAGAGGATAAATGGTGCAGGACTGCAGGCAGAGGGACAGATGGTGCAGCCACAGAAAAGATGATGCTGAGAGAGGGTGAGATGGTTCAAGCACAGACACAGATAGTGCAAGCAGACAGAGATATGGTATACACAGAGGATAGATGGTGCAGGGCTGCAGGCAGAGGGACAAATAGTGCAAGCAGATACAGATATGGTACACACATAGGATAGATGGTGCAGGGCTACAGGCAGAGATACAGATAGTGCATGCAGACACAGACGTGGTACTATCAGAGGATAGATGGTGCAGTGCTGCAGGCAGAGGGACAGATAGTGCAAGCAGACACAGACATGGTACACACAGAGGATAGATGGTGCAGGGCTGCAGGCAGAGACACAGATAGTGCAAGCAGACACAGACATGGTACAATCAGAGGATCGATGGTGCAGGGCTGCAGGCAGAGAGACAGATAGTGCAAGCAGACACAGACATGGTACACACAGAGGATAGATCGTGCAGGGCTGTAGGTAGAGACACAGATAGTGCAAGCAGACACAGACATGGTACACACAGAGTATAGATGGTGTAGGGCTGCAGGCACAGGGACAGATAGTACAAGCAGATACAGACATGGTACACACAGAAGATAGATGTACAGGGCTGCAGGCAGAGATACAGATAGTGCAAGCAGACACAGACATGGTACAATCAGAGGATAGATGGTGCAGGGCTGCAGGCAGAGGGACAGATGGTGCAGTCACAGAAAAGATGTTGCAGAGAGAGGGTGAGGTGGTTCAAGCACAGACACAGATAGTGCAAGCAGACACAGGCATGGTATACACAGAGGATAGATGGTGCAGGGCTGCAGGCAGAGACACAGATACTGCAAGCAGACACAGACATGGTACAATCAGAGGATAGATGGTGCAGGGCTGCAGGCAGAGGGACAGATGGTGCAGTCACAGAAAAGATGTTGCAGAGAGAGGGTGAGATGGTTCAAGCAGAGACACAGATAGTGCAAGCAGACACAGACATGGTACAGACAGAGAATAGATGGTGTAGTGCTGCAGGCAGAGACACAGATAGTGCAAGCAGACACAGACATGGTACAATCAGAGGATAGATGGTGCAGGGCTGCAGGCAGAGAGACAGATAGTGCAAGCAGACACAGACATGGTACAATCAGAGGATATATGGTGCAGGGCTGCAGGCATAGAGACGGATAGTGCAAGCAGACACAGACATGGTACACACAGAGGATAGATGGTGCAGGGCTGCAGGCAGAGACACACATACTGCAAGCAGACACAGGCATGGTACAATCAGAGGATATATGGTGCAGGGCTGCAGGCAGAGGGACAGATGGTGCAGTCGTAGAAAAGATGTTGCAGATAGAGGGTGAGATGGTTCAAGCAGAAACACAGATAGTGTAAGCAGATACAGACATGGTACACACAGAGGATAGATGGTGCAGGGCTGTAGGTAGAGACACATATAGTGCAAGCAGACACAGACATGGTACACACAGAGGATGGATGGTGCAGGGCTGCAGGCAGAGACACAGATAGTGCAAGCAGACACCGACATGGTACAATCAGAGGATAGATGGTGCAGGGCTGTAGGCAGAGAGACAGATAGTGCAAGCAGACACAGACATGGTACACACAGAGGATAGATGGTGCAGGGCTGTAGGTAGAGACACAGATAGTGCAAGCAGACACAGACATGGTACACACAGAGGATAGATAGTGTAGGGCTGCAGCCAGAGGGACAGATAGTGCAAGCAGATACAGATATGGGTCAAACAGAGGATAGATGGTGCAGGGCTGTAGGCAGAGGGATAGATAGTGCAAGCAGATACAGATATGGTACAAACAGAGGATAGATGGGGCAGGGCTACAGGCAGAGATACAGATAGTGCAAGCAGACACAGACGTGGTACAATCAGAGGATAGATGGTGCAGGACTGCAGGCAGAGGGACAGATGGTGCAGCCACAGAAAAGATGATGCAGAGAGAGGGTGAGATGGTTCAAGCACAGACACAGATAGTGCAAGCAGACAGAGATATGGTATACACAGAGGATAGATGGTGCAGGGCTGCAGGCAGAGACACAGATAGTGCAAGCAGACACCGACATGGTAAACACAGAGGAAAGATGGTGCAGGGCTGTAGGCAGAGACACAGATAGTGCAAGCAGACACAGATATGGTACACACAGAGGGTAGATTGTGTAGGGCTGCAGGCAGAGGGACAGATGGTGCAAGCAGATACAGATATGGTACACACAGAGGATAGATGGTGCATGGCTGCAGGCAGAGATACAGATAGTGCAAGCAGACACAGACGTGGTACAATCAGAGGATAAATGGTGCAGGGCTGCAGGCAGAGGGACAGATGGTGCAGTCACAGAAAAGATGTTGCAGAGAGAGGGTGTGATGGTTCAAGCAGAGACAGAAATAGTGCAAGCAGACACATACATGGTACACACAGAGGATAGATGGTGCAGGGCTGCAGGCAGAGACACAGATAGTGCAAGCAGACACAGACATGGTACACGCAGAGGATAGATGGTGCAGGGCTGCAGGCAGAGGGACAGATAGTGCAAGGAGACACAGACATGATACACACAGAGGATAGATGGTGCAGGGCTGCAGGCAGAGACAGAGATAGTGCAAGCAGACACAGACATGGTACACACAGAGGATAGATGGTGCAGGGCTGCAGGCAGAGGGACAGATAGTGCAAGCAGACACGGACATGGTACACACAGACGATAGATGGTGCAGGGCTGCAGACAGAGACACAGATACTGCAAGCAGACACAGACATGGTACAATCAGAGGATAGATGGTGCAGGGCTGCAGGCAGAGACACAAATAGTGTAGTCACAGAAAAGATGTTGCAGACCGAGGGTGAGATGGTACAAGCAGAGACACAGATGGTGCAAGCAGACACAGACATGGTACACACAGAGGATAAAATGGTCCAACAGAGAAGAAATGCTGGAAACAGTGAGAGAAGTGTTACAAGCCGAGGCTAATTGGAGCACACAGGGGGGGAATAGTGAAGACTCTGAACCTTTGATACGCACATAGCGCTGCGCGTTAGAAGCGGGCTGCTACTGGCTATTTTCAACTTTTAAACTGCCCGTTTTGTCGTTTGTTTTATTTTAAGTTGTCCGCTTTTCCCCTGGTTTTAAACATAGCTAGAATTGTTAAATAATTGCATAGTCCCCCTACCTGTGCTCTTTTGCCACGGACCGCATTCTTACACTGTGGCACCTCGCCACTCTCACTGCCACTTGGGCAGCCTGGTCCCAGCGCTCTGTTGACCTGGGGGCCATCTTGGGTGGGGCGAGCTAGTCGCTCTTCAGCTACTGGCTGAAGTATAGCACGTGGACTCGCTAGAGGCTGCACTCGGAGCAGTACTTAATGCGGGTAGGTGAAAGCCTTACTCCCTCTCTGAACCTTTGATACGCACATAGCGCTGCGCGTTAGAAGCGGGCTGCTACTGGCTATTTTCAACTTTTAAACTGCCCGTTTTGTCGTTTGTTTTATTTTAAGTTGTCCGCTTTTCCCCTGGTTTTAAACATAGCTAGAATTGTTAAATAATTGCATAGTCCCCCTACCTGTGCTCTTCTGCCACGGACCGCATTCTTAAGTATAGCACGTGGACTCGCTAGAGGCTGCACTCGGAGCAGTACTTAATGCGGGTAGGTGAAAGCCTTACTCCCTCTCTGAACCTTTGATACGCACATAGCGCTGCGCGTTAGAAGCGGGCTGCTACTGGCTATTTTCAACTTTTAAACTGCCCGTTTTGTCGTTTGTTTTATTTTAAGTTGTCCGCTTTTCCCCTGGTTTTAAACATAGCTAGAATTGTTAAATAATTGCATAGTCCCCCTACCTGTGCTCTTTTGCCACGGACCGCATTCTTACACTGTGGCACCTCGCCACTCTCACTGCCACTTGGGCAGCCTGGTCCCAGCGCTCTGTTGACCTGGGGGCCATCTTGGGTGGGGCGAGCTAGTCGCTCTTCAGCTACTGGCTGAAGTATAGCACGTGGACTCGCTAGAGGCTGCACTCGGAGCAGTACTTAATGCGGGTAGGTGAAAGCCTTACTCCCTCTCTGAACCTTTGATACGCACATAGCGCTGCGCGTTAGAAGCGGGCTGCTACTGGCTATTTTCAACTTTTAAACTGCCCGTTTTGTCGTTTGTTTTATTTTAAGTTGTCTGCTTTTCCCCTGGTTTTAAACATAGCTAGAATTGTTAAATAATTGCATAGTCCCCCTACCTGTGCTCTTTTGCCACGGACCGCATTCTTACACTGTGGCACCTCGCCACTCTCACTGCCACTTGGGCAGCCCGGTCCCAGCACTCTGCTGACCTGGGGGCCATCTTGGGTGGGGCGAGCTAGTCGCTCTTCAGCTACTGGCTGAAGTATAGCACGTAGACTCGCTAGAGCCCTTTATAATTGTAAGGATATGACGCGCAGCGTGTACGCGCATCGTGGGTGCCGCAGTGACGCCGGAGTCACGCCAGAGTCCAGCCCGTCTGCGCCCGTCCGCGCTGAGGACGCGCTGGGCGGCTGGACTCTGACTCGTGACCTTAACAGATCCCCCCTCCATAGGTACTCCCTTCTGGAAATGCTGCGCCTGAAACCTTGCATTGCAGGATGCACGCATACTTTTGAACCTGCCGATTTTCTCTTCCCCCTACAATGTGGCTGTTATTCTAACCCTAGGCCTATCAACCCCCCAAAACTCTCCCTCTGGTCACTCGGATCCTATTAGACCTAGGAGTAAGGGAGTAGAAGGCATTCTGGTCAATGCCCGCTCCCTCGTTAAAAATAAGATAATGTTCAGGGAGATGGTTTCGGATAGAACGCCCGACCTTGTATTTGTCACCGAAACATGGGCTAAAGAGTCGTCTGGCCCTGACCTAATTGAAGCTGTCCCGGAAGGGTACTGCCTGGCTAGACTTGACAGGCAGGGCAGAGTGGGAGGGGGCATAGCGATCTTCTATAAAGATCATCTACAATGCCATATTGTACCTATCCTTGACTTTCCGGAGTGTTTTCAAGCACTTTATTTCACTATAAAGGAAGTACAGCGCCCCTTACTCAGTGGTATCCTATCATATCGACCACCAGGCCCGCGAACTGGCTTTACCTCCAGTCTCTTGCAGGTTCTGGAACCATACTTTGGTCGGGAGAATTTCACCATCCTTGGCGATTTTAACTACCATCTAGAACGACATGATGTCTCCGATACTTTAAGTCTTACTGAAGGGTTGGCGTCCTGTGGACTTGTGCAGTTAGTCCGCGGGGCCACTCATCGGGCAGGCCATATGTTGGATGGAATTTTCTCAAATGACGTCCGTCTTACCACGAAGGATCCGCTGCACTTGTCCTGGTCTGACCACCTTGCAATTCCATTTCATCTGCAGTATGAGAGGGAGGAAGGAGGCAAAAAGGGAAATCACATTGTGGAAATGGCGAGAAACTTCAGGAATATTAACAGTCACTCGTTTGAGCCCTGGGCTGCTTGTCTTTCTACCCCAGGCATGGATAATGTACAGACTGCAGTTGGTCATTTTGAGTTTGTTATTACTGAGGCTATGAATGAACTGGCCCCTACACTGACCCGCCGCCGAGCCAGGAAGAAACCATCTGCCCCGTGGTTCTCCGACTCCCTTAGGCTCCTCACACAAGAGGTAAGGAGGAAGGAGAGGCTCTGGCACTCCAGTTGGGACCTCAAGAATAAAGAGGCTCACAAAGTCCTTATCAGGAAATATAAGGCTGAGATCGTGCAGGCTAAACAGGATTACTTTGTGACCCTGACATCCTTGCTCTCTTCGCCGAAGGAGCTTTTTAAAATTGTTGACTCCCTCGTCAATCTACAGGCCCCTGACCCTGTCGTGCCTTCGCAGGACCTATGTGATAGGATTGCCTCTTTTTTCCACACGAAGATAGAGGACATCCACCTAGCTCTTGAGAAACAAAGAGCCTGCATTAGTGTACCCACTGTCGTGGCTGAGATAAACATGCTAACCACCGACTCCTCTTCATTGGGCTCCTTGGACTCCTTTCCACCTCTTACTCTTGAGGATCTTGAAATCTTGACTAATAAGATCAAATCCGGTTCCCCCATGGATACTTGCCCACTGAAAATCATCAAGCAGTGTAGGGAGACCCTTTTACCACCGCTGCTGGAGATAATGAATCTAGCTATAAGAAATGGTGTCTTCCCGTTGGAGTGGAAGAAGGCAGTGGTAAAACCTCTGCTAAAAAAGGCCTCCCTTGACCCAGAGGTCTTAAAAAACTTCCGCCCTATCTCGTTGCTTCCCGCTCCGGCTAAGATGCTTGAAGTACACCTGAACAAGCATCTTGCGGCCTTTGTGGAATGCTCGGGCTGCTTGGACTCCTCCCAGCATGGATTCAGGAGGGAATCATAGTACCGAGTCGGCCCTCACCATTGTGCTCGATAACATACGTAGGACAGTGGATGGGGGCCAGACCACCCTCCTGGTCCTTTTGGATCTGACTGCTGCCTTCGAAACCCTCTCCCCCTCAGTACTTACATCTCGTCTGAGGGACGTGGGGGTGGGGGGGGCAGCTTTGGATCTACTGACCTCTTTCCTTGCTGGGAGGGAGCAAAGAGTCAAACTGGGTGAGTTTCTATCTCCATCCCGACCTGTGCTTTGTGGGGTCCCTCAAGGGTCGGCTCTTAGTCCGACCCTGTTTAATATCTATGTGACCCCACTGGCCAGACTTATAAGATCTTTCGGGATGGAGGTAGTTTCCTATGCTGATGACACCCAAATCCTCGTCTCTCTCTCCCATTCAGACGTGCAGACCGCCTCCAAGTTTAGATCCTGTATGGAGGCGGTTGGTCACTGGATGATTCAGAACTCTCTTAAACTGAATGGGGAGAAGACTGAGGTGATGGTGTTTGGAGGGAACAACAACATCTGGTCAGATAGCTGGTGGCCCAACTCGCTTGGAGCTTGCCCTTCCCCCACTACTTCTGCCAAGAACCTGGGGGTGATGATAGACCCAGTCCTGGACATGAATGGACAGGTGAGCAGAACCATCTCCACCTGTTGGGGCCTAATCCACACCCTGCGGAGGATTAGGAAATATCTCTTGTTACAATCCAGAAAGCAGGTAGCTGTGGCATTAATAGGCTCGCGGCTAGACTATTGTAATGCGCTGTATGCGGGGCTGAATAAAAGCCTCCTGCAGCGCTTACAGGTGGTCCAAAACGCCACGGCAAGATTTGTCTTGGACGCTCCCAGACGTACTTCGGCTACGTTAGCCAGGAAAACATTGCACTGGCTTCCTGTAGAATACCGAGTACGGTTCAAGGTCCTGTGCATGACATATAGAGTCATTACAAAAAACAGTGACTCGGGAGTAAGCTCCATCATTTCCAACTACATCCCTGGAAGGAACTTGCGTTCCTCCGGGAAAATGCTTTTGTCAGCCCCTCGCATAAGAAAAGCTAAATGGGGTGGCAGGGCCTTTTCCACCCTTGCCCCTAAATGGTGGAACGAACTTCCTTTTGATCTCAGGTCCCTACCCACATTACAGGCATTTCGTGGTGCACTTAAAACTCGCCTCTTCCGGCAAGCCTATGTGTAGTGGATGAATGGTTCTATTTTCTGATTTTATTGTTAGGCGCCTTGATACCTCCGGGTTATTGTTTTGCGCGTTATAAATTATTTAAAAAAAAAAAAAAAGTGATAACATGGTACACACAGAGGGTGTGAGACTACAGGCAGAGAAGGAAAGGATTTAACATGGTAGTGCTGTGTAATACACACCAGCAACCATATCTTAATAGGCCTATGCAGATGCACATGAGAGGGAGCAGGCAGTGGGAGAGAGTTGGTATAGACAAATAAATGAGATAATGCAGGCAGAGACTAAACTGGAACAATCAGAGGATAGATGGTGCAGGGCTGCAGGCAGAGGGACAGATGGTGCAGTCACAGAAAAGATGTTGCAGAGAGAGGGTGAGATGGTTCAAGCAAAGACACAGATAGTGCAAGCACACACAGACATGGTACATACAGAGGATAGATGGTGTAGGGCTGCAGGCTGATGAACAGATAGTGCAAGCAGATACAGATATGGTACACACAGAGGATAGATGGTGCAGGACTGCAGGCAGAGGGACAGATAGTGCAAGCAGACACAGACATGGTACAATCAGAGGATAGATGGTGCAGGGCTGCAGGCAGAGGGACAGATGGTGCAGTCACAGAAAAGATGTTGCAGAGAGAGGGTGAGATGGTTCAAGCACAGACACCGATAGTGCAAGCAGACACAGACATAGTACACACAGAGAATAGATGGTGCAGGGCTGCAGGCAGAGGGACAGATAGTGCAAGCAGACACTGACATGGTACACACAGAGGATAGATGGTGCAGGGCTGCAGGCAGAGGGACAGATAATGCAGGGATGGCGCAGAGAGAGGGTGAGTTGGTTTGAATTGGAAATTTATTTTCTGTCTGCACCAACCCTCTCCCTCTGGCTGCACCCTCTGCCTGCACCCTCTCATGTGCATCTTTAGAGGCCTATTATGTTATTTCTTCTGGTGTGAATTAGAAAGTGCTACCATGTTATATTTTTTCCCTCTCTGCCTGTAGTCTTGCATCCTCTGCCTGTATCATTTTGTGTCAGTTTGTACTTTCTCTCCCGCTGTGTGCTAAATCACCTAAATCAAGTGAGTCATGATTTAAGTGATGTAGTTGTAGAAAGCCCTATGCAGTATGTGTTTCAGGCCTCTTAATTTTCAAATTATGTTTATGCTGTTCAATTTAGATGCTTGGTGTGCTGTTGAAATGCAAAAGCAACTGTGTCAGTAGCATGTAGTAATCATTTGAATGAATTTCATTTGTACATTCTCAGTCACACCTTGACTCACTACACTGCTTTAAATTTACTCTATTGTCCTAAATCCTGATATCCCATTCCTAGAAAAATATTGTAAACTCTTGCAACACAACTGCTTTGTTGTAAACCCTGAAAGAATATTCCCCGCAAGACTCCCTTTCATTGTAGTAATCATTTTACTGAATTGGAAGGGATAGTGTTATGAGTGTAAGATCACAGTATGAGTCTGTTTTCATTTAAGAGGAATGTGGCTGAATAATTTGCATAGTTAGTGTGTTTAAAAATATGGGAATACATGTACTTATAAAATGGATAAAAGTAGTTTTATTTTATCTATTAGGGAAAATTATATAATTAAGTGTTTATATGTTTTGCAAGGTGCAACAAAATTATCATATTGGTGCAATGGAACAGCATCAGGAGAACTTGCATTAAATTTTGACATCTCAAACATACTAATAGAGGAGTTAAATGGACCTTTTGCAGAGGAAATTAATAAAGAAAATACAGATTTCTTTAATGAGACTTTGGACAGTGAATTTCTGGAAGCGGTGGAAGATATTGTATTTGAAGATCAAAATTTTGAAATTGAGTAAAATCAAAATGAAATACCAGATGAAGTGATGTTGGAGGTTTTATTGGAATACAAAATGTTTGATGAATACATTTATAATTTATAATTAAAAATTATTCGAGTGAGTCTTTTTGTACTATTGTAATAATTTGGATCGTTGATGTGTTTAAAATATATGGGAATACATGTTCTGATGAAGTGTGTTAGGGTTTAGGGTATATAGTCCTAGAAACTGCTAAGCAGTATGTCTGTCAGGGCTCTTAATTTGCAAATAGTCTCCATGCTGTGTACTGAAGATCCTGGCTGTGTTGTAGAAATGCCATAGCAACTCTCTCCGTAGCATGTAGTAATCATTTCACTTCCTCGGTGTATGTGTTTTAAGACATGTGAATACATGTACTCATGGAGTGAGTTAGACTTTAGGACATGCAGTGCTTTATACTCCTAGCCCTTTCATGATATTATATACTGCCCAAGCACAATTGTATTGCTCTAAAGTCATAAATATCAATCTCGCCATGACTCCCCACACTGTCTAAACACTACTGCACTGTTCTGAACCCTGAAACACCATTCTCAGCAAATTACTCTGCAATGTTAAAACACCACTGCACTTCCATAAACTCAGAAATAGTACTCACTGCATGATTTCCTACTCTGCTCAGACACTGTTGCTGTACCTTCAACTTACTTATGAAGTGAATTAGTGTTTACATCATATAGTTGTTGTAATTGCTATGTAGTTTGTTAATATTGGTCTTCTTCACAATAGATTGTTATTATCTACAGAAAGAAAGACCAATATGCCTACAAAGGAGGCTAAAAGAAGAAAATATAAACAGGCTTACTTTTCCAAGACAACACAATTGCAAGATGTATCTAAACAACATTGTACAGAGAAAAACAGAATGCTCCTGGTAAGACAACAAAGGATTTTATAAGGAAATTAACTGAAAGAAAACAAAATGTGGATAATGTGGAAAAGATTAAAAAAATCATCTGTAAGAACAAAGAAAAAGGAGTTAAAAAAGAAAAATGTTGGAAAAGTGTGTGGCGATCAAATTATCTATAGTAATAGACGCAAAAATCAGTTTGCTGAAATTTGTAAGAGAATGTTTTACAACAGAGTAGTATTAAATGTATTGAAAAGTGGAAAGACTTCTAAAAGCAAAAACAGCTTTTTATAAGCAAAAAAAAGAATAGAAAGTATTGTTGATCAGGTGTTTGAATTAAAAAATAAATTGTTTGTTTTAGTAATCAATAGACTTCGTACACTAGACAAGGCAATTAATCTTTTGAAAGCGAAAAGTAAGTGGAAATGACTAATTAATAGAACTAATTTTTGTAATGTTTTTTCTGGAGAATGGAAGCATAGTTCAAGTTCTGAGCCATTTTTTAATGAAGAGACTTACTTTCAGACTAAGTATTTGTTGCATGCTGTTGACACCAGTGGTCGAGCATATGAGGTGAAGGACGGTTGTCCGATTGAAAAAGAGAAAATTGTCCCAAGAATTCAGAAGCGGTGTTAGATGATGAAGTTTTAGGGAGACGTCCTAAGGCTCCAGTGTACACTTGGAATTGTAGTAGTATTTGTAGTGTACGACAGGATTCAATTGATTTTTTCCGCAATTTCTTACGTACGTATACTAAGAAAAGTCTTAAACAAAAGATTAAGATGTTGCAAGAATTAGACCCCTGCCAAGTGAGAGAAAAAATGGGGTTGCAGGGTTTTTCACCATTTTAGGATGTTAGCAGTGCATCCTACTGAAGTGAGGAAATTAGTGACAAGGATGTATTATGCAAAAAGTCCAGCACTTAAACTAAAACACCTAAACTGTGCTCTTTTACATGGATCAGTATTTGATGTATAGAACATTTGTGAAGAAATTGAAGTTAGTTACTTTTGTGAAAAAGAGGACAGTGCAGAAACTGATACAGTAATAGAAAGAAATGTGGAAGAAAATGTACAAAATGTTAGTTCAGAAAATATTGACCAAGAAATTACAAGGTTTAAGGTCATTTCAGGAGAAAGGCCCAATTTCTCTTGTATTTGTTGTAGAAGAATTTATTATAAAAATCAGACCAGGTTAGTTGATCTATATTTAAAAAGTGAAAAGGAGAATAATAATGAGTGGAAGGAATTTGCAACGTATTTGTTGGTAGAGAATTGTTTTGATTTGGGTTCTGATCAACGTATTTCTAAATATTGTTCTAATAAATTAAATGAAAACAAAATGCCAGCTAGAGCTATACATATCAATCTTGAGTTGGTAAATATTCCTTCTGAACTAATGGATTTAAATACTTATGAGTCTATTCTGATTCAATGTGTGCGTCCTTTTCAGGCTATTGTTCGTATGGAGCCTAAGACAAGGAAATTGCCTCCTTCTGATTTACAGAGAGGATTAAAGGGAAGAGTTTTATATTTGCCTCTAGATTTAAAGAAAAATCTTGAAACAATTTGTGTTGAAAATGCGGAAGAGGAACCTCTAGTTATTCTAGTTAATGGCGTGCCTACGAAGAGTTAGAAAATCTGGCAAGAATTAGTGGATGTTAGGAAAGTGAAAAAGGCAACGTTGTAATTGGTAAAAAACAATCAATACTACAAAAATGTATATGTAGGAGAAGAGGAAACAACCGTAGAAGAGGACAGTGATTTGTCAGCTGGACAAATTGAAAAAGTGGATGTGTCTAGAAGTGAACACATTTATGAACATTATAGTATGCATCCACTGCATTCCAAAGAAGTAATGGGGAATGCTATCAAGTTATTCCAGATGAAAGAAGCAAAAGGAAGTCCAATTAGTGTATTGGAAGAAAGCTTGGAAGCTCGTTGTTTTCCTCAGTTATTTCCAACAGGTCAAGGTGGACGATATGATAACCGACCTGTGCAGATACCAGCTTCTGAATACCGGACATCAAGATTGTATGCAGAAGATCCAAGATTTCGACAATGTATTCCATATTTGTTTCATCTTCTGTTTGAGAGTGACATTTCTGGACTTTCTTATGCAGTGAACCACATACTAAAAAGTGGAGTACATCTGCAGAATGTTTCGGCAAGGGACTTTATGAATAAAGTCCAAGAGAAAGACACTATTTTGGAATCTCAGCTAATTAATCTCATGGCATGTCAGCGTGGTACTAATGAGTATTGGTACCGTCGTCATGGAGAATTGAAATGTATGCTAAGAAACTTAGGAACTCCTACATGGTTCCTTGCACTAAGCAGTGCTGAGTATGCTTGGGAAGATTTACTTCAATTTCTTCGAGAGGCAAATGCAAACATAGAAAATATAGAATACAAGACACCAGGAAAATTCTGCTCTTTGGATCCAGTTAATGTATGCAGGTATTTCAATCATAGTTTTAAAGCTATGATGTCTTTTATTACAAACAAAAAAAATCCTTCTCTTGGAGAGGTTCTAGATTTCTTTTGGAAAAAGGAGTATCAAGCAAGAGGTGCTCCTCACATACATATGCTGCTATGGATTAAAGATGCCCCCAAATTTGGAACAGATTTGGATGAGACAGTGATGAGTTTTATTGAACAGTATTCTACATGTGCTGTTCCTAAAAATACAGAAGAAAAATTTTTGAAACATCAAGTCTTACGGTTTCAAACCCATCGTTGTAGAAAATACTGTAGTTGAAAGTACAAATCAAAGGACAGGTTCTACACAAAATGTCGTTTTGGATTTCCACGACCAGTAATATCATAGGAAGAGTGAACAATTTTATATCATCTTTGCGACATACTCTGACAAGAAAATCACCGAAAAATACCTACAACTTAAGGAGAAATGAAGAGTCAAAATACATAAATGACTATAACCCAGTCATTTTGTCAATGTGGAATGCTAACATGGATATTCAATATGTTGCAGACAACTCTGTTGCTGTGACTCAATATGTTACATCTTACATTACAAAATCTCAGAAGACAGAACTAAAGGAAATGTGGGTGGAAATTTCTCATGAAAAGAGCCTAAGTAAGAAATTGTACAGCTACAGTTTGAAGATGTTGTCTCATCGAGAAATTGGAGCATATGAATGTTCAGATCGCTTATCATCTGCAAGTCTATATGCCAAATCTAGAACAATTATTTGGGTGAATTTAGGTCTTTCAAAAACACGAAACCGAGTTTTGAAATCTTTACAAGAAATTGAGTATTTAGCAGAGAAAGAAACAAACAGTACAGATATTTTGAAAACAAATATGTTGGATACATACTATTCAAATAGAAGTAATCATCTTGAAAACGTTTGTCTCTATGAAGTACTGCAAAGCTATATTTTTAAGAGGAATATTACAGAAGATATTAATAAAGGAGTATATGCTGTGATTGGATCTGAAGGTTGTCTGGTGAAACAAAGAAAGGGACATTTGATTAATCATCGAAAACTGAGTTGCGATACTCCTGACAAAAGGGAATTTTACTATTTAGCTCTTTTGCAACTCTTTAAACCATGGCGTACAGTAGAGGAACTACTTGGAGATTTTCTCAGTTATGAAGATTCATTCAACACAACCAAAAATACTATAGAATGTCCTGTTTTCACCAATTATCTAGAAATGTTGAACGAGTAAATACAGCAAGAAGCTACAATTGCAGCAGAGATTGCTAGAGACAGTTCTCAAGACAGGCAAAGTTCTGCTTCGTTCAGTCAGGATCCACTAGGAGGACCAATTATCCAAAATGAAGCAGCCACTGCCATGGATGAGGTGGAACGAACAATGGAACAAGCTCAGGAGGATGTAATAAACTTAGAAAAATTGGAAAAACAACTAAATATTCAGCAAAAAACAATATATGATGAAGTGACAGAGCAGATTGAGCATGGTTTACTTCATGAGAAAAAAGAGTGCTCATGTACGTCATTTCAACCTGTCCGACTGTATGTGAGTGGACAAGCAGGAACTGGAAAAAAAATTCTAATTAAAGGAATTGCATCTTATCTACAGAAAAGAACAGAGTCTTCACTCTCTTGTGTTGTTACTGCTCCAACTGGGTTGGCAGCATATAACATTAAAGGGATTACTTTACATCGTTTGTTGATGCTGCCAGTAGAGCATGAAAATAAATTAGAATACCACAAGCTATCTGGAGAAACTTGTTGTGAAGTTTCCAGAGTACTGAAAAAAATGAAACTTCTCATTATTGATGAGGTAAGCATGGTATCAAATGTAATGCTAGCCTTTGTGCATTTAAGAATGCAACAAATTCTTGAAACAGAGTATGATGTGTTATTTGGAGGCAAACACATCATCGTTTTTGAAGATCTACTACAGCTAACACCTGTGAAAGGACCACCAGTGTTTAAAACTGTTACACATGAAGATACCAGAAAGTGCCTGGGAAGCATTGGAAATGTTAATGTATCGTTATATGGCAAATATACAGAACTCACTCAAAATATGCGACAGGCAAAGGATGCTGATTATAAAAGTATTCTTCAAGATATAAGAATTGGAAAAGTAAGTGAACATGGCAAAGAAGCTCTACAGGCACGATTACTTTCCAATTTGTTTCCAAAGGAAAATATTGGTGGAGAGAATATATATATAGAAAAATTGTAGAAAATAAATCAGTGATATGCTTGATGCCAACTCTACAAGAATGTGCAATCTTCAATGAAAAAATGTTGAAGTTAGAAAATCAAGAAATTATAAAATTGGAAGATATTGATAGAATAGAGCATGAAGGATCTACTATTATTTTGTCAGAAAAGTTGAAGTCAAAATTAGATTCTTTAGACAAATCAATATCTGAAACAGCTGGTCTAGATGTATGTTTAAATTGTCGGATAATTTTATGACGTAATTTAGATGTGGAAAGAGGTTTAGTAAATGGAGCAATGGGTCATGTTGTTGATTTTGTGAATTACCCAAATGGAGATAACATTGAAATTATGAAAATCAAATTTGATGAAATTGAAGAAGTTCAACAATTGTGTTGTTGTTCAACTCGATTTTTACTTGTAAAAGATGTATATGTCCGCCGAAAACAGTTTCCTGTTTGTTTGGCATATGCAGTGACTATTCATAAATCTCAACGTTTAAGTGTAGATAGTGCTTTGGTGAATATTGGAAGTACTGTGTTCAAGGAAGGTATGGCATATGTTTCTTTATCTCGAGTCAGAACTTTGTCTGGATTATATTTGATTGATTTTGATGAGACAAAAATTAGTGAAGATCTAAATTGTGTGAAAGAGTATAATAGGTTAAGAAGAGAATATGCTCCAAATTTACCTCAATATCCTTTATTTGTAAAGGTTGTGGTAGGTCGAAAAAGAAGATTTGAGAAAAATTGTAGTGAGATTTTAGAGAAAATACAACAAACTAGATGAACCTGTAATTGCAGGGAAAAAGAAAAAGGATAATATTGAAGAGGTTGTTGGATTTCAATTTGAAAACAGTTCTGGTGTCAACTGCTATGCTAATGTAGCGGTTAATGTTGTTTTTTTCTTCAAACTTTACAGCAACAGATTGTTGATAATCGGGATCAAAGATTTTGTTGTTTGTTGAATTCTGTCTTTGAGAAATGTAACAGTGATAAAACAAAAATAGAAAGTGTTTCTGATATTCGAAATGTTTTAGACATATGTTCTGGAGTAAATCAATTTTCACAGAATATTCAGAAAGATTGTCAATAATTTCTTATGTATATGCTTGTTGTATTGCAAGATGAAGGTATAGATATTGAAAATATGTTCGGTGTTTCTTATAAATGGCTGCATGACTGTGATAATTGTTCGTTTTCAAGTAGTACTCAAATAGACACAGAAAGATTTATATATTTGACATTACCAGACTGCAAATCAATCAGTGACTTTTAATAATCTAGTTAGAGAAGCAAATCAAAACATGGTCTGTACCCAATGTAACTCAGAAATGTTATCAACTTTATTTATACAGAGATATGGACAGTATGTAATTTTAATGCTCCAACGATGCAGACCTGATGGATCAAAATTGACAACTTTAATTAAAAAGTCTGTAACAACTGAGCATGGAAGGTCCAGGGATTCCAGGACTATATCTGTTTTCACAAAGATTCTTGTGTAAGCGGGGGAAACATACTCAAAAACTCTGGACCTTTTTAGAGTTTTGAAAATTGAAAGTTTTTAAATGGAGAGAGTATGTGTTCCAGGTTATGATGCTATATAAGGTTACATCCAGTAGTCATTGATGCAAGTTTTCACTCAAGAAGAAAGAAGTTCGATCCAATTTTTAAGAGGATGGATTTTTATTGATGCAAGAGTTGAAACATTGACAGCCGACACGTGTTTCACCCTCTGTGGCGAATTGCGCCAGGGCTTTCTCAAGGCTATGTTTAGTTGCTTAGTGTCATTCTGTAGGATGCTCTAGTATGCATCACAATTTGTATATATCAAACTACATTCCATAAATGTTTCAATTTGGAGTTAAATCTCCTAGGAAAAGCAAAGCATTCCTGCACAGCGTCGTCAGCTGCAGTGAAGTCCCGTCTCTACGGGACTTCTTTCTTCTTGACTGAAAATGACTACTGGATTTAACCTTATATAGCATCCTAACCTGGAACACATACTCTCTCCATTTAAAAACTTTCAAATAAAAAGTCTGTGGCTTCTCAAATATCAATTTCAGGAAGAACTTTTGTAACTGTGGCAATTATTTTCCATGATGGTTCTTCTACAACAACAGGACATTATACAGCTTACTTAAAATGTGCAAAAGGCTGGACTCATTGTAATGATACTCAATTGACTTTTAAACAACGTTTGCCTTTTGACTTACCACATTCTTACCTAGTGTTTTTAGAACCCAAATTTTAGGGAAAACAATTGGCCGAGGAAGATTAGTGCTGTTAAAAAAAGGTTAATCTGTTGCTGAGAATTACTTTGTTAGTCAGGGTCATCAAGATAAAAAATAAACTTGTACTTGTCATAGAGGTAGTGTAAGTGTATCACATAGTGAGTGATATGAGTATTACAGGAAATGTTGATCATGAGTGAGGCAGAGGTGTTTTAGATTTGTTTTAGTTGTTGGAGATGTTGGTGACATTTTTCATACCCTTGTAGAGGTTTCTTTTAATGGTATACAGCTCCTTGGTGAAATAAAGGATGAGCAGAGTGTGATCGGCATACCAGATGATGTTGAGGTTCTGATAGCAAGCTATTTGTTTAAGGTTCTATGTTCATGATAAATACCATCGGGTGGAGATATAACCATTGTTAGATGGTCCAAAAGATGTGGGTGCTTTTGTTTCAGAAGGTTGGGAAACGGACACTTAAGAGTGCTATTAAGTAACTTCCAAACTAAGGATTTCACAGATACTATTTGGCCATGAGGAATAGTATCACAAACAAATGACTATTTCGGGTAAATATTATTAGCATATGTTTGGACATTACTTTATTTAGAGTGTATAGGAAAGAATTAGTAATGTTTTGTTACTTTGTGATTGTTCTTCACATTCTTTACTTACGTAAGAAATTGGTGTTTGAAAAAGACATTTAAGATAAGTTTTTTTCTAATTGTTACATTGTTAATGAAAATGTTGAATGGGTATTTTAAACACAATCTTTTTGATTTTGTATTGTGAAAAATATATTATAACTCAATTGTTTCTTCTCTTCCACAGATATTATATTTAGGTAAGTACAACAAACAAAAAATACTTTTTCATTACTTTCTTACTTCTATTTCTCTCTATCTTTTCTTTACTGTCTCTCTTACTTCTTTACCTTTACTCATCTTACTCCTCTTCCCTCATTCTACTTACTCCCCTTCATTCACCTTTACTCTGCTTCTCTCACCATCAGTACTCTTCCTTCACCCTCACTCATCTTGTCCAACTCCCTCTTTCCTCTGTCTGTTCCTCACGTTTCTTTCCTATCTTCCTCTATCACTACCCTTGTCTTGCTGTATTGATCAGTGTCTTGTCACTGCCCCCTTATTCTCTTTCCTTCATATGATCACTGAGAGACCTTCACTCACTCCACTTCTTTCACTTCCTCACTCCCTTTCGCTCACAGCCCTTTTCTCCATTCGTGTCTAAGTCTGTTCTTCAGTATCAGTCAGTATAACTGATTTACTACTTCACAGTCCGTCACTCTCCCTCTGTTTCTCTTTTTTACTGTCTACCTTTCTCTCCACCAGTCTTCCTTTTGTTTTCTCTTTCTTTCCATAAATTCTTCTCTCTCACTTACTTCTTTTTCCTTTCTCTTAATATGCTTCTTTTTCCATCACTCCCCTTCCCTCACTCTTATATCCCTTCCCTCACTATCCCTGCCCTTCACTCAATCTGAGTCTTCTTCCTCCACTTCATGTTCTCTTCTCTCTGCATTACTCTCATTCCATTTCTCCTGCACCTATTCCCTCACTCTTCCTCACACTCTTTCGCTCACTCCATCTGTCAATTCCCTTCCATTAATCTCGTTTCCTCAATCCGTTTTGGTAACTCTCATTCCTTTAGTCTCTTACTCCTTTTAGTCCATTCCTCAGTTTCTCTCTTCGTCTGTGTTTCTCCCTCACCCTTCTTTTCTTTCCCTTTCTTTTATTTTTCACTTCTACTTTCATATGTATTATGAAAAATATATTGTAACTCTTTTTTTTCTTGTCTTCCACAGATACTATATTTATACAAAATAATTTTATTAAGTTGTCATTATTTATAAGGAAAGTATGACAAACAGAAAATACTTTTTTTTCACTCTCTTACTTGTGTTTCTTTCTTTCCTATTCTTTAATCTCTCTCTTACTCTTCTTCCTCTACTCATTTTACTCTCCTTTTCTCATTCTCTTTATTGCCCTTCATTCACTTTTATAGTCTTTCTGTGACTATCAGTACTCTCTCTTTTCCGTCACTCACCTTGTCCAACTCCCTCTTTCCCATGTCTGTCTCTAACTTCTCTTTCCTATGTTCCTACATCACTACCTTGGTGTTACTGTATCATTTAGTCTCTTCTCACTCCCTCCTTACTCTCTTTCCATAACATTAACCCTCACTGACTTTCACTCACTCCATTTTTCTCACTCCCTCACTCCCTTTTGCTCAATTCTCTTCCTTTATTCGTTCCCTCTCCTTACTCATTTTTCTTCATATCATCCCTCAGTCTCTTTCACTCACTCCACTGTTCACACTCCCCTCACTTTCTTTACCTCACTCTGTCTGTCAGTCCCTTTCCCTTACTCCTCTTTCCTCATTCACTTTTGCTTACTCCCATTTCTTTAGTCCCACACTTCCTTTCAGTCCTTTTCTCTCTCCCTCTCTCCCTCTATCTCACTCAGTCTAACCGCCTTACACCCTCTCAGTCACTTGCTCTCCCTCTCTTTCTCTCTCTCTCTCTTTCTCTCCCTCACCCTTCCTGTCTTTCTGTTTCTGTTTCCTTTACTCTTACTTTATCCCTCAGTCTTCTTTCCTCTCTCTTAATTTTGTTCCTTCTCTCTCATTCTCTTTTGTCACCCTCTTACCCCTTTCCTCAGTGTTACTGCCTTTCATTCACCCTCAGTACTTCTCCCTCAGTCACCTTGCCTCACTCCCCTTTCCTCACTCCCCCACTTCATCTTACTTACTCCCCTTCACTTATTCCTTCCCTCACTTTTTTTCATCCATTTTTCTCTCCCTGTTTGACTCTGTGTCACTCAGTCTCACTGGCTCACTCCTCAGTTCTTTGCTCTCCCTCTCCCTGTCTCTCACTCTGTCATTCTCTCTCCTTTACCCTTAAACTCTTATCCTCTCTCCTTCTATCACTATTCTTCTATTCTTAACTCACTTTCCCTGTCTCTTAATTTTGTTCCTTCTCCCTCATTCATCTTTTCTCTTCCTCATACTACTTCACTAACTATCACTATTGTTCACTCACTGTCATTCACTTTCTTTCTCTGCATTTCATCCTATCTGTATTTTTCACCACTTTACTTCCCCGCTTCTTTTTCATCACTCCCCCTCACACTGCTTCTCTCACTCTCCTTCCCTCACATTTCTTCATTTACTCCTCTTTCATCAAACCCTCACTCTATCTCACTTACTCACCTTCGTTTACTCCCTCACTCACTTTTTTTAATTCTTTTTTTTCTCTCTGTCTACCTCTGTCTAACTTACTGTAACTGCTTTACTGCTTCTTAGTTTACAGATAAAAAAGAATATCATCGCAGAAGTTGCATTGGAGGTGGACATTGGTGAAAAGTGGCCCGATATTCAGAGCAGTCGATGAAGGAGATTCTCCTGCAGATGAAGTGCTGGGAACAGCAACTGGAGGGTTCACTGCAAGGGTTTGGGTAGATGCCTTTGCATAATTGTTAGAATGTAATTTTTTTTTACGTGTGTAATCAATGTGTCTATACTAAAAGACTAGTGTTTCTTTTGGTGTGCTCTAGATAGCACACTACCACAGATTTTGCAGTTGAACTTTGTTGCATATACTTTCTTGTGCCCCTCTGGAAAGGAGAAAAACTTCCAGATAAAGGACACCTTGGTCTTCTTACTACGTGTCTGCTCTTCAACAAACTCCACATCTGAGTCAGATGATGAAGTTTCTTTACCCCCCACTCTCCTTCACTCCATTTCTCTCTCAGTCTCTTTTTCTGTCTCACTGAGTGTTACCGCTTTACTCCATCTCAGTCACTTACTCTCCCTCTCTTTTTCTCTCACTCTATCTCTCTCTCTCCCTCACTCTTTCTGTTTTTCTCTTTCTGTTTCCTTGACTTCTACTTTATCCCTCAGTCCTCTTTCCTCTCTCTTAATCTCCTTTGTTCTTTCTCATTCCCTTTCGTATTCCTAATACCACTTTTCTCAGTGTTAATGCCCTTCACTCACCCTTAGTACTTTTCTCTCAGTCACTTTCCCTCCCTCCCTTTTCCTCACTCCCTCTCTCCATCTTACTTACTCCCCTTCACTTATTCCTTCCCTCACTTTTTTTTCATCCATTTTTCTCTCCCTGTTTCCGTCTGTGTCACTCAGACTCACTAGCTCACTGCTTCTCAGTCCTTTGCTCTCCATCTCCCTGTCTCTCACTCTGTCCTTTTCTCTCCTTTACCCTTAAACTCATATTCTCTCTCTTTCTATCACTCCTCTTCTATTCCTCACTCACTTTCCCTGTGTCTTAATTTTGTTCCTTCTCCTTCACTCATCTTTCCACTTACTACTTCCCTAACTATCACTGTTGTTCACTCACCATCATTCACTTTGTCCCTCTGCACTTCATCCTATCTGTATTTTTCACCACTTCACTTTTCCCACTCCTTATTCCTCAGTCCCCCTCACTCTGCTTCTGTCACTCCCCTTCCCTCACTTTCCTTTCTTTACTTCTCTTTCATCACACCCTCACTCCATGTCACTTACTCCCCTTCGTTTACTCCCTCACTCTTTTTTGTATCCTTGTTTCTCTCCCTCTATACCTCTATCTCACTCACTCTAACTGTTTTACTCCTTTTCAGTTAACGGATAACAAATAATCTCATTCCAGAAGTTACATTGGAGGTGGACATTGACGAAAAGTGGTCAGATATTCAGAGCAGTCGATGAAGGAGATGCTCTTGCAGATGAAGTGCTGGGAACAGCAACTGGAGGGTTCGCTGCAAGGGTTTGGGTAGATGCCCTTGCATAGTTGTTATAATGTACATTTATACATTATTTATGTGTCTAATCAATGTGTGTATACTAAAAGACTAGTGTTTCTTTCGGTATTCTCTAGTTAGCTCACTACCACACATTTTGCAGGTGAACTTTGGTGCATTTACTTTCTTGTGCCCCTCTGAAAAGGTGAAACACTTCCAGATAAAGAACTCCTGGGTCTTGTTACCACGTGGCTGCTCTTCAACAAACTGCACATTTGAGTCAGATGATAAAGTTCCTTTACTTCCCCACTCTCCTTTACTTCATTTCTCTCTCCATCTGTTCCTCTGTCTCACTCAGTGTAACAGCCTAATTTCCTCTCAGTCACTTCTTCTCTCTCTCTTTCTCTCTTACTCTCTCTCTCTCTTTCTCTCCCTCACCCTTCCTGTCTCTCTCTTTCTTTTTCCTTCACTCCTACTTTATCTCTCAGTCCCATTTCCTCTCTTTTATTCTCCTTTCTTCTCTCTCATTTCCCTTCCCTCACCCTCATACACCTTTCGTAAGTGTCACTGTCTTTTTCTCACTGTCCCTCCCCTTACCCCACTACACTTCCTCCTGTCTGTATTTTTTACCCTTTCACTTTCCCATTCCAATTTGCTCACTCCCCCTCACTGTCCTTCTGTCACTCCATTCTTTACTCCCCTTCTCTTAGTTTTGTTTTCTAAGTTCTTCTATCCCCTCACTCCACTTCTCTCTCCCTCACTCCCCATCTGTCACTTTCCATTACTCATATTCCCTCACCCTCATGACCTTTCCCTCACCCCACTTCTCTTATCATCACTCCCTTCACTCTGCTCTACTTCTCCTTTTCCATCTCTTACTCCCCTTCTCGGTCTCTGTTCCATGCTCCCCTTTTCTCACTCTCTCACTTTTCGTTTCTTACTGCCCTTCCTTTACTCTTTCTCTCCACTTACCTCACTCCCCTACCCTTAGTCCCCTTGTTTCAGTCACTCTTTGACTCCCCTTTTCTCACTCACCATACTACCCTTTCCTCACTCATTCCATCAGTCCTTTCCTCCTTTTTCAGCCTGCCTTGTGTACTTTTTGATTATGGAAAAGAAATTCTAATACAACTAGATGCTTCAACTGTCTACTATATAACTGGTGCTGCCTCCACGTTTCTTCCAGTTATCCATATAGTGACTCATACAATCACTAAGTCTTAGGCACACTTAATTAGATATAACTGTCACATGCACTGCCTTTTTTTTCAAGTTTAATGGAGATGTACCATTGAGAGAAATATTTCATCACCACCACACCCATAAACATATACACTCACTGAAAAAACTGTTATAACATATAGTCTTAACCTCATATACCTACTGAATGAACTATTCACACATTTTTGGGCAATCACACACCCCCCACCAAACCACATAGAAATTCATTTACCCATATAAATACTCAGTTAAGAAACCAATAACAAATATAGTCTTTAACATAGCAATTAAGACAAAGCAATAAAGACTTTCACACAGTTTAATAAAAACACATTATATATAGTGAGACTCTACAAATTAGTCAAGGAAACAATCAATGACACTAAATCCACCATTCACACGTTTATATTTATATATCCACTCATTCTTCAATGCAAAGTAGTGTATTTATAATACATATTTAAATATCAAAGCAAAACACATTCACTGGTCATTCTACCACTCCTCCACTCTCCCTCACTCACTTTTCCTCTCTCTTAATTTTCTTCCTTCTCCCTCATTCTCCTTCCCTCACCCTCATACACTTTCTCTAAGTGTCACTGTCCTTCACTCACCATCACTCCCCTTACCCCACTACATTTCCTCCTGTCTGTATCGCATAACCCTCGTCTTTTCTAGTCTCTTACCCTCACTATCCTTTACTCTTCATTCCTCATCGCAATCTTGACTCCCCTTCCCTCACTCTGCTTTCCTAACTCCCTTCATCCCCTCACTCCACTTCTCTCTCCCTCACTCTCCACCTCTCACTTTAACTTACCCCCCTTTTTTCATCCTTATACCCCTTCTCTCACCATCACTCCACTTATCTTACCTTTACTCCCTTTACCCTGGTCTACTTCTCCCTGTCCGTCTCTTACTCCCCTTCCCTGTGTACATCCCCTGCTCCCCTTTTTTTCTCACCCCCTCCTCCCCCACGTGCCATTCCTTACTGCCATTCCCTTACTCTTTCACTTACCTTACTTCACTCCCCTACCCTTAGTCTCCTTGTTTAAGTCACTTTTTGACTTTCCTTTCCTCACTCATCATATTCCCCTTTCCTCAGTCATTCTCTTATTCCCTTCCTCCCCTTCACTCAGTCATTTCAGTCATTCATTTATACACTACACAATCAATCAAAAAAAGACTGACACAGTGTATAAGAAATACAGCTCTTCTTGGAAAAGTGAAGTTAGTTCTGAAAATAACTATTTTTTTGTTTTGTTCTTTTATATATTTTTTTTCTTTTTTGAAAGTTTTATTTTTTTTGTGTTCTTTGTTCAAGAACAGGGAACAGGAAATGAAAAACTGTTCAACGGGAACAAAGTAAATGAAATGAATTTTTTTTATCTCAGATATAGCAGAGTATCTCATTGCACACATTGCACCTCAAGTTCACTCTGCTCAGGAACGGGCGTATATCCAATGCTGATGTAGATGGTGAGGCATAAGGTGCTCCTGTTGATGTGCTGGGCACAGCAGATGGTAGTTGAGACGCGAGGGCTCTGGTTGAAGCCTGTGCGTACTGTGCAGGGTGCAAATTCCTCACGTGCCTTATCATAGTATAAATTGAGAAGGAATACTTCTTTTGAGGGTTTCCCTTCGAGAGGACAGATCCACAAATGGTGCATGTCATCTTTGGGGCATTTACTTTTTTCTGCCCCTGTAGATATATAAAAAATTGCCAAATGAATGATTGTTTGGTCTTCTTTGCAGATGCCTGATGTTCCTGGACATCTGATTCAGAAGAGGAATGCATTCTTCCTGCCATCTTTTGAAATCTCTGGAACAATCCTTGAAGAAAGCTGGAAAGGCCCTTCTCCCAAGAGAGTGAAACAGATAGTGAGGGAAGTGGGTGACGTTTTTGAAGATTCTGGAACAGTAACTACTATAAACCAATGAAAAGTGTTGTTTTCTAGTCACATGACTTGACGTGCGTACACGGGTGCTCACACAGGTGCGCGCACGGTGCGCGAACGTCGCTTCAAAATGGCGTTTTGCCCGATTTTCGAAAAAGTTTCAAAACGTAAAAAGAAGGCAGGGAAGAGACTCCCTGACCCCCTAGGCTTTCTCAGGGGGTCCCTGCAGGACCCCAAAAAGCAAAAAATAATAATAAAAAAAAAAACCGCGAGGTGCGCGCACGTTGCGCTCACCCTCGAGGCAGAAGTCACTCAAAAACAATAGTGGAGAACGTGAAAAGGAGGCAGGGTAGAGACTCCCTGACCCCCTAGGCTTGATCAGGGGGTCCCTGAAGGATCCCAAAGGGCAAAAAAAATTAAAAAAACCAAAAACAAATTGCAGATGCGCGCACGGTACGCGCACGGTGAAAAAAATCACAAAAAAAGTAAATAACAAATTTGAGTGGTTATTGTTGATTGGAGATGTAGACTATACTGTTCAACTTTAACCAAAACATAAAAAATGAGCTGTGCCATTGCATATTACTGGATACAGTCAATCCATTATAATATACGAAGGCAGTTTGTGAAAAATAAATATATAAAAAATGTATAAATTGATACAGTAATGAGCATGTTAAAAACTTTTGAAATTCATTGAAAAACCATATGTTTCAGACCAGATATAGTTAGAAATTAGCGTTTAAAAAACCTTGCAAATTCACTGAAAAAACCATAGGTTTCACACACGTTATAGTTAGGAATTAGCATTTAAAAAAACTTGCAAATTCACTGAAAAAACCATAGGTTTCACACATGCTATAGTTAGGAATTAGCATTTAAAAAACCTTAGAAATTCAATGAAAAAACCATAGGTTTCACACACGTTATAGTTAGCTGGACATTTCACTCATAGAAAACCTTTGAAATTCCACCGTTATAGTTAGTTCAGCTAACTATAACTCGCGCGACCGCAATGCACTGCTGATGACGTCACATATTACATCACTCATGACATGGTCAGTGACATCACTCATGACATCACAGATGACATCTCAAATGACATCACTGATGACATCATCCTTGTGAAAGAGTGGTAGACCTCCTCTCACCCTAATATAATCTTAGATACACACATTCAAAAAAGGAAACAACAATTTAAAAAAAATAGAGATACCAATACCAGTTACAACAACCTATTAGGTAATTCTAACATCTACATACAGATCCACTTATTCACCAACAGTTCTATATACTCACTCATACATGTATTCACTGATTATATATACTCATTCACCTATACATCCTGTTACACACTAATACTCATCCATATAGTTACTCACATACATATTCACACATCCAAATAAACTATCAAACATCCATTTGTTTGCATATACAGCTATACACACACCACTACACTTACTTCTACAGAAACGTACACATACTTACTCTCTTAAACAATCAATTATAAATACACAAATGATGTCATTTGAGATGTCATCAGTGATGTCATCAGTGATGTCATTTGAGATGTCATCAGTGATGTCATCAGTGATGTCACTGACCATGTCATGAATGATGTAATATGTGACATCATCAGCAGTGGATTGCGGGCGCGCGAGTTATAGTGAGTCCAACTAACTATAACGTGGGAATTTCAATGGTTTTGTATGAGTAAAATGGTCAGCTAACTATAACTGGTGTGAAACCTGTTTTTTTCAGTGAATTTCAAAGGTTTTTTAAATGCTAATTCCTAACTATAACGAGTGTCAAACCTACGGTTTTTAAGTGAATTTCAAAGGCTTTTTAAATGCTAATTCCTAACTAATTTTTATAGCTATTAATTATTATATTTTTTCTAATTATTCCAATATTCTATATTTTTATTATATTATTTTTTGAATGTTTTTTCCTGTTTTTTTTATATTTAAACCCTGGAGCGCTCAGGGACCGCGTACCGGTAAACGCAGCCGTACACGTAGCGTGAACGCTATTCCTGCGATCGAAAAAAAATATATGTATATATTTAAAGTAAATAATAATGCAAGACATTCAGTGGCATACTCACAAAAGTAGTATTTTTGATTTTTAATTACCATATTTTGACTTTTAAACACATTTCCGAAAATCGAGCAAAATGTCATTCATTAGAGCTGCCTAAGCGCCCCCGGAAGCGCTTTCGTAAGCGCCTACGTACGTGCCGCGTAAGCGCCCCCGAAAGCACCCCGGAGCGCGTAGCGTAAGCACGCGTCAAGCCATGTGACCTTAAAACAACACTTTTGATTGGTTATTAACAGTTTTTTACACAACTATGGAAAGTCTCCACCCATTTCCCTCACTACCTCTTTGCAATTGCTGAGAGAACACTTATTCTCCATTCTTCTTAAAAATACTTATTTTTTTTGGAAAGATGTCTGGTTCCAGGGAGCCCTCTTCAGGCTCTGATCTGGAATTCCTACCTGAGGACACCCCCCAGAGAAAATTGAAAGAGCACTTCATTTGGAAGTTCTTTAGTTTCAAAGAGGGGCAAAAAAAAGTTAATACAGCAAAAGTGACCTGCAAGATATGTGACACAACTTTGTCACGTGGGGATCCCACCCGCAAATATAGTTTTGGGAAGGCCAACTTTTTCGGGCATGTACAGAGGAGGCACCCAAATAATTTTGCAAGGGAGAGCACCAGGGACCTGGCACGTAATCCCCCAAGAGATGGCGCCAGCACCTCCACCGGAGCAGCAACACCTTCTTGAAGAGAAGCAGCACATTTAAGCCAGAACATTCAGCCGGTGTTTGCAGATTTAAAAATAAAATGCAAACAGTGTGATGAACTACTCTGCTACGGGGAGCAGAGCATTGAATTAATTGTTCGAAAGAAGGAGGAACACCGCCCCTCCACCCATCCCTAATTTTATTTTTCACCTTGTTTTTGCTCCTGTTGAGCAGTTTGGAATTCCCTAGTTTTGTTTTTGTTCTGAAAGAAATACAAAAAAAAATTAAAAACCTTTGGAAAAAGTAAAAAAAAAAAAGTAAAAAAGAAGAAAAAAAACAGTTATTTTTAGAACTACCTCCAATTCTCCAAAAAGAGCTATATTGCTTACATATTCTCAAGGAGTGAGTGAAGTGGAGTACAGTGAGAGAGGAAAGGAAAATGAGTGAGGGAGCCAAGGAAGGGAAGAGACGGGAAGGGAAGTGAAGCAGGGGGACTGAAAGAAGGTGAGTGTGGGAGGTGAGTGAGGGGAAGGGGAGTGAACATGAGGAATGAGGATAAGTGAGGAAAGCGGAGTAAGGAAACGGGGTGAGGAAGGGTAAGAGAAGAGCAGTGAGGTTGAGGAAAGAGTGGTGATAGAGGGTGGATAAAGGCAAGTGAGCATGAGACAAGAAGAGTGAGGAAGTGAGGAGACAGAGGGAGTGAAGGAAAGAGTGAGAGAAGGGGACTGAGGGAGGGTGCATAAAAAGGTAAGTGAGGTAGTGAGGGTGAGTTAAAGGGAGTGAGCATGAGAGAGTGAGGGGACAGAGGTAGTGAAGCTAAAAGAGAGGGAGTGAGGGAAGCAGAATGAGGATGTGACAGGACAGAGGGAGTGAGATAAGGAGTGAGTGAAGTGGAGTAAGGTGAGTGAGGGAAGGGGAATGAGTGAGTGAGCGAAGGAAGGAAATAGAGGGGAAGAGGACTGACGCATAGGTACTGAGAGAAGGTGAGTGCGGGATGAAAGAAAAGGGATGTAGAAAGAAGGATGGGGAATTAGGGATAGTGAGGGAACTGGAGTAAGGGAACGGGGTGAAGGAGGGTGAGAGAACGGCAGAGCGCGTGAGTAAAGAGGGGTAAAAGAGGGTGGATAAAAGTGAGTAAGGGTAAGACAAGGGAAGTGAGGGGATATAGGGAGTGAAGGAAAGCATGACAGAAACAGACTGAGTGAGGGAGCAAATAAAGGTAAGTGAGGGAGTGTGGGTGAGTTATAGGGAGTGAGCGTGACGGAAGAGGAGTAGAGAGTAAGACGACGGAGAGAGTGAGGCTAACAGAGAGAGAGTGAGAGAAGGGAAGTGAGGATGTGAGTGGACAGTGGCAGTGAGAGAAGGAGTGGGTGAAGTGGAGTAAGGTGAGTGAGGGAAGGGGAATGAGTGAGGGAGCATCCTAACCTGGAACACATACTCTCTCCATTAAAAAACTTTCAAATAAAAAGTCTGTGGCTTCTCAAATATCAATTTCAGGAAGAACTTTTGTAACTGTGGCAATTATTTTCCATGATGGTTCTTCTACAACAACAGGACATTATACAGCTTACTTAAAATGTGCAAAAGGCTGGACTCATTGTAATGATACTCAATTGACTTTTAAACAACGTTTGCCTTTTGACTTACCACATTCTTACCTAGTGTTTTTAGAACCCAAATTTTAGGGAAAACAATTGGCCGAGGAAGATTAGTGCTGTTAAAAAAAGGTTAATCTGTTGCTGAGAATTACTTTGTTAGTCAGGGTCATCAAGATAAAAAATAAACTTGTACTTGTCATAGAGGTAGTGTAAGTGTATCACATAGTGAGTGATATGAGTATTACAGGAAATGTTGATCATGAGTGAGGCAGAGGTGTTTTAGATTTGTTTTAGTTGTTGGAGATGTTGGTGACATTTTTCATACCCTTGTAGAGGTTTCTTTTAATGGTATACAGCTCCTTGGTGAAATAAAGGATGAGCAGAGTGTGATCGGCATACCAGATGATGTTGAGGTTCTGATAGCAAGCTATTTGTTTAAGGTTCTATGTTCATGATAAATACCATCGGGTGGAGATATAACCATTGTTAGATGGTCCAAAAGATGTGGGTGCTTTTGTTTCAGAAGGTTGGGAAACGGACACTTAAGAGTGCTATTAAGTAACTTCCAAACTAAGGATTTCACAGATACTATTTGGCCATGAGGAATAGTATCACAAACAAATGACTATTTCGGGTAAATATTATTAGCATATGTTTGGACATTACTTTATTTAGAGTGTATAGGAAAGAATTAGTAATGTTTTGTTACTTTGTGATTGTTCTTCACATTCTTTACTTACGTAAGAAATTGGTGTTTGAAAAAGACATTTAAGATAAGTTTTTTTCTAATTGTTACATTGTTAATGAAAATGTTGAATGGGTATTTTAAACACAATCTTTTTGATTTTGTATTGTGAAAAATATATTATAACTCAATTGTTTCTTCTCTTCCACAGATATTATATTTAGGTAAGTACAACAAACAAAAAATACTTTTTCATTACTTTCTTACTTCTATTTCTCTCTATCTTTTCTTTACTGTCTCTCTTACTTCTTTACCTTTACTCATCTTACTCCTCTTCCCTCATTCTACTTACTCCCCTTCATTCACCTTTACTCTGCTTCTCTCACCATCAGTACTCTTCCTTCACCCTCACTCATCTTGTCCAACTCCCTCTTTCCTCTGTCTGTTCCTCACGTTTCTTTCCTATCTTCCTCTATCACTACCCTTGTCTTGCTGTATTGATCAGTGTCTTGTCACTGCCCCCTTATTCTCTTTCCTTCATATGATCACTGAGAGACCTTCACTCACTCCACTTCTTTCACTTCCTCACTCCCTTTCGCTCACTGCCCTTTTCTCCATTCGTGTCTAAGTCTGTTCTTCAGTATCAGTCAGTATAACTGATTTACTACTTCACAGTCCGTCACTCTCCCTCTGTTTCTCTTTTTTACTGTCTACCTTTCTCTCCACCAGTCTTCCTTTTGTTTTCTCTCTCTTTCCATAAATTCTTCTCTCTCACTTACTTCTTTTTCCTTTCTCTTAATATGCTTCTTTTTCCATCACTCCCCTTCCCTCACTCTTATATCCCTTCCCTCACTATCCCTGCCCTTCACTCAATCTGAGTCTTCTTCCTCCACTTCATGTTCTCTTCTCTCTGCATTACTCTCATTCCATTTCTCCTGCACCTATTCCCTCACTCTTCCTCACACTCTTTCGCTCACTCCATCTGTCAATTCCCTTCCATTAATCTCGTTTCCTCAATCCGTTTTGGTAACTCTCATTCCTTTAGTCTCTTACTCCTTTTAGTCCATTCCTCAGTTTCTCTCTTCGTCTGTGTTTCTCCCTCACCCTTCTTTTCTTTCCCTTTCTTTTATTTTTCACTTCTACTTTCATATGTATTATGAAAAATATATTGTAACTCTTTTTTTTCTTGTCTTCCACAGATACTATATTTATACAAAATAATTTTATTAAGTTGTCATTATTTATAAGGAAAGTATGACAAACAGAAAATACTTTTTTTTCACTCTCTTACTTGTGTTTCTTTCTTTCCTATTCTTTAATCTCTCTCTTACTCTTCTTCCTCTACTCATTTTACTCTCCTTTTCTCATTCTCTTTATTGCCCTTCATTCACTTTTATAGTCTTTCTGTGACTATCAGTACTCTCTCTTTTCCGTCACTCACCTTGTCCAACTCCCTCTTTCCCATGTCTGTCTATAACTTCTCTTTCCTATGTTCCTACATCACTACCTTGGTGTTACTGTATCATTTAGTCTCTTCTCACTCCCTCCTTACTCTCTTTCCATAACATTAACCCTCACTGACTTTCACTCACTCCATTTTTCTCACTCCCTCACTCCCTTTTGCTCAATTCTCTTCCTTTATTCGTTCCCTCTCCTTACTCATTTTTCTTCATATCATCCCTCAGTCTCTTTCACTCACTCCACTGTTCACACTCCCCTCACTTTCTTTACCTCACTCTGTCTGTCAGTCCCTTTCCCTTACTCCTCTTTCCTCATTCACTTTTGCTTACTCCCATTTCTTTAGTCCCACACTTCCTTTCATTCCTTTTCTCTCTCCCTCTCTCCCTCTATCTCACTCAGTCTAACCGCCTTACACCCTCTCAGTCACTTGCTCTCCCTCTCTTTCTCTCTTACTCTCTCTCTCTCTTTCTCTCCCTCACCCTTCCTGTCTTTCTGTTTCTGTTTCCTTTACTCTTACTTTATCCCTCAGTCTTCTTTCCTCTCTCTTAATCTTGTTCCTTCTCTCTCATTCTCTTTTGTCACCCTCTTACCCCTTTCCTCAGTGTTACTGCCTTTCATTCACCCTCAGTACTTCTCCCTCAGTCACCTTGCCTCACTCCCCTTTCCTCACTCCCCCACTTCATCTTACTTACTCCCCTTCACTTATTCCTTCCCTCACTTTTTTTCATCCATTTTTCTCTCCCTGTTTGACTCTGTGTCACTCAGTCTCACTGGCTCACTCCTCAGTTCTTTGCTCTCCCTCTCCCTGTCTCTCACTCTGTCATTCTCTCTCCTTTACCCTTAAACTCTTATCCTCTCTCCTTCTATCACTATTCTTCTATTCTTAACTCACTTTCCCTGTCTCTTAATTTTGTTCCTTCTCCCTCATTCATCTTTTCTCTTCCTCATACTACTTCACTAACTATCACTATTGTTCACTCACTGTCATTCACTTTCTTTCTCTGCATTTCATCCTATCTGTATTTTTCACCACTTTACTTCCCCGCTTCTTTTTCATCACTCCCCCTCACTCTGCTTCTCTCACTCTCCTTCCCTCACATTTCTTCATTTACTCCTCTTTCATCAAACCCTCACTCTATCTCACTTACTCACCTTCGTTTACTCCCTCACTCACTTTTTTAAATTCTTTTTTTCTCTCTGTCTACCTCTGTCTAACTTACTGTAACTGCTTTACTGCTTCTTAGTTTACAGATAAAAAAGAATATCATCGCAGAAGTTGCATTGGAGGTGGACATTGGTGAAAAGTGGCCCGATATTCAGAGCAGTCGATGAAGGAGATTCTCCTGCAGATGAAGTGCTGGGAACAGCAACTGGAGGGTTCACTGCAAGGGTTTGGGTAGATGCCTTTGCATAATCGTTAGAATGTATTTTTTTTTTTACGTGTGTAATCAATGTGTCTATACTAAAAGACTAGTGTTTCTTTTGGTGTGCTCTAGATAGCACACTACCACAGATTTTGCAGTTGAACTTTGTTGCATATACTTTCTTGTGCCCCTCTGGAAAGGAGAAAAACTTCCAGATAAAGGACACCTTGGTCTTCTTACTACGTGTCTGCTCTTCAACAAACTCCACATCTGAGTCAGATGATGAAGTTTCTTTACCCCCCACTCTCCTTCACTCCATTTCTCTCTCAGTCTCTTTTTCTGTCTCACTGAGTGTTACCGCTTTACTCCATCTCAGTCACTTACTCTCCCTCTCTTTTTCTCTCACTCTATCTCTCTCTCTCCCTCACTCTTTCTGTTTTTCTCTTTCTGTTTCCTTGACTTCTACTTTATCCCTCAGTCCTCTTTCCTCTCTCTTAATCTCCTTTGTTCTTTCTCATTCCCTTTCGTATTCCTAATACCACTTTTCTCAGTGTTAATGCCTTTCACTCACCCTTAGTACTTTTCTCTCAGTCACTTTCCCTCCCTCCCTTTTCCTCACTCCCTCTCTCCATCTTACTTACTCCCCTTCACTTATTCCTTCCCTCACTTTTTTTTCATCCATTTTTCTCTCCCTGTTTCCGTCTGTGTCACTCAGACTCACTAGCTCACTGCTTCTCAGTCCTTTGCTCTCCATCTCCCTGTCTCTCACTCTGTCCTTTTCTCTCCTTTACCCTTAAACTCATATTCTCTCTCTTTCTATCACTCCTCTTCTATTCCTCACTCACTTTCCCTGTGTCTTAATTTTGTTCCTTCTCCTTCACTCATCTTTCCACTTACTACTTCCCTAACTATCACTGTTGTTCACTCACCATCATTCACTTTGTCCCTCTGCACTTCATCCTATCTGTATTTTTCACCACTTCACTTTTCCCACTCCTTATTCCTCAGTCCCCCTCACTCTGCTTCTGTCACTCCCCTTCCCTCACTTTCCTTTCTTTACTTCTCTTTCATCACACCCTCACTCCATGTCACTTACTCCCCTTCGTTTACTCCCTCACTCTTTTTTGTATCCTTGTTTCTCTCCCTCTATACCTCTATCTCACTCACTCTAACTGTTTTACTCCTTTTCAGTTAACGGATAACAAATAATCTCATTCCAGAAGTTACATTGGAGGTGGACATTGACGAAAAGTGGTCAGATATTCAGAGCAGTCGATGAAGGAGATGCTCTTGCAGATGAAGTGCTGGGAACAGCAACTGGAGGGTTCGCTGCAAGGGTTTGGGTAGATGCCCTTGCATAGTTGTTATAATGTACATTTATACATTATTTATGTGTCTAATCAATGTGTGTATACTAAAAGACTAGTGTTTCTTTCGGTATTCTCTAGTTAGCTCACTACCACACATTTTGCAGGTGAACTTTGGTGCATTTACTTTCTTGTGCCCCTCTGAAAAGGTGAAACACTTCCAGATAAAGAACTCCTGGGTCTTGTTACCACGTGGCTGCTCTTCAACAAACTGCACATTTGAGTCAGATGATAAAGTTCCTTTACTTCCCCACTCTCCTTTACTTCATTTCTCTCTCCATCTGTTCCTCTGTCTCACTCAGTGTAACAGCCTAATTTCCTCTCAGTCACTTCTTCTCTCTCTCTTTCTCTCTTACTCTCTCTCTCTCTTTCTCTCCCTCACCCTTCCTGTCTCTCTCTTTCTTTTTCCTTCACTCCTACTTTATCTCTCAGTCCCATTTCCTCTCTTTTATTCTCCTTTCTTCTCTCTCATTTCCCTTCCCTCACCCTCATACACCTTTCGTAAGTGTCACTGTCTTTTTCTCACTGTCCCTCCCCTTACCCCACTACACTTCCTCCTGTCTGTATTTTTTACCCTTTCACTTTCCCATTCCAATTTGCTCACTCCCCCTCACTGTCCTTCTGTCACTCCATTCTTTACTCCCCTTCTCTTAGTTTTGTTTTCTAAGTTCTTCTATCCCCTCACTCCACTTCTCTCTCCCTCACTCCCCATCTGTCACTTTCCATTACTCATATTCCCTCACCCTCTTGACCTTTCCCTCACCCCACTTCTCTTATCATCACTCCCTTCACTCTGCTCTACTTCTCCTTTTCCATCTCTTACTCCCCTTCTCGGTCTCTGTTCCATGCTCCCCTTTTCTCACTCTCTCACTTTTCGTTTCTTACTGCCCTTCCTTTACTCTTTCTCTCCACTTACCTCACTCCCCTACCCTTAGTCCCCTTGTTTCAGCCACTCTTTGACTCCCCTTTTCTCACTCACCATACTACCCTTTCCTCACTCATTCCATCAGTCCTTTCCTCCTTTTTCAGCCTGCCTTGTGTACTTTTTGATTATGGAAAAGAAATTCTAATACAACTAGATGCTTCAACTGTCTACTATATAACTGGTGCTGCCTCCACGTTTCTTCCAGTTATCCATATAGTGACTCATACAATCACTAAGTCTTAGGCACACTTAATTAGATATAACTGTCACATGCACTGCCTTTTTTTCAAGTTTAATGGAGATGTACCATTGAGAGAAATATTTCATCACCACCACACCCATAAACATATACACTCACTGAAAAAACTGTTATAACATATAGTCTTAACCTCATATACCTACTGAATGAACTATTCACACATTTTTGGGCAATCACACACCCCCCACCAAACCACATAGAAATTCATTTACCCATATAAATACTCAGTTAAGAAACCAATAACAAATATAGTCTTTAACATAGCAATTAAGACAAAGCAATAAAGACTTTCACACAGTTTAATAAAAACACATTATATATAGTGAGACTCTACAAATTAGTCAAGGAAACAATCAATGACACTAAATCCACCATTCACACGTTTATATTTATATATCCACTCATTCTTCAATGCAAAGTAGTGTATTTATAATACATATTTAAATATCAAAGCAAAACACATTCACTGGTCATTCTACCACTCCTCCACTCTCCCTCACTCACTTTTCCTCTCTCTTAATTTTCTTCCTTCTCCCTCATTCTCCTTCCCTCACCCTCATACACTTTCTCTAAGTGTCACTGTCCTTCACTCACCATCACTCCCCTTACCCCACTACACTTCCTCCTGTCTGTATCGCATAACCCTCGTCTTTTCTAGTCTCTTACCCTCACTATCCTTTACTCTCCATTCCTCATCGAAATCCTGACTCCCCTTCCCTCACTCTGCTTTCCTAACTCCCTTCATCCCCTCACTCCACTTCTCTCTCCCTCACTCTCCACCTCTCACTTTAACTTACCCCCCTTTTTTCATCCTTATACCCCTTCTCTCACCATCACTCCACTTATCTTACCTTTACTCCCTTTACCCTGGTCTACTTCTCCCTGTCCGTCTCTTACTCCCCTTCCCTGTGTACATCCCCTGCTCCCCTTTTTTTCTCACCCCCTCCTCCCCCACGTGCCATTCCTTACTGCCATTCCCTTACTCTTTCACTTACCTTACTTCACTCCCCTACCCTTAGTCTCCTTGTTTAAGTCACTTTTTGACTTTCCTTTCCTCACTCATCATATTCCCCTTTCCTCAGTCATTCTCTTATTCCCTTCCTCCCCTTCACTCAGTCATTTCAGTCATTCATTTATACACTACACAATCAATCAAAAAAATACTGACACAGTGTATAAGAAATACAGCTCTTCTTGGAAAAGTGAAGTTAGTTCTGAAAATAACTATTTTTTTGTTTTGTTCTTTTAGATATTTTTTTTCTTTTTTGAAAGTTTTATATTTTTTTGTGTTCTTTGTTCAAGAACAGGGAACAGGAAATGAAAAACTGTTCAACGGGAACAAAGTAAATGAAATGAAAAAAATTTATCTCAGATATAGCAGAGTAACTCATTGCACACATTGCACCTCAAGTTCACTCTGCTCAGGAACGGGCGTATATCCAATGCTGATGTAGATGGTGAGGCATAAGGTGCTCCTGTTGATGTGCTGGGCACAGCAGATGGTAGTTGAGACGCGAGGGCTCTGGTTGAAGCCTGTGCGTACTGTGCAGGGTGCAAATTCCTCACGTGCCTTATCATAGTATAAATTGAGAAGGAATACTTCTTTTGAGGGTTTCCCTTCGAGAGGAAAGATCCACAAATGGTGCATGTCATCTTTGGGGCATTTACTTTTTTCTGCCCCTGTAGATATATAAAAAATTGCCAAATGAATGATTGTTTGGTCTTCTTTGCAGATGCCTGATGTTCCTGGACATCTGATTCAGAAGAGGAATGCATTCTTCCTGCCATCTTTTGAAATCTCTGGAACAATCCTTGAAGAAAGCTGGAAAGGCCCTTCTCCCAAGAGAGTGAAACAGATAGTGAGGGAAGTGGGTGACGTTTTTGAAGATTCTGGAACAGTAACTACTATAAACCAATGAAAAGTGTTGTTTTCTAGTCACATGACTTGACGTGCGTACACGGGTGCTCACACAGGTGCGCGCACGGTGCGCGAACGTCGCTTCAAAATGGCGTTTTGCCCGATTTTCGAAAAAGTTTCAAAACGTAAAAAGAAGGCAGGGAAGAGACTCCCTGACCCCCTAGGCTTTCTCAGGGGGTCCCTGCAGGACCCCAAAAAGCAAAAAATAATAATAAAAAAAAAAATCGCGAGGTGCGCGCACGTTGCGCTCACCCTCGAGGCAGAAGTCACTCAAAAACAATAGTGGAGAACGTGAAAAGGAGGCAGGGTAGAGACTCCCTGACCCCCTAGGCTTGATCAGGGGGTCCCTGAAGGATCCCAAAGGGCAAAAAAACATTAAAAAAACCAAAAACAAATTGCAGATGCGCGCACGGTACGCGCACGGTGAAAAAAATCACAAAAAAAGTAAATAACAAATTTGAGTGGTTATTGTTGATTGGAGATGTAGACTATACTGTTCAACTTTAACCAAAACATAAAAAATGAGCTGTGCCATTGCATATTACTGGATACAGTCAATCCATTATAATATACGAAGGCAGTTTGTGAAAAATAAATATATAAAAAATATATAAATTGATACAGTAATGAGCATGTTAAAAACTTTTGAAATTCATTGAAAAACCATATGTTTCAGACCAGATATAGTTAGAAATTAGCGTTTAAAAAACCTTGCAAATTCACTGAAAAAACCATAGGTTTCACACACGTTATAGTTAGGAATTAGCATTTAAAAAAACTTGCAAATTCACTGAAAAAACCATAGGTTTCACATATGCTATAGTTAGGAATTAGCATTTAAAAAACCTTAGAAATTCAATGAAAAAACCATAGGTTTCACACACGTTATAGTTAGCTGGACATTTCACTCATAGAAAACCTTTGAAATTCCACCGTTATAGTTAGTTCAGCTAACTATAACTCGCGCGACCGCAATGCACTGCTGATGACGTCACATATTACATCACTCATGACATGGTCAGTGAGATCACTCATGACATCACAGATGACATCTCAAATGACATCACTGATGACATCATCCTTGTGAAAGAGTGGCAGACCTCCTCTCACCCTAATATAATCTTAGATACACACATTCAAAAAAGGAAACAACAATTTAAAAAAAAATAGAGATACCAATACCAGTTACAACAACCTATTAGGTAATTCTAACATCTACATACAGATCCACTTATTCACCAACAGTTCTATATACTCACTCATACATGTATTCACTGATTATATATACTCATTCACCTATACATCCTGTTACACACTAATACTCATCCATATAGTTACTCACATACATATTCACACATCCAAATAAACTATCAAACATCCATTTGTTTGCATATACAGCTATACACACACCACTACACTTACTTCTACAGAAACGTACACATACTTACTCTCTTAAACAATCAATTATAAATACACAAATGATGTCATTTGAGATGTCATCAGTGATGTCATCAGTGATGTCATTTGAGATGTCATCAGTGATGTCACTGACCATGTCATGAATGATGTAATATGTGACATCATCAGCAGTGGATTGCGGGCGCGCGAGTTATAGTGAGTCCAACTAACTATAACGTGGGAATTTCAATGGTTTTGTATGAGTAAAATGGTCAGCTAACTATAACTGGTGTGAAACCTGTTTTTTTCAGTGAATTTCAAAGGTTTTTTAAATGCTAATTCCTAACTATAACGAGTGTCAAACCTACGGTTTTTAAGTGAATTTCAAAGGCTTTTTAAATGCTAATTCCTAACTAATTTTTATAGCTATTAATTATTATATTTTTTCTAATTATTCCAATATTCTATATTTTTATTATATTATTTTTTGAATGTTTTTTCCTGTTTTTTTTATATTTAAACCCTGGAGCGCTCAGGGACCGCGTACCGGTAAACGCAGCCGTACACGTAGCGTGAACGCTATTCCTGCGATCGAAAAAAAATATATGTATATATTTAAAGTAAATAATAATGCAAGACATTCAGTGGCATACTCACAAAAGTAGTATTTTTGATTTTTAATTACCATATTTTGACTTTTAAACACATTTTCGAAAATCGAGCAAAATGTCATTCATTAGAGCTGCCTAAGCGCCCCCGGAAGCGCTTTCGTAAGCGCCTACGTACGTGCCGCGTAAGCGCCCCCGGAAGCACCCCGGAGCGCGTAGCGTAAGCACGCGTCAAGCCATGTGACCTTAAAACAACACTTTTGATTGGTTATTAACAGTTTTTTACACAACTATGGAAAGTCTCCACCCATTTCCCTCACTACCTCTTTGCAATTGCTGAGAGAACACTTATTCTCCATTCTTCTTAAAAATACTTATTTTTTTTGGAAAGATGTCTGGTTCCAGGGAGCCCTCTTCAGGCTCTGATCTGGAATTCCTACCTGAGGACACCCCCCAGAGAAAATTGAAAGAGCACTTCATTTGGAAGTTCTTTAGTTTCCCAGAGGGGCAAAAAAAAGTTAATACAGCAAAAGTGACCTGCAAGATATGTGACACAACTTTGTCACGTGGGGATCCCACCCGCAAATATAGTTTTGGGAAGGCCAACTTTTTCGGGCATGTACAGAGGAGGCACCCAAATAATTTTGCAAGGGAGAGCACCAGGGACCTGGCACGTAATCCCCCAAGAGATGGCGCCAGCACCTCCACCGGAGCAGCAACACCTTCTTGAAGAGAAGCAGCACATTTAAGCCAGAACATTCAGCCGGTGTTTGCAGATTTAAAAATAAAATGCAAACAGTGTGATGAACTACTCTGCTACGGGGAGCAGAGCATTGAATTAATTGTTCGAAAGAAGGAGGAACACCGCTCCTCCACCCATCCCTAATTTTATATTTCACCTTTTTTTTGCTCCTGTTGAGCAGTTTGGAATTCCCTAGTTTTGTTTTTGTTCTGAAAGAAATACAAAAAAAAATTAAAAACCTTTGGAAAAAGTAAAAAAAAAAAGTAAAAAAGAAGAAAAAAAACAGTTATTTTTAGAACTACCTCCAATTCTCCAAAAAGAGCTATATTGCTTACATATTCTCAAGGAGTGAGTGAAGTGGAGTACAGTGAGAGAGGAAAGGAAAATGAGTGAGGGAGCCAAGGAAGGGAAGAGACGGGAAGAGAAGTGAAGCAGGGGGACTGAAAGAAGGTGAGTGTGGGAGGTGAGTGAGGGGAAGGGGAGTGAACATGAGGAATGAGGATAAGTGAGGAAAGCGGAGTAAGGAAACGGGGTGAGGAAGGGTAAGAGAAGAGCAGTGAGGTTGAGGAAAGAGTGGTGATAGAGGGTGGATAAAGGCAAGTGAGCATGAGACAAGAAGAGTGAGGAAGTGAGGAGACAGAGGGAGTGAAGGAAAGAGTGAGAGAAGGGGACTGAGGGAGGGTGCATAAAAAGGTAAGTGAGGTAGTGAGGGTGAGTTAAAGGGAGTGAGCATGAGAGAGTGAGGGGACAGAGGTAGTGAAGCTAAAAGAGAGGGAGTGAGGGAAGCAGAATGAGGATGTGACAGGACAGAGGGAGTGAGATAAGGAGTGAGTGAAGTGGAGTAAGGTGAGTGAGGGAAGGGGAATGAGTGAGTGAGCGAAGGAAGGAAATAGAGGGGAAGAGGACTGACGCATAGGTACTGAGAGAAGGTGAGTGCGGGATGAAAGAAAAGGGATGTAGAAAGAAGGATGGGGAATTAGGGATAGTGAGGGAACTGGAGTAAGGGAACGGGGTGAAGGAGGGTGAGAGAACGGCAGAGCGCGTGAGTAAAGAGGGGTAAAAGAGGGTGGATAAAAGTGAGTAAGGGTAAGACAAGGGAAGTGAGGGGATATAGGGAGTGAAGGAAAGCATGACAGAAACGGACTGAGTGAGGGAGCAAATAAAGGTAAGTGAGGGAGTGTGGGTGAGTTATAGGGAGTGAGCGTGACGGAAGAGGAGTAGAGAGTAAGACGACGGAGAGAGTGAGGCTAACAGAGAGAGAGTGAGAGAAGGGAAGTGAGGATGTGAGTGGACAGTGGCAGTGAGAGAAGGAGTGGGTGAAGTGGAGTAAGGTGAGTGAGGGAAGGGGAATGAGTGAGGGAGCGAAGGAAGGGAAGAGAGGGAAAGGGAAGTGAAGCTGGGGGACTGAAAGAAGGTGAGTGTGGGAGGTGAGTGAGGGGAAGGGGAGTGAACATGGGGAATGAGGATAAGTGATGAAAGCAGAGTAAAGGAAAGGGGGTGAGGAAGGGTAAGAGAAGAGCAGTGAGGTTGAGGAAAGAGGGGTGATAGAGGGTGGATAAAGGCAAGTGAGCTTGAGACAAGTGGAGTGAGGGAGGGAGGAGACAGAGGGACTGAAGGAAAGAGTGAGAGAATGGGACTGAGTGAGGGAGCATAGAAAGGTAAGTGAGGGAGTGTAGGTGAGTTATAGGGAGTGAGCATGAGGGAAGGGGGCTGAGAGAGTGAGGGGACAGAGGTAGTGAAGCTAAAAGAGAGGGAGTGAGGGAAGGAGAATGAGGATGTGACAGGACAGAGGGAGTGAGAGAAGGAGTGAAGTGGAGTAAGGTGAGTGAGGGAAGGGGAATGAGTGAGTGAGCGAAGGAAGGAAATAGAGGGGAAGAGGACTGAAGCATAGGTACTGAGAGAAGGTGAGGGGGGGATGAATGTAAAGGGAAGGGGAGAGAAAGTTGGGGAATGAGGGGTAGTGAGGGAACCGGAGTAAGGGAACGGGGGTGAAGGAGGGTGAGAGAACAGCAGAGAGCGTGAGTAAAGAGGGGTGAAAGAGGGTGGATAAAAGTGAGTGAAGGTAAGACAAGGGGAGTGAGGTAGTGAGGGGATAGAGGGAGTGAAGGAAAGAGTGACAGAAAGGGACTGAGTGAGGGAGCAAAGAAAGGTAAGTGAGGGAGTGTGGATGAGTTATAGGGAGTGAGCGTGATGGAAGAGGAGTGAGATAGTGAGAGGACGGAGAGAGTGAGGCTAACAGAGAGAGAGTGAGAGAAGGGAAGTGAGGATGTGAGAGGACAGTGGCAGTGAGAGAAGGAGTGAGTAAAGTAGAGTAAGGTGAATGAGGGAAGGGGAATGAGTGTGGGAGCGAAGGAAGGGAAGAGAGGGGAAGGGAAGTAAAGCAGGGGGACTAGAAGAAGGTGAGTGAAGGTAAGGAGAGTGAACATGGGGAAAAGTAAGGAAAGCGGAGTAAGGGAACGGGGCTGAGGATGGGTGAGAGAAGAGTACTGAGGTTAAGGAAAAGAGTGATGAGAAAGTACATTTTGTTTGTCAATTTTACCTTATAAGTAATATAAACTTAATAATGTATTTTTAATACATTTAATATCTGTGGAAAAGGAAAAAAATACTTATAATTTTTATAATCTATATTTCAAAATACAAGAGACAAGGCAGGAGATAAAAAGTCATAAAAAAGGTACTAAGAGATAAAGTAGGAGTGAAGGACACAGAAAGGGAAACAAAGGAATGGTGAAGGACAGAGAGAGGGTAAAAGAAATAAAGGGAGAGCAAATTACTAACAGGATAATGAGGCGGATAGATTCAGTGACAGAGAGCAAGAGAGGAAGAGAGAAATTAACTGAAGGTGAGTAAGATACTAAAGGAATGTCAGTTTTCAGAACTAATGGAGGAAAGGGAAGTAAGGAAAGGGGAGTGAGTGACAGGGAAGGGGGAGTGAGTGAGGAAGCATTCACGACAATGAGGAATGGAAGGTGAGTGAGAGTGAGTGAAGGGGCGTGAGAGAGTGAGGGGATAGAGGGAGTGAGGGTAACAGAGAGGGAGTGAGGGAAGAGGAGTGAGGAAGTGAGAGAAGGAGGGAGTGAGAGAAGGAGTGAGTAAAGTGGAGTAAGGTGAGTGAGAGAAGGGGAATTACTGAGGGAGCAAAGGAAGGAAAGAAGGGGAAGGGGAGTGAAGCAGAGGAACTTGGAAAAGGTGACTGTAGGAGGAGAGTGAGGGTAAGGCGAGTTAAGGATGGGGAATGAGGATAAGTGAGGGAAGTAGAATAAGGGAAGGGAGGTGAGGGAGGGTGAGAGAATGGCAGTGAGGTTGAGGAAAGAGGAGTGATAGAGGGTGGATAAAGGCGAGTGAGCGTAAGACAAGGGGAGTGACGGAGTGAGGACATAGAGGTAGTAAAGGAAGGAATGAAAGAAGGAGACTAAGTAAGGGAGCATAGAAAGGTAAATGAGGGAGTGTTTGTGAGTTAAAGGGAGTGAGTGTGAGAGAAGGGGGAGTGACAAAGTGAGGGGATGGAGGGAGTGAGGGTAAGAGTGAGAGAGTGAGGGAAGGGGAGTGAGGATGTGAGAGGACAGAGGGAGTGAGAGAAGGAGTGAATGAAGTGGAGTAAGGTGACTGAGGGAAGGGGTATTACTGAGGGAACAAAAGATAGAAAGAAGGGGAAGGGGACTGAAGTAGAGTGACTGAGAGCTGGAAAGTGGTGGAGGGGAGAGAGGGAAAGGGGAGTGAAGGAATGGGGAATGAGAGGTAGTGAGGGAAGTGGAGTAAGGGAACGGGGTGAAGGAGAGTGAGAGAAGGGCAGTGAGGGTGAGTAAAGAGGGGTGATAGAGGGTGGAAAAAGGTGAGTGAGCATGAGACAAAGGGAGTATAATATATATTTCAAAATACAAAATAACTTGTACAACATGTTATATGGTTTATTTTTGCTGTGCTCAGAATATATTGAATTTCACTTAAAACAGTGAGTTCAATACTACTCATCATATGACAGCGGGCAAAAAAAAACACAATCAAAAAGATTGTGTTTAAAAAACCCATACAACGTTTCAATAAATAATGTAAAATTTAGAAAAAACATATCTTAACTCACTTTTGATCCACGTACTTCTCCAGGAGGCCAAATAGTACATGGAAAGTCCTTTTCTTTGGAAATTACTCAATAGTATTCTTAAACTTCCATTTACCCGAGTTTCTGAAAGAAAAGCTCCAACATCTTTTACATCATGAAACAATAGTTATATTTCCACCTCTGGCTTACTCATGATTAACATTTCCTATAATACTGATATCACTCACTATGTGATACACCTACACTACCTCTATGACAACTACAAGTTTTTTATTATCTTGATCAATCTCACTCACAAAGTAATTTTGAACAGCAGACTAAGTTTTATTAACTGCTGCAATCTTCATAGGCCAATTACCTTTCCTAAAATTTTGGTTGTAGGAACACGAGGTTAGAATTTTGTAAGTCAGAAGGCAAACGTTGTTTGAAAGTCAATTGAGTATCATTACAATTAGTCCAGCATTTTTAACATTTTAAATAAGCTGTGTAATGTCCTGATGTTGTTGAAGGACCATCATGGTAAATAATTGCTGCAGTTGCAAAGGTTCTTCCTGAAATTGATAATTGAGAAGCCACAACATTTTTAATTAAAGTTGTCAATTTAGTTCCATCAGGTCTACATCGTTGGAACATTAAAATTACATAGTGTCCATATCTTTGTATAAATAATGTTGATAGCATTGCAGATTTACATTGAGTACAGACCATGTTTTGATTTGCTTCTCTAACTAGATTATTAAAAGACACTGATTTGCAGTATGATAAAGTCAAATATATAAATCTTTCAGTGTCTATTGTAGTTGTACTTGAAAAGGAACAATTGTCGCAGTTATGCTGCCATTTATAAGAAAGGCCAAAAAGATTTTCTGCATCTATACCTTCATCTTGTAATACAACAAGCATATACATTAGAAATTCCTGACAATCTTGCTGAATATTCTGTGAAAATTGATTTAGACCAGAACATATGTCTAAAACATGTCGAATTTCAGAAACACTTTCTATTTTTGTTCTATCACTGCTACATTTCTGAAACACAGAATTCAACAAAAAACAAAATCTGTTCTTGTAAAGGTTGGAGAAAAAAAACAACATTAACCACTACATTAGCATAGCAGTTGACACCAGAACTATTTTCAAACGGAAATCCAACAACATCTTTAACTGAATCCTTTACCTTTCTGCTTACAATTACTGCTTCATCTACTTTTTTCTTTTTGCTACAACTTCACTAGAATTTTTCCCTTTTTTTCTTTTTCGGCCTACCACACGCTTTTCAAATAGAGGATATTGAGGTAAATTTTGGAGCATACTCTCTTCTTAACCTATTATATTCTTTTACACAATTTAGATCTGCACTAATCTTTGTCTCATCAAAATCAATCAAGTACAATCCAGATATATTTCTGACTCGAGATAAAGCAACATATGCAATACCCTCCTTGAACACAGAACTTCCAATATTCACCAAAGCACTATCTACACTTAAACCTTGAGATTTATGAATAGTCACCGCATATGCCAAAGAAACAGCAAACTGTTTTCGGCGGACATATAAATCTTTCACAAGCAAAAATCGAGCAGAACAACGACTGATTTGTCGTACTTCTTCAATACCATCAAATTTAATTTTTATAAATTCAATTCCATCTCTATTTCGGTAATTCACAAAATCAACAACATGACCCATTGCTCCATTTACTAAACCTCTTTCCACATGAAATTCAGTCGTAAAATTATACCACAATTTAAAGATGCATACAGAGTCTTTTCCAAACCAGCAGTTTAAGATATTGTCTTCTCTAAAGAATCCAATTTTGATTTCAACTTTTCTGACAAAATAATAGTTGCTCCTTCATGCTCTATTTTATCAATAGCTTCCAGTTTCACAATCTCTTGATTTTCTAACTTTAACTTTTTTTTGTTGAAGATTGAACGTTCTTGCAGAGTTGGCATTAAGCATATGACAGATTTGTTTTCAGGAATTTTCTTAAAAATATTCTCTGGGAGAATGTTTTCGTTTGGAAACAAATTTGAAATTAATTGTGCATGTAAAGCTTTTTTGCCATGCTCAATTACTTTTCCAATTCTTCCATCTTGTACAATATTTTTATAATCTTCATCCTTTGCCTGTCGCATATTTTGAAGCAGTTCTGCATATTTGAAATTTAACCATATGTTAACATTTCCAATGCTTCCTAAGCACTTCATGGTATCTGCATGCGTAAGCATTTTAAACACTGGTTGCCTTTCACTGGAGTTAGCTGCAGTAGATTTCCAAAAACAATGATGTGTTTGCCTCCAAATAACACATCATACTCTGTTTTAAGAATTTCTTGAATTCTTAAATACACAAAAGCAAGCATTACATTTGATACCATGCTTACCTCATCAATGATAAGTTTCATTTTCTTTAGGACTCTTGAAACTTCACAACAAGCTTCTCCAGATAGCTTGTGGTATTGTAATTTATTATCATGCTCTACTGGCAGCATCAATAAATGATGTAAAGTAATCCCTTTAATGTTATGTGCTGCAAACCCAGTTGGAGCGGTAACAACACAAGACAGCGATGACTCCGTTCTTTTCTGCAGATAAGTTGCAATTGCTTTAATCAGAAAACTTTTTCCAGTTCCTGCTTCTCCACTCACGTACAGTCGGACAGGTATAAATGATGTACATGAGCACTCTTTTTTCTCATGACATAAACCATGCTCAATCTGTTCTGTGACTTCGTCATATATTTTGCTCTGCTCAACGTTTAGTTCTTTTTCCAAATCTTCTAAGTTAACTACATCCTCCTGAGCTTGTTCCATGGCTCTTTCCACTTCATCCATGGCAGTGGCAGCTTCATTTTGGATAATTGGTCCTCCTAGTGGATCCTGACTCAATGAAGCAGAACTCTGACTGTCTTGAGAACTGTCTCTAGCAATCTCTGCTGCAATTGTAGCTTCTTGCTGTATTTCGTCGTTCAACATTTGCAGATAATTTGAAAAAACAGGACATTCTATGGTATCCTTGGTTGCATTGAACGAATCTTCATAACTGAGAAAATCTCCAAGTAGTTCCTCTTCTGTACGCCATGGCTTAAAGAGTTGCAAAAGAGCTAAATAGTAAAATTCCCTTTTGTCAGGAGATTCACAACTCAATTTTCGATGATTAATCAAATGTCCTTTTCTTTGTTTCACCAGACATCCTTCACATCCAATTACAGCATATACTCCTTTATTGATATCTTCTGTGATGTTCCTCTTAAAAGTATAGGTTTGCAGAACTTCATAGAGACAAACGTCTCAAGATGACTACTTCTATTTGGATAGTATGTATCCAACATGTTTGTCTTCAAAATATCTGTACTGTTTGGTTCTTTCTCCGCCAAATACTCTATTTCTTGCACAGATTTCAAAACTCGGTTTCGTGTTGCAGCAAGACCTAGACTCACCCAAATGATTGTTCTAGATTTGGCATATAGACTTGCTGATGATAACCGATCAGAACATTCATATGCTCCAATTTCTCGATGCGATAACATCTTCAGACTGTAACTGTATAATTTTTTACCTAGACTCTTTTCATGTGAAATTTCCTCCCACATTTCCTTCAGTTCCATCTTTTCTGATTTTGTGATGTAAGACGTCACATATCGAGCCACAGCAATAGAGTTGTCAGCAACATATGTACTTTGGAGGCCATTTCAATATTAGATAGCGAGGCTGGAACCTTTTCTATATCTGTCTCTAAAAACTATATAATAAAAGGCCTTCTAGTATACAGGCCCCCTGGAGGTAGCAGTCAGTTTGCTGCCAGTCTGATACAGAATATATTACTTCCAGTTTTGCGCTATGAGAAATTTCTGCTGTTGGGTGATCTTAATCTTCATTTTAATGATGCTTTGAGCATCTCGGCCCAAGAGGTCCGTAATGATTTGTTTACTCTGCAATTAGCTCTTAAATCCGAACTGCCCACACACCGACTAGGGCATATGTTAGACCCTATTTTCTGTAACTGGGACTCCCTCATAGTTGATCCCCCAGAACCAATGGTATGGACGGATCACTTTTTGGTACCATTTCAGATTAATCATTCCCCTGGAATTCTCCAAAGGGAAAGGGATGGTACTCTCAAGCTACAGAGGCGGTGGGCTAGGTTTTCCCCCGCAGACTTCAAGACCGGTTTGGAACAGGGAGGACCACCGGAAGGTCTGGGCCTAACAATTGATGGGGCGTGTGAAACACTTGATCGACGCATCCATGCTGCGCTGGATGCTACAGCACCATGGTCTGATAGGGGACCTATGCGGCGTACTAAAACTGCGGCTTGGTTTAATGAGGACTTAAAAAGGGCTAAGACCGTATGTAAGCGGTTCGAAAGAACCTGGAGACAGGATTACTCACCAGACCATGAGAGGGAATATAGGCTGAACCTTAAAAAGTACCATGCTCTGATAAGGAAAGCACGGGCAGATTATTATACTGAAAGGATTACTAAGGCCGATTGCTCCGCCAAAGAACTCTTCACAGTATATAAGGAATTATCCTCTCTGGCCTGCCTGGAAGAAAGAGCAGCTACCTCGGTGCAATCTTGCAATCAGATAGCTGACTACTTTCATAAAAAGGTACAGGATATATATGCCGCCTTCTCCAACACAGCCAGAGCCGGTTCCAGCGACCAAACCCTGCTGGATGAGGGACCTTCAACCACAGATAAGCTGTGTGCTTTTCTGACCCCTGATATTGCTGAACTAAAAAAGGTGGCTGGAAGTATAAAATCAGGCTCTCCTAGAGATCCGGCACCTGCCAAAATTCTGAGAAGCAATATGGAGACACTAGCGCCGTATGTCAAGCATCTCCTGACACTGTCATTTGACTAACGGTTCCAACGACATGGAAACAGGCTGTGGTACTTCCACTTAAGAAGAAACCACAGATTAACATCGCTCAAATGAGCAATTTACGGCGTATCTCACTTCTCCCTTACATCGCCAAAATAGCGGGAAAATTGGCGAACCAACAACTTACGGCTCACATTGAAACCCAACAACTCTATCACCCCACCCAGTCTGGCTGCCGTGCTCTCCATTCCACGGAGTCGGCTCTCCTCTACTCCACGGAGATGCTCAGGAAGCATGCGGATGAGGGTCAAACTGCGGCACTGATTCTTTTAGATCTCTGACACTGTGGCCCATCACACTCTGCTACAGCGCTTGAGAGAGGGAGGAGTTGCTGGCAAAGCGTGGCATTGGCTGAAGTCCTTTCTCCTTGGTCGCAGCTTTTGTGTGGAGCAGGGGCCCCATAGGTCCAGAGCTATTGCCCTGAGCCAAGGAGTTCCCAAGGTTCGAGCCTAAGTCCCACTTTATTCAACCTCTATGTTGCCCCAGTGGCATCTATTGCGGAGAAACATGGGGTTGTTGTGGTGACTTACGCGGATGATACTCAGCTGGTTGTAGCTCTTTCTCAGCCAGCTGAGCAGGCAGCCAGTCAGTTTACATCCTGCCTGCAAGACCTGGCTAATTGGATGTCAAACAACTGTCTCAGATTAAATGGAGACAAGACGGAGGTGCTTATCGTAGGCAAGTCTCCGTCTGTTTGGACATCCGCATGGTGGCCCCAGACCCTGGGCACCTTACCTCAACCTAAAGAACAGGTCAAGAATTTGGGTATTTGGATGGACTCAAAACTATCTTTTGAGCATCACACTAGACGTGTAGCTGGTACTTGCTTTGGCATTCTCCGTTGTCTGAGAAAGACACTCGACCTGCTCCCAGTGTCAGCAAGAAGGGCCCTGGTCCATGCCCTGGTGACTTCCAGGCTGGACTACGGGAATGCCTTATATCTGGGAGCTAACGTGAGATGTATTCAATGTCTGCAAGGTATCCAAAATGCTGATGCACGCCTAGTGTTATCACTGCCAAAAAGATCTTCCACCAAAAAGGCATTGGGGACGCTCCACTGGCTTCCAATTAAAGAGCGTGTCCAGTTTAAAATCCTGTGTATAGGCCATCGGATCGCTCATGGTAAGGGCCCGAGTTTCCTGAGGAACTTGCTCACATTGTATAAACCAACTAGGCCCCTCTGGTCGGAGGGCATTGGGCTAATGTGTATCCCAAAGACCTGCAGGGCCAGGATGGGCGGCAGATCCTTCCGCCTTCTGGCAGCACGGAGTTGGAACACTCTTCCTCTCAGACTCCGGATGGAGCCGTCCGAAAAAGTTTTCCGCAAGGAACTTAGGACACATCTGTTCCCCAAATATTGAACTGCTCTTTCCTGGCTGTATTAGGGATCTTTCGGGCCACTTTTAGCGCGGGGACACACTGACTAGTGTAACCAGGCGCTTTATAAGCTCAGTTAATAATAATAATAATAATAATAATAATATTGAATATCCATGTTAGCATTCCACATGGACAAAATGACTGGGTTGTAGTCTTTTATGTATTTGGACTCTTCATTTCTTCTTAGGTTGTATGTATTTTTCGGTGATTTTCTTGTCACAGTATGACGCAGAGAAGACATAAAATTGTTCACTCTTCCTTTCGATGTTACTGGACGTGGAAATGCAAAAGGACATTTTGTGTAGAACTTGTCCTTGGATTTGTATTTTCGACTACAGTATTTTCCACAACGATGGGTTTGAAAGCGTAAAACTTGATGTCTTAAATTGTTTTCTTCTGTACTTTTCAGAACAGCACATGTAGAATACTGTTCAATGAAACTCATCACTTTGTCATCCGAATCTGTTCCAAATTTGGGTGCATCTTTGATCCATAGCAGCATATGTATGTGAGGAGCAACTCTTGCTTGATACCTGTACTTTTTCTTTGCACGGAGGCACTTTTGAATTGGGCGGCGTGTTGGTTGTAGCGGACCCAGCAGGACTTCAACCCACCACTCGCCGCACCCGCTTCGCGGGTGCCGCGTCGCGCTGTTTTAAGTGGCAGCTGACGGTGAGGACTTCCAGGCGCTTCAGGGTGAGAGGCTCAGCGGGGCTGCGAGCGTGCGGGGACTCCGATATCCAGGAGTCCCTGCGAGACCGGGAAACAGCATCCGGTCCGCTCTCCCTGCTGGCCCGCCCCCCGCCCATCGCAGGACTTTAAAGGCAGCATTTTCCTTACCTCCCTGGAACACCTGTACTTTTTCTTTGCACGGAGGCACTTTTGAATTGGGCGGCGTGTTGGTTGTAGCGGACCCAGCAGGACTTCAACCCACCACTCGCCGCACCCGCTTCGCAGGTGCCGCGTCGCGCTGTTTTAAGTGGCAGCTGACGGTGAGGACTTCCAGGCGCTTCAGGGCGAGTGGCTCAGCGGGGCTGCGAGCGTGCGGGGACTCCGATATCCAGGAGTCCCTGCGAGACCGGGAAACAGCATCCGGTCCGCTCTCCCTGCTGGCCCGCCCATCGCAGGACTTTAAAGGCAGCATTTTCCTTACCTCCCTGGGATACCTGTACTTTTTCTTTGCACGGAGGCACTTTTGAATTGGGCGGCGTGTTGGTTGTAGCGGACCCAGCAGGCCTTCAACCCACCACTCGCCGCACCCGCTTCGCGGGTGCCGCGTCGCGCAGTTTTAAGTGGCAGCTGACGGTGAGGACTTCCAGGCGCTTCAGGGGGAGAGGCTCAGCGGGGCTGCGAGCGTGCGGGGACTCCGATATCCAGGAGTCCCTGCGAGACCGGGAAACAGCATCCGGTCCGCTCTCCCTGCTGGCCCGCCCCCCGCCCATCGCAGGACTTTAAAGGCAGCATTTTCCTTACCTCCCTGGGACACCTGTACTTTTTCTTTGCACGGAGGCACTTTTGAATTGGGCGGCGTGTTGGTTGTAGCGGACCCAGCAGGACTTCAACCCACCACTCGCCGCACCCGCTTCGCGGGTGCCGCATCGCGGGTGCCGCATCGCGGGTGCCGCGTCGCGCTGTTTTAAGTGGCAGCTGACGGTGAGGACTTCCAGGCGCTTCAGGGTGAGAGGCTCAGCGGGGCTGCGAGCGTGCGGGGACTCCGATATCCAGGAGTCCCTGCGAGACCGGGAAACAGCATCCGGTCCGCTCTCCCTGCTGGCCCGCCCCCCGCCCAACACACCTCCTATATCACAGTCACAGACTCCCGCAGCGCGGGACGCAGCTCGGGGCGAAGACCGGGCTAAGAGCGGGCCGTTTGAGGCCGTTCGAGGCAGGTAGAGACTGGTCTGGGCCACCCCACTAGATTCCACCGCTCTTCCCCACGGACATTGTTCAGCTGATTACAATATTTTTGCCTTGTCATTATGTCAACCCGTGAGTTTAGAGATAGAGCGGCCAAGTCCAAACTGAAAAATGGCACTCTAGACGATTTCATTACCAGGACCCATGCAGCGATTGATACTGAGATCGCAAAAATGCAGCATAGGGTCTCAATTGAATTAGACGCTGCGAGAAGACTGTCACAGGAGTTAACTGCAGCCAAAAGATCTTCCCTAGGGCCCATTGCTTTGGCTAAAACACCTGGCCGCCCACCAGGACCTGTCCACACTGTAATTGTTACACTTGCAGATATTCATCAGGCACATACAGTTAACACTCCCATACCGCAGGGGGGTTCTCCTTAAAACACTACTAATTCACCACAATTCCAACCGGGTGAAATCCTTGATCAGGAGAAGGAGGCTGAGGATGGTCTACTTGCAACGACGCTTAATGGCAAACATACACCACCAAAAGGCGGGAAACCTGTAACCCTACAAAACTGCCCACTCAACAAAAGGAAACGCACATACACTTCGACATATTTAAGAAAAAAGGCTAAGATAGTGAATGCCCAGTTAGTAACTAAGGCACCCTCTCAGGTATTCTTAGATCCTTTCTTAGTGACTACCAATCAATCTCTAGAAACTAGACCAGAAGACACCCCCCCACAACTGGTAATCACACATGCACATGAAAATGATAACCTTTCCAAAGAAAGTGATACTACTGGTGCTCCATTTTGCACCATAAAAGGGAAGGATGTTGAGTTTTTAACAATCGTGTGGGAAACACTTAAAAAATTGCTCTCCCCCTTAGAGGCGAGACTCTCACATATCGAAACCCAGCTCCTGGAAACGGAGAAAAGCATCCTGAATCTGGCAACCATTAGTATGCAGAGCAATAAGCCAACCTGCTCACACGAAACTCACACAACCACATTACTACCGGATTCTAAAATCCCAGTGGCTGCTATCCCGGCGGCCCCCCCGAAGGACATTCCCTCGGCATTCACTAAAGCTTCCCCATGTCCTCCTGTTGTTGCTTCCACAGCTGTTACCTCCACTGCTATCCCAAAAACCGCACCGATTCCAAAAACACGGTACAGGGCCAACACACATGCTCCAACTAATAGGGCACCAACGACCACCAATCATTTGGTGGCCGATAACTTACCACCAACCCCAGTCACGGCAGGTCAATCAGCACCACCCACGACAGACCAGTCTAACCCGAGGCTCAATGGCTGTAACTTCAACCATTCTTCAACCCAGAGACTTAACACCAACAACACTCGCTTTAGGGGTTATGTTGACCTTCCCCCCGATGTAAGATCTTATGTAGTGGTGCTAACAGGGGTCACAGCACTGACCTTTAATCAGCAGGAGGACTTTGCCTCATTAAAAAACAAAGTGATTCACTGGCTCAGTGTAAATAGGCCAATACCCAACCACCTTAGGAGTAAAATCCTTATGGTGCGCAGGGTGCCATGGGTAGGTACCACGCACAAGTCCGTTAGTGGCGACTGCGTGATTGTCTCCTTTGAGGACCCTAATACTGCTCATGCAATATATTCCTGGAACTATAACAGCACAAATTCACCAATAGCTTCCATGCCCCTTACTTATTTCTACCCACCCCACTCCTATTCGAATCTGGGAGGGAATTGGAGAAGGATCCCGGAGAGGATGGGTGGCTGGGGAAGGCCACCTAACCACTGGTTGGACAGACATGGTGGCTGGAACGGGGTTCCGATTTCCAACAGAGATTGGTGCCTTGAGGAAGTGGACTGACGCCCACACTTGACTACTATCATAGCCTCAGCACCCTCCCCAATAAGTTCCCCGATCCACCCTATGGGCCTATCAGCTCCAACCACATCAAATCCAAATCTGGGCCAACCGGCTTCTATTCCACCACAAAATCAGCCGGTGGATTTCATACTCATAAAAGATGAAGGGTTAGATAGGCATGATGTCATAACATCAAAGCCAACCAAAATAATAACCCATAAAGTAATTATGAGTGACCTGATGGTGGATAGTTCTCCTATTCAGGGTTGCTCAAAATTAAAATTTGTGCCATTAAACACTTCTTTCCCCATTCACTCAGATGAGACAATTCTACGTGAATGCTCCCTGCCACTAGCTGCCATTGATAGATCGGAGGCTCCAGGAGTAATTTCCATACTCTCCTGGAATGTAGCCGGGCTAGATAACAAAGTGGACTCACCTGAATGGGGGGAATTCATTGAGGGGTATGACATATGCCTATTCCAAGAGACGTGGGCCAGGGAAAAACATCCCCGGCCGGGCTTTGCCACCTTTGAGACTCAGGCAAAATGGGGAGGAAAGGGCCGCCCATCAGGGGGCCTCCTGATTTGGGTCGCCTCCCATCTGGGCTGCAGGGCCACGTACCTGGAAACCAACTCACTGGATTTCAAGTGCCTATCTCTGGAATGGCCAGGCGGTGGAAAAGTAACATTGATTAATATATATTCAAGACCGGTGGGGGTAGCTGCCACCTCGGGAACAGTTGAGGATCTAGCCCTATTCCTTGACTCGCTTACCCTCTGTTCCCCGTTAATTGTAGGTGGCGATTTTAATCATCAGTATGAACCTCTTCCCGACCATTTGGCGGGTATATTAAGTGAAGAGGATGAACTATGGAACATCCCCACTTTGACCGACACACCGGTCAAGGCCTGGACTCCACTTGCAACCCAAATAACATCTTTTACGCTTAGTCATTCGTTGAGGGCTTGCAATGGCCGAACAAAAGGGGACATCCCGCCAAAACATACCTTTAACAGATTCGGTCACGAGTCACGTATTGATTACATCTTGGTCTCGGTCGGGGATTGGGAGAAAGTGAAAGATTTTGGAGTAACTCCCAGATCTAATAGTGACCACAATCCCCTTTCACTAAGATTCGAGGTACAGGGGCCACATACAATTAAGGTAGATGAAAATCCCGCACACTTGCCGGACCTTGAACTAGCCGGCAATAGGCGTAGAATTAAATGGGCTAAATTGCTGGAAAATCCGACCAACATTGGTAGACTGTATGCGCACGTTGTCCCCGCCCTACAAAAGGTTGAGTGGTATATGCACCCACTAGTTAACGATCCTGAAACCCCCTCCACAAGTAACTTTGAGGTAACTAGTCTCTCTCCTTGTAAGTTTGCACGTCAGAGTGAGCTCGGGACCATCCACTCCGAGCTATGCACCAATCTGGCAGAGGTGCTGAACCCGGTGGCGAGATCTAAGAAGCCCAAACAGAAAAGAGTCACATGGTTCAGCGCCCCCTGCAGGTTAGCAAAAGCCGCACTTTTGGAATCACTCAAAGCGCGACACACCCCAAGCGAAATCCGGGAGAAACGACTAGTTTACAAATCAGCCCTTCGTGCAGCCAAAGTGGACTGGGATGAGGGAAACTGGACTAAAATGACAGCTGCCCTTGGATCACGAGATGCCCGGACCTTCTGGCAAATCGTTAAGCACGGCTCAGCTGAACCACTCGCAGCAGTAGAGGCTAACATAGCACCCTTCGTCTGGGAGGAACACTTTAAAAATCTTTATAAAACACACAGCAGTGACCCCCAGATTATCTCCCCCGAAGATGCACTCCACTTACCCACTGAAAGTGTATCCAGTATGGAGGTTTTCAGTGTGGAGGAGGTCGCCACGGCAATCACGGCCTTGGCTGCTGGGAAGGCGCCGGGCCTCGACAGGTTGCCAGGCGACCTCTACAAACACGAACCCAAGATCTGGGCTCCTTATCTTAGGGTGTTATTCAATTCGATTTTGAATGGCATGCCAATCCCTTCGACATGGCCGGGTGCAGAGATAGTCCCTATCTTTAAGAAGGGGTCGCCTCTGCTACCGGCCAACTACAGGCCAATAAGCCTGATTGACGTGTCACAAAAACTCTTCGCCAAACTGCTGCTAAACCGCTTGCATGAGTGGATTAGAGATTGTAATATCTTGAGTCCCTTCCAAGCAGGATTTAGGGAGAAGGTCTCAACCATAGACCAGGTCTTTCGGCTTGTCCTCATTTACTGGAAAACGGTGCAGATAGAGGGTGGCAGCCTCTATACTGTATTAGTGGACCTGAGGGCGGCGTTTGACCTGGTCCCCCGGTCCAAGCTGTGGGAGGTCCTGGCTAATCTGGGGGTTCCTGAGGGATTGTTGAAAATGATAGTCCGCCTCCACAGCGCCAACTTCGCACAGGTGAGATGTGGTAGGATGGGTGTATTGTCCAAGAGGTTCCCCGTTGGCAGGGGGGTAAGACAGGGCTGCGTGCTCGCACCGACCCTGTTTTGCCTCTATGTCAACGGGGTTATTTCCCATCTGGAGGGGATTTCCAACTCTGACGCTCCTAAGTTGGCAGCTGTGAAGGTGCCGGCAATTATGTTTGCCGACGACACCCTGCTGCTATCAAAGTCTGCAATGGGTATCCAGCGCATCCTGGACGGCTTTGCGGACTTTTGTGAGGGCCATGGTTTAGAAATTAACACTCTCAAAACTAAATTCATGGTCCTGAATCCCCCATCGAAATTCCATTCCAGCCCCAGAATCGCACAGAGCAGGCTTGAGAGGGTGAAAACCTTTGAATACTTGGGCATTGTGCTAAATGATAAATTTTCCTGGAACACGCACCTCGAGAAAGCCCATCTTAAACTGACCCAACACTCGGGGGGCATAATGAGCCTCTTGGCGAATAATAAATCTTCAATTAGGCCTCTTGGTCCCCCAGTGCAGATCTACAAAACACAGGCTAAGGGGGCTGCTATGTACGGGTCCGAATTATGGGGGCACGTAGGAACATCAGACCTCTTGAAGGTGGAGAACAAATTCATCCGCAGACTTGTAGGACTCCCTTCTAGCACGCCCCTAGTCCCTCTTAGGTTGGATCTGGGTCTGCGCCCGTTAGATGATGAACTGGCCTTTCGCCCGCTGGCCTATTGGCGCAGACTGTGGGCAACCCCAGATTTGATCAGCTACAGACAGGGTCTACAGGAGGTGCTTGCTATGCCGAATGCGGGAAGAATCCATTGGCTCAAATTTATCAAACTCGAATTCGAGGGTCTGGGATTTCCCAACATGTGGTCTGACCCCCTGGCAACGTGTCAACTTATTTCCAAAAAGGCATTAGCCCAGGCATATCATGACAGCAAAACATTGTCGCTTTTTAACGAATCAAAACCTGGGTCACTGACAGATTCCTTTATGTCTTTTAAGGCCACCTATAACTTTGAACTAACTTTAGATAAAGTCCACCCTCCTTTGCTCAGGAAATTATATTTGCAGTGGAGACATGGGTCCCTCCCAATCCGATCACTTACAAGCAAATGGAGCAAGGATGCAACTAGTATTTGCCCAGCATGCAGATCCTCTGTTGAATCTGAACTCCACATTCTCTTCTTTTGTCCTGCTTATCGAGAGACCCGTAAACAATGGATAGCCCCACTATGCAGAAACCTGGGATTCGTAAAATGTTTGGCTGCTTTCAGAGTCTTGAAAACCAATCTGACTGACTATATTGTGTTTGCGGTGGCCAAATACCTGGGTGCTATCTGGAGTATCAGGAGGAAATGCCTTAGGGATGGCAATTGATTTTTATGTTTTTTAGTAACTGCAGTGTAACTTGTGATCGTGTCAGTGTCCGACTCTCATATTTATACTGTGTAAACTTTTACAAAACCATAGTTTTAAAATGTATGTTTTACATGTCTTTTATGGTAAATTTTTACCGAAATAAAGATCTTTTGAATTGAATTGAATTGCTTGATACTCCTTTCTCCAAAAGAAATCCAAAACATCTCCAAGCGGAGGATTTTTTTTGTTTGTGATAAAAGACATCATAGCTTCAAACCTATGATTGAAATACCTGCATATATTAACTGGATCCAAAGAGCACAGTTCTCCAGGTGTCTTGTATTCAATATTTTCAATGTTTGCATTTGCCTCTCGTAGAAATTGAAGTAAGTCTTCCCAAGCATACTCAGCACAGCTAAGAATGAGGAACCATGTAGGAGTTCCTAAGTTTCATAGCATACATTTCCATTCCCCATGACAACAGTACCAATACTCGTTAGTACCACGCTGACATGCCATGAGATTAATTAGGTGAGATTCCAAAATACTGTCTTGCAGTTTGACTTTATCCATGAAGTCCCTTGCCGAAACATTTTGCAGATGTACTCCACTTTTCAGTATATGGTTCACTGCATAAGAAAGTCCAGACAAGTCACTCTCAAACAGTAGATGAAACAAATGTGGAATGCATTGACGAAACCTTGGATCTTCTGCATACAATCTTAAAGTCTGGTATTCAGACGCAGGAATTTGAACAGGTCGGTCGTCATATCGTCCACCTTGACCTGTTGGAAATAACTGTGGAAAACAACGAGCTTCTAAACTTTCTTCCCATACACTAATGGGACTCCCTTTTGCTTCTTTCATTTGAAACAAGTCAATAGCATTCCCCATTACTTCTTTGGAATGCAATGGATGAACACTATAATGTTCATACATTTCTTCACTTCTAGAGACATCAACTTTTTCAATTTGCCCAGCTGAGAAATCACTGTCCTCTTCTACAGTTGTTTCCTCTTCTCCAACATTTACATTTTTGTAGTAGTGATTATTTTTTACCAAATACACGTTGCCTTTTTGACTTTCCTAACATCCACTAATTCTTGCCAGCTTTTTTACTCTTTGTTGGAACACCATTAACTAGAATACTCAGAGGTTCCTCTTCTACTTTTTCTACACCAATTGTATCAATATTTTTCTTATAATCTAGAGACAAATAAACAACTCTTCCCTTTAATCCTCTCTGTAAATCTGAAGGAGGCAATTTCCCTGTCTTAGGCTCCATGCGAACAATAGCCTGAAAAGGATGCACACATTGAATGAGAATAGACTCATAGGTATTTAAATCCATCAATTCAGAAGGAATGTCTACCAAATCCAGATTATTATGAACAGCTCTAGCAGGCATTCTGCTTTCATTTAATTTATTATAACAATATTTACAAATACGTTGATCAGAACCCAAATCAAAACAATTTTCTACCAACAAATAAGTTGCAAAATCCTTCCACTCATCATTATTTTCCATTTCACTTTTTACATATAAATCAACTAATCTAGTCTGATTCTTATAATGAGTTTGTCAACAACACACACAAGAAAAATTAGGCCTTTCACTTGAATTGACCTTAAACTTTGTAATTTCATGTTCAAATTTTTCTGTGCTTGAAATCTGTACATTCTCTGCCACATTACCTTCTATTACTGTATCAGTTTCTGCACTGTCCTCTTTTTCACCAAAGTAACAAACCCCAATTTCTTCACAAATGTTCTTCACATCTAATTCAGTTCCATGCGAAAGAGCACTGTTTAACTGTTTTAGCTTAAGTGCTGGATTTTTTGCATAATACAACCTTCTCACTAATTTCCTCACTTTATTATGACGCACTGCTAACATCCTAAAATGGTGAAAAACACTCTGGCATACTTTTCTTGAAAGACAAGCCAGTGAATGTCCATGCTCATTGGGGACACTGTATCCCACTTACTTGTTTGACCATGCAGGAGACGGCGCCGTTGTTGGGTACACGGCCGCCGAGAGGGGAGAGGATCCAGGACCAGGACTACATTTCCCAGCGTCCCCTGCCTGCTTGACGGGGACGCTGACTGCCGCCGCACACTCCCGCCCGGAGGCGCATAAAAACGAGCTGCTCCTGTGGTGGAGCGGGGGCCTATGCTCGTTGGGGACACTGTATCCCACTTACATGTTTGACCACGCAGGAGACTCCGCTCTCCCCCGCCGCCGTTGTTGGGTATACGGCTGCCGAGAGGGGAGAGGATCCAGGACCAGGACTACATTTCCCAGTGTCCCCTGCCTGCTTGACGGGGACGCTGACTGCCGCTGCACACTCCCGCCCCGGAGGCGCATAAAAACATACTGCTCCTCCCGCGTCGCGGGACGTGCGCGGGGATCGCTGGGCTGAGCCCGGACAGAGGTCGGGCCATCTGTGGCCATCAGGGGTCAGCAGAGGTCGGGTCGGGCCACCCCCTTGGCTCAAGGATGGGGAAGCGCAAATTTATCATCAAAGAGGGTGAAGGTAAGAAGGCCAAAGTACCCCGAAAATCGGAAACTATTATATCCTACCTTACATCAGCAGTGGGGGCTTTAAATGTTCAAATAGCCAACGTGGAGAAGGAACTGGGACTGGACTTGCCACTAACCCCACAAATTGACTCAGAATACTTATTACCTTTGGATTCTGCCCCTCCTTTCCCACTAGAACCAGATATTGTATTAGTTAATCCTCCACAAGTACACCCTACAGTACAAGGCCCAACAGAAGCTTTAGAGAGGGAATGCGGGGCTCAGTCTAAGGAGGATGACTTTGCAAATCGGAATGATAAATGCAACTGTGGCAAAAGAATTTGCAAACATCCCAAAGTAAGATCTGACATAACTTCTTGCTCCAGTCTCCCCACCCATTTGGTGGACATAGTAGAAGATGTATTTGAAACTCCTTTGGAGCCGGCACTTGTGACCATTGCTAAGGACATAGTGGACTGCCTGAACTCTTGTGTGGCAAATATTATTAAGAAATGTGAACACATTGATGTTTTTATGAGGGAATTTAGTGCACAACACACTGCCCCAAAGCACACGAAGCAAACTAGGGAGTTGCACGAGAGTCCACCGAATGCGGGCAGACGGAGGGTAGCCACAATTCCTCACTCTTACAATACTCCACAAACTTTCAACAACCAGACTAGGTCCTGTACGACTGAAGCGTCTAGGGATAAACTACCTCTTGGGGGACAGCAGATTAAAAATCGCGATGGTAGATATGAATGTCCTGTAAATGGGTCTGGTAATGCAAAGTCTCGCACATTGAACCTCCCCCCAGGGGAAGCAACCTTTACAACGCAACTTTTACAACGCACTACCATTACAACAAAACTTTTACAACGCAACATCCATTACAACGCATGCAATTACAACGCAACCATTACAACGCATGACACTACAACGCACACCACTACAATGCATGTCATTATAACTCAGTCATTACAACGCATACCATTACAACGCATAACATTACCATCCAACACTTACCCTACTGTTATACCACCTGGAGTTAGAATAGTAATTTTACCCCTACACTATCCAACACTCACCCTACTGTTGCACCCCCTGGAGTTAGAATAGTAATTTTTACCCCTACACTATCCAACACTTACCCTACTTTTGCACCCCCCTGGAGTTAGAATAGTAATTTTTACCCCTACACTATCCAATACTTACCAAAACATGCAATGTAATGTTATGTGTTGTAATGGTATGCGTTGTAAAGGTATTATGCGTTGTAATGGAATGCATTGTAAATGTAGTTTTTAAATTTCGTTGCAATGGCATGCGTTGTAAGGGAATGCGTTGTAATGGATGTTGTGTTGTAAAAAATGCTTAAAACCCATCTTTTCCAGCTTGCCTATGATTAAACCTCACTCCCTATCCTCCCTGCTTTGTCTATGAGCGCCATGAAACCGACTGGTGACCGCGCGCAGTAAAAAATCTTTTAACATAACATAACATAACACGTAAAAGTCTGCGTTGTAAAAGTGTGCGTTGTAACGTCATACATCCCCCCCAGACGCCGCACCCCTAGTGGTAATCCTAACTGGGGTACCTCCCTTAATTAACGGCTATGTGGAAACGGAGAGTGACCTTTTGATCAGGACAAAAAGGTGGTGCTCCCAGTTCAGTAGCAGGAGTGATGATGTTGCTCCAAACATTATTATGGCTAGACAGGTTGGGTGGGTTGGGAAAAGAGACAAATGCATAATGGGCAATTGTGTGGTGGTTAACTTCAATAGGCCAAACATCGCTGATAGCTTGCTATGGGACGGATCTGAGATTTTTGGTTCGGGCATCAGGCCGCTTCCCCTGGGTTAATTCTATCCCCCCCTTCTCACCCACAGCTTCACGCTCACAAACCAAGAGTATCACTGCTTCCATGTCCCCTTTTGGGAGAACCTGCTACGAAGACTACCACCTATCAAACACGCCAGGCTACACTGATGGCGGAGGGTTGGGTCACAGCCCCTCAGGGACATTCAGACCCACGTAGTCTAGGAAGTCAACCCGGCTTAATTTTGTCAACTAGGTTTTCCCCTCTTTCCAGTTTGGAAACTAACGACTGACTAACACATACACGGCTGGGTGGTATAGAGCACAAAATGCAGGATGATTGTAGACCCACCCACAATTTTCTCAGCTGGAATGTAGCGGGGCTTAGAAACAAGTCTTCTGACGAGAAATGGATACAATTTGTGTCTCAACATGACATTATTGCACTCCAGGAGACATGGGACACAGGGGACAATATCAGTCTGGACGGGTATAGTAGCCATTCGGAGAAGGCGGTCCCAGGGCTACATGGAAGACCAAAAGGAGGGCTACATATGTTTATATCACTCAAACTGACTGGTTCCTTCAGAAAGTTAGACACAGTTTCAGTTAATCTACTGTGCATAGAATGGGTCAGCCCCAATTACTTAACTATTTTAGTGGTACATTTTTATAATGCTCCTGAGAAGAACATGGGGAACTCTCAGCTATGCTCTCTGGCAGGCTTTTTAGATGATTACAAGTCAACACATAGCGCATTATTCGAAGTAATTTTAATGGGCGATTTCAATATACACCCATGTGATTGGAATTGCCTGGTAGAACACCAAGTGGGCCCTCCTGGATCGACTACCACCCACTTCAAACATACACCACAAGGAGAAATGCTAGGAGATGTACTTGCTAATATGAATTTGTTTGAGGTAGATGGGGCAAGGGGGGAGGATAGGGCCCGACATTTATAGGCAGAGACGCTGTCACGGTGATTGATTTTATCTTTGTCTCAGCTGGTATAATTAATGTGACCTCTTCCTATGAAGTCTTAGTTTCAGCCTTCAGTGATCATAATCCCCTGGCACTGATGCTGACCCCTGGGGACGTTATGGATAGACGAGTAGAGCAAATGGCCGGTTGCACCAATAATTTAATTCCTAAAGATTAGGCCAGGAGACTAAACTGGGCCAAGGTGGTCCCTGATACCTTCGTGCAGGATCTCGCAACCAAGGTATACGCGGACATGGAAGTATGCTTAGATGACACGGCAGCTGATAAAGATATCATTGGCTCCTTTGTTGCCATCTGTCCTCAAATTAGCCAGGATCTGAAGTGTAACAAGAAGCAGGTAGCTTCAAACCAACCAAGGTGGTTTGATGCAAACTGCTCGAAAGCCCATAAAGAATTAATGCAAGCACTAAAACAAACTCCTAGAAATAGTGAGCTTGTTGCTGGGCGTAGAAAGAATTATAAATTAGCTATGCCCAATCGTAGAAAGGTCATTAAAAAGGAGGCCTGGGATAATCTCATGTCGACTGACGTCCTCAAAGACAGTAGCACATTTTGGGCAACAATTAATCATTCTTACTTCTCAAGAGTGGACAATTCAGTTATGGATTGTGTGATTCCCGATGAGGATTGGGTCACCCACTTTAGTAGGATCTATGATAGTGAGGAGGGCAACACGGTCGAGATGCGCTTCACACACACGGACCCAGCCCCTCCCATATGCTTCAATGAGGTAGAGGTTCAAAGGGCCACAGAGGAGATGACTAAAAACAAGGCTCCTGGCCCAGATGGGGTGCCCGCAGACATATATAGGACCCCATTAAAGTTCTGGGTAAAGACATTAACAAATGTCTTTAACTCCACAACCACATCAGGATTCCCTTTGTCGTGGGCTACCTCCACTATAATACCCATATTTAAAAATCCTGCTCAATTTGGGGATAGACCCGCCATTGGTAAATTTTCTAGCTGCTCTCCACCAAGGTCTTGTAGCATTCATTAGAGTTAGGAGGGGAGATGCACCAGGTCTTTTAGCTCAAAACAAGGTGTCAGACAGGGCTGCATCCTGGTGCCCCTCCTTTTCACTCTATATATAAACTCACTTGAAAAATCCTTGGAGGGGGCCACACTGGATACACCCCGTGCAGGGGACTTTGCAGTCCCAGCACTGCTTTACGCGGATGACGCGGTGCTACTTGCCCGCACTGCGCTGGGGCTGCAGAGACTCCTGGATGCTTTTGGGGATTTTATGCAATCTTTAGACCTCCTGGTAAACAATAAAAAATTGCACGTAATGGTTGCAGGTAAACGACCAAAGGCTCTCAAATTAAAACGATTTGCCTGCAATGAAGAAGAGGTATCCAGGGTCCCGGTATTTACATACCCGGGCGTCATTTTTGACGAAAAGGGCTCATGGGTCCCCCAAATAAATGCGAAAGGCACAGCTGTTACCAGATCTACCTCGGCCTTACTTGACTTTGCAAAACGCTTAGGCTCACGTCTGACCGAGGCTCTGCTGACAGTATACAAGTCCAAATGCCTCTCAATAGCAATGTATGGCGCATCATTATTGGGTATTTTACCTCAAGGCAAATTGCAGATCATAGAGAATAATTTCCTCAGATCCTTACTAGCGGTTCCCCAATCCACCCCAGTACTCTCGGTCCACACTGAGGGGCGCATTATGATAGAGGATTTTCCGCATCCTCCGGGCCGGCGGAAGCCACCGCCGGCCCGGAGGATGCGGAAAATCCTCTGCGGACTCACCAAAGACCCACCGCCACATTAGAATGGCTGGTGGGTCCTGGTTTCCGTCCGCAGCTTTTCCGGCGCGGTTGGCTTACAACCGCGGCGGAAAAGCTCTGCTATGGTGGCGGTGTCTCTCAGACACCGTCCACCATATTAGGATGGGCTTGAAAAGATGCTTTTCCACGGCGGATTTTCCGCCGTGGAAAAGCATGCGGAACTTCACTGCGGGGGCCCGTTGCGGGCCCCCTAGGTGAAGGGTGGGGGTGGGGGGTGCACATGGGGGGTACCTATGGTACCCCCCTGCATGTGTATGCAGAAAGCGGCAGGCACCGCGCGGTGCCTGCCACTTTCTGCATACAAATGCAATGTATGCATTTTTAACATTGCGGCGGGTGCAGCTTGAAGCTGCACCCGGCGCAATGTTAAAGATAGAGGATGTGACCGCCACCCTGGCGGTCACATCCTAATTGCACTGGAGGGACCGCCGCAGCCCCTGCAGACGGTCCCTCCTCCTCTAGGGTGGCGGACGGACGCAAGTCCGTCCGCCATCCTAATGAGCCCCTGAGTTAGGTCTTGGCTACATTTCTGACCAGTTATACTTGGCCCCATTAATTTGTTGGGCCAAAACCTGGCTTAACATCGAAATCACACCGAATCACACCATTCTCAAAGACTGTATGGCACTAGAAAGAGCAAACAAAATCCCATGGTTAGCATACATTAAAAAAACTCTTTGTAAACTGGGTCGGCCTGACCTATATGCATTCCCAAATTTTCTCCAGAAGGGAGATGTGAACTGGATCAAGGCTAACTTTCTGGGATTAGCTGAGCAAGAACGGGAGGCAGTAGAGGTGGCAAAACCTGGCGTGAGAGCCAATTATATGCTTTTGACCACCCCACTAATTGAACCCTACTTAAAGATCATTACCATCCCGTTCCACCGACATCAGATTCAGATTCAATATTATTCAGTTCTCCCTGGGTGACTACCCTATATGGGGTAAATCAGACCAGTCCATCCCTTGCAGTTGTGATCATTTTTCTGATCAGTCATTAATGCACTTTATCATGTTTTGTGACCATTTTACTGATATCAGAAAATAGTTTTTGGCTCCATTATTGAGAGAAGCGGGATTTACACAAGTGCGACCCGCACTCTTGTATTTACAACTGCTCGGCAGCATCAGGATAATTTTTGGGGTCGCAAATTTTCTGGTTGCTGCTATGCGTATTAAGGCCAAAAGACGGTTGGTGAATGTTCTAGAGGTGTGATTTCATTTTATTCAGTATTTACCTTTTGCATGTGGTGTTATTTACCCATTTTATGAACTTTTATGGTGTACTGGTTTTTACTGATTTTTTAACATATGAATTGTTTTTAAATTCACTAATATTGTTATGTAACTGCTTTTATGATTTTAATTAATCAAATAAGGCTTGGCTTGACTTGACTTGACTTGAATGCCCATGCAAACCTGTTTTTTCTCTCACTCTGCAAGGATCTAACTCTTGCAGAATCTTCATCTTTTGTTTTAGACTTTTCTTAGTATATGTCCGTAAGAAATTGAGAAACAAATCAATTGAATCCTGTCGCACACTACAAATACTACTACAATTCCAAGTATACACTGGAGCCTTAGGACATCTCCCTAAAACTTCATCAGCTAACACTTCTTCTGCATTTCTAGGCACAATTTTTTCTTTTTCAACCGGACAACCGTCCTTCACCTCATATGCTCGACCACTGGTGTCAACTGCATGCACCAAATCATTATTTTGAAAGTAACTTTCTTCATTAAAAAATGGCTCACAACTTGTACTATGCTTCCTTTCTCCAGAAAAAACATCACAAAAATTAGTCCGATTCATTACTCTTTTCCACTTACATTTTGATTTGAAAACATTGATTACCTTATCTAGTGTACGAATTCTATTGATTACTAAACCATATAATTTGTTTTTTACTTCAAAAGCCTGATCCACAATCTTCACTATACTTTTTTTTCTTGTAAAAAGCACTCTTCTTTTTATACATCTTTACATTTTTTAATAAATTTAAAACAATTTTGTTATAAAACATTCGTCTACGAATGTCAATAAATTGATTTCTCCGCCTATTGCTATAGAGAATATCATCTCCTTCTACAGGTCTAACATTTTTTAAGGGGCTCTGTTTTTTCTTTGTATTTGCAGAAGATTTTTTTTTCTTTGAAAAAACATCTTTTTTTTTTACATAGCGTTAATTTCCTTAAAAACTCCTTTGTTTGCTTACCAGGCGCATTATGGAGATTGTGTTTTGGATGAATCTTCTAATTGTGTTTTCTTGGACCATAAACCAAGTTAAAATATTTTTTTTCTTCTTTCCTTCGTCGGCATATTCTTTTATCTTTCTATAGATGATTACAATCTGTGGTAAAGAAAAAATAACCTATAATAGACCACTACTAACATACTACATAGCAATTACAATAGGTAAACGATATAAACACTAGTTTAAAACATAACTTAGTTAATACCACAGCAACTGTGTAACAGCAACAGTGCAGTACTGTTTCATTATTAATCTCACTCTCTGCCTGCACCATCTCACTCTGTGCCTGCCCCATCTCACTCTTTGTGTGTCTCATTTCTCTCTTTGCGTGTCTCATCTCACTCTGTGCCTGTGTCTCATCTCACTCTGTGCCTGTGTCTCATCTCACTCTGTGCCTGTGTCTAATCTCACTCTGTGCCTGTGTCTCATCTCACTATGTGCCTGTGTCTCATCCCACTCTGTGCCTGCCTCATTTCTCTCTTTGTGTGTTGTTTCTCACTTTGCGTGTGTCTCATCTCACTCTGTGCCTGTGTCTCATCTCACTCAGTCTCTGCCCCATCTCTCTCTTTGTGTGTGTCATTTCACTCTGTGCCTATGTCTCATCTCACTCTGTGCCTTTGTCCCATCTCACTCTGTGCCTGTGTCTCATCTCACTCTATGCCTGTGTCTCATCTCTGTGCCTGTACTTCATCTCACTCTGTACCTGCCCCATCTGTCTCTTTGTGTGTGTCATTTCTCTCTTTGTGTGTCTCATCTCACTCTTTCCCTGTGTCTCATCGCACTCTGTGCCTGTGTCTCATCTCACTCTGTGTCTGTGTCTTATCTCACTCATTTTGGTCAAGGATCACACTGAGTGTCTGTGTGAAATAAGGATTTATATTTTCACATTTTTCAATAATGTCACCTGTGTCTGCTCACAGTTTTCATCTCTTAGCTTAAAGGGTACTCTGTGCCTATGTCTCATGTCACTCTGTGCCTGTGTCTCATCTCACTCTGTGCCTGTGTCTCATCTCACTCTGTGCCTGTGTCTCACCTCACTCTGTGCCAGTGTCTCATCTCACTCTGTGCCTGTGTCTCACCTCACTCTGTGCCAGGTCTCATCTCACTCTGTGCCTGCCCCATCTCTTTCTTTGTGTGTGTCATTTCTCTCTTTGCGTGTGTCTCATCTCACTCTGGTAAATGTTTTATGGTAAAATGTATGTCTTTAACATTTTTGACAAGGATCACACTGAGTGTGTGAAATAAGGATTTATATTTTCAAATTTTTTAATAATGTCACCTGTGTCTGCTCACAGTTTCCATCTCTTAGCTTAAAGGGTACTCTGTGCCTGTGCCTCATCTCACTCTATGCCTGTGTCTCATCTCACTCTGTGCCTGTGTCTCATCTCACTCTGTGCCTGTGTCTCATCTCACTCTGTGCCTGCCTCATTTCTCTCTTTGTGTGTGTCATTTCTCACTTTGCGTGCGTCTCATCTCACTCTGTGCCTGTGTCTCATCTCACTCTGTGCCTGTGTCTCATCTCACTCTGTGCCTGTGTCTCATCTCTTTCTGTGTCTGTGTGTCATTTCTCTCTTTGTGTGTGTCTCATCTCACTCTGGTAAATGTTTTATGGTAAAATGTATAAGAGTGTCTGTGTGAAATAAGGATTTATATATTTTCACATTTTTCAATAATGTCACCTATGTTTGCTCACAGTTTGCATCTCTTAGATTAAAGGGTACTCTGAGTCTGTGTCTCATCTCACTATGTGCCTGTGTCTCATCTCACTCTGTGCCTATGGCTCATCTCACTCTGGCCTGTCCCATCTCTTTCTTTGTGTGTGTCATTTCTCTCTTTGCGTGTGTCCCATCTCATTCTGGTAAATGTTTTATGGTAAAATGTATGGCTTTAATATTTTTGACAAGGATCACACTGAGTGTCTGTGTGAAATAAGGATTTATATTTTCACATTTTTCAATAATGTCAACTGTGTCTGCTCACAGTTTGCATCTCTTAGCTTAAAGAGTACACTGTGCCTGCGTCTCATCTCACTCTGTGCCTGTGTCTCATCTCACTCTGTGCCTGCCCCATCTCTCTCTTTGTGTGTGTCATTTCTCTCTGTGTGTTTCATCTCACTCTGTGCCTGTGTCTCATCTCACTCTGTGCCTGCCCCATCTCACTCTTTGTGTGTCTCATTTCTCTCTTTGCGTGTCTCATCTCACTCTGTGCCTGTGTCTCATCTCACTCTGTGCCTGTGTCTCATCTCACTCTGTGCCTGTGTCTCATCTCACTCTGTGCCTGTGTCTCATCTCACTCAGTGCCTGTGTCTCATCTCACTCTGTGCCTGTGTCTCATCTCACTCTGTGCCTGTGTCTCATCTCACTCTGTGCCTACCCCATCTCCAGGGTGTGCAAAAAACAGACCATATATATATAAGCAAGACATAACATTCCTTTTTCATTTCAACAGCACACACTGGATCTTTATTGCACAGCTTAGAGCCTATTTCTGAAGTAAGAGGCCTAACAGACATGCTGTCTAAGATTCTCTACTAGTACATATCCTAAAGCCTAACTGACTTCAAGAATACATGTATTCCCATATTTTTAAACACATCAACTAAGCAAATTATTCACCCAGATTCATTTAAAATCAAGCTTGACTCACAGTGTGATCTTAGGCACATGACCAGGATGTTACATGTAATCTACCATGTCTGTCTCTGCCTCCACTATGTGTGTTTGTGCTCATACTATCTCACTGTCTCTACTGGCAAAAAACAGACCATATTTATATAAGCAGCACATAACATTCCTTTTTCATTTCAACAGCACACCCTGGATCTTTATTGAACAGCTTAGAGCCTATTTACGAACTAAGAAGCCTAACAGACATGCTGCCTAAGAGTCTCTACTAGTACATATCCTAAAGGCTAACTGACTTCGAGAATACATGTATTCCCATATATTTAAACACATCAACTAAGCAAATTATTCACCCAGATTCATTTAAAATCAAGCTTGACTCACAGTGTGATCTTAGGCACATGACCAGGATGTTACATGTAATCTACCATGTCTGTCTCTGCCTCCACTATGTGTGTTTGTGCTCATACTATCTCACTGTCTCTACTGGCAAAAAACAGACCATATTTATATAAGCAACACATAACATTCCTTTTTCATTTCAACAGCACGCCCTGGATCTTTATTGCACAGCTTAGAGCCTATTTACGAACTAAGAAGCCTAACAGACATGCTGCTTAAGATTCTCTACTAGTACATATCTTAAAGCCTAACTGACTTCGAGAATACATGTATTCCCATATTTTTAAACACATCAACTAAGCAAATTATTCACCCAGATTCATTTAAAATCAAGCTTGACTCACAGTGTGATCTTAGGCACATAACCAGGATGTTCCATGTAATCTACCATGTGTGTCTCTGCCTCCACTATGTGTGTTTGTGCTCATACTATCTTACTGTCTCTACTGGCAGAACACAGACCATATATATATATATATAAAAAGACATAACATTCCCTTTTCATTTCAACAGCACAACCTGGATCTTTATTGCACAGCTTAGAGCCTATTTGTGAACTAAGATACCTAACAGACATGCTGCCTAAGATTCTCTACTAGTACATATCCTAAAGCCTAACTGACTTCAAGAATACATGTATTGCCATATTTTTAAACACATCAACTAAGCAAATTATTCACCCAGATTCATTTAAATTCAAGCTTGACTCACAGTGTGATCTTAGGCACATGACCAGATGTTACATGTAATCTACCATGACTGTCTCTGCCTCCACTATGTGTGTTTGTGCTCATACTATCTCACTGTCTCTACTGGCAAAAAACAGACTATATATATAAGCAAGACATAACATTCCTTTTTCATTTCAACAGCAAACCCTGGATCTTTATTGCACAGCATGGAGCCTATTTGCGAAATAAGAGGCCTAACAGACATGCTGCCTAAGATTCTCTACTAGTACATATCCTAAAGCCTAACTGACTTTGAGAATACATGTATTCCCATATTTTTAAACACATTAATTAAGCAAATTATTCACCCAGATTCGTTTAAAATCAAGCATGACTCACCGTGTGATCTTAGGCACATGACCAAGATGTTACATGTAATCTACCATGTGTGTCTCTGCCTCCACTATGTGTGTTTGTGCTCATACTATCTTACTGTCTCTACTGGCAAAAAACAGACCATATATATATAAGCAAGACATAACATTCCTTTTTCATTTCAACAGCACACCCTGCATCTGTATTGCACAGCTTAGAGCCTATTTTTGAACTAAGAGGCCTAACAGACATGCTGTCTAAGATTCTCTACTAGTACATATCCTAAAGCCTAACTGACTTCGAGAATACATGTATTCCCATATTTTTAAACACATCAACTAAGCAAATTATTCACCCAGATTCATTTAAAATCAAGCTTGACTCACAGTGTGATCTTAGGCACATGACCAGGATGTTACATGTAATCTACCATGTCTGTCTCTGCCTCCACTATGTGTGTCTGTGCTCATACATCTCACCCTCTCTAACCATCTGACATTTTACCAAAAAACATGTAGCATAGCAAATCGTTTTACACACAGAGCACAGCCCATTTAAATGACCACTACATTACAAGGCAGAAACCTGACTCATTTCCAAAATACATTTCTGATATGCACCATTCATTTTTTAGACAGCATTACATAGAAACATGAGACACAATGCAAGAATAAACAAGCCCAATATGCTTCTTAATCTTTCCCATAGTGCATACAGCACTCTATCTATATTAAATGAATCATTACTCACCTTTAAAAATTATTTTGTAGATTTAGAACAGTGTCAGTCACACACACCAGATTTTCTTAAGCAGAATCTCTTAAATGCACCTCAAACAATGCAACCACAAATGGCCCTGATTCCCTGTAATTCTTCACACATATCCCTGGACTTAACCAATCAAAATTCTTCCCACACTATTTCAAAACCAAACTGACATTTTAATTGGTTCTACATTTCGACACTTTCAAACTCACATAATATTCACCCATTCCTCCAATGCTCATTCAGCCTGTTACCATGCTAACTCCCACCTAACTCAGCACACAGGTGAAAAGTTCATGATACTATGTTGCAAATGAACTCAGCAAGCGTGTTTGACCTCTCAATATACTAGCTAATCATGTGCAATGTTTCTTTCAAAGACTTTTTCTCAACCATTAGAATTACTTCTTTCAAAAAACAAAAGCATGCACCCTAATTTTCAGTGGGGAATTTTAAAAACACTACCAATCATTTCTTCTTTTTCAAGTGCACTGAATCTCAACCACTTTTTTATCCATAACTCCTACTTTCAAACTGCCATTTCATTTCCACAACTCATCTGAATACAACCACATCTATCTTCAAGATGCCTAAAGTCTGGATTGTGGGTCATAGCTATGTTCACTGGAGTGAAAGATATGCAGCAAACAGAGGTATTTACAACCTTGATTTACCAAATGTGAATATTATGTGGATTGGTTAGAGAGGATTGAGATGTCACCAATTGATACCATTGGTAAAATCCTTTATGCATCTATCACACCCTGACCTCATAATTGTGCACTGTGGTGGAAATGACCTGGGCACTTTGACTGGGGTAGGTCTGGAAATGCTTTTAAAGGACATCTTTGGGCAATTGATGTAACTTTTTCCAAAAACTGCCTTGGTATATTCTAATATATGTCAAAGGCAAAAATGGAACTGGATCAACCAATGTTGTCTACAGATTGAGAAAGCAAGGAAACATGTGAATACATCTGTTTCTGCTTTCCCCAGAGACTATGGTATGGGTTCCATATACCACAACAACTTGCGTTACAACATGCAAGGCATCTATAGGAGAGATGGTGTACATTTTACAGATGTGGGGAATAGAGTCTTCCTCTTGAATTTTAGACCCTGCATCGGTACCTACTTGTAGTTACAAAAAACATCCACATAACACAACAGCTCTTTTCAGAGCTACCCTACCTCTAAGTACTCTAAATTATTTTTTTACTCTAATTATTTACACTGTTTTTCCCCGTGGTGCGCTCAGAGTACGCGTACCTGGAAGCGTACATGGGAACGCACCCAGCGCTTAACCCGCGAAAATTTTAAAAAATAAAAATCGTTTTTTTGCCCTTCAGGGTCCTTCTAGGCCCCCCTCAGAAAACCTAGGGGGTCAGGAGGTATCTAGCCTGCCCCCTTTTAATCATTTCCCCCCTTTTTTGTCACCTCTTGTGTCTCGGTTCTACCGAGACACAAGATGGCGGACTCTCCGGACTGTTTCGAATGTTGACAGACACCCGAGAGCCAATCAGCTTTCCGCTCGCTCACTTCCGTGGCGCGCCGGGTGCACTCCCCGGTACGCGTACCGGTGAGCACTCGGAGCGCGCCTATAGATATATATATATGTGTTTTCGAAGTTAATTTTCGTAAAAACCACTGGATCAATTTTCACCAAATATAGAAAAGGCACTTCTGCGTACCAGTCCCTACAATTTTGCAAAGTTTGGTGTAATTCCATTCAGCGGTTCGGGCCCTATTCCTCCTATGGAAATTAACATGGGGAAAACACGTTTTGGGATCCCCCTTTTTTCTCAGCCCCCGCATGACGAATCCCCGCGAAACTTTCAGGGAGGAAGCGGAGCGGAGCTGGCCTAAATTTTCGAAAATTACACGCAAACTCCTCAACTGGCGCCAAAGTTATTTCCAATAGAATGTTGTGGATTTCCTCTGGAAAGTAGGTCTTAACTATGACTACCCACCTCATTCCCGCATATACCTACCAGACTTTGCCACTGCATGCTGGGACTTGTATGCGCTGTCTACCAGACAGGCTACAGGAGGCATACACGCTGGGACAACATAGGCGTGGGAGGAGCTGCGGTCTGTAAACGAGGAGAGGGCAGGACATTTAAACCTCGACTCACGCCCCCACACATGAGCACTTGCACCTGGTGCTGAAGAGGCAGACCACGCCGAAATGCATCCGCCATAGAGGGTGCGCCATAGATGATGACAGACACTCTGGCTTGTGCAGCATATTAAAGCGCTTTTGAAGGTTTCCCCTGTTGTGGCCTTTCTCTTTCGTTGAAGGAGATTTCTTGGATATAATTCAGCGCGTTATCCAGTGTCACGCTGCAAAGGCCCACGCTTCTTCAAGTGGCCCGTGTTCACTGGATTCCGCTACGGGGTCTTTTTGTTTCTCCGGGGCTCCGGAATCTAAAGGGCCCACCACCCAGCAGAAGAAGAAGTACGATGGTGTGGAGGTCTTTGACACCACGGGGCAGGTAGGTTTTCCAAGCCTGCCCACGTCAGAAAGGATTCATTTGCTGAAGTGGTTGAAGCATTTGGGGACCAGAGGAAGCGCCGCTGCGCTTCAGTGCTCCAGGGTTTCAGGACAGTTTACAGACTTAGGAGCAACACTGTCTTTCCCCACCTCATTCCCGCATATACCTACCAGACTTTGCCACTGCATGCTGGGACTTGTAGGCGCTGTCTACCAGACAGGCTACAGGAGGCATACACACTGGGACAGCATAGGCGTGGGAGGAGCTGCGGTCTGTAAACGAGGAGAGGGCAGGACATTTAAACCTTGACTCACGCCCCCACACATGAGCACTTGCACCTGGCGCTGAAGAGGCAGACCATGCTGAAATGCATCCGCCATAGAGGGTGCGCCATAGATGATGACAGACACTCTGGCTTGTGCAGCATATTAAAGCGCTTTTGAAGGTTTCCCCTGTTGTGGCCTTTCTCTTTCGTTGAAGGAGATTTCTTGGATATATATATAAATATGTACACATTGACTACCTGTTAATAGTGAGTGTGCATATTCATGTAAGTATTTATAAGTATAATATTCTATATTTATGTATAATGTAAATGTGTTCATTTATTATAAAATGTAAATTACAAGTGTGTTTTAATTGATTGTGTACTCTGCCAGGAACCACTTCTGGATCCATTGTCATCAGTGGTCCTGCTCTACTGTAAAATACAGCACTCTGATCTGAGCAGCGCTTTCATTCTACACGTAAATCAGTATTATGTGCCAACTGTGATTTCTTTTATGAGCACTTTTGACATTGTTCATTTCCTACTATTTTACAGGCTGGGATGAGAAGCTTTGGACTAAGGGACTACATGTCCCACCACACTGAGACCAGTGACCATCTTAGGAGTGGCTCCTGTAAAAATAGAGCCCCGCCCTAGACCACACACTAGCTATTCCACAAATGTTGCCTGAAAATTGTCGCGGAGAAGCTTCCTGACTTCTGCACTACCCAGGGGCATGGTTTCCTACTTAGCCTAACTGCTCTCTGGGGACATCTGCAGCTGTGTGCATAATATGCAGATTCCTGCAAGACGAACCATTGTTTGTAGAACATAAGAGAATGGTTGAATCTCTCTCAGTAAGAGTGAAATTCGTTTTTAGGCATTTGAGCACAGAGGCATGTACAATTTTTGGAGGCATGACACAGTTACAAAAAAAGTGTGCAAAAGCTCAATCTGGGCTATTGTTTTCTCAGTATTATAGTGTTGTACTATGGGAGGCAAGTCCACCAAAAATTTAATAGCTTCTAAAGACCCTTACCCTGAACTGAGTCTGGTTGCGTGCACATGTAGAGCCCATTAGTAACACATAGAACGAACTGACAATAGAGATATATGGATATAACAAGGTACTGCTCAACTCTTTAGCAGACCCATGAGGAAAAATCACCTCACAAATTTTACAGAGCTGTATTGTGGTAGATATTATTTTTCAGTGAAACTGTATATTACAATGTGGTGCTATGAATGGGAAGTAAAAGTTTAATTACATTACAGTAATTTTTGCTTTAAGCACAACTAGAAAGATCTCAAGCATGTCGAGAGCTCAGGGATCTCCAGGCAATTGAATACAGGTTTTTTTGAGTTTACAAAGTCATTGAGTCACAAGGGGTAAGGGATTTCCAGATGATGTCAGTTACAAATCCAAATTGTTTCACTTACAGGCCTCACTCCCAGCAGATCTTTCCCCACACACCCATTCCCTCATGTGGCCACTCCAATAGTCTGCGCTATTACAGTGTACGAAATTGGTGGGGTTTGAAGGTGGACTTTTCAATCATTTAGCAAGCTCAGAGGAATCGCAGGTGCCCAGATAGCTGCTGTGTACCTATGGCCTAGGAGACCTATGCCAGGAATGGGATGTAGGGAACAGTGAAATACTCCCTAAAACATAAATGCTGGTGTGCCAATGTGGTATAAGAATCCTATTTCAAGTAGGGGTGCAGGGGAAAATTTAATAATTCCTAAAAAAGTAAGCTGGTGTGCACCTAATTAATGTGTATATGGCCCCCCTCAAAGAACTGATCTCGGAATCTAATATTGAAACCTCCTCATATGCTAATGATACTCAACTGATCTTAGCACTGGACAAGCACTCTGGTAGTGAAAAAGAGAACTTCCTACAATGTCTCACTGAGGTCATTCACTGGATGAAGCAGAAATTACTACAATAGGCCTGCATGAGTTCATTGTTGTGCATGCCTCCTTGCTTGTTGTTGTGTGAACATGTGACCAGCACTGACTTCTACAGAAAAGGACCACTGGTCACATATTCACACAACAACAAGCAAGGAGGCATGCATAACAATGAACACATGTAGGCCTATGGACACTGACCACAAAATGGCAGCCGGCCACATGGCATGAAGAACAAAGAAATAATGCTGGCCTACAGCTTATACACACTTACAGACACACTCACGCACACACACACACACACACACACCCACACATACACGTGTTACCATCCTTGTGGGGACTATGTGTGAATACCAGCCTTGTGGGGACTAACCTTTCCCAATGTTTTTAAAACACACAGCTAACAGAAAAATTTTAAGAAAAAATTCATGATACAGGATCCTGCTTCAAATTTGCAAATATATTGTTATTTAATCGTGCGCACAGCACCATCCTTGTGGGGACTTGAACACGTGCTACCATCCTTGTGGGGACCTAGTCCGTAACACTATTTGTGATTGAATACAGTCGAAGGTTATAGTTTATTTTATCAACAATATACACCAAAAACATTATATTATATTCATATATGAATTGCTGCATATATAATAGGGGTATACATTAAAGGCAGAATATGTTAATGTGCCAAAAAATATCATATCATGCTTAATTAAAGACACTTAAAGCAGCATTTAACCTATTTATTAGTGCTAAAAATCTTAGGAGATTAGGGAACTAACACATAAAGATATTAACATATGGAACAAAGGAATATGGTCAAGTGGAATCCAGAGCTTGTGTAGCTGCTCACATTTTTACCAAAATAGAAGACCCCACAGAGATACTGAAATAGTGAAATAGTGTGTACATTCAAAGCTTGGATACCATTATAAAGGGTGTGAAGCTAATGATGTTCAAGTCCACACAGAGGTTGTGTGTAATTATAGAAATGCTCAAGTCCCCACAGAGATAGTGTGTTATCATAGAGATTTTCAAGTCCCCACAGGGATGGTGTGTTATTATATTGATGTTCAAGTCCCCACAAAGATAGTGTTTTATTACAGCGTTATCCAAGTCCCCACAAAGATAGTGTGTTATTATAGCAATGTTTAAGTCCCCACAGAGATAGTGCATGAAGGTAATTGTGTTTAAGTACTCATTAAAATAGGGCCCGATTCACAAAGTTAAACGTAGACAAAAAGTCTAACTGTACTACTTTTCAGTATTCACAAAGGTAAATTTCGATCAAAAGTCTAACTTTACTACTTTTCAAAATTCACAAAACCCCATAAAGAGAATGTGAAGCTGATGATGTTCAAGTCGAAGCAAACAAAAGGAGATGATGGACGGAGTGGTGAAACCTTTCAGTCACTCAGCCCCAGTTACAGATCTGGGTTGAATCCATCACCGTTCTTCAGCTAACTTCGCCACCCCAGATCAGCCCCAGCTATATGCAAATAAGTCTTGGCCCTATGCCTCATGGCAACAGTCCAGCCCGAACTGCCAAGCCAGGTCTTCCCTGGAACGAAAACATGCATTTTGGGACCGGTTCTGGGATAACACCCCTTCATCAGCCAGGCTAGCTTGAATCCAGTGGCAAAATGAGCAAGGGACCCACGTCCCCTATGTCTCAACATAGGGGCGAACAAAACAAACATAAGGAGATGAAGGACTGAGTGCTGAAACTTTTCAGTCACTCGCCCCCAGTCACAGATCTTGGTTGAATCCATCATCGGTCTTTAGCTCACTTTGCTACGCCAGTTGAGACCCAGCTATATGCAAATCAGTCTTGACCCTGTGCCTCATGGCACCCCCTAGTGCTTTAAGTCGAAACAGAGCTTGTGTTTAGTTACTTGAATGCTCAAGTCCCCACAGAGATAGTATGTTTTTATAGTGTTGTTCAAATCCCCACAAAGACAGTGTTTTATTATAGTTTTTTTAAGCCCATACAAATACAGAGTGTTATTATAGTGATGGTTAAGTCCCCAAAAGATAGTGCAGAAAGATGATTGTGTTTAAGTCCTCACTAAAATTGGGCCCTATTCACAATGGTAAACTTAGACAAACAATCTAACTTTTGTACTTTTCAGTTTCAACAATGTAAACTTAGACCAAAAGTCTAACTTTACTACTTTTCAGTATTCACAAAGCCCCATACAGAGAATGCAAAGCTGGTGATGATCAAGCCAAAACAGAGCCTGTGTGTAATTAAATAAATGTTCAAGTAACCCACAGAGATGGTGTGTGACTATAGTATTACCACGGTCACCAAATAGAATGTGTGTGATTATAAACATGCCCAGGTCCCCACAGAGATAGTGTGTGATTATAGACATGCCCAGGTCCCCACAGAGATAGTGTGTGATTATAGACATGCCCAGGTCCCCACAGAGATAGTGTGTGATTATAGACATGCCCAGGTCCCCACAGAGATAGTGTGTGATTATAGACATGTCCAGGTCCCCACAGAGATAGTGTGTGATTATAGACATGCACAGGTCCCCACAGAGATAGTGTGTGATTATAGACATGCCCAGGTCCCCACAGAGATAGTGTGTGATTATAGACCGGCCCAGGAGGCATGCATAACAATGAACACATGTAGGCCTATGGACACTGACCACAAAATGGCAGCCGGCCACATGGCATGAAGAACAAAGAAATAATGCTGGCCTACAGCTTATACACACTTACAGACACACTCACGCACACACACACACACACACACACACACACACACACACACTTGTCAGACAAAGGAGGCATGGTTAACAATGAGAAACACCCCCATTAATTTTGAAATGCCAAAAATGAAAAATTAAGTCAGCTATTAAAACATTAAAAAACATACATCCTTCCAAAACATCAAAATATTATTAGCCCACCAAAATACACTTTTTGTAGACATAGAAACATGAAATATAAACAAATTGCACATTTTGCATGTAATCTAATGCCATCCTTGGCCTAAATCATAGATGTTTTGAAATAACATATACCACAGAAAAAGATGTTTCCTGTACCCAATGCATAGTACTTGCAGGATGACCAATGGGCAGACTAGGCCACATGGTAAAATAAATTAATTGTGCAGATATCGCAAACATAGAAAAAATTTACTTAACTGTACAACCCTTTTTCCCTTATCAAAGCTAAAACATTGAATGCAAATAATAGTCCCCACTGCAACTTCAGGCCACCCACCACAACCACAATTAAAGTAAAAAATGTAGTAAAAGATACAAATATTTACTGGTGCATACCCTCTATCAAACAACACCCTTAGTCAAAGGTTTTCTAGCGTACTTGTTGTCATGTCACAAAAACAAAACCCTTAAAATTCAATGGTATATATGCTGCAGTAATTACAGACATAGAGAGGGATCCTTTTACCTGAAAATTCAAATGAAATATGACCAGGAAATGGAAAAATCGCTGGGAGGAGCCTTCTGGACATGAAGGGGAAGTTAGAGTCTCTGTGGCACTTCCTTCCTGTTAAGAAAAGAAGAAAAAAAGCTTTTCGCATTAAAACACTACCTGCACCTTTCGCTCAAGGAGAATATTCACTCAAAAAGGTATTTTGAAGTTGGTTTAGTTGCTTCTTGATAGAAAATCCACCCAAGAAGCAGTTCGAACACTCCTGACCTCTGGCGTTCCAAAATGGGTCCGGAAGGCTCTGTGGCAAGTAAATATTTCTCAAGAGGCTAGCAAACCTTGTTCGCACTTGGCTCACATCTCCCGGCATGGCAATGGGATATCGCGCCAGTGGCTGGGAAATCCTGCTCAGGCTCGCAAGTGCCTGTTTTCAGGGACAAAAGTATATTTCTTCAGAAATAGTTTCTGAGGGATTAAATTGAATTGAATAAATCACAAATATTATTGGATGTTGATAGGTATCACTTCAAAATAAATTCTATTTCACTACTGTAATCCTTACTTTGTAACAAAGCTGCCACAGTTTTCTGTTTTCTGTATTCCTGTCTCTCTCCCTGTCAACAGTGTGTGGTCACCTCAAAGGTTAATGTATTACTCAGCACAAAATAGTGGACAGCAGTTTTATAGTAATTCAAAGAGTTAATCATACATTAAAGAAAAAACATTTTTATTTTTACATATACGTGAAGTAATGTTTGACTAAAACTATATTTATTGTGAAAGTTAATGTGAACGATTTTATTGAAACCCTTCTTCTGCGTAGCAGTCTGCCTTCTTGGTTGACGTGTTCTTTTAAAAGCTTTTTTTGTAGCATAAATAAGTGTGTAACTTGTAAATTATTTGTGGTGTTTTTCAGAGTTAAAATATTAATTGCTATTCAAATAAATCTGTGGTAGAGAGGTGTGTGTTAAGGTTAAGTTGAGAAATTATTAAAAGTATTGTTTTTAATAATTAGTAGCATGCATGTTAAGTATTTTTAAATTAATATTTATTCTTAAAAAATTGCAAAGACGTGTGTGGTACATGTGTGCATGCTAAAGGTAAGCGTGGCAAAGGTTGTTTGAATGTTATCCTCGGGGAATGCCTTAAAAAAGGCATGCATTGAGAATGTGTGTTGTACAGGCATGCGCAGTAAAGATATGGGTTGTAATGTCATGAACCCTCCTGTGAGCATCAAGTGAGATTCCCATATGTAAAATATTGCTGCTCTTGGCTCTGTGAATACTGTCAAAGTTTACAAGTCTGACGTTCAACCTTACCGATTGAGCCAAGGATATTGAGATTCACGAGCCCAGCTCTGTTGAAGATTTGAATTATTTGTTCCTCCTAGTATTTGACATTTGAGTTGAACAATGTAGAATTGTGCGTGGATAAGGTACAGTGATTTAATAAAGCGGATCGGTATGGGAAGTTTTTTTATTGCAAAGTTTTATGATTTCGCGTTGTGTACAAGGTGCAAAATCATGCACTGATTAAATTTTAGGTGCTTGAGTTTCTGGTTCTGTAATGGTAAATGCTATCAAATTATGTGAAACTCACATTTATCTATAGTTATGAGATTAAAGCCGAGACATTTATAAAGTAACACTAGATCACCTCCTTGCGCTGTTTTATTCAATGTAATGAATAATGTTTTTTTTTTTTTTTAATTGAAAGCTAATGATAGCCCTGAATGTAAGCCGATATTTGAATTTGTTTTCATTTAGTTTCAGAATGTTTATTGGAGTTTAGGGAGCGCTTTGTGTGCTGGGATTGAATAAGTGATCAATTGTTTTCCATCATAGAAGTGGAGATTTTGAATCACCCCTTGCATGCGCCACAATAAAATTAGTTGTTTGACAGGCCCGTTTCTTTATAGGAACTAAATGTGAGCTAGGGCACAAGGGTCAATGGTTTAGTTAGGACAACGGGGATAATTGCAAATATTCCCATTCTGGCATTCATGATTTATGAAACTAAGGGATTCTAATAGGCTCAATGGCACAATAACTGTAGATGACAAATGCGTGAGCAATGGGACATTTGGACAGTAAAAAAAGAAAACGGAGGCAGACCTAACTAACCTCATGCTAAGCACATATATAGCTATCATATTAATAGTTAATTTATTTTTGTTGAGTCTCATACCAAGCCAGAGATATTTAGAGTTGGGGGACTGTCGTCTAGCTTTCCACTACTAAATTTAACGATCAAGTTAAGGACATTTTCGTCACAGCTAAAAGAAAATCATAAATTGTTCGTGGCACAGAAGCACTGTAGTTTCTGAGTTATCCGATTCCTAAATACAGGATAATAGCTTGGATCAAAGTTTGAGCAAAGGCAACGTCTAAGTGTTGCCGCTAACCAAATGTGGGCCTGATTACTGTTGATCTGGGGATACCATTCCCTCTGTGAGGTTACCTACTATTTCTGGCCAAAATGGTAGAAGCAGTTTTTAGAGATAATTCGTAGGCATGGGCGGAGTTCGAGGAGATTAAGTGACAAAAAAATCACCACCCACACTGAGTTTCACATGCAGCGGAGTGTGTTACGTTGCACTACTCATGCTGATTTTTAGCACTGGGTGTTCGTCCCACGCTGTATAATCAGTGAATATGGCACCACCCGCAGCTTAAGAGGGCACTGCTTCTTTCTGCCGCTGAAGTAGATGTTGTACTCGAGTGCAGCTTCCTCAACGCAAGCGGACATTTTCCCAACACAAGTGGTAGCGACCAGCCGCGACTGCTGGCGTTGAGAAATCTTGCCAGGATGTGGTCTGGAGTAAGATTTTCCTCACTTGCCAACTTGAAGTTGGCGAGCTGCAGGAGAGGAAAAACACCCTTAATACGCCACTGTGTGGCATTTTTCAGAGCTCTGCTCTCAATGCAGAGCACGGAGTGGGAAATACTCTGAAAGCAGAGCGGAATTTCATGCCCAGGCCTAATAATAGTACTCAGAATAAAACCAGGACATGGTTTTAGATGAAAAATCAAGGGGAAGTGAAGCCTGCCATATAGTCTTGTAATGAGGAAATCATATGGAGACACATGCAATAACTTGTTAGTATTCCCCACTATTGGTCATTTATTTCTAATAGCAAAATAATTGTGGGTTGATACCACACTGCCATTAAACTGCAAGTCTCTATCAGCACTAGCTTGTCTAGCTGCTTCACATTGTTTCTCAATCAGATACACAGAAAACTGAGGCAAGTTTTAGCTGACCATGCTTTTTAAACATACGCATCAGTAAAAGAATTATGGCAGAGCATTTTCATTTTGACTACACTTTAAATATTCTGCAAAAGTCTAACTTTGCTAAATAGGCTGTGTGAATTGCAAAACATTAGCACTTTTCAAAGTTACGACATTTTGTATGCTTCAAGCAAGTTCATGGAAGCGGGCAAATGTTTTCTGCACAAATATTTTGAAGGTAAATGTTGTCATAAACAAGAAAGCATGTGGATGCTTCTTTTTTGCCGGAAAATCTCCCCACTACCTGCTAAAGTGGGTTTTGATGGCATGTCCTCTATTTCAAAGATGTTTGAATTTGTGTTTTTCAAACATATTCATCTTTGTGAAATTGACAAAGATATATAAGTTAATGAAAAGTACTTTAGCAAGAATAGGTGATGTTTCTCAAATGTATGACCCTTAACTACTTTCCCTGATATGATCTGATAGGCCAGAAATATTGTGAGGAATTAATGTTGGTCTGTTTGTCCATGATTTGAGAGACTCACTAAATTCCAATATGGAGTTACAGACCATGAATTTGTTGCATGATCTACTATTTTTCCATCTGCAAACTAAGCATGCACAATTTGTATTCGGACAACTTTGAAATAGGAATGTAATTTGCAAAATGGCATCTGTACTAATAGGTCACCTCGCAAATTGTCCATTCTCTGGAGGGTCACAAAATTACTTTGCTAATATTAATGAGGCAGGTCGCAATCTGCAAATCACCCGCATGGCTGGCCTCAAATGCGGGAATGGAAGAATGCAAGAGACAGCAGATCCTCCTCCTTTCATATGCTTTCCTAAAAAAAAGAAACATTTTTTAAAGCAACCCATGTCAAGTAACGGGACGGATTCTACTTTAAGAAGGAAAACAGGGCTTCAGGCCTTTATGTGTAGCTTGACTCCTGCTGCTTTCAAACCTGCAGGCAGACCTGTCAAAATAAACCTTTTGACAAGAGAGAAAAACTAATTCTAAATATTCATTATGTCACCCTGAAGAAAACTATGTAGGCCTTGTAGCCCACATTGTAGGGTGCCTATTATTTAAAAGTGAAACATGTAAGAATTCAGGACATTTGATGCAACAAAGCAAGACAACTTGCTGCACAGCACAGCTTCAAATGGAGAGAATAGGAATGTGCCATATTTACTAAGAAAGGACGCATTCCTGATTTCTCGGTGCTGGTGGACTGAGGGCTGCCTTGCACAAGTGCAGGCACCCTTGAATCATGCTGCAAGGGTGATTGTGTTACAGGCAGGATTACGTTTGTGCAGGAAGGTATACCTTCCTGCACAAATGCAATCATCAGAGGCATTTTCCTATATATATATATGTGCTGCAGTGGGACATTGATACATCCATCCCTTCCAATTAGCAAGCAGGAGGGGGGCCCATTTAACACCATCATATATGTGGTGCAGAAAGGGTGTCAAAAACTCTTTTCTGACTTGTATAATGGCTTTCATATACTGGGAAAGTACCTTCTGTGATTATAAACCCTGTGTAGGTGAAGCCCCAAGATATGAACATCATGTGACTTTTACATCTTAGGCATTTCAAATCAGTGTTGCATGAGAAATTTCGATCAGAAGATGCAATCCTTATGACTATCATAACATATTTGCTCTGGATTGTAAGAGAGAAACCAATTGCAAAACATAATTTACTCAGTTCACCACCTTGGATCTTAGAAGAGAAGATTAGATAGGAGGCACTGGCTAAGGGTGCTATAAAGAATATCTACTGACAGTTGAGAGACAGGTGTCAATAGAAGCAACGAGAGGTTGAAAAGAGAGATAAATGGTACTATGAGCATGTTATTTGTATTAGAAATGTTGATTATAATATGTATTCCTTAAGATGATAACATATGTGCTGTGCATTGTAAGAAAGAAAGCAATTGCAACCAAAAAAAACCTTACTGAGTCCTCAACTTTAGATATCAGAAGGGAAGATTAAATAGGAGCCATTGGTTAAGGATGTACATAAATAATATCTGCTGACTGCCTAGAGACTCGGATGTAAATAGGAGCAATGATGGATGGAGCATATCAATGAATAGGTGGTCCGTCAATGCTAACAGCATTCCAGTCCAATTGTGTTGTGTTCCACGAGATAGAACAAACAATTGTGAATTGGCTGTACAATTAGGAACAAGCAATGGCAAAGACAATGAGTCTTGCTTCGCATCCTGGTTGCTGGTATCAGCTCTGGGAATGGAAAACAAGCATTGACAAAGTAAATACTGTCAGGCAGTCAACTTGTATTGTTAGTTGGAATATTTCCAAGATCAACATGACATTGCATATATACACAACATGAAGGTCATAAGATACAATTTCAAGCTGGCCATCCACCTCTTTTGGCTTTGCTTATGCAGGAAAAAATCGACAGGCATTGGCAAAGCCGGCTTTGGAGGGTAAGTGTGGAGAATAAACAGAGAGAGGCGAGGGATGAGACAGAGAGGAAGAGATAGAAAGAGAGAGAGAAAGAGAGAGAGAGAGGGAGAGAGAGTAGTGATCATTACTGGAGGGAGGAAAAGAGAATACCACAGAGGCATTTGGGGGCGCAGGGCAAACTAAGAATGTCAGGTGAAGGGGGTTGAACAGAGAAATATTGGTACTAGGGAAGAGAGAGAGAGAGAGAGAGAGAGTGAACAGTGTTCGGAGTTAGAGGGAGGGAGGGAGCGAGAACAACACAGAGGCATTTGAGGGTGGCAGGTCAAACTGAGAATGCCAGGTGAAGTGGGGCATGAGCAGATAAATATTAGGGATAGGAAAAACATTTGAAAGGATTTGAGAGGAAAAGAAAGCGAGCAACAGCAAATGGCCAGAGACAAGAAGGAGCAGGACACAAATGTCACTTTAACAATAAAAAGGAAACAATTCGAGGATGTCAGTAGGGGAAGGATAGACACCACTATCAAAAAAGCAGGGTAAAACATAAATGCTGGATGGAAAACCACAAGAATAATGAAGAAATACATAAAATCAGGAACAGGGAATTGAAATAGAAAAAAACCCATGCCGACATGAGCATGGATCAGACCCACAGCCCACTCTAATATAAGTTAAGATATTACAGTTTATTTATTTATTTGCGTGTTTATATTACAGCTACCATACCCGATCATATCAGATCCCTTTGTGAGTGGTTGGTAAATATATCGCCCAGCGCCCAGGGAAGGTTGTATATCAACACAATTCAGAGTTAATTTTGCAGAATTTACAGTGTAACATACAAAAATAACAGGATTAATAAGTAAAAGTGAGAATATCTAAATATACATGGCAGGACAAAAATGTACTTTACATTCCATCTGTTAAGAGTTTAAAATATCTATATAAATCTCATTGCAATAGTTGTCTTTTTTAGATCTGGTAGAAGTGGGGGACTGTAGTTTGCGGGTTGTTACCCTGTCCAATTAGGCAAAGGGGGATACACTTCTAAAATAACCCCTGCTTACCCCTGTAGTTGCTTGGCAAGAGCTGTCAGGCTTACTAGTAAAAACAGTACAAAAATATACAATATTTTATCTGTGCAAAATAAGAGCAAAAATGATACAACTCCACCATACAGTTCTCAGAAATATCAATACGCAAAAATAGACTTAAAATACAGTTCTTTGAAGATGATAGCTCAGTCTGGACCTATCAAGCATCATAGGCAACAAATCCTGTTCTGGTTGACCACAGCAGCGCAAGACAGCTCCTGTGTCAGGAAGAACCCAAAAACAGTACCTTTTGAAAAGCAGGGTGTCAGCAACCTCTCGCTGAGCTCCAAAGAGCCAGTGTCAACAGGCATCGGTTCCAGGGGCCAGTGCAGACGTTATTGGGGCCTTGAAGTCACACACGTTGCAGGTCAAACTCCGTGCAGTTGAAGTAGGGAGGACCTGTGTCAGCGGGCGTCAGGGCTGCAGTGCGAAGTGAAGCAGTGCAGCGTGCGTGCCCTCAGGTCACAATGCAAACAATGGCTTGGTGGCGGTCAAACAGTGGCGTCAGTGAGACCAGGTCTGCAGTGCAAAGTGGTGCGGTGCTCATCACAGTACTTCCAGCAGCTGCATCGTTGCTCAAGCACTGTCATCGGAACAGAAATTGATGGCGCTGGCATCCGTGGTCCAAGGCTGCAGTGAGGGATTCGTCAGTGCATTGAGTAACCTATGAGCAGTGCCGTCAAACCACAGTGCAAGCAGCAGTGTCAATGTCAGCTTGGAGTGGCAGCCTAGATGAGACCAGGGCTGTGTGTGAGAAGTAGCACGGTGCTCTGTTTTCTCTATGAGCAGTGTTGACAGGTCACAGTGGAGGCAGCGGCGTGGTGACATCATCGGGCATCGTCGTCAGTGAGACCAGGGTTGTGCTGCGAAGAGTGGAGGGGCCCTCTGGAGTGCCTTAAGGTCACGGAGCCAGCAGCAGCGTTGTTGACAACATCGGGTTACCTTTTTCCTCTGTTTCAGTTGAAACATCAGTTCTATAAGCTGGTACCAAAAAGAAGTTGAAGTCTTTGATTTCCCTGAGCCATCCAACAGGAGGCACGATCTACATGAAGCTCTGTGAGTAACTCGAACAAAGAAGTTGCAGAAAGTTCTGTCCAGTTCTTTCTCTGTCCAAAACAGAAGCAGCCACTGCAGGCCAACACAGCAAAGCCCATAGAAAATTAATTGTTCATCCTGACAGCTTCTCCGGCTGTTCTTCTTGGCAGGCTCCTTGATCCAAAAGAGTTCTAAAGTTGTGAGGTCTGGGCCCCAATATTTATATCACATGTCCCTTTGGTCTCAAGTGGCAGGGAGTTTCTGTGCTTTGTCCAAACCAGCTGTGTTCTCTCTAGCCCAGCTTACTGGGGGAAGGTGGAGACAGCATTGTGTAAGGCGGCCAGGCCTATTCAGGTGCAAGGTAATCTCCTCTCACTACTCTAAATGCAGCCCAGGTCTATTCAGCCCAGCCCTTACTCATCTAGGAAAAGTAGGGCACACCTTTCCCCCGTAGCTGTCTACAGTGAATGCACATCCCCAGCCCCTGTCACTCCAAAACTAACAGTTTAATACCTTCAGTTTATTCTCCTGACTTTTATGATGACGTGTTCAACTATCAAAGAATTAGGCACCTCAACCTAGGCCAATGATGAGTTCATCAGGCTCATTTAGCAAAGAGTAAGGTATGAGTTGATCTCTTTTATTGTGTTGATAGATAAAAGGGTTAACAAAGTGGGTAACTGCTCCAATGATTGGGATTATCATAATGCGTTTACTTTCTGTGATTTTTCTGGAATTGTTCCAAATCACCCTGTTTCTAATGGCTGAATAGTAGGTTCAACTATCTGCAGATTGACTAGAGAGACTGAAAGAGCAAACGTTTTCTTCTTGTTAAAGAATTCGGCAAATATATCATGTCTCTTTGGAGAAACTGATATCTGTGCAGAATTTGGATGACTTTGTTATTTCATAAGGGCAAATTGTTTAGAATGGTTTTTAGCATGGTCTAGTTGTGAACTGATGATGGTGGTCATTTAAAAAAAACATGTTGGTTTCATACTTTTTCCTTTTGATATGTGGATCGGCCAGTTTATCTCAATAATGATATTGAAGTCATTGTCAATCTACCACTCTGACTTTCTTTCTGTCTTTTCTCAGGTCTTTAGAGTACCATTTTGATAAATTATGTATAGTTTCATTGACTTTGTATTACTCTCCAGTTGTTTCTCTGCTAGTGCCCATAACTTTCTTACCAGTGTTATTTCACTAAGTGACCAGTTTCTACAGAGTGTTCACTTATTTTTAATCCACCCTGTGATCAGCCCTCAAGTCAAACTTCATACATTTCTGATAACATTGAGCTGGCTTCCTGAAAAGGGTGTTCCTTATGCTGGTCCCAGGTTGAGCCTGAAGGTTTTTTAAAACAATTAATCAGTACACGTAGCAAGGCCTTTGAGACATGTTTAGATGACACAGTCAATCCATGTGTCCTTATTGAGGCTTTCTTGGAGGTTATGCAAGGGATCAAGGAGGGCCTTTTTGTATCTAGATGGTGTTCCACCCTCTCTTGAAAAAGGAGGTTTGATCCTGCATGTTCCAAAGCTCAATACCCACAAAATAGTAAAGGAGGTGTTACATACATCCCATCAATGCAAGTCTTAAGTACAGATCTGCAGAGTTTATTGTAAGAGGGCTGTGAAATGGAGGGAAAAAGTTGTGGGAGATAAAGCTTGGAATCATTGTATGAAGCTAGCCCTAATAATGCTAATGGAGGAAGAGTGTCCTAGGCTGGAAATAGCGATCTTTAATGAAGAATGGATTACGCCTAGAAGATGTCATCAGGTAAATAAATGCTAGTAAAGGGGTGAAAGCTCCAGGCCCAGATGGCATCCATGTGGATGATCAAGGTCAATATCTCATCATGGGGCCTTAACTAACTCTGGTATTAGGCGTTTGCTGTAGTATAGGCTTTTTACCAACTTTGGGCAGAGTCAAATATAGTCCTTACTTACAAAAAAGGCAATCACCATAATCCTGCATGCTACCGGCTGATCTCCTTACTCTATTCATTAGTGAAGATAGTTGGTCGCAATATTTTGAACAGGCTAAAGGATTGGGCAGAAACAAAGGAAATCCTTTCAGATTTAAATTATGGATTTTCCTCTAGAATAGAGACTATTGAAAAGGGATTGAATCTAACTTCATAATTGGAAAGTACACCAAGAATAAAAGGGAGAACATTTATTTTGACTCTGTATACCTTTTATCTGCTGCGGAACATTTTAGCAGACCTTGGGTGGAGAAACCTATTATTCAGTTCATAAGGGAGCTATATTCAGGAAGTAAGGCCAGGGTTTGTTATGGTATTAGGGGAGATTTTACCCAGTCCTTCAGCATATAGAGAGGGGTAAGGCAGGGCTTCATACTTGGTCCTTATCTATTTTCTCTCTATAGAAATAGTTTAGGGAGCACGTTAGTTAGTAAATGCAAGGATCATCCACAAATTTTTCACTGTCCTATTCCAGCCCTTCTGTATGCGGATGACACTGTTCTTATGGCCGGACCTCCTTTGGACCTACAGAGTCTGCTGACTAATTTTGTTACCTACATGCAGGATTTAGTGCTTTTAGCTAACCAAAGTAAAGAGTTCCTTATGAACTGTGGAAGCAGGACATCAAAGTGCAGTGCTATAAAAATATATGATATAAAGATCAATACTTCATCAACCTTTTCCTATTTGGGTATACCTTTTGACTAGAAGGGCACATAGACACAATCCACTAAGCTAGAAATCTCCAATTTAGGACATCAAGTATAGCCTTTCCTAACTTTGCAAGGAAGTTAGGTATGAACCTCCCTAATGAGATGCCAAAGATTTACAAGGCTAATTGTTTGTGCATAGTCATTTACGGGGTGTGCATTTGGGGAACACCAATTTCTGCAACAGTGAAAAATATGTTTTTGAGGCACCTTCTTGCCATACCTAAAAGCTCTTTGTCCTGTGCAGGATTAGCATTACAGTTTCTTGCTGATATAAGTAAGGCACAGCCTGTTGCATATTCCAAGTTTGTCCTATTTTAAAGAACTTTTCTGTGATTTGGGACACCCACAACTTTCTGAGCAGCCTAAATCCGCAGAAAATATGAGTAGAAAAGACCAGAAAATTGAATTCCTTGGTAATTTTGAGGAGTTTAGGCTGACTATAGAATTGCAAAAGCCTAATGTAGTAAAGACTAAATCTGTGCTGACCACATATGATATGCAGCCCTGCCTTAAATTTGCACTGAATCCTAGGCATCGGTATGTTCTTACTCATTTTAGAATGGACATTTTTCATCATTTAACCAGTTACCGGTAAAGAACGATTGGTCTCAAACGTTTTTAAACTGCCCCTGTGATAACGTGTCAAATCAGAACACTATGCATGTGTTGCTCTTTTGCAAAAGTGTACCCAACAAAGGAAACTTCATATTTTTCCAATCTTAAGGTCTTTTATTTCACAAAATGTCGCTCCACAATACCTTTTTTTACAAACCTAATCTACTTTGGACATACGTTGCTGCATGTCAACTTTCCTGTAGGCTGTGATTAATGCAAAAAATACATTTTAATAATATGCATTATTTTTCTTATGGCTTCGCTATTTATCTGCATGGTTTTCATCAATTTTTGCATGTGAGTAGTGATTTTATTTCTATATCATGTATCTAATTATTTTTTAAGGCACACTATAGTTCGTAATGTTTACATATTTGCCCTATGGTTTCAACACATATCTATATTGTAATGTAGTGTGCATTAATGATTGTAAATGAAATGGAATAAAGCATATTTGACTAGCATTGATAAATCTTAGTTTTCAGTATTTCTAATTTCTTAGGGTGTCCTTTGTCCATGATATTCATCATAATTTCATTCTAATTATCAGTCATGATAGTATCTGAAGACACCTTGAAAGGTTGCAGTTGTGATGATACATTTAATTTCAGCTAATAGATAATGAGGTGGTGAGTGCTTCTGATACATAAGGTGGATGATATACCATGTGTATTTGGATTGAAGTTGTTTGGATATTCTGTTGTCTGTTCCTAGGCATCAGAATCATTGCTAATGACCAAAATCCCTCCTCATAGTTATGCATCCTAGACTATGCATTTTATTATTAAACAAATTGAAGGGACCAGTAGATTTATAGCTGCTTGTGAGCATTCAGTAAGCAATGTCTAAGTCATAACAGAAGAAATTTACTGTTTGCAAATGTTATTTACTTTAACATACAGGCTATTGATTGATGTGTTAAAATGTAAAATGCCCTGTAATAGGGACCTAATAGCTTTCGAAGAGTTGTCCTTAACATAGGAGCTGGCAGAGATACAAGGTCATCTGGATATGGTGGTTTCTGGTGGATCTTAAGTTGTTGTGTGTATTGATCACAGAATCAAGCTTGTGATCTCTCTCTTATTGTTATTCCTATCATTCTGGACACTTATGGGGGACAGTTGATAGGTAAATTCAACTGGTCTGAAATTGACAATGATGAGGTAGTGAAGGGCAGTGTGATGAAGAGTATCTCCTGTCCTAGGCATTAATGGGGCCAGGGCTATGAGAGGTTATATAACTAAATGAGACACAATGATTAAAGCTGCATGGCACTTAAGAATGAGACTTCTCTGGATAAAAGACTGCACAGCATTTCTGAATGAGACCTCACTGGATAAAAGTATTTCAAATACAAATATTGCATTGATGAGATAGAAAGTAAAAGCAAGTTCAAATCCAAGAAATGTCCAACCTCACCTTATATGGTGGGTTCCTTTGAGAACCAGACTTCAGCTGCATTGCATATGCCCTAGGTAGCAGTGCAGCCATAAGATGACACAAATTAGGTAAAAGAGAGGGATATCAAAGAGGCAGTATATCTTCTTCTACCTACATTGGGTGAATAACAGAGCCCTCTTCAAGTCTATATAGTGCAGGCAGGGGTAGTTATCAATATTTCACTCTGTTAATTACACTTAAGAAAGAACAGCTTGCGAGAAAGGCTTTGCAAATATGCTCCTAGGTTACAAACTGCTATGGTGTCCTATCTGCACAGTGTTTACAGTATAGGTGGCATTCCTTCAAGTCCTGCCTTTACTCACAAATGTTGGCAGTTCAATTGTTGCAATTGCATTGCTCCCATTTAGTAGGTCCTGATCGTTGCTTTTTTGATCATGCGCTTTTGGACGTTTTAACTGTGGGTACATCTAACTACTTCTGGCTTACCCATGATAATCACATAGTTAATGGAAAATGCATGTTTACTACCAGTGTTTGCCTTTTAAGAGAAGGTTGCTCCAACACAGCTAGGTAATAAGCATTTGGACACTTGAACACATGTTCAAACACATATCCACACATGTGCGGTCTGCTCATGTGAGACTACCGTTGTGTGCAGATGAGTAACTGTACACAGGTAACCTGGTGCAGAGGGGACTCTACAAGGTTGTGTGTTAAATGGCATAGGCCTTATAATATTAGAGGTTACTCATAGGTAAGGTCAGTAGGGTTTACGGTTTTATCTGTAGGGACACTATTATACACATGGCGGAAATTTGCCTTAAAGTGCAGTTTCACTTTCCTTGGACCTACTAAGTCCTGCAAGGTATGAAATTTGGGTTAAACATGTGTGCACATCGTGAATACGCAAGTCCCAAGATCCTACATGGACACTTTATGGGTCACCCAGAATTTTCATATTGTTCTGGCTCAACTCAGGATAAGAGCCCAGGCATTTTGTCACCCTGCTGTGCCAGGTTAATTCCTCTATTTCCCAGCAGATTTAACAAAGGCCTCAACACACAAATGGAGTAATTAATAATGCTTTTAATAATAATAAAATAATAAATGACTTAGCTCCTGGTTATACTAACTAGTATGTCCCCATGCTGCAGCTAGTCACCCATTTTGCTTTGATAACATGAGATAATCCTAAAGGCACAGAGAACTATTGGTGGAAGAGCCAGGTTTTGAATTTTTTTCGAAAGGTCTCTTCTGAGAGTTCAGACCTAAGTGTCAGAGGGAGGTCATTTCAGTGTTTTGCGGCGGTTTTGAAAGATCTTCCCCGCATTTTTGCTCTTATGATTACTGGTAACTTCACCAGTCCTGTCTCCGGGAGATCTCAAGGCTTCACTCAACTTCTGATGAGGAAGTCATGATGAGGGAAATCTGCATCTGTTAACTAGCTGTCACACTGGACCAGGGCTGGGACAGCTCATGCCTACTAAAAACAGGAGGAAGCCACACCCCTGGAGCCAACACAGGAAGGGGTTTCTCTTTGACATTTTGGTGGGAAAGTCTCTGAAGTGAAGTCAGCTAGGGGTTAAGCAGAGGCCCCAAGAGGAGATGTGAAAAATGGCTACTTGACAATGCCATCTTGAATTGTCCAAGCATGCTGTTTGCGAGTATTTGAACAGCAGTGGGAGGTGATGTGGCACACTAGGATTGGGCAGGAGTGTTGGCTCCTGGAACTTTCCACCCCCGTTTAAAATCTCTTGCCCACCAGAGAAAAGTTGTTGTTGGAGTTGGACTCTGGACCTGGACTGCAACAGTGGCAACACCATGAACAGCTGGAAGAACAAGCCCTCTGATGGACTAGAGACTCTGCCGATAACTGACTTCAGGAGGAGTCAGGAGTGGCTCATGCATATACGTGCGGTGGGACCGGATGGGTGGGGTTTCGACAGACGAGAGAAAAGTAATTAATTTTTTTATTTTACCTCATGGTAGTCTGTTGACACCCCACTCCCCCACAACCAGGCCCCACTGATCCACTGCTCTTACCTGCACAGGCAGTGGCTGGGAGGAGTGCATGCTATTGCCATTGTTACTGATGGGTGAAGCCACACATTTAAAAATGGTGCTGCTCCCATGATGCCACTTTGTCTTCCAAATATGTGTTTGCATATATTCTAACAATACATTTAAGGACCCTGAGGGTAACATCACCAGACTTGTGTATGTACTGCACGTAGTAAGTCAAACTTGTTATACAGATGCTGTGCAATTTTAACGTCAGTCTACAACTTCCTAATGTAGAAAGATATTATCTGGTACCAAAAACTGAATATGTGATATACTGATAAACTTTCGTTTCTAGACAGGATGATTGGCATCTGCATGAAAAGAGATTACAAGTGAAATGTAAAGAATATTTTGACCCAGAAAGGCCAAAAAGGAAACACATTATTGGGTTGTTGAGCGGTTTTTATAACAATTTCAGTAGGATCTGGAAGAAACTCAAAGTTCACTGTACCTCTCTATGAGACATTAGGGTATCGGTTGAGGGGGGTGTGTGTCAGATACCACAATTACTGAACAGAGAGTGCCTAACCTATGATAACTGACCAGGCAGGAGCGATGCACAATGCTTGCCTTTCTGCCCTCCCTGATGCTCAACAAAGCGATCTTTACACAGCCCTCATTCTGGTGGAACACCAAGGGGAATTACACAAAAAAAGAAAATAGCCAAATGCTGAGTGTATGACAGCTTCCTTGTATCATCCTTCAGACTTGCCTGTCATCTGCCTCTCAGTGTGCAAATGCATGAACAACATGAACAATTTATTTTTTTAACCTCTCCACCACTTTCGATTTACAGCTTTAATCATTTACATTGTCTCTCTCCATCTAAACTCAATATACCTGTTAGTTTGCATGAGAATGTTTTAAAACATTAGTTATTTCTCTTCTAGTTGTTACTTCACTAGAATTAAACTAGTCCTCTGGTTTGGCACATGCTGCATGGATTCCTTAATGTCTCTTTATGATTAGCACAGATTGCATGATTCAACAAATAATAATTAAGTACCTTGTAAATAAGTATCTTGCATTTTTGTCGGCCAAGTTCTTTTACTGATGCTCAATCATAATCCCTGCTCTCAAATTTCTGAGTTACATGTGTACATGAAGTAGGTAAACTGATTACTAATCTGGTAGTCTCAAGACTGCCAGACTCGTGGGTGTGCAGCAGTGCGAGTCCAGCCACCTCCACACTGGTGGTCCAAACGCCCAATTACGGGTGGCCGGTCCAGACCATATTGGGACCACCAACACCACCAGGGAACCACCTTTCCGTGGAGGTTACACGGAGGTCCTGAGACCGCAATATGCTTAGCAGGACCGCCGTGGTCCCACCTTATTACTAATTTCCTCTTGACCACAGTTTTCATGGTGGATCCACCACAAAGTAACCTGTGGTGGAGAGGAAATACAAAGGGTCCTAAAAGGGCCCCCTGTGGCTCCTCTGCTTGTGGATTCACATGCAGTGCAGGAAACTTGTGTCGCGTGTCCATTGCGGTGCCTTTTTTAAAGGCACCACTGCCTTTGAAAAAGGTACCGCCATGAGACCGCCATGCCGCCCACCCGAGGACCTCTTTTATGTTGTAATCTGGCAGGCATGTGGCGGTGAGTCTCAGCTGTACAGGAGCACGGCGTGGCAGCCCGATTGCTCCTACACCACTGAATATCATAATCAGGTCCCTAAATGTTCTTATCTTTCTCTAGTTGCTTTTATCTCTTGCAGATCATCGAGAACTCTCTTCAGGAAGTGCAAGATTCACAGAGGAAGAAGATTTCCTGGATGTGCAGATAAGGTGGGTTGGCAGGAGACACCCAGGTAATGCCTTCACTGGTACTCCAATTGCTTCAAAAAGGGTTTGGGCGATGGAAGAGGTATAATATCCTCCTGAAATCAAAATTGGCTTACACCATCCATAACCTTCAGGCTTGTTCCAGAACATTCTGGCTGGTTCCTGTCCATATGATGTGAATGTCTATTCACTTCTGTTCAGGATTTGATTACTTTTTAATACAACACAGCCTCTCCCACGGACTGTTTAGGACCTACCCTAGGGGTGATATATCGGTATTAAAAGGAATGATTAGGCCTGGCAAAAGGTTTATTTTACCAGGTCAAAATGGCAGTTTAGAACTAAACACACAGGATTCAATGGCAGGCCTGACACATTTTAAAAAGGGCTACTTAAGCGGGTGGCACAATTATTGCTACAGGCCCACTGGTAGCATTTAATTTAAAGGCCCTGGGTACATTTAGCACGCCTTCATTAGGGTCTTAAATGTAAATTATATGCGTTGATAGGGTGCAAACCAAATTACCATGTTCTAAGGAGAGAGTACAAGCATTTTTGCACTGATTACTAGTGCACAGAATCCTACACGCCAACAAGATGGGTTCAGAAAGAAGAGGGTGAAGACCACAGGTTGTGGGATGACCCTGCGCAGTGGGCCAGGTTCAACATGACCCTCTCTCCAGGCACATAGCAGGTTACACTAATCAATTACAACAGAAAATAGTAGTGGGTCTATCGAACAGTTGGCTCAAGTATGTGTCTGCAAGGTAGACTTGAACTACGTCAAAAAGTTGAGCATCTTTCCTGTGTGGAAAAATACCCATCAGTTGCCGATCCTGGGCGCCCTGTTCATCATTTGGGTTTTCCTTCACACCGGGAAGGTAGGTTTTAAGCCCATAGTAATGATGACAGCCCAGAAGGACGTCTGGAGTACCGACCGGACGTGCGGGGCTCCATATACCTGAGCTGTGGCCAGGTGGGGTGGAGCATTTCTCTCCTACAATTCTGGTAGGAGAATGATGTACTACTGAAATACCCAGGTGAAAGTTTCTTCATCTATTTGTTTTTTAATGAGCAGTTGCGAATAAGGTCCTGAAGAAAGCAGCAGGATAGCTGAGAGGATCCATAATTTAGTCTGCAGAAACATGTTGACCACATACAAAGTGTAGTGGCTATTTGTTAAAACCACTAGCATCGCACGCTTTTTTACATTGGGAATAGAAAGGCGTCTATTAAAGCTTGTTTTCCATTCTATTACCCAATTTTACCTGTTCACATCACAGTTCACACCCTTTCACTCTACACATGCACTGCTCTTGAGTTGTCCATCCTTACCCTGGTATATGAGAACACAAAAAAAAAGGTTTCCATTTCCATCATTACTATGGGCTTAAAACCTACCTTCCCGGTGTGAAGGAAAACCCAAATGATGAACAGGGCGCCCAGGATCGGCAACTGATGGATATTTTTCCACACAGGAAAGATGCTCAACTTTTTGACGTAGTTCAAGTCTACCTTGCAGACACATACTTGAGCCAACTGTTCGATAGACCCACTACTATTTTCTGTGGTAATAGTCTGTACTAAGGGGTTATAGTAGTGTGGGGTCTTTAAACATCCCCTTGGGCCCTCCCCCCTCTTTTGTGTGTTACACTAATCAATACCTTGATAGGCGTGCCTGGCTAGGTGACAGGACATGGACATTGTCCCAATTATGCAGTGGCCCTTGTCAATTTTATGCCTCTCTGAACTCAATTGGATCCCTATGTTACTACTCTTCTGAGCCACTGGACCGACCAATAGGTAACCCATCTCCTCACTTGTGGACATCATCTGTGAAGCACCTATCCTTAATTTGCTCACATCTACATCTCAGCAGGCAGTCAGTACCACCTTGGCTAACATGTGATGTGCCCCATTCTGCCCCTTGGAACAAACTTCTGTCCCTAACCCAAGGAAAACTCTGTGCACACGGACAGCAACAAACAAAGGCCATTGACAGATGTCAGTGTCAATAGCCATCCATTGACATGTAGAAGCACCAGGTGGGGACATTGGACAGGCGTTACTTCCAGCCTTGGGGCTGGCAAGGAGTTCCCAAAGGGCTCCTTGTGGTTCTCAGAGTGGGGGGTGACAGTACCAGATGTTAGGTACCCACCTTCCAATCTACCTCCCATCTGTCCAAGGGTGCTATCCTGAGACTGGTCTTTCAGCCCAGTATGTATCCTGAGGCTGAAGAGGTGACAAGGGGCAGTCTTTCCACCCCCTGACCCTCCAGCTGGGCTTCTGTACTCTGTGCTTGGAAGAATTATACTCAGAAAAATGAAGTTTCAGGGCTCCCTGGGCAGCTGGCCCTCCTAGCCTTCCTGATACTGGTAGAAAATAATTTCCTAGAAGGCAATCTATGGGCATTTTGGGACTAACTGTAGCCCTCTTTAGGGCTCCTCCCCATACCTTTTCAGAGCCTTGGGGTAGAAAAAGTCTTGGCTTTGGGTCTGAGTTTACCTACACACCTAACTGATGTCCTGATATTGGAAACCCAGCCTTTCCATTACCATGTTCCGGCTGTTCAAGGTGCCCCTCAAAGCAGGGACAGGAATCCCTTTTACTTTGATCTGGTGGAAGTGACAACTTTCACCCTCAGAGAGCATCACCTCACCCTCCGAGTCTACCGCCCAATTAAGGAAATTAGTTCATGTGCAACCTCCTGCCCCTGGAGACTGCTTCCCCTAAGGTCACATTAGCTGTCCCATAAGTGTTCCCACCTGTCGGTGGTTTCTTTAGACAGACACTGTCCTCCTGCTTGTTTTCTAATTCAGAACAATCAAGGCACCAGTGCGTTTAATAGGGGACCTTGAGTTGCCACCTACTAGAACCTCCCCCCTGTTTCTAAAAAAGGGGCATGGAACCCTTTCTAATAACCCTGGGTGTGGTTCGCGAAGTAGCGCTATGCGTAGCCACGCAAACTGCACTTTGCACTACGTGAGCTATGCGCAGCACTTTGCGAACTGCGTAGTACCCTGTTTGCACTGTGCAAGATGCCGTTTTCAATGATTGCGCAGTTTTGACAAGCATTCGGCACTGTGCATCCATTGAAAACGGCATCTTGCACAGTGTTAGCTGTAGTTTTCTGCTGCTCAAGTAGATTTTTACTCGAGCTGCAGCTTTCTCAACCCGGACTGGTAGTTTCTCATCGGAGCGGTCGCGAGCAAACGCGACCACTCGCAATTAGAAACCTGACCTCCCCACATTGAGAATCTCGCCGGGAGGTTTATTTTCCATGTTCGCAATCGGCAACTTGATGTTGCTGATCGCGAACGAGGAAAAAGTCTTGCCGGGAAGTCATTTTGCTTGCTTGCGGTCGCCAACTTGACATTGAGGACCGCAAGCTAGCAAAAAAGGACCGCTGCACTACGCTACGCATGTTTGCACTGTGCTACGTGCAATTCGCGTAGTGTGAAGTAGCAGAAACTTCGCAAACTACACGTGCGTAGCGTAGTGCTTTGCCCAGGGTTACTTTCCGACCACGTTACTCTGGACTTGCGTGTGTCAACCGAGACCTCCCTCTCACGCTGCTGGAGGGAGCCTGAACCACCCTTCTTGGGGTCACTCTCAGGTACTTCTTTAGACACTCTGGTGCTGACAAAGAGATCTACCACATTCACATGCTCTGAGGGATCAAGGAGCTTAAGGTCAATCATGTGTTGGTGTAAAACTATTGAGCATGTGTTCGCTCAGAATAAGATCATGCAGCCTATTAGTATCACTTACTTGGGGGCCCCTCACCCAAACTTTCAGTGCCTTACTGTTGTAATCCATGGAATCCAACCAGACTGGCTAGACAGTGTGTGGCTGACCCTAAGCCTCTGCTTGTATTTCTCCAAGGTGAGATCAAACTTGGTAATAAAGGCAGACGTTATGGGTAAACAGGATATCTGCTCCTCTGCATCTAGGTTCAACAGGGTATCCCTCTCATTATTAGTCCCATTCTTCCAGAGACCTGTCCGCAAGCCATACACAGGGCTATCTCCTATACAGCAAACCACTTGTCTATCTCATCCCCCAGCTGGCCACCATGGGTAAATATATCTCCAGAGGATAGTTCAGTGTTGCTGCTACTATTCACGCTGGATCAGGGGGCTCTGTTTTGCCTCTGGTTTAAGCTCTATTACCCTCACTTCATGAGTCAATAACGACTTTCTTTCTGCCCAGGCACTGTCTGCCTCAGCCTACACCTTGGCTAGGGATCTGTTTGCCTCATTCTTTTCGTCTGCCTCCAATTTCAATTTGGTGTGCTGCAGCCTCAGCTCTCTTTCAGCTTTCCTATTTTCCACCTCGTCAGGGTTTGTTGCTGTAACAATTAAAACACAGTTGCAAAGATTGAAGTTGTCATTGTGTCATTATTACTCACCTAGAAGTAGTTGCGCATGATCTCATCACGCCTCTGTCGCCCAGCTACAGCACCAGCTACGCCAGCTTCCATGCATATAGGTCCAGGTCCCTCCACGTCGGAGGATTCAGAATCGCTCAAATCCACTGGTGTCCCTTTCCTGGTAGCGATGTTGTGCAGCAATGCACAAGCTACAACAATTTTACAGCACGTTTCGGGGCTGTATTGGAGAGCTTCTCCACTTTTATGAATGCACCTGAATCTGCTCTTCAATATGCCAAAGGTTCTCTCGATGGTGCCTCTTGTTGAAATGTGTGCCCGGTTGTAGCGCCGCTCCCCAGCAGTAGCAGGATTGAGGTAGGGTGTCAGGATGAAATCCCGGACTGCATAAGCACTGTCACCTGTGGTTGGAAATGTTAACGGTTAGTCACTGTAATGCACATGTTAGTCAGTGGAAATGTGGCCTGTGTATGTGAGCATTTACCTAGTAGGTATCCCTCGCCAAAATCACCTCTTGAGAGTCTACGGTATAGCCCACTTTGACGGAAGATAAAGGTGTCATGTGTGCTTCCCGGATACTTTGCCACTATGTCAGTGATGATGTTTTTGGCATCACACACCACCTGTATATTAAGTGAGTGGTAGCATTTCCTGTTCCTGTATACGTACTCTCCGTTTGAGGGGGGGGATATTGCAACATGTGTCCCATCGATGCATCCTATGACGTGGGGGAATTGGGCAATGTTGTAAAAGTCCTGCTTGGTCGGTGCTAGTTCCTGTGGGGTGCTGGGGAAGTGTATGTGGTGTTGCATCCTATGTGTCATGGCATCGAGGAACGCATGGAAAAAGCGCGACAGGGCACTTTGTGACACCCCTCCTGCTGTGGCTATTACCCCCTGAAAACTACCTGAGTGCAGCAGGTGTAGTGAACACAGGACCTGGATGCGTGCGGGTATGGCTTGTGTCCTGCGGGTGGGGTGTTCTAGATAGGGTCTGAGTTCTTCTATTAAATCAAGTATGCTATCTTCCTCCAGTCTGTAGTGGGTGTAGATGTCCTCCTCAGTGCGCTGGTAGATGGTGGTGCGCGCACGGAATATCCTCTCCTGCCGACTCCGCCTCTGCGCCACAGCTCTCAGTCTTCGCCTCCTTGCTATCACGTAGAGCCCAGACATTGTGGAAAAGAGTGTGTTGCATTGTGGGCTTCCTTAAATACTTTGCACCTGGTTACCACCTGCTCCCACTTGGTGGTAATTGCGATTCCTTAATAAGCGATTTTCGTCAATTCGCAATTTGCGAATTTTTGATACACATCATTGCGATTCCTTATTTGCGATTTCCAGATTTGCGATTATCGCTAACTGGTTTCATCGCAAATGTGGTAATCGCTCTGGAATTCGCATATTTCAGGCTCTCGCAATGTTTGGAACTTGCTAAATAGCGATTCCTTGATTTACGAGCATTTTTTCCTTCATTCATTGGAAATTGCTAATTTTCTGGCGCAAGCGCTATTATTAGCGATTCGCAGCGTATGCGACAGAAAATTAGCTTCATACATATGGCCCATAGTCAGGCTAAATTAACCTGTGCTAAATCCTCTGGTAGTTTGCGGCAAAACAGTCAGGCTTAGCTTAGAGCAATGTGTAAAGTATTTATGTAGCTCTTAAACAGTAATAAAGGGTGACCACAACATAATAAAAAATCCACACCAATTGAGAAAAATCAAGTATAATTTAATATGTTATTTGACACCAAACTTAAAACAATGTAATTAGTAAAAGTGGAGATATGCAATTTTAAATGTTTAGGTGGAAATAGGGCCAACTGTGGTTATCTTGCCGCGGTGGACAGAGACAAAGCCACAAGTTCAGGCAGACCACGGTGAAGAGCGAGTGGTGTACAGGGACCAGGCTAGGCTTCACTGAGAATTGTGACTTATGGATGGAATGCAGACTGTTGCTTTGTGCAGTTGTAGTTCTGAGGAGCAATGTGGAATCCTCTGTCAAGTTGCATCACGCTGCATCAGTTCTGATTAGGAGCTGTGAGTGCTGCAAAGGATGCCTGGTGAGTTCCACATTGAGATGCGTTGCACTGTGTTGGTGTCGGTGGGGAACTGAAGAGGTTGTGGTGTGAGATCCTGTATCACTGTGTACTACACTGCTTCAGTTCCAATGTGGAGCTGCAGAGACTACGTCGAGTTGCGTTGCGCTGTGTCATTTCTGGTGGGGACCACAGCTGAGCTTACAAAGCACCTTAGTTGCCACTTCCAAGGGTTCAGGATCGGGGAAGCGCGGGGTTCAAGGGTGTTGGAGCCCTTGAAGTCACTCTGGTGGTCCAGGTTTCAAGGTGCAGGTCCACTGCTTCTTCCTCAGCCAACAGGGCACCAGAGCATTCCTTCATGCAGGCAGAGCAGCTGCACTGTCCTTCTTGTAGCAACGCAGCATAGCAGCTGGGTAGTCTTTCTTGCAGCAGAGCAGCAGGGAAGCAGAGCAGTCCTTCAAACCCAGTGATTTTTATACATATTTAAATCAGAATAATTTGTAAAACTGCAAATTCAGAATGCCAAGCTTATAATTAGATCACAGTGGGCAAGTCAGAAGCACAATTGTTGTTATAATACCTCTTTCTGGCACTAACCCATTTGTTACTGTAAAATAAATCTTGCATTTGCTTCCTCAACAACTTCAGTCCGGACATGTAAATTCCAAAATGAAATATTTTCAAACAAAGGCTCTGACATCAATATTCTTCTGCACCCCTACATTGTACCTGCAATGTAAGTCTTTCAAAATGATACATAGGGAAAACAGTGGAAGGCTTCATCACAATAAACATTTTCAAGGAAAGTTACTATCTGCATTAGCATTCTGTGCTCTGCAATAACTGTGGGGAGAGAAGGTTTGCAGCGGGACACTGATTAGGAGAGGAAATTAACAGGTGCTGGTTGAACAGAAAATATCAGAAAAGTGCATCCATTCAATAAAATGGTACCTCACATGAAAATGTAAAATGCAAAATCAGCAAGGTGATGGATGGAAGGCTGAAATTAATCTCAGCCACTGGCAATCATTCCGGTCACATCACAATCCATTGTTTATTGCCCACTATGCTACTTCAGTTTTTCACTTAAGAATGTGAAATAACTGTACCACGTTATTAATCACACTACAAAACAATTGAATTAGATTGCCTCAAGTACAACACAATTAGTTCATTAGTTATGCCTATATGCAGCATAAAATTAATTCACACAAAATATTTATCAAAATTATTCATCACTCAAAATCACAATTTGAAAAAGCTTCTACAGTAGTACAATCCGATCTATTATGGAATGTTGGATGTAATGGGATTTGGCTCTAAAGGCAGTTACAGTATGACTGTGGCTTGGGTAACATTAAAGTTCTCTACTTACCATGTGCCTATGTTGCCTCATCATTTCACACTGTGGATGCATCATGGCCAAAGTGGATTCAACTGCCATAGACAGTGGCCATCACTGAGGATCAAACCACTTCTGGCTGATGAGATCCCACAGTTTAACATTCTCTGACTTCTAGTCCTAAGTTCATAATGACGGCATCAGAACAAAAGCTCACCAATTACTAGTATATGCATGAGCACTCACGAAAAGTAACACATTCTTTTTTGTGCTTAAGGGCCTTTGTACTGCAAAGTTTATTGGGCCAGTTGTCTTCTGTTGCACAAGCACACACTTTCAAATCTGAAAATTGTAGACCACAGAGCCCAGGGGGTATCCATTTTTCTGTCTCAATTCCACAAGGAAGCATGTTGAAATATGACTTCAGCTGTGCAATTGAGGAACAACAAAGTTAGCTGTACATTAAGGAAGTGAATTGTGTGCTATTTCCTCCCAATTCAAGTGCTTGCCCCAGCCTCAGAATATCAGTTTGCTCGAACAGCTGTGACCGAATCCATCGGTGCACAGACATAATATCGACTCCAAAATATCGTTTGGACAGAATATCGAGTTTTAAATATCGTTTGGAGAAAATATCGACAGGAACGAATATCGACAGCAAAAATATCGTTTTTAAGGTAAGTGAAGTAATATCGACTGTAAATAATATCGAAAGTGAAAATATCCAAGTATATAATCTAGATAGTAAAAAATATCGTTTTTTAAATAATATGTAATTATTTATAGTGTTTTTATGTTATAATATGTGTGAAAAGTGTCATTTTATGTTATAATTATTTTTAATTAATGATTTTTTTAAAATTATTGTGTACTTTTATTCTGTAGCGGGTTGTGGGTTTATAGGGGAATAGGGTGGGAAGTAATTTAATTATAATTAATTAAATATGTAAATTTATTAATTGGTAGTAATAATTAATTAATTGGTAATTTAATAATATATGTTAATTATTTAAATTTAAGTGGTAATTAATTTAATTTAATTTATTAATTGCTAATTATGTAAATTAAAATAATGTATTTCCTGTAGCGGGTTGTGGGTTTATAGGGGAATAGGGTGGGAAGTAATTTAATTATTATTTATTAAATATGTAAATGTATTAATTGGTAGTAATATTTAATTAATTGGTAATTAAATAATATTTGTTAATTATTTAAAATGTAATTGGTAATTAATTTAATTTAATTGATTCATTGCTAATTATGTTAAATTAAAGGGGTATTTTTAGGGTTCAGGGTCAGTTTTTAGTTTTTGGGTAAAGGAGTATTTTTAGGGTTCAGGGTCAGTTTTTAGTTTTTGGGTAAAGGGGTATTTTTAGGGTTCAGGGTCAGTTTTTAGTTTTTGGGTAAAGGGGTATTTTTAGGGTTCAGGGTCAGTTTTTAGTTTTTGGGTAAAGGGGTATTTTTAGGGTTCAGGGTCAGTGTTTAGTTTGTGGGTAAAGGGGTATTTTTAGGGTTCAGGGTCAGTTTTTAGTTTTTGGGTAAAGGGGTATTTTTAGGGTTCAGGGTCAGTTTTTAGTTTTTGGGTAAAGGGGTATTTTTAGGGTTCAGGGTCAGTTTTGGGTTTTTGGGTAAAGGGGTATTTTTAGGGTTCAGGGTCAGTTTTTGGTTTTTGGGTAAAGGGGTATTTTTAGGGTTCAGGGTCAGTTTTTAGTTTTTGGGTAAAGGGGTATTTTTAGGGTTCAGGGTCAGTTTTTAGTTTTTGGGTAAAGGGGTATTTTTAGGGTTCAGGGTCAGTTTTGGGTTTTTGGGTAAAGGGTTTTTTTAGGGTTCAGGGTCAGTTTCGGGTTTTTGGGGTACAGGGGTACAGTGTAAAAATAAAGTAAAATTAAATTTACATTAATTTAATTTAATGAAATGAAATGAAATTAAATTATATTTAAATAATTTTAAATAATTTAAATTAAAAAAATTATTATATACTTACCAATACTTACGTTGTAATGGTAGTGCGTTGTAAAAGTTGCGTTGTAACGTCATATATCCACTGTTGCACTCTTTGCAGTGGGAATAGTAATTTTTACTCTTTTGTATTTGTACGTTAATAATATTGGCTATTATTTAATTAAATTTTGTTACTATATATATATATGTTTTAAGAAATATGATTACAAAAAAATTATTTTTTTACTTTCATTAATTATTTAATTATTAAAAGTTATTTTAAGTATTGTTAATTATATTTTAGTAATTAATTTTTTATATTAATGTAATTAAACATTGTTTTTATTAAAGTCGATATTTTTTACAACTATATTTTTGTAAACGATATTTTGTACTCGATATTTTTGTACTTACCTGTTTGTACATACAAACGCGATATTTTGGTTGTAGATATTTTTTCCTCGATATTTTGGGTAGTCGATATTTTGGCAGTCGATATTCTTTCAGTGATCCAAGCATACCAGCACTGCGATGTGACTAGCTTTTAGTAGAAGGGAAAATAATGGGTCCAATTAACAAAGGAAAACTTACACTTTTCTCTAAGCGAACTTGTTTTCGTATTCACAAACTAACAATTTATTTGGAGTTCCACACAAAAAAGATAGGCCGGGGTTACAGAAGTTGTGCATATTGTGCCAATTCAGAAAGATTTGGCTGGCTCCTTAAAGAGATTATAGAGACCACAAGGTATTCCATGTCCCATCTAGATATTGTTAATTGAGTCCAATCTTATTTGTATTCTGGAGCTCGTAGTTCTACCTATATAGTGGTGAAACAAATATTAACTGGCAAGCAATAGAAAGGCAGTTATGCAAGAATGGCTTGAAAAATGCAATATGTTTAGGCAAAGAGGAAGTGGCTGAGAGTTGTGCAAGGATCCATTACACCAATTTATTTTCATGCACTACACGTGGAATCGAAAATAAAATCTGCCTGGCACTATCTCCTTTACTAATACACAGTGGCAGCTGGTAGGTAAAGGGGGTGGGTTGAAAATATTGAAAAAAATACACTTACCTTTTTTGAACGATCGTGTTTCTCCTCCGCTACTCTGCTCTTCCTGACTCAAGTACGGAAGAAGCTGCTGGAAGCACCCTGCACACACGCTCCCCATAACAATTCACAATGCTGCAATGCAGCATTGTAATTGGTCTGCACGCCGTGGATTGGCGCTCAGATCGGTACAGGGAGCCTGTGCATATTCCCCACCAGGCTGTCCATTAAAGCCTGGTGAGGAATATAAAAAGTGCACATGACTGCTGGCCAGCAGAAACAGCTGGCTAGGTAGTCATGCCCACTTAGGGGCTAATTATGATGCAAGACTGACCCGGGTCCGTCTGGCATCTTTCTGGAAGTTGGACCAAACTACCTCCAGTCATCAGTTCCAGCCCAGGGATTAGGATGCAATGGAATTCTATACTTTGCTACAAGAGCATGCGTTCCAAACGGATTGCATGCTCTCATAGCAAAGAGCAAGGGTGCAGTTCAACCCTGCACCCCGAGGCATGTACCTCAAGGTGCCTGGCACCGGGTGCAGGAATCAACAAGGGGGCACCATAGGTGCCTCGTAGGCGACGATTCAGCGGCCTTGCACCCATGAGGGCCCTGCTGGGGACCCCCAAAGCTGTTTCCCAAGGAAACTGCCATTGTATGCCCTCAACCGGAAAAAGCAGGCCAGGGGATTACTGTGGGCCTTCCGAATGGCAGACGGGCTCTCCTAGCCCGTAGTAAGCCATTCGGAAGGCTGATTTGGATTCCCTTCAGTCCAGCCCATCAAAATGGCTGGGTTGGAAGGGGACCCGAATCGGTGATTATGAAGTGGGCAGGAAGGGCTCCGACCGATGGTCAGAGCCTTTCCTGCCTGCATCGTAATCGAGCCTTTAGTGTGCCCAGTCCACTCCGCTTCATACTCTCAGCCACCAGCCCCACCTCGCCCTAACTCAGCCTGCAACAACCAAAAATAAAACAATAATAACCCTGTTAATGTCATTCTTTCTCCCTTTTCACTGCTCTAAGAGCAGTGCGACAATGGTTCTCCACTGTAGTTGAGGAGCCGCCACTGCTTCTAGATTTGCACAAACTGCTATGGAAGGAAAACTGGAATACAATTTTAAAATAAATTAGCACTTCCCTTCCTCACTACCATTGTGAGACTGAGGCTCATGCTTTTGGCCTTGAGTTTTGGATGAGGATCTTCACCAATGTCTCTCACCCCTCTTTAAATTCTGCTATGCTTGCATACATGACTGGAGGATAAATAGCAGCAATGTGTCAATAATAAAAGGAATTGCGGGGAAAAAGGGAAACTCCACAGGTGTGTGCAAAATGGCAAAGGTACATCAAGAAGAGAGATGATTAGGGGAAGACAAGAAATGTGTTGTACAAGCAACTCACTATGGGGCTAGATGATGGTCGTGTTGGAGTGTGAGGTAATGTTGGATGGGTATGAGGTTAAAGTGTTTTCAGACTTAGGTTCTCCTTAGCCATTGATGAGTGACAAGGAATTTACCGAAATATCAAATGAGTGTTTGAAATGTTATTTCTTGTTGCTAGAGGTATAATCCTAGTCAGGGTAAGTCACAACACACCCTAAGTTATCTTGCACTCACCTTCTGGTAGCTTGACACAGAGCAGTCAGGCTTACCATAAGAGGCAATGTGTAACATATTTGTGCAACTCAGTAACACAGTGAAAATACTACAAAAAGACTCCACTTCAGGGTAGAAAAATAGATTATGAATTTATGAATAAACCAATACTAAAATGGCAAAATCCAACAAATAGAAGTTGAGATATTAATTTTCAAAGAAAAATATAAAATAGTGTCTAGAAGCAATAATCACCTAAAGTTTATCTGGTCATGCTGGACTGATCAAAGTCAAAAGTTTAGGCTTACCACAATGGAGCTCTGGCCGGATATACGGATGCACTTGGGCCCACTGAACCAAAATACCTTGATCCCGGATGCTTTGTCCTCAACAAAGATGCAAGCTGGATCCAATGTGAAGTCACAGAGTGAACAAGATGCACCAATTTTCTCTACACCCTAACAGTGATGTGTCGGTTCCAAGTGTGAAACACTGGTTCCAAATGCAATACGGCTGCTCGTGTAGTAGGCAATGTGTCGATTCTGAAGACGATGCTCTGGTTCTGAAATTGATGAGCTGGGTTCGCTCCACCCAATGAAGTTAATGCGCTGGTTCTGAATATTGCAAAGGCAAAAATGTGCAGGATCCAATAAGGATGCATAGGCCTCACTTCCAATGATCTAAGACTGGGGTGGCACCACTTGGCAGGGCAGAATCACAGCTCCTAGAGTCCAGATGTAGATGCAGGCAGTTGCCGTCTTTGATATCCCCAGGATTTAGAACAGGATGCAAGCCAGCAAGCACTTAGAGTAACTCTGGGTTCAAGTGATGCAGGTTCAGTCCTTCCTGTGCTATTGAGCCACTCCAGAAATTCATGTACAGATTACTTGTCACCTCACCAAATTAGGAGAACATAATCAATAAAACTACGCCAAAGCATTCCAAAGTCCGTCGGGTTCAAAGATGTACTTCTGGTATTCTGATACATAAAATCCTGCCAGGCTAGGCGTGAATGCACTGCCCATAAATGTACCTGCACAATAGATCCCTTAATATATATTTAGGTATTGTCTTCTCTATATCCCTCTGCTCCATCCTCGGGGATGTTGTTAGCAAGACCTATGATGAAACATGGCACTATTAGTGGGTGAAGGCAATTTTTTACAAACTTTGTGTGATACCCTGACCAGATATCGTCTTTTCCTCCTTTTCTTTTTTTTGTTTGCAATGTTCAGAATCCCGTCCATCATTTGTTCCTTTTTGTTTTTGTCACTGTAAGTGGGATGGGTATGACCAGAAGTGGGCCAGATGTGGGTCCCTTGTTCACTGAGCCACTGGATTAAAGCTATCCTGGCTGATGAAGGGCAATACCCCGAAACAGGTCCCAGGATGCTTATTTCTGGTCCAGGGAGGACTTGGCTTGGTAGTTTGGGCTGGACTGTTCCCATGAGGAAAAGGGTCAAGAATGATTTGCAGATGCCTGGGTCTAAAAAGGGCTGGCAAGGTGAGCAAAAGAACAATGGATGTAACCCCTGATCTCTTGAGTGGGGTTACATGGATGATTTATTCAGCATTCTATCAATCATTTGTTTGCTTAGCACTTTTTGCCCTAAGTGGGATAGGCATGCCAGGACATGGTCCTGTGCTCACTGTGCCACTGGATTAAATCTATTTTGGCTGATGAGGTATAATACCCTGAAACCAGTCCCAGGATTCTTGTTCCTGATCCTGGGAGGACTTGGCTTGGCAGTTCAGGCTGGACTGTTCCCATGAGGAACAGGGTCAAGACTGATTTGCATATGGGTGGGACGAAACTAGGGTGGCATGTTTAGCAAAAGAACAATGGATTTAACCTGGATCTCTTGACTGGGGAGAATGTTTTGATTTGTTCTGCATCTGTATCTTTTGCTTCTCGCTCTATGTGTGCTGGATATGCCCAGACGTGGGTCCTAGGTTCACTGTGCCACTGGATTCAAACTACAAAAAACACAGTTGATGGACAGAATGTAGAACAATGTCATACATTCACCCCAGTACAAGGATCTGGGCCTAAATCCATCGTTTATTTGCACTCCACACCACCCTCGGTTAGACACTGGCTATATGCAAATCAGCTCTGACCCTGTGCCTCATGGGAACAGTCCAGTCCGAACTACCAAGCCATGTCTTTCCCAGACCGGAATCAAGCATGCAAGGACCGGTTTCTGGCTATCAGCCTTCATCAGCCTGGATAGCTTGACTCCAGTGGTGTGGAGAGCCTGGGACTCACGTCTGAGCATCCCCAGCCCACTCGGGCTGAAATTGCAAAAAACACAGTTGATGGACAGAATGTAGAACAATGTCATACATTCACCCCAGTACAAGGATCTGGGCCTAAATCCATCGTTTTTTTGCACTCCACACCACCCTGGGTTAGACACTGGCTATATGCAAATCAGCTCTGACCCTGTGCCTCATGGGAACAGTCCAGTCCGAACTACCAAGCCATGTCTTTCCCAGACCGGAATCAAGCATGCAAGGACCGGTTTCTGGCTATCAGCCTTCATCAGCCTGGATAGCTTGACTCCAGTGGTGTGGAGAGCCTGGGACTCACGTCTGAGCATCCCCAGCCCACTCGGGGTGAAATTGCAAAAAACACAGTTGATGGACAGAATGTAGAACAATGTCATACATTCAACCCAGTACAAGGATCTGGGCCTAAATCCATCGTTTTTTTGCACTCCACACCACCCTGGGTTAGACACTGGCTATATGCAAATCAGCTCTGACCCTGTGCCTCATGGGAACAGTCCAGTCCGAACTACCAAGCCATGTCTTTCCCAGACCGGAATCAAGCATCCAAGGACCGGTTTCTGGCTATCAGCCTTCATCAGCCTGGATAGCTTGACTCCAGTGGTGTGGAGAGCCTGGGACTCACGTCTGAGCATCCCCAGCCCACTCGGGGTGAAATTGCAAAAAACACAGTTGATGGACAGAATGTAGAACAATGTCATACATTCACCCCAGTACAAGGATCTGGGCCTAAATCCATCGTTTTTTTGCACTCCACACCACCCTGGGTTAGACACTGGCTATATGCAAATCAGCTCTGACCCTGTGCCTCATGGGACAGTCCAGTCCGAACTACCAAGCCATGTCTTTCCCAGACCGGAATCAAGCATCCAAGGACCGGTTTCTGGCTATCAGCCTTCATCAGCCTGGATAGCTTGACTCCAGTGGTGTGGAGAGCCTGGGACTCACGTCTGAGCATCCCCAGCCCACTCGGGGTGAAATTGCAAAAAACACAGTTGATGGACAGAATGTAGAACAATGTCATACATTCACCCGAGTACAAGGATCTGGGCCTAAATCCATCGTTTTTTTGCACTCCACACCATCCTGGGTTAGACACTGGCTATATGGAAATCAGCTCTGACCCTGTGCCTCATGGGAACAGTCCAGTCCGAACTACCAAGCCATGTCTTTCCCAGACCGGAATCAAGCATCCAAGGACCGGTTTCTGGCTATCAGCCTTCATCAGCCTGGATAGCTTGACTCCAGTGGTGTGGAGAGCCTGGGACTCACGTCTGAGCATCCCCAGCCCACTCGGGGTGAAATTGCAAAAAACACAGTTGATGGACAGAATGTAGAACAATGTCATACATTCACCCCAGTACAAGGATCTGGGCCTAAATCCATCGTTTTTTTGCACTCCACACCACCCTGGGTTAGACACTGGCTATATGCAAATCAGCTCTGACCCTGTACCTCATGGGAACAGTCCAGTCCGAACTACCAAGCCATGTCTTTTCCAGACCGGAATCAAGCATCCAAGGACCAGTTTCTGGCTATCAGCCTTCATCAGCCTGGATAGCTTGACTCCAGTGGTGTGGAGAGCCTGGGACTCACGTCTGAGCATCCCCAGCCCACTCGGGGTGAAATTGCAAAAAACACAGTTGATGGACAGAATGTAGAACAATGTCATACATTCACCCCAGTACAAGGATCTGGGACTAAATCCATCGTTTTTTTGCACTCCACACCACCCTGGGTTAGACACTGGCTATATGCAAATCAGCTCTGACCCTGTGCCTCATGGGAACAGTCCAGTCCGAACTACCAAGCCATGTCTTTCCCAGACCGGAATCAAGCATCCAAGGACCGGTTTCTGGCTATCAGCCTTCATCAGCCTGGATAGCTTGACTCCAGTGGTGTGGAGAGCCTGGGACTCACGTCTGAGCATCCCCAGCCCACTCGGGGTGAAATTGCAAAAAACACAGTTGATGGACAGAATGTAGAACAATGTCATACATTCACCCCAGTACAAGGACCTGGGCCTAAATCCATCGTTTTTTTGCACTCCACACCACCCTGGGTTAGACACTGGCTATATGCAAATCAGCTCTGACCCTGTGCCTCATGGGACAGTCCAGTCCGAACTACCAAGCCATGTCTTTCCCAGACCGGAATCAAGCATCCAAGGACCGGTTTCTGGCTATCAGCCTTCATCAGCCTGGATAGCTTGACTCCAGTGGTGTGGAGAGCCTGGGACTCACGTCTGAGCATCCCCAGCCCACTCGGGGTGAAATTGCAAAAAACACAGTTGATGGACAGAATGTAGAACAATGTCATACATTCACCCCAGTACAAGGATCTGGGCCTATATCCATCATTTTTTTGCACTCCACACCACCCTGGGTTAGACACTGGCTATATGCAAATCAGCTCTGACCCTGTGCCTCATGGGAACAGTCCAGTCCGAACTACCAAGCCATGTCTTTCCCAGACCGGAATCAAGCATCCAAGGACCGGTTTCTGGCTATCAGCCTTCATCAGCCTGGATAGCTTGACTCCAGTGGTGTGGAGAGCCTGGGACTCACGTCTGAGCATCCCCAGCCCACTCGGGGTGAAATTGCAAAAAACACAGTTGATGGACAGAATGTAGAACAATGTCATACATTCACCCCAGTACAAGGATCTGGGCATAAATCCATCGTTTTTTTGCACTCCACACCACCCTGGGTTAGACACTGGCTATATGCAAATCAGCTCTGACCCTGTGCCTCATGGGACAGTCCAGTCCGAACTACCAAGCCATGTCTTTTCCAGACCGGAATCAAGCATCCAAGGACCGGTTTCTGGCTATCAGCCTTCATCAGCCTGGATAGCTTGACTCCAGTGGTGTGGAGAGCCTGGGACTCACGTCTGAGCATCCCCAGCCCACTCGGGGTGAAATTGCAAAAAACACAGTTGATGGACAGAATGTAGAACAATGTCATACATTCACCCGAGTACAAGGATCTGGGCCTAAATCCATCGTTTTTTTGCACTCCACACCATCCTGGGTTAGACACTGGCTATATGGAAATCAGCTCTGACCCTGTGCCTCATGGGAACAGTCCAGTCCGAACTACCAAGCCATGTCTTTCCCAGACCGGAATCAAGCATCCAAGGACCGGTTTCTGGCTATCAGCCTTCATCAGCCTGGATAGCTTGACTCCAGTGGTGTGGAGAGCCTGGGACTCACGTCTGAGCATCCCCAGCCCACTCGGGGTGAAATTGCAAAAAACACAGTTGATGGACAGAATGTAGAACAATGTCATACATTCACCCCAGTACAAGGATCTGGGCCTAAATCCATCGTTTTTTTGCACTCCACACCACCCTGGGTTAGACACTGGCTATATGCAAATCAGCTCTGACCCTGTACCTCATGGGAACAGTCCAGTCCGAACTACCAAGCCATGTCTTTTCCAGACCGGAATCAAGCATCCAAGGACCAGTTTCTGGCTATCAGCCTTCATCAGCCTGGATAGCTTGACTCCAGTGGTGTGGAGAGCCTGGGACTCACGTCTGAGCATCCCCAGCCCACTCGGGGTGAAATTGCAAAAAACACAGTTGATGGACAGAATGTAGAACAATGTCATACATTCACCCCAGTACAAGGATCTGGGCCTAAATCCATCGTTTTTTTGCACTCCACACCACCCTGGGTTAGACACTGGCTATATGCAAATCAGCTCTGACCCTGTGCCTCATGGGAACAGTCCAGTCCGAACTACCAAGCCATGTCTTTCCCAGACCGGAATCAAGCATCCAAGGACCGGTTTCTGGCTATCAGCCTTCATCAGCCTGGATAGCTTGACTCCAGTGGTGTGAAGAGCCTGGGACTCACGTCTGAGCATCCCCAGCCCACTCGGGGTGAAATTGCAAAAAACACAGTTGATGGACAGAATGTAGAACAATGTCATACATTCACCCCAGTACAAGGATCTGGGCCTAAATCCATCGTTTTTTTGCACTCCACACCACCCTGGGTTAGACACTGGCTATATGCAAATCAGCTCTGACCCTGTGCCTCATGGGAACAGTCCAGTCCGAACTACCAAGCCATGTCTTTCCCAGACCGGAATCAAGCATCCAAGGACCAGTTTCTGGCTATCAGCCTTCATCAGCCTGGATAGCTTGACTCCAGTGGTGTGGAGAGCCTGGGACTCACGTCTGAGCATCCCCAGCCCACTCGGGGTGAAATTGCAAAAAACACAGTTGATGGACAGAATGTAGAACAATGTCATACATTCACCCCAGTACAAGGATCTGGGACTAAATCCATCGTTTTTTTGCACTCCACACCACCCTGGGTTAGACACTGGCTATATGCAAATCAGCTCTGACCCTGTGCCTCATGGGAACAGTCCAGTCCGAACTACCAAGCCATGTCTTTCCCAGACCGGAATCAAGCATCCAAGGACCGGTTTCTGGCTATCAGCCTTCATCAGCCTGGATAGCTTGACTCCAGTGGTGTGGAGAGCCTGGGACTCACGTCTGAGCATCCCCAGCCCACTCGGGGTGAAATTGCAAAAAACACAGTTGATGGACAGAATGTAGAACAATGTCATACATTCACCCCAGTACAAGGATCTGGGCCTAAATCCATCGTTTTTTTGCACTCCACACCACCCTGGGTTAGACACTGGCTATATGCAAATCAGCTCTGACCCTGTGCCTCATGGGACAGTCCAGTCCGAACTACCAAGCCATGTCTTTCCCAGACCGGAATCAAGCATCCAAGGACCGGTTTCTGGCTATCAGCCTTCATCAGCCTGGATAGCTTGACTCCAGTGGTGTGGAGAGCCTGGGACTCACGTCTGAGCATCCCCAGCCCACTCGGGGTGAAATTGCAAAAAACACAGTTGATGGACAGAATGTAGAACAATGTCATACATTCACCCCAGTACAAGGATCTGGGCCTATATCCATCATTTTTTTGCACTCCACACCACCCTGGGTTAGACACTGGCTATATGCAAATCAGCTCTGACCCTGTGCCTCATGGGAACAGTCCAGTCCGAACTACCAAGCCATGTCTTTCCCAGACCAGAATCAAGCATCCAAGGACCGGTTTCTGGCTATCAGCCTTCATCAGCCTGGATATCTTGACTCCAGTGGTGTGGAGAGCCTGGGACTCACGTCTGAGCATCCCCAGCCCACTCGGGGTGAAATTGCAAAAAACACAGTTGATGGACAGAATGTAGAACAATGTCATACATTCACCCCAGTACAAGGATCTGGGCATAAATCCATCGTTTTTTTGCACTCCACACCACCCTGGGTTAGACACTGGCTATATGCAAATCAGCTCTGACCCTGTGCCTCATGGGACAGTCCAGTCCGAACTACCAAGCCATGTCTTTTCCAGACCGGAATCAAGCATCCAAGGACCGGTTTCTGGCTATCAGCCTTCATCAGCCTGGATAGCTTGACTCCAGTGGTGTGGAGAGCCTGGGACTCACGTCTGAGCATCCCCAGCCCACTCGGGGTGAAATTGCAAAAAACACAGTTGATGGACAGAATGTAGAACAATGTCATACATTCACCCGAGTACAAGGATCTGGGCCTAAATCCATCGTTTTTTTGCACTCCACACCATCCTGGGTTAGACACTGGCTATATGGAAATCAGCTCTGACCCTGTGCCTCATGGGAACAGTCCAGTCCGAACTACCAAGCCATGTCTTTCCCAGACCGGAATCAAGCATCCAAGGACCGGTTTCTGGCTATCAGCCTTCATCAGCCTGGATAGCTTGACTCCAGTGGTGTGGAGAGCCTGGGACTCACGTCTGAGCATCCCCAGCCCACTCGGGGTGAAATTGCAAAAAACACAGTTGATGGACAGAATGTAGAACAATGTCATACATTCACCCCAGTACAAGGATCTGGGCCTAAATCCATCATTTTTTTGCACTCCACACCACCCTGGGTTAGACACTGGCTATATGCAAATCAGCTCTGACCCTGTACCTCATGGGAACAGTCCAGTCCGAACTACCAAGCCATGTCTTTTCCAGACCGGAATCAAGCATCCAAGGACCAGTTTCTGGCTATCAGCCTTCATCAGCCTGGATAGCTTGACTCCAGTGGTGTGGAGAGCCTGGGACTCACGTCTGAGCATCCCCAGCCCACTCGGGGTGAAATTGCAAAAAACACAGTTGATGGACAGAATGTAGAACAATGTCATACATTCACCCCAGTACAAGGATCTGGGCCTAAATCCATCGTTTTTTTGCACTCCACACCACCCTGGGTTAGACACTGGCTATATGCAAATCAGCTCTGACCCTGTGCCTCATGGGAACAGTCCAGTCCGAACTACCAAGCCATGTCTTTCCCAGACCGGAATCAAGCATCCAAGGACCGGTTTCTGGCTATCAGCCTTCATCAGCCTGGATAGCTTGACTCCAGTGGTGTGAAGAGCCTGGGACTCACGTCTGAGCATCCCCAGCCCACTCGGGGTGAAATTGCAAAAAACACAGTTGATGGACAGAATGTAGAACAATGTCATACATTCACCCCAGTACAAGGATCTGGGCCTAAATCCATCGTTTTTTTGCACTCCACACCACCCTGGGTTAGACACTGGCTATATGCAAATCAGCTCTGACCCTGTACCTCATGGGAACAGTCCAGTCCGAACTACCAAGCCATGTCTTTCCCAGACCGGAATCAAGCATCCAAGGACCGGTTTCTGGCTATCAGCCTTCATCAGCCTGGATAGCTTGACTCCAGTGGTGTGGAGAGCCTGGGACTCACGTCTGAGCATCCCCAGCCCACTCGGGGTGAAATTGCAAAAAACACAGTTGATGGACAGAATGTAGAACAATGTCATACATTCACCCCAGTACAAGGATCTGGGCCTAAATCCATCGTTTTTTTGCACTCCACACCACCCTGGGTTAGACACTGGCTATATGCAAATCAGCTCTGACCCTGTGCCTCATGGGAACAGTCCAGTCCGAACTACCAAGCCATGTCTTTCCCAGACCGGAATCAAGCATCCAAGGACCGGTTTCTGGCTATCAGCCTTCATCAGCCTGGATAGCTTGACTCCAGTGGTGTGGAGAGCCTGGGACTCACGTCTGAGCATCCCCAGCCCACTCGGGGTGAAATTGCAAAAAACACAGTTGATGGACAGAATGTAGAACAATGTCATACATTCACCCCAGTACAAGGATCTGGGCCTAAATCCATCGTTTTTTTGCACTCCACACCACCCTGGGTTAGACACTGGCTATATGCAAATCAGCTCTGACCCTGTGCCTCATGGGAACAGTGCAGTCCGAACTACCAAGCCATGTCTTTCCCAGACCGGAATCAAGCATCCAAGGACCGGTTTCTGGCTATCAGCCTTCATCAGCCTGGATAGCTTGACTCCAGTGGTGTGGAGAGCCTGGGACTCACGTCTGAGCATCCCCAGCCCACTCTGGGTGAAATTGCAAAAAACACAGTTGATGGACAGAATGTAGAACAATGTCATACATTCACCCCAGTACAAGGATCTGGGCCTAAATCCATCGTTTTTTTGCACTCCAAACCACCCTGGGTTAGACACTGGCTATATGCTATATGCAAATTCAAACTAGCCTGGCTGATGAGGGGTTAAATCCCGAAACTGGTCCCAGGATACTTGTTTCTAGTCCAGGGAGGACCTGGCTTGGTAGTTCGGGCTGGACTGTTCCGATGAAGAGCTGGGTCAAGACTGATTTGCATATGGCTGGGTCTAAACTCGAGTGGCATGGTGAGCAAAAGAATGATGGATCTCTTGACTGGGTGGGGAGTGAATGTTTTGGTTTGTTCCTCATTCCCTCTATCATTTGTGTATCTTTTACTTTTAAAAAGTGGAAATGTATCTGCACTTAATGCTCTAATGCCACAAACACAAGAAGGTGAGGCTCATTTACAATCATTTCCATTCTGATTGGTCTTCCTGGGCAGGTAGAAATGGGAAAGGCATTCATTTAGACTTCAATAGGTAGGTAGTGTCCTGTCCACACACAAAGCACTGATTTTCCCAACACAGATAGCATGGACGTCAGGACCGGATTGAAAGTGATCCTCGTGCACTTCAGAGAACTGCTTTGAAGTTACCACCTATGTTAAAGGCACTTTTGGGTATAGGTACTGCTGCTCCAGAACCTACTGAAGAAGAAATGGACTCTGCTTTCCCTCTATGTGATTTCCATAGGCTTGCTGGTTTGCCCTCTGACAGACAAAAAAGACAAAAAACTTCATTCAACTCTGCTGGTGCTGTCGGACTCTTCCTTCTGCGAGTTCTATCCTTGCCTGAGGTACCCTCTCCAAGTCTTGAGCCTCAGAGGTGGGTTCTGCAGCTGTGCTGCAACAAAAATGATGAATTGTCACCATTGTGCCCGTCGGAGATGATGGATCATCTTTCGACTCCAACGCAGAGGTTGTTCGACAATAGCAATTCTAAAGGTTGCTCGGTCCGACGACGACACTGCGTAGCTCAACGATGATGCATTGTCTTGACTTCAGTGAAGCTCGATGATGACGCGCGACCTGACTGCATGGAAAAGATTGACGCATCATCGCCTCAGCATGGACGCTTTGCTCCATCCAAAGAACTTTCTCAGCAGGCTCTGCGTGGTCCCTGTAGCCAACCTGCCCTCCATTTTAGTCAGCCTGAACTTTGGATTTGCACCGGTCCTTCGGGACCTCAAGTAAGCTTTTGACCGCTCGTGACTTCTAAGCACTATTTTAGCATTTAACCTTTAAAAATACATATCTTGACTTCTACTGATTTAGTCTCATTCTGTTCAGATATAGATACTAAATTTGTCTAAACCTATGTGGAGTTTTTGTGATATATTCGTTGTATTACAGTGTGTGTTTTGCCCAAATACACATTGCCTATTTAGATTAGCCTGACTGCTTTACGCCAAGCTACCAGAGGGTGAGCACAGGTTATCTTTTAGTGTGTATCTAGCTTAACCTGACTAGAGTTGTGGTTCCTCTCTGGTCTGGGTGAATACTTCAGTCAACCAGGAATCCCATTTCTAGCAGTAACCATATATCAGTTTGGTGCCTAAATGCTTTAAACAACAATAAAATGACTCATAATTAAAAATTGTTCACAAAATATTTTAAATAAAAGTGTCTCTTCAGTGGCATACGGAAATTAGTTTAGGGGCTTTAGCCCAATAGAGACAAGCCAGGTGATTAAAAAGAATTTCTAGATGGTGTTCTAGCATTTTCACAAAGGGCACCACTAAAACAACTGCAGTTTGAATTAGCCATTAATAACCAGATGCACTATTATGTAATTTACAGAATTCTAATTTGCGATTGTTCCGAAATCACATTTTGAAATGAATTAAATGAAATGTACTACTGAGTTTTGTAGAAGCTGTAAAATACTTGAGAGAAACCAAATGTTGAGACATAAACAATAATATCCATTATTCAGAAGAAAAAACTCCAGCCACAGCCTTTCTGGGGATTTTCCAGTAAACTGCCCTTCATTGTTTCCCTTTTGACACACTAAAAAAAAAAACTGGAAACATTGAAACAATCTGTTCAAACTATTGGAAAATTATGTGCAAAATAATTATAATACCTCACATTACTACAACCCCTCCCCTTTTTACAACCATAACAAAACAAGAAATGGGAAACATTATCCATACCCTCAATTCACAACCACAATTCTGATTAACTTCCAAATGCATCTATCACTAATTTTGGCAGCTCCTCAGAACACCTTTGTCACTCTGTATGGTTTGCTAAAACGAGCGCCACCTCAAACTCTCTCAGGTAATTTAATCTTTACTAAATTACCAATGCGGATGGACATAGGTTTAATAGCCTTATGAAGATCACAACCTTCTTTCTTGCTTGTTTGAAGATGTGATTCCATCAATTTAGACTTCTCCTCCAAACGTTCTGAACTCATGCAGTCCTTGCAATACGTCCCAACCGAAGGAGGACTTACAGTGGTGTACGTTTTACATTTTTGAACAACACAAAATGACTTACCACAGCTTTAGAGTGGCGGCTAAACCTATATTCCTCCTCTCTGATTTTAAAGCTTTTATCAAATTGCGGCCACAATACTTAGCAATTTGAATGACCTCTTTAAGCACCATATTAAATATACCAACCTTTCCATTGGTCTGTTGATGATATAGGGGGCGCCCTACTCTCTAGAAACCTTTTCATGTCTTTTGAGGTCAACTGCAACCCATTATCTGTAAGTACATATTTGGGATTGCCTCTCCTTGTAAAAATCTCAGTTAAGAATCTGATAATGGCTGTGATGTTAGTTTTATCAGTAGCACCCACCCCCAGCCACCTAGACAGCATATCCATAACCACCAATAAGTACTCGGTATAATTTCCCTTAATAATAGGTCCAACAATGTCAAACTCAGCCTCCTCCCAAAACTCTATAGGTATTTCTCGCACAACTGAAATAGGTAGGGGAAACGTCACCAAAATCAATGAAAACCTCTTTTACATCATTACTAATTACTTTTTGAAACCAGTAAGGGAGAGGGGAAATCGTTAAGCCAGTAAAATGGTATAATACCCAGTGTAGGAGTGCCCGTTTAGCTTTAGGTACTGCAATTAAAAGTAGAGAGCTGACGGCCATCCGCATAGCCAGGAAGAGTATAAAAATAGCATATCTATAGCAAAAAAACTCTGGGACGAGCTTCAGTGGAATGAGTTAATGGAAGCTAGTTGGCAAAAAATTCAAGGCTTTTTTGGAACATCGTAAAATGGGGTAGGGGTGGTTTACCCATCCCCCCAGATAACAACATAGCAGAGGAGGAATGGGTTAATTATTTCAAACCCCAATATGCAGAAAAGCAACCTGGATGTAATATAGTAGGCTTTGGGCTGGTTTACTACAAAGAAAATTTATTTAGTAGTAAAGAAGTAATGACAGCACTAAGGACAGTGACAAGTGGTAGAGCCCCAGGTCTAGATGGAGTGCCGGCGGCCCTCTTTATCAATGAGAAAGAACGCTGGACTAAGTACATCTCCCTCCTTATCAATGCAGTGTCACAAGGGGCTCCTGTGCCTACATTTTGGCAAGGGGCGGTTATAATACCCGTATTTAAAAAAGGAGATTGATCCCAACCAGGGAACTATAGGCCCATAAGCTTAATTGACACAATCCAAAAGGTGGTTGGGAGAATGGTAGTCAATAGGCTATTAGACTGAGCCGAGGCAAACGGCGCCCTGTCTCCATTCCAAGCGGGGTTTCGAGCATCCATTAGTACGGTGGACCAGGTTTTCCGTTTCACACTGCTGCAGTCGAGAACTGTGTTGCTGGGCGGGGGCAGCCTGTATGCGGCATTTGTCGACCTGCGGGCTGCCTTCGACCTGGTTCCCAGGTCCAAGCTGTGGACAGTGCTAAAGAACTTGGGTTTACCTGTCGATTTACTGACAATGATAATGCGGCTGCATGAGGCAAATTTTGCCAAAATCCAGTGGGGAGGGCATGGAGTGGTCACAACAGACTTCCCGGTAGAACGGGGAGTCCGACAAGGGTGCTCGATGGCTCCAAGACTTTTTACCCTGTTTATTAACGAAGTTGTTGCTCGAATGTTGTCTGTTAACTTGGATGCTCCCTCTTTAGCTGGCAAAAAGACTCCTATTTTAATGTTCGCTGACGATACTTTGATTTTATCAAAGACTCCAAGTGGTTTACAGCGTGCATTACTTATTTTCGATCAAGTTTGCATGGAGCATGGCCTAGAAGTTAATGTGGCTAAAACTAAGCTTATGACTTTTAATTCTCACCGTAGTTTTAGATCTAAGCTAGTAATGAATGATCGCCCCTTGGAAACAGCCAATGCCTTTATGTATCTAGGTATCTATGTATCTAATGATCTTAGATGGCCCCAGCATGTAGACATCGCAGTCTTGCGTCATAGACAACTGGCTGGTGCCCTTAGTACAGAGCATAGAAAATCTAGTACCAAACCAATTAAACCGGCATTGCAGGTCTATGAGGCCAAGGCCCTCGGCTCCGCACTATATGGTGCTGAGCTGTGGGGCTTCGAGAAACTACAGTCCTTACAATTATCGGAAAACAAGTTTTTTAGGAGCATCACAGGTCTTCCTAGAGGTACTCCATTGCTCCCACTCAGGTACGATCTGGGAAGGAAGGCGGTAGTTGACCTGGCTAGACTCTGCCCTATCCTATATTGGAGAAGGCTCTGGACTACTCCTGAGCTCTCTCCCCCTATGCTGAGGGGTTTTTAGACATAATTAAAGCAGATGTGTTCCACAAAAATGGCTGGCTGAATGCTCTTAGAGTAACGTTGGGCGAAGTCGACCTTCAAACGCTTTAGGATAATCCGACAGGTGCTTCATTCCCCTCGAAAAAAGCCTTAAAGAAATATATTGGGAGAATATGGCAATTCGAAATTGGAGAGGCGCCAATGCCTTATCTATGACAGGAGATTTTTTAGAAGCAAAACTGTACCCCAGTCTAGAGCTTTATTGGGATGCCATAACCACACCTAGGGACAGGAACCTCTTCTTTCAAATTAGAGTGGGTGCCCTCCCCATTAGAACTTTAACAGGCAGGTGGGGAGGCTCATTGAATAGCAATTGCCCTGTTTGTGGAGTGCATAAGGAAACAATTGGCCATTTCCTATTTGCTTGCAAGTTTTATGCTGAACCGAGACGTATTTGGTTATCTCCGGTGTGTAAGAATCTAGGTACCACTAGTAGTGTTGTAGCTCTAAGAATTATACGTTCCAGCACTCTCCTGCCCTTAATTATAGCTACAGTCAAATTTTCAGGATGGGCCTGGAATATAAGACAGAAGACCCTAGGCAGCTGATCGTTTTTTGCATTTTAAGATTGTCCGTATTTTAACACGTGAATATTTTTATTCTGTAATCTTTTTAAACTGTGAATTCATTTGTCATTATGTTTTTTTTCATGTTTTACAATGTTTGATCGATATTCAAGTCTAATTTTAACTGTTGTATTCGTATGATGGTTTTTTATAACTGTGATTGTATTTGCTTTTATGAGGAAAAAACTCGAATAAAGCATCTTTGACTTGACTTGACTATAGGTATTTCTCAGGAAACAATGGGAGATGTTCCTACCTTCATGCTCTTACCACTCATCTTGCACTGACTACACTACCTCACCAGTTGCTCAGACAATGTGCACATCCCAGGCCACTAAAAAACATGCCTAAACCTTTTCTTTGTCTTACAAATTCGGCTGATGTCTCTCATGGACAAGATGTATTGAATGTTCTCTGAATTCATCGGATGAAATCAACCTACTCCATCTCAGTAAAATATTGTTCACCACTCATAGTTTATGAAACAGGTTTGGAAATCCAACAAATCTTTCATCTCTTTTTCAACTTTTGTCCCAAATCAGATTGGATTGGCAAAATAGTTTCAAAACCTCATCCTTCTCCTTTTCAAGTAGCCAATCACACACAACCAAATGTAATATTACAAACTTTGATTTTCTCATCCTTCCACAAAGTACCTCTTTCATCATCCTTTTCATCCACGGATGAGGACTGCAGTCAACTGCTAACCTTGGAAGACATTCAGTGACCTTATTGTATATCAAAAGCAGGAAAGAGACTGCAAACTGAAAGTCCTAGAGAGTCACCTACCATTTTCAAACCAGAGATAAAATGCCATCCAGACCCTTTCTATCAAAAACGTTTTTCAAATGTTTATGATCACTCTGCACGATAAACTTGACACAACTTGTTGTTTTTTTAAATCGATCAATAAACAAAAACAGCTTCCTTTTCATTTATGGAATAGCATATTTCTACTCCTTTCAGGGTCTAAAAGCAAATGGTATGGAACCGGTTTCACCTCCTGATTTTGTATTAAAATGGCACCAAGATGCTTCTCACTAGCATCCGTACCTATCAGGCCAGGTAACGCAGAAATTAAACTCTTCAAAAATTGTAGTGATAACAGGGCAGTTTTAAGGTCCTCAAATGCCTTTTGACAGGCATCGGTTCACAAAAATGTAACACCCTTCCTAAGAAAATTACTACTGTTTACCCTGCGACTAGCAAAATTAGAAACAAACATAGAATAAAAGTCAGCCATTCCTAGGATCTTTTGTACCTCTTAAGTTTTAGTAGAATGTAGCAAGTGCAAAATGCTTCTGATCAAATCCTCTTTGGATTTACTCCATCCCCTGAGATAATATGTCCTAGGTATAAGATCTCAGGTTAACAAAATGTACACTTACCAAGTGTTATGCTTTTCTTTTCAAACGTTTTTGACACTATCCAAGACTTTATCAATATGATCATGCAAATTATTACTAATAATCAACACATTATCTTGAAAAACTTCAATCTTACAATACCCTTCAGTATATTCGCACATAAGTCTTTGAAACTCAGATGCAGCTGAACAGGACCCAAAAGGCATCCTGTTAACACAGAACACTCGAAAGGATGTAATAAAAGCCCTTTGGAGCTTGATGACAGGCAAATGTCATATCAAGAGTGAAAAAAATGTTGGTATTGCCCATCAGTGTCACCATCTCCACAATGTTGGCTTGGGGAAACTTGTCCTCTACTACCTCCTTATTGAGATGCCTAAAATCTACAAATAATCGTATCTCTCCCCAAAGCAGCCACAACTACCAATGCCAGCCACTGTGAGGCCTCTACGGGTTTAATAATCCTCTCTTCCCTAAGCCTATTACACTAAATTTCCACAGCTCCATTTAGGTTTAAGGGAATATTCCAGACTTTGCATGCAATAGTTTTGGCACCATCCTTCCGCTTGATATGATGAACCCTCTGACACATCCTACACAATTGGAAAACACCGGTTGAAAGACCTGAAGCAGCAATTCTGGCATAGTATCCACCTTTCTTACCGTTACTTTTGGGTTTATATTAAGAACAAGAAAAATCCCAAAACGTTAATGATGTGTCCAACTCAAAACTATGGGGCATATTATCAAGATCGGTTATAAAAATATCGCCGCTTTAGCGCCAGAAAACTGCTGCTAAAGTGGTGATAATGGGCTTGATAATATGCCCTATGTAATTCCAATTGAAGCTCAGGTTAGATGTCCTTCACATCTAACATGGGCTTCAACTGGAATTCCATAGAGCATATTATCAAGCCCATTATTGCCGGTTTAGCAGCAGTTTTCTGCCGCTAAAACAGCGATAATTTTATCGCCTGTCTTGATAATATGCCCCCATGTCCCCTTTGACAGGGACATAAACTCTTCCTTGAGCATAATTTTTTCAAAATTCTAACTCTGCTTCAAGATAATTAAATCAATATGTTTACATTCATAGCTGTATAGTGTGGCATCTAGATCATGGAGATAAACCTCACAGTCAAAGTAACACAAATAGTCTTTATCAGAAACTAACAATAATCTTGCACCTTAATGCATAATCAGTGAGACTTCAATTCCATTATGTGTAATAACACCCGCAGTATGTTCACATCAAACATTTGATACATAATTAACATAATTAACAATCACCTCATTAATATTCTCCTTTACTGAAGAAGATTTACAATATTTGACAAAGTGCCTTTTCCTCCCACACAATCTACATATAACAAGGACACCAGGACAACCTTTATGATTAGCTACATTTTTTGGATTACTATATCTATAGCAAGTATTTTTCACTTTAGGTGGATTCTTTTGTTTTTTTTTTGCGATAAGAGGTAATAGCATGAATAGATGATATTTCATATCTGAATTTGTGTGTGTCACACAAAAAATGCATAGAGTGCTCTACTTGTTCGGCAATAGTTACTACCTTTGTAAGACCAGGATCACATTTAGACCATAACCCTTCCCTTACATTATCATTTTTACATTAAAGCAACAATTGATCTCAAATTCTTTCTTTTGTCGCTTTGTGACTCATCATGTTGTTTTGTTTTCCAAAAATATAGACGTTGTAAAATGATGATTAATTTGGGATATGAATATCTAGCTTCTTAATACTGTTTCAAATTCATTTCAAGTATCGCCATCACCATGGCTAACCAATTAAGGTACATTTTCAGATATCTCTTGGACTCTGCCCTTAAACAATGCACTTGCATATAAGTATTCTTTTCATGCAATACCACATACTTTCAGGTAATTAATAATTACTTTCTTCCATTTAGACTAGGTAGGACGGGATCACCTGCCGATGGTAGATAGAAAGGAGGAGGAACAAGTTGCATTATATAGAAAAATAGTAAAAATATAAAACAAAACACAGATGAAACAAATGAGGGGGAATGGCAGGTCAAAGAATAGGAAGAAATGAAAGCGAAAAAAAAAAAGATAGGCTGTAGAAGCAAGAAAAAGCAATAGGATTCTTCACATAATCCTCAAAATAACAATTTACTTATACACAATAATTTCTACGAAATGTACAAGGAGGAATCTAACTAAGTTAATGGCAGGCATTAACTGTAAATTCAGCAAAGACATTGAAATGAATAGTCCTCTTACGATTTCCATACTGACAGGAAATGGCAGAGAAAAGTATATAAGTCCTTTTTTCTAAGTTTGTATAACTTGTAATGTAAATTTCTGAAGATGACAGGAAGAAGAAAAGTGACGAGGCTCCTGGAAGTTATGCGATGCAAGACTCAAGATGAAATAAGTGTGAACCTTAACCATATCATCTCCCCGTTTTCATCTAAAATATTTAATGCCTCTTGTTATTCTAGCCATGTACCTGGCACCCTCCAAATAGTCCAAGTCACACCCATTCTCAAAAACTTAGGGGGGTACCCCAACAACCTCAATAACCTCAGCTCTATCAGCAACCTTCCTTTCCTAGACAAAACACTGGAAAAATGTGTCCTTCTACAATGTAACCAACACACAGATGAAGTCAACCTCCACAACACATTCCATTCAGGAATATTCAGATCTTGTTATATTTAGGAAACTCCTGAAAACATTGCTTTTCAGACAGGCTTACCATTACGCGGGGTTGAAGTTCGATTAACTACCTAGCTCCAAGAGACCGTCTGGTGAACGTGCGCTTTATAAATGGACAGTAACATAGCCTACCATTCACAAAAGGCAGCAGCACTGAAACCGCTATGCTCAACATTTCTGATGACATTCACAGATCCTTAGATGAAGGCTAACTCCTACCTCCTAATCCTACTCAATTTATCTGCGGCATTTAATACTCTAAACCACCCTGCTTTACTTAAGACTCTCAAGAACCAGACGGATATCAGTGACACAATCCTGAGATGGTTCACATCATATATGCAGCACAGCTCACAACAAATAAAAACCAAAGGCTGTTTTTCAAAGCCCGCAACAGTTTCACAAGGTGTACCTCAAGGCTCAATCCTCTCCCCAGCCCTCCTTAATCTCTTCATGGAACCTTCTCAATTATTTTGAACTAAGCAGGGGTCAAATATCACGTATTTGATGACAATACTCAACTCTACTATAAAATCAAATCACCCAATGAAATTTGGCATCTGAATTCCGCACTAAGGGGCCTATTACGATGGAGGATTTTCCGCATCCTCCGGGCCGGCGGAACCCACCGCCGGCCCGGAGGATGCGGAAAATCCTCTGCGGACCCACCAAAGACCCACCGCCACATTAGGATGGCTGGTGGGTCCTGGTTTCCGTCCGCAGCTTTTCCGCCGCGGTTGGCTTACAACCGCAGCGGAAAAGCACTAATATGGTGACGGTGTCTCTCAGACACCGTCAGCCAGATTAGGATGGGCTCTGAAACATGCTTTTCCGCGGCGGCTTTTCCGCCGTGGAAAAGCATGTGTAACTTCACTGCAGGGGCCCGTTGCGGGCCCCCTAGGTGAAGTGGGGGGTGGGGGGTGCACATGGGGGGTACCTATGGTACCCCCCTGCATTTGTATGCAGAAAGCGGCAGGCACCGCGCGGTGCCTGCCACTTTCTACATACAATGCAATGCGTGCATTTTTAACATTGCTGCGGGTGCAGCTTGAAGCCGCACCCGCCGCAATGTTAAAAATAGAGGATGTGACCGCCAGGGTGGCGGTCACATCCTAATTGCACAGGAGGGAACTCCGCAGCCCATGCGGAGGTTCTCTCCTACTCTATGGTGGCGGACGGACTCAGGTCCGTCCGCCATCATAATGTGCCCCTAAATAAGATAAAACTTGGCTCAAAAACAATTACCTAAAGCTCAATCCCCAAAAACACAACTGCTACTCTTCTCCCTCAAAAACAAACCTTTACTGATTCAAGAATTATTCAAGAATCTCGATGCTCTAAACTGTTCTCTCTCAATATAGATATCCTTAAAGTCCCTGCGTATCACCCTGGACAAAAACATGTCAATGAAAGAGCACATCAACAACTCATCCGAAAGAGATCTCTAAACACTGAAACATCTCAAAAAAATCAAACCGTTCATTCCCCCAATGATCCTAAAATTGTAGCACAATCACTAGTACTTTCAAAACTTGACTGCAGCAACACCATCATTACGAGAACACTCGAAAAGACACCCCACACCCTAATACCAGCCCTCAATGCTGCTGCACAGGTAATAAATGGTTTTATCACATCTCACCTGCCCTCAAGAGTCTCAATTGGCGTCCAATTAAATGAAGATGCTTCTTCAAGACAGCTTATATTACTCACAAAGCCCTTCATACAAAACAAACCAAATATGTTGAAACCAAACTTTACAGAGCAGAAAGAGGACGTGCACTTAGAAGCTCCAACTCCCTTCTTCTCATGCCTCCTAATATGAAGAAGAAATCCTCCCAGGCATGCTCTTTCTCAGGCAATCCTAGTATGGTTATTGAACTCGCTCCACAAAGTTCTCCGCTGCTACTCTTCCTTCTCATGCTTCAAATAGGACCGCAAAACTCTGCTGTGCATCAACTACCTGAATAGACGCACATTCTGAAATATGGTTCACTACCCACTTCCATCTTGATCCTCCAAGGCAGTTCTGGTTCGTTTAATTTTCCCATCTGTCTCAATGATATTACCTTAAGCTGTACTGATATATATTCTTTTTTACTATATTATAATACCTGAATGATTTATGTTTTTGTCTTACCGTTTTTATGACTGACACGACCCACACTAATCCCCTCATGTTCATTTCAAGTGAACCTATTCTTATAAGCATGTAAAGGGCTCTGATACCTTCTGATCTTGATAATGCTACATAAAACTGAAAATAATAAATAAATACATAGATATAGTAAGGTAGATATGCATGAGTGAAATGAGAATACATAAGCTGTTGCAAAGCACGTTGGAGTTCAGGACCATAGAAGAGCATGCCCACCTTTCGGCCAACTGCGGTTCAGTAGAGTAGAGCATGTTGGAGTCCAAGCGCACATTGATGCTCGAGGACAGAAGAGCAGCGCTAATGTATATAAGTGCACCAAAAGTAATGATGTGGAAAAAAAATTAGCATGTAGAAAGAAAACCCTGTAGAAGTAGTCAAAATGGCAAAACAAGGTTAGGTTAATAGCAGTGAATTCAGACAAAATTTTAAGGAGGTATTGAGAGCAGTTTCATGATGGATATAGGAAACAAATTCTGCACAGGATACCACTGGTAACATGACAAAGGTTAAAGGTAGCAATGAACAGTACCTTGAGAGAAACTCCTACATGGAGTATCACCATGAAAGATAACTGCAATTGGAGTGTTGATGTTTCTTCCTAGGTGTTTTGGGTGATGAGCTAGTCATCACGAATGTGGAAGCCATGAACATCGGCGCTGGATCGAAGAGAAGATTAATGCTGTGAGGGTTACTACATGCAGTGTGCCTAAGATAAGGAAAAGGTAGTATGACATTAGCTCCAGAAACATGGAGAATCTAGCAAGTGGGTGGAAGGAAGCTGTTGGCCCAGGAGGGGCCCCATTCCCACGGTCATCTACCACACCTGTGGATGAGGCCTATGGAAGCACCTTATCAACAGAGGATATATCTGTACTAAATATTATTGACACATCAGAACCTCCTCAACCAAACCCAGGTGTGTGTATTAATATAAAATATCTAAAGTTGTTTTTAAACAATAAGTAACTAAATTAGAAGTTTACCATCATATTTCAGTAACTGTTTTCAATTCCCAATTTCAATATAATATGCAATATGTTTTTACTTCTAGATAGAATTGCATTATGGGATTTATAGTCCACTGCATGTCTTATAACATTTAAGGTTCAATAGTATTTGATTTTAGAGAATATGAATCTGTAACAAAAACATAAATATAATGTTTAATATGCCCATATGATGAATAACACAAAGTATAATTTGGACCATATCATATTACATATTTTCTCTACAGATATAGAATCAAGCATTTCGAAGAATCATGAAGAATAAAATCTCGGAGAAGTAGAGGATCAGGAAATGCACTAGTTCTGTCAAGTTTAAACCCTTCCATGCTCATGACGAGCTCAGCTCGTCATGCAGTACACTGTTCGTGTGCTCATGACGAGCTGAGTTCGTCATGAGCAATGGGATTTAAGGGAGATCAGCACCAAGTGGGAATTGCTGTAGCATTGATAGTGTTAATGTCCTGTGTAGGCTGCAGTACACCTTCTTTAAGGACACTCCCAAGCAGTATCACAAGCTCACTTTCACCATGACTACAAACCTCAGGGCTTGTCACTGAGCCCAACGCTTTTGAACATCTATGTGATTCCTTTGACTATGCCTATTTCTTTTTTTAATCTTCTCTTTTATGCTTATGATGGTAACATCCAATTGATTCTCCGTTTTGATGGATACATTGATTTCTTACAGAGCCAGTTCAAAAATTGTCTCTGCGTAGTTGCCAAAAGGAAATCTTTGAACAACCTCAGGTTAAGTACGCATAAAACAGAGCTTTTTGCTTGGCCTAATCCTTATTGGTTCATGGCACGACACTCATCCCTTATTCTTCTGTTCGGAAACTGGGCTTATATTTTTTAATAGATCTTTTTATTAACATCTTCAACAAAAATTCACCATATTAATTCAAGAGCAACAAGACATATATTGGATTTCAGACGTTAGGTCACTGAGAATCAGGTTGATTTGACTCAACGCTCTCAATGACCAAGCAAGTCAACGCCGTCTCCTCCTCCTGCTTGAACTCCCTCAGCATGCTCCGCAAGATCTACAGATGGATCCCGACAGATACAAGAAAGACAGTCACCCAGGCCTCCGTCAGCAGCAGACTTGACTACGGAAATGCCACCTACGCGGGAGCCCCGACTAAGCTCAATAAATGACTACGCCGCATCCAAAATGCCTTGGCACGACTGATCCTCGACGTACCATGCCACGGCCACATCACCCGCCACCCGAGAAACCTGCACTGGCTCCCCGTCAAAAACAGGGTATCTTTCAAGCTCCTCACCCATGCACACAATACACTCCACAAGACCGGCCCAGCCTACCTCAACAGACGGCTCTCCTTCGACATCCCCAACCATCAGCTCAGCTCCACCGAACTCTCACTCGCCACCCTCTCGCGCATCCGAAGAACAACTAACAGTCAGAGACCCTTCTACCACCTGGCCACCTAGACATGGAGCACCCTCCCACTAAGTCTACAACAGACCCAAGATCTGCTGACCTTCAGGAGGATACTCGAGCCTGGCTGTTCGATCAGTAGCTCGCCCCCCCAGTGCCTTACAAATGATGGATTGATTGATTGATTGATTTATTTGTAAAATATATGACAATCAGGGGGTAACAAGAGTCTCAGCATCATGCAAGGGTGTCAGTGGACTACATATATTCCCTCTGTTATTGTTTCTAATGTCCCCATATGCCGTTTCACTTCCTGGGACACCCTCTTGCCACAGAAACTGATTTCTCCCAAAATATGCACCAATCTAAGTCTCCTTCCCATTTCCCTAGTATGGGCGTTTGATGGGCCCGCCAGTGCTGTGCAATGTTCCTTTTTGCAGTGATTAGTGCCAGAGTTGCCCACTGCTTGGTGTAAGAGGTGAGGTCTGTGGGTTCCCAGATGTGTAAGAGACATCTGCACGCTTCAGGCTGCAGGTCGATGGTAAATACCTCCCGTAAAGTATGATGTATATTTTTCCAATAAGACTGTATGTGTGCACAATCCCACAAGATATGTATGGAAGTGCCAACCTACCCACACCCACGTCTGCACTCCCCGCTATCTGCTCTGCCCATGCGGCCATGCCCAGCCCTGTGGTGTAAATCCTATGTAGAATTTTGAGCTGAATTATGCGTAGTCTAGCCTGAACCACCACAACCATCGGAGAGGAGACTGCCTCTCGCCTGTCCTCATCCTCCAGTTCTAGGCTGTCTCTTACCCATTTCTCCCTAAGCGATTGTAGCGGATCCTCCATATTGTTTATTCATTTTTTGTAAATCAGGGAGATGGTTTTTTTCGGGAGTGTGTCCATCGAGTAGCTTATCCTCCAAGGGGGGGCTTCCGAGAGTGGGGACTTACTAGTGATGTTAGTGTGCAAGGCAAGCCGAATTTGGATATACAGATAATGCTCAGTAGCGGCCAGACTATATTGCCGTTGAAGGAAGGCAAAAGGGAGAATTTTGCCATTAACCCAGAGATCTACCGATCCGGGAGATACCAATAAGGTTCCACTTATCAAAGCCCCTGGATTGCCACAGACATCCTAGCCTCTCAGAGTTCCACAGCCGAGTTGCCTGAGTGAGTCTATGGTCCCATCCCAGCTATTTGTTAACCATGTGCCAAACATAGACTGAATGCGGGGTCGGTCCAGTAAGGGGGTATCTACAGGGACTGGCATAGAGAACTGTAGTGTATTCCCCCCCTGGGAGGAGCCATCTGTCCATGGCATACCCGGGATCCTCCTGACGACCATATACCCCTAAGTTGATGGCCGCCAAATGGGTTGCCCTATAGTACTTTTTGATATCTGGGAGACTAATGCCCCCATCGTACCAATTGAGAATCAACTTAGTTAGAGCTATTCGAGGCTTACCATCCCATAAGAGGTCTCTTTGGAGACTCTTACTTTTTTTGAAATAGATTTGGGAACCAGATCCATTGAATTCTGGAGGACATATAGGAAGCGGGAGAGTGCCATTATTTTAAAAAGGACAGCTTTACCTAGTAATGAAAGGGGCAGAGACTTCCAGCGTGTGACGTCGCTTTTCAGTCTCTGTATTGGTGGTAATAGGTTGTGAGCAAAACGGACCTCAGAGCTCAGTGTGATGAATATGGCGAGGCAGCGGAAACCATCCTACTCAATTTGTATGTGGCAGTCCCTCGGAAAGATGGGAGGCTCTCCCTCTAGGACATAAACCACGGACTTAGACCAGTTTATGGTGAAAACGGAATACCTTCCAAATACTGCAAGAATATCCAGGATGCCGATCAGAGAGGCCCTCGGGGAGGTCAGATATAGCAGAATATCATCTGTGTATAATGATATCTTGTCTTCCCAACCAGGGAAGTCTTCAGGGACCAGCTCATATCACAAATCAGTGGGTCTTTGCGGATCCAGGCCGCCAGGGGCACAAGGGCTAAGGCAAAAAGAAGCGTCGATAGAGGGCAGCACTGGCGTGTGCCTAGGCTTAGTTGAAAAACTGAGGACTTGCGGTTGTTGACAACTTCCTGAGTCATGGGACTGGAGTATACAGTCAGACCCAGCTCTTGAAGGAGGGACCAAATCCCAATTTGTCGAGCACAGCCAATAGATATGGCCATTCTACCATATCAAAAGCCATGGTGGTGTCCAGGGACACCAACACGGCGGGTTCTAGGATAGTAGTTGCTCTGCCCAGAATGCCATGTCATTTGCATAGATTTAAGTCAGTATTCGGATGAGGCATGAAACCCAACTGATCGTGTGCACTAGGGTGTTGATTACTTTTATCAAGCTAGTAACCAATAGTTTTACCAGGATCTTGGGCTCTGCGTTAAGCAGCGATATTGGTCTATAGGATGCACAGCTGGTTTGGGGTTTACTCTCCTTATGGATTGCCACAATCCTTTGATCAAGGGGAAGCGTCCCTGTATCACTGCTATATATGAACATCGAACGGAGGTATGGGGCTATCTTGTCCAGTCTCAATTTGTACAATTCGATTGGTATGCCATTGGGGCCCAATGCCTTACCCGATTGTACCCCCCCGTATCGCCTGTGCCATCTCGTCCTCCGTAAAGGCGGGCTCGAGATACTCACTATTTTCGTCCGAGAGGGTGCGGAGCCTGCGTCACAGAGCAGTGCTTTATTGTCTACTACTGTGTACTTCCCAGGCATACAATAAATCGTCTGGTACTAATCGGCAAAGTGGTCGGCTATTTCCTGCGAGTCAGTTATAGGATCGCTGCCCTCGATTTGTAACTCAGGTACCAGTCGGGCACCCATTCCTTTCTACCCAGCCATGCTATTAGCTTCCATGCCTTGACTCCAAGTTTGAAAATTCTGCTCTGCGTGTCCCTACTCAGTGCCCTGGCTCTGTCCGTTGCTATGCTTTTGAAGTCCTCTTGTTTTCAATTAAGGAGATGTAATTTTTCGGGTGTCACAGCCTGCTCTAAGTCTTCTTCTACTCTGAGTATTTTGTCTTCTGCTCGCACTAAGTCCTTCTGTTTGTCTTTTTTCTTGCCCGTGATCAGGGAAAGGGCTTCCCAGCGGATATCGGACTTGTAGGCTTCCCATCATGTGTGTGCTGAATCTACAGTCCCCTTGTTGTCTTGAAAGTAATTATCAGTGGCTTGTGCTAATTTCTTTTGAGTTTCAGCGTCACGTAGGTTCCATGAGTTAATGGGAGCTACTCTCCCAGCACTCATTTGGCCAAGAACCATCTTCATTCATACCGGGGAGTGATCGAGATGCCTCTACCAAGGTGTCGCATCTCCTGGATATTGAATACCTGTGACGCCTGGACTAGGACATAATCAATCCAAGGTAGACTACGATGGGCTCCTGACGAGAAGGTATATTGGGTCCTATCTGGATTACATGCCCTACAGCGATCAAGCAGTCCGGACACCACTGCGTTGAAGTCCCCTCCAATCATTAGGAGGCCTAATGGAATTGACAAGAGTATGGCAACCAGGTCTTTGAATGCGCCACTCTGGAGGTGGGGGGGAACGTACATGAGACAAATGTAGCTGTCTTACCCACCCACAAACCCGAGACACCTATGTATTCGCCCCGGTTGTTGAACCATGAGGATTGCACAGTGAAGGGGAACGATTTTTTGATTAGTACGCCCACTACCCGCGACCCGGTGGTGAAGCCTGCATATGCCACCAATCCATATCCTCCCTTGTTCATTGCCTGACATGTGTTCCCAATAAGCTGTGTATCCTGTAGGAGGAAAACACCTGGGGCCTGAGGCCTGATGTAGTGGAGGAGCATGCCATGTTTAATGTTGTCCCGAAGTCCATTTACATTCCAGCTGAGGACTCTAACCCCTATATCCCACTGTGTACCCATCTGTACTGGGGCATAACAACTGCTCCTGCTCCGTATCACATGCTAGTGGTGTTGAAAAAACAAACTCTACATACATTTCAAACCATAACAATGTAAACCTCCCCCTCCTTGCAAGCTGCACTCCGGGCCTCAAACTGCCCATGATTAAACCTGCAGAGTGCCTGTCGCCCCTTACAAAATTACCAAAAGTAGAAAAGTGGGGTATGTGGTGCCCCCATCCCTAACCCCAACCACTAGTGATAAAGTTGCGCAATCCCCCACTTACGATTCTTTTTTCCCGAACAAAGTACTCCAAAGGAAGGCTCCTAACATCCACAGAAATGGTCATCAACCCACCCGCCCTGTTAAGGTCAAATTTTAATATATCCCCACATCAATTGTACACCCATCAAAAGCAGCCCCCCTCCCCCTGCAAACCTCATAACCCCAGTGTCCCATGAAATGACGATCAACAATTCTCCAGCCAGTTCGCAGCCGCCTCTAAGTTCTCAAAAAACCAGGCCTTTCCGTACACTTCCACCCGAAGCCTGGCTGGGAACAGCATGTCATATTTGTATCCTTTTTAACCTCAGCACCTTCTTAATCCCCAAAAAGGAGCGTCTTTGCCTCTGCACCAACAGGGTGAAGTCTGGAAAGAAAGTTATCTCCGTATTTTCATATTTCAGGGGTGGTCCTGTCTGGGCATGCTGGAGTATCAAATCTCAATCACGGAAATTGAGAACCCTAGCTAGGATCGGACGTGGGGGACCCCAGGTTTCGGCCGCCCCCCGGGGACGCTATTACCCCTCTCAATGACAAAGAACTTCCCGAGCCCCCTGGGCTGCAGGTGTTTTAGGACGAGATCCATGGCCTGCCCCTCCGATTTTTCCGGGACATCCAAGATTCGCACGTTGTTGCGTCGAAGGTGCCCTTTGTAGTCGTCCAGCTTGGTTTCAGCAAACTTCCAGAACTGTTCTTCGATATCTGTCTGTAGTTGGGAGGCATCTTCTACCAGACTTGCGGTGGTGAGTTCCACATGTTTAATCCGTTCGGTATTTTTGTTTAAGTCCGCTTGGATTAGGTTGAACTCTACTGTGATGGCGTCCATCTTGTGCTCCAGCGAAGACTTGATTCTGGCGATTGCTTCTAGGACACCCTTAAGCAATGGATCTGGGTCCACCTACCTGGTGCTCCTCCTCCCCTGGGAGAAGGTTCGGGTATCAATGTTTTGGGTAGAGTGTACCTGCCCAACCTGGCCTGCTGCCCAGGTTTGCTGCCTCTACTAGATGACATTGCGCATTGGTTGGTGTCCCAGTTCCTTCAATGATAGAACCCCTCGGCGACAGGACTACTGGGCGGTGCCAAGCACTGATTGCAGACTTGCCCCTTCACCTAGTCCCGCCGGCTACCTCCCTGGATATGATCACACAGAAGGAGGGGAGGCGATCCCCGACAGTCATGGCATGTGACCCACTCCAAGGCTGCGGTCTGGATGAGCTGATCAGTACTCCGGTATGATGGAGCTAGAGGTATGATAGTTAGTTATGTGGTGCATTGAGGAGGAGCAACGATGCCCGCTGCCTGACTGGGTGATAGTCGGTGTTCCCCAGGTGAAATTAGGAGGTACACCTCCCCACTCCCGGTGCCCATGGAACAGCAGATCAGATCAGCTCCCGCGGGAGCCACAGAAATCCCAACACTGTATATGCACTACTAAGAGGCAGCAGTGGAAAACCCAATAGCGGACCTCACAGCCTGCATTCCTGCAGCTGGTATTATAGCAAGGTGAGCACCATCGACGTTGTCAGGTATGCACGGGCCTCTGCATCCACATACCCCGATCTCTGCACTCCGCTGCGAGCCTTGGCGGGCGCAACTTCCCGGCCAACGATCAGGGCGAAGGTCTCAAGGCCACAGCACAGGCAGAGGCCCCCACGCCGCACCTCCGCTCCTCACAGGGCCACTTCTCTCCAAATAGCCACAGCCGAAAGCCGCCACTCCGCCACCTCTCACAGGGCCTGCCACAGATCTCCTGAACCCCACCCCAGGTGAGAAAAGGCGAGGGGTCGGGAAAAAGCAGGCCAATATGTTCAGACACTCAGGGCGATTCCTCCCCTCCGAGTCCAGGGAAGTCCCCGAATCTCTGCGCACCACTCATGGGGTTTATATTTGATAACAAACTTACTTTGGTGCTCATATTAATAATCTGTTTCATGTTAATGGTGATCAGGAAAATCCTCCCATTACTCCCCATTTCCTCCGGCAAAATTATGGTCAGAATTCTATTATTTCTAAGTTAGACTATTGCAATGCTTTATTCCAAGGCATACCCAACTACCTTCTTTAAAAGCTGCACTTCTTTCAAGTTGGTGTAACTCACTGCATTCTTAGGCTCAGTAATGAAGTTGAATGCCCTTTGCTTCTGTCACAAGGCTTAACTTTACCTGATCCCTGACAGTTGCATGGTCTCTCTCTTCTCTTCTTACATTCTTGGACATAGTCTACGCCCCACAACTCTGCATCCGGTAAACATTCCCAAATTCAGCCACGCCCACCCCGCCCCTGTCCCTATAAAGCCGCGCTGATATACTAGCCGCGCACTAGGACTTCGTCACTCCTGAGGCACAGCCGGGAGAAAAACGTTTGTAATTGTTTTAAAAAGGAAAAATTAATCACTGTATCTTCTTACTTTTAACTGCACTGCCATTCACTTTGGGCACTTCTCCTCTCTGAAATCCTCACCAAAACCCCGCGCTGCGGATTTTAGCACTGCCGTGGGCAGAGGAATTCTTTGGTGCCATCTCGCGCCAAACTATTGGCCACGCCCACTCTTGTGAGGCCACGCCCACCCTGCACCTGTCCCTATAAATCCGCGCTGATATACTAGCCGCGCACTAGGACTTCGTCACTCCTGAGGCACAGCCGGGAGAAAAACGCTCGTAATTGTTTTAAAAAGGAACAATTAATCACTGTATCTTCTTACTTTTAACTGCACTGCCATTCACTTTGGGCACTTCTCCTCTCTGAAATCCTCACCAAAACCCCGTGCTGCGGATTTTAGCGCTGCCGTGGGCAGAGGAATTCTTTGGCGCCATCTCGTGCCAAACCATTGGCCACGCCCACTCTTGTGAGGCCACGCCCTCCCAAACCCTTCTTCAATGTGCATTCCCCGGACGCGCAGTAGGCGCGCCGTCTGCGCACCGAAGGCGCGCCAAAGGTAAGCCCGTCTGCGCTCCTCCGCGACCGAACGGGGCACGGGCATGTCACCCTGCCCATATTACCCAATACTCCTTTGCTGACCTGCTCGACCTGCATGGCCCTTGGTCTCTAGCCCCGACTGCCCGCTCGCAGCTCGAGCATTTGGGCCTGGAACACGCTCGAGATAACTTTCCTGAACTTGACGCCTGCCTGGCCTCTCTCCCTCTTTGGTCTATCTCTCACTCCCCCCCCTCGCATCACCCCCAGCCTCGAGCTCAAAGTGAGCTACCTTAACACCTGCTCACTAGCAAAACATCAGACGGAAATTTATCACCTACTAGAGACCGACAGCACCGACATACTGTTTTTAACTGAAACCTGGCTGCATGACGGATTCTCCCCCGACATCTTGGCTGCCATTCTGCCTGGCTACTATATCCTTCAAGCCAACAGGGCCTCCGGCAAACCCTGGAGGGGGAGTAGCAGCCATCATTAAGCTCCCTGTTAGATTTTCCATCCTTACTGTACCCGGTATTCCTCAGGTCTACTGCCTTGCACTCAGACTGGAATCCTCAGTGTCACCCCTTACTTGTGTCTTAGTCTACCGCCCTCCTCAGTCCATGCCCGATTTTCCATCTATGTTCGGAGATCTTTTATCCCAGGTAGTCATTAACAACTCTAAAATTCTAGTCCTTGGAGACTTTAACTACTGGCCCCACGATGAGAAGGAAAGTGCCTGCTCTGTGGCCTTCTCCGACCTGTTACGCAGCTTGAATTGCTGTCAACACGTTAAAACTGCCACGCATTCGAAAGGCCACACACTGGACCAGGTCTGGACCTCCAACTTAGAGATCTCGCCCCCCCCTCATACTGCCGTGTGTATGGTCTGACCACTCCCTTATTTCCTTCTCCCTTAAAGCACCTACCTGCCCAGCAGGCCTCTAGAAACCAATTTCTTAGCCCGAAACTGGAATAAAGCTGACATTAGCCAATTCATCGACTTACTCAGTACCTCCCTCCCCCCTGAATCCGACTCAATTGACACTCAAGCCTCAAACCCTAGCCACTGGCTTGAATCCGCCAGCGACGTGGTTGCCCCCCTCAAATGGGTTAAAATTAGACGCCCTCATGACGCTCAGAAATGGTTCACCGAGGACCTTATAATCTTAAAACTCGGACTCAGACAAGCTGAACGCCAAAAATTATGCCCCCGAAGCGAGGCTAGAGTTCTTAACCCTACTTAAAAAGTATAAGTCCTCCATTGCGCTAGCCAAAACCATGTACTTTTCCAACAAAATTATGGAATCAGCCAACAAAGCTAAAAACATCTTTTCGATTGTGGTGGAGCTATCTCACCCCGATAGGGTCTCCATCCAACCCCTCCCTTCCCAGGGGCTCTGTGACTCCCTCAACCACTTCTTCGTTGAGAAGATTGTAAAAATCAAAAACAGCATCTCGGTTCTGCCCCTTCCTGATTCCTCTGGGTCCCCCACTAACACCCACACTGACCCTCGTAACGCCCACTCTCTCACTCAGATTCCCCTCATTTCGGAGGCGGACTTCCCCGCACTCCTAAGCAAAGTCACCTCAGGATCTCCCACTGACTGTTGTCCCCCCAAGATCCTACGCGAGGCCTTTACTGCCTGCCCTGCCCCCCCCCCTGGTACTTCTGAACAACTCCCTCACTCTCGGACTAGTCCCTAGTACTTTCAAGACAGCCGAGGTAGTACCTATCTTAAAAAAACCGACAGCGGATCCCACGATCATGAGCAACTTCCGCCCCATCTCCCTCCTCCCTTACCTTAGTAAGATACTCGAGACCCACGTCACTAACATCCTGGGCTCGTTTGTTGAGCAGTCCCACTTTCTTGACTCCCAACAGGCCGGGTTCAGACCCGCCCACTCCACAGAGATGGTCATACTCTCTGTTATGGAAGAACTGCGCAGGGGAGCCGACTCTAACACCAGTCAGGCTCTGGTGCTCCTGGACCTGTCGGCCGCCTTTGACACGGTCGACCATGTCATCTTAGTCGACCGTGCCAGGCAGGCTGGGATTGGGGGCACTGCCCTGGACTGGGTCCGCTCGTTCCTCACCAGCCGCCAACAATCGGTCCGGCTATCCCAGTTCTCTGCAGACAGGGTAGGGTTGACTTGCGGCGTGCCACAGGGATCCTCTCTGTCCCCACTCCTTTTTAACCTATACCTCACTCCTCTGATCAGCTCCCTCCGAGATAAGAATGTCACCGCATTTAATTACGCGGACGACATCCAGCTAGTCTTTAACATCGACTCCTCGCACCAGTCAGTCTCCGATTTTCAAGCCATCCTTTGCCACATCAGCAACTGGATGGGGGCAAACCACTTGAAACTCAACCCCGACAAGACCGAATTGGTTCTTGTCGGAGGGCCTTCTAATCCTTGGAACTCCAACTTCTGGCCCGCTAGCCTGGGCCATACCCCCCGCCCAACTGACTCGGCCAAAAGTCTGGGGGTTATCATCAGTAAAGATCTCTCGATGAAACCCCAGATAAATGCCACTGTCTCTTCTTGCTTCTTCCAACTGCGCAAAATCCGGAAAATCGCACGTTTCCACCGAAGCTCACCACCGAAGCTCTCACCCTGGCCCTCTTGACTACGCCAACTCCTTGTACGTAGGCATCCCTGACTACCAACTCAAACGTTTGCAGCTTGTTCAGAACCTGGCGGCTCGCCTCATCTTCCACCAACCGAGGCACCACCACATCCGCCCTTTGCTAAAATCCCTGCACTGGCTCCCTGTCTCTGAACGCTGCAAATTCAAGCTAGGCTGCCTTATCTTTAAATCTCTGGGCGGCCTAGGTCCTACGTTCAACTCCTCCCTCATTCACCCTTATGTCCCCTCCCGCAATCTACGCTCGCATCACCTGGCCCTTCTCAAAATCCCCAGAGTCAAGCGTAGGAAATGGGGAGGCTTAAGATTCTTGTTTCTAGCTCCATCTCTCTGGAACGCCCTTCCTCTGGACATAAGGTCGGCCTCGCCCTACACCCACTTCAGATCCCTCCTTAAGACTCACCTATTTCGCTCTGCGTACAATTAAAATTAATACTTTCCTCCGTTTTCCCGGTCCCTCTTACTCCCTCTCGTCTTCACCCTTGCCTCTGCTTTCTTCTCCCTCGCACCGCCCAGGAAGCTGCCTACTGTCCTTTTGCTTCAGCGCCAAGAAACTGTATAAGTGTACGCTGCGCTTTACAAATGCCTTTCACATCACACCACATCACATCAGGGAAACTTGTATAGTTTATCACTCCATCTCAGTTTCTGCCTTTGAAGCTTGGAATGCCTTTCTGCTGGCCATCCATGCTGAAATGTGACTACTTCCTTTACACAAGTTTCTCAAAATCTACGATTCACCTTTATCATTCTGCTGCTGCACAGTTTCCTTAGTTTCATTAGTGCACTTGTTGGTGTATTTGTGTGATTTACATTATAAAATCATATCAAATCAGTATTTATTTACACCATCCACGCATTGCACTAAGAGATTATTTCTCCAGAAAACACTATGGTTGCTCTGAATTTTTAAAGCACTTGCAGTGACACATCACAGAGAAAACAGCTTTGCAGTGCAGGAAACCCACTATTATACAGTAGCTAAGTGGCCTCTAGCTGCACCTTGTTAGCATAAAGAACTGTGTGCCTAATGTATGAATGTAGGACACAGTAAATATCAAGGAAAAGTATGTCCCTAGAGAAAACAATAGTCAAAAGCTGTTTGTCACTGTTTAGGCCAAAAGCTGCTTGTCACTGTGTAAGCCGAAGGCTATTTGTCACTGTGTAAACTACTTTTTCCATGAACTGTCTTGATTGTAAATAAAAAGTGATTTGCACAACTTTTCCTGAGAAAAATGACGGAAAAATAAATAAAGTTTTTTGACTTGCTATTAAAAAAGTAATTTAGTGTTGACATTAACATTGTTTTATATAAATTAAGTGGAAAAGAATCTTTTAAGTAGATTGTGTTGTTCTGTCTAGGATTTAAACTACAAACACAAATCATGATCTTTCTCTACCATTAAAACTCCGGTAAGATAGCCATGTACAATTTTGAAATTAGAGCAACCCCTCTGCTTTTATCACTGGCCCTTCAAACAGCAAGATTCTAAAACATAAAGGCAGTTGTGAAAGAACTCAAAGAAAGCAGCACATAACTTTTCACATGTACAGATAATGCTCAGTAGCGGCCAGACTATATTGCCGTTGAAGGAAGGCAAAAGGGAGAATTTTGCCATTAACCCAGAGATCTACCGATCCGGGAGATACCAATAAGGTTCCACTTATCAAAGCCCCTGGATTGCCACAGACATCCTAGCCTCTCAGAGTTCCACAGCCGAGTTGCCTGAGTGAGTCTATGGTCCCATCCCAGCTATTTGTTAACCATGTGCCAAACATAGACTGAATGCGGGGTCGGTCCAGTAAGGGGGTATCTACAGGGACTGGCATAGAGAACTGTAGTGTATTCCCCCCCTGGGAGGAGCCATCTGTCCATGGCATACCCGGGATCCTCCTGACGACCATATACCCCTTAGTTGATGGCCGCCAAATGGGTTGCCCTATAGTATTTTTTGATATCTGGGAGACTAATGCCCCCATCGTACCAATTGAGAATCAACTTAGTTAGAGCTATTCGAGGCTTACCATCCCATAAGAGGTCTCTTTGGAGACTCTTACTTTTTTTGAAATAGATTTGGGAACCAGATCCATTGAATTCTGGAGGACATATAGGAAGCGGGAGAGTGCCATTATTTTAAAAAGGACAGCTTTACCTAGTAATGAAAGGGGCAGAGACTTCCAGCGTGTGACGTCGCTTTTCAGTCTCTGTATTGGTGATAATAGGTTGTGAGCAAAACGGACCTCAGAGCTCAGTGTGATGAATATGGCGAGGCAGCGGAAACCATCCTACTCAATTTGTATGTGGCAGTCCCTCGGAAAGATGGGAGGCTCTCCCTCTAGGACATAAACCACGGACTTAGACCAGTTTATGGTGAAAACGGAATACCTTCCAAATACTGCAAGAATATCCAGGATGCCGATCAGAGAGGCCCTCGGGGAGGTCAGATATAGCAGAATATCATCTGTGTATAATGATATCTTGTCTTCCCAACCAGGGAAGTCTTCAGGGACCAGCTCATATCACAAATCAGTGGGTCTTTGCGGATCCAGGCCGCCAGGGGCACAAGGGCTAAGGCAAAAAGAAGCGTCGATAGAGGGCAGCACTGGCGTGTGCCTAGGCTTAGTTGAAAAACTGAGGACTTGCGGTTGTTGACAACTTCCTGAGTCATGGGACTGGAGTATACAGTCAGACCCAGCTCTTGAAGGAGGGACCAAATCCCAATTTGTCGAGCACAGCCAATAGATATGGCCATTCTACCATATCAAAAGCCATGGTGGTGTCCAGGGACACCAACACGGCGGGTTCTAGGATAGTAGTTGCTCTGCCCAGAATGCCATGTCATTTGCATAGATTTAAGGCAGTATTCGGATGAGGCATGAAACCCAACTGATCGTGTGCACTAGGGTGTTGATTACTTTTATCAAGCTAGTAACCAATAGTTTTACCAGGATCTTGGGCTCTGCGTTAAGCAGCGATATTGGTCTATAGGATGCACAGCTGGTTTGGGGTTTACTCTCCTTATGGATTGCCACAATCCTTTGATCAAGGGGAAGCGTCCCTGTATCACTGCTATATATGAACATCGAACGGAGGTATGGGGCTATCTTGTCCAGTCTCAATTTGTACAATTCGATTGGTATGCCATTGGGGCCCAATGCCTTACCCGATTGTACCCCCCCCGTATCGCCTGTGCCATCTCGTCCTCCGTAAAGGCGGGCTCGAGATACTCACTATTTTCGTCCGAGAGGGTGCGGAGCCTGCGTCACAGAGCAGTGCTTTATTGTCTACTACTGTGTACTTCCCAGGCATACAATAAATCGTCTGGTACTAATCGGCAAAGTGGTCGGCTATTTCCTGCGGGTCAGTTATAGGATCGCTGCCCTCGATTTGTAACTCAGGTACCAGTCGGGCACCCATTCCTTTCTACCCAGCCATGCTATTAGCTTCCATGCCTTGACTCCAAGTTTGAAAATTCTGCTCTGCGTGTCCCTACTCAGTGCCCTGGCTCTGTCCGTTGCTATGCTTTTGAAGTCCTCTTGTTTTCAATTAAGGAGATGTAATTTTTCGGGTGTCACAGCCTGCTCTAAGTCTTCTTCTACTCTGAGTATTTTGTCTTCTGCTCGCACTAAGTCCTTCTGTTTGTCTTTTTTCTTGCCCGTGATCAGGGAAAGGGCTTCCCAGCGGATATCGGACTTGTAGGCTTCCCATCATGTGTGTGCTGAATCTACAGTCCCCTTGTTGTCTTGAAAGTAATTATCTGTGGCTTGTGCTAATTTCTTTTGAGTTTCAGCGTCACGTAGGTTCCATGAGTTAATGGGAGCTACTCTCCCAGCACTCATTTGGCCAAGAACCATCTTCATTCATACCGGGGAGTGATCGAGATGCCTCTACCAAGGTGTCGCATCTCCTGGATATTGAATACCTGTGACGCCTGGACTAGGACATAATCAATCCAAGATAGACTACGATGGGCTCCTGACGAGAAGGTATATTGGGTCCTATCTGGATTACATGCCCTACAGCGATCAAGCAGTCCGGACACCACTGCGTTGAAGTCCCCTCCAATCATTAGGAGGCCTAATGGAATTGACAAGAGTATGGCAACCAGGTCTTTGAATGCGCCACTCTGGAGGTGGGGGGGAACGTACATGAGACAAATGTAGCTGTCTTACCCACCCACAAACCCGAGACACCTATGTATTCGCCCCGGTTGTTGAACCATGAGGATTGCACAGTGAAGGGGAACGATTTTTTGATTAGTACGCCCACTACCCGCGACCCGGTGGTGAAGCCTGCATATGCCACCAATCCATATCCTCCCTTGTTCATTGCCTGACATGTGTTCCCAATAAGCTGTGTATCCTGTAGGAGGAAAACACCTGGGGCCTGAGGCCTGATGTAGTGGAGGAGCATGCCATGTTTAATGTTGTCCCGAAGTCCATTTACATTCCAGCTGAGGACTCTAACCCCTATATCCCACTGTGTACCCATCTGTACTGGGGCATAACAACTGCTCCTGCTCCGTATCACATGCTAGTGGTGTTGAAAAAACAAACTCTACATACATTTCAAACCATAACAATGTAAACCTCCCCCTCCTTGCAAGCTGCACTCCGGGCCTCAAACTGCCCATGATTAAACCTGCAGAGTGCCTGTCGCCCCTTACAAAATTACCAAAAGTAGAAAAGTGGGGTATGTGGTGCCCCCATCCCTAACCCCAACCACTAGTGATAAAGTTGCGCAATCCCCCACTTACGATTCTTTTTTCCCGAACAAAGTACTCCAAAGGAAGGCTCCTAACATCCACAGAAATGGTCATCAACCCACCCGCCCTGTTAAGGTCAAATTTTAATATATCCCCACATCAATTGTACACCCATCAAAAGTCTGCCCCCCTCCCCCTGCAAACCTCATAACCCCAGTGTCCCATGAAATGACGATCAACAATTCTCCAGCCAGTTCGCAGCCGCCTCTAAGTTCTCAAAAAACCAGGCCTTTCCGTACACTTCCACCCGAAGCCTGGCTGGGAACAGCATGTCATATTTGTATCCTTTTTAACCTCAGCACCTTCTTAATCCCCAAAAAGGAGCGTCTTTGCCTCTGCACCAACAGGGTGAAGTCTGGAAAGAAAGTTATCTCCGTATTTTCATATTTCAGGGGTGGTCCTGTCTGGGCATGCTGGAGTATCAAATCTCAATCACGGAAATTGAGAACCCTAGCTAGGATCGGACGTGGGGGACCCCAGGTTTCGGCCGCCCCCCGGGGACGCTATTACCCCTCTCAATGACAAAGAACTTCCCGAGCCCCCTGGGCTGCAGGTGTTTTAGGACGAGATCCATGGCCTGCCCCTCCGATTTTTCCGGGACATCCAAGATTCGCACGTTGTTGCGTCGAAGGTGCCCTTTGTAGTCGTCCAGCTTGGTTTCAGCAAACTTCCAGAACTGTTCTTCGATATCTGTCTGTAGTTGGGAGGCATCTTCTACCAGACTTGCGGTGGTGAGTTCCACATGTTTAATCCGTTCGGTATTTTTGTTTAAGTCCGCTTGGATTAGGTTGAACTCTACTGTGATGGCGTCCATCTTGTGCTCCAGCGAAGACTTGATTCTGGCGATTGCTTCTAGGACACCCTTAAGCAATGGATCTGGGTCCACCTACCTGGTGCTCCTCCTCCCCTGGGAGAAGGTTCGGGTATCAATGTTTTGGGTAGAGTGTACCTGCCCAACCTGGCCTGCTGCCCAGGTTTGCTGCCTCTACTAGATGACATTGCGCATTGGTTGGTGTCCCAGTTCCTTCAATGATAGAACCCCTCGGCGACAGGACTACTGGGCGGTGCCAAGCACTGATTGCAGACTTGCCCCTTCACCTAGTCCCGCCGGCTACCTCCCTGGATATGATCACACAGAAGGAGGGGAGGCGATCCCCGACAGTCATGGCATGTGACCCACTCCAAGGCTGCGGTCTGGATGAGCTGATCAGTACTCCGGTATGATGGAGCTAGAGGTATGATAGTTAGTTATGTGGTGCATTGAGGAGGAGCAACGATGCCCGCTGCCTGACTGGGTGATAGTCGGTGTTCCCCAGGTGAAATTAGGAGGTACACCTCCCCACTCCCGGTGCCCATGGAACAGCAGATCAGATCAGCTCCCGCGGGAGCCACAGAAATCCCAACACTGTATATGCACTACTAAGAGGCAGCAGTGGAAAACCCAATAGCGGACCTCACAGCCTGCATTCCTGCAGCTGGTATTATAGCAAGGTGAGCACCATCGACGTTGTCAGGTATGCACGGGCCTCTGCATCCACATACCCCGATCTCTGCACTCCGCTGCGAGCTTTGGCGGGCGCAACTTCCCGGCCAACGATCAGGGCGAAGGTCTCAAGGCCACAGCACAGGCAGAGGCCCCCACGCCGCACCTCCGCTCCTCACAGGGCCACTTCTCTCCAAATAGCCACAGCCGATAGCCGCCACTCCGCCACCTCTCACAGGGCCTGCCACAGATCTCCTGAACCCCACCCCAGGTGAGAAAAGGCGAGGGGTCGGGAAAAAGCAGGCCAATATGTTCAGACACTCAGGGCGATTCCTCCCCTCCGAGTCCAGGGAAGTCCCCGAATCTCTGCGCACCACTCATGGGGTTTATATTTGATAACAAACTTACTTTGGTGCTCATATTAATAATCTGTTTCATGTTAATGGTGATCAGGAAAATCCTCCCATTACTCCCCATTTCCTCCGGCAAAATTATGGTCAGAATTCTATTATTTCTAAGTTAGACTATTGCAATGCTTTATTCCAAGGCATACCCAACTACCTTCTTTAAAAGCTGCACTTCTTTCAAGTTGGTGTAACTCACTGCATTCTTAGGCTCAGTAATGAAGTTGAATGCCCTTTGCTTCTGTCACAAGGCTTAACTCTACCTGATCCCTGACAGTTGCATGGTCTCTCTCTTCTCTTCTTACATTCTTGGACATAGTCTACGCCCCACAACTCTGCATCCGGTAAACATTCCCAAATTCAGCCACGCCCACCCCGCCCCTGTCCCTATAAAGCCGCGCTGATATACTAGCCGCGCACTAGGACTTCGTCACTCCTGAGGCACAGCCGGGAGAAAAACGTTTGTAATTGTTTTAAAAAGGAAAAATTAATCACTGTATCTTCTTACTTTTAACTGCACTGCCATTCACTTTGGGCACTTCTCCTCTCTGAAATCCTCACCAAAACCCCGCGCTGCGGATTTTAGCACTGCCGTGGGCAGAGGAATTCTTTGGTGCCATCTCGCGCCAAACTATTGGCCACGCCCACTCTTGTGAGGCCACGCCCACCCTGCACCTGTCCCTATAAATCCGCGCTGATATACTAGCCGCGCACTAGGACTTCGTCACTCCTGAGGCACAGCCGGGAGAAAAACGCTCGTAATTGTTTTAAAAAGGAACAATTAATCACTGTATCTTCTTACTTTTAACTGCACTGCCATTCACTTTGGGCACTTCTCCTCTCTGAAATCCTCACCAAAACCCCGTGCTGCGGATTTTAGCGCTGCCGTGGGCAGAGGAATTCTTTGGCGCCATCTCGTGCCAAACCATTGGCCACGCCCACTCTTGTGAGGCCACGCCCTCCCAAACCCTTCTTCAATGTGCATTCCCCGGACGCGCAGTAGGCGCGCCGTCTGCGCACCGAAGGCGCGCCAAAGGTAAGCCCGTCTGCGCTCCTCCGCGACCGAACGGGGCACGGGCATGTCACCCTGCCCATATTACCCAATACTCCTTTGCTGACCTGCTCGACCTGCATGGCCCTTGGTCTCTAGCCCCGACTGCCCGCTCGCAGCTCGAGCATTTGGGCCTGGAACACGCTCGAGATAACTTTCCTGAACTTGACGCCTGCCTGGCCTCTCTCCCTCTTTGGTCTATCTCTCACTCCCCCCCCTCGCATCACCCCCCAGCCTCGAGCTCAAAGTGAGCTACCTTAACACCTGCTCACTAGCAAAACATCAGACGGAAATTTATCACCTACTAGAGACCGACAGCACCGACATACTGTTTTTAACTGAAACCTGGCTGCATGACGGATTCTCCCCCGACATCTTGGCTGCCATTCTGCCTGGCTACTATATCCTTCAAGCCAACAGGGCCTCCGGCAAACCCTGGAGGGGGAGTAGCAGCCATCATTAAGCTCCCTGTTAGATTTTCCATCCTTACTGTACCCGGTATTCCTCAGGTCTACTGCCTTGCACTCAGACTGGAATCCTCAGTGTCACCCCTTACTTGTGTCTTAGTCTACCGCCCTCCTCAGTCCATGCCCGATTTTCCATCTATGTTCGGAGATCTTTTATCCCAGGTAGTCATTAACAACTCTAAAATTCTAGTCCTTGGAGACTTTAACTACTGGCCCCACGATGAGAAGGAAAGTGCCTGCTCTGTGGCCTTCTCCGACCTGTTACGCAGCTTGAATTGCTGTCAACACGTTAAAACTGCCACGCATTCGAAAGGCCACACACTGGACCAGGTCTGGACCTCCAACTTAGAGATCTCGCCCCCCCCTCATACTGCCGTGTGTATGGTCTGACCACTCCCTTATTTCCTTCTCCCTTAAAGCACCTACCTGCCCAGCAGGCCTCTAGAAACCAATTTCTTAGCCCGAAACTGGAATAAAGCTGACATTAGCCAATTCATCGACTTACTCAGTACCTCCCTCCCCCCTGAATCCGACTCAATTGACACTCAAGCCTCAAACCTTAGCCACTGGCTTGAATCCGCCAGCGACGTGGTTGCTTCCCTCAAATGGGTTAAAATTAGACGCCCTCATGACGCTCAGAAATGGTTCACCGAGGACCTTATAATCTTAAAACTCGGACTCAGACAAGCCGAACGCCAAAAATTATGCCCCCGAAGCGAGGCTAGAGTTCTTAACCCTACTTAAAAAGTATAAGTCCTCCATTGCGCTAGCCAAAACCATGTACTTTTCCAACAAAATTATGGAATCAGCCAACAAAGCTAAAAACATCTTTTCGATTGTGGTGGAGCTATCTCACCCCGATAGGGTCTCCATCCAACCCCTCCCTTCCCAGGGGCTCTGTGACTCCCTCAACCACTTCTTCGTTGAGAAGATTGTAAAAATCAAAAACAGCATCTCGGTTCTGCCCCTTCCTGATTCCTCTGGGTCCCCCACTAACACCCACACTGACCCTCGTAACGCCCACTCTCTCACTCAGATTCCCCTCATTTCGGAGGCGGACTTCCCCGCACTCCTAAGCAAAGTCACCTCAGGATCTCCCACTGACTGTTGTCCCCCCAAGATCCTACGCGAGGCCTTTACTGCCTGCCCTGCCCCCCCCCCCTGGTACTTCTGAACAACTCCCTCACTCTCGGACTAGTCCCTAGTACTTTCAAGACAGCCGAGGTAGTACCTATCTTAAAAAAACCGACAGCGGATCCCACGATCATGAGCAACTTCCGCCCCATCTCCCTCCTCCCTTACCTTAGTAAGATACTCGAGACCCACGTCACTAACATCCTGGGCTCGTTTGTTGAGCAGTCCCACTTTCTTGACTCCCAACAGGCCGGGTTCAGACCCGCCCACTCCACAGAGATGGTCATACTCTCTGTTATGGAAGAACTGCGCAGGGGAGCCGACTCTAACACCAGTCAGGCTCTGGTGCTCCTGGACCTGTCGGCCGCCTTTGACACGGTCGACCATGTCATCTTAGTCGACCGTGCCAGGCAGGCTGGGATTGGGGGCACTGCCCTGGACTGGGTCCGCTCGTTCCTCACCAGCCGCCAACAATCGGTCCGGCTATCCCAGTTCTCTGCAGACAGGGTAGGGTTGACTTGCGGTGTGCCACAGGGATCCTCTCTGTCCCCACTCCTTTTTAACCTATACCTCACTCCTCTGATCAGCTCCCTCCGAGATAAGAATGTCACCGCATTTAATTACGCGGACGACATCCAGCTAGTCTTTAACATCGACTCCTCGGACCAGTCAGTCTCCGATTTTCAAGCCATCCTTTGCCACATCAGCAACTGGATGGGGGCAAACCACTTGAAACTCAACCCCGACAAGACCGAATTGGTTCTTGTCGGAGGGCCTTCTAATCCTTGGAACTCCAACTTCTGGCCCGCTAGCCTGGGCCATACCCCCCGCCCAACTGACTCGGCCAAAAGTCTGGGGGTTATCATCAGTAAAGATCTCTCGATGAAACCCCAGATAAATGCCACTGTCTCTTCTTGCTTCTTCCAACTGCGCAAAATCCGGAAAATCGCACGTTTCCACCGAAGCTCACCACCGAAGCTCTCACCCTGGCCCTCTTGACTACGCCAACTCCTTGTACGTAGGCATCCCTGACTACCAACTCAAACGTTTGCAGCTTGTTCAGAACCTGGCGGCTCGCCTCATCTTCCACCAACCGAGGCACCACCACATCCGCCCTTTGCTAAAATCCCTGCACTGGCTCCCTGTCTCTGAACGCTGCAAATTCAAGCTAGGCTGCCTTATCTTTAAATCTCTGGGCGGCCTAGGTCCTACGTTCAACTCCTCCCTCATTCACCCTTATGTCCCCTCCCGCAATCTACGCTCGCATCACCTGGCCCTTCTCAAAATCCCCAGAGTCAAGCGTAGGAAATGGGGAGGCTTAAGATTCTTGTTTCTAGCTCCATCTCTCTGGAACGCCCTTCCTCTGGACATAAGGTCGGCCTCGCCCTACACCCACTTCAGATCCCTCCTTAAGACTCACCTATTTCGCTCTGCGTACAATTAAAATTAATACTTTCCTCCGTTTTCCCGGTCCCTCTTACTCCCTCTCGTCTTCACCCTTGCCTCTGCTTTCTTCTCCCTCGCACCGCCCAGGAAGCTGCCTACTGTCCTTTTGCTTCAGCGCCAAGAAACTGTATAAGTGTACGCTGCGCTTTACAAATGCCTTTCACATCACACCACATCACATCAGGGAAACTTGTATAGTTTATCACTCCATCTCAGTTTCTGCCTTTGAAGCTTGGAATGCCTTTCTGCTGGCCATCCATGCTGAAATGTGACTACTTCCTTTACACAAGTTTCTCAAAATCTACGATTCACCTTTATCATTCTGCTGCTGCACAGTTTCCTTAGTTTCATTAGCGCACTTGTTGGTGTATTTGTGTGATTTACATTATAAAATCATATCAAATCAGTATTTATTTACACCATCCACGCATTGCACTAAGAGATTATTTCTCCAGAAAACACTATGGTTGCTCTGAATTTTTAAAGCACTTGCAGTGACACATCACAGAGAAAACAGCTTTGCAGTGCAGGAAACCCACTATTATACAGTAGCTAAGTGGCCTCTAGCTGCACCTTGTTAGCATAAAGAACTGTGTGCCTAATGTATGAATGTAGGACACAGTAAATATCAAGGAAAAGTATGTCCCTAGAGAAAACAATAGTCAAAAGCTGTTTGTCACTGTTTAGGCCAAAAGCTGCTTGTCACTGTGTAAGCCGAAGGCTATTTGTCACTGTGTAAACTACTTTTTCCATGAACTGTCTTGATTGTAAATAAAAAGTGATTTGCACAACTTTTCCTGAGAAAAATGACGGAAAAATAAATAAAGTTTTTTGACTTGCTATTAAAAAAGTAATTTAGTGTTGACATTAACATTGTTTTATATAAATTAAGTGGAAAAGAATCTTTTAAGTAGATTGTGTTGTTCTGTCTAGGATTTAAACTACAAACACAAATCATGATCTTTCTCTACCATTAAAACTCCGGTAAGATAGCCATGTACAATTTTGAAATTAGAGCAACCCCTCTGCTTTTATCACTGGCCCTTCAAACAGCAAGATTCTAAAGCATAAAGGCAGTTGTGAAAGAACTCAAAGAAAGCAGCACATAACTTTTCACATGTCTTGCCCTTCAATAAGATTAACTTCAATAGGGCACCTTAGCATTATGGTGCATATATCCAATCCAATCTTTATCTTTATTTGGTTTCTTGCACAAAAAACAGTAGATACAAATAAGAGCTTCCTCGGATAGAACATGTTCCCCAAAAAAATAGTAAACAAGACCGTGTTATGTTATGTTATGTTAAAATGGGACTTATATAGCGCAACGGCTACTCCAAAGGAGTGTCCCGGCGCTTTGAGCTCCAGACCTAAAAAGAGAACTAGATAACATAACAGTAAAAGAGCAGGGGCCTAAAAGAGGGGACAAATTATCCAGCGAACAACCAGGTTTTTAAGTCTTTCCTGAAGACAAGCAGATTTGCGGTGTTTCGCAGGGACACCGGTAGAGAATTCCATAGCTGAGGAGCAAGGAAACTAAGGGACCGGCCGCCTAGCCGAGCCTTTTTGATGCGTGGCACCCGAGCCAACGCCAGAGCTTCTGACCTGAGGGATCGCGCAGGTCGATAAAAGTCCAGCCTCCTCTGAAGATATTTGGCACCATTGCCATGCAAGGCTTTATGGGCAAGAGTCATGGCCTAGAACAGTATCCTTTTCCGCACCGGAAGCCAGTGAAGGGATACAAGGAGATTGGAGGCACTAGTGCGGCGGTGCAGGCCAAAAATTGCACGCGCAGCAGCGTTCTGAGTGACCTGCAAACGCTGGAGGAGGTATTCAGGCAAGCCCAGATATAGGACATTTGCATAGTCCAATCTGGACCCTATGAGTGCCTGAACAGTGATCCTCCGATGTTGCTCCGAGAGAAGGGGAAAGAACTTGCGCAGCATTCTAAGAATCCCAAAACATGTTCCCGTGAGAGTAGAAACCTGGGATTTGAGCGAGAGCTCGTTGTCAATTTTAACTCCCAGGTTCTTAGTCCACTTAGAGGACTGAGTGGGAGGGAACATGTCAGCAGGCCACCATCCCTGCCAATCTGGTTCCGATGGGCATCCGAAGAATAGTATTTCAGATTTGTCCGAGTTGCACTTTAGGCTGTTGTGCGAGAACCAGCTAAAAACAGCCCCAAGGCACTCGCGGATCCTTTCTCCATCGAAATCTTCGCTCTTACGACAGGTAAAAAGGAGCTGGGTGTCGTCAGCATAAGAGACGATCCGGGCCCCATAGGACTCCGCCAATGTCGCCAGAGGGGTCATAAGGATGTTAAATAGAGTGGGGCTCAATACAGAGCCCTGAGGCACTCCGACTCCCAGTGGCGGCATCTCGGCGGATCCGGGTGGGACCCAGATCGTCTGGCGGCGGTTGGCCAGAAAGGAACAAAACCAGTTGAGCACCGTCCCCCCTAGCCCGATGTCATGGAGCCTAGTGAGGAGATCCTCATGGGGGACGGTGTCAAACGCCGCCGACAGGTCTAACATAACTAACATCACCCTGCCTCCCGTGTCCAGCACCTCTTTAACGATCTCCGAGACTTCCAGGAGCGCCGTCTCGGTGCTTAAGTTGGAGCGAAAGCCCGATTGGGAATCATGAAGTAATTCATTAGACTCCAGGAAGTTGGAGAGCACGCTGTGCACGTGTTTCTCCAGGATCTTAGTCAGTGCTGGAAGGAGCGAGATCGGCCTATAGTTAGAGGGTGCCTCTGGGTCAAGATTGGACTTCTTGATCAGGGGGATAACCATGGCTTGCTTCCAGGCCTGGGGCAGAAAGCCCTGACTCAGGGACAGATTAAGGATGGGATTGGCTATAGGGTTGATGGCGTCTGCCATTTTTGCTAGAAATTTTGCTGGGCACGGATCTAACGGTGAGCCCGATTTAAGGTTCCTCATCAAGGCTAAGGATGTAGCAGCCGCAATGGGAGGAAAATCTAGCAAAGTTGGACCTGGAGGAGACAGAGAGGTTGTCTCAGTCGGCACCGCAGACACAACATCTGACGCTCTCAACGGGAACGAAACCTGGATTTGCCTGATTTTGGTGGTAAAAAAGTTGGAAATAGTATTAGCCCAGGTCTCCACAGGAGCACCCTGAGTAGAGATGGACCGGGGGCTGGTGAATTCACGCACAATTGAGAAAATCTCTTTACAGGAATTAGCTGCGTCGTCAATCCTTTTGGCGAAATAACATTTCTTGCTCTGAAGGATTAGATCATGGTATGACTTCATCATGATTCTATATCGTTGTTTAGCCTCCGGCTCGTACTGGGCTCTCCAAGCCCGCTCAGCAACTTTGCAATGCCTACGGGCGTGGGCTAGTTCCTCCGTAAACCAGGGGGCAGAGACCCGCAGGGCAGCGGACCTGGGTGGCTGTAAAGGAGCGAGCTCATTTAGTCTGGCAAGAAGCCAGGATTGCAGGCTCTCCACATCTTTCTCTAGGTCACCCGTACAGGACACAGGGTGATCTACCAGAGCATGCATGAGCATATCTGGGGTCACCCGATGAAGTGCCCTATAACTGCTGCCCTGCTGTCTCGTAGCGCTGGCCGGAGAAGCCACAGTAGATGGTATTTCAAAATGGGCAAGAAAATGATCTGACCAAACGACAGGCAGAAGTATTACAGCCATGATAGGTGTGGTGGAAAAAACCTGATCAAGTGTGTGGCCTTTGTCGTGTGTCGGACCAAAAAGAAAGGGGGAAAGGCCTAAGGTGGATGCGATATCAAGCAGTTTAATGGCATCCTGGTCATTGTGGTCGTCCATGTGGAAATTGAAATCTCCCGCCAGAAGGCAGCGCTCCGACCTAAGGACAAGGACCGACATGACCTGCTGGAGATCATCAAAAAAGGATCCCACTGGGCCCGGAGGTCTGTAAACAATCAGACCCTTCAATGCTTGTTGCGGCGATAGGGAGATGGTAAAGGCTAGGGAGTCAGCCCCAGCGATGGTGTGAGTATGCATGACCGTGCACGGAAGAGATTTTTTCACAACCAAGGCAACTCCTCCTCCCCTGCCCTTATCTCTGTCCTGTCGATGGATGTTATAGTCAGTGGGAATGGCTGCCACTATGTCCGGGTAGGAGGAATCATTAAGCCATGTCTCAGTGAGCATCAGACAGGTGGGACTAGTCGTCGAAAGGAGATCAAAGATCTCTTGAGTGTGACGATGCAACAACCTCGTATTGAGGAGTAGGCAAAGGTGATTTATGCTACTCTCCTTAGCAGGGATATGGGAAGGGAGGGAGCCGACAGGGTGCCAAAGACAAGCAGGGCACTTATGCTTACCCCTATATCGGCCAGGAAAAACCGAATGACACGACGCATTACATTTGCGCAAAGAGTAAAGCTCCTGAGCGGAGTAGGAAAGCATGATGGCCAGAGTTACCTGCCACGCCAAACGCCTCCGGGGCGCAGACGGGCAGGACTCTGGCACGACTCCGGCGCAGATCCGGCGCGCCCACTGATCGCGTCCACTGCGCGGAGGGAGGGGTTAGCTTTTTATAGCGCTGCTAGAGCGCGAGGGTGAAGAGTCCTACCCCCAAGATGGCGGCCAAAGTGAGATCCCAGCCCTCGGCGTCAACACTCAGCCGAGGGCGGTCTCAGAGTCCCAGGCAAAGGAGGGGAGAAAGCAAAGCGCTTACAAGCGCTGGGAAGTCTAATGGCAGGCAGCGCAGTGCTCCTACACGCTTATAACACAAGCGCGAGCACGAGCTGTAAAGGGCACACAATAAGAATAGCAGCAATGAATTTTCACACGCTAAGTTTAAAAGCCAAAAGAAAAGTAAGGAGACCTCCCGTGTATATAAGAAAAGATACAAAGAACACCAGTCCCAAACAGGCAAAACCAGATAAGGGAAAATAGCTGAATTTAAAAGGACTAATCTCAACCACTATAAACAGTTAATGAACAAGTAGAATGTAAAAAACATGATAAAGTGCATCATACCATGGATGGTGTGTTAAACACGTGCTATCTAAACATAACTAGATCTAAGACTCAAAACAAAGCTACAGTCCTATAAATAATTATTAAAACTGAGAAAAATAACTATTTTGCGGCACAAATAGAAGAAGTTATGAATCCATCTATGGAATTATTTATAACTGTTAAAAAATCAATACTTCCTGAATAAATAGAACCCTAATATCAGTCAACAATTTTGCAACAATTTAGCACCCCATTTTCAAGACAAAGTCAAGTCAGTCTACGATTCTTTCCTAGATGCTGATCAATGTTTTTACTTAAATGGCAGCCCGTCTAATTGCAGTCACAAAGCTAGCACGTATCCCATTTTGGACCACTGAAAGCAGATCAGATGCAAAGAATATTAACTCAGATCAAATTGGGCACTAACTGGACCCCTGTCCAGCTAGAATAATCCATCAGGTTCCAGAGGTGATAGACACACACCTCACGACCTTCTTTAAAACCTATTTGAAGTAGGTCATTTTCCAATAGATTGGAAGATAGGCTCAATTCTTCCATTACTAAGAAAAACTGAATTTAGTGATTATTAGCCAATCACTCAACTACCATTTCCTGCTAAACTGGTTGAAAAAGTTGTTAACCAGGAACTGACAACTTTGTTAGACAAAACTAAGAGTGTTGATTCAATGCAGTTCAGATTTTTTAGTCACCATGGTACCTAGCTAGCGTTGGTCACAACAATGGATGAAATCAGACAGATGATAGATAGTGGGTGAAATGCAGCCTTGATCGTTTGGATCTATCAGCCGTGTTTGATACGGTCAATCATGTTTTTCTAATTGACCAACTCAAATCAATTGGTATCAAAGACAACTCACTCAAGTTTATCATCTCCTTTTTAGCTGAGCAAATTCAGACGGTCTCCCTTGAGATTTTACCTCACCAGCCTTCTCGCTGCCTTGTGGGGCACCTCAGGGCTCATCTCTGAGCCCCACTTTATTCAATCTCTATGTTACCCCACTTGCAGCATTGATTATTCAATAATCTTTATTTCAATCGTTAAGATCATAAAAGATATACAAATAACAAGCATTGGATCGTTAAAAAGAGAAAGTGGTTCATCAATTTAAAATTTCGTAAAATCATTTTCAAGATTTCAAACTACATTTTTAGATTAGATTAAGGACTAATTGGTCGTGCCGCATTGGAGTCCCTTATAATTCTTGGCGTAATCTCCACATTGCCGTCAAAAATTTCGCCATTACAAACACAGTTGGAGATGTAAGGTCAGTTTTAAGCACTCTATAGGCTGGGGCATAAGTTCGAAAGCCCAAGTTCCTTAAGTAGGGGACCAGCCAATAGCTCCTAATTTTGCTGTATGCTTTGCAGAACAAGACCACGTGTAAGTCATTTTCCAACTTGTAATTGCATGCAGGGCAGTTGCCTGAGTCTAGGTTGCCATCCCAGGTTTTGGTGAATGACCTCAAGGGGAGAGAGCCGTATCTCCATTGGAGAAAAATCTTTCTTACGTACACTGGGGACATAGTATCTAGGACATATTCAGGACTGTAAGAGTCTTTTACTTTAGTGAATATATCTGTTAGAGAACCCTCCCGGGTTGAACTCATAGATCTTTGTAGCATAAAGCCATAAAACAATTTAGTAAGTTCTTTCCTCTGAAGCCTTGCAGACATTAGTTCAGGATTACACCACAGCTCTGGGACTCCGAGGGTCATACACATGTCACTAATGTACTTGAGCCATGGAATTTTGGTCACTTGTATTGATCTAAGGAGCTCCTGTAATTCGCTTCTGTAGTGGCCCAAATCCTGGCTGCTCCACAACCGCCTCCAATAGGTCAAGGGTTTGAGGCTCAGTTCTTCGGTGATTGGGCACAGTGCCAAGTCCATTCTCAAAGGGAGTAGGGGAGTGCTCAAAGGAAGGGCCGTCAATTGTCTGATAAAATTGTTCTCTGCTACCTGTATAGATTGTAGCGATGTGTGTCCCCATAGTTCAGCCCCACAGGCAATGCCTCCTCGTGCTTGGGCTTTATAAATGTGTATTGCAGGTGCCAGTGGACGAAGGGAGGATTTTTTAGCAATTCTTGTGATGGCACCGGCCCTCTGGATTAATTTTGTGGTTGCTTTTGTTTTGTGTGGCAACCAGGTTAAATTTTTATTGAGTGTTATGCCCAGATACTCGATCACTTGGACTCTCTCTAGGGGTGTGGTTCCCAAGCGGGGATTTGGGCAACTTTTGGGCTTGTGGCTCAGGATCATGAATTTGGTCTTTGCGGGGTTTATTTCTAATCCCCTTTTATTACAAAAATCCAAGAATCCGTCCAGAACCCTCTGTAGCCCCATTGGTGTTTTTGACAACAGCAGGGTGTCATCCGCGAACATGATCGCTGGCACCCTGTTGCTGTTCAATTGCGGCGCGTCAATGATGGGGATTCTACGCAAGTGCTCTATCACCCCGTTCGTGAATAGACAAAACAGGGTCGGCGCCAACACACAGCCCTGTCTTACCCCGCGTTGGACAGGAAACCTATCTGTCAGCCTTCCGCCCTTTCCATATCTTACCCGGGCGTAGTTGTCTGTATGAAGCCTGATGAGAATTTGCAGAATATCACCAGGTACACCCATATCCCCCAGTACCGCCCACAACTTGGCCCGAGGGACCAAGTCGAAGGCGGCGCGGAGGTCCACAAAGACCGCATACAGTGACCCCCTTCTAGATATGCTGTCTTCCAAAATAGGATATTTAATCTCAGTATTTGATCCACTGTTGACACTCCCTTCCTAAAACCCGCTTGAAGAGGGCTTAAGATTTCAGTCTCTTCCATCCAGCATTGCAGCCTATCTAGGATTAGCCTTCCAAACAACTTTTGGGTTACATCAATGAGGCTGATCGGGCGATAATTGGCGGGGAGCAGGGGCGAGCCTTTTTTGTATATCGGGACCACCTCCGCTCCCAGCCAAGTATCTGGTAACTTCATTCCCCCCAGCACTGCATTAAATAAAACCATCAAGTAGGGTGCCCAGATCCCAGGTTCCTGTCTAAAAAGGTCACCTGGCACCCCATCTAAGCCTGGGGCTTTTCCGGAAGCTAGCCCCGCTATGGCCACCTCAATATCTTTTAAAGTAAAAGGGGCAGATGTATATGTAGTGAAGCTGGTAGGTGCTGATGTTGCTAACTCATCGTTTTCAGGGGCATATAGTTTTAGGAAGTGATCCTGCCAAACATTGGCAGCAATATTGGGTTCAATTGCAGATGGAAGATCCCCACTCCCATGATTGATTATTCTCCAGAATCTATGGGAGTCCCTTTTGGCTAGGGACTCCGATAGATTCTCCCAATGCTGTATATCCCACTCTATTCTAGCGTTGACCATAAGTGATTTATAGACACTCCTTTTAGAGCGGATCTCCGACCTAGCGCCTCCTTCTTTTATGGTGGAAAGGAGGTCTCGTTTTGCCGAGCGGCAGGTGCTGTTTTACCAAGAGTTTGTGATTTGTCCCTGTGCTCTTGGGCGGCCTATACGTAAGAGGTCAGCTTCAAGCTTCTTAACTAGATGAGTGTGTACTTGAGCCAAATCCTCACTTCTATCTGTTGTGGAGTATGGATTCCACAGGTCAAAAGCCTCCTCAAGGATGGGAATAATCCCAGCGTAGAGAGAGGCAAGCTTTTCTCCACTGGAGGCAAGCTTTTCCCATTTTATCCGCCTCCTATTATTCTCTAAAAGGTTTCCTCCTTTCGATTTCTCCTCGCCTATCACTCTCACCCAAGGGATGGTATACTCTAGTTCCAAGGCATTGTGGTCACTATCATGCCTGGGTGTTATTTTAAAATCAACCACCCTTTTCCATGCCTGCAACTGTACCAGGAAATAGTCTGTTCTGGATTGCCTCCCTGCTTTATTAAATGTACATTTGGACGGGATGTCAGACCTAGTGCGGCCGTTACAGGCTCTCAAACCATGGGTGAGATTTAGCGTGTTTATCTGTACGGCAAGGGATGTCCATGCTCTGGGAGGAGGTGCTTCAGTCCGAGGAACCTGCCAACTTGAATCCTCCTCTAGGGAGGGTCCATCAAGTAGACCAGGTAATGGCTCAAAATGTGAATTGAAGTCCCCCCCTATTAGGTAAGACGTATCCACAGGGATGGTTTCCAGAAGGCATGGCAGAGCCTCTATGGTTTTGGAAGTGGACGCTATTTTGACTGGCCTTGAATAGATGTTTATAACCAGTAATTTAAAAAGACCCGGCCATTCAAGTAAGACAGCCAGTATGTCAACAGAGTCTACTGGATATCTTGAGGCTCGGCATCCTATATCTGAAGCCACCCAGGTTGCTAAGCCTCCAGATTGAAAATGTATGGAAGCCCCCAGAGGAGGTCTCATCCCTTGACCAGGTCTCTTGAAAGAGACAGACGCTTTTTGGTTGCGTTAGATTGGCCCATGCGTCCGAGTCTATTTTGTTGTTCAGGCCAGCCACATTCCAAGAAAGAATTTTTAGGGTTTGTGGGGCATTCTGGTTGTCAAGATGTTTGGGCGTGGGATTAATATTTTCTAGCAGAGGAGGGCTTTCCGTTTCCCCTTCGTCCATTAATGGATCATCTAGACCAATTTCCCTGTTATGTAGGTCCTGGGATAGATCAAAAATCACAGTTGTAGCTTTCTCCTGCCTGCAAGTAAGGGGGGGATAAATGGCACATTCATTCCCTGTCGATTGTGCTTGTGTCCCATTTGTAGAGGCCAACTGTCAGTCCACCTTTTCAAGACAGTCATAGTGATTGAATAGTGGTAGAAGTGGTGGCTGATGAAATCTCGGGGGCCATGGCTCCTCTCTATCAAATCCACCCCTTCCCATCCTTCTTCTCTGAACAGTTTCCCATCCTTGGGGATCACTATATGTGTTGGAGCGGAAGGGGGGTATTCGTGGTTGGGTGAAGGGAATTCTCCTCCTTCCCTGGTTACCCTCCCAGTTATCCTTTGAATTTTGATAATGTCCTCTGTTCTGGGCATTAGTTACATGAGCATTAGGTGGATAAAAAAACGAGAGAGGGACTGGGTGAATATTACTCCCTTCATCTTCCAACGATGGATTACAAACGAATGAGACTGTTCTTGGTTCTCTAAAGCTCACCAATAGGCAGTCACCACTGATTGTTTTGGGTCTCTTACCTACCCATGAGACTCTTCTGACCATGCGAATATCGCTGGTCATGCCTCTAGGGAGGGGTCTGTGTGTTGAAAGCCAATTGATGACTTTATTTTTCAGAGATTCGTCAGTTTCATACGAGTCCGATTTTAATTCGGGTACCCCAACTAAGATAGCAGTATATGGAGCAACCTCAGGTGGGAGATTGACAGTAACCGTTCTCGGTGGTTTTACCTTTGTATGGTTCGGATCATGAATATCATGGTTGGTAATCAAGGGAGGTATGGGGGAACTCATATGTTGTGAATTAGGCTGCACATTATCATTGACTAAAATTGGTTGCTGTTGTGTAGCATGAGATTGTTTGGTAGGGCCAGAAGTCGCTAGCGCTGCTGGTTTGGGTTTTGTTATTAATGGTTGATTACTGCATGATTTAGTGTTATTGTCACCCGTTGTAGATGATGTTACTGCCTCGTTACCTTTTGCCGGTTTGGAAGTGACCAAATTACTGTTGTGTTTTGGGTCAATGTTGGGAAGCGTGGGGCAGGGAGCCCCCGGTTTCCAACAGTCCATAATCTGCAAGGCTGTTTTCTCTATTTTGATTAGTCTCGCCTCCATTTTCATCAGGCGTGCTTCTAAAGGACTTATGATTGACTTCAGAAGGTGGCCTATATCAGCTAATGTTATGTCCTCTTCTGGTAACTCGGAATTATGTTCAGTGATGGGAGGTGGCTGATCAGTGAGGATGTCCCTGTGCGATTGCTGGGAGGTGTCAATCGCTATCACTGGTGAGGTTCTTTCCTGGCTAGTGTGGTCTGGGCTGACTATGATAGGGGTTTTCCCTATTTGTCCCTTTACATTTTTAGTCTTTCTTTCCTTAGTGCTATGTTTCCCTGGTATCCTTTTTTGAATAGCACCCTCCCTTATCCCCCGATTTGTACTAGGTGTCCCTACTAAATTTGTGGTATCATTAGTTGTGGTCGATTTTTTCCTAAGTGAGGTGGGGCATTGATTTGTCAGATCAGTGACCTCCCCCGTATTTATTAGGTTAGGTGGTTGGGTAATTTGCGTTATAGGCAATGAGAGAAGACTCATGTCATCTAAATCACTTATTGTTTCCTCTGAGAGATCAATGCTAGTGGGTCGCTGAGCCCCACCATGGGCACCATGTTGTGAAGTGTCTCTACTCCGCCTGTCTTCGGGAGTTTTTGCCATCGCTATAGCACCCATCGATGACCTCTTAACCCACTCTATTTCCTGCGAGATTCGTCTTTCAAGGAGATTAATATCGTCTATCAAGAGGGAGCCTGCTTTCAGAAAGTAGTTGTCAATTGTACCTTGGGTTGGGGCCGTTGTTGTGGGGCCATTAGCTATCTGGTTGGTTTTGCTCCTGGTCTCCATTTGGCTCATAGTTGGCAATAGGGCTCAGTGGCGAATGATAAAAGGGCGTGGTAAGTTTTTTAGCTGGGAGGTAGATTTTAAAGTAATACCTGATGTATATAGAGTGGCCCAGTCCAGTCTCTCACAGACTCGAACGGCCTCAAACGGCCCGCTCTTTGCCCGGTCTTCGCCCCGTGCTGCGTCCCGCGCTGCGGGAAGTTTGTGCTGAGATATAGGGGGCGTAGAGGGCTGTGGGCGGGCCAGCAGGGAGAGCGGACCGGAAGCTGGGTGTCGGTCTCGCAGGGACTCCTGGTTGTTGGAGTCCCCGCACGCTCGCAGCCCCGCTGATGCCTCACACCCGGGCCGCCTTTCCTCTTCACTCCGTTGGTTAGACTGCCCCTGCGCCTAACAAGGCGATGCGGCACCCGCGAAGCGGGTGCGGCGAGGTGTAGGCCGGGTTGAAGCTGGATTGATGCTGTACTCCGCTGTGCTCCTGTCCTTACAGGTAATGCCTCCGTGAAGAATGAACTTGTGGCCCGCAGAGAGAAAGGTGAGGAACGCTTTTGAAATCCTCAGGTGGGCTGTGGGCGGGCCAGCAGGGAGAGCGGACCGGAAGCTGGGTGTCGGTCTCGCAGGGACTCCTGGTTGTTGGAGTCCCCGCACGCTCGCAGCCCCGCTGATGCCTCACACCCGGGCCGCCTTTCCTCTTCACTCCGTTGGTTAGACTGCCCCTGCGCCTAACAAGGCGAGGCGGCACCCGCGAAGCGGGTGCGGCGAGGTGTAGGCCGGGTTGAAGCTGGATTGATGCTGTACTCCGCTGTGCTCCTGTCCTTACAGGTAATGCCTCCGTGAAGAATGAACTCGTGGCCCGCAGAGAGAAAGGTGAGGAACGCTTTTGAAATCCTCAGGTGGGCTGTGGGCGGGCCAGCAGGGAGAGCGGACCGGAAGCTGGGTGTCGGTCTCGCAGGGACTCCTGGTTGTTGGAGTCCCCGCACGCTCGCAGCCCCGCTGATGCCTCACACCCGGGCCGCCTTTCCTCTTCACTCCGTTGGTTAGACTGCCCCTGCGCCTAACAAGGCGATGCGGCACCCGTGAAGCGGGTGCGGCAAGGTGTAGGCCGGGTTGAAGCTGGATTGATGCTGTACTCTGCTGTGCTCCTGTCCTTACAGGTAATGCCTCCGTGAAGAATGAACTTGTGGCCCGCAGAGAGAAAGGTGAGGAACGCTTTTGAAATCCTCAGGTGGGCTGTGGGGGGGCCAGCAGGGAGAGCGGACCGGAAGCTGGGTGTCGGTCTCGCAGGGACTCCTGGTTGTTGGAGTCCCCGCACGCTCGCAGCCCCGCTGATGCCTCACACCCGGGCCGCCTTCCCTCTTCACTCCGTTGGTTAGACTGCCCCTGTGCCTAACAAGGCGATGCGGCACCCGCGAAGCGGGTGCGGCGAGGTGTAGGCCGGGATGAAGCTGGATTGATTGATGCTGTACTCCGCTGTGCTCCTGTCCTTACAGGTAATGCCTCCGTGAAGAATGAACTCGTTGATTATATCTTTTGGCTTCTCATTGATCTTGTATGCTGACACGCATATTGTTGTGTCCGTAACTGACAAGCCTGATGCCATGGCAGCTCAGTTTCACGACTTTATACCACTGCGCCTAACAAGGCGATGCGGCACCCGTGAAGCGGGTGCGGCGAGGTGTAGGCCGGGTTGAAGCTGGATTGATTGATGCTGTACTCCGCTGTGCTCCTGTCCTTACAGGTAATGCCTCCGTGAAGAATGAACTCGTTGATTATATCTTTTGGCTTCTCATTGATCTTGTATGCTGACACGCATATTGTTGTGTCCGTAACTGACAAGCCTGATGCCATGGCAGCTCAGTTTCACGACTTTATACTCCATATCGGGAAGTGGATGAGCAGTAATTGTTTGAAGCAGAACTCTTTACAGACCGAGGACTTGCTGTTCGATAACAACCCTTCCTTTTGGTCCTCAAAGTGGGGCCTCCAGGACTTAGAGACTTTGCCTGTCCCAAGTAGCAGAGCAAAAAACCATGGAGTAATTATTGATACCAAGCTATCCTTTGAAGGACAGATAAATTACACCAGCTCCTCGTGTTTTAACATCTTAAAAAATCTTAGAAAAGTGTTGCCCTCTGTTCCATTAACTCTTCAGAATACGGTAGTCACGACTCAGTTCAGTTCAAATAACTTTATTTGATTCAATAAAATCATAAAAGTCTACATACATTCAATCAATCAATCAATCAATCAGTACATTTATAGAGCGCACTACTCACCCGTGAGTGTTTCAAGGCGCTGAGGGTGGGGGGGCGAGGGGGTGTGGTGCTGCTACTGCTCGAACATCTGTGTAAAGGGGGGCAAAAGTGGATGGTTGTGCCAGCGTGCGCAACACATACGGACATTGTTCCGCCACACTGCGGATCTAACTACTGAAGGACCGCTTACCCCACTCCAGGACCATTGTGCCCTTGCTGTGTTCACTGAAAACACCCGTGAACATCCCCCAAAACACCCCGCCACTCGCGCTGCTCGATAAACCGACTATCATACATCCTATACTCCAGGACCATTGTGCCCTTGCTGTGTTCACTGAAAACACCCTTGAACAACCCCGAAACACCGCGCTAGCCGCGCTGCTCGGTCAATATACCGACTATCCTACATCCCTCTGTACTTCGGAATTGAAGCAACCCAACAAATGAGCTTACAAGTTGCGGATACTACCACCAAAACGCTTGGCGCCTTACACGAGCCCATCCCATAGCCCTGTGGCGCATCATTGTTCTAACCAGGCATAGTAATTTTATAAAGTCCTGATGATGATCCCAATGTAATTTAGAGCGCGGGATCGAAACGTCGACCTTTTAAGTAGCCATACAGTGTGACTATTTTTGTATCAAGTTCTGTTTGTACTACTCTGGTATACACTTGTAACACTGATTTAAAAGTGTCCAGTCTGCTCTCTTCTTCTTTGCCTGAACAATCTTGTATCCTTTTTCTTTTCTACCAACTAGTTTTCACTTTACTTTCTGTCCTGAGTAAAGCACAGGACTGTGCCCGTCATTTCTCAATTACTGTTTCTTAATTGAGATGTTATAAATTCCATGATTATTGAATATTAATAAACTCCACGTCCGGCTGGACATGGACAAACTTATAGCAGCCTATTATGGTCTGTCTATCATTTTACCATATCTTTGAAATTGCTCTGGACCATTGTTTCCTTTACAAGCTACTGCTCGAACAGCCAGGTCTTGAGGTGTCTCCTGAAGGTGAGAAGGTCTTGGGTCAGTCGGAGGTGGGTGGGAAGAGAGTGTCAGGTCTTGGTGGCGAGGTAGGAGAAAGATCTGCTGCCTGTTGTTGTTCTTCTGGTGCGTGGTATGATGGCGAGGGCGAGGCTGGCTGAGGGCAGTTGGCGAACCGGGGTGTAGAACGAGATGCGTTTGTTGAGGTATTCGGGTCCGGTGTTGTGGAGCACTTTGTGTGCGTGGGTGAGGATCTTGAAAGTTATCCTCTTGTTGATGGGGAGCCAGTGCATGTCTCTCAGGTGGGAGGTGATGTGGCTGTGGCGGGGGATGTCCAGGACGAGGCGTGCAGAGGCATTCTGTATGTGTTTTAGTCTTTTCTGTAGCTTGGCCGTTGTCCCTGCATAGAGTGCGTTGCCATAGTCAAGCCAGCTTGAGATGAGGGCTTGGGTTACAGTCCTTCTAGTTTCCGTGGGGATCCATTTGAAGATCTTTTGTAGCATGCGGAGGGTGTTGAAGCAGGAGGAGGAGATGGTGTTGACTTGTTCATTAAACAATAAGATAAAAATACTTGAGACAATTTTGTACAAAGGGGAAGAGGCTCATACCATGATGCAACACATTTATGCAAAATACAAAAATATTAAAAACCCCTAAAATCTATAAAAATGTAAGTTCATTTTAGGACTCATAGCGTTTCCTGAATAAAAAAGCAATTCCAAGGAAGTTTAGCCCAGCACTACATATAACAACAGAAGAAAGCGACTGCACATAATTAAAGCCCTCCTGAAGTGAGCAGGGATGAATTTCCTTTATAACGGGCTTGATAAAAACGTGCCCTTGGGTCTTTATAAAGTGTGCAAAACAGCATAACGTGCATTGTACTCTGATGGGCTACATTATTACAAGGACAGGGGGTTAGCCTCTCACACCAACCCGCCTGTTTGGGAAAAGCCACAAGAAAGTGCACTGTGCAAAAACGAAGTCTAGTTATAAGGAAACACGAATGAACATGCATAGTAAAAGACAAGTAAAATTGCTGTTGTCTCAGTGGCTCCAAGGCTCATAATCTGGGATTCCATTGTCTTTATTCAAAATGCCTAGTTCAGTTCGGAAAGCGTTTTTAATAACCTGATTCATGTTTGAATGTATCCCATTGGGGTTATCATAATAATTTACAGGCCTATTTTACAGAAAGTGTCCTTGACATAACAAAGCCAGGAGAGTGACACAGCGTTATCAAGGCTCATTCAGTCTCTAAGGATACTCCTTGAAAATAATAGGTCCTCAGAAGTCCATAAAATCAGTGGGGAAATGTTTATCCTATCTTTCACGAAATCCAAACCTACTTCAGAGTTACAATAATGTGTAGGAGAGCTGCAGGGGGATCATCAGTCATCTCTTTAAAAATGTGTTCTGTAAAATCTGAATCTGGGAACTTTTATGGTAACCCCATGCTCCTGCACCAAAGGTGGCTACAGACAAACATTTTAGTTTGTATAATGTTATAATTTTAGTTACTGGCTTATGACCAAGGATACAAGCAAAACAAAAAAAGCTCCTCTATTGCTCTGCTGGTTTGCTGAATCCTAGCCACAATTAGGTTTTGCCAGTTTATCTTATTATTAAAAACGTCCCCCAAGTAATTTGACACTTTTTCAATTATTTTTTTCCATCTCTATAAATGTCCATTTTTTTCTTTGGTTGGAGCCACATACCATAATGTATGATTTGCTAAAATGTACCTTTAGATCCAGGAACAGCATATATTCGGTAAACGCGTTCAGACATTTTTGAAGGCTATTGGCCATTAAGGTTATCAAAAATGTGTTGTCTGCATTAGACAGTAATGGGACTTGTTTGCCTTCTGTGCTTGGGAAGTCCAATTTCAGTTTTAATAGAATTGTTCCAGTCCATTTGTGTATATTAAAAATAAGAATGGAGCCAAACTGCAGCCCTGTCATACCCCCTCAGTAGAATCAATAGATATAGTCCCCTGGGCCAAAACGGATAGCCACAGTGGTGGATGCATGTAGCCTACGCAACAGAGTAATAAGGGGTTCTTCAAATCCCATGTTTTCCATCAGTATCCACAACTTCCCGCGGCTCACAGTATCGAAGGCACTGGACAAGTCCTTGAAGGCCAAGTGGATCAAGCCCACCCTGGCCTTCTTGTACTTGACCATAATCATGGCCATGTCCCTTTTCTAAAGCCGTATTGCGTATTAGATATGATTACAGAGGCATTGGCCCAGGACTCCAACCGTGCAAGAATTACCCTCCCCATAACTTTGCACATAGCATCACTTAAGGAGATTGTCCTATAACATGTAGGGTAATTCCTGTTACCTTTTTTAAAAATTGGAACGACAACTGCATTTCTTCATGATTATGGATTACAGCCCACTATTACTGATTTAAAAACATTTAACAACAAGGGTCCCCAGAAATGCGGATTATTTTTAAATAAATCCAATGGCACCCCATCTGGTCCTGGTGCTTTCGAGGAAATGCCCTTTACCAAGGCAACCTCAACCTCACTTAAAGACAGGAATGAGCTAAGTTGAAGTGCTGATTGTAAGTTAATAACTATCTTGTCCCTTTGTACTCGTGATGAGATACCCTTTGGATTAAATATACTCAAAAAATGAGACTCCCAGGCTTCCCCTGTTATGGTCGAGTTCCATCTTTAGTGACTAATATTGGACAGAAACGAAAGTCACTAAGCCTCCCTTTGCTCTACCCTGCTGATGATGGTAAGGCTTGAACTTAAAAAGAACAATACCCATCCAGAGTCACATCCTCCCTGCTCCAGGTTTCTTGTACACCTATAATATCAAACTTCTTTACATAATATATCCACACCTCATCTGATAGTCTTGAGGAGATCCCTGCAATGATCCATGAGATAAGCCTAAATTGGCACAACTCTCGTTTCTTCCACAGTGGATTATTAAGATGGGCATTTTATTAATATCCAAAAGCATTTTTTAATAAACTACAAATGCTGCAGAATGCTGCAGCGCGGATATTTTTAGGCGTTCCGAAACATAAATCCACATCTCAAGCGTTGGCCCAACTACATTGGCTCCCCATAGGCAAATGCATTCAATTCAAAGCACTTTGCTTTGCATTCAGCGCACAACAATGCATCAACCCTGACTATTTGACACCACTTTTTCAACATTACACCCCAGCACGTCCTCTGCTCTCCTCCACTATTGGAAATCTTGTAACCCCGGAATGAAGAAAACTAATTGTGGTGGGAGGGGATTTATTTAAGGTACATCACGGTTGTGGAACTCACTCCCGATAGAACTAAAACTTAAGGCAACTCTATTAGCATTCAGGAAGAACTTAAAACTCAGCAAATAGTCCTTGTATCTTTAAGAAATTATTTGATTTGTCCGATATGGCTAAGCGCTGAGATACCCCTGGGTAATTGTTGTGCTTTAGAAATTTTATTTTTATTTCATTTCATTTCACTACAGATTTAAAAAAGCTCAGCACATAAAAAACTGTACTGCCCATAAGCATTAATAAAAAGATGTAAGCAGGACACACTTGCTTAAAATTAGCCATTTTCAAAATTGGGATGATACAGACTTCCTGGGATGGTCATAAAAGCTACAAAACATCAAGAAGCGAAGCATGTCTTGTGGAGACTTATAGTCACAGCCACAGGGCGACAGCATCTGGGCCCAACTCTTCCCCTTGGGTGAGCGAGAAGGAGATGGAAAAGGTAAAATCGGAGCGTGGTCAATAAAAAGCGGTTGTAAAAATTCACAAACCCTAATAGGTAAGGTTCATTAATCCGTGCGGTTCTTAGCATGATAAAACAATGTACACTAGGCTTCAATAGCTAAGTATCTTCCCTGGCTACTAACTGCTGTCTAAAAAAGGTCTCCTTTATACCTTCCAGGTCCTTCTTGTTACTCAATTTTGGATTTAAAAAAAGATCTCCTCTCTCCAGGTTCACAAAGCACTCTTTGATGTATTGAGCCACAGAATATGGAAGGCATGATCAAGGGCCATACAGTCCTTTAAAATTCAATGTATTTAATAAAGTCCCATTACTGGTCGAGATTTGTAACCATAATGAAAGGGGGTGAAAAACGAACAGTATCAGGGAGATAGGCCATACCAAGCTCTTCATGTACAATGAAAGTGGAGGTACCCTGAGGAACAGCTAAGAGCAATTTCAGAAAGGTGTTTTCAACGATTTGAAGGTTTTCAAGGACACTGTAGCCCCAGATTTCACTACCGTACAGCACTTTTGCAATGCACGTGCCCCTACAGAGCTTCAATATTGTCACAACCAGTCTTTTGCCTAGTCGAGAGGCAAAATTAAAAATAGCTGCGTTCCCCTGGGTAAGGTCTCTTTTTTTGCAAGTTTTTAAGGGCCCCTAATTCATCTTGGCATCAAGACCTTCAGATAGGAGAAACACCCATCTTAGGGACCGGTGTAAGCTAAACCTTAAAGGCATACGGCCTACTTGAACTATAACCCATGTGCATCACATAGGATTTTGAGTTGTTGGCATACAGGTCCTGCTTTTCCATAAATTGAACCAGCTTTCTACCACCATCTGTTGCTTTTAATAATCCTCCCTACATCTTCCCTTGTTTTGGGCTAGAAGAGGCCAGCTAGCCTTAATACACAAGGGGTTATGGTCACTGTGGATGCTCGCTTCAATAGAGAGGTCCGATATAAGGTAAAAAAGAGGGGTGGAAATACAAATCAAATCAATAAATTAATCACTTCAGTTCCCTTTAAAAGTGGGAAGAATATCAATCCAGCCTATTGCTGATCAAATTCACTCACTAGGGCATTAGGGTAATCTCCCTGGCAGATATGTTCTTGATGCATCCCTGTTAGAAGGGGAAAACCAAGAGCCCCAGAGTCTGGTTCTCTTGGGTCCCGACATAGATGGATATTAATGTTTCCAACCAGCACGAGTTGCATCTTATGACGGTTGGATGGATTAAGATTTGTCAAGAATGCACCCAACCGGGAGATGTAACAAACCTCTGTAAGAGATAATGTGGCATTATAAAAGTTCAAGAGCAGCAGTTTACAGGACCCATTTAAAAATAATGGAGCCTGCAAGCATGGATTATCTGTGGCCAACACTGCATTAATACATTTCACCATTAGGGAAACATAAACAACCAGACCCCCCTTTGACTGACCTTTCCTCGAAGGGGTAGCAGGACCTATAGCCCTCCATAAAAATGAATTTTCAATGGGAAATCATATGACATCAAACATTTTTATAAAACAACACCATCATGCGTAGAAAAAACTTGCTTGCCAGTCGGGTTGTGTTCCATGAAATAAGTACAGGAACTGCCATCCATAGAACTGTCTCCAGTAGAGACAAACTGATGACTAGGAGCGGCATGTGGGCTAGGAGCAATTGTTATCACAGGTGCTATTACTGGAAGTCAATCACAGTTATCCAGATACCGCATTGGGGGTAAAGCTGTTTTAAAAGGGAATTGCCAATCCTGCTTGCCTTGACCAGTAAGCCTCCTTGATCACCATAATCCCGAAGATGTTGCAGAATTCGAGTCTGTAAAAGAAGCACAGGGGGCGGGCCACAATAGACGTGGCAGGACCTAGAGAAGAGCTTGAGTTAGCCACATGGAGGATTTTCTCTGCCATGTGTGGTCGGTTAAAGTTGATTATATCACCACTACAATTACTTTTTGACCCCACTACCCAAGCAACTCTACGTGCCTTGTTAATATATCTTTCCACTCTTATCCCCAAGGACGTGTTGATTTTCAGCCAATACAATACATTGTTCTTTAGTTGGTGGAAGTCCTCTGTAACACCCGGCTTCAGCATGGGTACATTCTCCAAGACCACAACATAGTGTGGCTTCTGGTGATAGGTGAAGGGTCATTGGGCTGTACTCTGAGTACCGGGAACATGCATTTGAGTGACTTCCCCTCCTATCCCCGCCTCCCCCTGTTGGTCCTGGCAAAGCCCGGCTGAGCCTTCATCCCGGGGTTCTCGGGGGGATCCTTCCCCCTTTGACCTGTCCTTAGATACTAAAAGTGGGGGGGTCATGTGGTTTGGAGAATACTCTCCTGCATTTGGGGGGATAAAAAGTACTCCTGGTTTACAGTGCATGACCCAGCCTAACTAAACCCCTCTTTGGAAATACAACCCAGGTTGACTACAGGCTATGTTTATCTACATTACTACCCCTGTAGTTATGCTGGGTCAGATTTTAAAATTCCTGCTCAATTAAAACCAGCTGTTGCTTGATTGGTTCTAGTTTAGAGTCTATTCCTGCCAGTAAGCAACCCACAAACACTTTCATCACAGCCGCCATATCCGCCTTATTCTGGGCCTGTGTGCCATGTGAGTTAGACAACGGAGCCTCTGCCCTGGGATGCTTTGCCTTGCTCCCTGTCAGGGAACACTTTCTTTTAGCCCAATTCCAGAGCCTCCACTGATAATCACCCCTATTGGGATAAGAAGGCGTTGGGCCACTGGCTTCGTAGTGTTCTTGCTACCACCGGACATGAACACTGATGCTGTTTTAACCCTACCAGCCTCCTCTGTAATGTCAGATGCATCTGGTATCCCAACTGCTTCCTGACCAGAAGTGGGCGGAGGAGAAGAATCCCCAACTAGCTCAAACAATTCCACCATCTCCTGACATTCTTGGGGGGCTAGATAAACAGGGGAGCAGATGATTAGGCAGGGCATGAGAGAGCCGTCATGTCACAAGCTCTATTTCCTATCTAGGACCCCCAGTGCACGCTGTAAAGAAGAGTCCATTGTAGTTATCGTAGGTGCTGGGAGAGATGCTGAGACCATTTTACATTTCCCCATAAAAGTCCAACATCACTGCTGAATACAGGGATAAATCAGGACATGGCAGAGAGATAATAACGTCTAGCTGATTGTTACCTAGACTTGGCCAGATAGAGCGGAAAGTAAGGAGGAAACAGTAATCTGACTAAAGGCAAATGGGCATATGAGCGACAGGATACAAAGGCTTTGGAGAAAGCCCTGCTTGACCTACCTTGTGTTGGTGTTTGAGGCCCCCAGATGCCGCAAAAGCTGTATGTTCAATGGAAATAACACTGTCTCCAACCAAAGGTCCGAGACCAGAAGATCAAGAGGAAGGGCCAGCCCCGGCCTCCTCCAGTCTTTGACGGGCGTGGTTGGGGCCGCCCTTGGCCCGAGCTTTGCCTGGGCACGTTCCATGCACGTCCCCTGCCGCAGGAGAAAAGCAGCGCTTATCAATGAGCACGGCGCAGGGAAACTAGCAGAGTAGCTCCTCCTAATCTTGCTAAGTAGTCTGAGACATGCAGTCCCCAGCCTCTACGGGATCCATGCAGAATTTGGTCCCACGCTGTGGGAAGAAAGCAGCACATCAGGGCATGGGGAAACTGGCAGGGCTCATTCTCCTCTTGCTCAGCAGTCTGGGACATGTAGTCCCCAGCCTTCACAGGATCCACACAGAATATCGTCCCATGCCATGGGAGTGAAGCAGCACTTTTCATCTCGTGTGGCAGGGTAAACCAGTAGCGCTGCTCCTTCTTTCTCTCAGCAGTCTGAGACACGCAGTCCCCAGCCACCTCAGGATCCACACAGAATTTAATCCCACATAGTACATCTAGTCCTTTAATCTTTAATTTCCATTTTAATTCTTCATCTATATATATAAAAACGAATGTATGTCTGTATGTCCGTCTGTCTGTCTGTTTGTCCTTTATGCATTACTACACCATTCATCTGATCGCCATGAAACTTTGGGAAGTTGTTTAGTACACTCCTGTGAAGGTTTCTGGCATATGCATTACTACACCATTCACCGGTCGCCGTGAAACTTTGGGAAGTTGTTGAGTACACTCCCGCGAAGGTTTCTGGCATAAAATTTTTTGAAATATCGGCCCCACATTTTTCCATTTACGGAATACCAGGCGAAGCGACAACGTATAAGTCTATCGATACTGTGATGAATCAAGACGAAGTTGTCAATTACACAACAAAATTCTTGAAAGCACTGGATTTGCCAGGTATGCCACTGCACATTTTAACATTGAAAATTGGCGTGCCGATCATTTTTCTCCGAAACATCAATCCACCACGACTTTGCAACGGTACAAGACTTTCGGTGAAAAAGATGATGAACAATGTCATTGAAGCTTCAATTTTGAATGGGAAATTCAAGGGGGAAGATGTACTGTTGCCATGTATTCCAATGATCCCAACAGATATGCCTTTTGAATTCAAACGTTTACAGTTTCCGGTGCGACTCGCTTTTGCAATGATCATCCACAATGCACAAGGACAACCGCTGCAAGTGTGTGGACTAGATTTGGAGAATCTGTGCTTCTCACATGGACAACTGCATGTGGCCAGCTCACGCGAAGGAAAACCTTCTGATTTATTCATGTACGCACCAGACGGAAAATCAAAAAATATTGTGTATCCACAAGCACTCGAATAAATAAATAGAATTAAAACAACACTTTGAAATGTTTTCCATATTAAAATGAATAAGTTTCAATAAAAATGACACAATGTAAATTGAATGTTATCATAACGAGTTTCCTTGAATTTCCTTTCTTATGGGATCGCAGCAACGCGCGACGGGTAAGCTAGTCTATATATATAAAACCGAATGTATGTCTGTCTGTCTGTTTGTCCTTTATGCATTACTACATCATTCATCCGATTGCCATGAAACTTTGGGAAGTTGTTGATTACACTCCTGCAAAGGTTTCCGGCATAATTTATTTTTTAAATATCGGCACCCAGGGACCTCATAATCTTTTGAATACTGATGTACGCACCAGAAGGAAAAACAATAAATTGTGTATCCACAAGCACTCAAATAAATAAATAGAATTAAAACACCATTCATCCGATCGCCATGAAACTATGGGAAGTTGTTGAGTACACTCCCACGAAGGATTATGGCATACATTTTTTTAAATATCGGACCCCCAGGGCCCTCATAATCTTTCAAATACTGATGTACGCACAAGACTGAAAAACTAAAAATCGTGTAACCACAACCACTCGAATAAATAAATAGAATTAAAACAGCTTTCATCCGATCACCAGGAAACTTTGGGAAGTTGTTGAGTACACTCCCCCGAAGGATTCTGGCATAAAATTATTTTAAATATCGCCCACCTGGGCCCTCATAATCTTTCGAATACTGATGTACGCACCAGACGGAAAAAAAAATTGTGTATCCACAAGCACTCGAATAAATAAATAGAATTAAAACGACACTTTGAAATGTTTTCCATATTAAAATAAATAAGTTTCAATAAAAATGACACAATGTAAATTGAATGTTATCATAACGAGTTTCCTTGAATTTCCTTTCTTCAGAAATCGCAGCAACGTGCGACAGGTAAGCTAGTTTAAAAATAAAATACTGATGCTAATAAAATACTAGAGCAATTATTGCACTCTCCCATAAGAGCACCAATAAGATATAAAACATGTGAATATTTGGGCATGAAAGATTACTGACATTGGCTGCCCTCCCTGCCAAAGCGAGACAGGACAATTTGCTGGTAACCTTTCCTTATTTTCATTTCCAGTACAAGAGCGGTCTCCGATGGCCTCTTGTTGAGGTAATGCACTTCTTACTTTCATATTTCCATAATTTCTCTGAGTATTGTATGGACCATTTTGTCTTAAAACATTAAAAATTAATAGTTCTTAACGTCAAATCTTAACCATTTAAGTGTCAGTTTGACCAATACATTTTTCTTGATTTTTCTAAGTTGGTTGAGGATTTTATGTCAATATTTTTTTTTTACCATCACTGTTAAATAGCCATGGTTCGACTCACCACAGATATCTCTGCTGCTTGTGCCAAAGTTACCAGGGGCTAAACAGATTTTGACATAGGACTTAATTGAGACCTTTCCTATTAATTTGGAAGGAATAGGCCCTCCCTAACTTATAGCACACCTTTCGAAAAATGCCATCAGGCTGAACTTGATTTTGTATTAGCTAAATATGTGGCTTGAAGTCTGCCAGTGTACAAAAAGGCTGTCAGTGAATCAATGATGTGGATTGGATTTCAAAAATACTGTAGCTTTAGGATTCTAAGAATTCCTTTCTACAAATATATATTTTGAAAGGGTAGAGTCAGCATACTTATTTAGAAAGTAAAGATAATGTCGAAATGGAACCTTATCTAAGGAATAAATGTTCATTACACTATTGTTCGCTTTAGACAAAATTTAAGTTCCAAATTTTGCCGGCGAATTGGATTATAATTGACTATTGAAAATACATTTCCAACAAGATTGTCTACAGATACCTCCCGGCAAAATATTTTCTGACCTAGGAATTAGGACACCTAATAAACCCCTCACAACCTATATGAATTGTTTGTCCTCCCAGTTCAGATGCCTAAGATCAGTCCAGCTGCTCCATTGGCCTTTGGATACCTCTCCTTAATGCTTTACCGTATATATGATCCATCTGACAAGAGTTACCTCATCACCGCTCTTAGTAGCTGACTGACTAGCTTAGACTGTAATAGCTCATCATCACTGTACAGCTCTGTCCAAAATGCTCTGAGGACGTCATCTATTGGGTTGTCACACTTTACAAAACCCAAAATGCCTAAATAATGACATAGAATAACAATCTTTATCCTTTAATGGCTACATGGAAAATACATCAAAGCTGTTTACACATAGGCTGTGTACCTCTCTTCTGCTAAGAGCGGTCAAGGCTAGTATCATACTATCATACATGAACCAAGTCATATGTGGGCTGCTTTCACTTCCAGCACAAGACATTGTGTAGACAACTGAAGTGTGAATGGTGTCCAGTGCCATTTGTGTGAGACTTTGAAAAAGTTCAATTTCAAACATGATTTCTTAGTACTCCTATCATGATGAAGGTGCCAAAAAAGACAGGTATTTGTTTTCGTACTTTTAGAAAATAGGTTTTTATTGGGTGTATGCAAACTAAACACGAGCCTCTGAAAAGTCTACAAGGAGGAGAGCCCTATCAACCCTCTCAGGCCATGATGATCGGTCCATAGTGCTGGGCTTATTAAATAATAAGACTAAACTCTTTTTTTGTAGAGAGGGTTGAGATTTAAATTGGCACACATCATACATAACATCAATCATATTTATAGGAATGCAAGTTAAAATAATTGGAACTAAAACCTATTCTAGCCCATTACAGTATTGACTCCCATAAAAAAACTAACATTGTCTAGATGGTTGTATTAAAATGTAGGACGTGGCAAAGGTTAAGTATGTTATGAGCGGAGGACCATACTGCCAGCGATGAGTGACTAAATGTGTTTTTGATCCCATGACAGCATTTTCTCAACAATACAGAAATTGCAGACCTTCACAATTACTACCTAGCAGGCATGCAAGCATAGCATGCAAGACAGTACTAACACCGATGGCATCATCTGCAACAGGTGGTAAAGTTGTTTTTATCAAGAAGTACAGCAGACACTTGGTCCTATACATTCTGAAGGTGTGCACACATGAATCTCCCTAGGAATGAGGCTAGCATGATGGCCTCCTCAATGACTTTGAAATCTGTTTAAAGTTTGGTAGATGCAGGCATACACCAAAAAGCAGCAGATGACCTATCTGCCACCTGACATTGTTCATTTAAATACTTGAATAGTTTAGTAAATAATAAAGTAATAAATAATAAAGTACATTATTTTTTCGAGTAGGCCTACAGAATGCCTTTTATTCATTAATTTCCTTCTAGGAAGACTAGAATATGCTGACGTGACTTCATTTCTTACTGTGAGAAATCTTCCTAAAGTTTATTTCTCTAGTTCCCGAATAATGGACACCCTCTCTCAAAGTACAATCTGTGTCGACTTTGTTGCAAGCTCTGAAGAGAGAGCTTGGGAATGGACATGATAAGATACAAATGAACTCCCTAGCTCCGAGGAAAGATGTAGTTGCACCTTTAGTAAAATGATGGACATCAGCCATTGGTATTACGTATAATTTCCAGATTGATTTAATAAGGTAATGATCACCCCATGGACAGACCATAGACTTTGACCAATGGAAATTGCGCAAACTGCCTAAAGGATACTTTGGTGGGAAGGAACTCTGCATAATTGGAAGTATAACTGCTCAGTGAGGAAACGGACAGGCGCTGGCTATCATGAAATTTCCTCTATGCCTGGAATGCTGTCGGACTCTACGCTGATATTCCCTGAACTGAACGTTCCTTATCTCCTGCATTTTACCGGCTGGTGAAGTCGAGCAGGCAAAACCTTTTGGCTGAAGGGTTATATGACTCAGGCTATTGTATGCTGTTCTTTAGCGCCTCTTTAAACTCACCTTGAGTCCCCAAATTCCTGATAAACATTTACCGATTGGTTTGTATAATACATACCTGTATTCTGAAAATCCAATTTATGTCTCTCCCTCTCTTTTTCTCCCGCTCATTCCCACCAGGCAGTTGATTTGAAATGTATATGACTCTGGACTGTGATGTGTTGTGAATTTACCTGTACTAAAATGATAATCGAAGTTAAATGATTCTAATGTATTTTTGTGATTTGACCATTCAAATGTGAAGCTTAGATAAAGATTACACTTATTATAATCATTCATGAGTGTGTTATTCTTATTGTCTAGACATTGAATATGTTATACATTTTATGCATTATTAGGTAAGCTCTTCTTTGATCCAGATCCTCTTGTAGGAGTGCCCATTTGTCTCTGAATGATCCTAGTCTATATTAGCTTGATTCAGGATCTATCTGAGGATTTTGATGATTTGTGATATTGTAGAGATTGATGTTGTAGGGTTTATGTGGGCCAAATGTGAAAAATTGTAGATGATGGTAGCTGAAGTGAGTATGGTGTGGATTTTGATTAGTGACTAAAGAGATTAAAACCCTGTTGTTGCGCTGCATCAGTTTATTTGACTAAATACACTAGGTAATGAAGAGACAAGTTTAAAGGTAATAGTAATGTTTTAGACTGAAGTGCCTAAAATAATGATAAGGATTGATTAAGTGAGACATTTAAATTTGGACTAGTGAACAACTACGTAAATGTCGGTTTTCTTTGTGTCTCACATTAAGGTCCGTTGTTCACCTTAATGGAAATAAACGGGACGGTTGTGGCCTAAGATCCCGGGATAAAGCCTTAGGGCGGTCTTAGTGTGGCATACACTAAGCGTGTTTTGTCTGCTATGGAAGTAAGTACTGTGCAAAAGGCCTTGCCGGTGCTAACATAGGGAAACTTGAAGAGTGACAAGTAAAAATTATTGGGGTTTCTTCAGAAAGGCGCATTTGGAGAAATCTTGAGGATTTTTTACTTAGTGCCGAGATTTTCCTGATAGTGAGATAAAATTTTTGGAGTGAATGGTTCTATCGTTTCTTTTAGTGGAGCAGACAGCGTTTTTTGTCTTGTTTTGTTAAAAAGACTTTATAAAAGACAATGAAGGGAGGATCAGTCACAGTGAGGAGTTAGACTGACATAATTGGGTGCCGCACTGGTATTGGTCATTTGGTCATAAACCGTGCTGACATTGGTGCATGAGGACGACTTTTGATTGGTGGTAGAGAATCATACCTTGGAAGAGAATATTGTTGAAGATTTTTTCGCAAGGGTTTTTAAATTAGAGTTGCAAAATGATGATGTTTTTTAAACTGTTGAAAACTGTGTTTCATAAAGCTGTACCAATATCAGTTAGGGAAGGAATTCCTGTGGCTCCGGAAGGAAGCCCTGCTTTGTTTATGTCATTAAAAAAGGGATATCCTACGTGTGCTTAGTTGGAGAACTGGATGAAATAAACTGAGCGAGATGGTGTCTTGGCATTTCCAGAATTTGGAGCCTTTAACACCCACATTTTGGAAATTTTGAGAAACCAAATGAATAGTTTGAGACCAAATCCTAGACAAGTGCAATATGAAGCTCTCTAGGATTGTGAACATGAAGCTCATAAGACAGAATATGAAAAAAATCAGAGTAGGTACAGGAATACTCTAAGCAGGTATGCTGAAGTGAAATGGTATGTGTAGAAAAGGAGATGGAGAAAGGATGTAGCTGAGGGGGAACACATCTATCCTGTAATGGTAGCCGAGAGCAAAGTAGTAAAGAAATGCCCAGAAAAGAAGAAACATGTTGAGGGGTTGAAGTCCAGAGGTACTGATTTAACTAACAAAGGAGTTGACGATGTAGATGATTTATTCTTGAATTAATTATTAATTAATAGACCCCCACCATATAACAAAAAACAGAATAATGTAGAGACAAGTCCCTTTCTAGGATTACATCCAAATGCCCCACTAGTAAATTTTGATATGGCGCAAAAGAAAACATTTTTGAATCAGAATCAGATCCCAGATATAGAACTGGGTTATCGAGAATAATAATGCCAAATCATCCAGATGCTTTATCTCTTCCAGTGACTATTGGACCCCTTGTTCCATTATATAATGATGGACAATGAGTTTTACAAGTTCATGCTATACCAGTTTCCAGAAGAAATATAGGTGAAACTCATACTGTTTCAGAGAGAAATGTGAGTGTGGAAGATCAGGGAATGGTCAAAAGAAATGGAAATAATAAGAGTGGGGTGAAAGGCAATAGTAGAAGAAATTTTAATAAGGAAGGAGAAGTTGAGCCATTAGTTCAAATTTCAGACAGATTGATTTAAACACCAAAAAAAGGTTCACAAATGGATTCAAAAAGAATGCTACACATGGAAAGACTGGTATCATTGTCATCGGGAGGGTTAAAGACTTGTGGAACTGTTGAGGGATTACAGAGATCAGGAGAGGATACATCCTTAGGACCATTCCCAGTAGAACTTGATGAATGGATAAGGGAAATTACACCTACTTGTAGTATTCAGAGGAATTACTCTGGATATTTGGGCATTGATGTGAGCAAATTAATAGTGTAAATAGACGAAATGATATATAGAGCCATAAATCCAGATAGATTAGCTAAATATCAAAATGAAGAACTACTCTTCATGTGTGACATTTTCTGAGATTGCACAAAGGATTTTTGTGACAAGGATTCAGAGAATTTAAATGCTTCAGGAAAACGAATACAGATGGAAAAATTGATTAACACTCTAAAGAGATGGGGTGAAGTGGATAGATGGGAAGGCAGATGGGCTAAAAAGAAGGATGCAACTGTACTTTTAACTCTATATCCAGAGAGAGAGAAGGAAAAGGGAGAAGCAAACAAAACAGTATATCCTCTGAGAGAGGTGCCAGGAGGAGGGTTTGGTCATGTACCATGGTCCAGACAGGATATATTGTCATTTGCAAATGATTTTCCAAGCTTGAGAGAAAAACCAGTCGAGTGGTACAAGCAAGTGGCAAGGTTTGTGAAGGTCTCAAAAGTTTTGTGGAAAGATCTAGATGCTTTGTTTGACATTGTGGTCCCGACTGACTTGTGGGTTGAATGTACAATTACTGTAGATTAACCTAAAGAGGAGTATCTGAAAGATCTGAGAAAAGGAGCACTGTTAGATGAAGTCATGAAAAAATATAATCAGGTCATTATTTATTTGAAATGGCAAACTTCCCTGCAAGAGACAGATTGGGTAAAAATAGAAAGAACTACTCAGGAATTGAAGGAGTCAGTTCATGCATATTATGAGAGGCTTTTACAGACATTCAAACAGCCTAGTGGGATTGAGAATGTCTCTGAGAAAGATATTTGACATTTTGTATATCGATTAGCGTTTGGTTTGAAACCAGAAATAAGTGCCATCAATTAGCAGCGCTTTATTTGTTGGCAAAGTAAGTCAGTAGATAAGCTACTTTGTTATGCAGAATACTGTGGAGATAACATTGATTCACATCACAAAAAAAGTTGAAATAGAAATTGATGGTAGCCCAGATGAAAGCAGCAAAGAAAAGAGGTTATATGCGTATGGATACAGATGTTTCAGGAGCATTTCAGGGAACTGACCTGACTACGACTGGAATGAGCGGTGTGGTGGGGAATCATGTGCCAAATTTGATGCTGCAAGGGAGAGGTTGAGGGGTTTGAGACCGGAAAAAGGTGCCATGATTCAATAGCCTTTGATTTGTAGGCAACTTTAGTCAGTAGATGAGATACTCCATTATGCCAAATACTTTGGAGATGACATTGATTGAAGTCATAAAAAGTTGAAAGAGAAATTGGTGTTAGACCAGATGAAAGCACCAAAGAAAGGTGGTTATATGAGTATGGATATGGATTTTTCAGGATCTATTTAGGGAAATGGCCAACATCCACTGGAATGAGCGGTATGGTGGTGAATCATGTGTCAAATTTGATGCCGCAAGTAAAGGTTGAGGTGGAAATTTAGAGGAAATGAAGATGAAGTTTCCGTGTCGTGGTTGTGGCAAATTCAGGCATTGGATGCGCGAGTGCAGAAATATTCTGACAAATACAGGAGGTGTGCAGACGATAGACCCAGGAATAAATGGAATGAGACATTTGGAAATGAGTAATGAAAAAATAAATCAACAGCATCAGAATCAACAGATGTTACGTAGGTAGAGGACAGTGTCAAAGAATGCCTCAAGCTCCTATGCAGAATATGAATAGTCAGGTGCAAAGGTACAATCAGAATGTGGGTTTCCTTACCAATGATCAAATGAATTCAAATGTGCAGGTGGCTTCACAATATTTGTTGCAGATAGATGAGAGTGATTCATATGCATCTCAATGATGGTGCCTGAGGAAGGAGGAGGAGCGTGTTTGGCACATCCTTAGAGGTAGAACAGAATGGATCCTATTTGGATGGCAATGTAGACGAAAAGCCTATTTCGTTCCTTGTAGACACTGGTGCTACACCATGAGAACTGTGAAATTCCCAACCTAACCCGCTCTGGAGAAAGTATCCGAAATGTAGGCATACCGAATAATTTGATCTCGACCTCGGTGACCAAAACTATGAAAGTAAAGTTTGAAAGTTTTGAAGATTTGCACAAATTTGTGGTGTGAGATACCAGTCCAGCTAACCTGTTAGGACAAGACTTGCTATGCAAGATGAACTGTTCCATCTATTGTACACCAGATGAGATATTATTCCATATGAAAGATGAAGATGCGGTATTTAAAATAGCTAGACAAGAATTGGAAGTAAAAAGCGTATATTCTTTACTCACAGCAAATGATTTGCCTGTTAAATTGAAAGATACAATTCTGCCTGATGTGTGGGATTTTTCAGGTAAAGACATTGGTCTGATGAGAGGAGAAGCTCCAATTTGAATTACTGTAAAACAAAATGCAAAATTCCCAAGAACTCCGGCATATAAGTTGATTCCTGAAACAGTGGCTGGAATAACCCCTTTTGATTGAAACTTGTATTGAACAGGCCATCCTGAAAGTAATATTAGGGAGTGCTCACTGGGGCATCTTGAATTCTGTGTCCTTGGACATCCCTCGCCCCCGGTTCGCCTTCAAAAGAACCAGCAGCCTGAAGGACCAACTAGTCCATACCCGACCAAAGAAAACTCACATCCGTCCGCAGAATACTCTGTGGGACCTGCCCCCTGTCACGGGACATTACCGGTGTGGCAATTGTGTGGTGTGTCCTCAAACAACACAAACTAAAACAGTCCAACTTTCTGAGACCTTCACATGGTGTTTGAATCGACACACTAACTGCAACAGCAGTAACTGCATCTATATGCTGACCTGTCCCTGCGGACTAAAGTACATTGGGATGACGACCCGCACAGTGAAAATACGAATTATGGAACATAACAGCAACATTCGCTGCAAAAAAACACAAACCCACCTATATGCACACTGCCAACAACAAGAGCATGCAGCTGAGGACATTAAATGGGTCGTGCTAGAATGGCATCCTTCATTAAACCAACAGGCCCTATATAGGATGGAACAAAGATGGGTACATCGCTTACATTTAGACACTGAGGGACTGAATGATTCCGTCCCGTGGAACACACTGTCTAGATAGATAGCCTCTCCCCAGCCCTGTTCATGCATTCCGAGAACAATCCAGTCTGGTGTCAGCACTTACACATTCCCAGCCAACATAACACCTTGAGTGTACAGTTAATCCCATAGCTGCCCATCCACACCGATAGCGGGAACCACCCAGGCACCTACCACCCAGGTACCTATCATCCAGAAACCTACTAATAGGTGACCATCAATGTCCTTGAATTGTTCACCGCCTGATTAATGACCCACTGAGACCACTAATAGGTGACCACTATCGCCATTGAATCGTTCACCACCGGATTAATGAGCCACTCTACCGAACGTGGACTCTAGCTCATCATTCCCTTGTGACCATACCATACCTACGACTTGCTCCAATCTCCGTAGCCCACACGAACGCATTCACGAGGATTACTCGACCCATCGCAAAATGGGGCGCCATTCAGGCCACCCAGCTACTCAGACCTTACGACCTGATATGAATCCTCTCCAATCACCTAGCAACCTGTCTGATTAATCACCTCACAGCCATGGAATGTTTTTAGCACTTGAACATTCTGCCATGTTTGGCCCTTCCTCTACACGTCCTTTATCGTTATGGGACGGCCACCTTGCCGGCTGCCCTGATTTCCACTCTCTCAACCCCTCTCAAAGATGGCGGCGGGCATCGACACTAGGGCGCTCTGACGTCATTCCGGCGCACCGTTGCTGCCGAGTCGCGACCCAGACACGCCTCCGGTGTTGACCCGTTTGTATATTAACGAGCGCCACGAACAGACACCCACGGCTGCTCTATGCGACATTTCGCGCTGGAACGTGGGATTAGGTGAAGAGGTCACCCGCCCGCTCCGACGAGGTAAGGTGACTGGCACGATATCGCTGTGAGGTGGGCGCCTGGACTGACAGGAGCCCTGACGCCCTGGCTGGGTCCCCGGTGCCTTCGCATCATCCCCTAGGGACCACAGGTTTCGGCCCCCTCCGAGGCCGTCTGCAGAGTTGGGGGACCAGGCTGTGAGTGTGTGGGGGTCCCGACCGCCAGGGTGATAATTGAGATGTGCATCCACGAGCGCGCCTCGTGATGGTTAGCGTGGGTGTTGGCTAGCGGCGACTACCCTACCGGTCAAGCGGCTGCTGCAACTCCTAGTGCTACAGCGGGACCAGCGGAGCCCCGCCACTCGTTGCCTCGGCACCCATCCAGGCTGCGACCTCTTTGAGTGGTGTGAATTTCCTGGGTCCACCGGGCTCCTGATGAGACCACCGCTGATCTAACTTAGGTCGCTAACTCCTCCCAGGATGTCCCACCAGCTGGTGCATACACACCTACCTACCTACCCACCACCCTACCCCCCGAATGGCAAATTACCCCACAAACAAATTGCTTTTACCTTGTATACCCTCCAGATAACTACTCAATCACGCAGACCCCACGGGAGCAGCCTTGGGGCACTAACGACCACCAGTGAGGGTAAGTCCTTATTGATCTCTGGACTCTGGTCCAACATCCCGCTGTACTTCCATTTCTACTTTTAATAAAACGCCGGCTGGCGTTAGATCCTGTCAATTTAATGTCTCAATCTACCACTAGTTGGTTAAGACACTTAATGTCTGCTGTAACACTTTTACCCAGCATTGTTTTTAAAGAAAATCTAAAAGAAAACTTCAAAAAAACTTTCTTATGCGTAGTAACCAATTTTTGTCCTTCCTCTCTCCTCACCTTATAATCATGTATTTGTTAACGGAAATAAAGTTGAATCCCCCTTTTTGGGTAACCTGGGGAAAAGAATCACCAGCTGAAGTTTATTTCTCTCCCCACAGGGTATCCTTCTGATGCAGGAACCCCGCTCTTTGGCTGGATCCGGCAACCGTCCAGGTTGTATCCTTCATATGCCTCAGCCTTATGCGGGGCACATCACTAAGTTTATGAGCACTTTGCTGGTCCTGAAGAATTGCCAATAGGGCATGAAACATGTTGACCTGTTCACGAATGAGGGTTGAACGGGACTAACTTTTCTTAGCCACTGTAGTCCCATTGCCCCTCTTGTTTTAATAAGGTGGTGAACTACACGAATAAAGACAAGGGAGTAGACCACACCAACCTTTTTTAACTCACTTCACTCACGCTCACTACTTCACACACTAGGGCCCTCACACCCACTCATCCACCGGCAAGGAACAAAAGATCTCCACAAGAGTGTAGCACTTCGTGCTACCCGTCAGGCATTGCAGCGCCGGCTTGACGTTGGAGCAGGAGGCCGATGATGACACGATACGACTAGCTGGTGACATGACAACAGCCGTTTAACCAGCCTGTTGTGTGAGGCATCCCTAGTTCCGACAAGGGATACCCTTCCCTGTTGCACTTAGGTATATCAACGCCTTTGCACCTTATGAAGAGAGGAAGACAGCACACTGTACTACGATATTACCCCATCCTAGGGGAACTGTGTTCATCTATTTGTTGTTTAGATTGTTGGGACACGCACACTGGACCCCTATAAATATTGTCCCCCCCCAATGTCCCTCCCTGTTGTTGACCCAGTCCATATAATTCGCCAATCATGGGTATCCGAAAACCAAACGGAAAATACAGAATAGTGCAGGGCCTTCAGCAAATTAATCAGATTGTGATACCCTGTCGTTCAGTAGTGCCAAATCCAGCTGTGATTCTATATCAGATCGCATGTGGAGCAGAATGGTTCTCAATGATTGATTTGTGCCATGCCTATTTCTCGATTCCTTTGCATCCGGATAGTTAATATTTATTTGAGTTTTGGTTTGGAGACCATATCTTGGCATGATGCTGAGTCCCACAAGGGTATACTAAAAGTCCCAGAATCTTCAATCAGATTCTAAAGACAAATGTGGAGTCATTGATAATGCTGGTTGCATCAGGAACCCAAGAGGCTTGCGTTACTACTACGATTGTTCTACTGAACCATTTGGCAGTAAGTGGGCATAAAGTGCCCCCAACAAAATTACAATTTTGTCAGTAAGAAGATCTTTATTTGAGACATCACATTGCAAAGGGAGTCAGGCAAGTGTCTCAAGATCAGATCAATGCCATAATATAAATGAATCCGCTGAGCACACAAAAGGAAGTTTGAATGTTTTTGTGTATGGTCATATATTGCAGGCAGTGAATACCCAGCTTTTCACTGATAGCAAAACCCGTGCAGAGACTCACACATAAAGACATGTCAGAGCCTGTGGAAAAGGATGAAGAATGCATGTGTTGATTCCTTGAACTCTGAGACAGTTTGTGTTGAGCTCCAGCTTTGGGAATGCCCGACTTTAATAAGAGTTTTACTCTATTTTGCAGCGAACAAGGGGGTTGTGCACTTTCAGTTCTGACGCAAATGCACAGAACCGCATGTCGTCCTGTGGCATATTTTTCACCCACATTGGATCCTCCGGCAACTGCCCTACCTGGATGTATGAAAGCTGTTGCTGCAATGTGTGTGAGTTTGGAGCAGTGTGAGACAATTGTAATGAGTCATCCATTGAAAGTGTAAGTGCCACTTTCAGTTGAAACTTTTTAACGCGAACTAGCACATAGCATCTTACAAGCAATTGTTTAACAAAATATGACCAAATGATATTGGGTGCTGAGAATGTAACTGTAACAAGGTGTACAAGTCTGAATCCAGCTACCTTGATGCCGCTTCCAAGTTGTGAAGTGGTTGTGGCAAAGCTCATCATGATTGCCTTGATGTGACTGATTTGTGCACAAAGCCAAGACCTGACATACATGACACTCTCTTGCCAGAATCTGATCATGTTTTGTTTCTGGATGGATCATGCTTGAGAGACTCTGGAGGTACCTTGCAAGCTGCATATGGGATCTGTACAATGGTGGGTGTTGTTGAAGCATCATGGTTGAAAGGAGTAAACTCAACATAAGTGGCGGAATTGATTGCACTTACTAGACTGTGTCGCATTACAAAGCAGAGGAGAGTCATCATATTCACCGAAGCCTCAAAATGGTTTGGCGTGGTACATGATTTCGGCAATTGTTGTCTCAGCTTGGGTTCATGACCTCTTCGGGTTCATCATTCCGAAACGGAGAGTGTATACATAACCTACTGATAGCACTACAATTGCCAGCTCAAATTGCAGTGGTAAAATGTTCGGCTCATCGATATGGACAGGATTATGTGACTGTCGGCAATAGATATGCTGACGAAACCGCACGTTATTGTGCTCTAAATTCATATGCCTTTAATAGACAATCCTTGAAAGAGCAATCTGAGGAATCTGAGTGCAGGCTAATGTTCTCAGTTGTTGAAACATTGGAAGAGATTCAAGGATTGCAGGATTCAGTTACCCAGGCAGAAAGGGAAGGATTGATCAGAATAGGAAGAGTGTGTTATACAGATAGAGGACCTGTACTGCCAGATAGTCTGGTTTCACCAATGGCAAAAGTCTGCCATGGGCCTGACACATGTCTCAATCCATCATTGTTTTGCACTCCAGGCCATTCCAGTTTGAACTCAGCCATATGAAAATCAGCATTGACCCTGCACCCGATGGGATCAGTCCAGCCCGAAATGCCAGGCAGGGTCCTACCTGGACTGGAAACAAGGATCCTAGGACCGGTTTCAGCGGTTCATCCCTCATCAGCCAGTATAGCTTAAATCCATTAGCTTTGAGAGCACGGGAACCACGTCTGGGCGTAACCGTCCCACTTGGGGTGACAATTGCAAAAAGAACAATTAACAGACACAATGTTGAACACTGTCATGCATTCACCCCAGTGCATCACTTTTTTGCTCCCAATTCCATTCCAGTTTGAACCCAGCCATTTACAAACGAGTCTTGACCCTACGCCCAATGGAAACATCCCAGCCCGAACTGCCAGGCTAGGTCCTCCCCAAACTGGAAACAGTCCTCCTAGGTGTGGTTATGGGCTTTCACTCTTCATCAGCCAGGCTAGCATAACTTCAGTGGCATGGAGAGCACAGGGCCCACGTCTGGGCATTAATGTCCGACTCGGGTGACAAATGCAAAAAAAACACCAAAACGCAGGAAGAAAAGCAGTGGTTAGCATGGGTCAAATTGGAAGGCCGGGAAGTCCATTTACCCACCTGCAGTTGGACTTTATAGACATGCCTCCGTGCAATGGATTAAAATATGTCCTTGTGTGTCTGTTTACATGTTGGGTTGAAGCTCATCCTACGCGAAGAAATTACAGCCTAACTGTTGATAAACTGCTGCTTAGAGAGCTAATCCCAAGATTTTTGATTTCCAGTCTCATTGAAATCAGATGGAGGAACACACTTTTACAAGGAAGTGGTATGAATGCTCTGTTCACCTTTACAAATTGAGCAAAAATTGCATTGTGCCTATCAACCTGAGGTGTCAGCTGTAGTCGAGCAAATGAATGGCACAATAAAATCACGATTGGAAAAAGTATGTGCGTCTACATCACTGAAATGTCACAATGCATTGCCCTTGGTGTTGATGAGTTTGCAAAGTATCCAAAACAAAAGAATAGGACTGTCCACTTATGAAATAATTATGGGGAGGGCTATGAAACAGCCCTCCATCCCAGCAATTCAGCTTATTACATTTGTGATGCTTTGCTGTTCAAATATTGTAAAGGATTAGCTGATGTGTTGTGTTCTGTGTCTCACCAGGTTGGAGAAGTCACCACTACTGTCCAATAGGAGCAAAAGCACGACTTGCACCCAGGGGATTGGGTGCTTGTCAAGAAACATGTGAAAGAGTCCTGTTTGGAACCTCATTGGCGTGGGCCTTATCTAGTGATTGTTGTGACAACAACTGCAGTTAAATGTGGTGGTCTACCTAATTGGGTTCATGCAGTCCACACTTGTCAAGTCCCATGTCCACTTGAAAGTGCAGAGTCAGTTGCAGGTGAACCGGTGGCAGCAGTGAGACAGCCTGAAAAGACTGGTCACAGAGTATAGTGGGCGCCAGCTACTGAGTCTTCAAAACACTATTGAAAGTGAAAGAGAGTTGATCCCTGTAGGTAACAAAGGTAAAAAAGAAAGGGATTCAGCTAAGCAAAGTATTGACACAAATGAAATAAACAACGTACCAGAAAAATGAGTGCGAAGAGGTGAGCGATGGCCCAAAACAAATGAGCGACGGATAGACACTCTGACTGTGAGCAGAATACTATCTACTGTAATAGACGTCCCCAGTCAATCTGAAAAAAGTGATACTGATGGAGAAGAAAATATATTGTGCAAAAAAAGACAACACGAGTCCCAAGTTGGAGATACGCAGCACCTGAATGGGCATATCTAGCTGCAGCAAACCAGTGGGAGAAAGTGTTTATCACATTTTGTTCTAAAGACAACACACTGTAGAAGCCACCCTAAACAAACTGTGTGAAAAAGTAAGTGTGGCAAGAAAGAAAAAGGCTGAAGAAAAATAAGGTTGTGCGAGATGCTGAAATGAATAATTAATCGAAAACTCAAAACCTCTTGCCAATCATAGATTTTATAATAGAAAAAAAATTCTAAAAATGGATGTCTCTGGATCCGAGATTGAAGATTCAAAAAGGGTTGCTTCATCTATGCAAAAATGTATAGGTGCTTGCTTTTTGTGTATTCTTGTCCTAATACCTGTTTTGTTGTTGCTCATTCTAAATGTATCTCATTTTATTTATTCTGATAAATATACTAATGTATACGTGAGTATGACTACTGAATTAACAAAAGTACCTGGAAAATATACATTAAAAAATTAACAAGTAGTGACTGACACAAGGATAATTCAATTAATGACTTTACGTTAAATGTATTTAAAAAACGTTTGTATGAATATGTTGACACAATGGATGAAAAGATTGTTATATGTGCATGCAATTACCTACATCTGTGTCTAAAGGGGTGACTTACCATCACCTTCCTTTAACTTATGGTATCTCTTGTAGTGTATCAACAAGTTTATTCTATGGCAAGGAGCAGTTTCAGTATTACTACTCCAATTATAATTTAGCGTTTTATAAAATTCCTATTAGGAAAAACATGAATATTGTAGCAAGAGCGAAAAATGTGAAGCAACTGGAGAATTTTCCATACTATAAAACCTATACACATTGTATATGCACATAGAAATAATCTGACGAGCATCTTACATAGTGTAGAAAAAGAATTCCTTAACACTATAGTAGACAGACAAGGAGAAATAAAAAAAGAAAAGATGCTGAAGATAAGACTAGAATACCTTCATGGACTCATAGGGAAGGTATTTACAAAAATGGTGAGACTTACCCTGCAATGTTTCTGGATTGGCAAAACATGGGAAAGCTTTGCATAGTAAAACAAAATACTGAATCTAATATTAAATTAATTGGTTCCAGTGAGTGTGAACATACCTTCCTAATAACGGGAGTTTGGGGATTAAAAGGTCGTATTGATCCAGTATTTCCGGGAGTGAACCATGTGTGTGGGAAAAATGCTTATTATAAATTGCCTACAAATTGGCAATGGTATTGTTACATGGGTATTGTCTTTCCTAAAATGTACCATGTGAATGAAAATCATGGAATAAATTAAAAGAAACTAACATGTAGCAAAAGGGGAATAAGTGCTCCACAGATTATTGGTGATATATTTGGTGTAATAAAACCCCCAGTAGAGGTAATATTGAACCTGCATAAAATTAGGAAACTGTCTACAGTGGTTGATTGATTATCAACAGATACTACTGGTGGTTTCTTACAGCCTGATTCATGTAGGTAAATTGCACTCGCAAAGGGCCAGATTCTGAGAATCTGGCCCTTTGCGAGTGCGATTTTTGCATTTGGTATTCACAATCCCAAATGCAAAAATCGCTATGTAAGAATTCGCATATTTGCGTGGAATGGCATTTAAGGAATCTCTAATAGAGATCCCTCAAATGCTATTCATGACACAAAACAAAATAGCGATTTTGGACTTTTGGGGCCGCTATTTACCGAGAGGTCAGACCTGTCGGTAAATAGCAGAAACTCAGAAAAATGCTTTTAAAAGCATTTTTCTAAGTTGCATGTTGCACACACACATGTCCTTTGGACATGTGTGCGCGCAACACCTGTTCAAATGTGCATTTTATGGGTGCTAAAGGGCGTCCTTTGGACACCCCTGGCACCCTTCAAATCGCTATCTCATTTGCGAGTAGTAAATTGCTACTCGCAAATGAGGGATACTCCCCATTCATTCCTATGGGCCTCTTGGCCCATAGGAATGAATGGGGAGTATTTGCGAGTAGCAAATTGCTACTCGCAAATAAAGAACATGTAGGAATCGCTATTTAAGTAGCAATTCCTACATGAATGCCGTTTTGCGTGTCCTCAATAGCGAATCGCTATGATTCGCTATTAGGGCCACGCAAAACGGCCTGTACATGAATCAGGCTGTATGTGATTAGAACCAAAATGGTTGCTATGAGATCTGTGGTTTTGCAGAACCAACTTGCTTTGGATGTATTGTTGGTATGTAGAGGGCAGAGTCTGTCGCATGCTGAAGATGGGGAATAGCATAGTTGGGAAAGTACTAACACCATTATTAGCCATTGCGATTAGCGTATTAATATTAATACTGATATACAGATGCTGTAAACACAAAGTACAAATAAAAAGAAATAGAGGTTGGAAAAGAACAAGGAGAGAAGTAGAATTAGAAGACAGAAAAAGTACATATTATGATGTTGTGAAGGACAGGGAAGGTGTTAGACTGAAACACATAAAGATAAATGCATTCTCAGAGTTAACAGATAGTTATCATATTATTAAATAGATAGTGTGATGGCTTACGTTTCGCCATCAGAGTGGGAATTGATGCAGCACAATTTTCTTAGTATGATTGTTTCAATCAATTCCTGCCCATTGGATCACATAATACTAATATATACTTAAAATAACATGACTAACGGTGTGACACGTAAAACTCGTGAGAATTTAATCTGCATTGTAAAAGCCTGCAGTATGATTGCAAACAAGTTTGAAATGAAAATCTGAGAGAGAGAGAAATAGATAATGTGAATGAATATACGATAAGAGAATGTGCAATGAAAGCCTACAAATGGTATAAGGTGTGATGTAATGAAGTTGCCTTAAAACAAAATGAACAATGAAAATGTTAGAATGAAGTGCTCATTTTGTACGGAAACGAATGGATTAACTTAAACTGGAGATGAATAAAATTATTTCTGATCATGTAGCAACACTGTTATGTGAAACTGAAATTTAAAAATGTCGAGAGAAATATGTTTGCTCACTTATAAATGATTTTGCAAATGGATTAATGCTTGATGGAATACTAAATGGTGTTTGAAAATATTGATTCCTTTGAAGAGTGTTAATCACAAATGAAGTAGCTTCATCATTGTTCATTTAAATACTTGAATCGTTTAGTAAGTAATACTGTACAGTAGGTTTTCGAGTCTGCATCAGAAAGCATTTTATTCATTAATATCCTTCTACAAAGACTAGAATATGCTGATGTGATTTCATTTTGTTAATGTGAGAAATCTTCCTAAAGTTTCTTTCTCCAGTTCTTGAATAATGGACACCCTCTCCAAGTTGTACAAACAGTGTCAACTTTGTTGCAAGCTCTAAAGAGAGAGCTTGGGAACGGACATGATAAGACAGAAATGAACTTCCTAGCTCCGAGGTAAGATGAACTTGCACCTTTAGTAAAACGATGAACATCAGACAATCGTATTACGTTTAATTTCTGGATCGATTTGGTAAGGAAATTATCAACCCATGGACAGACCATAGACTTTGACAAATGGAAATTATGCAAAATGGGTAAAGGATACTTTTGTGGGAAGGAACTCTGCATATTTGGAAGTATAACTGCTCTGTGGGGACAGGGCTGGCTATCACGAATTTTACTCTATCTCTGGCATTCTGTCAGACTGAAATCTGAGTTTCCCTGAACTGGTGAAGGCGAGCAGGCAAACGTTTTTGGTTAAAGGGTTAAATGACTCAGTGCTCTAGCTCGCTTTAAGATCACCTTGAGTCTCTGTATTCCTGATAATCTGCTACCGATCTTTGGTCTGTTTGATTCATACCTGTATTCTGAAATTCTGATTTATGTCTCTCTCTCTCTCTCTTACTCATCATGCAGTTGACTTTAAAGTTTTTTTTCTCCTAACTGTGATGGGTTGTGAATTTACCTGTACTAAAACGCTAATCGAAATTAAATAATTCTAAATGTATTGTTTTGCTTTGACCATTCAAACCTGAAGCTTACATAAACATTTTGCTTGTTATAATCATTCATGAGTATCTTATTCTAATTGTCCAGGCATTAAATATTTTAAAAGTTGTATACATTATTTGGTAGGCACTTCTTTGTTCCAGGTCCTCATGTCTGTGTGGCCATTTATCTCTGAATTATCCTCTATACAAGATCTATTGGAGGACCTTGATGATTTGTGATATTGTAGAGATTGATGTTGTAGGGATTATATGGGCCAAACTCTGAAAAATTGTAGATGGTGGTAGCTAAAGTGAGTATGATCTGGATTTTGATAAGTGAGTAATGGGTAAAGAGAAAAAAAAACTATTTTCACGCTGCATCAATACCTCGTCATTCTATGGTGACTTACTATGGTTCTAGGCTTGAACCTTGCAGTTTAATTGCGAGTTGTGCCTGGCATAACTGTGGAGTGGGGATTCTCTCTGCTTCAATAAAATACACTACAGTCTAAGTAGCGCTGGAGACGTATTTATATCATCACAACCTGCATCCTTAAATGGCAGTGAAAACTCCAATCACCGTCATAAAGGTGTAGAAAGGATATTCTAGAGTCCCTTACAGTGACCCGAATACCACCTTTGTTCAGCAGCACATTGAATCTCCTGCTGCAGGTAGATAACATTTTTTGAGAGGGGGTTACTGTGTGACCACTGAGAAAGGCTCTAATGCTACAAGCAATAACAGAGGTACAAAGAGACGTCCTTATCTCGTGCCTGAAAATATTGGAGAGGTATCAAATACAAAGTCATCACAGTAAATACGAGCAATGGGAGTCCCAGCAAGCCACTTGTGTTCTGAAATTAAGCTTTGTCCTAGTCCTGCTTTCGGCAGCATTTTCACCATACATAACCAGTTAACTTGATCAAATAGATTTTTTTTCAGCTTCAAGGAATAGGCCCACCATTTCTCCTGGATCATTCCTTGTCTGTCATGATAAGTGCGAGGAGTCCAAATGCGGTTTCTCTATGATTTGTCCGGCACAAAAATAGGGAACATGAACCTGTCACTGTATGACTGGTTTCAACCTGTTAGCTAGCCTAATGAAAGTACTTAAATGATTGCATTTTGTAGAGATATTTTCCTGGTTTCCATAGAAATGCAAAGATGTCATTGTTAAATTGGGGCTTCTCTATATACCGTGCAGAGAAGGATGGAAAGTAGAAGCCCAGTAATTCTCTAGAATGCAAGTAGGTAGTGGGGATGTTCCTGATGGCATCTGATTTTGTTCTTAACAACAATATATCTCTCCATCAAGATCCTTTCATCATCTGTGGACACTGGTATAAGCAGATGATTGAGGAATGTGTCTACAGCAGAAATGGATGTGGAACTCTCAGACTTATTTAAGCCAAGATGTAAGAGACAAGCTTGTAAAGAGTTTCACAATGTTCATTGGGTGGGAGCCAAGTATGCCACACTCTACACAAATCACCAGGATATTCAATTATATATTCAATTATGCTTCCCTCTGTTTAAGCTGGGTGGCCAGGCAGTTGCCTGCCTTCGCTTATTACTCAGAAGGTCTTCATTTGAATTGAGTTAGAGTATATTACGATTTAAATGTGAATAGGGGAGTAGGTTAACAATGTTTTTTTTCTCTAGAATGTAGTGTGTGGCCAAGACCTCACTACTGTCATATTGCAAGTAAATGTGTTTCTCTACATAGATTTGATTCTATGTCAATGCAGGTTTATTTGATTTGTACAACTTCTCTCCTCAGCATCGCCCATTTTGGCCACAATTGCTGACGGGCAGGAGTGTTTGGGTAGATGCAACTGTGCCTTAATTTTCCTTCAGCTAACTGTGAATAGGATGTTTGACAGAATTTTTATATGAGGGCATTTTGTACTTTGCAGCCACGGTCGGCAGTAGGAGTTCCTGTAGTGTGGTGATGTGGGGAGGGGCAGGGTGGGGGTAGTAATGTATGGATTACGGAGTTTAACAGGTAAGTTAACATATAAATAAATAAAACAAATTTCGTTGCGCGCACTGCATCACATTTGGTGATGCAGTACACGCAACTAAATTAATTTTATTTATTTATATGTTTACTTACCTGTTAAACTCTGTAATCCGTACATTACTACCCCTCACCCTGCCCCTCCCCCTCCCCATGTCACCGCCCTGCAGGAACTCCTACTGCCGACCGTGGCTGGTACTTTGTTTCACTGAGTCTCTGCCATCTTGAAGCCGGGCACAAATTGACCAAGGAGAGGTTGGATATACCTCATTCTAGGACAGAACAGAGAGGGATTTAGGGGAGAATTGAATGAGAAGTAAGGAATAAACGTGTCTTAATCTTAATCAGAAGCTATGGACACATTATATAAATGAGTTATCCTTGTCAATGAGGTGACCTTATTTCCAAGTATCAAGCCAAGCCTCAATAAATAGCCCTGTCATTAGAGTTAGCTTTGTCAACATCCCCGTCATATCCAATATGGGCCCCAGTGCCAGATTTTGGTTTCAGTACCCTTCAATGATGACTGATATCATACCAAATTCAGTCAGTGGTTTTGAGAGTTTTGAAAGAAAGGCATCTTTTGAGGTGTTCAGGTAATAAACTGATCCTGAGATGAGAATTTAATATTTTCCTTTGGTAATCACAATGGACCCATTAAAAATGCATCAGACTCATTCAGTTCACGTTTGCACTTTGTGCACTGTATGTTGCTTTTTTCATAATTTTCACCACGACGTTTTAATGCATGGTCAAAGTGGGCTCTGGCCCAGGGCCCCACATTTTCAGGGCCCCCCCTTATAATGCCAAATCTGTTCTGCCGAGTCTTACCCTGATGGCCTTGAATAATTCTTAAACATATTGCTTTAAATACCATTTTCCTTTAATTTATTTTTATTGTGGGTGATTTGTGAGAGCCTATTACAGATATATTGTAGTGAAATGTGTTTATGTTTTCATACAAGATTCTTTTAGAGCAAAACATGACCTCACATATTCATATGTCACAGAAATTAGCTGCTGTAATATTAGTGAGCTGCTGTATTACAATATTAAAAATACACATCAATATCACTAAATACTATATGTAAACACATTTATAATGTGGACCAGTGTGCCTGTGCTCTGTAATGGACCTGGCCATAGTAGGCATGACAGAGCTGAAACTGGATCATAAATTCAAAGCTGTTCTGCAAAGGGCTCCCAAAAATACCCTTGGCCAAGGGCCCCCAAAATTCTTAAGATATCCCTGATTTTTATCCACAACTAGACCTACTGAATCCCAAAGGTTCTGAGTTTCCACCATGATTAAGTGTCCAATATAAGAAGCCTGTCTGTGGTCATGAAGGGCCAGCTTTGCAGAATTAGGCTTTTTTCAATTCTAACTTGTGATTCAGTAACATGCTAGTGAATCGCAAATTAGGTTTGCAAACAAATACTGATGCAGTTTTTAAAGGGGCATGTTTAGGGCGTCCCTTCAAACTACTGAATTTAATTGGTATGAATTATTGTTTTGTCATCAAATTCCCGTCACAAAACATTTATCTGTTTTCACCCCCTCAAAGGAGGGGGCATCCCTACCATTTTGTGAATGCTGGCAAAAATGTTTTTAATGAGCAGTAACACCCGGCTATTCCTAAAAAATGAAACATATCCTTTTCATCGTTTTTCAAATGCATCCCGTTTTCCTTGAAAGAAAATGGTGTGCATTTAGCAACAAATTCTTTAGTCAATAGCATTCAGCAGGCCGCCATCCCAGTGATGATTGTTGATTCTTAGTCAGTTGCATTTTACAAGCTACCTCATTATTATTTATGGGGTAGGTCGGCTTGCCACCTACTAGGTATTAGAAATTTGCAAACCAACCTAATAAAACATAGTTTGGTTTACAAATACTACACTGGTTGCAAAAATATCAGTTGAACATCGTCCTCCTTTTCCCTGTACTGGCTAAATGTGGATTCATCAGGCTAGCAGAGTTTGCACTGACAATCCACTTATGCTTATAAATTATTTTTCTTTAAGCAACAATTACGTCATAGCCATCTTCAAAACAATGGAAGCAAAATTACAGTTTTGCATATCATTCGAGTCCACTAAATAAGAATTTACAAATGTCAAAGGTGATAGCCACGCAGTTGCCCTATGTATCTCTTGTTGACATGCGCCTCCCTGCTCTGCCCAGAATGGTGACACTGACCTCGTGGATTACTCCTGGATGGACTCTGATGGAGGACCTTAAGAGATTTGCATGATTGAGAAATCTCCTGCTAGACCCATCTGGCTATAGTCTGGGAGGATGACTTCCCGCTCCTATTTGCAGACCTATCAGAGATAAATCAAGAAGCAATAGGTGATCTGAAGTCCTAAGCAATCCAAGTAGATAGTTAACGCACAACTGATATCTAGAGAAAAAATAATTTAAAATCTGTTTCTAAATGAAAGACCAATAGGACGATTTTCTGGGCTAGACGAAAACAGGAATTTACTGTAGGAACACTTATAATTTGGGAAATACCCTTTCCAATAAAATATGTATATAAGGCTCCCGGTTCCTCCAAGTGAAAGGCAATAAGAAAATTTATTTTAGAAGTTACCCAACCCTGTCCCACATTTTCTAAAGGCTCAAACGGGTTCTTGTTCTTTCAGCGTGATTAATATTTCCCTGGTTGGGGTTGTGCTTTCTACTGACAGCTTCTTTAAATTAAAACTCCTCAAAAGTCAAAAGACCAGTGGAGATATTATTTGAACTGTCCTGTCCAAAATGAAGAGCTTTAATACCCGCCCATTGTGCCTAGTCAAAGGTGTCAACCCATTTAGAAAGCCATTTCTAAAGAATTTGACTTTTGGAACTTAATCTATGGTTAGAGGGTAACACCCACTTGAAAAACGTTATTTCTGGAAAGCTCCTGAATGTTTGCTTTAAAACAGTAAGGTTGAAGGATTTTTAGAAGACTCTCCGGGCAGACTATATAAACACCCCAGATGACTTAAATATAGCCTCTCCAGTTCTAAGCTATCAATCTGAGGTGTTGTAGCTGGATTGACAGCAGGGGAGGGAACTGAAGAGTGGACAGCTGTATGAATAGGTGAAGATAATTCCCCTTGGACAGAGACATCAAGATGGAAAAACAAGCCTGTTAAGGCAAGAATGGTGTGGCCAGAATTACTAAAATACTCTCCTCACAAATCTTCTGAAGCACCCTTGGGAAATGGGAAATCAGAGGGAAGGCATAGATATTTTCCTTTGGTCATGGGACTGAGAGAGCACCTATCAACCATGCTTGAGCGCACCATCTTTCCATGAAGAACACTGGCAACATCACATTGTGTATGGATACAAACACATATTTCCAAGGTTTTGCATACCCTGCACATATACAGTTGAATTCCTGGGCATACATATGATACATTACAGAAGAAGGGGGATTTCTGCTGAGGTTGTATGCTCTGAAATTCAATCGGCCCTGGAAGTAAACTGCTTTTGAAACACGAAGGTGTTTCTCCACCCAGGCGAATATCTATTCGCTGATAGGTTTAGATCTTTGTTTCTTGTGCCAGCTTCATTATTCAAATAGGTTGTTGTCACTTGATTGTCTGCTCTGACCACTATTTTGGAAGCCTTCAACTGGGGAGCAGAAGCTTGCAGTGCCTTCCAGACCACAGCCAACTCCCTCCAGGTTAAATGACGTTTGCTCTCTTCCCTCAATCACAAATCCTTTATTTCATCATCCCCAAAGTTTGCTTCCCACTCCCATATGCTTGCATCAGTAGTGAGCTGCCCTGGAGTTGGAAGACGAGGAGGAACATGCCCGAACTGCACTCAGCAAAAGGAACCTTGGCCCCCACACTCCCACAGGTACTCCACAACAGACCTTCTTTCCCTGTACCTTGGACAACAACAACTACTACTGCCTCGCCAACACCTCACTTCCTAGTGGAACCCTTAAGCTGCTTTCCCTGCTGGTTCACCTCCACCCCAACAGCTACCACCATCGCCGCAACCAGCACCATGCCAGCACTGGAGACTGAATCTCCCTCAGAGTAGCTTAGCTGCCTCCTGATCAACACCAGATCGCTCTGCATGCCACCAAAGACTGGGACACCATCGTCACCCTCACTCTGATATGACCATTGCAGAAACCTGGCAAATCCCCACATCAACCTCGAACATTGCAATGGCAACACCCATTGGCTACAAGATGTAACATAATTGCACTAACAGACTGAAGTGGCATCACTATCGTACACAAGGAATCTATTGCATGCACCATCACTGATGACAATACCACACTGATCATGGAACAAATGAACTTCCAGCTCTGCATCAATGATAACACCACCATCACCTCGCATACAGACCTGGAAGACCATTAATAGCATTGAAACCAAATAGTACTTCTTCATGGGAGACCTCAACTTCCACCTGGATGATCCACTGACACCAACCCCAAAAAGCACATCCTAGAAGATTGAACAAGAACAACATCGGCCTCAAGAAGCTGGTCACAGATCCCATGCACCAAGCAGGACACACACTGGACCCTATTTCAAGTCCAGTAACAAAATCAGATACAGCCAGACATTGGAACTTACCTGCTTGGAACATTCCATCATACTTTCCAACCTTGCCGGACATGCCTGCACAACCCCTAACCACCACAGATCTCCTTCCACAGCTGGTCCAAGGTCACTCAGCAACAATGAACTGACACTCTTAGCATCACACATCTCAATGCAACTACCAGCTTTGATCAGGCAGTTCAGAACTTCAATAACTGGATCATCTGTGCCACAGACCCAGTTGCTCCAACCAAACCCAACATAACACACAGACGCTAAAACAAGCCAGCTGGTATACCCCGGAACTCAGGCCATCCAAATGTAGGTGCAAACAACTGGTCCCGCAGGAACCACATGGACCAAGCCACATTTAAATCAGCCTTGAACAACTACCACAACCAGACCAAAGCCACGTTACAGGAGGCCCTTGCCCACCGGATCAAGACCAGCACCAAACAAGCCAAGGAACTTTTTACCATAGTAAGAAAGTTCACCTACCACTGCAAACTCCATCCCTGCTCACAGGAACTCTGTGATGCCCTTACCAAATACTTCTGCAACAAGATAACAACGATCTAAAAAAATCTTTGACCCCCAACCCTCCAACCTCCTCAGCATCCCATAGACCACTACTGCTGACAACACGCTCACTGCATAGGAACATCTCAGCACACCAAACACAACCACTCTATGAACTCTATCTACTCACGAGCACCCACCGACCCCTGAACCACTGACTCTTCAACCTCAGAAGGGGCTAGATCAGCCACCAACTCACAATAATCCTCAAAGTATTGATAACCACAGCCACTTTTCTCAACACCTGGAGACATGTGGAGGTCAGACCCTCCCTCAATAAACACTCTGCAGACCCCACCAAGCTCCAGAACTACCATCCTATCTCAGTGCTCCCATTCCACACCAAAGACCAGGAAAAGGCCATAAACCTCCAACTCATTGAACACCTGGAGAGAAACTACCTACTGGACCCTTCCAGTTAGGCTTCACAGTCAACCACAGCACTGAGACAGCTGTGATTGCTGTAATACGTGATATCCGCACCCTACTCAACAGAAGAAAATCAGGCCCCCTGATCCTGCTGGACATATCTGCAGACTTCAACATTGTCTCCCACCACACTCTCATCAATAGTCTACATTAAATTGGTATCACAGATGAAGCTCTAATATGGATGGAATCTTTTCTCATGAGATGCCTCCAAAGAGTCCACTACCTCCCTTTACATTTCAAACCAAACACACCATCTGTAGTGTCCAACAAGACTCATTCCTCAGCCCCAAGTTCTTCAACATCTACATGACACCGCTCATGGATATCGTCAAATCTCATGAAATCAAAATGATATCCTATGCCAATGACACTTGTCTTCCTCTCGTTCTCAGCTGACCCCACCTAGATGTGGACCAACTGCCAAAACAGTTTGTAGAATGTCATAGCCTGGGTGAAGGACAATTGTCTAAAGCTCTGGGGAGCTGATCTTCGGCAAACACACTGCCTTCTGGAATTACTCCTGGTGGCTATCTGTACTTGAACCCATGCCTAAAGATCACATCCACTACCTCAGCATCATCCTCGACAATGAACTCTCCATGAAATGTCAGGCCCATACACTAACATGCTCCTCAAAATGTTCAAGTGGCTCCCAATTAGCACCCGGAAGATGGTCACGCATACACTAATCACCAGCCAACTGGACCACGGCAACAACCTTTATGCAAGCACCACTTCCAAACTCATGAACAGACTACAGACAATCCAGAACAAAGCTGCCAGACTGATCTTCAGCCCTGCCCAGGAGAACCCACATCAACCAACACCCAAAGGACCTCCACTGGCTCTTGGTCCAGAATAGATGTCATTTCAAGCTCCTGATCCATGCATTCGAAAGCCTCCATGACAAAGGACTTGCCTACATGAACTACTGCCTACACTTCCAGGAACCTCCACTCCATTCCACACATCTCAACCTCACACAGATACCTCACATACACCGCTGCTGCTCCGGAGCACAGTCCTCCCATCTCACCACAAAAGACTGGACCTCCCTCCCCTTTTAACACTGCACCACACCCTCACTGATCCACTTCAGCAAGGGGCTCGAGACCTGGCTTTTTGACTGAGACCTACAGCAAGCTCCTAGATGCCATCTTGGGTGACAAGCCTTGCTCTACAAATACAAGCTGATTTATTGAAGAATGTGGAATGCAATGAGAGCTGCGTTGTATTTCAGTTGCTCTGACTAAAGTTCCACTGCCAATTGCTTTTATCTTTTGATGTCTGCAGTGTGAAGTGAAGAAAAAAGAAAGTGACAAAGTTACATACATGAAGTTTTCAGGTGTATTCTTTAGGTGTGGAAGAAGTGGACACAAGGCTAATGCCAGAAAAGTCTGGTGTAAGGTGTATATGGTAATAGTTGTGGTAAGAAGAGTCATGTCCTTAAATGTTTCAGACACCAATCTAACAGAAATTTGAAGACGGAGGTGAAAGTGGTCTCACAAGAAATACCTTTTCAACTGGGAATATTGAAGAACATGAAGATCATCACAGTGAAAAGCTCATGTTAGATGGTATGACTATTTTGATGAGATTTTACTCCTGTATACATTTAACGATCATTTCCAACCGTTCATATGGTGTTTTTCTGGAAAAAACTGTAAGCTACATGTCATGCATGTGGTTCCTGGAGGGTATGAGGGTCAACCTATGAAAATGATGGGCTATTTTGAGGCCTGTCTAGAATTGGAGGGAAGGTATATTTTGGGAAAGATCTATGTATCAAATAAAGGAGATAATTTATTGAGCTGGCCACATTATAGACTGCTAGGTGTGGCACTGAATTTTAACGCATAGCCTCAGGTTCAAATACTGGAAGCAGAACCAAAGAAATCGAAAATTGAACCTCGGAAGCATGATTTTGTCTGAGAAATTCTTGCATTGTTCAGGGAAAATGTAGGGTGTTTAAAACATTACAGACATCACAAAGGTTAGATGGATGACTTTGGGTTGCGTGATCAAGTGAGCTGTGAGTTTAAAAGGCTGGCGGCTGCCGATGTCATACAGGCGGTTGAAGCTATTTAGTGGTTGGCTCTAATTGTGACTGTTAAAAAACCTAATGGTGAGATAAGATTATGTGTGGATATTAGGGCACTTAGTCCGAGGTGGTAGTGGAGAAGTTTCCTCTTCCAAATATAGAAGAAATAATTCAACATTGGGAGGAGCAAAGTTGTCCATTGCATTGGACATAACCTTGGTTTACCAGAAGGTGGAGCTGGATAGCTCATCACAAGAACTTACAGCTTTTATAACACTGATGCAGGTTTTTAAGTTCAAAAGGGTGGTTATTAGGCTGGTGTCAGAGGCTTCTGTATGTCAACGTATAATTAGCAGAGTGTTAGAGGATGTGCAGGAGTGAAGTACCACCAACACTATGTTCTGGGTTTTGGTAACATAATTGATGAGCATGACACCAGAGTGCAGAAAGTTCTGAGGAGACTACTGGATGGAGGTTTGACATTAAAAAGGAAAAAGTAGGTTTGGTATGCGCAAAGTTCATTATTTAGGACATTTGTTATCCGGTGAGGGGTTTAGACCCAAGCAAGAACTGGTGGACACTGTTAGTAAATGGAAAGCACCTAGATCCAAGGAAGAGATTAGTTTATTCCTAGGAATGGTAGAACATTATAGTATGCATATCGAGAATTTGGCTGATGAATCATTAAATTTAGAATTTTGTCAAACAAAGGGAAAGAATTTAAGTGGAAGAGGTATGCCACAGTGAATTTCACTCGATAAAAGATCAGTAAAAGTCTGATTCCTGTTTACAAGCTTTTATTCTAGAAGAGGAACCCTATATTGTCACAGATGCCAGCACCAAATTTTTGGGGGCTGAAAGGGTGCTAAAGATCAAAGGTCAGAAATGTATAGTTCCATGTGCCGCTAGATTTTTGGGTGTCTTTGAGAAAACTTATTTTGTTACTGAAAGAGAGACTCATGATTTTATGGGCATTTAAAAAAGTTAGGAAGAAGTATGTATCCCAGTTTTCCTAAAGACTATGAGGCATATTAGCAAGGGCAATATCGCCGCTTCAGCTGGACTTTTTCCCACTAAAGCGGCAATATTTTTATCGCCCTATTAGCAAGCCGTTGCTAAGAGCAGCTAGCGACAGCTTTTACGTGATAGCTACAGGTTTGGGGCCGGCTTTGCATGTCAGTGATATTTATTGCTAATGACATGCAAAGTGGGAGTACCCAAACTATTAGCGACTGAAAACAGTCGCTAACACAGCTACCGCCGATTAGCAAGGCAGGTAAAGACATTAAAAAAATCACGCTAAGCGCGATTATCGCTATTAACTAACACCTGCTAAAAAGTTGACTTATCTGTATAGTCAATGGGCGGTGGATTATCAGATTAAGCCCCCAGTTTATGTTTATGTTTATTTTTCTTGTAGAGTGCTCGAATACCGAGGTGTTTTGGCACTGAAGTGAGAGGGTGAAGACACAGTAAGAATGCTTATGACCTATGCAGCTGTAAAAAAACAGCCCAGTGGCAGTAATCCGAGAATATCGCTGGATTTCCTCCATTTTCCTCCATACCCATCTACAGGCAAACAAAGCCAACCACATCTAAAAGTTGGGCAACCGCAGCACAACATTAGACTGCCAAGTCGGCCTACGAAAATGATGGAAAAAATAGCAGAGTGCATCTGCTTATCAATGCTTACTGCCTTCAAAATTTTGCTTCTAGGATGTACATTTCAGAAAGGATGTACATTTGAGATATTTTCTGTTGTCATTTACGATCTCGCTTGCCTCTCAAAATGTTTACAAATACCTTGTATGTGCGGTCTCTGCTGATGTTTACATTCAAGGAAATTTCTCTTTGTGATCCTTAGTGACCTGTTTCTCACTAGTTAAGTTTTATTCTGTGTATAACAGGGGCGTGGGTCTGGTTACGAGAAAATGGCCAGCACTTTCTGAGTTATGTTCAGTCCTGTGCCAGTGGTGTTGTCATTTTCAAGACGGAATTTGGCCAGGTAAGAGAGATAGAATAAGTGCATTTTTCAAGATGGCTGCATGTTGCACCAGACAGGAAGCAATATGACCTGCAAGATATACCATGGCACCAGATTTAGACAGATTATGTTCTTTAGTTCCATTTTTGGGACAATGATCTCTTTTCTTCCTTTTAAAATATTCTCATTTTTGGGGTGTCGATGGTGTGAGTGATTACGTGGTGGCCAAGGATACATTGTTCAGAGTATCCTCCGGAGACCAGCCAACAGCTTGGAAGCAGAAACATAACGTACATTTTAAAAGCATGCCTCCTCCCTTCTTGCATTCAATGCCTAGGCTGGCCCATGTTTCTGCTTTACAGCACAACAAAGACTCGACTAAACCGAGCCTGTTTCCCAACTCAATGTCGTGGGCTCATCCAAGCCAGGATTTTTCTTCACTTTCTAAGACATGTAGTCACACAATACAACGCCAATCCATACAGCCAAATCAAACACCATGATTACAATCCACACAATACCACTCAACACCACATAGTTCTACTCTACCTAATTGCAAACTACTCAATACTACAATAATAAACCCCCAAAAACCCACACTATACCACATAACAATCCACAAAAACACTCTGTGCCATGCCACATAATTCCAATCAACATAATTTTACTCTATAGCCCAATGTTCCATGCCACATATTCAACTCCACACAAAGCCATTCCACGCCACATAATTAAAATAAAAAACAAATATTTCCACCCCACAACACAATTTTACCACACACCGCATATATCAAATTTTCAACACATAATTCACCTATGACCCTGCTCGCAGGCAGGTCGCTCCCCACGCTGCTGCACGGCTCTGCCTGCATTGTTTTTGCCTATTCTTGTATTTTTCCCCTGTGCCTAACTTGCTTTCTTGCCCAGACTTGTTTTTATTCCCCTGTGCCTGACTTGCTTTCTTGCCCAGACTTGTTTTTATTCCCTTGTGCCTGTACTTGCTTTCTTGCCCGACTTGTTTTTATTCCTCTGTGCCTGTACTTGTTTTCCTGCCTAAACTTGTTTTTTCTTCCTGTGCCCAGTTCTCCCGGGGCCCCTGCCCGTTTTTCTCGCCGCTGCATCCCTGCCCACCTGCAATCCCATTCGCCGCCCCACACCCACCTCCCTGCTGCTCCTCCCTCCCACATCCCCTCATATGGAAGCCGCTACGCGGCTGCGCTACGCGGCCGCGCTCAACGGGCGCGCCGCTGGCGCACTTAAGGCAAGCCCGTCTGTGCCCGTCTGTGCCTGGACCACGCCCAGCGCCAGGACCCCTGGACACCACGAACACCACGACGCCCGACACCGATACGATGCCAGAACCCTCCACGCACTCAACACCGGACGATCACACACCTACTAACTGGCCGACCCAAAGCGCACCCACGGAGCTTTCACCTGCTGGAACTGCAGCTTCACAAGCATCCTCCCCACCATGCTGCCAACCAGGAAAGAACCCAACCACCTCATATGCATCCTTTTCAACACCCGCTCTGCCCGAAAACATGCCGTTGAACTCTGGGACCTACTCGACTCAACTTCCCTAGACATCGCCTTCCTGACGGAGACCTGGCTGAACCCCGCCTCGGCACCCAACATAGCCATAGCCGTCCCGGAAGGCTACAAGTTCACCTGCAAGGACCGCACCAACAGAGCGGGAGGAGGAATCGCCATCGTCCACAGGAACAATCTAAGAATCTTGACCAACACCGACGACACCCTCAGCGCCGCCGAACCTCTGCACTTCCAGATCCACACCACCCTCAGAGGAACCCTCATCTACAGACCACCCGGACCTCAACCACAGTTCAGCGACTCCATCGCCAACTTCGTCAGCACACACGCCCTCGCCTCCACGGACTGCATCCTCCTCGGGGACCTGAACTTCCACCTCGAGAACAATGACAAAACCAACTCCACCACCCTGATCGACAACCTAGCCAACCTCAGACTCAGACAACTCGTCACAACACCCACCCACTCCGCCGGTCACACGCTTGACCCCATCTTTTCCGCAAGCCCCCACGACTCCTTTAACCAAACCACCGAACTCCACTGGACCAACCACCATTGCATCCACTTCACCTTCAAGAAACCCACCATGCACCACCGCACCCAACAGATGCCTCACCGTTGCTGGAGCAAAGTCACCGAAGACCAGCTAACCACCACCCTCGTCCAGAGCCCACCCACCGACCATACCGACCCCAACACCGCCGCACACAACCTCAGACAGTGGATCAACGACTGCGCCAACACCCTCGCCCTGATCAAGAAACCCTCCAACAATCATACCAACAAGAAAACCAGCTGGTTCACTGAAGACCTCCGGGCCTCCAAGAAAACCTCCCGAAAGCTGGAGAAGAACTGGCTCCGTGAACGAACAAAGGACAGCAACGCTGCACACAAGAATGCCACCCGCAGACATCATCACCTCATCAGATCCGCCAAAAGGGCCTCCTTCAAGGACCGCCTAGACAACTACGCGCACAACAGCAAAGAGCTCTTCAGCATCATGAAGGAAGTCTCGAACCCCAGCTCCAACACCAACGACGTCCCACCCTCGCAAGACCTGTGCGTCTCGCTGGCCACCTTCTTCCACCGCAAGATCACAGACATCCATGACAGTTTCAATGCCACGACCGCCCCCACAACCACTGAGACCTCCGCCCCCATGACCACCATCCGCACCAACCTCCTGCTCTACTGGACCAACATCAACGACGATGACACCATCAAGATCATGTACACCATCCACTCCGGATCTCCGTCAGATCCATGCCCACACCACATCTTCAACAAAGCCAGCACATCCATTGCACCCGATCTCCGGAAACTCATCCACACATCCTTCGAGACAGCAACCTTCCGGAGAGCCTGAAGCACGCCAGGATCAACGCCTTACTCAAGAAACCCAAGGCGGACCCCAAGGACCTCAAGAACTTCCAGCCCATCTCCCTGCTCCCGTTCCCGGCAAAGGTCTTCGAGAAGACCGTCAACGAACAACTGACCCGCTACCTCAAGGAAAACAACATCCTGGACCCTTCCGAGTCCGGGTTCCGCAGCAACCACAGCACCGAGACTGCCCTCATCACCGCCACCGATGACATCAAGTCCCTGCTGGACAACGGAGAAACAGAGGCCCTCATCCTCCTGGACCTGTCAGCCGCCTTCGACATGGTCTGTCACCACACACTATGAACACGCCTCCACAATGCTGGGATCCAAGAGAAGGCCCTGGACTGGACCACCTCCTTCCTCTCCGGCAGAACACAGAGCGTCCGCCTTGCCCCCTTCCGCTCCGAAGCCACTGAGATCATCTGCGGCGTACCCCAGGGCTCATTCCTCCGCCCAACCCTGTTTAACATCTACATGGCACCGCTCGCCCACGTCGCCCATCGGCACGACCTCAACATCCTCTCCTATGCCGATGACATTCAGCTGATACTCTCCCTCACCAAGGACCCCCACACCACCAAAACCAACCTTCACGAAGGAATGAAGGCCGTTGCTGAATAGATGAGGAAGAGCCGACTGAAGCTGAACTCGGACAAGACGGAGGTCCCCATCCTCGGATCCAACCCTTCGGCCAGGGACGACTCCTGGTGGCCGACCGCACTGGGAACCGCTCCAACACCCACCGACCATGCACGCAACCTAGGCATCATCCTCGACCCCACCATCTCCATGACTAAACAGGTCAACGCCGTCTCCTCCTCCTGCTTCAACACCCTCCGCATGCTCCATAGGATCTACAAGTGGATCCCCACTGAAAGGAGAAGAACAGTCACCCAGGCCCTTGTCAGCAGCAGGTTGGACTATGGAAACGCCCTCAATGCAGGAGCCTCGGCCAAACTCCTGAGACGGCTCCAGCGCATCCAAAACGCCTCTGCACGCCTGATCCTCGACATCCCTCACCGCAGCCACATCACACCTCACCTGAGAGACCTGCACTGGCTACCGGTCAACAAGAGGATAACCTTCAAGCTCCTCACCCACGCACACAAGGCACTCCACAACACCGGCCCAACGTACCTCAACAGACGACTCAGCTTCTACACTCCCACCCACCGGCTCCGCTCCGCCGACCTCTCCCTCGCTACTGTGCCCCGCTTCTGAAGAGCGACTTCAGGCAGAGATCGTTCTCCCACCTTGCGGCCAAGACCTGGAGCACCCTCCCCATCGACCTACGGCAGACCCAAGACCTACTGACCTTCAGAAAACTCCTCAAGACCTGGCTTTTCGAGCAGTTGCAGCATTCCCCGTGCGCTTTACAAATGATATGATTGATTGATTGAACATCATACCATGAAGTTCAACAACACACCACATAATTAAACTCTACTACATAACACTATACAACCCAAAATACCAGTCATCATAATTTCAATCTACTACACACAATACACACAATACCATGCCACATAATTCCAATGCACTCAAAAAATGCACAATTACTATCCAAATACAACTGCACACCATGCCACATAATTCCACTACACAAATCCACTCTACACTACACAATTCCATGGCACACAATGCCATAAGAAATGTAAGAATTTCAATCCAACCTACCTAATTCCACTACACAACACATACATTCACTACAATCCATAACATATAGATACGAAACATTTACAACACCAATATCTCTAACTCTCTGTTTTTTAACACTCAAACACACAGATTGAAGCTTAGCTCCTTCTTATTTCTTCTTTTTCGGCACCAAAGAGGTAAAGCTATCCACACAGTTCAACACCACACAGTTCAGCTCCACACATTTGAAATACACACCACATAATTCAACACCAAACCACATAATACAACTCAACAAAACAATTACACACCACATGCATTTAGTCCACACAACACAATTCCATATTGTGCCACACAATTCAAGTGCCCACCATATTATAAAATTCCACTACATACCACTCCACAACACAAAATGCCACTCCACATAATTGAACTCTATAACACAGTCCCACTCCACATAATTCCACTAAATATCATATAGTTACTATCCATATAATTCCAGAGCACACCATTGCACATCATTCCAATACACAAATCCAATCCACGCCACACAATTTCATGCCACACATTTGCACAACTAACTAATCTAACTAATCCAATCCAACACACATAATTCCACTAAACATCACATACATGCATTCCATAACACATAGGTAAAAGACATTGCCATTACAATGCCAATAGCTCTAATTCAAACAAAACGCGAGACCTATTGCATTTTCAATGCTTGTTTTGTTGTGGTGCTGGTTATGTGCCATATTAGTTTTGCTGTGACAAAGCATAATTCATTTTACTGCTCCGTTGGTAAATTGCTCACGCTTTCCAGCATGGCCACTGCATCCTCACATACATATTCATATATTAGTATCTTATTTCAAAAAAGCATTCCAATGTATTTAGCTTGTGGAACCTCGTGTTTCTGGGTGGAACCATAATGTTAGCATTTTTTCTGGGAGGAAAACATAAATTCCAGAACAAACGTTGCCTTTTACGTTATAATTGTTCCTTTGACTCTATTTTCTCAGTTGCTTTGTGTTGGGAAGGCTATTAAAATGTCAGTGGTTCCATTTAAAAAGGAAATATCTTCAACACCTAGTTAAATTACACATTTTTCTGAAGTATGTGCTATTTTCCTAAGGCCGTTTTTCAGAGCTCAGAATTAGGCAGGAAATGAAAATATTGTGATGTACTGGTAAGAAAATGATCATACATCATATCTGTTCAACAGTGTAGTGAAATCATTTGTAAATCCGAGGCATTATTTTGCCGAATTGCAATTTAAAAAGGATTGAAGAAGCCATTAGTTTTGGCATTGGCCGCCAGCCATTTGGCAATTCTTCTTATGTTATGTCATGATTTTTGCAAAACTTTATTATTTACCTTTGATAATCTAAAAAAAAAATGATTGAAGGCAAACATGTTTTAGGTCTCAAAAAAGGACACATCACCATAGTAATCCCTGGCACTGGAGGGATCTACTTTGTGTGGGGGTGTGCTCTTTGTGACAGGGCAACATGCCATACTTCATTGTGAAGTCTGTCAATAGCTGAAGTTGGCTAGGGCATTGCCCAGTGATGCATGCTTGAGTTGGTAGAATCACAGTGTAAATGACACAACCACATTGATGACTGGTGGCTCTAAACCCTTATAAGTTAATACCCGCCCATTGTGCCTAGTCAAAGGTGTCAACCCATTTAGAAAGCCATTTCTAAAGAATTTGACTTTTGGAACTTAATCTATGGTTAGAGGGTAACACCCACTTGAAAAACGTTATTTCTGGAAAGCTCCTGAATGTTTGCTTTAAAACAGTAAGGTTGAAGGATTTTTAGAAGACTCTCCGGGCAGACTATATAAACACCCCAGATGACTTAAATATAGCCTCTCCAGTTCTAAGCTATCAATCTGAGGTGTTGTAGCTGGATTGAAAGCAGGGGAGGGAACTGAAGAGTGGACAGCTGTATGAATAGGTGAAAATAATTCCCCTTGGACAGAGACATCAAGATGGAAAAACAAGCCTGTTAAGGCAAGAATGGTGTGGCCAGAATTACTAAAATACTCTCCTCACAAATCTTCTGAAGCACCCTTGGGAAATGGGAAATCAGAGGGAAGGCATAGATATTTTCCTTTGGTCATGGGACTGAGAGAGCACCTATCAACCATGCTTGAGCGCACCATCTTTCCATGAAGAACACTGGCAACATCACATTGTGTATGGATGCAAACACATATTTCCAAGGTTTTGCATACCCTGCACATATACAGTTGAATTCCTGGGCATACATATGATACATTACAGAAGAAGGGGGATTTCTGCTGAGGTTGTATGCTCTGAAATTCAATCGGCCCTGGAAGTAAACTGCTTTTGAAACACGAAGGTGTTTCTCCACCCAGGCGAATATCTATTCGCTGATAGGTTTAGATCTTTGTTCCTTGTGCCAGCTTCATTATTCAAATAGGTTGTTGTCACTTGATTGTCTGCTCTGACCACTATTTTGGAAGCCTTCAACTGGGGAGCAGAAGCTTGCAGTGCCTTCCAGACCACAGCCAACTCCCTCCAGGTTAAATGACGTTTGCTCTCTTCCCTCAATCACAAATCCTTTATTTCATCATCCCCAAAGTTTGCTTCCCACTCCCATATGCTTGCATCAGTAGTGAGCTGCCCTGGAGTTGGAAGACGAGGAGGAACATGCCCGAACTGCACTCAGCAAAAGGAACCTTGGCCCCCACACTCCCACAGGTACTCCACAACAGACCTTCTTTCCCTGTACCTTGGACAACAACAACTACTACTGCCTCGCCAACACCTCACTTCCTAGTGGAACCCTTAAGCTGCTTTCCCTGCTGGTTCACCTCCACCCCAACAGCTACCACCATCGCCGCAACCAGCACCATGCCAGCACTGGAGACTGAATCTCCCTCAGAGTAGCTCAGCTGCCTCCTGATCAACACCAGATCGCTCTGCGTGCCACCAAAGACTGGGACACCATCGTCACCCTCACTCTGATATGACCATTGCAGAAACCTGGCAAATCCCCACATCAACCTCGAACATTGCAATAGCAACACCCATTGGCTACAAGATGTAACATAATTGCACTAACAGACTGAAGTGGCATCACTATCGTACACATGGAATCTATCGCATGCACCATCACTGATGACAATACCACACTGATCATGGAACAAATGAACTTCCAGCTCTGCATCAATGATAACACCACCATCACCTCGCATACAGACCTGGAAGACCATTAATAGCATTGAAACCAAATAGTACTTCTTCATGGGAGACCTCAACTTCCACCTGGATGATCCACTGACACCAACCCCAAAAAGCACATCCTAGAAGATTGAACAAGAACAACATCGGCCTCAAGAAGCTGGTCACAGATCCCATGCACCAAGCAGGACACACACTGGACCCTATTTCAAGTCCAGTAACAAAATCAGATACAGCCAGACATTGGAACTTACCTGCTTGGAACATTCCATCATACTTTCCAACCTTGCCGGACATGCCTGCACAACCCCTAACCACCACAGATCTCCTTCCACAGCTGGTCCAAGGTCACTCAGCAACAATGAACTGACACTCTTAGCATCACACATCTCAATGCAACTACCAGCTTTGATCAGGCAGTTCAGAACTTCAATAACTGGATCATCTGTGCCACAGACCCAGTTGCTCCAACCAAACCCAACATAACACACAGACGCTAAAACAAGCCAGCTGGTATACCCCGGAACTCAGGCCATCAAAATGTAGGTGCAAACAACTGGTCCCGCAGGAACCACATGGACCAAGCCACCTTTAAATCAGCCTTGAACAACTACCACAACCAGACCAAAGCCACGTTACAGGAGGCCCTTGCCCACCGGATCAAGACCAGCACCAAACAAGCCAAGGAACTTTTTACCATAGTAAGAAAGTTCACCTACCACTGCAAACTCCATCCCTGCTCACAGGAACTCTGTGATGCCCTTACCAAATACTTCTGCAACAAGATAACAACGATCTAAAAAAATCTTTGACCCCCAACCCTCCAACCTCCTCAGCATCCCATAGACCACTACTGCTGACAACACGCTCACTGCATAGGAACATCTCAGCACACCAAACACAACCACTCTATGAACTCTATCTACTCACGAGCACCCACCGACCCCTGACCCACTGACTCTTCAACCTCAGAAGGGGCTAGATCAGCTACCAACTCACAATAATCCTCAAAGTATTGATAACCACAGCCACTTTTCTCAACACCTGGAGACATGTGGAGGTCAGACCCTCCCTCAATAAACACTCTGCAGACCCCACCAAGCTCCAGAACTACCATCCTATCTCAGTGCTCCCATTCCACACCAAAGACCAGGAAAAGGCCATAAACCTCCAACTCATTGAACACCTGGAGAGAAACTACCTACTGGACCCTTCCAGTTAGGCTTCACAGTCAACCACAGCACTGAGACAGCTGTGATTGCTGTAATACGTGATATCCGCACCCGACTCAACAGAAGAAAATCAGGCCCCCTGATCATGCTGGAGATATCTGCAGACTTCAACATTGTCTCCCACCACACTCTCATCAATAGTCTACATTAAATTGGTATCACAGATGAAGCTCTAATATGGATGGAATCTTTTCTCATGAGATGCCTCCAAAGAGTCCACTCCCTCCCTTTACATTTCAAACCAAACACACCATCTGTAGTGTCCAACAAGACTCATTCCTCAGCCCCAAGTTCTTCAACATCTACATGACACCGCTCATGGATATCGTCAAATCTCATGAAATCAAAATGATATCCTATGCCAATGACACTTGTCATCCTCTCGTTCTCAGCTGACCCCACCTAGATGTGGACCAACTGCCAAAACAGTTTGTAGAATGTCATAGCCTGGGTGAAGGACAATTGTCTAAAGCTCTGGGGAGCTGATCTTCGGCAAACACACTGCCTTCTGGAATTACTCCTGGTGGCTTTCTGTACTTGAACCCATGCCTAAAGATCACATCCACTACCTCAGCATCATCCTCGACAATGAACTCTCCATGAAATGTCAGGCCCATACACTAACATGCTCCTCAAAATTTTCAAGTGGCTCCCAATTAGCACCCGGAAGATGGTCACGCATACACTAATCACCAGCCAACTGGACCACGGCAACAACCTTTATGCAAGCACCACTTCCAAACTCATGAACAGACTACAGACAATCCAGAACAAAGCTGCCAGACTGATCTTCAACCCTGCCCAGGAGAACCCACATCAACCAACACCCAAAGGACCTCCACTGGCTCTTGGTCCAGAATAGATGTCATTTCAAGCTCCTGATCCATGCATTCGAAACCCTCCATGACAAAGGACTTGCCTACATGAACTACTGCCTACACTTCCAGGAACCTCCACTCCATTCCACACATCTCAACCTCACACAGATACCTCACATACACCGCTGCTGCTCCGGAGCACAGTCCTCCCATCTCACCACAAAAGACTGGACCTCCCTCCCCTTTTAACACCGCACCACACCCTCACTGATCCACTTCAGCAAGGGGCTCGAGACCTGGCTTTTTGACTGAGACCTACAGCAAGCTCCTAGATGCCCTCTTGGGTGACAAGCCTTGCTCTACAAATACAAGCTGATTTATTGAAGAATGTGGAATGCAATGAGAGCTGCGTTGTATTTCAGTTGCTCTGACTAAAGTTCCACTGCCAATTGCTTTTATCTTTTGATGTCTGCAGTGTGAAGTGAAGAAAAAAGAAAGTGACAAAGTTACATACATGAAGTTTTCAGGTGTATTCTTTAGGTGTGGAAGAAGTGGACACAAGGCTAATGCCAGGAAAGTCTGGTGTAAGGTGTATATTGTAATAGTTGTGGTAAGAAGAGTCATGTCCTTAAATGTTTCAGACACCAATCTAACAGAAATTTGAAGACAGAGGTGAAAGTGGTCTCACAAGAAATACCTTTTCAACTGGGAATATTGAAGAACATGAAGATCATCACAGTGAATAGCTCATGTTAGATGGTATGACTATTTTGATGAGATTTTACTCCTGTATACATTTAACGATCATTTCCAACCGTTCATATGGTGTTTTTCTGGAAAAAACTGTAAGCTACATGTCATGTATGTGGTTCCTAGAGGGTATGAGGGTCAACCTATGAAAATGATGGGCTATTTTGAGGCCTGTCTAGAATTGGAGGGAAGGTATATTTTGGGAAAGATCTATGTATCAAATAAAGGAGATAATTTATTGAGCTGGCCACATTATAGACTGCTAGGTGTGGCACTGAATTTTAACGCATAGCCTCAGGTTCAAATACTGGAAGCAGAACCAAAGAAATCGAAAATTGAACCTCGGAAGCATGATTTTGTCTGAGAAATTCTTGCATTGTTCAGGGAAAATTTAGGGTGTTTAAAACATTACAGACATCACAAAGGTTAGATGGATTACTTTGGGTTGCGTGATCAAGTGAGCTGTGAGTTTAAAAGGCTGGAGGCTGCCGATGTCATACAGGCGGTTGAAGCTATTTAGTGGTTGGCTCTAATTGTGACAGTTAAAAAACCTAATGGTGAGATAAGATTATGTGTGGATCTTAGGGCACTTAGTCCGAGGTGGTAGTGGAGAAGTTTCCTCTTCCAAATATAGAAGAAATAATTCAACATTGGGAGGAGCAAAGTTGTCCATTGCATTGGACATAACCTTGGTTTACCAGAAGGTGGAGCTGGATAGCTCATCACAAGAACTTACAGCTTTTATAACACTGATGCAGGTTTTTAAGTTCAAAAGGGTGGTTATTAGGCTGGTGTCAGAGGCTTCTGTATGTCAACGTATAATTAGCAGAGTGTTAGAGGATGTGCAGGAGTGAAGTACCACCAACACTATGTTCTGGGTTTTGGTAACATAATTGATGAGCATGACACCAGAGTGCAGAAAGTTCTGAGGAGACTACTGGATGGAGGTTTGACATTAAAAAGGAAAAAGTAGGTTTGGTATGCGCAAAGTTCATTATTTAGGACATTTGTTATCCGGTGAGGGGTTTAGACCCAAGCAAGAACTGGTGGACACTGTTAGTAAATGGAAAGCACCTAGATCCAAGGAAGAGATCAGTTTATTCCTAGGAATGGTAGAACATTATAGTATGCATATCGAGAATTTGGCTGATGAATCATTAAATTTAGAATTTTGTCAAACAAAGGGAAAGAATTTGAGTGGAAGAGGTATGCCACAGTGAATTTCACTCGATAAACGATCAGTAAAAGTCTGATTCCTGTTTACAAGCTTTTATTCTAGAAGAGGAACCCTATATTGTCACAGATGCCAGCACCAAATTTTTGGGGGCTGAAAGGGTGCTAAAGATCAAAGGTCAGAAATATATAGTTCCATGTGCCGCTAGATTTTTGGGTGTCTTTGAGAAAACTTATTTTGTTACTGAAAGAGAGACTCATGATTTTATGGGCATTTAAAAAAGTTAGGAAGAAGTATGTATCCCAGTTTTCCTAAAGACTGTGAGGCATATTAGCAAGGGCAATATCGCCGCTTCAGCTGGACTTTTTCCCACTAAAGCGGCAATATTTTTATCGCCCTATTAGCAAGCCGTTGCTAAGAGCAGCTAGCGACAGCTTTTACGTGATAGCTACATGTTTGGGGCCGGCTTTGCATGTCAGTGATATTTATCGCTAATGACATGCAAAGTGGGAGTACCCAAACTATTAGCGACTGAAAACAGTCGCTAACACAGCTACCGCCGATTAGCAAGGCAGGTAAAGTGATTAAAGCTCGATTATCGCTATTAACTAACACCTGCTAAAAAGTTGACTTATCTGTATAGTCAATGGGCGGTGGATTATCAGATTAAGCCCCCAGTTTATGTTTATGTTTATTTTTCTTGTAGAGTGCTCAAATACCGAGGTGTTTTGGCACTGAAGTGAGAGGGTGAAGACACAGTAAGAATGCTTATGACCTATGCAGCTGTAAAAAAACATCCCAGTGGCAGTAATGCGAGAATATCGCTGGATTTCCTCCATTTTCCTCCATACCCATCTACAGGCAAACAAAGCCAACCACATCTAAAAGTTGGGCAACCGCAGCACAACATTAGACTGCCAAGTCGGCCTACGAAAATGATGGAAAAAATAGCAGAGTGCATCTGCTTATCAATGCTTACTGCCTTCAAAATTTTGCTTCTAGGATGTACATTTCAGAAAGGATGTACATTTGAGATATTTTCTGTTGTCATTTACGATCTCGCTTGCCTCTCAAAATGTTTACAAATACCTTGTATGTGCGGTCTCTGCTGATGTTTACATTCAAGGAAATTTCTCTTTGTGATCCTTAGTGACCTGTTTCTCACTAGTTAAGTTTTGTTCTGTGTATAACAGGGGCGTGGGTCTGGTTACGAGAAAATGGCCAGCACTTTCTGAGTTATGTTCAGTCCTGTGCCAGTGGTGTTGTCATTTTCAAGACGGAATTTGGCCAGGTAAGAGAGATAGAATAAGTGCATTTTTCAAGATGGCTGCATGTTGCACCAGACAGGAAGCAATATGACCTGCAAGATATACCATGGCACCAGATTTAGACAGATTATGTTCTTTAGTTCCATTTTTGGGACAATGATCTCTTTTCTTCCTTTTAAAATATTCTCATTTTTGGGGTGTTGATGGTGTGAGTGATTACGTGGTGGCCAAGGATACATTGTTCAGAGTATCCTCCGGAGACCAGCCAACAGCTTGGAAGCAGAAACATAACATACATTTTAAAAGCATGCCTCCTCCCTTCTTGCATTCAATGCCTAGGCTGGCCCATGTTTGTGCTTTACAGCACAACAAAGACTCGACTAAACCGAGCCTGTTTCCCAACTCAATGTGGTGGGCTCATCCAAGCCAGGATTTTTCTTCACTTTCTAAGACATGTAGTCACACAATACAACGCCAATCCATACAGCCAAATCAAACACCATGATTACAATCCACACAATACCACTCAACACCACATAGTTCTACTCTACCTAATTGCAAACTACTCAATACTACAATAATAAACCCCCAAAAACCCACACTATACCACATAACAATCCACAAAAACACTCTGTGCCATGCCACATAATTCCAATCAACATAATTTTACTCTATAGCCCAATGTTCCATGCCACATATTCAACTCCACACAAAGCCATTCCACGCCACATAATTAAAATAAAAAACAAATATTTCCACCCCACAACACAATTTTACCACACACTTCTTGCCCAGATTTGTTTTTATTCCTCTGTGCCTGTACTTGTTTTCCTGCCTAAACTTATTTTTTCTTCCTGTGCCCAGTTCTCCCGGGGCCCCTGCCCGTTTTTCTCGCCGCTGCGTCCCTGCCCACCTGCAATCCCATTTGCCGCCCCACACCCACCTCCCAGCTGCTCCTCCCTCCCACATCCCCTCATATGGAAGCCGCTACGCGGCTGCGCTACGCGGCCGCGCTACGCGGCCGCGCTCAACGGGCGCGCCGCTGGCGCACTTAAGGCAAGCCCGTCTGTGCCCGTCCGTGCCTGGACCACGCCCAGCGCCAGGACCCCTGGACACCACGAACACCACGACGCCCGACACCGATACGATGCCAGAACCCTCCACGCACTCAACACCGGACGATCACACACCTACTTACTGGCCGACCCAAAGCGCACCCACGGAGCTTTCACCTGCTGGAACTGCAGCTTCACAAGCATCCTCCCCACCATGCTGTCAACCAGGAAAGAACCCAACCACCTCATATGCATCCTTTTCAACACCCGCTCTGCCCGAAAACATGCCGTTGAACTCTGGGACCTACTCGACTCAACTTCCCCAGACATCGCCTTCCTGACGGAGACCTGGCTGAACCCCGCCTCGGCACCCAACATAGCCATAGCCGTCCCGGAAGGCTACAAGTTCACCTGCAAGGACCGCACCAACAGAGCGGGAGGAGGAATCGCCATCGTCCACAGGAACAATCTCAGAGTCTCGACCAACACCGTCGACACCCTGAGCGCCGCCGAACACCTGCACTTCCAGATCCACACCACCCTCAGAGGAACCCTCATCTACAGACCACCCGGACCTCAACCACAGTTCAGCGACTCCATCGCCAACTTCGTCAGCACACACGCCCTCGCCTCCACGGACTGCATCCTCCTCGGGGACCTGAACTTCCACCTCGAGAACAATGACAAAACCAACTCCACCACCCTGATCGACAACCTAGCCAACCTCAGACTCAGACAACTCGTCACAACACCCACCCACTCCGCCGGTCACACGCTTGACCCCATCTTTTCCGCAAGCCCCCACGACTCCTTCAACCAAACCACCGAACTCCACTGGACCAACCACCATTGCATCCACTTCACCTTCAAGAAACCCACCATGCACCACCGCACCCAACAGATGCCTCACCGTTGCTGGAGCAAAGTCACCGAAGACCAGCTAACCACCACCCTCGTCCAGAGTCCACCCACCGACCATACTGACCCCAACACCGCCGCACACAACCTCAGACAGTGCATCAACGACTGCGCCAACACCCTCGCCCTGATCAAGAAACCCTCCAACAATCATACCAACAAGAAAACCAGCTGGTTCACTGAAGACCTCCGGGCCTCCAAGAAAACCTCCCGAAAGCTGGAGAAGAACTGGCTCCGTGAACGAACAAAGGACAGCCACGCCGCACACAAGAATGCCACCCGCAGACATCATCACCTCATCAGATCCGCCAAAAGGGCCTCCTTCAAGGACCGCCTAGACAACTACGCGCACAACAGCAAAGAGCTCTTCAGCATCATGAAGGAAGTCTCGAACCCCAGCTCCAACACCAACGACGTCCCACCCTCGCAAGACCTGTGCGTCTCGCTGGCCACCTTCTTCCACCGCAAGATCACAGACATCCATGACAGTTTCAATGCCACGACCGCCCCCCACAACCACTGAGACCTCCGCCCCCATGACCACCATCCGCACTAACCTCCTGCTCTACTGGACCAACATCAACGACGATGACACCATCAAGATCATGTACACCATCCACTCCGGATCTCCGTCAAATCCATGCCCACACCACATCTTCAACAAAGCCAGCACATCCATTGCACCCCATCTCCGGAAACTCATCAACACCTCCTTCGAGACAGCAACCTTCCGGAGAGCCTGAAGCACGCCGGGATCAACGCCTTACTCACCCAAGGCGGACCCCAAGGACCTCAAGAACTTCCAGCCCATCTCCCTGCTCCCGTTCCCGGCAAAGGTCTTCGAGAAGACCGTCAACGAACAACTGACCCGCTACCTCAAGGAAAACAACATCCTGGACCCTTCCCAGTCCGGGTTCCGCAGCAACCACAGCACCGAGACTGCCCTCATCACCGCCACCGATGACATAAAGTCCCTGCTGGACAACGGAGAAACATAGGCCCTCATCCTCCTGGACCTGTCAGCCGCCTTCGACATGGTCTGTCACCACACGCTATGAACACGCCTCCACAAAGCTGGGATCCAAGAGAAGGCCCTGGACTGGACCACCTCCTTCCTCTCCGGCAGAACACAGAGCGTCCGCCTTGCCCCCTTCCGCTCCGAAGCCACTGAGATAATCTGCGGCGTACCCCAGGGCTCATTCCTCCACCCAACCCTGTTTAACATCTACATGGCACCGCTCGCCCACGTCGCCCATCGGCACGACCTCAACATCCTCTCCTATGCCGATGACATTCAGCTGATACTCTCCCTCACCAAGGACCCCCACACCACCAAAACCAACCTTCACGAAAGAATGAAGGCCGTTGCTGAATGGATGAGGAAGAGCCGACTGAAGCTGAACTCGGACAAGACGGAGGTCCCCATCCTCGGATCCAACCCTTCGGCCAGGGATGACTCCTGGTGGCCGACCGCACTGGGAACCGCTCCAACACCCACCGACCATGCACGCAACATAGGGATCATCCTCGACCCCACCATCTCCATGACTAAACAGGTCAATGCCGTCTCCTCCTCCTGCTTCAACACCCTCCGCATGCTCCGTAGGATCTACAAGTGGATCCCCACTGAAAGGAGAAGAACAGTCACCCAGGCCCTTGTCAGCAGCAGGTTGGACTATGGAAACGCCCTCAATGCAGGAGCCACGGCCAAACTCCTGAGACGGCTCCAGCGCATCCAAAACGCCTCTGCACGCCTGATCCTCGACATCCCTCAACGCAGCCACATCACACCTCACCTGAGAGACCTGCACTGGCTCCCGGTCAACAAGAGGATAACCTTCAAGCTCCTCACCCACGCACACAAGGCACTCCACAACACCGGCCCAACGTACCTCAACAGACGACTCAGCTTCTACACCCCCACCCACCATCTCCGCTCTGCGGACCTCTCCCTCGCTACTGTGCCCCGCTTCTGAAGAGCGACTTCAGGCAGAGATCGTTCTCCCACCTTGCCGCCAAGACCTGGAACACCCTCCCCATCCACCTACGGCAGACCCAAGACCTACTGACCTTCAGAAAACTCCTCAAGACCTGGCTTTTCGAGCAGTTGCAGCATTCCCCACCCCAGCGCCTTGAGACCCTCATGGGTGAGTAGTGCGCTTTACAAATGATATGATTGATTGATTGAACATCATACCATGAAGTTCAACAACACACCACATAATTAAACTCTACTACATAACACTATACAACCCAAAATACCAGTCATCATAATTTCAATCTACTACACACAATACACACAATACCATGCCACATAATTCCAATGCACTCAAAAAATGCACAATTACTATCCAAATACAACTGCACACCATGCCACATATTTCCACTACACAAATCCACTCTACACTACACAATTCCATGGCACACAATGCCATAAGAAATGTAAGAATTTCAATCCAACCTACATAATTCCACTACACAACACATACATTCACTACAATCCATAACATATAGATACGAAACATTTACAACACCAATATCTCTAACTCTCTGTTTTTTAACACTCAAACACACAGATTGAAGCTTAGCTCCTTCTTATTTCTTCTTTTTCGGCACCAAAGAGGTAAAGCTATCCACACAGTTCAACACCACACAGTTCAGCTCCACACATTTGCAATACACACCACATAATTCAACACCAAACCACATAATACAACTCAACAAAACAATTACACACCACATGCATTTAGTCCACACAACACAATTCCATATTGTGCCACACAATTCAACTGCCCACCATATTATAAAATTCCACTACATACCACTCCACAACACAAAATGCCACTCCACATAATTGAACTCTATAACACAGTCCCACTCCACATAATTCCACTAAATATCATATAGTTACTATCCATATAATTCCAGAGCACACCATTGCACATCATTCCAATACACAAATCCAATCCACGCCACACAATTTCATGCCACACATTTGCACAACTAACTAATCTAACTAATCCAATCCAACACACATAATTCCACTAAACACCACATACATGCATTCCATAACACATAGGTAAAAGACATTGCCATTACAATACCAATAGCTCTAATTCAAACAAAATGCGAGACCTATTGGATTTTCAATGCTTGTTTTGTTGTGGTGCTGGTTATGTGCCATATTAGTTTTGCTGTGACAAAGCATAATTCATTTTACTGCTCCGTTGGTAAATTGCTCACGCTTTCCAGCATGGCCACTGCATCCTCACATACATATTCATATATTAGTATCTTATTTCAAAAAAGCATTCCAATGTATTTAGCTTGTGGAACCTCGTGTTTCTGGGTGGAACCATAATGTTAGCATTTTTTCTGGGAGCAAAACATAAATTCCTGAACAAACGTTGCCTTTTACGTTATAATTGTTCCTTTGACTCTATTTTCTCAGTTGCTTTGTGTTGGGAAGGCTATTAAAATGTCAGTGGTTCCATTTAAAAAGGAAATATCTTCAACACCTAGTTAAATTACACATTTTTCTGAAGTATGTGCTATTTTCCTAAGGCCGTTTTTCAGAGCTCAGAATTATTTCCACTGGAACAGTTTTCATTTAAGTTAGCTGGTATGTGACCAGCAGTGCTCCAAGTAACCTACTGTGCAGATGAAACTACCACAACTTTTGGAATACCACTCTGAAGGCAGGAAATGAAAATATTGTGATGTACTGGTAAGAAAATGATCATACATCATATCTGTTCAACAGTGTAGTGAAATCATTTGTAAATCCGAGGCATTATTTTGCCGAATTGCAATTTAAAAAGGATTGAAGAAGCCATTAGTTTTGGCATTGGCCGCCAGCCAATTGGCAATTCTTCTTATGTTATGTCATGATTTTTGCAAAACTTTATTATTTACCTTTGATAATCTAAAAAAAATTATTAAAGGCAAACATGTTTTTAGGTCTCAAAAAAGGACACATCACCATAGTAATCCCTGGCACTGGAGGGATCTACTTTGTGTGGGGGTGTGCTCTTTGTGACAGGGCAACATGCCATAATTCATTGTGAAGTCTGTCAATAGCTGAAGTTGGCTAGGGCATTGCCCAGTGATGCATGCTTGAGTTGGTAGAATCACAGTGTAAATGACACAACCACATTGATGACTGGTGAACCCTTATAAGTAAAAGTGTTATACACATCATTTTAATAAAATCAAAAGATCTTGGGGAGGGAGGGTGGGAGAGAGGGATGAATTGAAGTGAAGGAAATAAAGAAAGAGAGAAGGAAACAAATAAACAAAGAAATGATGAAGGAAGGACAGAAGAAAGAAAGGAAGAAGCAGAAAGGAAAGAAAGAAAAAGTTTTACAAGTGCTGAACATTATACACAATAAAGGCTGTTTTTCACTAGGCAAAGTTTATTAAAGAACCATTGATGAAATTGAGTACAGAATATATGTGTTCTGGAGAAATGTGCCTTGATGAATTCACATGTATAATTGTAGCTTTGCATGCATGGAAAAAAGAAGATAACTTAATACAGAACAGCTACCACGTATTTAGGTAGATAAACAAAGGGGCCTCCAAATGTAATTCACCGCATTGACAGGGAAGAGGAAGTGATCCATCAGGAATGTGCCATGTACTAGAAAGAATCCTACGATCACATTAGGCTCTAAACCCAAAGGCAGCACTAAAGCATTTATAAAGTAAAATCAAAGACACTGGCAGATGTGCTTATTGAGAGATAACAAAATGGAGCCACTCAAAACCAAGTACACCAATGGCTTAAGTAGGCTGCCCCATGCTGTTTGTTGTGGTGGGCGGAAGCAAAATGTGAATGACATAACAAAAGACCGATGGATGAAGATAGGTGGCTAAAAGCCCTTTTAAGTAAACATATTATACATAAAATGTTAATAGAATCACAGAGTCTTGGCTAGCGCCAAACCTAAAAATGTTGATCTGTTCAGGCTATCTTACAAGGTATTCATGTAAATTGTCACATCAACAAAATCTTCATGGAAATATAACAGGAAAAAATAGTTTTTTCTTCTGTCAGTAAATAGCAAATTATATTCTGATATTAGTTTTACTGGCAGTGGCATCGTTTAGGCAGAGGAGTTGAGCCTATTGAAGGAGGTGAGGTTGAGGAGGTCAGTTGGAAATGGGGTACTAGTAGTTTTCTTAGGTTTTAGGGAGAGGAGTGGGCCTGTTGCAGGATGTGGAGTGGGAATTACGATGTATTTGTTAATAAATTGATTACTGGTTTTCTTCAGTATGTGTGTCTTTATTTTTGCTTTAAATGTACTACTAGGCATTACTGGTTAGTGTAGAATCACTATTAATTAAACAGTAAGTTCCACCAATGTTGTGATGCAGAGACTGAATCCCACACCTGGCCCTTCACAAAGTAATGGTCCAGATATGTCAATCTACTTTGTCATCTCTTTAGTCTCAGCCTAGCTGATTTTCCTTGCCGGATTAGGTAAGTCACTTACTTTCCCTCCTCCTGTTCACCCTCCTGCAATCAGTGTTGTAAAACTCACCATACCTAATCCCAACCTCCTCTTGACCAGGCTAAGCAGCATCCATCCACCCATCACCAATAGTTGTGTAGTTCCTGTCCTTACCCTACCATCTGAAACTATTGGCACTTAATAGTTTAGGTCAAAACAGAGCAAAAAAAACAATCCTTCTTTCCTGTTCCTTGTACTTTTTTCTTACCTGAGTAGAAAAGGTGATGTCTGCTACCTCTCTCAATCCTCCTATTTAATGCAGAGTTTACCAAAAGGTCTTCTTAATGCTGCCTGTCGGTAGCATTCCACAAACAGGGAATACATCACAGGAAACACAAGGTTCTTCTTACTGTTATAGATGCTAGTGAATCTCCTCAAGGATTATGATTTAGATATCATGGCAACTAGACTAAATTATAACACAGAGTGGAAGATCCAAGATGGAGTACATTATGATAAAACAGCAACGAACAAATTAGTTTAGATTAATTTAGTAAAGTAGGCATAAAAGACACCCTCCGGTCTCTGAACTCATCAGCAAGTTAATTCAGTACAATCCATGGGGCAGAGATTGTGGTAAAAAATAAGTCCATATTCCCTATCCTGCCTAACCATTGTTTTAATTTATTTTCTGCACTATGGTGTTACTTTTTTGTCTGGTTAAGAGGGATGGGATGAGTAAATTTGCTATTTTTGGTGACCTTCTTCTGTAAGAATTGGCGATGCTTTAACCACATTGGCCCTAACAAGTGTGAGATCTTCTGATGGTGGACATTAACAGCACAACAGATAGAATAACCTGGGGGAAGATGATTAGGGATCTAACAAATAGATGGGTCAGGCGATTAGGGAAAGTTGAGAGATAGACAAAGCCAACATTCATCATGTCCATGAGCAGCACGTGATGTCACTAGACTCGGGCAACCTTTTAAATACTCCAGAGTAATCATAGTAATTTTTATATTTTCACATTACTCTTTTGATGCAAAGTTACCAAAAATTACCATATCATTCTAGTTCATGTAATTATGAGTATTTTAGCATAGAAATCCCACCGCAGGAAGACAGAATCAGATTTTTTTTTATTTGCGTAGTTAATTAAAACCATTGCAACACAAGTATCAAAAATTCTTAAAACATCCTTATAAAACACTAAAATAGGTCATAAAATAGAAAAATCATTATGAAGAACCTCAGCAAGTCTGGATAGAGTGCTTTCCTTTTTTCACTATCTGTAGTCCTGGACTCTATGTTAGGAAGCTCTAGTCCTGTTCAGCCAGTTACTGTGATTGCCCCATGGGCTCTGCTTGCTACACCATGTAGCACTAGTCCTAGACATTCATGTTTGGTAAGATGACATTCAGTGTCCATCTGCTGATTGGCCTGCTTCTGTAATATTCTCCGGCAGTTTTGGCATTCCCTGTTCGGCCACTCTCAAGAATTTCACAAATTTGCAGTTTAGTTGCGTATTTGATGGATTCAAACAGGCAAGCACCGCTTGCCTTCTGGTACCAATCCCTCTCTGCTTAAATTGGTATTTGAGAAGCGATTGACGGGCTTGTTGCAAGTCTTCACATAAGCAGATTACGTGAAGGATGTCACCATTGCTGGAGTTACATAGCCTGCAGGTCTCATTACCATCCTTCCTCAGCCATGGTGGTAAGTGCCGCAGGCATGGCAGAATCCCTAGTCTGTACTTTAAAAAGCTCATTTTTATGGCTCTGGGGTACCCCTGGTTAAAATATATTTGTGGCATTAGAGATTTGTAGGAGTTTAGAGTCATCCATGCATGTGATCTTTTGAAAATAAGACCTTGTCCTCCAGTAAGGAAAGTGATTTGACATTTTTCCATACTATTTTTTTGAAGTTGCTATGCCCAAGCTGTTTGTCCCAGAGCTCTGAGAGTTTGGTGACCTCCAAAGCTGACTGGAGGTGCTTGCTTGCCTCTGAAGCGTCTCTGCTTTGCATGTTACTCCATAACAGAGAGTTTAGTGTGTGTGTGGTAGCGCTTCTTAATTTGTGGCAGCAAATGATATATGCTCCTTGCTTGGCTGGATCTTGTTTCTGCAGGCTGAACTCCAGTCTTATTTGAGCTGGAGATGTATAAGTCGGGAGCAAGAACATTGTTCTATAGGCCTTCACCTGTATACTGTCCAGATCCTTGGAGTCCATTCCCCTCATTGCCTCGCCACCATAAGTGATCGAGGGCAGCAGTTTTGTCTTGATTACCTTCAGAAACGGGGTCATGGTTGGACCCATCAGTTAGGTTGCCAGATTTTTCATCGTCAAGGCAATCAGTGCGCCTCTCCTTCTTATCTCCTGCTTCTGGTAAGCGAAAGAGCCTTCTAGATCAAATATGACTCCCAGGTATTTATACTCGCGAGCTGGGTCCATTTTTGTGTCTCCGAGCAGCCAGCACTTGCATTGTTTTTTGTTGGCCTTTATAGACAATGTACGTGTCTTGCTAAGATTAATTTTGAAATTGTTTTCCTTGGCGTCATTCTGCATTTTAGTAAGAAGACGTTTAAGGCTCCCTTTCCCCTATCTACCCCCAATCCACGCAACATTAAGCTTTATTAGATCTTTTGATAGCTATTGCTTTTCATCTCATCACCTCCAATCGGAAGCAAGCTGCTGACGTCACTTTCCGTGCTTGGTGGAATGTGGTTTGTTTCCACCATAGACTTGACACTAATTTTGTCACTCCCATTTCCCTAGCAATCAAACGTGATCTTCTATGGCTCCCTCTAACCACTTATTTGTCCTTAGTTGCTTCCTCGACACCCTCTTCCCACATTGAAAATGCTGAAGTTTGGAAATCACCATGATTTCTCCCAATGCCTTTTAATATTTCTATTGAGTATATATTTCTCATCAATTTCAGTTATTCTGCTTACATTGTTCTCTCCTTATTGTATAATTTTGCCTTGTATTTTTTCTTGCTGACTGATGACATTTTATTTATTTATTAATTTTCTTACATGAGATGTTTTTACTTGATTGTAACTTTTGATTGTTTCTTACTCAAACTTAAAAAAAAAAAGAAAAATGCATCCTTGGATCCATTTTGGAGGGAGGGTGCACTTTTCGCTAAGAAAATTGCACTAAAATCTAGGGCGTGCTCTTTATCTAGTTCTACATATTCTTGCATACTTTTGCTGTAATCAATTAAACAATCAATCAAACAGCATTTGTATAACACAACACTGTCACCCCTAAGGGTATCTGGGTGATTAGGGTGCCATGTCTCTGTTTAAAAGCCATGTCTTGAAAGTTTCTATCTGACGTCTGCCAGGAACGGTGCTGTTTGGAGGAGGTGGGGCAAGCTGTTCCAGGTCTTGGCAGTGGTGAAGGAGAAGGAGTGTCCCACTGCTATAGATTCTGGGTGTGTGAGTGTGGGGGTGAGAAAGGCAGAGCATAGGTGTCTTACAGGCAGGTGGAAGATCAGTCAATGGCTGATGTATGATGCTTTGTGATCATGGAGAGCTCTGTATGTGTGTTTGAAGATCTTGAAGTGACATCTCTTCTGGATGGGGAGCCAGTGGATGTTTCTGAGGTGAGGGGTGATGTGAGTCAGTTCGGGGGGCTCCAGTATGAGTTGGGATATGGTGTTCAGTATGGTCTAAAGCCTTTTAAGGAGCTGGATGGAGATTCCGCCAAAGAGAGCATTGCCATAGTCGAGGCGGCTGATGCTGAGGGCTTGTGTGATAGTCATCTGGTGTTGATGGGGATATATCTGAAGAGATTGGTGAGGGAGTTGGTCCGAGTTTATCCAGCCACCAGCTGTGGTCCTATACGGTGCACAGACATAATATCGACTCCAAAATATCGTTTGGACAGAATATCGAGTTTTAAATATCGTTTGGACAAAATTTCGACAGGACAGAATATCGACAGCCAAAATATCGTTTTTAAGGTAAGTGAAGTAATATCGACTGTAAATAATATAGAAAGTGAAAATATCCAAGTATTTAATCTAGATAGTAAAAAATATGTTTTTTTAAATAATATTTAATTATTTATAGTGTTTTTATGTTATAATATGTGTGAAAAGTGTCATTTTATGTTATAATTATTTTTAATTAATGATTTTTTAAAAATTATTGTGTAATTTTATTCTGTAGCGGGTTGTGGGTTTATAGGGGAATAGGGTGGGAAGTAATTTAATTATAATTAATTAAATATGTACATTTATTAATTGGTAGTAATAATTAATTAATTGGTAATTAAATAATATTTGTTAATTATTTAAAATTTAATTGGTAATTAATTTAATTTAATTGATTAATTGCTAATTATGTAAATTAAAATAATTTATTTCCTGTAGCGGGTTGTGGGTTTATAGGGGAATAGGGTGGGAAGTAATTTAATTATAATTAATTAAATATGTAAATGTATTGATTGGTAGTAATATTTAATTAATTGGTAATTAAATAATATTTGTTAATTAATTACAATGTAATTGGTAATTAATTTAATTTAATTGATTAATTGCTAATTATGTTAAATTAAAGGGGTATTTTTAGGGTTCAGGGTCAGTTTTTGGTTTTTGGGTAAAGGGGTATTTTTAGGGTTCAGGGTCAGTTTTTAGTTTTTGGGTAAAGGGGTATTTTTTGGGTTCAGGGTCAGTTTTTAGTTTTTGTGTAAAGGGGTATTTTTAGGGTTGAGGGTCAGTTTTTAGTTTTTGGGTAAAGGGGTATTTTTAGGGTTCAGGGTCAGTTTTTAGTTTTTGGGTAAAGGGGTATTTTTAGGGTTCAGGGTCAGTTTTTAGTTTTTGGGTAAAGGGGTATTTTTAGGGTTCAGGGTCAGTTTTTGTTTTTTGGGTAAAGGGGTATTTTTAGGGTTCAGGGTCAGTTTTTAGTTTTTGGGTAAAGGGGTATTTTTAGGGTTCAGGGTCAGTTTTGGGTTTTTGGGTAAAGGGTTTTTTTAGGGTTCAGGGTCAGTTTTGGGTTTTTGGGGTACAGGGGTACAGTGTAAAAATAAAGTAAAATTAAATTTACATTAATTTAATTTAATAAAATTAAATGAAATTAAATTATATTAAATTAATTTTAAATAATTTAAATTATACAAATTATTATATACTTACCAATACTTACGTTGTAATGGTAGTGCGTTGTAAAAGTTGTGTTGTAACGTCATATATCCACTGTTGCACTCTTTGGAGTCGGAATAGTAATTTTAACCCCTACGCTATCCAATGCTTTCCCTACTGTTGCACCCACTGGAGTGGGAATAGTAATTTTTACTCTTTTGTATTTGTACGTTAATAATATTGGCTATTATTTAATTACATTTTGTTACTATATATATATATGTTTTAAGAAATATGATTAAAAAATATTATTTTTTTACTTTCAATAATTATTTAATTATTAAAAGTTATTTTAAGTATTGTTAAGTATATTTTAGTAATTAATTTTTTATATTAATGTAATTAAACATTGTTTTTATTAAAGTCGATATTTTTTACAACTATATTTTTGTAAACAATATTTTTAACTCGATATTTCTGTACTTACCTGTTTGTAGATAGAAACTCGATATTTTGTCTCTCGATATTTTGTCAACGATATTTTTGTTGGTCGATATTCTGTCCCTCGATATTATTTCAGTGATCCGTCTTATACAGATGTGCTTCTTGGGAAGATCAGTACTTCGGTTTTGTTGGAGTTGCATTTGAGGCCGCTGTCTTTCATCCATTTTGGCACGTTAGTCATGGTATTGTAGAAGTTGGTTTTGGTATTGGAGGGGTCCTCCGTGAGCGAGAGGATTAGATGAATGTCATCAGCATAGGAGTTTATGTGGAGTCGGTGGGATCCGATGACATCTGCGAGTTGGGTCATGTAGTTGTTGAACAGGTTGGTGCTGAAGAATGAGGCTTGGTGAACGCCCCATATGATGTTCTTGGGTGCAAATGTGAAAGGGGGCAGTCAGATGCTCTGAGTGTGTCCTGAAAGGACAGAATAGATCCACTTGAGTGGATTCTGCCGTATGCATATGTTATGGAGTCTGTTGATGAAAGAGCTTTCCAACCCCAGCGCAGGTAACAACGACATCACCCCATCGCAAGACCTCTGCAACTCCCTCGCTTCATACTTCCACAACAAGATCGCGGATATACACAACAGCTTCAACAACCAACCTGCGCACACCAGGACCGAACAACCACCCCCCACCACCACCCTCCACGCCTGGACCCCGATCAGCACCGAAGACACCATCCGCACGATGAACTCCATCCACTCCGGATCACCGACCGACCCCTGCCCTCACCACGTCTTCAACAAGGCCGACGCTGTCATCGCACCCCACCTGCGAGACATCATCAACACATCCTTCGACACCACCATCTTCCCGGAGAGCTGGAAACACGCCGAACTCAGCGCTCTACTCAAGAAACCAACAGCGGACCCCACCGACCTCAAGAATTACCGACCCATCTCGCTCCTCCCGTTTCCAGCCAAGGTCATCGAGAAGACCGTCAACAAGCAGATGGCCGCCTTCCTCGAGACGAACGGATCCCTCGACCCCTCACAGTCTGGCTTCCGTGCCAATCACAGCACCGAGACCGCCCTCATCGCCGCCACCGATGACATCCGAGCCCTGATGGACAAGGGAGAAACAGCGGCCCTCATCCTCCTAGACCTCTCCGCGGCTTTCGACACGGTCTGCCACCGCACCCTAGTACAGCGTCTCAACAACGCCGGAATCCAGGGGAAGGCACTGGAATGGATCATCTCCTTCCTCGACGGAAGAACACAGAGAGTTCGCCTACCACCGTACAAGTCAGAGGCCTCCGAAGTCATCTGCGGCGTCCCCCAAGGATCATCTCTGAGCCCCACCCTCTTCAACGTCTACATGAGCCCCCTCGCGGCCATCGTACGCAAACACAACCTCAGCATAATCTCCTACGCCGACGATACCCAGCTGATCCTCTCCCTGACCAACGACCCCGCCGCCGCCAGAACCAACCTGCACGAAGGGATGAAAGAGGTAGCCGAGTGGATGACGACCAGCCGCCTGAAACTGAACTCGGACAAGACGGAGGTCCTCATCCTGGGCTCCTCGCCCTCCGCCTGGGACAACTCCTGGTGGCCCCCCGCCCTGGGCACCGCACCCAAACCTACAGACCATGCACGCAACCTGGGCTTCATCCTGGACGCCTCCCTCTCCATGACCAGGCAAGTCAACAGCGTCTCCTCGGCGTGCTTCAACATCCTACGCATGCTACGGAAGATCTTCTGGTGGATCCCCACCGAGACCAGGAAGACCGTCACCCAGGCCCTCGTCACCAGCCGACTGGACTACGGCAACGCCCTCTACGCCGGTACCACCGCCAAGCTCCAGAAGAGACTCCAGCGGATCCAGAACGCCTCAGCCAGACTCATCCTCGACATCCCACGTACCAGCCACATCTCCGGACACCTGAGAGACCTTCACTGGCTCCCCGTCAACAAAAGAATCACCTTCCGCCTCCTCACCCACGCACACAAAGCCCTACACGACCAAGGCCCGAGCTACCTCAACAGCCGAGTCAACTTCTACGCTCCCAAGCGCCACCTCCGATCAGCCAACCACGCCCTCGCCGCCGTCCCCCGCATCCGAAGAACGACTACAGGAGGAAGGTCCTTCTCCTACCTGGCCGCCAAGACCTGGAACTCCCTCCCGACCGACCTGCGCCTGACCCAAGACCACCTCTCCTTCAGGAAGAAGCTGAAGACCTGGCTGTTCGAGCAGTAGCGGCACCCCCCCCCCCCCCCCAGCGCCTTGAGACCCTACGGGTAGGTAGCGCGCTCTATAAGTGTCTATGATTGATTGATTGATTGATGAGGGTGTGGTGGGATAGGGTATCAAATCCAGCAGACAGGTCAAGGAAGATCAGGGTAACATTTTCTCTGCGATTGAGGAGAGTTCTGATGTTGGTGTGATCAGTGCAGTCTCAGTGCTGTGTTTGGCATGGGATCCTAATTGTGTGGCATTGAGTGAATGGTTTCGATCCAGGTATTCGGTAAGCCTTTGATTGGTGGTTCTGAGCTCCAGGGTGTACAAGCTGGCTTGTTTCAAAGTTCCGTTGGTTTTCACTGGTTTAAATGGGCAACTCTGTTGGCACATTTGTTGATCCAGGCAGAGAATATCTGGACAACCTGGTCAAGGCTATGAGGTCCTCTTGTGTCCTGAGGACTTCAAGACTAAAGTGGATTTCATCCCCTAAGCAGCAGTGCGCCATGAGGCACGTTTGCAGAGTGTTGAAAAAAGGGGGTGTGGCGCCTGATCACCTCTCAGCAATCAAGCTTTGTGGCTCTTTCTGGAGGCAACATATTGTTGGCCCACAGGAATTCCCAGCAGTGAAGGGGAATTCACCCTCCAACCAAGAGCACACCAGAAGGCATGGTTACAGAGTGGTGGACAAAGGGGCATGGCGTGGTATCAGAACTCAGCTATCCTGTCATGTAGGACTTACTGAAGGTAAATGCAGGGGTAGCAAAAAGGATGTCCTTGGGGCCCAACTACCCCTCCTGTGACCTCCAGTAAGGCCCACACAGCAGGATTGCTAAGAGGTCTTTGGAGACAACACACCCCTTTTTACACCATTCGGCATACGCACCTTCTGGTGCACTACTGGTTGGGGGGTGAAGTCCACTTTACTCCTGAATGTCCCTGGGGCCAAAAATGCATCACTGAGTGGGTGTGTAAGTGCTGGTATGGCTCTGTGAATGGGTTTTGGGGATGGTTGTGTGGTAGCAGCAGTGGATGTATAAAAGTTTCCTAAGTGGTTTGAGTGAGTGTAGCAGAGATGCTGTGGATAATACATTCACTGACGATGTGATCAGTGATGTCATGTGAGTTTGTCATCAGTGACGTCACTGACCATGTCATGAGGAATGTTATATGTGAGGTCATAAGCAGTGCATTGCAGGGGCGCACGTTATACTTAGCACCCTGTAACCTCTAGTTTTCTCAGTGAAAAATAAATTTAAAAATATAAATATATATTTATATATATATATATATATATATATATATATATATGCATATATATATATATATGTATACATTCATTGAAAAAACATAGGTTTCAGGGGTGTTATAGTTAGCTGGACAATTCACTTGTATGAAACCATTGAAATTCCCCCGTTATAGTTAGTTGTACTCACTATAACTCACGCGCCCGCAATCCACTGCTGATGATGTCACATATTACATCATTCATGACAAGGTCAGTGATATCACTGATGACATCACTGATGACATCTCAAATGACATCACTGATGATATCATGCTGTTGACCACCACCATTGTTAGTTTTCTTTTCTCCTCTCCTCCCAGTTTTTAGTTCTCTTTTCCCAGTTCACATTTTTTCCAGTTTAAAAAAAAATAGAAAATCGTTAAAAAAACAAACAAAAAAATACAAAACAACAAAAATTAAAAAAAAGTTATTTTCAGAACTAACTACTCTGGTTAAAGAAAGAGCTAAACTAGTATGTTAGTGTGTGAAAGTTTAGATGAATGTATGTGTAGTACATAATTAACTGTTAAAATACATTTGTGATGTGTGTTGGATGCATAACTGTAGAATTATAAGGAAGTGCTGCAGCATGACACTGTAAACTGTTTAACTACAGTGTGCTGTGGTACTGCCGAAGCACAAGGATGTAACATATATACATACATATATTGCAACTCTGTGGTTCCCTCTGCACAGCTGCACAAACTGCAGCCATGTGGTGACACAGGCACCCTTGCAAAATGGTGCAAGAATGTCTGTGTCGTGCGGAGATTGTTTTTGTACAGGAAGGGACACCTTCCTGCACAAAAACAATAAGTAATGGCATTTTTCTTCTTCAATATATGCTGTGCATTACAGCATATATTGAAAGTGAAAAAATGAGGAGAAGTGAAAAAAAAATTCGCGTTGTGCTTTGCTACACCAATAGGAAGATGGTGTAGTATTCACAAACATGTCCAGATTTATGATTTATGATACATCTGGAGATGTGTCTTGTTGTATGAGTGTTCTGTGCAAACACGCACAGCAAAACCTATAGAACTCCTTTTCACTGCAAAGTACTGTATATGAAGAGATTATATTTACATGGAAAAAAAAGGTATACAGAATGCCTTTTCCTCACCTTATAAATAAGAAAGAGAGTTAATGGCTAGGCAAATTTTTATTATAGGAGTAAATTTCTATACTGATGACAGAGAACAAGATACGTTTACAACTACTTACGTTTTATGGAACTGATAGGACATGTTTATATATTACTGAAGGGAAGGGATGTGACCTAATATGACATTTGGAAAAACACTGAATGATGTGATTTAAGTTAAAGAGTTTCATTTCTTTTAATTCTGAAATTATTAAGACCATATCAGTCTATTCTGTACTATACCATGAATCTTGCAGACAGGTGTTCTGAAGCTGTCCCCTATTTTCTATCTGTCTGCATTGTAATTTTCTGGCACAAATCTAGTTCATCCATGCTCCTTTTCTTCAACCGTGTGTAAACACATTCCAATGTGCATTTTAAGACTTACTAAAACTTACCTCAACAGTACTACACGTAAAAAACGCTACACATTTTATTCACTTGTTTTTTATAATGTAAATGGTGCTAAATCTGATATCTTAAATTTAAGATCTGTAAAAAAAAAATTGTTATAACATGTAATAATACATTTTTAACAGCACAGCATAATTTTAATATTTTACAAAGTAATTTCTTTACCTTTTTTGCTGTTCTCAGAATACATTGCCTTTCACTAGAAATAGTGATTTCAATTGTACTGATCACATAACAGCGGGCAAAAAAAACCAATCAATTAGATTGTTTAAAAAAAAAAACAATAATTCATATGTAGTTAAATACTAGATAATACAAATCACACGTATATAAAATAATTACTGTTAAGAAAATGTTATAACTTAAATTTATAAACACTATAAATGATGCCAGCTAAAATTATATACCGAGACAATGTGCAACAAAAAGTCCATAATTCACAGAAATACATTTCCTTGTGGCCAAATTGTATTTTTGCCGTCTTTTGTACATAAATTGTCCAATGTTAATGCTGTTAAATCATAATAAGAAATTCCTCAGAGACTGAATTATCTTCCTAAAACTTTGGTTTTAAAAATATTAGGTAAGAATTTGGTAATTCAGAAGGCAAACATTGTTTGAAAACCAACTCAGCATCATCAAAAAGGCTCCAGCCTTTCTCACTTTTTAAATAGGCAGTGTAATGTCCAGATGTTGTTGAAGGACCATCGTGGAAAATAATTGCTACTGCTACAAAAGTCCTTCCTGATATTGATAGTTGTGTAGCTACAAAATGTTTTATTAAAGTGTCCAATTTTCTTCCGTCAGCTGTACAACATTGCATCATTAAAATGATATATTTTCAATATCTTTGTATAAATAATGTTGATAACATTTCTGATTTGCATTGGCTACTGCCCATATTTTGATTTGCAGCTTTAACTAATTTACAGAAAGACACTGATTTACAGTCCAGTAATGTCAAATATAGAAATCTTTCAGTAGCTACATTAGTGCTACATGTATACATTGAATTTTCACATTGATGTTCCCATTTATAACAAAGGCCAAAAATATTCTTTATGTATACACCTACATTTTCCAATACAGTAAGCATATACATTAGAAATTCCGGAGCATCTTGTTGGATATTTTGTGTACATTTTGTAGAACCAGAACATACATCCAAAAAATACGAACATTAGAAACGCTTTGTATTTTACTTTTATCAGTTCTCAATTTTTCATGAACAGAATACAACAAGGAACAAAAGCTTTTTCCTGATTCTCAATAATTTGCTGTTGCAAAACTTCAAGAAAAAAAACAACATTGACCACTACATTAGCATAGCAGTTGACACCAGAACTATTTTCAAACTGATAACCAACAATCTTTTTAACGGTCTCCTTTTTCTTTTTGCTTGCAATCGCAACATTATCTTTTATTTCCCCTTCTCTTCTCTTCAGTACAAATATTCTCATACCTTCTTTATCGACCAAGCACATGCTTTTCAAATACAGGATATTGACCTAAATTAAGAGCATATGTTCTTCTTAACCTATTATTCTCTTTGACACAGTTGGCATCTGCAGTAACTTTTGTATCATCAAAATCAATCAAAAACAAACCAGATAATGTTCTGACTCGTGACAAAGCAACATATGCCATACCCTCTTTAAACACAGTGGGGCAGATTTATGAAGGCCTTGCGCCGCCGGTGCGTCATTTTTAACTTGGGGAAAAGTGACGCAAGGCCTTCATAAATCTGCCCCAGTATTTCCAATATTCACCAAAGCACTGTCAACACTTAAACCTTGAGATTTATGAATAGTCACTGCATATGCCAGAGAAACTGGAAACTGTTTTCTTGGGACATGTAAATCTTTAACAAGCAAAAAACAAACAGAACAACAACCAATTTGTTTAACTTCTTCAATCTGATCAAATGTAATCTTTAAGATTTCAATACCATCTTTATTTTGATAATTAACAAAATCCACAACTTTGCCCATTGCTCTATTAACTAAACCTTTTTCTACATCCAAATTACGCCTTAAAATGACTCGACAGTTTCTACATGCATATAGATTCTTTTCTAAACCAGCAGTTTTAGATATTGATTTTTCTAAAGAATCCGATTTTGTCTTCAATTTTTCAGTCAAAATAATATTGATTCCTTCATGCTCTATTTAATCAATGGCTTCCATTTTTATTATTTCTTCATTTTCCAGTTTCAAAAGTTGTTCATTAAATATAGAATACTCACGCAGTGTTGGCATTAAGCAGATTACAGATTTCTTTTCTGCAATTTCCATGTACATTTTCTCTGGAACTATATCTTTATTTGGAAACAAATTTGCAAGTAATCGACTCTGCAAAGTTTGTTTGCCATAATCAGTAAGTAGTTCAATTCTTATATCTTGGAGAATAGTTCCATAATCAAGATCATTTGCCTGCCGCATATTTGTAATGAGTTATTTGTATTCAGAATATGACCAAATGTTCACGTTTCCAACACTACACAGAGACTTTCTGGTGTCTTCATGCGCAAGTGTTTTAAATACTGGTTGTCCTTTTACAGGAGTCAGTTGCAGTACATCTCCAAAAATAATGACGTGTTTTCCTCCAAATAATACATCGTACTCTGTTTTAAGAATTTGCTGCATTCTTAAATGCACAAAGGCAAGCATTAAGTTTGATACCATGCTTACCTCATCAATAATTAGAAGTTTCATTTTCTTCAAGACTCTTGAAACTTCACAACAAACTTCTCCAGATAGCTTGTGGTATTCCAATTTGTTTTCATGCTCAACTGGTAGCATTAGTAAACAATGTAAAGTAATTCCTTTAATGTTGTGTGCTGCCAACTCAGTTGGAGCAGTGACAACACAAGACACATGCGACTCAGTTGTTTTCTGTAGATAATTTGTATTTCATTTAATTAAAAAAAAGTTTTCCTGTTCCAGCTTGTCCACTCAAGTACATTCAGATAGGTTGAAATGACGTGCATGAGCACACTTTCTTTTCATGAAGTAATCCATGGTCAATCTGTTGTCTCACTTGCTCATATATTTGTTTTTGATCAATATTTAGATGTTCTTCCAAGTTTGCTAAGTTTTTTACATCTTCTTGAGCTTGATGCATTGCTCTTTCAACCTCATTCATGGCAACTGCTGCTTCATTTTCAACAATTGGTTGTCCTAGTGGATCTTCACTCAGCACAGTAGAACTTTGACTGTCTTGAGAACTGTCTCTAGCAATCTCAGCTGCAATTGTAGCTTCTTGATCAATTTCATCGTTCAACATTTTCACATATTTTGCAAAAGCACTGCATTGTATGCTATCTTTTCAAGCATTAAAGGAATCTTCATAGCTCTGGAAATCTCCAAGTAATTCCAGTTCTGAACGCAATGGTTTGAATAGTTTTAAAAGGGCTAAATAGTTAATTTCCCTTTTTTTAGCAGTGTCGCAACTCAGATTCGTGTGATTAATCCAATTTCCTTTCGTTTGTTTCACCAAATATCCTTCGGAACCAATGACTCCATATTTTCCATCATTGATGGTCTCTGTAGTATTCCATTTAAAAGTGTAGTTTTGCAGCACTTCACAGAGATACATGTTCTCAAGATGATGACTTCGGTTTGGATAATATGTATCCAACATATTCGTTTTTAAAATATCTGTACTTTCTGGATCTTTTTCTGCTAAATATTCAATTTCTTGTACAGATTTCAGTACTCGATTTCGCGTTGCGGCAAGACCTAGACTCACCCAAAGGATTCTTCTAGATTTGGAGTATAGACTTGCAGATGATAACCGATCTGAGCATTCATATGCTCCGATTTCTTGATACAAGAACATCTTCAAACTGAAACTGTATAATTTCTTACTTAGAGTCTTCATGTGAGAAATATCTTCCCCCATTTCTTTATATTCTATCTTTTCTGATTTTGTAATATAAGATGTTTCATATCGGGCCACAGCAATGGAATTGTCCGCAACATATTGAATATCCATGTTAGCATTCCACATGGACAAAATAACTGGGTTGTAGTCATTTATGTATTTTGACTCTTCATTTCTTCTTAACTTGTATGTATTTTTTAGAGACTTTCTTATGATAGTATGATGCAAAGATGACATAAAACTGTTCACTCTTCCTTTTGATATTACAGGACATGAAAATGCAAAACGACAATTGGCGTAGAACTTGTCCTTAGATTTGTACTTTCTTCGACAGTATTTTCCACATCGATGTCTTTGGAACCGTAAGACTTGTGCTCTTAAGTTGTTTTCTTCTCTGCTTTTGGGTACAACACATGTTGCATATTGTCCAATAAAACTCAATACAGCATCATCCGCATCTGTTCCAAATTTGGGCGCATCCTTAATCCATAACAGCATATGTATATGAGGAGCACCACTTGCTTGATACTCCTTACTCCAAAGGAAACCGCCGGAGGAAGATCCTTCTCCTACATGGCGGCCAAGGCATGGAACTCCCTCCCCACCCACCTACAGCTGACCCAGGACCATCTCTCATTTAGGAAACAACTCAAGACCTGGATGTTCGAGCAGTAGCGACTCCCGCCCCCCCAGCGCCTTGAGACCCTAGCGGGTGAGTAGCGCGCAATACAAATTTGCTGATTGATTGATTGATTGATTGAAATCAACAACTTTTCCAAGAGGAGGATTTATTTTATTGCAGATAAAAGACATCATAGCCTCAAATCTATGATTAAAATACCTCCATACATTAACAGGATACAAAGAGTACAAATCTCCAGGTGTCTTGTATTCAATATTTTTTATATTAGAATAAGCCTCTCGAAGAAATTCTAGTCAATTATCCCAAGAATACTCAGCACAGCTTAGGGTAAGGAACCATGTAGGAGTTCCTAAGTTCCATAGCATACATTTCAGTTCTCCATGACAATGGTACCAATATTCATTAGTCCCACGCTGACATGCCTTCAAATTAATGAGCTGAGATTCTAGATGATCATCTCTCTGGTGCACTGTATCCATAAAATCTTTTGCAGATACATTTTGCAGATGTATTCCAGTTTTTAACATATGATTGACTGCATATGAAAGTCCAGACAAGTCACTTTCAAACAACAGATGAAATATATAAGGGATATATTGTCGAAATCGTGTATCTTCTACATCTAATCTTGTTGTCCGACATTCAGATGCAGGAATCTGCACAGGACGTTTATCATATCGTCCTCCTTTTCCACTTGGGAGCAACTGCGGAAAACAACAAGCTTCCAAGCTCTCTTCCCATACACTCATGGGACTTCCTTTTGCTTTTTTCTTTGTAACAAATCAATAGTGTTCCCCATCACTTCTTTTGAATGAAGTGGATGCACACTGTAGTGTTCATAGATTTCTTCACATCTTAGCATATTCACTTTTTCAATTTGTCCACTTGACGTTTCAGTATCTTCTAAAACTAATTCTTCTTATCCCATATAAACATTCTTATAGTATGTATTGTTTTTTATCAAATACAATGTTTCCTTTTGCACTTTCCTAACATCCACTAACTCTTGCCAGATTTTGCTATTCTTGGGATCCTATTAGAATGGGGGACGGAAATGTGTTCTGTCCGCCATGGTTGCGGCAAAATCACTTCCGACCGCACCGCGGAGAATCCACGGTTGCGATTAGGATATTTATGTCAAGAAACTCTGACCGCGGTGGACGGATCACATCCAACACTGTCCGCGGCGGATGGAGCACACCAAAGACCGCCGTAAGCGGACGGTACCAAAGAAACACCCTCCGCCGCGGACGAACATGACCGCGGGAACAGGCCCAACCGCCGCTATACCTGCGAAGGGTCTGGCCGCGCGATTAGGATAACGCGGCCATTCCAACGGAACTCACCACCGTCCGCGACCGCCGCGGAAACAATGCTTTGCCAAACGGACCATGACTACAGAAGGACCACAAAAACACCATCCCTGCCGTCAAACCGATTACAAAATGGCAGACAGAAGTAAATAGAAAACACACTAAACAGGACACCCAACCACCTGAAACACCCACCCCCAGCAACTACACGCCCCAATGACACCTCCCAAGCACCGAAAAATGCACCAAAATCACCACACCCACCGAACACCTGCTTGGCAACAACCATTGGGACACCACCACCACACAGAGTATAAAATGAATTTCTCCCACTACCACAGTCCTTTGCATCACAGCATAGCTGCAAGCAAGAGCCAGAATACCACTAACAGCAGACACACACAAACACACATACAACCTTCACACAAACACACCCACCACACAAACCCCCACAACACCATCCCTACACACCACACACCTGCACATCCCACCCCACCCCACCAACACCTTGCACATCACACAGCATGGCACCAAAGAAAAATCCCAAGTTCACAGACAGTGAGTTGAAGGTCATGGTGGATGAAATCATCCGTGTCGAACCACATCTGTTCGGCACCCTAGTCCAGCAGACCACCTTGGCAACCAAAAACAACATGTGGGACAGGGTAGTGACCAGAGTGAATGCGTCAGGGACCGTGCCACGCACCAAACACGAGATCCAGAAGCGGTGGCACGACCTCAAGGCAAGGGTGAAAGGCATCAGGGCCAAGAACCACCTGCGGGCACACCACACTGGCGGCGGCACTCCCCCGGAGCCCATACCATTTGCAGAATGGGAGGAGAAGGTGCTGGGCATACTGCATCCTGAGAGCCTGGAAGGAATCGAAGAGGGACTAGAGGCTGGTAAGTACAAACCAATGACCACTATCACACTGCCATGGTCTGCCTTGCACAACTGCCAACACACATCTCACTGGCTCCAATCCATGCATGTGTGCCACATAGTCACCCAAATGTGAAGTCCTGGGCTCAAATGCACCCACCATGACCAAACACAAATGTTGCCTCCTACGTTCCCAGCCTTGCATGTTGTCAAAGCAGCCAGCACCACAACTCCCAAGAGGTCCCTATGTCTACAGGGAGGGTGGTGGTGGGTGGGGTATGTGAGAGAGGTGGGTGGGGTGTGTGTGAGACCAGCACTGCAACTCCCAAGAGGCCACCATGTCTACAGGGAGGGTGGGGGTTGTAAGAGACCAGCACTAAACTCCCAATAGGCCCCCATGACTACAGGGAGGGTGGTGGGGAGTGTGAGAGACCAGCACTACAACTCCCAAGAGGCCCCCATGTCTACAGGGAGGGGGTGTAAGAGACCAGCACATAACTCCAAATAGGCCCCCATGTCTACAGGGAGGGTGGTGGGGAGGTGTGAGAGACCAGCACTACAACTCCCAAGAGGCCACCATGTCTACAGGGAGGGTGGTGGTGGGTGGGGGGTGTAAGAGACCAGCACAAAGCTCCCAATAGGCCCCCATGTCTACAGGGAGGGTGGTGGGGGGTGGCAGGTGTGAGAGACCAGCACTACAACTCCCAAGAAGCCCCCATGTCTACAGGGAGGGTGGTGGGGGGTGAGAGAGGTGGGTGGGGGGTGTGAGAGACCAGCACTACAACTCCCAAGAGGCCCCCATGTCTACAGGGAGGGTGGTGGTGGGTGGGGGGTGTAAGAGACCAGCACACAACTCCCAAAAGGCCCCCATGTCTACAGGGAGGGTGGTGGGGGGGTGAGGGTGGGGTGTGGGGGGTGTGAGAGAGGTAGGTGGGGTGTGTGAGAGACCAGCACTACAACTCTCAACAGGCCCCCATGTCTTCAGGGAGGGTGGTGGGGGTGGGGGGTGAGAAACCAGCACTACAACTCCCAACAGGCCCCCATGTCTACAGGGAGGGTGCTGGGGGGTGGCGTGTGTGAGAGAGATGGGTGGGGTGTGTGAGAGACCAGCACTACAACTCCCAACAGGCCCCCATGTCTACAGGGAGGGTGGTGGGGGGAGGGGTAAAAGAGACCAGCACACAACTCCCAATAGGCCCCCATGTCTACAGGGAGGGTGGTGGGGGGTGGGGTGTGTGAGAGAGGTGGGTGGGGGTGTGAGAGACCAGCACTACAACTCCCAACAGGACCCCATGTCTACAGGGAGGGTGGTGGTGGGTAGGGAGTGTAAGAGACCAGCACACAACTTCCAATAGGCCCCCATGTCTACAGGGAGGGTGGGGGGTGGGGTGTGTGGAAGAGGTGAGTGGGGTGTGTGAGAGACCAGCACTACAACTCCCAACAGGCCCCCATGTCTACAGGGAGGGTGGTGGGGGTGGGGGGTGTGAGAGACCAGCACTACAACTCCCAACAGGCCCCCATGTCTACAGGGAGGGTGGTGGGGGGTGGGGGGTGTAAGAGACCAGCACACAACTCCCAATAGGCCCCCATGTCTACAGGGAGGGTGGTGGTGGGTGGGGTATGTGAGAGAGGTGGGTGGGGTGTGTGTGAGACCAGCACTGCAACTCCCAAGAGGCCACCATGTCTACAGGGAGGGTGGGGGTGTAAGAGACCAGCACATAACTCCCAATAGGCCCCCATGTCTACAGGGAGGGTGGTGGGGAGGTGTGAGAGACCAGCACTACAACTCCCAAGAGGCCACCATGTCTACAGGGAGGGTGGTGGTGGGTGGGGGGTGTAAGAGACCAGCACAAAGCTCCCAATAGGCCCCCATGTCTACAGGGAGGGTGGTGGGGGGTGGCAGGTGTGAGAGACCAGCACTACAGCTCCCAAGAAGCCCCCATGTCTACAGGGAGGGTGGTGGGGGGTGAGAGAGGTGGGTGGGGGGAGTGAGAGACCAGCACTACAACTCCCAAGAGGCCCCCATGTCTACAGGGAGGGTGGTGGTGGGTGGGGGGTGTAAGAGACCAGCACACAACTCCCAAAAGGCCCCCATGTCTACAGGGAGGGTGGTGGGGGGGTGAGGGTGGGGTGTGGGGGGTGTGAGAGAGGTAGGTGGGGTGTGTGAGAGACCAGCACTACAACTCTCAACAGGCCCCCATGTCTTCAGGGAGGGTGGTGGGGGGTGGGGGGTGAGAAACCAGCACTACAACTCCCAACAGGCCCCCATGTCTACAGGGAGGGGGGTGGCGTGTGTGAGAGAGGTGGGTGGGGTGTGTGAGAGACCAGCACTACAACTCCCAACAGGCCCCCATGTCTACAGGGAGGGTGGTGGGGGGAGGGGGTAAAAGAGACCAGCACACAACTCCCAATAGGCCCCCATGTCTACAGGGAGGGTGGTGGGGGGTGGGGTGTGTGAGAGAGGTGGGTGGGGGTGTGAGAGACCAGCACTACAACTCCCAACAGGACCCCATGTCTACAGGGAGGGTGGTGGTGGGTAGGGGGTGTAAGAGACCAGCACACAACTTCCAATAGGCCCCCATGTCTACAGGGAGGGTGGGGGGTGGGGTGTGTGAAAGAGGTGGGTGGGGTGTGTGAGAGACCAGCACTACAACTCCCAACAGGCCCCCATGTCTACAGGGAGGGTAGTGGGGGTGGGGGGTGTGAGAGACCAGCACTACAACTCCCAACAGGCCCCCATGTCTACAGGGAGGGTGGTGGGGGGTGGGGGGGTAAGAGCCCAGCACACAACTCCCAATAGGCCCCCATGTCTACAGGGAGGGTGGTGGTGAGGGTGGGGGGTGTGAGAGACCAGCAATACAACTCCCAACAGGCCCCATGTCTACAGGGAGGTGGTGGAGGGTGGGTGGTGTGAGAGACCAGCAGTACAACTCCCAACTGGCCCCCGTGTCTACAGGGAGGCTGGTGGGGGGTGGGGGGTGTAAGAGACCAGCACTACAACTCCCAACAGGCCCGATGTCTACAGGGAGGGTGGTGGGGTGTGGGGTGTGTGAGAGAGATGGGTGGGGTGTGTGAGAGACCAGCACTACAACGCCCAACAGGCCCCCATGTCTACATGGAGGGTGGTGGGGGGTTGGGGGTATGAGAGAGGTGGGTAGGGGGTGTGAGAGACCAGCACCCATGTCTCACCCCAGAGCAAGATTGATTCCGCCCACCATTTGCTGACCAGTGCATCTCCTCCTGCAAACTGACAGGTAGATAGACATCTTCTCAGGGGGAACAGCCAATAGCAGGACAGGACCACACATATCCAAGTAGTGCCACCTCCACGCCACCATATTGCCCTATACTGTCAACCACAACAACATGATGACAACAGCAACCATGTCCTGATTCCATAGTGATTTGTAATGTTGCTACCAAAAACATGTCATGTCCACAGCATTAATTTTGAAAATCTTGTCCCTCAGGTGATCGCAACTTGACCTGCGAAAGCAGCAACTGCCAGCACCAGTCGCCCCCCTCACAGCAAGGACTCTCTGGGGATGATCCCATTGTCAGCTCGGGTGCAGAGGACAATGCTGGCCCAAGCAGACTCCCAGGGCCATCAGGCTCCCAGGACATCCCGGCCTCCACCACCTCGGCCTGTGTCACTACACCAACACCTGCCATTGTGAGCTGTGCAGCTACCACCACCACTCCTGCCTGTGCCACCCTGCCTGACCCATCACCCGATCATGGGCCATCGACATCCCAGGCTAGCAGGGAGAGTGGGCGGGAGAGGACACAGGTGAGGCCACAGCTCACACCAGGAGTGCAGTTGCTAGGCGAGGCCAGGAACAAGACCCACCCCATCCTGAGGCCGAGACCCTGGAAGCCATCGCCAGAGTCAATGCCTCCTATGAGCGGTCGCAGGTACAGGCCGATCGGGCCCACCAAGACTCGCAAGACAGCAGCCAGCTGTTGCGGTCCATCAACATCCGCATTGGCCAAATTGTGGACCTCATGGGCCAGCAAACTGCTCTGTGGAGGGAGTGGTTATCCCGCGCCACACCACCACCCCCTCCCCCAAGTGCCCAGCGGGACAGGTCACCAACACCACCGCCACCATGACCTGAGGCCACGGACAGGAAGGTAGCTCCTGACCAACCTGCCCCCCCCATGCTGTCTCCGCTCTGGCTCCAAGACGGAGGGGCCGTCCGAGGCTGGATGCAGCTGAGAGCAGTGGAAGTGCACCATCTACGCGCTCGAAGACCGGCCGCCACTGACTTCACACTTCCTTGAGCCTGCCATTCACCCTGTCAACTATCCTGCCCCACAATGCCAAGCATTGGCACACGTCTGTTGGACTAGGTGGACATCACACAATGTGGTGTCCCCACTGTGTTTTCATCTGCCATGACCTTCAACTATCACTTCCCCCAACACCTACTTGTAAATATGCACCAACATCAATCCACAACCTGTAAATAAACACCACGTAAACACTCTATGCTGTGTGACCTCCATGTTTTAATCATATGTTTGTCTAAGAAATTGTCATTACCAGGTGCAGGGATCAATGTTCTGGAGAATCATGCCTCTGTGGGAGTGACCTAGGGATAATGAGAGAACAAAAAGCACAGGTCAGGAAAGTGATTCACACCCATCACAACACACTGTACTGCAACATCCCACAAACCACACTCATCACCAATTAAGTTGATCACAGGAAACACATCAGGGAGCTTTGCATGTACACCATCTCCCACACACATTTGTAAACAGAACATACCAGAACAAGCAGCATAGACACACCACACCCACACATCACCAGCAAACATACATCACGCATTGTCTAGCTGCACAAGAGGTAGTTACTCACATTCAAGGAAAATAGCGATCAATGAGCTGATGCCTCTGGTCCACACCTTCTTCCTCCCCACTATCCTCATCAGTGGACATGGATGGGATGGGAGGCGGAGCAACCTGTTGGTCTTCAGGGTCCATGATCAGTTCAATGTTATTGCGCAAGGCCAGGTTGTGGAGCATGCAGCAGGCAATCACGATTTGGCATACTTTGCTTGGTGAGTATGGCAGGGCCCCTCCAGTTTTATCCAGGCAGCGAAACCTAGACTTCAGCAGTCCAAAAGTACGTTCCACCACTCGACGTGTCCTCCCATGGGCATCATTATAACGCATTTCACCAGGGGTAGTAGGATTTCGTATGGGGCTCCGCAGCCACAGCCGGTTTGGGTACGCAGAGTCGCCTAAGTGGGGGATGACAGACACAAATATCATTACCAGGATTGGTGGGAACACCATGCCACACATACAACACAATTGTCCTCACAGCACACTCACCTACAAGCCACGCACGTTCTGGACACAGATTAGCCATCAGTTGGGGGACAATGCTGCTCCGCAGGATGTGTGAGTCATGGGCGGACCCGGGAAATCTGGCACACACATGGGAGATGATGTTGTCAGCCAGGCACACCACTTGCACGTTGGTCGAATGGTAGTGCTTCCGATTGCGATATACAGGTTCACGTGCCTGGGGTGGAATGATACCAATATGTGTGCCATCAATGGAACCCACTACGTGTGGTATCTGGGCCAGGGCATAGAAGTCCTCTTTGACTGCTGCCAACTCTGCCGGCCGTGGGAAATGGATGTAATCATCCTTGTAATGCATCATGGCATTCAGAACATCCCGCAGTACCATGCTGAACATGGATTGGGACATCCCCCCGGCATGACCAACTGTGTACTGGAAAGTGCCAGTTGCGAAGAAGTGAAGTGCCGCCATCACCTTTGCTGTGGGTGTAATAGCTCCTGGATATGTCCTGCGTGGCTGCAGATGAGGTGACAATTGTGCTACAAGCTCCTGCAATCTACGACGATCAAGCCGGAATTTGCGGATCACCTCCTCGTTAACCATGTCCTCCAGCACAGTGTACGGTTGATGCACATTTGGAGCCCTCCTGTGTGGGAGTAGATGGTAGCAGATGTCAATTGGCCAACAACGCATAGCTGTGCCACACTATCACATCTTGACAAACACAATGCAAATAACAAATGTTGCAGACAGTCATTATATGTGTGACGTGACCAATATATAAGGCAATATAGCTAACTACACACACAATGTTCACCCACAAACAACATACTGTGTGCAAACATGTCCAATGTAACGTGCACACATGTTGAAAGATCAAGCAACAACACATGACTAGGGCCCAAATGTGGACAAGCGTCCCCACAGACACACATGTACGTGCACACACAACACGAACATGGAAAACACCCTCCTTGTCTTCATGCACCCATGACCCCACCTACATTGCTGGGCATCCTCACATGACATGCATGGGCACAGAACAACAGACACGCATACACAGAATGCATGTACACCCCCATCATTGTTACTTGCACACACAAACCACACACTCACAACAGCTTCTGCATGTGGGTACACACCCTTGATGTACTGTGTAGATGTGCACAAATGGAAACGTGTGTCCGCAAAACCAAGACATCAACACGTCGCCATGCACATCTGACGCAACTTGGGTGCACATCACTAGCCTTTGTTAACCACTGGCAAGGTCAACAGTATGAGCACACATGCAACAAATGGACATGAATGTCACACGTGGACACGGGCCATTGCCTTGACATAATTATTCTTGCAGCATTCCGGACATGTCCTGACACACATGTACAACTATGAACATTACATGTGTGCGGAGACATGCAGTGGTGTACATACGCCATATGGGGATGCCTTCCACCAACACAGAAGATGATTGTTGATACAGCAATTAAGCATGACATATGCTGTATGGTCAAGGACCATCACGGTCACACCCCGCAAAACGCATATGCGCACTACCGCGACGGTGCATCATTTGAAAATAATCACTCACTGACGTCGCTATGGCCGTGCACGCATTCCGCGGGGGCGGTGCAGGCTAACACATACAATTGAATATGCAATTCGAAATGGCAGTTGATACCCCCCTTACAGTCACATTGCAGCACCCACCGGAGCCCGCATGCACCGTCGCGGTAGCGCGCACATGCAGTTGCCGGTGTGTGACCGTGACGGTACATGCACATGTAGCCAATGGAAACAGGTTACGCGGGACGCGTAAGCGCATTCAAAAATAGCGGAAGCCATGCACCGCCACACCACGGCGAGTCATTGGCTCTTTTTGAATGATGCATCCAGGGAAAACCAATTGCTGCAGACGTGTGCCACAGATATGAGCTCAGGGCCCTATATATGTGTGAATTTCTTCTGCACACATTCACTGCTTCCAGCCACTGCTGCCTGCGACCGTGACCTCGACCTGCTGCTGCTGAGCTATCTAACAACTGCTGCCTGCGACCGTCACCTCGACCTGCTGCTGCTGAGCTATCCAACAACTGCTGCCTGCGACCGTAACTCGACCTGCTGCTGCTGAGCAATCCAACAACTGCTTCCTGCGACCGTCACGTCGACCTGCTGCTGCTGAGCTGTCCAACAACTGCTGCCTGCGACCGTCACCTCGACCTGCTGCTGCTGAGCTAGCCAACAACTGCTGCCTGCGACCGTGACCTCGACCTGCTGCTGCTGAGCTATCCAACAACTGCTGCTGTAGTGCCACAGTCCTGGACCTTGCCATGCAGAGAGTGCGAGAGATCCGCTTTAGTCCCTTCACCGCTGCGGAGCTGGATGTCCTTTTGGACGGTGTGCTCAGCCACTATGAACGGCTCTACGGTGCCCCCAGACAGGTGGTAAGTGCAGTAGGTAACATGTTGGTGGGCATGAGGTGGTCACTGACACCTGGCTTCTGCAAGCTTGGTGGTGTGCTGTGGGACCTTCACATGTGTTGTACTGAGCATGGCTGCATGAAGATACGTGTTTCTACGATGTTTGTGAATGTCAAACTGTCCACTGACGTTCCCCTCTTGTCTCCCATCCTGGTAGGTCAAGCTGCACCTTCGCAAGGCTGTGCGGAGGACCATAGCACGTGATGTACGGGCGGTGGGTGTGTGCAATAGACGACACACACACTGCCACAAGCACTGGGACGACATATCCAGGCTCAGCAAGAATGTAGCGGAGATGACACTGGGGATGATTCCAAGAACAACCCACCTTGCCCGACGCACCATCAATCAATCAATTATGCCATTTGTATAGCGCACTACTCACCCGAGAGGATCTCAAGGCGCTTGGGGGTAGGGGTATGCTACTGCCCGAACAACCAGGTCTTGAGTTGTTTCCTGAAGGCGAGATGGTCCTGGGTCAGCCGAAGGTGGATGGGGAGGGAGTTCCAAGTCTTGGCAGCCAGGTAAGAGAAGGATCTTCCTCCGGCGGTGGCTCTTTGGATGCGTGGTACAGCTGCGAGGGCGAGGCTGGTGGACCGTAGCTGGCGGGTGGGCATGTAGAAGGTCAGGCGGTCGTTGAGGTACTTGGGGCCCAGGTCATGGAGAGACTTGTGTGCGTGGGTGAGGAGCCGGAACGTGATCCTCTTGTCGATGGGGAGCCAGTGCAGGTTCCTCAGGTGGCTGGAGATGTGGCTGCGTCGGGGGACAGCCAGGATGAGTCGGGCGGAGGCGTTCTGGATGCGCTGGAGTCTTTTCTGTAGCTTGGCTGTGGTTCCGGCGTAGAGGGCGTTTCCATAGTCCAGTCGGCTGGTGACGAGTGCCTGGGTGACAGTCTTCCTGGTCTCGGTCGGGATCCAGCGGAAGATCTTGCGAAGCATACGCAGGGTGTTGAAGCACGATGAGGAGACGGCGTTGACTTGTCTGGTCATCGAGAGGGAGGGGTCCAGGATGAAGCCCAGGTTGCGTGCGTGGTCGGTTGGCTTGGGTGCGGTGCCCAGGGCTGGGGGCCACCAGGAGTCGTCCCAGGCGGAGGGCGAAGATCTCAGGATAAGGACTTCCGTCTTGTCCGAGTTCAGTTTCAGGCGGCTGTCCTTCATCCACTCGGCGACGTCTTTCATCCCTTCGTGTAGGCAGGTTCTGGCGGTGTCGGGGTCTCTGGTGAGGGAGAGGATCAGCTGGGTGTCGTCGGCGTAAGAGATGATGTTGAGGTTGTGTTGGCGTGCGATGGCTGCGAGAGGTTTCATGTAGATGTTGAAGAGGGTGGGGCTGAGTGAAGATCCTTGCGGGACGCCGCAGATGACTTCGGTGGCCTCGGAGCGAAACGGGGGGAGGTGGACTCTTTGTGTTCTTCCGGCGAGGAACGAGATGATCCACTCCAGTGCCTTCTCTTGGATACCGATGTTGCTGAGGCGCTGGACTAGGGTGCGGTGGCAGACCGCGTCGAACGCAGCGGAGAGGTCCAGGAGGATGAGGGCCACTGTTTCCCCTTGTCGAGCAGGGTCCGGATGTCGTCGGTGGCTGCGATGAGGGCGGTCTCGGTGCTGTGGTTGGCTCTGAAGCCGGACTGCGAGGAGTCGAGGGTTCCGTTCGTCTCGAGGAAGGCGGTCAGCTGTCTGTTGACGATCTTCTCGATGACTTTAGCAGGAAAAGGGAGGAGCGAGATGGGGCGGAAGTTTTTGAGATCGGTGGGGTCCGCTGTAGGTTTCTTCAGGAGGGCGCTGATCTCGGCGTGCTTCCAGCTCTCTGGGAAGGTGGCGGTGTTGAAGGAGGCGTTGATGATGTTCCGGAGTTGGGGTGCGATGGTGGAGTCGGCCTTGTTGAAGACGTGGTGTGGGCAGGGGTCGGTCGGTGATCCGGAGTGGATGGTGTTCATCGTGCGGGCTGTGTCTTCGGTGGTCACCGTGGTCCAGGTGCAAAGGGTGGCGGTGGGGGGCGTTGGTTCGGCGGTTTGGGTGCGTGGGTGGGGCGCCGAAGCTGTTGTGGATGTCGGCGATCTTGCGGTGGAAGAACGAGGCGAGGGAGTTACAGAGGTCTTGTGACGGAGTGATGTCGTTGGTGCCGGTGCTGGGGTTGGAGAACTCCTTGACGATAGTGAAGAGCTCTTTGCTGTCGTGGGCGTTGTTGTCCAGTCGTTCCTTCAGGGATTTCTTCTTGGTGGTGCGGATGAGCTGGTGGTGCTTGCGGGTAGCGTGTTTGAGGGCGGTCATGTTGTCGGTGGTCCGGTCGAGGAGCCAAGCTTTCTCGATGGTGCAGCAGGTCTTCTTGGAGTCCTTGAGGTCGTCGGTGAACCAGGATGCCTTCTTGCTTCTGGGTCTGCTGGGAGGGTTCTTTTGTGGCGCGAGGTCGTCGGCGCAGTCGGTCAGCCACTGTGTGAAGATGACCCCTCTAATGCACCGTATAATTGCTGTGATGCATCCTGACCTGTCCGTCCAGCTGAGAGGGGATCAACAGCAAACTAGCGGTGAGCAGACTGTATGTGTCTGTAACTTGTGAGTGCATGCATGTATTGGTGGTCAGACACAGTAGTGACATCCGTGGTGCGTATGTTTTGCAGCAATTGCATGTTGGTGCCATTAGCGGAGTGAGCGTTAGCATCCATGTCCGCCAGGTGGACATACCAGTTGATTTGTAGTTGAGGGTACCAGGACATGCCGTTGAGGTCTCTGGTCCCATGGCAGGACATGTGTGGTGGTCTGCATGCACGTGCCCTGTTTGTATGATGTAGATGTTGCACAGGCACCCCCGGTTCTTTGATATGAGGATGTCTGATAGGGGTGGTTCATGTGCAGGATGGGTGCTACATGTTATTCAACTGTAAGGAAATTTGTGAATTTGAAACCTTCACTACGTGAGTGTGGCACTTAGGTTAACATCTCTTCCCTCTCTTTCAGCTTTGGCCGAGGGCACTGACCCACAGACGACGGAGATGAGTGGTGGCAATGCATCCGGATCCGAGATCACACACACGCAGACTGACACTGAAGAGGGCAGCCCCGGAGAGGGGGATAGAACCGTCCCTGAGAACTCACATGTGGAGACACCATCGTCCTCATCTTCAGACAGTGTTGGTGAGTCAGCACTGTTGTCACAGACAGGGAGGGGAGCAATCAACACCGTCAGTCGGTACACAGCACACAGGGCCCACACTGCCACCAACTGCAACAAGTACTGCTCGTGCTCGCCAGAGTAGGGGGAGCAGAGTTGCCTTCGGTGCAGGCACCGCTGCCACTGACCCTGTGTAACAAAGTGCACTTTGTGCTGAGGCTGTTGATCTGCTGCGACAGCTGTGTGTAGGGCAGACCGACATGATCAATGCATTCCAAGACCACGATAGGAAGTTGGGGCAGGTGGTAGCATTCATGGAGGGGATGCATGGCGATGTTGCTGGTCTCCACAGAACAGTTCAGTCATTAGCAAACACTGTGTCTTCAGCCATTCTTCAGTCGCATGGACAGGGTGCTACTTCTGTTTCCCCATCCACACCACTAGATGTCTCAGGGGAGAGTGAAATTTCAGACCAGGCACTAGAAGCAGCCACAGGCAGCAAGGCAGGGCACGCAAGGCACAGACACCATCCCCTAGGACAGGGAAATATTTCACCCATCACGACATGAGCTCACTGGAGTTTACACACAGGATCCTCAAGAGGTGTTGGTGGAAAGGGATTCACATGTAACACACGTATCCCCCTCAAAAGGTACTCCCAAGGCAAGGGAACCTCCCAAGTCCAGGGACACTCCCAAGGACAAGGACACTACAAAGGAAAGGGCAACCCCCAAGAGCAGGGACACTCCCAAAGACAAGGACAATACACAGGCAAGGGCACCTCCCAAGTCCAGGGACACTCCCAAGGACAAGGACACTACACAGGAAAGGGCACCTCCCAAGAGCAGGGACACTCCCAAGGACAAGGACGCTTCAAAGGAAAGGGCACCTCCCAAGAGCAAGGACACTCTCAAGGACAAGGACGCTTCAAAGGAAAGGGCACCTCCCAAGAGCAGGGACACTCCCAAGGACAAGGACACTTCAAAGGACAAGTACACTACAATGGACAATTCTGCTCCCAGGGACAGGGCACCGCCCAGGGATCAGGGACATTCCAGAGACAGGACACCTCCTACGGCCAAGGCACATCCCAGGGCCAAGGGTTCTCCCATGGACACGAGCTCCATCAAGGACAGGCATACATCACCCCTGGCTGCCCTGAGGCTGATGTTGTTGAAGGAACGTAAAACACATGTGTCAGCGGTGGAGTCCCCACATACCTCAACTCCCATCCACACCCCACAGAAGCAGAAGAAGGAGTACACTGTAGTTGCATCCCCCATTACACATGATGCAGAGGGCAGAAGGCAGGGCCACAGCAAACATCAAGCAGAGTCCAGCACGTCCCCAGAGAGCAAACCACCACAAGCACATGATCCACCTTTGATGTCTGATGAGGCCACAGCACTTACCAGTCCAGTCATGTCCAGGGTGCCCCTATATTTCACTAAGAAACGGAGACACACACCAGTGAGACCTGACCACCCCAATGTCGCTCCAGTACAGCTGTCCCCAACTCCCAGAGCCACCCTGCCTCCTGGCCCATACAGCCCTGTGGCTCATCATTTCAGTGGTCCTAGTGGCTCAGATGCAGTTCACTCTCATGTGTCAGATAGTGGCACTGTGTCTGTTGTTCGCTGTCATGCATCATGTAGTAGCACTGTGTCAGTTGTGCCCCCTCCTGTTTCAGGTACTGGCACTGTGTGTGTCAGCCACTCTCATGTGTCAGATGCTGGCATGATATTTGTTGGTCACTGTACAGGGACATGTCCTGGCAGTGTGTCTGGGTCTATGGCTCATGTGTCAGTCACTAGAGCTGTGGCTGTGTCTCACATTCCTGTTTCTGGTGCTGGCAGTGTGTCTGGGTCTATGGCTCATGTGTCAGTCACTAGAGCCGTGGCTGTGTCTCACACTCCTGTTTCTGGTGCTGGCAGTGTGTCTGGGTCTATGGCTCATGTGTCAGTCACTAGAGCTGTGGTTGTGTCTCACACTCCTGTTTCTGGTGCTGGCAGTGTGTCCGAGGCGACTAGTTCAAGCAGTCCACCAGATTCTGTGCTGTGAGGTGTAGCTCCCATCACTCAAATGTTAATGTCCTTGGGATGGAGCGCTTGACCCACGTACTTGTGTTGCCTCTGATGTACCTGTGCCTTGCCATGGACTGTTGATGCACTTAGCCCCTCAAATGTGCTGCCTCAGATGTACCTGCTCTGTTGTGAACACTGCCCTGTTGCTGTTCTGATACTTTATTGCACCCTCTCAAGTGCTGCCTCTGATGTACTTGCTCTGTTCTCTGCCATGGACTGTTGATGCACTTAGCCCCTTTCATGTGCTGCCTCAGATGTACCTGCTCTGTTGTGAACACTGCCCTGTTGCTGTTATGATACTGCATTGTGCCCTCTCATGTGCTGCCTCTGATGTACCTGCTCTGTGCCATGGACTGTTGATGTACTTGGCCCCTCTCATGTGCTGCCTCTGATGTACCTGCTCTGTGCCATGGACTGTTGATGCACTTGGCCCCTCTCATGTGCTGGCTCTGAAGTACCTGCTCTGTGCCATGGACTGTTGATGCACTTAGTCCCTCTCACGTGCTGCTTCTGATGTACGTGCTCTGTGCCATGGACTGTTGATGCACTTGGCCCCTCTCACGTGATGCCTCTGATGTACCTGCTCTGTGCCATGGACTGTTGGTGCACTTGGCCCCTCTCATGTGCTGCCTCTGATGTACCTGCTCTGTGCCATGGACTGTTGATGCACTTGGCCCCTCTCATGTGCTGCATCTGATGTACCTGCTCTGTGCCATGGACTGTTGATGCACTTGGCCCCTCTCATGTGCTGCCTCTGATGTACCTGCTCTGTTATGAACACTACCCTGTTGCTGTTATGATACTGCATTGTGCCCTCTCATGTGCTGCCTCTGATGTACCTGCTCTGTTATGAACACTGCCCTGTTGCTGTTATGATACTGCATTGTGCCCTCTCATGTGCTGCCTCAGATGTACCTGTTCTGTTGTGAACACTGCCCTGTTGCTGTTATGATACTGCATTGTGCCCTCTCACGTGCTGCCTCTGATGTACCTGCTCTGTGCCATGGACTGTTGATGCACTTGACCCCTCTCATGTGCTGCCTCTGATGTACCTGCTTTGTGCCATGGACTGTTGATGAACTTGGCCCCTCTCATGTGCTGCCTCAGATGTACCTGCTCTGTGCCATGGACTGTTGATGCACTTGGCCTCTCTCATGTGCTGCCTCAAATGTACCTGCTCTGTTCCATGGACTGTTGATGCACTTGACCCCCCTCATGTGCTGCCTCAGATGTACCTGCTCTGTGCCTTTGACTATTGATGCACGTGGCCCCTCTCATGTGCGGCCTCAGATGTACCTGCTCTGTGCCATGGACTGTTGATGCACTTGGCCCCTCCCATGTGCTGCCTCTGATGTACCTGTGCCTTGCCATGGACTGTTGATGCACTTGGCCCCTCTCATGTGCTGCCTCTGATGTACCTGCTCTGTGCCATGGACTGTTGATGCACTCGGCCCCTCTCATGTGCTGCCTCTGATGTACTTGCTCTGTGCCATGGACTGTTGATACACGTGGCCCCTCTCATGTGCTGCCTCTGATGTACCTGTGCCTTGCCATGGACTGTTGATGCACTTGGCCTCTCTCATGTGCTGCCTCAAATGTACCTGCTCTGTTCCATGGACTGTTGATGCACTTGACCCCCCTCATGTGCTGCCTCAGATGTACCTGCTCTGTGCCTTTGACTATTGATGCACGTGGCCCCTCTCATGTGCGGCCTCAGATGTACCTGCTCTGTGCCATGGACTGTTGATGCACTTGGTCCCTCCCATGTGCTGCCTCTGATGTACCTGTGCCTTGCCATGGACTGTTGATGCACTTGGCCCCTCTCATGTGCTGCCTCTGATGTACCTGTGCCTTGCCATGGACTGTTGATGCACTTGGCCTCTCTCATGTGCTGCCTCAAATGTACCTGCTCTGTGCCATGCACTGTTGATGCACTTGACCCCCCTCATGTGCTGCCTCAGATGTACCTGCTCTGTGCCTTTGACTATTGATGCACTTGGCCCCTCTCATGTGCTGCCTCAGATGTACCTGCTCTGTGCCATGGACTGTTGATGCACTTGGCCCCTCTCATGAGCTGCCTCTGATGGACCTGTGCCTTGCCATGGACTGTTGATGCACTTGGCCCCTCTCATGTGCTGCCTCTGATGTACCTGTGCCTTGCCATGGACTATTGATGCACTTGGCCCCACTCATGTGCTGCCTCGGATGTACCGGCTCTGTGCCATGGACTGTTGATGCACTTGGCCCCTCTCAAGTGCTGCTTCAGATGTACCTGCTCTGTTCTCTGCCATGGACTGTTGATGCACTTAGCCCCTCTCACGTGCTGCCTCTGATGTACCTGTGCCTTGCCATGGACTGTTGATGCACTTAGCCCCTCTCATGTGCTGCCTCTGATGTACCTGCTCTGTTATGAACACTGCCCTGTTGATGTTATGATACTGCATTGTACCCTCTCATGTGTTGCCTCTGATGTACCTGTTCTGTTCTACCCAGTGCCCATGCTCTTGGGTAGTGTAAGATTATACCCCTATTATGTTTAATAAAGCAAGTGAATCATGTGTCGTGGTTTGTCGTTGTCATTCCTGGTTGTGTACTTGAAATGTTGATATATTGGTGCGATTGTAAATGCAGTTTCTCAAACATGACACTCCCCCTCCCTTCATCACAGCCCTGGCAGGTACTCCCCTTCCGACAGCAATCGGTGTTTTGGCGTACCTGCGTCGTCGGCGGCGATGGACCATGACTTGCTGGTGATGGAGCACGAAGAGTATCGGGAATGCGTGTAGCGCTGGGTCCATGACGGCGATCTACTTGTGGTGGGTATCTCTGCAATTTGTTGTCTCTCCACTGTGGTGAATCCGCCGTGTTCAGGCAGGTTGTTTTTCCACAGCGATTTGATGTGTGTTTTCCGCCATCATGATTTGGAGGACGGTCGGAGATGTCATTCCGTGCGGCAGTGTCTGTAAATTGGTTCCGTCCGCCGTGGGGTCGGGTGTAGTTCCGCAGCGGTGCGTGCTCTTCCGCCGCGTACGGACATTTGGCAGTGTTTCCCATCCTAATATGGTGGACGGAGTGACCGCGGCAGGCGGACTGGAAAATGGCATTTTCGCCTACTCCAGGCCGGCAGTCGTCCTTCCGTCCGCCATCGTAATCGACCCCTTAGTCGGCACACCATTCACAAGAATAACTAGTGGTTCACTTTCTACACTCTCTACACCAATAGTTTCAATATTTTTCTTTATTTCTGACTGTAAATACACAACTATTCCTTCTAATCCTCCTTGTAAATCTGAAGGAGGCAATTTACCTGTTTTAGGCTCCATACGAACAATAGCCTGAAACGGGTGCACACATTGTATGAGAATAGACTCATAGATGTTTAAATCTATCAATTCTGGAGGAATAGCAACCAACTCTAGATTAATATGAACAGCTCTAGCGGGTATTTTATTCTCATCTAGTTTGTTATAACAATATTTACAAATACGCTGATCAGAAACCAAATCAAAACAATTCTCTACCAACAAATAAGTTGCAAATTCTTTCCACGTATCAATAATTTCTTTTTCACTTTTTAAATACAGATCAACACTTCTAGTCTGATTTTTGTAGTGAGTTCAGCGACAACAAATACAAGAATAATTTGGCCTTTCACCTGAAATTACCTTAAACTTTGTAATTTCAGTTTCAACATTTTTTGTACAAATATGTTCAACATTCTCTACAATTTTTTTTTATGCTTGGATCATTTTCACTGCTTTCCACATTTGCATTTTTTTCTGAATCTAGTATTATTTTTTTATGAAGTCTTTTGTGGTCTTACCAGAATTCTTTCTCTTTTTAGCCAGTTGGTCTTCCAATACTTGTGGTTGAGTTTTTTTCAAGTAAGTATCTTTTTTCTGACATTTTCTTCTTCTTTGTTTCTCCAGCATGGTAACTTTATTTTAAGGATGATAAACAGTATCTATAAAAAATAAACATAAATAAGTATTTATTAACAACTTAAAAAAATTATACATTTTTATTACTATATAAACACTTTTCATATAAATTCTGACTAAAAAATTGTAGCCCTGAAGCACAACTGTGAAGGTGATAAGAGCACTACATACATAGTGTATAGTAGTTTGAAGCACTCCATAACACTAAAACCTGAAGCACTGTATGAATACATGCATATTTACTAAAAGATCACAATACTATAAGGAAAGACACTGAGTGAATACATATTTGGTTCACTTTTACTTTAGTAAATACATTACTACATGGTACATAAACAGTCACTATGCTTTTGCAACAGTACAGATTTCAAATTTAGAGTAGTGCAGTGTTGTTTGTCTAGTGTAGGGGGTCCTAGTGAGGTACTGTTCTAGGGCAGTGCAGTGGTATTTCAGTAGTGTAGGAGGTCCTGCTGGCGTAGATTTAAGGTTTAGGGCAGTGTAATAGTGTTTCAATAGTGTAGGGGATCATATTAAGGTACTGTTTTAGAGTTTAGGATACTACACTGGTGTTTGGGTAGTGTAACAGGTTGTGCTTGGATAGATTTAAGGTTTAGGGTACTGCAATGGTGTTTGGATAGTATAAGGGGTCATGCTGAGATACTATTCCAGGATAGTGCAGTGGTGTTTATGTAGAGTATGAGGTCATGCTACGGATAGTGTTTTAGGGTTTAAGGTAGTACAGTGGTGTTTCAGTAGTATAGGAGGTTCTGCTGGGGTAGATTTAAAGTTTAGGGTAGTAAAGTCGTGAATAGGTAGTGTGGGTGGTCATGCTGGAAGTAGATTAAGAGTTTACAGTAGTGCAGTGGTGTTTGGGTAGTGTAGGATTCTAGACAAATAACAATATTTCTTATAAATGCAGAAGTAGGATACTATAGTGGTGTTTGGGTAGTGTAAAGGGTTCTGCTGTGATAGATTGAAGCTTTAGAGTAGTGAAACGGTGTTTGGATAGTATAGGGGGTCAAGCTGGGATACTCTTCTAGGATAGTGCAGTGGTGTTTATGTAGTGAATGGGGTCATGTTACGGATAGTGTTTTAGGGTTTAAGGTAGTGCAGTGCTGTTTGTGTATTGTAGTGGGTCATGCTGGGGTAGTGCAATGGTGTTTGAGTAGAGAAGTGGGTTGTGCTGGGGTAGTGTTCCAGGGTAGTGCAGTGGTGTTTATGTAGTGTATGGGGACATAATAGGGATAGTGCTTTAGGGCTTAAGGTACTGCACTGGTGTTTGTGTAGTGTATGGGGTCATGCTGGAGTAGTGTGTTAGAGTACAGAATTCACAAGGGTTTTTAAGTCAGGGAAAGTGCGCACTGCAAAGGTGAATGCAACAGGGTCTGGAAATACTAGGTACAAATTATGGTGCAATAAGGGTAAGGGGTAAAGCCCTATAACCCCCCAATTATGTGATAGCAAATGCTTTCACATTAGAGATACACAACAGAATACCCTTGCACACAACTATTACATATAATTTAATGTGTCAGTGTAGACACTGGTACAGTTAGAAACAATGCCTGTGGATAAACAAGAATTCATCTTCTGGTTCAAGAGGAATGAAGTATTTAATATTCTTCAAAAAATCCAGCCGACACGTGTTTCGTCGCGCATGGGATAGTTTTCCCGCGACTCCTCAGGGCTATGATGAAATGAACAGTCTTTAGGGAAGTCGCTCCACTGGTGATAAGTCCGACCGGGCAGGGCCCGGGACTCTAATTTTGCAAGACGTGTAGTAAGAAAGAGACCCGATCTGGGGTTGAGTTAAAGGTAACCACGGTTACTGGAAAGAAAGAACAGTTTTGGTGTGCCAAAGTGTACACAAAGGTGGAATAATATTCGTCCACTGACTGACGGTGATGCTATTCAAACAAGCTTAGTTGGGTAAGAATCCAATGGAGTAGTGCAGGTATAAATCACTCTGGCGTCAGAAGGGAAGGATAAACCCTCGTATTAGCCACGAAATTCGTAGGACAGGATCCGTGTGAGATCCAATCTGCAATGTGTTCCGTGCTCCGGGTAAGTAGTGTTTGGCTAGTATAGGAAGTATGCTAGGGTAGTGTTCTAGAATACTACAGTCGTATTTGGGTAGTGTAGGATGTCATCCTGAGGTAGATTTAAAGTTTATGGTAGTACAATGGTGTTTGAGTAGTGTAAAGGGTTATGCTGGGTAGTGTTTTAGTGTTTACGGTAGTACAGTGTTGTTTATGTAGTGTAGTGGGTCGTTTTAGGGGTACATTTAGAGTTTAGAGTAGTGCACTGGTCTTTGCGTAGTATAGAAGGTTGTGTTGTGGTAGTGTTTTAGGGTAGTGCTGTAGTGTTTGGATAGTGTAGGGAGTCATGCTAGTGTAGATTTAAGGTTTAGGGTAGTGTAATGGTGTTTGGGTACTGTAGTGGCTCTTGCTGGTATACTGTTTTAGAGTTTAGGGTAGTGCAGTGGTAAATACATAGTGTAGGAGGTTATGCTGGTATAGTGTTCAAGGGTGGTGCAGTGGTGTTTATGTAGTGTACAGGAACATAGTAGGGAAAGTGTTTTAGGTTTTAACGTAATGCAGTGGTATTTGTGTAATGTAGGGGATTGTGCTGGGGTAGTGTTCTAGGAATGTACAGAGGTGTTTGGGTATTGTAGGAGGTCGTGCTGAGGTAGATTCAAGGTTTAAGGTAGTGTAATCGTGTTTGGGTAGTGTAGTGAGTTGTGCTGGTATAGTGTTATAGAGTTTAAGGGTAGTGCAGTGGTGAATGGGTACTGTAGGTAATCATGCTGGAGGTAGATTAAGGGTATAGGGTGGTGCACTTGCTTTTCTGTAGTTTAGAGAATTATGCTAGGGATAATGTCACTGCAAGGGTGCATGTATTTATATATCTGCAAACATATAAAGTAACAAAATCATTCTCTCAATTTTCCCAAATGGACACTGACTCACAGTGTGATTCTAGACAAATAACAATGTGTCTTATAAATGGAGTTGTAGGATAGTACAGTGGTGTTTGGGTAGTGTCGGACGTTGTACTGGGTTGGTGTTCTAGGGTAATGCACTGGTGTTTATGTCATGTACAGGGTAATGAAACGGATAATGTTTAGGGTTTAAAATAGAGCAGTGTTGTTTGTGTAGTGCAGTGGCTTGTGCTGGGGTAGTGTTCTAGGAAAGTACAGTAGTGTTTGGGTAGTGTAGGAGGTTCTGCTGGGGTACATTTAAAGTTTAGGGAAGTAAAGTTGTGAATAGGTAGTGTAGGTAGTCATGCTGGAAGTAGATTAAGAATTTACAGTACTGCAGTGGTGTTTGGGTAGTGTAGGAAATCATGCGGGGGTAGTGTCACTACAAGACTACATGTACTTATTTGACTGCAAAAACATCAAGCTTGCATTCCATATATTTCAGAACTGCATTTTACTATTAATATTAAACTCATTTTGAAAACACATAACCAATGACTATTTTCTAATTCTACCAAAATGTGAGAACACAAAACGTTTTTAACCAATTACATGTCGGGAAACACATGAATTACGAAAATGCTTCACGCAAAGTGATTCCGAAATGCACAGACTCACTTTGTGATTTTAGACAAATAACAATATTTCTTATAAATGCAGTAGTAGGATACTATAGTGGTGTTTGGGTAGTGTAAGGGGTCCTGCTGTGATAGATTTAAGCTTTAGAGTAATGAAATGGTGTTTAGGTACTATAGGGAGTCATACTGGGGTAGTGCTCTAGCATAGTGCAGTGGTATTTATATACCGTACTTGATCATGCTAGAGACAGCGTTTTAAGGTTTAAGGTAGTGCAGTGGTGTTTGTATAGTGTAGGGAGTCGTGGTAGGGTACTGCTCTAGTAAATAAAGTGGGGTTTAGGTAGAGTAGCAGGTTGTGCTGCGGTAGATTTAAGGTTTAGAGTAGTAAAGTGGTGAATAGGTAGCGTATGTGGTCACGCTGGAGGTAGATTAGGGGTTTAAAGTATTGCAGTAGTGTTTGGGCAATGTAGAAAATCATTCTGGTGGAAGTGTCACTGCATGTTGGGAAACACATGAATTACCAAAATGCTTCTCTCAGAGTGATTCCTAAATGCACAGACTCACTGTCTGATTCTTCTCAAGCAACTCTATCCATTACTTTTTACCAAAACATATTTACCACTCTACAAGACTTTAGGTGACTCTACACATTGCACAAAATGTTCTACTTCACATTAGTTTAGACTGCTTCTATCCCAATGATTCCTAAATGCACACAAGACCCACTGTGTGATTCTAGACAAACAACACTATCCATTTCATTTTACCAAGACACATTTCATAGTTTAGAATAAATACTGAATTTTAATGTAGAAACTTGATTCATTTTTGCAAATAAATAAACAATAACTGGTTTCTAATTCTACCAAAACATGAGAACAGCATAGTTATGTGTCTGCAAGCACATAAAACACACAAATGCTTATCTCTACACTCACAATAAAATCAAAGAGAAAAAAAGAGTATTCCCTGCACTTTAGCAGGACAAACACATTAGTCTGATTACAATTAAAATGCACCAAATACATTTCCTCACATATTAATAACTCACCTTTTGTAGAATAACAAGTATATCAGTCACACAGTAGACTTTCTTATACAGAATCTCAGTTTTACACACTTCTAAAGAGAACCAAATAATGGCACAGTTGTCCTTTCATTTTGAACACATATACACTAAATCACATTGCTTCCCTCATTAATTCAAAAGCAAACAAACATTTCAATTGTTTACAGATTTCAACCCTTTCCAAAAAACATAAATTTCAACCCTACCGCCAATCTGCCTTCTGCCTGTTACCATAGAAACAATTCATGGAACACTTAACTGAGCACACAGGTCAAAAGTACATCACACAATGTTGCTAATCAAAACAGTAAGTGTGCTTGACTTTACAACATATCAGCTTATCTCATGTAACGTTCCTTTCAACCAGTTTTTGTTAACCAATAAGAATCATGCTTTTAAAACACAGAAACATGCACCCTAGTTTTCAGTGTAGAATGTTGTTAAACAACCAATCATTTCTATTCTTTTTTCAAAACGGCATCTTCTCCACCATTTTAGAAAAATCTTACTTCTCAAAATGCCATTTCATTTACAGAGACCATCTGAGTGCATCCAGACCTCCCTTCAAGATGCTTAGAGTGTGGATTGTGGGACAAAGCTATATTTTCTGGAGCCAAAGGTATTCAGAAAACAAAGGAATTCACAAAGACCTAGGTTTACCAAATGTAGACATTAAATGGATTGGACAGAGAGTGTTAAAGTGGAACCAATTGATGCCATTGGTTATATTCCGTTTGCATCTCCAACACCCTGACCTCCTAATTGTGCACTGTGGTGGCAATGACCTAGGCACTTTGACTGGGGTAGGTCTGGAAATGCTTATGAAGGACACCTTTGGAGAATTGATGTCACTTTTCCCCCAAACTGCCTTTGTCTATTCTAACATATGCCAAGGGCAGACATGGAACTGGTCCAATCAATTTTGTCCACAAATTGAGAAAGCTAGGAAACATGTGAATACATCTGTTTCTGCTTTTCTCCAAGACTATAGAATGGGGTCCATATACCACAACAATCTGCGTTTCAATACGGATGGCAATCTATAGGAGAGATGGTGTACATTTTACAGATGAGGGTAACAGAGTCTTCTTCTTGAACTTTAGACTCTGCATCGGTACTTACTTGTAGGTACTAAAATCTCTAAATAAACACAAGGGTTCTTTTTAGAGCCACCTAACAACTAAACACATAAGCTTCATGTATATCTGAAAAATATTATTTGTTTTTTGCTTGAAGTTGCGCACCCAATGCGGTACAGTCCTGCAGCCAACACGTACAAGTCGTGCACCACACGCGCTGAAGTCACATACCAACAGGTTAGACGCCATGCATCCCACGCGTGCACACCAGGGGCCGCACTGAGCGCCGCGCTCGGTGCGCAACTCCTAATTTTACCATAAGAAAAAAAATTAGCCCCAATCAGTAATTTTTATTATCCCCGGGGACTCCATCCCCTGGGGCTTATATAATACGTTGGAGACCGTGGGGGGAACCCAAATGCCCCCATGGTCCCAGCCGGCACCCCGCATTCTTCGGGAGCCGGCATTGCTTTTCCTCAGGGGGAGCAGCTAACATGCTGCTCCCCCTGAGCAAAAGCAATCTCCTTCCTATTTGAGAGAGAGCAGGTTTCCTGCTCTCCCTTCCAAACAGAAAAGCATTTTGCAATGACAGGGTGAAAGCCACGAGGTTCCCGCCCTATCATTGCAAACAGCAGTGTCCCGGAACACTGCAGGAGTCGGCCTTGCTGCCCCTTGCTGCCCCTCTCCAACATTTTTGGAAACCCCCGGGGGGGTATACCTGGGCTGGGGGCCTCAGAGCCCCCCTCAATTAATGTTTTGAAGCCCTGGGGGTGGCAGACACCAGGGCTGCAGGGGGGGCACCGTGAGCCCCCTGCATATATTAGGATACACCCGGGGAGTGGTGGTCCCCAGGGCAGTGTGGGGGGATTGGGTCCCTCCCCACAGTATTGTTTTAAAAATGCCCCCGGGATTTGGCCCTCCGGGGGCAAATTAAAATATTTACCGCGGGAAACCACGTTTCCTTTTATTTTATCGATTTAGCAGATCCTAGGCGCATCCTGCGATTTAAAAAAAATATGTACATTTTTGACCCTAGGAGTCCTTGTGGGACCCCTGAGCAGGCCTAGGAGGTCAGGGTGTGTCTACCCTACCCCCTTTTTGCATCTTGCACACATTTTTCACAGATTACTTCAACCTCGCTTCTACCGAGGCATAAAATGAATGCCAACAGTTCCTGGTTTCAAATGTTTACAACCACTTGACAGTCAATTAGCATTGAGTGTGTGATCGAAACAGTGCACTTATGCTACGATGCCAATCCTCGCACAATCTGCGGATCCACTGCGCCCATAGATATATATGTACTTTTAAATGTAATTTTCCCAGAAACTACTGAACATATTTACACCAAATAACCAAAAGGCACGAGTCTGAACCAAGGACTATATCTTTGCCAAATTTGGTGTAATTTCATTTAGCCATTTGGGCTGTAGCCGTGGCTAAAGGTCCTATGGAAAATTGCATGGGGAATACACATTTTGGGACCCCCCTTTTTCTCGGCCCCCACTTGATGAATTACCCCCAAACTTTAAGGGAAGGAGCAGAAACTGAGCTGGCCAAAGGTTTGGAAAATGTCTTGCACATTCATTAACCTGTGCCAAAGTTATTCCAAATAGAATGTTGCGGATTTCCTATGGATAATAGGTCCTAACTATAACTACCTATCGGCGACCACCAGTAGATAATATATATACATATATATATACATATCCATACACATATATATCTCCTCAACATGCTTATTCGTAAATAAAAACAGGCTTCACCATGCTTGGGCTCACTTGTATTGGCTTAATTGTGGCTTACAAACACAGGTAACATGTATCAGCTGCTGCCAAGGTCTTTGTCAAACCTGATGTTGCCGCCATTTTTATTTTCATTTATACATCCACACAGAGTTTCAAACCTTAAAGTGCAATATTTACTAATTAAAGTTACCTGTGCAATTTATATTTTTTCCCTCGAATTATTCAAACAAAGAGATCTGTGCCATATTTGTTAATACATCTTAACAAATATTAAATTGGAGCTTATGTCAGTATGGAATTTGGAAAAAATAACAATGAAAATATGTATAAATAAATAATAGGCAATTGGCTCTGTGGTTAGTTCATACATCAAAAGGCTATTGTATATCACCAGTGTGCATTGAAATTCATTGTTGCACTGTTGACATGAGGTAATCTTCCATTTCATTAAGACTAGGTTCCTAGTGCCCTCCCAATGTGATCAAAATATCACCAGGTACTTCAATATCTCTCCTAATGTGATAACTATATCATAATAATCATTGTTTTTTATACATCTAAAATTCCTGCTGAGTGTAAACAACATAATTGTTACTAAAGTTCTGTGCAAATAATTAAAATAAAACTTCCATGAAACTTGGATGAAACTGGATTGGACTTGGATGATAAAAATCTCAAATAATTCATAGAGATTGAAACCATGTTCTCTACAGATCTCTCATGTAGTGTACATGAAGATCTTCAGAGTTGAGACAGTTAGGGATCGTAGAGTTAAGTTGTAAAATGTATCTGGACTCCAGCTGTCTCAAAGATTTCTCTTCGTTCCCACCTTTTATTCTATTAGGCACCTGATCCAACACGAAGTATTCCAAATTACTAACATTGCTCTCATGCATCTATTTGAAATGTCTCGCTTTTGGGTATGTCTGATATTTGTTTTTGATAGCCCTTATGTGCTGTAAAGTATGTTGGTGTGCACGCAGAATGGTACTGCCTATAAAGAGCTTCAGATAACAACAACTTAGATCGTATACAACAAACTCACTTCTACAGTTCAAAGGTTTCATGACAGAAAAAGGTACAGGCACTTCTGCAGCATTGACACCATAATTACAAGATTTACAGTTATGGCATTTTCTAAATCCTTTGCTCCCACTTAGCCATGTTTGTTGTTGTTGTGCACCCGGACTACCTGCCTCTACAATCTTGCATTGCAAAAGTAGTGAGAGGTCTGTTCTGAATTTTCGGCCCGAGTGTGGGATCACTGCTTCTGAAAAATGGTTCCAATTTTTTGATGTTCCATGTTATACCCAGTAATGAAACAAAATGTGTGATCCAACTCATAAGGTGCATCTTTTTTATCTTATCAGTAAAAACTTAACTGTTCCCTAGGTCTTGAATAAGCTTTGTTCTTGTCCTTTTCTAGGATAACTTTATTGTAGCCGCGTGACACAAACCTCTCATTTAATTCAGTTGAGCTTTGTGGAGTTGCTCTGCGCGGCTACAATTCTTTCTCCTACACAGATTCTCTGCCTAAGGTATACTGTTCTTTAGTTTTGTAGGATGGAAAATGCAAGCATGCAGAAGAGTTTTTTTTGCAGTGCTCTTTCAAAAGTTTTTAATCTACACTTTTCCATTTACCACGTAAATTGTTAAATCCAAGATCTGTACTTCCCTTTCACTGAGATAGGGCGTGAAATGCAAACTCAATTAATCCCTATTGAGTCTCTTCACAAAGTCCTCTGCTGATGACTTACTGCCCACTATATGACAAAAAGATCATCAATATAGCGTGACCAAATTACCACATTTTCTGTCATCTCTTGGGCATACTATGTCGCCAGCACCTGCTCCTTCCACTAGCCCATATGCAGATTTGCATAGCTGCGGGTAAAGCAGGTAACCATGGCCGTGTCCCTCATTTGATAATACAGATCTGTTACAAAGATAAATATGTTGTTATGAAGACATTAGGTAGTTATAGTTAGGACCTATTTGCCATAGGAAAAGTGTTTTTTCTTTTCCCAAATACTTTGCCTCCAGTTGATGAATCCTCTTGAAATTTGCCAAACTAGTGGCCTGCTCCAGTCAGCTACTGTCTTGAAAGTTTTGGGGTGATTTGCCAAGAGGGGGCCAAGAAAAAGGGGGATCTCAAAATGTGTTTTCTCCATGTTATGTTCCATAGGAAACTTTAGACACTGCTACAGCCCGAACTGCTGAATGGAATTACACCAAATTTGTCAGAAAGGAAGCCCTTCCCTTGGTTCAGAAAGAGCCCTTTTTGGTCTCTTTTTAGCCCTTTTTAGGTCTCGTCTACGCAGCGCGCATGCACTGCATAGGAGAGAGACCTGTGGCCACCGGCACAGCTTTGGGGCAAAAACGTGCAGGGAGCGCTCAGCGCCATATGATGGCGCCATATGGTCGCAATCATCACACGCTCCCGCAAGGGAATCGCGCAGGACCCCTCCCTCTGCTGCCATGCAAGGCACGCGCTTGTCCTGCTTTAGAATGATGCATTCAAACCAATTTGGATTGTATAAGAACTATGTGGCAGAACGTCCACTAGATGGTGCTATTTAACTAGGAGTCTACTTGGACACAGGGCTTCACTCGAATAGGACGCAGAATGTACTTTCATTGCATTTGTAGGTAACATCGAGAGATTATTCAAGTCCTTGTGATGTTTGGTTTTATAACACCACAACATAAAAAGAAGTTAACAGGGTAGAAGCACTGTTTGTCAGAGCGGGGACAATAGTACAAGCATTGTTCATTGTGGCAGAGAAACCAGATTTCTATAAAAAATATGTTCATGAGTAAGGGAGGGGTGGTTTTCGTAAAATGTTCCTGGCGCTTGGTAAAACAGCTTGAAATGTGTAACTATGATTCGTGCGCCGAGAGAGCATGCACAAATGTTGATGTGAGAGACTGAAGACATTGAGAGTTTAAATCTGCAAGCGACAATTACTTTTATTTTCTTTGCTTCATAAATGATCGAATTTAATGGTTGAGTGCTACATAAACATCTGACATTCAAAATCACTGATAGAGTAGAAAGCCTCCCAGCGACCCGTCCAGCCCTGTCAGCAGCCGCATATCTGTCTGCCATGTCCTATATCTCCAGAGCTTGACCTTATCCCAATTAATTGTGAGGGCGTCTTACTTGAAAGTAATAGCGGCTCCTGGGTATAGTTCCATCCAGTCCCAGGATCCATTTTCCAAGGGATCTTAAGGTATTACATGCAAATCAGGGGGCTGATTAGCCTGCTTCTATGCAATCACACGCTTCAGTATTCAGGATTTAGGGGGACCCCAGGCCTCCCCTCGGCGCCTAACCACGTAGAGAATTAATTCTGGTTCCATGTCCGCTTGGGGAACCCGACAGCCACCCTGAGGTGCGCTGATCATCTTTGCTTATGATTAAAAACTAAACCACCAGGGGGCATAATTTCAGGAACTGACTAACAATGTGAACAAACACTGGCACATCCGACCCGTTTCTCGAGGTCAGGTTGCATGGCACCTTTAGACACGGCTGGATTTCTAAACACAAGCACTTTGCATGCTGGGACTTGCACCCATAGTTATGATGAGAAAAGAAAAATTACAATTATCAGAAGTCAAAGTGCTGCAGAATAAAAAAAATAGGACTAGTTAGAAATGCCACACATAAGACGTTTACCAGATGCATTAAGTAGATAGAGCCATCAGAAGTTATACTGTGATAGCGATCTCAATTTAGAATAGGTCTCCATTAACCTTCACTACCAACTTTCCTACTACTCGCTAGACCACTCGGCCCAGGCACCCTGTCCCTAGATTTGCCCAATTTTTGTCCTCAGGACAAAGCAGATTTGAGGAAAAATATGCAATGTGGTCATATTATTGCTTTTCCTTTTCTGAATCCTACCCTTTCTTTCGTCTATTTTGCACCAAGCACAAATAACTGAGCAGTAGGTGAAAATGTGACAAAATATACACTTTTGCATTAAAAGTTAGTGTATATAATGGTCAAACCTTAGTTGACTCACTAATGTTGCTCTCTTACCACCTATGGTCAGGACACCAGAATACTGGAAAATAAGAAGTGTAAAAAAGAAAAAAAAAAGGTAGAAGGCCTTCTCTTTCTATACACCTATGATCTGAATCAACATCTTCGTGTCCATAAGGCCTCCTGCAAATGCTGCTCCAATTTAGGAAAGGGTTGAAGATGCAGCTCTTTAGAAAAAAAATGCATTAACTTTCATCTCCTATCGCTTGTTGACTTTATGAAGGTTTCTGGCCCTGTACAGCACTCCACTGCAAGGCAAAAGTCCTAATAAACAAAGTGGGGGGACTAACCAAGTTAGGCAGAATGCAAGTGACATCACATTGCATGACCGCACATGGCATCACAGGAAGTGGAATCACAACCCACAAATGCAAAGAGGAAATGAAGATATTTCACCTTGATATGCCCGCCTCGGCTAGGTGCACCATTTTGTCATAAACCATGTTTGCAAGTCTTTGTAAATATGGCTGTGTATCAAATTACATCGGTAGATACACGGGAATGTCCATGCACCACCCATGTAACGCCTACCTCAAGCATGGTAATGCAAGGTAGCTGCATTATCATTTTTTTCACAAAGCCACACAAATCAGGGTTCGCTTGGCTTTGTAAATACCAACATATATTCTGCAGAGGGCTCCACCAAAGAAATGACACCATCCAGATGCAAAGTCTTAGTAAATCTGGGCATCAAATATGCATTTAGTTAAAAAGAAAAACTGCAACAAAGAAATTAGCAACAAGGAGATACGTGACAGCAAAGGATAAATGTAAAAACATTTCATGGGGCTAAGGCACCTCCTGCAGAGATATGTATGCCCTTTGTTGTATAGCATTTTAGGACCCTATTGTAATTTTCCCGATTCATGCCCTTATATAGGTATACATCACCTTGTCCTTATATAGGCAGAGAAATCATAACCATATTTAGACATACCCTATGCAGTCCAAATACAGGCGTGGATACTTCCACTAGTTGCGAAAAGCCACAACGATTTCTTGTAAATCTCGGCTTCAGCAGTTAGGGACTTCCTCCTGCTTGAATATTGATTTGTTCAAGAACTCATGGAGAAAAGAACTGCGACTCTGATGACGTTATTATGTTCACCTTTACGTCAAACTGGGCACCTTCAAGGTATAAATATGCCCGCACTTGCCCTAGCAAACACACAGTGGTTTGGAGCAGTTCGACTATCTACTTGCCTGAGGCAGCTCGCTACAGCAAGTGCCGAAGGAAGCCGACACTCCAGCTGAAGCACTGAGAGAGACGCTGTCTTTTCTCTTGCTGAGAAATCCAGCTCCAGTGTTTCCAAGCTCCCCTTGAAGGGTGTGGGGAAATCAAGTCCTGAGACAGAGATACCAGATCTTCTTCATTCTAAAACCAAGGTACGGAGCTGATTAGACCCTAAGAGAAATCTTGGATAGATTCTTGGCAAAAGAATACTAACCTTATGCTACACCTCACTTACTTCTTCCCTCGTACTAGACTTAGGTTAGGTACATTGGGGTAAGCGTATTTTAGAAGCACCAGTTGAGTACTTTTAGTCTTTATTTATTTATGTATGTATTTTATGGCTTAGAAACCATACCATGCTTTTACAGTATTATTTGATAATACTCTTCTTGCTGTACGCATTATACTTCACAGCCAGTATTACGATTGTAGCAGTTCATTTCTTCTGCATGAGAAAGAAGACTGTTCAATAAATACTTTTATTGAAAATGCCTGTCTCTCTATTTCTCTGCGCCTCTTTTGAAACGAAGCATGCACGATTGACTGAGTAAAATATCTATCTATTGTTTCCACGACTCTGAAGATACGTTTTATCTTGGGGAAACAAAGTTGTCATGTTTATGGGTTGTCAGAAAATAATCCCTTCTTGTGAATTAGAGAAAGTTTCTAGTGAGTTAAGTTTAATATATTCGATAGAGACCTAGTTGACCAAAGTCCTACGTCACATCTATAGGATATATTATTCCAATGCGCAGAGCCTATTGGGAATATAGGAACTACACTACACCATAAATCTCAAGCAGTAGCAATAATGGTAAGATAACTCTGGTGGTTAATGCATTTGCTGGAGAGATCAGTGTTTTGTTTAGTCACAGTTTTGCACAGAGGGTTGATGTCTCATGCAAAGCACATTATGCAATAAGAAGAGATTAGAATTTGTTTATGCAGCTAGGTAAGTGTGTTCCTTCTTTTAACACATAGATCTTTTTATTACATACAGTTCCATAATTGCAATCTTCCTAATATAGCAGAGCGAGATATAAGGATGATTTGTGATTCCTACACAATATAACCTTCATTGTAAAATATAACAATTCCCTGTACATTGATATACACACTTGTACAGTTTATTGTTAAGGTATAATGTGCGCATGATGCTAAGCTCTCTGACACCCTACACTGGGATGAGTAGCACTATAAAAGAATTAAAAAAAGATTTGTGATGTTTAAATTGTTGTTCGTATTCTGTAAATACTCATACAGGCAATCACATCTGGCATTCTTACAGTGTATGCATATCTCTTATATATAGGATTGAACAAAGTCTAAAACCTGCCTCTAAATTGTAGTATCTCTTAAGTGCTTTATGGGCTTTTATTTCCTCTGTTGCATTAGAAACTCAGTGTGAGGCTTCAGCTAGATCCTAGACAGGCTTTAACTGGAACAAAATTATGTATGATGGCTTTTTAAACAAGGTAGAAGGCCTTGTCTTTCTATACACCCATGACCAGAATCAACAGTTTCCTGTCCACAAGGCCTAGATAATAAAAAACCCCATCACGCCTGCAAGTTGCTGTCAGAACAGAAAGGAGTTAACTGCAGGCATTGCTGAATGTGACCGGAAGCGTATTTCACTGGGCACAAACTTCTTTCGAGGGGGACGGCGTTCACCCAGTGAAAAAAGCAGGTGTATGCTGTCTACCCGTGTCTACCCGTGTTTACCCCCAACAAGTGTCCTATTTCACTCCCTCTTGAATAGGTTCATGTGATGTAAATAAAACATAAATATATGTATATGTGCATACATACGTTGGACTGAAGGGATAATTTGAAGTGTCACAGAAAGGTAATTTTATATAATTGAATTTGAGTGTAAAATGTAGGTTGGGTTCTCAAAATTGCATCACATCAAATATAATATGTTGATCTGACCATCAATATGAGACCTCCTAGGAAATATACAGTACTTTTTAATTAAGTCAAAAGCAGTGTTTTTATATTGTGATACTTCAAGCAATCCTGCAAGTAAAATACATTTTACAAGGTTGGATAAGCATTTTACAACTGTTGTCAACAATAAAATGACAACTTTCTTCTGTGACCTTCCAAAGTTTGCCATCAGCCCAATGCCTTTCAAAGCATAGGTCAATTAGGACCAGTAATTTAATGACGGAAAAGAGGCATCTCAAAAGAACTAAAGGCTGACAGTAACACTGGGGTGATGGTAAAATGGGGAGGGGTGTCTTGATGGAAGAATTGTGTTAGTGATGATTCTTGAGTGACTTTCATCCTTTTGCACTCATTTTGAAGTGACCCTCTTTTGGATGCTCCAAACTATTCTAATATTACATTTTTATTTACAAATATGAGACATTTTCTCCACTGAACCTCTAGAATGTATAAATCATTCACTTTTGAAAGATACAGAAGTGTTAGGCATTTGAGAAGAGACACATGGCTTCAATTGGAGATTGAAAGTGGTTCCCTCGCCTGGTGTGGTCCTAGTGGTCGCTTGTTGTCTGATTTAGAGTCAGCACTGAGGGAAAGCTGTAGTATTCTATCTAATGCACTATGGGCAGTTTTAGAGAGTTAAGGAATTCATTTAAACCTGTGTTTGCAGAAAGGTCTCTCAAAACAATTTCAAGGACTTTTCTGTTCAGGACAGATATGACATTCATCTTGCTCTTGGGCAGAAAGGATGTTAGTAGGAATGGTGTCAGAGTGACAAAAAGGATGGTAAACCGAACATCTGAATTTGCTTGTAAGATGTTCCATTACTGCCCCGAAAGGGGCCCCAAGGATTGAGAATATTTTTTCAAATACATTAAACCCATTGGCCTTGGCCTTAGTTACCGAGTTATTATATTTGGTAAACATCAAACGTGTTTCTTTTTTGGACACAGGTATAATTTCTGTTTTGAGCTGCATCAAGTAGCAAGGCCAAATGATATTTGTCAATGAACACATGACATTTGTCCGTGACCTATGTGTTTCATCAAAGGACAGAACTAAGCCACTCATGTAGGAAACTGAACAAGTGAACTATAGGATTCTATTTTGTATGCAAGTGAGCATTAACCATTTTGACATAGCCGTACATGTTTGCATCCAAAAAATGACAATACAAATGTTTATCTCCTGTGGATTTTTGTTGTTTAGATTCATGGAACACGGACACTGTCCTAATGACATCAGATGAACAGTTATAGAACAAATACAACAGGGCAGTGAAAGTACCATCTTTGAAAAAGAACAAAGATGGATCTATCGTTTGTCCACGCATTCACAAAGGTTTAAATGATGATATTCCGTGGGGCTCTGTGATGCGACGATAGATCAGCTTGTTCTTTAACAGTGTTGAGTGATAGAGCCGAAGTGAGAGTGTCCCCATGTGATTTTTGAGCTATTTAAGACAGGGCAATTTTTCGCGATTTGTTGTTCCACCTTTAATGGCTACTCACATCAAAAAGTGAAATATTTTAAAGTGTTCCATATCAATTGAGGCTTCCACATGCAGACTCCACATTTTTGTTGTTATTAGAGTCTGTTAAACAACGAGAGCATTTATGACAGTTAAATCTTCCAATGAAGACATTCTGTTCTCGAACACGTTATTTTTCATTTAAAGACGTGGGATTTAATTTTATGTTGTGGACTTGTTTGTGAGGCAGAAATAAAGTTTTCTGCAAATTGAATTAAAAAAACAAAGGGGAAGCTGTGCATGATTAAGTATCTGCCCCTTTAAGATATGGGCACTCCAGAACGGCGGTCACATGGTCGTGAGTAACGCAGTGAACGCCGTCTATGCGTTTATTTAAACGCCTCCACGGGCCCAGTGTTTACAGGCCGTGGACGTGCGCTGAATAGGTGCTCCTGTGGGGAGTCGTTCAGATGAAAGTAAGTGACTTTTGGAATACGAGTGCGGGTGAATTTGTCAGCATGGTATTTACTGGAAACCTTGGTTCTGAGTCAACACGGCCGAAAACAGGGAGAATGATATGCTTTTCTTTCCTGGTTGTATTTTTGCAGTTTTTCTGAACGTGAAGGTTTCCTCTGCCACGTGCCTAAGGGGCAATTCTCCTGCTATTGTGAAGTGAGTGGTCTTTTTTATGGCGTTTCGTATTCTTTCCAGATTGAAGGTGTATTTAATCATTTGGTACTTTTAACGGGCATTCTCAAAGTAAAGAAATACTTCAGGGCCTTTTTACATTGTAATTAATGTTAGGCTCACGAAAGTTAATCGCCATACGGACAATACATACCTAGCGGAGCTCTAAAAATATTGATTAAGTGCTCTTGCTGTTATTGCCACAAATGGCATCGCAGTTCCTTTAGATTTAATTGGGACTGATTTTACTTCAATGATTTTTTGTTTATTTAGATATGTATTGTAACTATACACGCTGAATTAAAAGAGTGTCTGGAAGAACTTATGCACTGGGTTGGTGGATTTTGCTATGTGCATATAGCTTCGGTTACCTTTGGGAAGCTATCCCACTAGCAGTTACAGATGATTCTGTTAAATGATTTACATGTAAAAAATTATTTTTTTCAGATTGATCATCCCTCAACTGTGAAGGGGGTTTTGCGCGGAAGTTTGCGTGCATGAAATTACAGATAAGTTTGTAATTTTAATTCTTCCTTTTTTTCACCCCGCCTCTCATGGATTTGGCACCTCAGTGAGCGCTTCTCATGAGGCTAGGGTCTATGTGGTCCTGAGGAATGCTGAGCTGATGTTAGGCTCTTGCAAGAAACATGTCGACCTTTTAGGACATCTGGTTCAAATTAACTCAACCTCTTATATGTCCGACTTTGCACTATTGTTTTTAATAGAGTTAGAGCTACCCCTATATTAAAAGAATTTTCTAGTTTGGGGAGTAGTCCGTACTCTTTTTAACTGTGCACTTCTTTTTTCCTGCTACCTAGTGTTTCATGTACTCACAATGAGGACTCAATGAAGACAACTGGCAACCAACTATTTAGTTGGTGCCTGAGGGTTCTTTTTCCTCACTGAGGTTTCTTTATCCCACTTTGTTTACATCCCTTGGTATATCTCTTCTATTCTATGGTGGTGGTAATTAGTTTTTTATCCCTCCACTTTTTAGTTTTAGTCTGAGCTAGTCTCCTATTATTGGGTACTCTTATGTTGTTTTGATAGATTCATTTAACAGCATCACTATTGCACTGATTGAAACATATTTAACATAACATTCTACATAGCCAATTCTTGGAATGGTATCCATAGGAGGTACTTTAGATCATGCCGATGCGGAAGCTGAACTCCAATATTTAACTGCACCCCAATATTTTGATCACCCCAAAAGTTGCCTTTGAAGGCTCAGCTCCTGCACCCTTGAGCTAGCGTTAAGTCACCAACCTCTTTGACAACAGGTCTAACAAAATAGGCGAGTAATTTAATAATAAATGACTGGGTCTACTTAAAAACTGAATTCTAGGCCTATGAAAAGTTAAAAGACTTCATTATAAAATCTCAAAATAGGTGATAAAGAAGAATTAGAATGCAATGCCAAGAAGGCTCAGATACAGAGTTTATAGTAAGTGTGGGTGAAATTTGCGAATTCGCGCGGAATCGAATTTGCGATCTGCATAATCTGCGAATTCGTGCACATTTGCGGATGTTTTTTAGCGTGTTCGTGGGGTTTTTTGCGTATTCGCGGGCCGCTTGCAGTGCACCGACCGAGAAGTTACCCATGCGGTCGTACATGGGCGCAGTCACCTTGTGCGCGTTGTGTGTTCCCGTTTCCGTGCGCTATTGGCAATCTCGCATTGTGTGCGGCACGCTATTATGAGTTCGCGTGTGATTTTGCGTGCTCGCGGGGGAAAAATCGCGCAAACTTACCCACGCGGTCCTCAATGGGCGCCATCTTGTTTTTCATTCATTGCTATGGTTCTGGGCCTGGCTTTTCTATCCTCTTTTAATCTTTGCAATCCTTTGTTTCTTTGAACTTTTTTTTGCTCTTTTTTGCTCATTATCTATCTCTCTATTTGTCTAGATCTATATTTTGTGTTTTTTTCAACTTTTTGTTACTTTAATAACTACTTTTTTTGTTTAGCTCTCTCTTTTATTTTATTTTATTTTTTTCACCCTATTCTTTTCTTCTTTCGGCCAGGACCATGACAAAGGGAGCTGGCAAGTCAAAGGGGAAGGGTCCCGCACCCGGTAGCCGGCTCCCTTGCGGGTGATTGAGGCGAGTAGATGTAGTGGACTGGGAGGTTTTTACCGCGGTGGAGGTGGCCGCCCTTATATTTTTTGTTCAGCGCCACCTCCCTAAGACCGTGGCAGCAGGGGGCAGGCCCGGTCAAGGGTGTGGCCTCCAGGAGCGTCAGCAGCAGTGGGATAAGGTGTGCCGGGCCATGCGGAAGGAGTCGGGGGTCCGGCGCACCTATGACCAAGCGACGCACCTGTGGGCCGACGTCCTCGACCGGTAGGAGGACCTGCTCCACCTGCTAGGTGTGGAGATCCCGGGCCTTAGTGAGTAGCTATTTAACAACTACTTTGTATTCTTCTGCTCTGTGTTATATTGCGAATATATGTTTTTCCCGAAGAGCAAGAATGCTGCCTATTTGATTACATTGCAGGTAAAATAGTGTTTAAATAGCTTCTGTGATTGCAGGTGCTCGACTCCTCAGTGGCGTTGCTACTATGCTTACTTGTTTGCAACTTTGTGCTCATTTGGCCTGAATATGTATGAGTGTAGTACTTTACAGAACTGCGTAATGCTAGAGAGACTAGAGACTCAATTCTAGTCCTTCCTTTGTACTCCTGCTGCCACTAAGAGGAAGAGATGGTGATAGATTGATAGATTGAGTATATTATGACTTGTTATTAGTAGTAGGAAATGTTTTAGTGCTCTGCAATCATGATGACAGACTGTGTCTGTCAGGTCGTGTGCTGCTGAGTGCTGGCAGTCGTAGTAGAACCGTTTTGTTGTTGGTTTAGTTAGTGATTTACATAACTTTCCAAGTAGACGGTCTGCGAATGCAGCAATACTGTACTAGTATCCGCCTAGTTGACCAGATCAGATAGGTAAATACCTGTAGTGCAATTGTTGCTAATTTGTTTCCCCGAGATAATTTTAGATTGTGGTCAAAGATATGAAATATTTCCAAAAAACAATCATCCATGTTTGTGTTTATTTCATGATGATCAGCACCTCCCAGGGGCAAGAAGACAGCAACACCCCAGACTCCGGCGGAACAGAGTGGGCAGGAACGGTCCTCTGCAGGCTCTTCTGCTGGCCCCAGTAAGTTCTTCTGTTGTTAATATTAATAATTATACTTCCCTAACTTTTACAACTCCTATTCATTCTAAATTGTTTCCTAATTCTATTTTTTACAAAATAGTCTTTGATCTTCTTGTAGACTGTTTCTACATTCTTATCCTGCCTCTACCATCACTCTCTGTGCTACTACTATTATTTACTATTATTATGAGTCGGTCTGTGTAGTTAGCTAAGCTTGCCCAGTCGGCAAACGGTGTTAAACAAAACTCTGATCCAGGCACTGAGTGCAGTACTCTGGGTTGCCCTTGCTGTCTATTCCAATCTTCTTAATGTAAGTGCTTTGACAATTTCCAACAACAAAATGTCAATGTGTCCAACAAGAATAAGCTAGTAGTTGTATTTTTTGATTTGATAGGAGCACATACCATACCGCTAGTGTTTCAGGGACTATTCTGCACATACAGAAGTATGGACAAGAGAAATAGGACATTGATGATGATAGGTGCAGTTCGACTTTCCACATACCTCAGTACGAACAGAAGTTGAACCCCCAATCCCCTGACCGACTATCTAGTGTGTCTGACCAATGATTACGTTACGACCCAGAAGAACAGAAGAAGACTACCGCCGAGTCCTGACCTATCAGAGTCAAGGAAACATGCCTGCACAGTGCAGCAGTTCAAAGTTCAAATCCTTCCGCTCACTCAGTCGTGAACAAAAACCACACAGTGTTTGTTAGTTTTAAAGTTTTATTTTCAAATAAGAAATAAAAAACTATTTCTTCATTTTTAATAGCGCAGTATTGCGAGCGAGCACTGGTGATGAGCTAGATGACGTTAAAGTTTAAACAACCTTTCCTTGAATCAATATAACTTAACACAGCAAATTAAGAGAATAACTGTGTGTGAGCCCCCACCTTCTTTAAAGTACTTAAAGTACTGCTGCTGATGAGGAGTAGGTGGTGAATTGTCCTGTTGGCAGAAGGGCAATGGAATCTTCTGTCTGTAATTATAAAAATGGTGCACGTTAAAAAGCAAGCATTCATCAGTTGTGCCAAAAAGTGTAGCATTTAATGGCTAACCATATAAAAGGTTATCACCCTCCCCAAAACCGTCACTTTTTTTCATTCCCAATAATTAAAAATTGGTTATGTATTAAAATGTTCTTTCATTACAAGACGACATAGGCGGTGGTGTATGGCATCTGAAAATATTACATGTTTTTTCTAGACGTCACAACATCAGATGCGGCACCTAACACCAGTGCCGGGGCCAGCAGTGCAGAGGGGTCCCCTCCAGGTGATGGGGGAAGGCTCAGTGGCGGCGGACGGTGGTAAGTTATTATACTCTTTACTTATTGACATTTTTGAGTAGGCTCGCAAAGGAGTGTATATGATGTACTGTACAGTAGACATTACACTAGTACAAGTACACTGTACTGTTAAGAACAGTTACTAATTGAGAAGTACATTTTTGCCAATCACGTAGAAGACAGTCAACCTTGACTTAGCCATAGCATTAGCGGCGGTAGTTCTCGGGTAAGCAATGGCCCCCTCTATGACTTCAACTCAGCTGGGAAACTTTTATTGTGAAGCCAAGTCATATCAGATGAACTTGAGGGATGTGGAGAACGAAAAGGGAAAGAAGGGTGAAAGGAAGGTCGAGCGAGTCGTAACATTTATGACTGTAAAGAACGATACGTGTTTTTGAATGCAGGCAGAGTTGGCTGATAGGATGGAATCACATGCATGGCTGCTTAAAGTAAGGATGGTTGGAGGAGAAAGAAAAGCTGACGTCATGTGTGGGTGAATCAGAGAAAATGCATGTGTGGTGTGCATTGCAATATATCATGTGGGTCAAACTCAAATGCAAGTCAAGACGGTGGTTTACCAAATAAAATGAAAAGGCTGTTAGTTGGTTGTTGGGAAAAAGTAAACTTGGTACAGTTGAGACATTAAGAAGAATGATAGATGTTTACTTTGGGAGCCTGGATGGTATCTTCTTCTTCCTCATAGATAGCAGAGGTGTATGTAGTAGAGCAGACGCTCAGTGGATGAATAGTGTTACTTTGAACAGCATGTCTGTGCCAGAGTAGCAAAGCTGAGGAAATCCAAATACTATAAGTTGTTCAGAAATATTCCCTTGACTAACAGTACAGTAGTTTACTTTGCAAGCACAGCATATATTGTCAATGTATTGTATAGTTGACATTATATCAAGTAAAGTCCCTTCCTCCGGCAATTATGGGTACCACACTCACTCCCTATGTTAATAATTTTCTTTCAGCTGTGTCATGGGCGGACTATCGCTGTTGTTCACTCAATCTATCAAAACAAAGCACCTAAAGCCATCCATCATATAAGCAAAGATAATATGATCGGCAGGATATAGCATCAGAAATGAATAATCTTCATTTTCCTTTTGTAGTAGTCAAGGCCCGGGGGGGGGGCAGTGCGAAATATAAATTACATTGAGCAGTAACCCTTGATGTAACCGAGTATGGCCAGTGCCACCCCTATAGAAAAGTAAGAGCTTCCCTATCACCACCTGCATGTACTACTTAAAGTAATGCGAGTCTGCGTCATCATGGCTTGTGTCTGTTTTTCTTGGGTGCAAGCTGAGTGAGCTGGCATTATGCTGCCGGCTATGCTAACACAAGTTCACGTACAAGTAATTTCTTTTGTAAAACAAGAGAAAAAAATAAGACTGGTGTAGTCTCTGACTCACTGACTATGCAGTAGTGAGTCCATAGTGTTACTAGTAGAATTCCTGAAACTCCCACTAATGTCACAGGCCTACAAAGACGGCAGAAAGATACATGCCAAAATGTTATACTGTGCTTGCAAGTTGCTAGTGTTACTGACCGTGAGACAACTTTCTGATTAATTATTTTGAGTTAATGTTAAAGACTATTGGCTACAGTATTTTTCTTTCTTTCTTCATATAAATGCTCCGCAACAAAAGCTCACCCGGAAGGAGATGGCTGTCCGGGCCAGGTCCCGTAAGCTGGAGGCCACTTGCGCTGAATAGCAGCGGCTGTGGGGCTTGGGAGCAGAACGAGGAGATGGCAACTACTGCATCCTCCTCCAGTGCCCCCGTGGCCCGACAGCCTCCCGCCGCCGCACAGCAGCAAAAACAACTGCTGCCCCTCCCCAGAGCCTGGATGACATGTGTGCGCCGTTTCAGAAAAAGAGTGGACTTCCTGGAGCGCTTGGCTGAGAAACAACAACGCAAAGAGCTTCGGGACCTTCGCAAAGAGCTGCGGGACCACCTGTCCACAGGACACCACCGGAGGAAGTGACTGTCCCTTTCCCCTTTTTTAAAGACTGTTGGGGGGGTGGGAATCGGGAGTTGGGGATTTGGGACTTTTCAGAGGACTATTTGCTATTGGAAATGGACAATTGTTTGGGTTAGGGAGGGATGGGACTAGTTTATTTTTGTAGGGTTAATACAAATATTTATTTTTCATACTTCAACATAGTGTAAGTGTTGATGTTATTTTGTGGGGTGGTGGGCGGGGGTTACGGGAAGTTTGGTTTCCTCAAACTTACCAGCATGATTTATCTAAAACATCCAAAAATGTTCAAAAGTGCCACTAACAGAGTTAGTGAATTCAATTGGCCTACTAGTACTTTACTAGTACTACTGTCAGTCTCTCGTCCGAGTCCTAGCCCATTATTCTACCTCCCCAAAATGCTTATCTTACCTGTGATTCGTGTTTGAGAATAGAGCTAGGCACAGCGCTGGCTGCGTGGCAAATGGTGATTACGCCATCCCGGACCGAAATTCCGTTGTTGTGGTGTTAGTAGGAGTGGTACCACAATAGCAGTAGCAGCATATGAAAAACAAAGTAAAAAAATAAGACATTGAGTGGCCTGAGAGTAGTATTAGAAGTAACAGTAGCCTAAGCAATGCCGAAGATGAGTATGGGGAAAAAAGAATTGCATGGATGATTATGGCTACAACAAGAACAGTGACACAGCAGCGTAACAACAAGTCTTCTTGACATTTCGGAGGATGATGTTGACGATGGATCCAATCGATGGTGGGCATGAAATTCAGAATTTATTTTAAAACACTCATTCACCAGAATTGCAATATCCTAGGATTCATCTAGCTGCCTTAAAATTGATTTGAGGAGGTTGCTTGCACCTTATCCTCCCCAGCAAGTGGGTGGAATTATTGTTGTAATTTACTCACACCTCAATGAAAACCACACAGCCCGGGGGAAGAGGGTTAGGGTTTGAAACGTGGATGGGAATGGGGTTTGTGGGGAAAGTTTTGTGGAGAGAGGAAAAAAAACACAGCATGGACAAACAACAAATGAAGATAAACAAATCTTTGGATACGAAGCTATCCATAAATCTTTTAAGGGACATAAAGGAAGTGCATGCACTGCTGCATGCATGAAGTTGTTTGCTAAATGGAGAGGTTACTGAAAAGTAAGTAGTACTTTCTACAATGTACTAACTATGAAGAAACAATGTGACAGACAGTACAGAGCTGCAGTAATTACGCAATTTGACTTGCCTATCTTCCCTCAGAGAGAAGAACCACTTAGTACATTAAATTAGTTTAAAAAATAGCAAAGACAAAAGTATACAATGGCTGGAGGGATGAATTGAAGCAGAGAGCAAACAAATGCTCAGAGTCACACTTATAGAAGTTCAGAGCAATAACATTACTTAAAAGATAAGTAGAAATTAAGATGGATACTGTAACTGTATGTTGGTGTGGTTGTCCTGTTGAATTTGGGAAGTTGCATGCATCCAGCCATTCCTCTTTTTCGCGGTACTCCTCCACTCCATCTGACACTCCGTCGATCGATGTTGGGGACCAGAAGACACCTTGTCCACTGCCTGTCTGGCGGATGCTGAATTGCGTTTCACTAATTGTAAGCCTGAGGTCATCCTTTTTGCCTTTGCACAGGGTAAAAGCCGGCCTGTAATTGTTGATGGAAAAACAGGAAGTGATATTAAAACACCACTGAGAAAAAAAATATAAGGTACGCTGTGTAGTACAAAAATAACACTTTTAGTTTCAGATTCGACAGTATTACAAATTTACAGTACATACAAGCATCATTTTGAATGTGTGTACTCTGAGTCTCCTTTACAAGGATAAATAAGTGTGGGCGAAATTTGCAGATCTTGCCCCTCAAGCTAGGTATAAAGTGTAAACTGCGATTTTAGAACAAAATTAGACCTTCCCAGCAGTGCTCCCAGACCCCTCAACCCACCCCCAAACATCTAGAACCCCCCCAAGCAGCCTCCCAAAAACATGAGATACTACTAGGCCTAAATTTCAACTGTGCCAAAACGCTCTCTGCAACTAGGCTAGGCCCAAACCCCCCTTTTCCACCATGGATTTTCTCCAAACCACTTGCAATCAAAATTAGACTATCCCAGCAGTGCTCCCAGACCCCCAAACCCACCCCCAAAAAATTAGACCCCCCAAACAGCCCCCCAAAAACAAGCAAGTGAGCAAAAATGGAAACACTTTTTCACCATGGATTTCCTCCAAACCACTTGCATCTGATATTAGACTTTCCCAGCAATGCCCCCAGACCCCTCAACCCACCCGCAAAAAAGTAGAACACCCCCAAACAGCCCAAACATAGTGTAAGCGTTGATGTTATTTTGTGGGGTGGTGGGCGGGGGTTACGGGAAGTTTGGTTTCCTCAAACTTACTAGCATGATTTATCTAAAACGTCCAAAAATTTTCAAAAGTGCCACTAACAGAGTTAGTGAATTCAATTGGCCTACTAGTACTTTACTAGTACTACTGTCAGTCTCTCGTCCGAGTCCTAGCCAATTATTCTACCTCCCCAAAATGCTTATCTTACCTGTGATTCGTGTTTGAGAATAGAGCTAGGCACAGCGCTGGCTGCGTGGCAAATGGTGATTACGCCATCCCGGACCGAAATTCCGTTGTTGTGGTGTTAGTAGGAGTGGTACCACACTAGCTGTAGCAGCATATGAAAAACAAAGTAAAAAAATAAGACATTGAGTGGCCTGAGAGTAGTATTAGGAATAACAGTAGCCTAAGCAATGCCGAAGATGAGTATGGGGAAAAAAGAATTGCATGGATGATTATGGCTACAACAAGAACAGTGACACAGCAGCGTAACAACAAGTCTTCTTGACATTTCGGAGGATGATGTTGACGATGGATCCAATCGATGGTGGGTATGAAATTCAGAATTTATTTTAAAACACTCATTGTTGTTTTTTTACCAGAATTGCAATATCCTAGGATTCATCTAGCTGCTTTAAAATTGATTTGAGGAGGTTACTTGCACCTTATCCTCCCCAACAAGTGGGTGGAATTATTGTTGTAATTTACTCACACCTCAATGAAAACCACACAGCCCGGGGGAAGAGGGTTAGGGTTTGAAACGTGGATGGGAATGGGGTTTGTGGGGAACGTTTTGTGGAGAGAGGAAAAAAAACACAGCATTGACAAACAACAAATGAAGATAAACAAATCTTTGGATACGAAGCTATCCATAAATCTTTTAAGGGACATAAAGGAAGTGCATGCACTGCTGCATGCATGAAGTTGTTTGCTAAATGGAGAGGTTACTGAAAAGTAAGTAGTACTTTCTACAATGTACTAACTATGAAGAAACAATGTGACAGACAGTACAGAGCTGCAGTAATTATGCAATTTGACTTGCCTATCTTCCCTCAGAGAGAAGAACCACTTAGTACATTAAATTAGTTTAAAAAATAGCAAAGACAAAAGTATACAATGGCTGGAGGGATGAATTGAAGCAGAGAGCAAACAAATGCACAGAGTCACACTTATAGAAGATCAGAGCAATAACATTACTTAAAAGATAAGTAGAAATGAAGATGGATACTGTAACTGTATGTTGGTGTAGTTGTCCTGTTGAATTTGGGAAGTTGCATGCATCCAGCCATTCCTCTTTTTCGCGGTACTCCTCCACTCCATCTGACACTCTGTCGATCGATGTTGGGGACCAGAAGACACCTTGTCCACTGCCTGTCTGGCGGATGCTGAATTGCGTTTCACTAATTGTAAGCCTGAGGTCATCCTTTTTGCCATTGCACAGGGTAAAAGCCGGCCTGTAATTGTTGATGGAAAAACAGGAAGTGATATTAAAACACCACGGAGAAAAAAAATATAAGGTACGCTGTTTAGTGCAAAAATAACACTTTTAGTTTCAGATTCGACAGTATTACAAATTTACTGTACATACAAGCATCATTTTGAAAGTGCGTACTCTGAGTCTTCTTTACAAGGATAAATAAGTGTGGGCAAAATTTGCAGATCTTTCCCCTCAAGCTAGGTGTAAAGTGTAAACTGCGATTTTAGAACAAAATTAGATCTTCCCAGCAGTGCTCCCAGACCCCTCAACCCACCCCCAAACATCTAGAACCCCCCCAAGCAGCCTCCCAAAAACATGAGATACTACTAAGCCTAAATTTCAAAAGTGCCAAAACGCTCTCTGCAACTAGGCTAGGCCCAAACCCCCCTTTTCCACCATGGATTTTCTCCAAACCACTTGCAATCAAAATTAGACTATCCCAGCAGTGCTCCCAGACCCCCAAACCCACCCCCAAAAAATTAGACCCCCCAAACAGCCCCCCAAAAACAAGCAAGTGAGCAAAAACGGAAACACTTTTTCACCATGGATTTCCTCCAAACTACTTGCATCTGATATTAGACCTTCCCAGCAATGCCCCCAGACCCCTCAACCCACCCGCAAAAAAGTAGAACACCCCCAAACAGCCCAAACATAGTGTAAGCGTTGATGTTATTTTGTGGGGTGGTGGGCGGGGGTTACGGGAAGTTTGGTTTCCTCAAACTTACTAGCATGATTTATCTAAAACGTCCAAAAATGTTCAAAAGTGCCACTAACAGAGTTAGTGAATTCAATTGGCCTACTAGTACTTTACTAGTACTACTGTCAGTCTCTCGTCCGAGTCCTAGCCCATTATTCTACCTCCCCAAAATGCTTATCTTACCTGTGATTCGTGTTTGAGAATAGAGCTAGGCACAGCGCTAGCTGCGTGGCAAATGGTGATTACGCCATCCCGGACCGAAATTCCGTTGTTGTGGTGTTAGTAGGAGTGGTACCACACTAGCTGTAGCAGCATATGAAAAACAAAGTAAAAAAATAAGACATTGAGTGGCCTGAGAGTAGTATTAGAAGTAACAGTAGCCTAAGCAATGCCGAAGATGAGTATGGGGAAAAAAGAATTGCATGGATGATTATGGCTACAACAAGAACAGTGACACAGCAGCGTAACAACAAGTCTTCTTGACATTTCGGAGGATGATGTTGACGATGGATCCAATCGATGGTGGGCATGAAATTCAGAATTTATTTTAAAACACTCATTGTTGTTTTTTTCACCAGAATTGCAATATCCTAGGATTCATCTAGCTGCCTTAAAATTGATTTGAGGAGGTTACTTGCACCTTATCCTCCCCAGCAAGTGGGTGGAATTATTGTTGTAATTTACTCACTCCTCAATGAAAACCACACAGCCCGGGGGAAGAGGGTCAGGGTTTGAAACGTGGATGGGAATGGGGTTTGTGGGGAAAGTTTTGTGGAGAGAGGAAAAAAACACAGCATGCACAAACAACAAATGAAGATAAACAAATCTTTGGATACAAAGCTATCCATAAATCTTTTAAGGGACATAAAGGAAGTGCATGCACTGCTGCATGCATGAAGTTGTTTGCTAAATGGAGAGGTTACTGAAAAGTAAGTAGTACTTTCTACAATGTACTAACTATGAAGAAACAATGTGACAGACAGTACAGAGCTGCAGTAATTACGCAATTTGACTTGCCTATCTTCCCTCAGAGAGAAGAACCACTTAGTACATTAAATTAGTTTAAAAAATAGCAAAGATAAAAGTATACAATGGCTGGAGGGATGAATTGAAGCAGAGAGCAAACAAATGCACAGAGTCACACTTATAGAAGTTCAGAGCAATAACATTACTTAAAAGATAAGTAGAAATGAAGATGGATACTGAAACTGTATGTTGGTGTAGTTGTCCTGTTGAATTTGGGAAGTTGCATGCATCCAGCCATTCCTCTTTTTCGCGGTACTCCTCCACTCCATCTGACACTCCGTCGATCGATGTTGGGGACCAGAAGACACCTTGTCCACTGCCTGTCTGGCGGATGCTGAATTGCGTTTCACTAATTGTAAGCCTGAGGTCATCCTTTTTGCCATTGCACAGGGTAAAAGCCGGCCTGTAATTGATGATGGAAAAACAGGAAGTGATATTAAAACACCACGGAGAAAAAAAATATAAGGTATGCTGTGTAGTACAAAAATAACACTTTTAGTTTCAGATTCGACAGTATTACAAATTTACAGTACATACAAGCATCATTTTGAATGTGTGTACTCTGAGTCTCCTTTACAAGGATAAATAAGTGTGGGCGAAATTTGCAGATCTTTCCCCTCAAGCTAGGTGTAAAGTGTAAACTGCGATTTTAGAACAAAATTAGACCTTCCCAGCAGTGCTCCCAGACCCCTCAACCCACCCCCAAACATCTAGAACCCCCCCCAAGCAGCCTCCCAAAAACATGAGATACTACTAGGCTTAAATTTCAACTGTGCCAAAACGCTCTCTGCAACTAGGCTAGGCCCAAACCCCCCTTTTCCACCATGGATTTTCTCCAAACCACTTGCAATCAAAATTAGACTATCCCAGCAGTGCTCCCAGACCCCCAAACCCACCCCCAAAAAATTAGACCCCCCAAACAGCCCCCCAAAAACAAGCAAGTGAGCAAAAACGGAAACACTTTTTCACCATGGATTTCCTCCAAACCACTTGCATCTGATATTAGACCTTCCCAGCAATGCCCCCAGACCCCTCAACCCACCCGCAAAAAAGTAGAACACCCCCAAACAGCCCAAACATAGTGTAAGCGTTGATGTTATTTTGTGGGGTGGTGGGCGGTGGTTACGGGAAGTTTGGTTTCCTCAAACTTACTAGCATGATTTATCTAAAACGTCCAAAAATTTTCAAAAGTGCCACTAACAGAGTTAGTGAATTCAATTGGCCTACTAGTACTTTACTAGTACTACTGTCAGTCTCTCGTCCGAGTCCTAGCCCATTATTCTACCTCCCCAAAATGCTTATCTTACCTGTGATTCGTGTTTGAGAATAGAGCTAGGCACAGCGCTGGCTGCGTGGCAAATGGTGATTACGCCATCCCGGACCGAAATTCCGTTGTTGTGGTGTTAGTAGGAGTGGTACCACACTAGCTGTAGCAGCATATGAAAAACAAAGTAAAAAAATAAGACATTGAGTGGCCTGAGAGTAGTATTAGGAATAACAGTAGCCTAAGCAATGCCGAAGATGAGTATGGGGAAAAAAGAATTGCATGGATGATTATGGCTACAACAAGAACAGTGACACAGCAGCGTAACAACAAGTCTTCTTGACATTTCGGAGGATGATGTTGACGATGGATCCAATCGATGGTGGGCATGAAATTCAGAATTTATTTTAAAACACTCATTGTTGTTTTTTTTACCAGAATTGCAATATCCTAGGATTCATCTAGGTGCTTTAAAATTGATTTGAGGAGGTTACTTGCACCTTATCCTCCCCAGCAAGTGGGTGGAATTATTGTTGTAATTTACTCACACCTCAATGAAAACCACACAGCCCGGGGGAAGAGGGTTAGGGTCTGAAACGTGGATGGGAATGGGGTTTGTGGGGAACGTTTTGTGGAGAGAGGGAAAAAAACACAGCATTGACAAACAACAAATGAAGATAAACAAATCTTTGGATACGAAGCTATCCATAAATCTTTTAAGGGACATAAAGGAAGTGCATGCACTGCTGCATGCATGAAGTTGTTTGCTAAATGGAGAGGTTACTAAAAAGTAAGTAGTACTTTCTACAATGTACTAACTATGAAGAAACAATGTGACAGACAGTACAGAGCTGCAGTAATTATGCAATTTGACTTGCCTATCTACCCTCAGAGAGAAGAACCACTTAGTACATTAAATTAGTTTAAAAAATAGCAAAGACAAAAGTATACAATGGCTGGAGGGATGAATTGAAGCAGAGAGCAAACAAATGCACAGAGTCACACTTATAGAAGATCAGAGCAATAACATTACTTAAAAGATAAGTAGAAATGAAGATGGATACTGTAACTGTATGTTGGTGTAGTTGTCCTGTTGAATTTGGGAAGTTGCATGCATCCAGCCATTCCTCTTTTTCGCGGTACTCCTCCACTCCATCTGACACTCCGTCGATCGATGTTGGGGACCAGAAGACACCTTGTCCACTGCCTGTCTGGCGGATGCTGAATTGCGTTTCACTAATTGTAAGCCTGAGGTCATCCTTTTTGCCATTGCACAGGGTAGAAGCCGGCCTGTAATTGTTGATGGAAAAACAGGAAGTGATATTAAAACACCACGGAGAAAAAAAATATAAGGTACGCTGTGTAGTGCAAAAGTAACACTTTTAGTTTCAGATTCGACAGTATTACAAATTTACAGTACATACAAGCATCATTTTGAAAGTGCGTACTCTGAGTCTCCTTTACAAGGATAAATAAGTGTGGGCAAAATTTGCAGATCTTTCCCCTCAAGCTAGGTGTAAAGTGTAAACTGCGATTTTAGAACAACATTAGATCTTCCCAGCAGTGCTCCCAGACCCCTCAACCCACCCCCAAACATCTAGAACCCCCCCAAGCAGCCTCCCAAAAACATGAGATACTACTAAGCCTAAATTTCAACTGTGCCAAAACGCTCTCTGCAACTAGGCTAGGCCCAAACCCCCCTTTTCCACCATGGATTTTCTCCAAACCACTTGCAATCAAAATTAGACTATCCCAGCAGTGCTCCCAGACCCCCAAACCCACCCCCAAAAAATTAGACCCCCCAAACAGCCCCCCAAAAACAAGCAAGTGAGCAAAAACGGAAACACTTTTTCACCATGGATTTCCTCTAAACCACTTGCATCTGATATTAGACCTTCCCAGCAATGCCCCCAGACCCCTCAACCCACCCGCAAAAAAGTAGAACACCCCCAAACAGCCCAAACATAGTGTAAGCGTTGATGTTATTTTGTGGGGTGGTGGGCGGGTGTTACGGGAAGTTTGGTTTCCTCAAACTTACTAGCATGATTTATCTAAAACGTCCAAAAATTTTCAAAAGTGCCACTAACAGAGTTAGTGAATTCAATTGGCCTACTAGTACTTTACTAGTACTACTGTCAGTCTCTCGTCCGAGTCCTAGCCCATTATTCTACCTCCCCAAAATGCTTATCTTACCTGTGATTCGTGTTTGAGAATAGAGCTAGGCACAGCGCTGGCTGCGTGGCAAATGGTGATTACGCCATCCCGGACCGAAATTCCGTTGTTGTGGTGTTAGTAGGAGTGGTACCACACTAGCTGTAGCAGCATATGAAAAACAAAGTAAAAAAATAAGACATTGAGTGGCCTGAGAGTAGTATTAGAAGTAACAGTAGCCTAAGCAATGCTGAAGATGAGTATGGGGAAAAAAGAATTGCATGGATGATTATGGCTACAACAAGAACAGTGACACAGCAGCGTAACAACAAGTCTTCTTGACATTTCGGTGGATGATGTTGACGATGGATCCAATCGATGGTGGGCATGAAATTCAGAATTTATTTTAAAACACTCATTGTTGTTTTTTTCACCAGAATTGCAATATCCTAGGATTCATCTAGCTGCCTTAAAATTGATTTGATACTTGCACCTTATCCTCCCCAGCAAGTGGGTGGAATTATTGTTGTAATTTACTCACACCTCAATGAAAACCACACAGCCCGGGGGAAGAGGGTTAGGGTTTGAAACGTGGATGGGAATGGGGTTTGTGGGGAAAGTTTTGTGGAGAGAGGAAAAAAACACAGCATGCACAAACAACAAATGAAGATAAACAAATCTTTGGATACAAAGCTATCCATAAATCTTTTAAGGGACATAAAGGAAGTGCATGCACTGCTGCATGCATGAAGTTGTTTGCTAAATGGAGAGGTTACTGAAAAGTAAGTAGTACTTTCTACAATGTACTAACTATGAAGAAACAATGTGACATACAGTACAGAGCTGCAGTAATTACGCAATTTGACTTGCCTATCTTCCCTCAGAGAGAAGAACCACTTAGTACATTAAATTAGTTTAAAAAATAGCAAAGACAAAAGTATACAATGGCTGGAGGGATGAATTGAAGCAGAGAGCAAACAAATGCACAGAGTCACACTTATAGAAGTTCAGAGCAATAACATTACTTAAAAGATAAGTAGAAATGAAGATGGATACTGTAACTGTATGTTGGTGTAGTTGTCCTGTTGAATTTGGGAAGTTGCATGCATCCAGCCATTCCTCTTTTTCGCGGTACTCCTCCACTCCATCTGACACTCCGTCGATCGATGTTGGGGACCAGAAGACACCTTGTCCACTGCCTGTCTGGCGGATGCTGAATTGCGTTTCACTAATTGTAAGCCTGAGGTCATCCTTTTTGCCATTGCACAGGGTAAAAGCCGGCCTGTAATTGTTGATGGAAAAACAGGAAGTGATATTAAAACACCACGGAGAAAACAAAAATATAAGGTACGCTGTGTAGTGCAAAAAAACACTTTTAGTTTCAGATTTGACAGTATTACAAATTTACAGTACATACAAGCATCATTTTGAAAGTGCGTACTCTGAGTCTCCTTTACAAGGATAAATAAGTGTGGGCGAAATCTGCAGATCTTTCCCCTCAAGCTAGGTGTAAAGTGTAAACTGCGATTTTAGAACAAAATTAGACCTTCCCAGCAGTGCTCCCAGACCCCTCAACCCACCCCCAAACATCTAGAACCCCCCCAAGCAGCCTCCCAAAAACATGAGATACTACTAGGCCTAAATTTCAACTGTGCCAAAACGCTCTCTGCAACTAGGCTAGGCCCAAACCCCCCTTTTCCACCATGGATTTTCTCCAAACCACTTGCAATCAAAATTAGACTATCCCAGCAGTGCTCCCAGACCCCCAAACCCACCCCCAAAAAATTAGAACCCCCCAAACAGCCCCCCAAAAACAAGCAAGTGAGCAAAAACTGAAACACTTTTTCACCATGGATTTCCTCCAAACCACTTGCATCCGATATTAGACCTTCCCAGCAATGCCCCCAGACCCCTCAACCCACCCGCAAAAAAGTAGAACACCCCCAAACAGCCCAAACGTAGTGTAAGCATTGATGTTATTTTGTGGGGTGGTGGGCGGGGGTTACGGGAAGTTTGGTTTCCTCAAACTTACCAGCATGATTTATCTAAAACGTCCAAAAATGTTCAAAAGTGCCACTAACAGAGTTAGTGAATTCAATTGGCCTACTAGTACTTTACTAGTACTACTGTCAGTCTCTCGTCCGAGTCCTAGCCCATTATTCTACCTCCCCAAAATGCTTATCTTACCTGTGATTCGTGTTTGAGAATAGAGCTAGGCACAGCGCTGGCTGCGTGGCAAATGGTGATTACGCCATCCCGGACCAAAATTCCGTTGTTGTGGTGTTAGTAGGAGTGGTGCCACACTAGCAGTAGCAGCATATGAAAAACAAAGTAAAAAAATAAGACATTGAGTGGCCTGAGAGTAGTATTAGAAGTAACAGTAGCCTAAGCAATGCCGAAGATGAGTATGGGGAAAAAAGAATTGCATGGATGATTATGGCTACAACAAGAACAGTGACACAGCAGCGTAACAACAAGTTTTCTTGACATTTCGGAGGATGATGTTGACGATGGATCCAATCGATGGTGGGCATGAAATTCAGAATTTATTTTAAAACACTCATTGTTGTTTTTTTCACCAGAATTGCAATATCCCAGGATTCATCTAGCTGCCTTAAAATTGATTTGAGGAGGTTGCTTGCACCTTATCCTCCCCAGCAAGTGGGTGGAATTATTGTTGTAATTTACTCACACCTCAATGAAAACCACACAGCCCGGGGGAAGAGGGTTAGGGTTTGAAACGTGGATGGGAATGGGGTTTGTGGGGAAAGTTTTGTGGAGAGAGGAAAAAAAAACACAGCATGGACAAACAACAAATGAAGATAACCAAATCGTTGGATACGGAGCTATCCATAAATCTTTTAAGGGACATAAAGGAAGTGCATGCACTGCTGCATGCATGAAGTTGTTTGCTAAATGGAGAAGTTACTGAAAAGTAAGTAGTACTTTCTACAATGTACTAACTATGAAGAAACAATGTGACAGACAGTACAGAGCTGCAGTAATTACGCAATTTGACTTGCCTATCTTCCCTCAGAGAGAAGAACCACTTAGTACATTAAATTAGTTTAAAAAATAGCAAAGACAAAAGTATACAATGGCTGGAGGGATGAATTGAAGCAGAGAGCAAACAAATGCACAGAGTCACACTTATAGAAGATCAGAGCAATAACATTACTTAAAAGATAAGTAGAAATGAAGATGGATACTGTAACTGTATGTTGGTGTAGTTGTCCTGTTGAATTTGGGAAGTTGCATGCATCCAGCCATTCCTCTTTTTCGCGGTACTCCTCCACTCCATCTGACACTCCGTCGATCGATGTTGGGGACCAGAAGACACCTTGTCCACTGCCTGTCTGGCGGATGCTGAATTGCGTTTCACTAATTGTAAGCCTGAGGTCATCCTTTTTGCCATTGCACAGGGTAGAAGCCGGCCTGTAATTGTTGATGGAAAAACAGGAAGTGATATTAAAACACCACGGAGAAAAAAAATATAAGGTACGCTGTGTAGTGCAAAAGTAACACTTTTAGTTTCAGATTCGACAGTATTACAAATTTACAGTACATACAAGCATCATTTTGAAAGTGCGTACTCTGAGTCTCCTTTACAAGGATAAATAAGTGTGGGCAAAATTTGCAGATCTTTCCCCTCAAGCTAGGTGTAAAGTGTAAACTGCGATTTTAGAACAAAATTAGATCTTCCCAGCAGTGCTCCCAGACCCCTCAACCCACCCCCAAACATCTAGAACCCCCCCAAGCAGCCTCCCAAAAACATGAGATACTACTAAGCCTAAATTTCAACTGTGCCAAAACGCTCTCTGCAACTAGGCTAGGCCCAAACCCCCCTTTTCCACCATGGATTTTCTCCAAACCACTTGCAATCAAAATTAGACTATCCCAGCAGTGCTCCCAGACCCACAAACCCACCCCCAAAAAATTAGACCCCCCAAACAGCCCCCCAAAAACAAGCAAGTGAGCAAAAACGGAAACACTTTTTCACCATGGATTTCCTCTAAACCACTTGCATCTGATATTAGACCTTCCCAGCAATGCCCCCAGACCCCTCAACCCACCCGCAAAAAAGTAGAACACCCCCAAACAGCCCAAACATAGTGTAAGCGTTGATGTTATTTTGTGGGGTGGTGGGCGGGTGTTACGGGAAGTTTGGTTTCCTCAAACTTACTAGCATGATTTATCTAAAACGTCCAAAAATGTTCAAAAGTGCCACTAACAGAGTTAGTGAATTCAATTGGCCTACTAGTACTTTACTAGTACTACTGTCAGTCTCTCGTCCGAGTCCTAGCCCATTATTCTACCTCCCCAAAATGCTTATCTTACCTGTGATTCGTGTTTGAGAATAGAGCTAGGCACAGCGCTGGCTGCGTGGCAAATGGTGATTACGCCATCCCGGACCGAAATTCCGTTGTTGTGGTGTTAGTAGGAGTGGTACCACACTAGCTGTAGCAGCATATGAAAAACAAAGTAAAAAAATAAGACATTGAGTGGCCTGAGAGTAGTATTAGAAGTAACAGTAGCCTAAGCAATGCTGAAGATGAGTATGGGGAAAAAAGAATTGCATGGATGATTATGGCTACAACAAGAACAGTGACACAGCAGCGTAACAACAAGTCTTCTTGACATTTCGGTGGATGATGTTGACGATGGATCCAATCGATGGTGGGCATGAAATTCAGAATTTATTTTAAAACACTCATTGTTGTTTTTTTCACCAGAATTGCAATATCCTAGGATTCATCTAGCTGCCTTAAAATTGATTTGATACTTGCACCTTATCCTCCCCAGCAAGTGGGTGGAATTATTGTTGTAATTTACTCACACCTCAATGAAAACCACACAGCCCGGGGGAAGAGGGTTAGGGTTTGAAACGTGGATGGGAATGGGGTTTGTGGGGAAAGTTTTGTGGAGAGAGGAAAAAAACACAGCATGCACAAACAACAAATGAAGATAAACAAATCTTTGGATACAAAGCTATCCATAAATCTTTTAAGGGACATAAAGGAAGTGCATGCACTGCTGCATGCATGAAGTTGTTTGCTAAATGGAGAGGTTACTGAAAAGTAAGTAGTACTTTCTACAATGTACTAACTATGAAGAAACAATGTGACAGACAGTACAGAGCTGCAGTAATTACGCAATTTGACTTGCCTATCTTCCCTCAGAGAGAAGAACCACTTAGTACATTAAATTAGTTTAAAAAATAGCAAAGACAAAAGTATACAATGGCTGGAGGGATGAATTGAAGCAGAGAGCAAACAAATGCACAGAGTCACACTTATAGAAGTTCAGAGCAATAACATTACTTAAAAGATAAGTAGAAATGAAGAAGGATACTGTAACTGTATGTTGGTGTAGTTGTCCTGTTGAATTTGGGAAGTTGCATGCATCCAGCCATTCCTCTTTTTCGCGGTACTCCTCCACTCCATCTGACACTCCGTCGATCGATGTTGGGGACCAGAAGACACCTTGTCCACTGCCTGTCTGGCGGATGCTGAATTGCGTTTCACTAATTGTAAGCCTGAGGTCATCCTTTTTGCCATTGCACAGGGTAAAAGCCGGCCTGTAATTGTTGATGGAAAAACAGGAAGTGATATTAAAACACGACGGAGAAAAAAATATAAGGTACGCTGTGTAGTGCAAAAATAACACTTTTAGTTTCAGATTTGACAGTATTACAAATTTACAGTACATACAAGCATCATTTTGAAAGTGCGTACTCTGAGTCTCCTTTACAAGGATAAATAAGTGTGGGCGAAATCTGCAGATCTTTCCCCTCAAGCTAGGTGTAAAGTGTAAACTGCGATTTTAGAACAAAATTAGACCTTCCCAGCAGTGCTCCCAGACCCCTCAACCCACCCCCAAACATCTAGAACCCCCCCAAGCAGCCTCCCAAAAACATGAGATACTACTAGGCCTAAATTTCAACTGTGCCAAAACGCTCTCTGCAACTAGGCTAGGCCAAAACCCCCCTTTTCCACCATGGATTTTCTCCAAACCACTTGCAATCAAAATTAGACTATCCCAGCAGTGCTCCCAGACCCCCAAACCCACCCCCAAAAAATTAGAACCCCCCAAACAGCCCCCCAAAAACAAGCAAGTGAGCAAAAACTGAAACACTTTTTCACCATGGATTTCCTCCAAACCACTTGCATCCGATATTAGACCTTCCCAGCAATGCCCCCAGACCCCTCAACCCACCCGCAAAAAAGTAGAACACCCCCAAACAGCCCAAACGTAGTGTAAGCGTTGATGTTATTTTGTGGGGTGGTGGGCGGGGGTTACGGGAAGTTTGGTTTCCTCAAACTTACCAGCATGATTTATCTAAAACGTCCAAAAATTTTCAAAAGTGCCACTAACAGAGTTAGTGAATTCAATTGGCCTACTAGTACTTTACTAGTACTACTGTCAGTCTCTCGTCCGAGTCCTAGCCCATTATTCTACCTCCCCAAAATGCTTATCTTACCTGTGATTCGTGTTTGAGAATAGAGCTAGGCACAGCGCTGGCTGCGTGGCAAATGGTGATTATGCCATCCCGGACCGAAATTCCGTTGTTGTGGTGTTAGTAGGAGTGGTACCACACTAGCAGTAGCAGCATAGGAAAAACAAAGTAAAAAAATAAGACATTGAGTGGCCTGAGAGTAGTATTAGAAGTAACAGTAGCCTAAGCAATGCCGAAGATGAGTATGGGGAAAAAAGAATTGCATGGATGATTATGGCTACAACAAGAACAGTGACACAGCAGCGTAACAACAAGTCTTCTTGACATTTCGGAGGATGATGTTGACGATGGGTCCAATCGATGGTGGGCATGAAATTCAGAATTTATTTTAAAACACTCATTGTTGTTTTTTTCACCAGAATTGCAATATCCTAGGATTCATCTAGCTGCCTTAAAATTGATTTGAGGAGGTTGCTTGCACCTTATCCTCCCCAGCAAGTGGGTGGAATTATTGTTGTAATTTACTCACACCTTAATGAAAACCACACAGCCCGGGGGAAGAGGGTTAGGGTTTGAAACGTGGATGGGAATGGGGTTTGTGGGGAAAGTTTTGTGGAGAGAGGAAAAAAAACACAGCATGGACAAACAACAAATGAAGATAACCAAATATTTGGATACGGAGCTATCCATAAATCTTTTAAGGGACATAAAGGAAGTGCATGCACTGCTGCATGCATGAAGTTGTTTGCTAAATGGAGAGGTTACTGAAAAGTAAGTAGTACTTTCTACAATGTACTAACTATGAAGAAACAATGTGACAGACAGTACAGAGCTGCAGTAATTACGCAATTTGACTTGCCTATCTTCCCTCAGAGAGAAGAACCACTTAGTACATTAAATTAGTTTAAAAAATAGCAAAGACAAAAGTATACAATGGCTGGAGGGATGAATTGAAGCAGAGAGCAAACAAATGCACAGAGTCACACTTATAGAAGTTCAGAGCAATAACATTACTTAAAAGATAAGTAGAAATGAAGAAGGATACTGTAACTGTATGTTGGTGTAGTTGTCCTGTTGAATTTGGGAAGTTGCATGCATCCAGCCATTCCTCTTTTTCGCGGTACTCCTCCACTCCATCTGACACTCCGTCGATCGATGTTGGGGACCAGAAGACACCTTGTCCACTGCCTGTCTGGCGGATGCTGAATTGCGTTTCACTAATTGTAAGCCTGAGGTCATCCTTTTTGCCATTGCACAGGGTAAAAGCCGGCCTGTAATTGTTGATGGAAAAACAGGAAGTGATATTAAAACACCACGGAGAAAAAAAATATAAGGTACGCTGTGTAGTGCAAAAATAACACTTTTAGTTTCAGATTCGACAGTATTACAAATTTACAGTACATACAAGCATCATTTTGAAAGTGCGTACTCTGAGTCTCCTTTACAAGGATAAATAAGTGTGGGCGAAATTTGCAGATCTTTCACCTCAAGCTAGGTGTAAAGTGTAAACTGCGATTTTAGAACAAAATTAGACCTTCCCAGCAGTGCTCCCAGACCCCTCAACCCACCCCCAAACATCTAGAACCCCCCCAAGCAGCCTCCCAAAAACATGAGATACTACTAGGCCTAAATTTCAACTGTGCCAAAACGCTCTCTGCAACTAGGCTAGGCCCAAACCCCCCTTTTCCACCATGGATTTTCTCCAAACCACTTGCAATCAAAATTAGACTATCCCAGCAGTGCTCCCAGACCCCCAAACCCACCCCCAAAAAATTAGAACCCCCCAAACAGCCCCCCAAAAACAAGCAAGTGAGCAAAAACTGAAACACTTTTTTACCATGGATTTCCTCCAAACCACTTGCATCCGATATTAGACCTTCCCAGCAATGCCCCCAGACCCCTCAACCCACCCGCAAAAAAGTAGAACACCCCCAAACAGCCCAAACGTAGTGTAAGCGTTGATGTTATTTTGTGGGGTGGTGGGCGGGGGTTACGGGAAGTTTGGTTTCCTCAAACTTACCAGCATGATTTATCTAAAACGTCCAAAAATGTTCAAAAGTGCCACTAACAGAGTTAGTGAATTCAATTGGCCTACTAGTACTTTACTAGTACTACTGTCAGTCTCTCGTCCGAGTCCTAGCCCATTATTCTACCTCCCCAAAATGCTTATCTTACCTGTGATTCGTGTTTGAGAATAGAGCTAGGCACAGCGCTGGCTGCGTGGCAAATGGTGATTATGCCATCCCGGACCGAAATTCCGTTGTTGTGGTGTTAGTAGGAGTGGTACCACACTAGCAGTAGCAGCATATGAAAAACAAAGTAAAAAAATAAGACATTGAGTGGCCTGAGAGTAGTATTAGAAGTAACAGTAGCCTAAGCAATGCCGAAGATGAGTATGGGGAAAAAAGAATTGCATGGATGATTATGGCTACAACAAGAACAGTGACACAGCAGCGTAACAACAAGTCTTCTTGACATTTCGGAGGATGATGTTGACGATGGATCCAATCGATGGTGGGCATGAAATTCAGAATTTATTTTAAAACACTCATTGTTGTTTTTTTCACCAGAATTGCAATATCCTAGGATTCATCTAGCTGCCTTAAAATTGATTTGAGGAGGTTGCTTGCACCTTATCCTCCCCAGCAAGTGGGTGGAATTATTGTTGTAATTTACTCACACCTTAATGAAAACCACACAGTCCGGGGGAAGAGGGTTAGGGTTTGAAACGTGGATGGGAATGGGGTTTGTGGGGAAAGTTTTGTGGAGAGAGGAAAAAAAACACAGCATGGCAAACAACAAATGAAGATAACCAAATATTTGGATACGGAGCTATCCATAAATCTTTTAAGGGACATAAAGGAAGTGCATGCACTGCTGCATGCATGAAGTTGTTTGCTAAATGGAGAGGTTACTGAAAAGTAAGTAGTACTTTCTACCATGTACTAACTATGAAGAAACAATGTGACAGACAGTACAGAGCTGCAGTAATTACGCAATTTGACTTGCCTATCTTCCCTCAGAGAGAAGAACCACTTAGTACATTAAATTAGTTTAAAAAATAGCAAAGACAAAAGTATACAATGGCTGGAGGGATGAATTGAAGCAGAGAGAAAACAAATGCACAGAGTCACACTTATAGAAGTTCAGAGCAATAACATTACTTAAAAGATAAGTAGAAATGAAGATGGATACTGTAACTGTATGTTGGTGTAGTTGTCCTGTTGAATTTGGGAAGTTGCATGCATCCAGCCATTCCTCTTTTTCGCGGTACTCCTCCACTCCATCTGACACTCCGTCGATCGATGTTGGGGACCAGAAGACACCTTGTCCACTGCCTGTCTGGCGGATGCTGAATTGCGTTTCACTAATTGTAAGCCTGAGGTCATCCTTTTTGCCATTGAACAGGGTAAAAGCCGGCCTGTAATTGTTGATGGAAAAACAGGAAGTGATATTAAAAACACCACGGAGAAAAAAAATATAAGGTACGCTGTGTAGTGCAAAAATAACACTTTTAGTTTCAGATTTGACAGTATTACAAATTTACAGTACATACAAGCATCATTTTGAAAGTGCGTACTCTGAGTCTCCTTTACAAGGATAAATAAGTGTGGGCGAAATCTGCAGATCTTTCCCCTCAAGCTAGGTGTAAAGTGTAAACTGCGATTTTAGAACAAAATTAGACCTTCCCAGCAGTGCTCCCAGACCCCTCAACCCACCCCCAAACATCTAGAACCCCCCCAAGCAGCCTCCCAAAAACATGAGATACTACTAGGCCTAAATTTCAACTGTGCCAAAACGCTCTCTGCAACTAGGCTAGGCCCAAACCCCCCTTTTCCACCATGGATTTTCTCCAAACCACTTGCAATCAAAATTAGACTATCCCAGCAGTGCTCCCAGACCCCCAAACCCACCCCCAAAAAATTAGAACCCCCCAAACAGCCCCCCAAAAACAAGCAAGTGAGCAAAAACTGAAACACTTTTTCACCATGGATTTCCTCCAAACCACTTGCATCCGATATTAGACCTTCCCAGCAATGCCCCCAGACCCCTCAACCCACCCGCAAAAAAGTAGAACACCCCCAAACAGCCCAAACGTAGTGTAAGCATTGATGTTATTTTGTGGGGTGGTGGGCGGGGGTTACGGGAAGTTTGGTTTCCTCAAACTTACCAGCATGATTTATCTAAAACGTCCAAAAATGTTCAAAAGTGCCACTACCAGAGTTAGTGAATTCAATTGGCCTACTAGTACTTTACTAGTACTACCGTCAGTCTCTCGTCCGAGTCCTAGCCCATTATTCTACCTCCCCAAAATGCTTATCTTACCTGTGATTCGTGTTTGAGAATAGAGCTAGGCACAGCGCTGGCTGCGTGGCAAATGGTGATTACGCCATCCCGGACCAAAATTCCGTTGTTGTGGTGTTAGTAGGAGTGGTGCCACACTAGCAGTAGCAGCATATGAAAAACAAAGTAAAAAAATAAGACATTGAGTGGCCTGAGAGTAGTATTAGAAGTAACAGTAGCCTAAGCAATGCAGAAGATGAGTATGGGGAAAAAAGAATTGCATGGATAATTATGGCTACAACAAGAACAGTGACACAGCAGCGTAACAACAAGTCTTCTTGACATTTCGGAGGATGATGTTGACGATGGATCCAATCGATGGTGGGCATGAAATTCAGAATTTATTTTAAAACACTCATTGTTGTTTTTTTTCACCAGAATTGCAATATCCTAGGATTCATCTAGCTGCCTTAAAATTGATTTGAGGAGGTTGCTTGCACCTTATCCTCCCCAGCAAGTGGGTGGAATTATTGTTGTAATTTACTCACACCTCAATGAAAACCACACAGCCCGGGGGAAGAGGGTTAGGGTTTGAAACGTGGATGGGAATGGGGTTTGTGGGGAAAGTTTTGTGGAGAGAGGAAAAAAAACACAGCATGGACAAACAACAAATGAAGATAACCAAATATTTGGATACGGAGCTATCCATAAATCTTTTAAGGGACATAAAGGAAGTGCATGCACTGCTGCATGCATGAAGTTGTTTGCTAAATGGAGAGGTTACTGAAAAGTAAGTAGTACTTTCTACAATGTACTAACTATGAAGAAACAATGTGACAGACAGTACAGAGCTGCAGTAATTACGCAATTTGACTTGCCTATCTTCCCTCAGAGAGAAGAACCACTTAGTACATTAAATTAGTTTAAAAAATAGCAAAGATAAAAGTATACAATGGCTGGAGGGATGAATTGAAGCAGAGAGCAAACAAATGCACAGAGTCACACTTATAGAAGTTCAGAGCAATAACATTACTTAAAAGATAAGTAGAAATGAAGATGGATACTGAAACTGTATGTTGGTGTAGTTGTCCTGTTGAATTTGGGAAGTTGCATGCATCCAGCCATTCCTCTTTTTCGCGGTACTCCTCCACTCCATCTGACACTCCGTCGATCGATGTTGGGGACCAGAAGACACCTTGTCCACTGCCTGTCTGGCGGATGCTGAATTGCGTTTCACTAATTGTAAGCCTGAGGTCATCCTTTTTGCCATTGCACAGGGTAAAAGCCGGCCTGTAATTGTTGATGGAAAAACAGGAAGTGATATTAAAACACCACGGAGAAAAAAAATATAAGGTACGCTGTGTAGTGCAAAAATAACACTTTTAGTTTCAGATTCGACAGTATTACAAATTTACAGTACATACAAGCATCATTTTGAAAGTGCGTACTCTGAGTCTCCTTTACAAGGATAAATAAGTGTGGGCGAAATTTGCAGATCTTTCACCTCAAGCTAGGTGTAAAGTGTAAACTGCGATTTTAGAACAAATATGACCTTCCCAGCAGTGCTCCCAGACCCCTCAACCCACCCCCAAACATCTAGAACCCCCCCAAGCAGCCTCCCAAAAACATGAGATACTACTAGGCCTAAATTTCAACTGTGCCAAAACGCTCTCTGCAACTAGGCTAGGCCCAAACCCCCCTTTTCCACCATGGATTTTCTCCAAACCACTTGCAATCAAAATTAGACTATCCCAGCAGTGCTCCCAGACCCCCAAACCCACCCCCAAAAAATTAGAACCCCCCAAACAGCCCCCCAAAAACAAGCAAGTGAGCAAAAACTGAAACACTTTTTTACCATGGATTTCCTCCAAACCACTTGCATCCGATATTAGACCTTCCCAGCAATGCCCCCAGACCCCTCAACCCACCCGCAAAAAAGTAGAACACCCCCAAACAGCCCAAACGTAGTGTAAGCGTTGATGTTATTTTGTGGGGTGGTGGGCGGGGGTTACGGGAAGTTTGGTTTCCTCAAACTTACCAGCATGATTTATCTAAAACGTCCAAAAATGTTCAAAAGTGCCACTAACAGAGTTAGTGAATTCAATTGGCCTACTAGTACTTTACTAGTACTACTGTCAGTCTCTCGTCCGAGTCCTAGCCCATTATTCTACCTCCCCAAAATGCTTATCTTACCTGTGATTCGTGTTTGAGAATAGAGCTAGGCACAGCGCTGGCTGCGTGGCAAATGGTGATTATGCCATCCCGGACCGAAATTCCGTTGTTGTGGTGTTAGTAGGAGTGGTACCACACTAGCAGTAGCAGCATATGAAAAACAAAGTAAAAAACATATGACATTGAGTGGCCTGAGAGTAGTATTAGAAGTAACAGTAGCCTAAGCAATGCCGAAGATGAGTATGGGGAAAAAAGAATTGCATGGATGATTATGGCTACAACAAGAACAGTGACACAGCAGCGTAACAACAAGTCTTCTTGACATTTCGGAGGATGATGTTGACGATGGATCCAATCGATGGTGGGCATGAAATTCAGAATTTATTTTAAAACACTCATTGTTGTTTTTTTCACCAGAATTGCAATATCCTAGGATTCATCTAGCTGCCTTAAAATTGATTTGAGGAGGTTGCTTGCACCTTATCCTCCCCAGCAAGTGGGTGGAATTATTGTTGTAATTTACTCACACCTTAATGAAAACCACACAGCCCGGGGGAAGAGGGTTAGGGTTTGAAACGTGGATGGGAATGGGGTTTGTGGGGAAAGTTTTGTGGAGAGAGGAAAAAAAACACAGCATGGACAAACAACAAATGAAGATAACCAAATATTTGGATACGGAGCTATCCATAAATCTTTTAAGGGACATAAAGGAAGTGCATGCACTGCTGCATGCATGAAGTTGTTTGCTAAATGGAGAGGTTACTGAAAAGTAAGTAGTACTTTCTACAATGTACTAACTATGAAGAAACAATGTGACAGACAGTACAGAGCTGCAGTAATTACGCAATTTGACTTGCCTATCTTTCCTCAGAGAGAAGAACCACTTAGTACATTAAATTAGTTTAAAAAATAGCAAAGACAAAAGTATACAATGGCTGGAGGGATGAATTGAAGCAGAGAGCAAACAAATGCACAGAGTCACACTTATAGAAGTTCAGAGCAATAACATTACTTAAAAGATAAGTAGAAATGAAGATGGATACTGTAACTGTATGTTGGTGTAGTTGTCCTGTTGAATTTGGGAAGTTGCATGCATCCAGCCATTCCTCTTTTTCGCGGTACTCCTCCACTCCATCTGACACTCCGTCGATCGATGTTGGGGACCAGAAGACACCTTGTCCACTGCCTGTCTGGCGGATGCTGAATTGCGTTTCACTAATTGTAAGCCTGAGGTCATCCTTTTTGCCATTGCACAGGGTAAAAGCCGGCCTGTAATTGTTGATGGAAAAACAGGAAGTGATATTAAAACACCACGGAGAAAAAAAATATAAGGTACGCTGTGTAGTGCAAAAATAACACTTTTAGTTTCAGATTTGACAGTATTACAAATTTACAGTACATACAAGCATCATTTTGAAAGTGCGTACTCTGAGTCTCCTTTACAAGGATAAATAAGTGTGGGCGAAATCTGCAGATCTTTCCCCTCAAGCTAGGTGTAAAGTGTAAACTGCGATTTTAGAACAAAATTAGACCTTCCCAGCAGTGCTCCCAGACCCCTCAACCCACCCACAAACATCTAGAACCCCCCCAAGCAGCCTCCCAAAAACATGAGATACTACTAGGCCTAAATTTCAACTGTGCCAAAACGCTCTCTGCAACTAGGCTAGGCCCAAACCCCCCTTTTCCACCATGGATTTTCTCCAAACCACTTGCAATCAAAATTAGACTATCCCAGCAGTGCTCCCAGACCCCCAAACCCACCCCCAAAAAATTAGAACCCCCCAAACAGCCCCCCAAAAACAAGCAAGTGAGCAAAAACTGAAACACTTTTTCACCATGGATTTCCTCCAAACCACTTGCATCCGATATTAGACCTTCCCAGCAATGCCCCCAGACCCCTCAATCCACCCGCAAAAAAGTAGAACACACCCAAACAGCCCAAACGTAGTGTAAGCATTGATGTTATTTTGTGGGGTGGTGGGCGGGGGTTACGGGAAGTTTGGTTTCCTCAAACTTACCAGCATGATTTATCTAAAACGTCCAAAAATGTTCAAAAGTGCCACTACCAGAGTTAGTGAATTCAATTGGCCTACTAGTACTTTACTAGTACTACTGTCAGTCTCTCGTCCGAGTCCTAGCCCATTATTCTACCTCCCCAAAATGCTTATCTTACCTGTGATTCGTGTTTGAGAATAGAGCTAGGCACAGCGCTGGCTGCGTGGCAAATGGTGATTACGCCATCCCGGACCAAAATTCCGTTGTTGTGGTGTTAGTAGGAGTGGTGCCACACTAGCAGTAGCAGCATATGAAAAACAAAGTAAAAAAATAAGACATTGAGTGGCCTGAGAGTAGTATTAGAAGTAACAGTAGCCTAAGCAATGCAGAAGATGAGTATGGGGAAAAAAGAATTGCATGGATAATTATGGCTACAACAAGAACAGTGACACAGCAGCGTAACAACAAGTCTTCTTGACATTTCGGAGGATGATGTTGACGATGGATCCAATCGATGGTGGGCATGAAATTCAGAATTTATTTTAAAACACTCATTGTTGTTTTTTTTCACCAGAATTGCAATATCCTAGGATTCATCTAGCTGCCTTAAAATTGATTTGAGGAGGTTGCTTGCACCTTATCCTCCCCAGCAAGTGGGTGGAATTATTGTTGTAATTTACTCACACCTCAATGAAAACCACACAGCCCGGGGGAAGAGGGTTAGGGTTTGAAACGTGGATGGGAATGGGGTTTGTGGGGAAAGTTTTGTGGAGAGAGGAAAAAAAACACAGCATGGACAAACAACAAATGAAGATAACCAAATCTTTGGATACGGAGCTATCCATAAATCTTTTAAGGGACATAAAGGAAGTGCATGCACTGCTGCATGCATGAAGTTGTTTGCTAAATGGAGAAGTTACTGAAAAGTAAGTAGTACTTTCTACAATGTACTAACTATGAAGAAACAATGTGACAGACAGTACAGAGCTGCAGTAATTACGCAATTTGACTTGCCTATCTTCCCTCAGAGAGAAGAACCACTTAGTACATTAAATTAGTTTAAAAAATAGCAAAGACATAAGTATACAATGGCTGGAGGGATGAATTGAAGCAGAGAGCAAACAAATGCACAGAGTCACACTTATAGAAGTTCAGAGCAATAACATTACTTAAAAGATAAGTAGAAATGAAGATGGATACTGTAACTGTATGTTGGTGTAGTTGTCCTGTTGAATTTGGGAAGTTGCATGCATCCAGCCATTCCTCTTTTTCGCGGTACTCCTCCACTCCATCTGACACTCCGTCGATCGATGTTGGGGACCAGAAGACACCTTGTCCACTGCCTGTCTGGCGGATGCTGAATTGCGTTTCACTAATTGTAAGCCTGAGGTCATCCTTTTTGCCATTGCACAGGGTAAAAGCCGGCCTGTAATTGTTGATGGAAAAACAGAAAGTGATATTAAAACACCACGGAGAAAAAAAATATAAGGTACGCTGTGTAGTGCAAAAATAACACTTTTAGTTTCAGATTCGACAGTATTACAAATTTACAGTACATACAAGCATCATTTTGAAAGTGCGTACTCTGAGTCTCCTTTACAAGGATAAATAAGTGTGGGCGAAATTTGCAGATCTTTCACCTCAAGCTAGGTGTAAAGTGTAAACTGCGATTTTAGAACAAAATTAGACCTTCCCAGCAGTGCTCCCAGACCCCTCAACCCACCCCCAAACATCTAGAACCCCCCCAAGCAGCCTCCCAAAAACATGAGATACTACTAGGCCTAAATTTCAACTGTGCCAAAACGCTCTCTGCAACTAGGCTAGGCCCAAACCCCCCTTTTCCACCATGGATTTTTTCCAAACCACTTGCAATCAAAATTAGACTATCCCAGCAGTGCTCCCAGACCCCCAAACCCACCCCCAAAAAATTAGAACCCCCCAAACAGCCCCCCAAAAACAAGCAAGTGAGCCAAAACGGAATCACTTTTTCACCATGGATTTCCTCCAAACCACTTGCATCCGATATTAGACCTTCCCAGCAATGCCCCCAGACCCCTCAACCCACCCGCAAAAAAGTAGAACACCCCCAAACAGCCCAAAAGCAAAAATGGAAAATCCCACACTTAGAAAATTTGAGGCTTACTTGAAAAATCACTCCAAACGCGCACTGCAGCTAGGCTCTAACTCCCCTTTCCCACCATGGATTTTCTTCAAGCCACTTGCAATCAAAATAAGACTATGCCAGCAGTGGTCCTAGACCCCCAAACCCACCCCCAAAAACCTCGAACCCCCCCCAAACAGCCCCCCAAAAGCAAGCAAGTGAGCAAAAACTGAAAAACTTTTACACCATGGATTTTCTCCAAACCACTTGCATCCGATATTAGATCTTCCCAGCATTTCCCCCAGACCCCTCAACCCACCCGCAAACAAGTAGAACACCCCCAAACAGCCCAAAAGCAAAAATGGAAAATCCCACACAAAAAATGTGAGGCCTACTTGAAAAATCACTCCAAACGCGCACTGCAGGTAGGCCCTAACCCCCCTTTTCTACCATGGATTTTCTTCAAACCACTTGCAATCGAAATTAGACTATCCAGCAGTGCTCCTAGACCCCCAAACCCACACCCAAAAACCTAGAACCCCCCCAAACAGCCATCCAAAAATACACAATAGTGTTAGGCCTCAGTTTAAATTGTGCCAAAACGCTGTCTGCAACTAGGCCCAAACCCCCCTTTTTCACCATGGGTTTTCTTCAAACCATTTGCAATCAAAATTAGACTATCCCAGCAGTGCTCCCAGACCCCCAAACCCACCCCCAAAAACCTAGAACCCCCCAAACAGCCCCCCAAAAACACACATTACTGCTAGGCCTCAGTTTAAATGTTGCCGAAACGCTGTCTGTAACTAGGCCCAAACCCCCCTTTTCCACCATGGATTTTCTTCAGACCACTTGCAATCAAAATTTGACTATCACAGCAGTGCTCCCAGACCCCCAAACCCACCCCCAAAAACCGAGAACCCACCCAAAAACACGCAATACTGCTAGGCCTCAGTTTATATTGTGCCACAACGCAGTCTGCAACTAGGCCCAAACTCCCCTTTTCCACCATGGATTTTCTTGAACCACTTGCAATCAAAATTAGACCTTCCCAGCAATGCCCCCAGACCCCTCAACCCACCCGCAAAAAAGTAGAACACCCCCAAACAGCCCAAGAGCAAAAATGGAAAATCCCACACTTAAAAAATTGTAGGTCTACTTGAAAAATCACTCCAAACGCGCTCTGCAGCTAGGCCCTAACACCCCTTTCCCACCATGGACTTTCTTCAAACCACTTGCAATCAAAATTAGACTATGCCAGCAGTGCTCCCAGACTCCGAAACCCTCCCCCAAAAACCTAGAACCCCTCCAAACAGCCCCCCAAAAACAAGCAAGTGAGCAAAAACTGAAAAACTTTTTCACCATGGATTTTCTCCAAACCACTTGCATCCGATATTAGACATTCCCAGCAATGCCCCCAGACCCCTCAACCCACCCGCAAAAAAGTAGAACACCCCCAAACAGCCCAAAAGCAAGAATGGAAAATCCCACACTTAGAAAATTTGAGGCTTACTTGAAAAATCACTCCAAACGCGCTCTGCAGCTAGGCCCTAACTCCCCTTTACCACCATGGATTTTCTTCAAACCGCTTGCAATCAAAATTAGACTATGCCAGCAGTGGTCCCAGACCCCCAAACCCACCCCTAAAAACCTAGACCCCCCCAAACAGCCCCCCAAAAACAAGCAAAAGAGCAAAAACTGAAAAACTTTTTCACCATGAATTTTCTCCAAACCACTTGCATCCGATATTAGACCTTCCCAGCATTTCCCCCAGACCCCTCAACCCACCCGCAAAAAAGTAGAACACCCCCAAACAGCCCAAAAGCAAAAATGGAAAATCCCACACAAAAAATTTGGGGCCTACTTGAAAAATCACTCCAAACGCGCACTGCAGGTAGGCCCTAACCCCCCTTTTCCACCATGGATTTTCTTCAAACCACTTGCAATCGAAATTAGACTATCCCAGCAGTGCTCCCAGACCCCCAAACCCACCCCCAAAAACCTAGAACCCCCCCAAATACCACCCAAAAATACACAATACTGCTGGGCCTCAGTTTAAATTGTGCCAAAACGGTGTATGCAACTAGGCCCAAACCCCCCTTTTTCACCATGGGTTTTCTTCAAACCATTTGCAATCAAAATTAGACTATCCCAGCAGTGCTCCCAGAACCCCAAACCCACCCCCAAAAACCTAGGACCCCCCCAAACAGCCCCCCAAAAACACGCATTACTGCTAGGCCTCAGTTTAAATTGTGCCAAAACGCTGTCTGCAACTAGGCCCAAACCCCCCTTTTCCACCATGGATTTTCTTCAAACCACTTGCAATCAAAATTAGAACTTCCCAGCAGTGCTCCAAGACCCCCCGACCCACCCCCACAAATCTAGAACACCCCCAAACAGCCCCCCAAAAACATGCAATACTGGTATGTTCAAAACATGGCAAATTGCACTGTTCACAAAAAATTGTTGTTTACAGCACTTCCACTACTTCGATCCTCTTGAAACTTACCTGGACACTTGTTCCAGCGATTCCCAAGAATCTCAGCAAGGCAGAACAAAATTAAACCACTGCGCTCTTTGAAGAGAAGAAGTAGAAGAAGAAGAAGAAGGTCTACGACTAGTTTTCACTTTTCACCCAAACACACGCGCCCGCAAAATACCAAAAAAGTCCAAAATTCTGCCAATTCTGGACCAAAGAATGCCAAAACCCCATAAAACCTTGCCAACATCATTATGAACGAGCCTGCATGCCGCAAGCATGGACCAAAAATCCGTTCTGCTGAAGAATTTGCGATTTTTCAGTAATTTCGCGAGATTCGCGAAAAACTAATAAACAGCAAATTTCGCAAACATAACGGATGTTTGGCCCAAGCTTGAGGCAGTGCCATGCAGACGGTCAAGGCAGGCACCACTGAGTGAAGCAACCTGATGTAGCATACCTAGGCTCTTTGTCAGACAGACAAAGCATATCCAATTGTATGCAGCAAGCCACATAGCCCCAATTTTACATGAACTGTTGTCTGGAGTGGACTCTGCCTGGCATAACAACAACAGTACACTGCCTCGCCCTCGACCACTATATACCACAAATAGACAGACATGTAGTTCTGCTGTAGTAGTTGTTGTAGACTGGTTTACCTGTTTGCCACTCACGAATTGGCCATAGTTCTTCCGTAAACCGACGCTGATGATCCATCCATCCCAGTGAGTGACTGTAAAGAAAAAAGATATATTATTTAATCAATCAACATGGTATATTGGCAAATGAGTCCACTCCAAGGACATTTTGCATATTGTAAAATGCAACATAGTGGCCCCTGAATTTAAAGTACAATTTGATTTTAGCAAGGTAAAAAAAACAGAGTAGTAGACATGAGTTACAATTACTGTGTAAAAGATTAAATAATAACTAAGACAAGACATATGATTCATTTCATGCACAAAAAACAAACAGCAATTGGTTTCATCAGAGCCAGACAGCCATTGCTGTCCACTGCATGCCATCTTCTCAATTATTCATTACCTGTTCTACTTTTTGTCCACATGTTCTTCGGAAAGTGAGGGTCCACAGGGCAGCCTCTCCTGTCAATTTCAGAAGTAACTCTGTCAGCAATCAGCAAGCATGTAGTCAGTCAGTAATTTCAGTCCCACTTGAGGGGACTCGTCTATGAAAACAAAGTTTCTTTATTCTTCGTAATCCATCCATCTGCCTTGAGGGAAATGGAGAGGTGGAGTCTGGAGGAGGAGGATAGAGGAGCATGATTGAGTTATGAACTTGTGAACCTCAGGAATGTAGACTGCGGCACCTTCAAATCAATAAGGAAAAAAAGATGTAGACAGTGCTGCTGATGGACTTGTTGTGAGAGTTTTGTTGTGGTAAAAGTTGCAAAACAAAGAAAGACACACAGGAATAAAAGTGAATAAGGACGAAAAAAAAGGAAGTCATTTTCAGGTCTCGGTGTCAGGGAAGTAGAGCTCGTCCTCAAACTCCATGAATTGAGTTGGGAGTAGGTCAGCTAACAGAGAAGAACTTCAGTCACCTAAGTCGGTGTCCTCTTCTTCCTGCATGCATTCACGTAATTTGTAATCTGGTGGTATGAAGTGCTGAATCATCTTGATCAGTGTTAACCTCTCCACATTTTTGGGCGAGAGGCGGGTCCTTTTTGAAGTTACAATGGCACCAGCAGCACTGAAAACACGTTCAGAAGACACACTTGCGTGTGGGCAAGACAAATAATTAAGAGCCAGTTTGGTGATCAGTGGCCATAGAGGCCTTTTCCTATAACAATACAGCAATGGGTTCTGATTAACAAAGACCTCTGTTGGGTCATCCAGATAGGCCTGCACCATCGACTCAAGGTTCTCCACAGTTGCTCCACTTTGCGTACCATCTGTGGCCTTTGCAGCACTGGAACGAGCAAACCCTTGATGAGTTAGCCAATCAGCTTCCGACAATATTATGGCTGGGCCTGGTGCAGGTGAGGATGATTATATAGTTGCTGCTGGTGTCGTTAATGGCTGTGAGGGAAAGTGAATCCCTTCGGCCACAGATTCAGAAGTGGAACTTGACGTCGGATGGCCTGCTGATTCAGTTGTACTTCTGCCGGCTCCTTGAATTTTCTGCCGCTCTTTTTCGAACCGAGTGGCTCACACAGCTAGCCAGTGTTTGTACTTTGAAACATCTGCTTCATCAAAAGGAATGAATGCTTTGCTGGCCACTGCCTTTTTGTACCGTGGATCCAGAATAGTGGCACAAATGTAATGTTGTTCTGTGTGTATGGTTTTAAGCCTTTCATTGGCAACTAGGTGGCTTAATAACCTCTCTGCCCACTGATATGCGTCTTGCTTTTCAGCATCATCTCGGAACGTTGCAGACTTCTTCAAACCAGTTAGGCTCATTGATGTACTTTTTCGCATTGGTGTCTCTCCCAGACTCTTAGTGTGCATCATACATGTTGCAGGGTTAGAGGGTGTGGGCGCTACCACTGCAGTGCTGCTGCCAGGGGTACTGGGTATACCAGAAAAAATATTGGTTGGTTCTTGACTTCCCCCTGCACAATCAGCCCCTCATCAGCATCAGATGCAATGTGAATGGATACATTTGGATCAGTTCTACTTTGGGCTTCCCGGATGTTCCTTAGGTGCGGATCCCACTGGATAGTGCGGTGTTTTTGTAGATGACCTCTCTGGCCTCCGGTACCATAGTTGGTACCACGCTTACCCTGACTAACTAATACTTTACAAATCGAACAAACAACCATGTTTTCTGCCTTTTCGCTAACAGTAAAGAAGTCCCAAACTGGGGACTGGAGATGTCTGCTGGTGGTGGAGGTGCTACTTTGACTTTCAATGCCAGATGAAGTGGAGGATGGGCGTGGCTGGATTCGTTTCTGTTGTTCACTTACAGCACCACTACTTGAGGTAATGGAGGTCGAGCTAGATGGAGGTCCCTGCCGGCCCTTCTGACTAAAAAATATGGAAGGTGTAGGTTGTGATGGTATTGTAGTTAACTGCGTTGGTGGTGGTACCAGTGCCACTCCGCCCACATCCCGCTCAGCAGCCCTTCGGGATAGGGTGAAAATGTCTGTGTGCTGCATGCCCGCTGGGGCTGGAGTGACGACTGTGATGACTGGGTCGTCGTCAGACTGTTCATCAGCAGCAGAAGACACCACTTCTTGTTCGTCGTCATCACCCATAAGTCGAAGCCTTGTGGGAACCTTCCTTTTAGGCTTAGCTACCTTTGTCGGCTCAGGGCGTGCCTCACTCTCCGACTGCATTTGTGGGTTCCAATCAAGATAAAGGTCATCAGAATGAAGGGGGCTTGAAGAAGAACTTGTAGTAGTAGTAGTAGCCCTCCTTGACCTTTTTCCTCCTGGGGATCTGGAAGACACTAGATCATCATCAGGAGGAGTGGCTTCCTCAGATGATACCTCCGCTTGAATATCAATTTCCTGATGTGCACCTACTTCTGGAGGAACAAGCGTTGTAGGCCGTTGTGCCGCTCCATGAACCTCTAGTTGCACCTCTCCTTGCGCCTCTCCTTGCACCTCTCCTTGCGCCTCTACTTGTGCCTCTCCTTGCGCCTCTCCTTGCGCATCTCCTTGTGCCTCTCCTTGCGACTCTCCATGTGCCTCTCCTTGCCCATGTACTTGCACTTGTACTAGTTGCCCCTGTGGTTGTTGTTGCGGCTGTGGTTGTTGAACACTCATCAGCTGAGTTACACCCGGCGTTGATTGGATGGTACTTTCTTGTGATGAGCCAACATCACTGGTCGATGGTGATTGAGAAAGTAAAGTGGCTACCTTAGCAGCACTCATGGTCTTGGACCTAACTTGGCGTGGTGGCACTGAGCCCAATGAAGCGGAGGTGCTGCTTCCAGCTTGGTCCCCAGCTGACACCGCTGCTGCTGCAGGCGTAGTTTTTTTCCCCAAAAAAGGTGTCAGTGGGCACACCAGTCTCTTTGGTAGGTGGTGCCACTTGCTTCTTCTTCCTAATGGCAGTGGCACTGGCAACTTTTTTCACTGAGGCGCTAGGGCCACCTTTCTTTGGGCCCATCTTCTTCAGATGTCAGAACAGCAGGCCGCAGTTGCACGAGTTGCAGAGTTGTCTTGTCTGGGGCCACACGTGACGTCACATGACGTTGTGCTGCACACACCACTGCAGGACTTCGTCCTGGCACTGGTAGTTCTCTTGTGCACCTAAAAGCAATGGAAGCCAGAGGAACATCAGTTAAACACCCCAAAAAGTCAGAAAACACACTAAATTCACCACAATCCAATGCCATCCATGCCCTCAATGCTGTTTAAATTCAAGACACCCCACAGAAAGACTTGGTCCATGAACCACTCACTACCCCTGGGCCTCATGGAAGAAAGCAAGGCAAACTAGGTGCAGGCCTGAGCACACCGCCTGGCTTCAAAATAGACCCTTGATCCCCAGCCACATGGCCAGGCCCTGCCTGGACCAGGCCTCAAAATGGCCCCCACCCACATGGCCAGGCCACAACAACACCCCAAAAAGTAGAAAATCTCACAAAAATCACCACAATCCAATGCCATCTATGCCCTCAATGATGTTTACATTCAAGACACCCCACAGAAAGACTTGGTCCATGCACCACTCACTACCCCTGGGCCTAATGGAAGAAAGCAAGGCAAACTGGGTGCAGGCCTGAGCACACTGCCTGGCTTCAAAATGGGCCCTTGACCCCCAGCCACAAGGCCAGGCCCTGCCTGGACCAGGCCTCGAAATGGCCCCACCCACATGGCCAGGCCCCAACAACACCCCAAAAAGTCGAAAACCATACAAAAATCACAACAATCCAATGCCAACCATGCCCTCAATGATGTTTAAATTCAAGACACCCCACAAAAAGACATGGTAAATGCACCACTCACTAACCCTGAGCCTAATGGAAGAAAGCAAGGCAAACTGGGTGCAGGCCTGAGCACACTGTCTTGCTTCAAAATGGGCCCTTGACCCCCAGCCACATGGTCAGGCCCTGCCTGGATCAGGCCTCAAAATGGTCCAACCTACATGGCCAGGCCCCAACAACACCCCAAAAAGCGGAAAACACACAAAAATCACCACATTCCAATGCCATCCATGCCCTCAATGATGTTTAAATTCAAGACACCCCACAGAAAGACTTGGTCCATGCACCACTCACTACCCCTGGGCCTAATGGAAGAAAGCAAGGCAAACTGGGTGCAGGCCTGAGCACACTGCCTGGCTTCAAAATGGGCCCTTGACCCCCAGCCACATGGGCAGGCCCTGCCTGGACCAGGCCTCAAAATGGCCCCCACCAACATGGGCAGGCCCCAACAACACCGCAAATAGTCAAAAAACACACAAAAATCACCACAATCCAATGCCATCCATGCCCTCAATGATGTTTAAATTCAAGAGACCCCACAGAAAGCCTTGGTACATGCACCACAGTGAGTACCCCTGGGCATAATAGATGAAAGCAGGGCAGACTGGGTGCAGGCCTATGGCACAAAGCACACTGCCTGGCTACAAATTGGCCCCTTGACCCCCACCCACATGGCCCGGCCCTGCCTGGACTAGGCCTCAAAATGGCCCCTACCCACATGGCCAGGCCCCAACACCACCCCAAAAAATAAAAAAACACACAAATATCACCACAATCCAATGCCATCCATGCCCTCAATGATGTTTAAATTCAAGACACCCCACAGAAAGACTTGGTCTATGCACCACTCACTACCCTTGGGCTTACTGGCTAGTGAGGCTTTACAGGAACCCCAAAACATACCCCTGGGCCTACTGGATACTGTGGATACCCACAATATATAGTTTTTAAAGTTGTGGACAAGTATCAAAATTGTAGTTGCAGCAACTGTAATGGCCCAAACAAACAACACCAACTTACTTGTAAAATCTCAAATCCAAAAGTGATCCAAACTCCAAAGTCCAAAAAGTCCTCAAATACAAATATCCAGCAGCAGCCACAAAAAGTAATCCTTCCAGCTCCAGATCCAAATCAAAAGTGACCAGGACATGGACAAAGCACTGGGAGGAGCCTGCTGAACAGGAACAGGAAGTTGGAGACTCTGGGGCACTTCCTTCCTCCTACCCCCCCAAAAATGGACTCCTTGCACCAAAAAGTGCAGCCAAATGTCAACATGAGGAGTTATTCTGATCAAAAGCATCATTTTCAGAAGGTTTATGATGCCTGCGGTGGATTTCTTGTGCAGAATTGCAATTTTTGCAATTTCGGGAAAGCGAGCTGTTCAAATCTCCCGCCAGAAGTCAACTGCGCACCGCATCTACGTGTTCGGCATTGTTTACTCCCGCAATGCGTGATCGCGGGCCCTTATGACGTACTCACGTTGTCAAACTCTCGCTGTGCAAGATGGCGAGCCGCGATGACGTAATTGCGTTCGAAAAACTCTCGCGCGATCACGCAGCAAGATCCAAAATGGCGCAGCACACGCAAACCGGGAGAAAAACAACTAGGCGGACTCAGAATCACGGTAAGTCAACGCCGCGCGCGCGATATTGTATTTTTCAAGTGCGACCATGAAAAAAAATCCACAGCTTGCAAATTCGCGGATTTTTGGGCAAATTCCCGCGATTCACAGACCGCGAATTTGCCAAAATTCCACAAATTCTGCGAACGAAACGGATTTTACGCCCACGCTTAGTTTATAGTCAGAATCTAAATTATTCTAAGTCCCAATAAGCAGCAAGAATCATAAATGGAACAGACAGCATTCATAGAGAACAAGCATTGGCATAGCCAAAAGGTCTCGCTTTTAGGACCTTATAAGTATTTAGTTATGCAACACAATATCATTTGTACAATAACATCAACTGTTGCATGGCTAAACAAGGTCCAAAAGGCAAGACCTATTGGCTATGCCAATGCTTGTTTTAAATGGTGTAAACCCATTTAGTAGTTCCTGAGAAATTCAAAAAATAGAGGTCTGAAAATCAGTTTCCCATAATAAACTTTTGCCAAGGCTACAGCCCGAACTGCTAAATGGAATTACACAAAGTTTGGCAAAAATGTAGAGATTGGTTCAGAAAGCATCCTTTTTAGGTCTCGCTGATCTAACACGCATGCGTTGATCTGCGAGAGTTTAGTGGGACTTTAAAAAATGCTCACAAAGTCTGCAAATCGGACACAGTGCATGTGCGACGGGCGCAACACCATTTGTCCGCCTGCAGCTTTGGGAGCAATTTCGCAGCCACTTTGATGTTCTGAGTGAGCCGCGTGGCCACTCAGAACATCAAAGCGGCCGCGAAATGCTCATCATTTGCCACCCCTTCCTGCTTGTTTGCTTTGCCTGTGCTGTAAACACAACAGGGGAGCGCAGCTCCCAGCCCGGTCCTGGATTTTAATCAAAACGGCTGCGGAATTGTCTACTGAAAATCATGACTTTGTAAACTGCCGTTTAAATTCTTCATGTTTCCAGACTTAATTATGTACAGTTTAGTGTGATGAACACTGAAACCGCCAAAGAAAACGTTCTCCAGTGCAACAAATGCTACTATGAGACTCTTTCCATCTTAAATGTGCCCTTTCCTTTCATTTTCTGCTCCAATCTTTGAAAGTTAGACCGCTTGGACACAACTTTAGGTACATGTGATTTTTTCCCTGCAGTTTTTATATTACACAACGTTGCTACAAGGGCACTGTGGAGCTTTATAGGACCACCAGATTACATTAAATAAGGGTATTCAAGTTTTTAGGCAAGTAGAGATTAAGCAATTTCCCCAGAATCACAGGTTGTAGAGCAGACGCCGGGACTCAAACCTGTTTCCTAGTTCTAAAGTCGGCAGCTTTGGTGGTTGGGCCACATCCCTTCAACTACTCTCGGCGTTAAGCCCATGCAATACTATACCCCAATAAAATCAAATGACTAGTATCAGCTGCCATAAAAAAGCCAATCTCTCCTTGGAAAATGCAGTGCATGTGTTAAAAACAATACCATGGGGTTTGTATGAGCTGCTTAAAACTGCTAGAACCGATTAAACAAACTGCACCGTGAAGAACTGAGGCAGAGTACCTGGGCAGCTGCTCTTACCCTGCGTGACCCCTTCACTGCTGGCATGAAGTCACTCTTTTTACAATGATAGTAATTGTTTTATGTAACGTTGGTGTCTTGCAACTTCGTAGCGCTTTGAGTTGTTGACTGTACTCCTTTTACAGATGTCAGGAAGAAGAGAACCGTGACATGCAAACTGCTCTAATTTCTCTAGAAGGTGCATTAACCCACTGAGGTGCCTCGCCGGTTCAGGAAGTGAATACGTTTGGTCTGTTCCAGTAGTGTACTGTGAGGTCCGTGTTTACGCGTTGGAGGCTAGGTGGCCGCCTGGCACCCCCTTGTACCTCCAGCTCTTACCCCTCTGCCTGAATGACCTGCTCATTGTTGGAGTCTCTGGCACATGTCCTCTTGCGAGCCCCGCCCCTTCCACTCCCCCTCACTTTGGCACAATTTCTGTGCAGTGCTGTGGCTTTGTAGCCAGATGTGCACTATACAAATCGCTCACACACACTGCAAGATTCACAGTTAGAGAATATATTGGACAGTACAGTGTCTGCTTTTAAAGTTCAGGCAGGCCCTAGATTTCAAGGAAACCCACCTGCGGAAAGAAATAATGCAAGTTGCAGTTCAAAGACAAGCACTGGCACAGCTAATGGTAGGGCGCTGTCTACCTTTTGGCTTTGTCAATGCTAGCTTTCTTTTTCTGTTTTTCATAAAAAAATGATTGTCGGTGGAGCTACACAGCACTCACCAGTATATAAGAATCATCTTAAAGGCAAAATAATGTTTTGGGTCACACATTGCTTTAGCAGCTCTGAAAAGAACTACTTTGCATGCAGATGTGCTACTTGTGACAGAGAAAAATTCCATCACTCACGTTGGAGTTAGCCAATGGCTGCGGAGGGCTGACCTGTTACCCCTCGCTGAATGCTGTAGTGGTTGGAAGAATAATGTGAATGACATGACAACAGACCATTGGAGGTAGAAGGGTGGCTGAAAGACCCTATAAGCAGGGCCACGTGAAGGTCAATTGAGGATATAATGTCAGGGTCACTTTAAGAGCTAACATGAGGGTTATTTTATTAAATGCTTTAGATTTCACAGGAGTGTCTCCATCAGCCAGCCGATTAATCAATGTACTGGTACACTGCTTCTCCCCAGTGGTGACAGATGCAAAGTGGAAGTGTGCCTGGGATTTATTGAGGCTTAACAGCAGTGCAAGGTATAACTCGGATCGACCGTCAAGGGGACCAGGGAGTCTGGAAATACATGCAACCACACACACAAACACAACACACACAACAACACACACACACAACCTCACACACAACCACAACCACACACATACCCACACACACAACCACATATACAACCACACATACAACCACACACAACCACACACACAACCACTCACAGAACCAACCGTCAGTGCACACTTTCACCAACCACAGACACCATCAGTCATCAGTGCACACTTTCACCGGACACAAACACCACCAGTCGTTAGTGCACGCTCCCACCAGGCACACACCAGCAGACATCAGTGTGCGCTTTCACCAGGCACACACACACCACCAGCCATCAGTACATACTTTCACCAGGCACACACACACCACCAGCCAATAGTGCACACTCCCACCAGGCATACACCACCAGACATCAGTGTGCGCTTTCACCAGGCACACACACACCACCAGCCATCAGTGCATACTTTCACCAGGCACACACACACCACCAGCCGTAAATGCACGCTTTCACCAGGCACACACACACCACCAGCCGTGAGTACACGCTTTCACCAGCCACACACACACCACCAGCCGTCAGAGCACCCTTTCACCAGGCACACACACACCACCAGCCGTCAGTGCATGCTTTCACCAAGCAGACACAAACCACCAGCCGTCAGTGCACGCATTCATCAGACACACACCACCAGCTGTCAGTGCACGCTTCGTCCAGGCACAGACACCACCAGCTGGCAGTGCACACTTCCACCAGGCACACACACTACCAGCCATCAGTGCACAATTTCTAGAGACACACACACCTTTGTTAACGCATCCACAATTAACTATTGTAACAATAGCAGTATGGCGCACTTTACTTTTAATCTAGTTAATTGAGGATGATGCACAGCCTATGTTTTAATATTTGCGTTTGTTGATTTGGTGATGGTTCATCTAGTTTTTTAGGTGCTCTCTAGGTGGCGTCCTCCGTCCGTGGACGTTTGGAATATACTCAGAGATGTGCTTCTAACAGTATGTTAGTTGCATCCCTATAGGCACACTCAAATCCCTCTGTTACAAAATGAGAATTCCACATTAAGTCATATCATGGCTTATAAAATTTTTATTCCAATTATTCTTGGACTTCTTTGAATTTCATTCACATTGTGTAAACTTCTTTACATCGGCATTACTGAAGCAAAAATCCAATCCAATGCATTTCGGGCATATAAAACACCCTTCATCAGGGAACAGTACTACAAAAAAATGAAACAATAACATATAATATATACTGTTGCTTGTGAATAAGTGTTGGCTGTGTCGATGAATGTGAAACCAGTGTTTTAATCCATGATTCGAATATCAACACTAGTGATGTAGCGAATATAAATTCATTCGTGATTCTAACGGGTCACCTTATATCCTTAAACCCTCATGGTGAAAGAAAGCAATACGTGAGTCGAGAAAACTCACAAAATCACTTACATGCCGTCTGCTGTGGGCAAATTTACAAGCTGCAGAAGGAATGAGTAAAAAATTTGAAAACGATTCGTAGAAAAGCACTGCTATGTGTTTGTCTGTATAATAACCTCCTCCATCCATAATTCCCATTCCAACTAACCTTAGGAGTCCTGTTCTGACCTTCCAACTCAATCGAGTTTCAAAACGTTCAAACAAACCGGCATAATCGGCGCATTTCCTAATGGGTTTGTGCTCGTGTTTCTATTGGTCGGAGTCTAACCACGTGACAAACCGAAACCGACGACAGACTCCCCGTCGCCTGACAACTAGTGCGTTGTTCTGATTAAGGAATCACAATTCGATTCTAATTCATGTGAGCGCTGATGGTTAAAATAAAAATAAAAATAAACTCATGGCTGTATAAGAATTACACGAAGTGTGAAGTAGTGCTGAAAAAATAATATTGTGAAAAAGATATTCGGGGGCGGGATTCGAACCGTGGCCCGGTTGTGTGGTTTAGGATGTATTATCCACTAGACTGTGGTGTTCAGTGGTCGGGTATGTGTATAGAGTGAATAAATGCCATAACTGGATACATTACATAAGTGAATTACAGGAGTCATAATATTGCCCAAGGAATGTTACCCATGGGTATTTACAAGTAGCAATACAGTTCTATAAGGTCATTAAGACCGTTTGGTTTGTGGGAGGACAGTCTTTGTATCCATGCATTTTCCCTCTGTAAGAGGTATTTTGTGTTGTCTCTTCCTTCCTTCTTCTCCACACATTCCAAAATTAGAAACTTTAGTTGGGATACATTATGTTGTTCTTCATTAAAATGTGTAGCAACAGCAGATTTCAAGTTCTTAGAGGCGAAACCAGACACACGGGAAGCTGACCAACTTCTCGGGTTAAAAACTAGTAGTACTTTCCAGGCACCCATCAGTCACAAGACTTTAGATCTCTTTGAGAAGTTGGTAAAACAAGATCTATCTAAACTGAAACACGGAACAAGAAAGAAGAAGAACATCACACAAAAGGACCTGGATTCATTGAAAAGACTGGCAGCCAAACCAGAGATCATATGCACCAAGGCTGATAAAGGGGGTGCATTGGTGATTATGAATACCACAATGTACGAACAAAAAGTGATGGAGCATCTAGCGGACACCAACACTTTACATTAAATTAGAAGGTAACCCCACAATGAAGTACATGGAATTTCTAAAGGACATCATAGATAAAGCTTATGAGATGGGAACTATAAACGACAGAGCTAAAACATTTCTTATTCTTCAATACCCAAAGAGTCCGGTATTGTACATGATACCAAAGATTCACAAGAATCTCAGAGATCCCCCACTACGACCAATTGTCTCCACTCGAGGGAGCTTACATGAACCCATCGGTCAACTCCTAGACAGATATCTTCAACCCACAGTTAAGAGCATGAAAACCTACATTAAGGACACCACCGACTTCTTACTGAAACTGGAAAAAGTTAAAATTGAAGCCGGAGAGAAGATAATTTTATGTACAGCTGATATTCGCTCATTATATACATCAATTCCACATTCATTGGGAATAGAGGCTGTGGAGAAAGCTTTATTGAACACTGAACTAGAACTCTCATTCCAAGAATTTCTCATGGAATTAATGCTATTCAGTTTATATCAGAGCTATTTTTGCTACAAGGATGAATGGTACCAACAACTGGTAGGAACAGCAATGGGAAATTCGGCGGCTCCGGTATACGCTAATATTTTTATGAAGGACTATGAGGAATCAAACATTCTAACAAAAACTGAGTGGTGCAACAGCCTAAAACATTTTGTCAGATACATTGACGACGTCTTTATTATGTGGAAGAACACCAGAGAGAAATTGGAAACAGCACTAACAGAATTGAACAATTTGGATGAATGTATACAATTCACATAGGAGATATCAAACACACATGTTACGTTTTTGGATGTCAAAGTGTCACTCATAGAAACAAGGATAGAAACAGACATATTCAGAAAGCCCACTGACAAGAATAACATGTTGCATTTTACTAGTTTTCACCAAACCAGCTTAAAACAACACCTCCCATTCTCCCAAATGACCAGAGTGAAAAGGATCACATCTGACAATACCAAAGCTGATACAAGGATCAATGAGATGGGATCAAGATTTCGTGAAAGAGGATATCCAGAGACCATGATTGAAGAATCCAAAAAACGTGTGGATAAAATTGAAAGAAAGGATTTGTTCAGTGGTAAAGCATCAAAGGAAGAGACTAGAATAGTGACAGTCTCTAAGTATTCAACTATGAGTGTGAAATATAAACAAATCATAATGAAACATTGGGAGATACTCAATTTTGAACCCGATTTTAACACCTCTTTCATGCAACCACCTCTATTCGCGTATACACGAGGTCATAACATAGGAGAAATTTTAAAACAGAAACCACCAGCAAACAAGACACATAAAGGAACAAGACCATGCCTGAACTGTGGAAGCTGCAACAACATTATCAAAGGCAACAACATTAATCACCCAATGAAGGGTCATGAGATCAAACTAAAGGTGTCAGCAACATGCGACACGACAAATGTCATATATCTACTCAAATGCCCCTGTGGAAAAGTATACGTGGGAAAAACTGAAAGGAGAATTAAAGTGAGAATAACGGAGCACAAGTCTAATATTCGCACAAAGAATTAGAAATCTGCTGTTGCTACACATTTTAATGAAGAACAACATAATGTATCCCAACTAAAGTTTCTAATTTTGGAATGTGTGGAGAAGAAGGAAGGAAGACCCAACACAAAATACCTCTTACACAGGGAAAATGCATGGATACAAAGACTGTCCTCCAACAAACCAAACGGTCTTAATGACCGCATAGAACTGTCTTGCTACTTGTAAATACCCATGGGTAACATTGCTTGGGCAATAATATGACTCCTGTAATTCACTTATGTAATGTATCTAGTTATGTCATGTATTCACTCTATACACATACCCGACCACTGAACACCACAGTCTAGTGGATAATACATCCTAAACCACACATTCACCAACCGGGCCACTGTTCGAATCCCGCCCCCGAATATCTTTTTCACATTATTATTTTTTCAGCACTACTTCACACTTCGTGTAATTCTTATACAACCACGAGTTTATTTTTATTTTCATTTTAACCATCAGCGCTCACATGCATTAGAATCGAATTGCGATTCCTTAATCAGAACAACGCACTAGTTGTCAGGCGACGGGGAGTCTGTCGTCGGTTTCGGTTTGTCACGTGGTTAGACTCCGACCAATAGAAACACGAACACAAGCCCATTAGGAAATGCGCCGATTATGCTTGTTTGTTTGAACGTTTTGAAACTCGATTGAGTTGGAAAGTCAGAACAGGACTCCTAAGGTTAGTTGGAAGGGGAATTATGGATGGAGGAGGTTATTATACAGACAAACACATAGCAGTGCTTTTCTACGAATCGTTTTCACATTTTTTACTCATTCCTTCCGCAGCTTGTAAATTTGCCCACACCAGACGGCATTTAAGTGGTTTTGTGAGTTTTCTCGACTCACGTATTGTTTTCTTTCACCATGAGGGCTTTAAGGATATAAGGTGACCTGGTAGAATCACGAATGAATTTATATTCGCTACATCACTAGTGTTGATATTCGAATCATGGATTAAAACACTGGTTTCACATTCATCGACACAGCCAACACTTATTCACAAGCAACAGTATATATTATATGTTATTGTTTCATTTTTTTGTAGTACTGTTCCCTGATGAAGGGTGTTTTATATGCCCGAAATGCATTGGATTGGATTTTAGCTTCAGTAATGCCGATGTAAAGAAGTTTACACAATGTGAATGAAATTCAAAGAAGTCCAAGAATAATTGAAATAAAAATTGCACTTTACTTTTAAACATATTCATTTAAAGCGCGGCATGCCACCATTGCTACAAAAATAAATACATTTTTTTTGGCCTACAATTTATAGACTTTTGTTGCAATTGGTGTTGCAATTGGTGTTGCAATATTTAGCAATGCCAATAGCTCAAACTTAATTAATGCGAGACCTATTACATTGTAAATTCTTGTTTTTAAATAGTGTAAATCAGTTCAGTAGTTGCTGAGAAATTCAAAAATAAAAGTTTCGATATTTAGGGAAGCAGTGGATTTGCGACCCGTCCCGACCATGAGCTTCATTCTAATTGGCTGCCAACACTCCAAACCAGGAAGAGTTGGCAGCCATCTTGTGACTCGGTAGAACTGAGTCACAAGAAAACAGTAAAACAAAGTTGAAAAACAATAAAAGGGGGCAGGGTAGAAACACCCTGACCCACTAGGCCTGCTCAGGGGGTCCCACAAGGAACCCCAGGTGCCAAAAAATATATTTTTTTTTATTTCTGCGAAATTAGCGCTGGGGTTGCGAATCCCACCAAAAGTGCGGCCCCCCGCGCTGCATTTAATAGAGGCCTCCGGGTGGGGAAGGTCCCGGGGTCATTGTCAAATAATATTAGCAGGGGCTCCCGCAGCCCCGGGGACCACCATCTCCCCGGGGCTATGTTTATAATATGCGGGAGGGCACACAGCCCTCCCGTAGCCCCAGGGACCGCCACCCCTCGGGGCTTTTTTAATTTGTGGGGGTCTCCAAGGCCCCCCCAAGCCCCGAGGACACACCGCAAGGGCTTTTCCCAAATATTCATGGGGCACATGGCCCCCCTCAGCCCCAGGAACTGTAATCCCGGGGCTTCGTTTTCAATATATATTAAATTGTGTGGGGGGCTTGTGCCCTCCTCATGCCTCTGGGACTTCCACCTCCCCGGGGCACTGATCATGTAAATACTGGGGTCCGTTATGGAGCCCGAGCCCCAGGGACCACCACCTCCCAGGGGCTGTGCAGTAGCTGGGAGGGGGGCTGTGTGGCACCCCTCCTGGAGCCCTCCATGGGCCTGGGGATCACCACTCCGCAGGGCCAGCTCCTGCAGTGTCCTGAGATACCCACCCCCGGACAGTGCTATTTGCAATGACATGGCGGGAGACTTGCGTTGCCTGCCCTGGCATTGCAAACTCTGTTTTGGATTTTGGAAGCGAGAGCAGATTGCTTTCCCACATGGGAAGCTACGTGTTAGCAGCTCCCTGTGTGGAAAAGCAATGCCGGATCCCACAGGAGGCGGGGAGCTAGTGGGACCGTGGGAGCACTGGGGCTCCCCCCAAGTTCCCCAATGGATAGGGCCGGCCCCAGGGGATGAGGTCCCTGAGACTAGAAGTGGCCCGGGAGGGGAGCCACGCCGCCCCCTCCAAAAAAATAAATAAATAAATAAAGGTCGGCCCAGGAGGATGGGGTCCCCTTGGCCAATAGAGGCCTCAGGAGGGGGCCACGCTGCCCTCTCCATAAAAAAATAAATATATGTGGCCATGCCCCGGGGGATGGGAACCCGGGGCCGGAATTGGCCAAGGGAGTGGGGCCCAAGCGGCCCCCTTCCTGTTTAGATTTTCTTTTTTTTTTTTAAAGGGGTCAGGCCCAGAGGGATGGGGTCTCTGGGGCTCAAATTTTTTTTAAAAGAGGTGGGCCCACACTGCCCCCGTTGTAAAAGATTTTTTTTTAAAGACTGTCATTGTGCCGGAGGCCCTGCCCCCTCCGCCTCCCAGCAACACTCTGCAAACGCGCCCTGTGGCGCATTTTAAGCTGGGGAATTAATTCCCCTTCAATACTGGGGGTCCCTGGGGACCAACTAGCCTGCCAGAGACCTCCAGAAGACTCCACAGGGTGCCTTGCAGTGAGGTGATCCGAGGCCACACCCCTTATTACACCTCTCTGCAACGCAGCTCTGTGGCACTTACTGGAGGTACCTGGTGAGCTAGTTGGACCCCAGGGACTCCCAGGACTGAAGGGAATGTAATCCTCCAATTTACAAAGCACCAGGGGGTGTGTTTAAACAGTGGTGCAGGGAGGGGGCGTGGCCTGATTTGACAAGTGTGCAAATGCGCCCTGTTGCACGTTTTAGGTTGGAGCATTAAGTACCTTTCAATACTAAGGGTCCTTGGGGGCCAACTAGCCCACCAGGTACCTCCAGTAAGCTCCAGGGCGCTGCATTGCAGAGTGGTGGTCCAAGGCCCTCTTTTTACACCTCTCTGCAACGCAGCTCTGTGGCGCTCAAGTTAGGTGCAAACAACATTCCGTATGCTCAGGTTCCTGGAGTGGGGGATGGAGTATTTCCAAATATGGATAGTAGGCAGGAAATAATAATTTAAAACACACAAGGGCTTGGGCTCGGCGCATTCAGGGGTCATAGCTACTATTTCTTCATTGCAACAGTGCTGTTGGTGGCCAGGGATCAGAAGTCAGACTATTGGCTTTATCTTGAACTGCAAAATCTGAAAACGAATGCCAGGCTACACCATCACAAACCAGCGCAGGTCCCATTGCTAGGCAGCATCAGACTGTCCACTCGATCGTGTCATGTAACAGGGCCACAGTGGCCCCTCAAATTTTGAGTTGGCTTAAAAATATATCTTGGTGGCAGTGGATCCATGCTCAAGTTTCCAATAGGTATGGCCTCATCACTCGGCTGACGCTCAAAACTGTTATAGAAAGATTTGCGAGTCCATAACAGGAGATACGCAATCAATGTTACGCCCTGACTGTGGCTCCACACTTGCTTCTCAAGCCTACTAAGAGGCCATGGAAGGGATGGACGTAGTATTGAGGTACTCCCCTCCAATGCCATCCTGAGGGAATTGAGGTAGAGGAGAGGAAGGACTGGGGCATAGAGCAATCCTTAACAGCTAGGGTATTTGGCGGGGCATTAGTGGGGTCAAACACTTATATGGATTCAGGGGGCAATACACACCCGGCAAAGAAGCTCTCTAGGAGGTGTCACTCCATTTACGAATGTGGGAACCTGATCATAAATGTGAAGGCACAGTGACGGATGAAAACCATTCTGTATCTATGATCGTTTGGCTGTTTTACAGGAACTAAAGGAAACAAAGAAACAAAGATTCTGCCAAAGTGAAACAGGCCATCACAGGGAAGTCGAGGTAATCACGGCAAGACCTGTCTGAATCCCAAAAGTAGGGGATCTGGGCAGAGAGAGAAAAAGATCGCGGACACAATGGAATTTGACCCCTCATAACAGAAATACATGTGCCAGTCCTTAAAGTGAAAGGAAGACGAACTGTACTTTTGTCGTATCCTGCCATGATAAGAGCACCAGAAGGCCTTGTGAACTTCACAGTAGTAGACGTCCCCCTCACTACTATTCAAGGAATTCAAACTGAAAATCTCATCACGTTTGAGAAATCGAATCCATGGAGTGGGGAACTGTGCAACAATGTAATGGAACTAGTTCTCCTTGAACCAACCTTTCAAATTCAAAATAAATGTCAAGACAACACTCAAGTTGCAATTTGGCCAAAAACAAATGTATACACCAACGTTTTTCAACAAAATCATCAAATAATAAAAGCTTCAACGTTTTTCAACAAAAACATCAAATAATAAATGCTTCAACGTTTTTCAACAAAAGCATCAAATAATAAAAGCTTCAACGTTTTTCAACAAAAACATCAAATAATAAATGCTTCAACGTTTTTCAACAAAAGCATCAAATAATAAAAGCTTCAACGTTTTTCAACAAAAACATCAAATAATAAATATTTCAACGTTTTTCAACAAAAGCATCAAATAATGAAAGCTTCAATGTTTTTCAGCAAAAACATCAAATAATAAATGCTTCAACGTTTTTCAACCAAAGCATCAAATAATAAAAGCTTCAACGTTTTTCAACAAAAACATCAAATAATAAATGCTTCAACGTTTTTCAACAAAAGCATCAAATAATAAAAGCTTCAACGTTTTTCAACAAAAACATCAAATAATAAATGCTTCAACGTTTTTCAACCAAAGCATCAAATAATAAAAGCTTCAACGTTTTTCAACAAAAACATCAAATAATAAATGCTTCAACGTTTTTCAACAAAAGCATCAAATAATGAAAGCTTCAATGTTTTTCAACAAAAACATCAAATAATAAATGCTTCAACGTTTTTCAACCAAAGCATCAAATAATAAATGCTTCAACGTTTTTCAACAAAAGCATCAAATAATAAAAGCTTAAACGTTTTTTCAACAAAAACACCAAATAATAAATGCATCAATGTTCTTAAAAAAACATAAAATATTAACTTAAACATCTGAATGTTTTTCAGCATAGACATCAACTATTAACTTCAACATTTCAATGTTTTTCAACAAAAACAGCAGAAATAACGTCAACTAAATACAATGCAATTTCAACAATTGATCATACAGCTACTGGCTATTTCATTAACTGTGATACGTTTTCCAAGGCTCCACAGGAACAGGAAGCAACGGCCAGCCCAAAAACAAACAACAAACATGCAAGTACAAACTTTTGAACCTTTTCTTTTTCCAAAAGATGCAGGCCTGGCTTCACCATGAGTAGAACTATGGAGTATTTCTGGGTTCATCTTTTTCTGTTCTGGCTTTGCTTAGAGATAGCTTTTAGTATAACTCCTAGTGGACACTTTCTACAACACAGGATCAACATAAAACTGAAGACATGTCCATTTTCAATTCAAATGCAAAAGAGACTTATAAATGTATTTGGCCTGAACAAGCCGTTGTATTCTAAATTATATACTTAATCATCCAGTTTTTAATTCTGATTAATGTATTTTGAACTTTCATTCATTTTCATTTATTTTATCATTCATTCAGTGATGGCATTACCTCAGTAAATTTTTCTGAAAATTGGGTTACTGATACAGTGAATAATATGCTGTCTGTTTTAGGAATAATTGCTACATTTTCAGATCCTGAAATGTTAGAGATGTATTCGTATTGCGACGCTTTATACCTGTTACCCTCATTAAGGTTATCAACTTCCACACAATTGTAATGCATCTAGTAATGTGGTTGTTTAAATACCAGTAGGAACATGGCCAAACACCACCAAACGTTATTGCACGGGGTTGAATAGTTTACATACATCAACAGGGGCAACACTAGATGCCATTTAAAAAACAACAACAGAGCCAGTTAGGAAAGTATGGGTGGTTTGGCCTTTTGACACAAATACCTGTCACAAAAATGATTCCTGAACGTCAGCAAGGGACTCAGTATACATAGGCCAGACCTACGTTATGTACAGATAACATCCAGAGGTAGTGAAATTCTGCAGTGTAGGGAAGTACTGCTTTTTTTTTGGCTAGAAGCCCCAACACTGACAGTAGTGAAACAAAAGTTTCCATTGTAAAATTCAATGCTTAAGGCAATCTGAAAACCATGCTTGTACAGCACTTTTATTTTTCATTTCACATCATCTAGAGAAATATTTTTTCCTTTTTGCAAATTGGCAGTCTTAAATACAGACTGCCCCTCTTTCCTTTTTGGTAAATTTTATCTTTCACATACAAACAGTGTGATACACCTTGGGAATACCTCAAACAGGAACTATGCTTTTCATGGTTTCTAATATTGAACAGACCAGTCTGAAAAAAGACTGCAACATACCTGTTCTCTGATGCCTGTTTTTTGCAGTGAAGAATGTGTGGTCATCATCTGTCTGACACTTCCAAAGGAAAACGCCAGTGGCATTTACCACCAGGCTGGAAATGCTGAAGTCCCATGCTTGGCTGTGTCCCAAGTGTATTCCCATCAAACGAAAGCATTCCTTGCAAATCCAGTGGGTGCCTTTTTGCTTCCTTTAGCAGCACCAAGGTATCGATTACAACACCGGCTACCTACGAACCAGCAACTGGCAGCACTGTTCATTCTGTGCTCCCACAATGATTCTGTGAGGTGTTAAAAAGGTCCGTTCCGTGCAGCAAATAGCAACAAAAATGTTGCATCTACCATCCAGCACTTTTTATCTCTATTTCTGCAAAACATGTCCTGAAACACATTTTTTCTCTTATTGTTTCAACTTTCACTGAGTGCTTGAAGCTTTCTCTCTAAATTGACCTTTTGTTATTTTTCTAAAGAAAGCATGGTCTTCTGAACAGCATGTAAGAGTTTTCAATTTTATAAACAGAAACTTTTATAAGTAACTACTTACTCTAACGAATATATATATATATATTTTTTTTTTTTTGTTGTGAAAAACTTTTATTGAGCCACAAAAATATATGTACAAACACGGGCCCACAACCACACGGGCCGGCCGCTAACAGCAAGGCATGGTGCAATACAAGGAAATCAGTGGTCGAAACCCCAGCGGTCAGGCGAGAACAGGATACAAAGTGCCGCACAGAGTATAGAGCAGGATAAAAGACTTTTCTTATTTTAAATAAAAACTTAAAGAAAACAAACACAAAAACAAAGGCGAATAGCGTAATGAACAGAGTCAGCCCTAAAGGGGGGGGAAGCTCACGAACAGGAGATACAAATCCCAAGCAATAGAATGAGTCAGGGTGGGGGGACAGAGGGGAGGTCAAGCAAACCATATGATTAATGAACGAACTGACGGGAATGCCGAGTCAGGGGGACAAGGGGACATCAGGGGTCTCTACCAGGGGAGGAGTACAGATGTTCCCACGATAGGCATTCCACTGACTCCAGATCTTCGTCCAGGCCCCTGGTCTGCCCCTAGCTGTGTACACCGTCTTTTCCCTGAACATAGACCAGTCCATATTTTCTTCCCACACAGACACAGTAGGGGGCCTTTGCGAGCCCCAAAGCTGTGCTATATCTCGTTTCGCAACCATGTACCCCAGGGTCGCCCATCTCGTCTGGGCCACAGTGTAATCATTGGGTTCCCACACGTTCAGCAAACACCTCCGGGCCTCAGGCAACAGGGCAATCCCAGTAACATCAGCCATCACCGCAAGCACCTTAGTCCAATAATCAGCCACCTCCGAACACTCCCAAAGGATATGGAGAAACGTAGCACTCATCCCGCACCCACGTTTGCACAAACCATCCGGGGAGAAACCCATTGCAACCAAACGAGGACCAGTAACGTACACACGGTGTAATATCTTAAGCTGGACAAGACGGAGCCGGGCGGGAATGGCGACCTCTTTCGGGGAAGACAGAGCCGATTGCCAGTCTTCGTCGTCCAAGTCCAGCCCGTCTCCAGTCCATACTTCTCGAAGCCGGCCGAGTAAATCCGCTCGATTGTTGATCAACTTCTTGTAGATCAAAGAGATAGTGCTATCAGGGAGATGACCGTCAAGTATACGATCTTCAAGGGGGGAGGATTCAGGGATGGCGGCACCGGAGACCAGAACCGAAGTCAGAGCATGACGGACCTGCAAATATCTAAAAAACTCTCCGTCACTCAGTTCATATTCATTCCGAAGGGCTTCGAAAGACTTCACTGCTCCGTTCACCCAAAGGTCACCCACTCTACAGATACCAATCATTTCCCAGCGTTCAAACCCCTTCGTAGTCCAGAGACTACCCAAACGTTCAGACGCATAAAGTGGAGTCGCCAGCGTGACCCGATCAACCCAGCCCATGCTCACATTCGCAGCCCGCCACACACTAACAGCAATCCTAGTCGGACCCATAAGGGAGAGCCTAGCCGACCTGGAATAAAGCGCTCTATTGAAGTCTCCACCCGGCAATTGGAATTTGTCCATTTCAAAAGCCGGATTCGGGCCGGGGGAGTACAACGAATGGTTGATGGCGGACAGCTGGGAGGCCCAGTAATATCTTCTAATATCAGGAAGCGCCATACCCCCGTCATACCAAGGGATGGTGAGCTTCGCAAGGGCAATGCGCGGACGCCCGTCCCAAATCAGCTGTCTCTGTAAACCCTCTACCTCCCGGAAATAACTAGTAGGGATAACATCAAAAGAGTTCTGGAGTGCATAAAGAAAGCGCGGTAGGGACATCATCTTGAAGAGGGCGGCCCTGCCCAGCGGCGACAAAGGTAACCTACGCCACCGGGCCACGTCCAGCCTCAATCTACGAAGTGGGGGAAGGAGATTGCGTTCGAAGCGGAGCGACGAGTCCAGTGTAATAAATATCCCCAAATATGTAAAGCCCGTTTGAGTAACCTGAATGGGAAATCTACGTGGTAGCGGAGGCAAGCCGCCAGAAATAACATACACACAGGATTTGGCCCAGTTTATAATTAAGCCAGAGTTCTTGCCGAACGAAGTAAGGACGTCAAAGAGGACATTCAGAGATTTACGTGGGGAGGTAAGATAGAGAAGAATGTCATCGGCGTAAAGCGAAACACGATCCTCAAAGTCAGGGGACCACCGTATACCTTTAATAGACGGCTCCCATCGGAGCCACGCTGCGAGCGGCTCCAATGCGATAGCAAAAAGCAGCGGAGACAAGGGACATCCCTGCCTGGTCCCCCTACCAAGGGAAAAGGGTACCGACACTCGACCGTTAACAACGACCTGCGCCAAGGGGTTGGTATACAACAGTTTCACCCATCCGATAAACTCCGGGCCGAAACCAAACTTCACGAGGGCAGCCCAAAGGTAGGGCCACTCTATCGTGTCGAAGGCCATCGAGGCGTCCAATGAAGCTAAAATGGCCGGTTCCGTCAGAGACCCCGCCCTCGCAAGGACTCCATGAAGGCGTCGCAGGTTAAGGGCCGTGTTCCGGTGCGGGATGAACCCGGATTGGTCCGGATGAATCAAGTCACCGATGACCACCAGTAGACGAGTGGCAAGAACCTTGGCTAGAACCTTAGGCTCAGCGTTCAACAGGGAGATAGGCCTATATGACGCACAAAGGTCTCGGGGTTTACCTTCTTTAGGAATAACCACTATCGTGGCCAGACGCTGGTCATAGGGGAGTGTGCCTAGATCACGGGATTCCCGAAACATCGCTCGAAGATAGGGCGCAATCTTATCAGGCCGCAGCTTGTATAGCTCAATCGGCAGGCCGTTCGGGCCCATGGCCTTGCCCGAACGGAGAGATCGAATTGCCGCCGCTATTTCGTCCGTAGAGAACGGGGCCTCCATAGATACCCGCTCCACTTCCGAAAGGCAGGGCAGATCTATATCGGGCAACAAGAAGTGGGAGTCATCTTCGTCCCTAGCCGACACCGGGGAGTAAACCGTACGGAAATAATCTGCAAAACATTCCACTATCTCACCCGGGTCAGTCACTCTCACACCATCCAAAGTCTGAATCACAGGTACAACACGATTCGCTCTTTCCTTCTTGTCCAACCAGGCAAGCAATTTACCCGCCTTATCCCCAACATCGTAAAGTCGGCCCTGTTGTTCCCTGTACATCGTCTTGGCAGCATCCGTGACCAGGGACTTGTAGTCAAATTGCTTCAGACTAAGGGCATGGAGTTTGTCACACGTAACACCCGACTCCAGGTCAGCCTCCAACCCAAGTATTTCCGTTTCCAGAACCACCACCTCCCGATTCCTTGCCTTCTTAGTTTCAGCGATAAGAGATAGGGCCTGCCCACGAATCACCGTCTTAAAGGCCTCCCACAGGGACACTGCAGAGGAGACGGACCCTTCGTTGTCCAGAAAGTAGTGGTCTAAGGACTTGAGCAGTTGATCACGTGTCCCAGGAGAGCTCAAGTACCAAGGATTGATAGGTGCCACCCGCCCCACTGCTTCTATACCCATTTCAAAACAGAGCCAGAGCGGGGAGTGATCAGAGATGCCCCGGGCCAGGTGTCTAATCTCCCGGACCGAGGAAGCCTGTGCCGCTGGCATGAGGAAATAATCAAGGCGGGACAAACTCCCATGAGCCCCGGAGTGGAAAGTATATTGGAGCTGGGTGGGATGTAGAAGTCTCCAGCAGTCCACCAAACCAAAGGTATCCAGGAAACCACCCAGCCAAGCTTGGGCCGAAGGGGTATCCCTGGGGGGGTGACGATCAACCAAACCCGAGAGAACAGAATTGAAATCACCAGCCAGGAAAAGAGCACCATCAGGAAGTCCCAACAGCACTCGGCCAACATCAGAAAAGGTGGAGGTCTGCAGGCCAGGGGGTACATAGACAGTAAATAGGGAAAGGGTCTTGCCCTCGTATCGTCCCACAAGGGCGGCATAGCGCCCTCTATCATCCAGGAGTAACTCGTCTATCTCAAGGGGAAGGGAAGACCGGACAAGGATGCCTACCCCTCTGGAGCCCGTAGTAAACCCCGAATGTGCAACAAGATGATAGCCCCACCTATTCATCGCATGACAAGTATTACCCACTAGGTGTGTCTCTTGCAAAAACACAATATCAGGAGACAGTCATCGCAAATATCGCAACACCACCCCCCGTTTTATACGATCCCCCAAACCATTGACATTCCACGAAACAAACCTCAACCCATCAACCCCCATCCCAACATGTGACGCAGGAGCCACCCCACAAAGAGCAAGACACTGAAAATAAAGTTGCAAACATGACATCGCCTTGAAAAAAACAAAACACAACCACAAACACCCACCAACCCACCCCCCAACACCCAACGCAACACCCCCCACCCTGCACCCCTGCAATAGACTAAAAAGCCACCCCAACATGCAGTGTGCCTGTCGCCCAAACAACCCCATTCCACAGAAAGACCCCGGAGGAGGAAAGGGCCCATGTCCCACCCGCCACCCCGAGGGAAGAAAAGGATGGGAAGACACAGAAAACAAAAACCACACAACTACGGAACCCCAGCTGAAATTGTCTTGTTACGGAGGCAGAGATAGTGCTGTCAGCTCTCCACGCCACCCTCGGCCCCATCCGGGAGCTCGGCGGGATCAGTCAGGTTAGTCCGATCTGGCAAGGAATCCAGCCAATCACTGACGGTCTCAGGTCGATCAAAGAAAAATGTCCGCTCATTGTACTCAACCCGCAGCTTGGTGGGAAAAAGCATGGCATATTTCAGTCCCAAGTCTCGGAGACGCTTCTTGACTCCACGGAATCCCATTCGCTGTCTCTGGACCAGTTAAGAAAAGTCCGGATAGAAATTCACAGTAGCATTCTCGAAAGCCACCGGGCCCTTCACTCTCGAGGCCTGCAGGATAGCGTCTCGGTCCCTGTAGTGAAAAAGCTTGGCAACGATGGGCCTCGGCGGTGCGCCTGGCTTGCCCTTTCCACCCGGAACACGATGGGCACGTTCCACCGCAAAGAATTTGCTTAACCCAGGCGGAGCAAGGTAGTTCTGAACCAGGTCCTCAACAAGGAGATCAACGGAGTGAGCCTCAGGATTTTCCGGAACGCCAATTACACGCACGTTACAGCGTCGTGCCCTGTTCTCAAAATCCTCCAGACAATGGGACATGAAATCGTTTGCCGTTCTAAGATTGCCAATCTCCGTCTGAAGCTCCGAGACGTCGGTCGTGAGACTTGTCATCTTGAGGTCCAATGACGTTACCTTCTCATTGGTCTTGGACAGATCAGCCCGAATCAAGTTCACATCAATGGCCACAGTGTCGATTTTGTGAGCCAGGGCTTCGTACTGTTGGCCGATAGTCTCCTTCATGTTAGAGATGGCGCCCATGACGTCCTGTAGGGATAGCTCCGCCATCGGGTCCCCCGTTGCACTCGGGGTAGATATGACGGCACCCGGGGACACTTTAGACTGGGTATACCGGTCCATGATGTTAGACTGGACTGGGCCCCCACGAAGGGGAGTCTTGGCCTTCCGTCTATCTTGGTCCCCTCTGCCAGACATGGTGGAGAATGAGCCCCCGAGGGACCCTCGCGACCTGGTGAAAATGGCCACCGAAAAACAGGGCGCCACCGTCCAGAAATCACCAATGGGGGCAAGTCAAGGTGGGAGACGGCCCGGACAGGTCCAAATCGAGCGAAAGGCTCACTTACACTGCTTCGTTGTTGGGTCAGCCACCGGCCAGACACATCGGTAGAGAGACGTAGTCAGAGTGGGAACCGAAACCGAAAGTTAAGAGGGGGACTCATGAGTCGAATCCCAATGCCGCTGTTGTTCAACTTAGACACGGCATCAGAGCCTCGCCAAGTCCCGGGAGCGCCCCGAGGCGGGCCTCGGAAAGTTCGATTCGACGTATCTTCGGTGCCCCCGGTCCAATTCAAAATCCGAAACCAGTATTGAGATCAGCCCAGGTTCCTCTTCAATAATCCATTTAAGAATCCAGGATATTTTCAGGATATTATGCCGGGAGTGGCGGGGGTCCGGAAAACTCCGAGCTCACGCGGCCATCACGGATGCCCGCTAAGCTCCTCCTAACGAATATTTTTTTAATGACACTATAGATTTTTCCTGTCTCCACAGAGTCTATAGTAATGTTACATATTTTAACAGCTGCTATTTTTTCAGCTCATAAACCACTCTCATGCAACTACCTGCCAATTATATGCAAATGCCTATTTTAGTCACGTAGTTTACTTTTAATTGGTTATTCACGATTATCCATAGATTGGAGTGGGTGTTATGTGTTAGATTGAGGCCCTAACATAGGTGCGCCGTTTCAGAGGCTCAAATCCTCCGTGTCACAGAGACAGGCAGGCCCTTCCACCCACTTAAGGCCCTTTCACCTACATTAGCCCTCCATTCACAACAACGAGCAACATAGGCTGTCCCTTATTTGACGTGTGCTCTGGGCGCAGAAGACAGTCCATCATAAATACGTCATCTCCATGTCCAACAGTGACTAACCTACATCACAATAAATTTTTAGAAACAGACCCTTTAGCTCTTGGGATTTTCCCTAGCACAGGATTACTGATTTCTCCAAGAACTCATTAAATATGCATGAACCACTATTCCCTACGGGTTTATTCCTAACGTCTTCCTCTGACAGACCTTATGCCAATACTAACATTCCAAGGCACATATCAGGTATAACTATACCTCCCTTAGAGGAGACCGAGACTTCCATGCCGACACTCTGACCTGAGACGCTGCAACCTGCGTCATGCCACAGCTCCAGCTGGCAGAAGTCCATCTACCCATCCTGGAGGGTCCAGCTCAAGATCAGGGTAAAGTCCCACTAAGGTAATGGGGTTAGACTAAATCCTAGGGGGATTCTTGGGTCTCGAAGACCTACACACATGCTAGGTACACGTTGGTACATCTAGTTAGGCATCATAGGGGTATAGGCATTTGTCTTAATGCATTCTGTATTTCATGTATGTGTTCATTACTATTGTAAAATGGTAGAACTATACAATGCCTTTTAGTTCACTGCACTGCTGGCCATATTTAACTGCTACTGTCCAACAGTTGTCACAGCACATATAACCAGTACTAGAATAACAACTGTGCAATAAATGTTATTGTAAACACACCTGACTGGTTCTTCTATGTACTTCTCTGAGATGAGTGACTGAATGAAAAGTAGTATATTGTTCCCACGATCCTGAGGGATCAGGGTTTTATGTTATGTGGTTGCCAGAAGCTATTCCCTTCTTGTCTTCAATAAGTTTCTAGTGGCCTCTGTGCTAGCTAGTACACAATAATTAAGTTTAATATACACGATAGGGGCATACTGACCTCTTTCCTATGCCAAGCCTATTATGTATGTTATTCCAATGCGCAGAAACTTTCAGGGAAATAGGAACTACACTACATTTCCAGATGATAAACAAATCATCTATATACTGAAGCCATACAATTACTTGGCTCAGCATGGGGAGTAAGGTCTGGTCTTTAAGGATTGCTTCCTCCCATGCCCCAGAAAGAGATGTCCACTAATGGGAGTGAAACTAGTTCCCATGACTGACCCCAGTGTCTGTTTGTATATTATCAAAAAATCAAAAGAGGACTAGCTAAGTTACAGGAGAAAGAGACTCAATGGAGTATGTGTGTCGGCAAACCAGTTGGTTTTTTCAAAAAGCCCTCACCCACCAACCTAGTTGGTGGCATGCTTCATCATCGGGCCCACCACAGTGACACCTAATGTGTCCCGGGTGTGCTTCAACGCCAGATTAGTGCGGAGCTGGTATACTTGCTGAGTGTGCAGTGTGGTGAGTGAGAAGGTGAAAGTTAAAAAACCATACAGACGGTCCCAGTACCCGAGGGTAAAAAATACTTTAATTTACTGGGCCCCTGTTGGTTATTTAAAAGGCAGACGGACGTGTTGGAGTATGGATTATGACCTCCAGCGTCCTGTGTGGTCTACATGTTTTAGCCTGGCCTTTTTTAATTTGAAACAGGCTTTCCTCAGGACCAAGTGAGTATGTGTAAAAGGTGTAGATTAAATAAATAAACTAAATTATAGTGATTGTGTTGTTTTGACTATGTGTAGCTATATGGGTGAGAGGGGGATTCCCTCTCGCTTTGCTACATATAACATAAAGGGGACACAGACAGACGTACAAAGTAGAGTCATATTAGTATTAGTATTATTTTGCAAGTTACGTATCATTCAGCCGTCTTGTAAGGTGAGTGATCGAACTATATTTGGCTAAAGTGTGGTTGTGTCGGTGACAGGACCTGTGTGGGTTTTATCTAGAAGCCGGTTGCAGTGGTGGGCTAGAAAGGCGAACTTTTGCAAGGTGAGGTACAGATAAGTAAAAGAACATTATCCTCACACAGGCTTTTTTCTGTACAAAACTTCCTTGGGTCACCTGGCAGAGAAAAAGACCCTGAAAGAAGGTTGTGACAGTTTTGAAATGTATCCGACCTGTAGGGAAAAAGATCTCAACAGCTTACCCCAGTAGTAGTGCGCAGTCCATGTACTCACGGAATTGCCGGTCTGGTTCCTCCTTGGACCTATCGTCCTTCTGCGGTGCCCGAAATGTGAAAGGAGGGCCTTGCAGATTTTGTTTAAATAGCCTCGTTAATCTTTTTCACCTGTGTAGGAGTAGAGATAGAGGGAGGAATACAGGCGCGCGAAAAACCGTGTCATTGCCGCCCGGCGCCTGCGCAGTGCTTTAGTGGTTCTCGCCGGGCGCATGCGCGATAGTTTAGTGGTTCTCGCGCCTGCGCGGAGGGGTGCTGGAGGCGCTCGTAGGTGTGTTCATGCGCGGGGTGGGAACAGAGGTTGTGATATGGGAGCACCGCTTTTAGATAGCGCGTGTAGTTGGGGCATTCCAAGTGTGTGGCACAGTTATAAATAAACGGTGCTGAGAGAGTTGGGGGGCATTCCCAGTTGGGGGGTTAATGCACAGGGAGTTATTAAAAATGCACATTTAATAAGCACAGAAATGCAAAGCATGAACTGGGTGAGAGAGAAGAGAAGAAAAAGGAACAGATTGTTAGGGTAATTCTCAGTTCAGGTTGTCAGTGAATTCCATGGTATGGAATCATTCAGGCCCCCAATATGTGTGGATAATCTGTATATCCAGCGTTGTTCTTTCTGAAGGAGGTGCCTGTCATTATTTTCTGTTGTGTCAAATTGTTCTATGACCGTCCATGTGAAGTCATTGGGAGTGTGGTTGTGAGACAAAAAATGGTCTGTTAATTTGCTTATGTTTTTACCACATCGGATGGTGCTCCTATGTTCTGTCATTCTGGTTTTTACCTTGCGGGTAGTCATCCCGACGTATCGCAATCCACACCTGCAAGTTATTAGGTATACCAAGTTGGAAGAGTTGCAATTGGTAAACTGACGTTGTGTCCATGTTTTGCCTGGTTCCAGGTCCAGGGTTTTGGATGGAGATGTTAAATGGCATACGCTGCAGTTGTTGCACGGTTGGTGTCCTGCGAGTTTTGGTAGGCCCCATATGTTAAGGATTGTGTTGTCTTTAGGAGCATTGTTAGGTTTTGGTCTTGTGTGGACTAGTGAATCTTTGAGGTTTTTTGCTCTTTTGTAGGCAAACATTGGTTTTTCCCAATTCCTACTGCCTGAGTTTATCATCCTCCAGTTTTTATTGATGATATTGGAAACCTGATTTGATGCAGTATTATATGTGGTAACACAGGTGAGGGTGGGTTCTTCAGGTTGTCTTGGGGCTGTTTGTATATTATCCCATTGAACATACAAAATATTGTTATAGAGACAGAATTTCATCATCTCTACTAACATATTTGTGTTCAAGGTACTGGATAGGTCTGTCCTCTAGGACGTGCTGGCACGCTCTAACGCCAAGGTTGTGGTCAAAAATAGTGTAAAGGGAGTTCACATCCATTGTAAAAAGGATGAAATCCTCTTCTCATTTTACTCCATTTAGTTTACTCAGGAGGTCCTTGGTGTCCTTTATGTACAATGGAAGAGCCATGATGTATTGGCGGAGGAAATGGTCCACATATTTAGATATGTTTTCAGATACACTGCCTATGGATGAGACAATAGGTCTTCCTAGTGGTGCAAGTGGGTTCTTGTGGATTTTGGGGAGTAAGTAAAAAATGGGTAATCTGGGATAGCCACGTTTCAGATAACTGAATTCCTCCCATTGTAGGATGCCACTCTTTTTCCATCCGTTCAGCATGTGCCATATATTATTGATACTCTCATTGTACTGTTGAATGTAAATTTTGGTGTAGAATCTCCCATACTCTAATTGTCTCAATGCTTCTTTTATGTAGAGTTCTTTGTGACACAAAATGATGTTACCTCCTTTGTCTGCTGCAAGGATGACAATAGTGTAATTGTCAGTGGTGTCTGGGAGTGGTTAAAAAATTTCCAGCACAACAGATCATTCCAAGTCATACAACATCCTTTTAAATATCGAGTCTGCGCTCTGTCACAGGGGGTGCCGCCGGGTTCACCCCTTATCCCCACCCTGTTTAATATCTACACGTGCCCCCTGGCAGATATTGTTTTGAGGCATGGGGTAAAACTGGTGTCGTATGCCGATGACACTCAGTTGATTGTTACTCTGGTGCAAAAAGAGTCTGGAAGGGCATCTTATTTTGAGGTCTGGTTGGGTGCGCTTGCTTATTGGATGAAACACAGTTGTCTTTAGTTTAATACAGGGAAGACTGAGGTGATGGTAATTGGTAAAAAGCCCTCACTTTGGTCTCAGCTATGGTGGCAGGAGGAACTGGGACTTACTCCCATCCCGAATGCTAAGGTAAAAAATTTGGGAGTATGGTTCGACATAAATCTGTCCTTTTCAGAGCAGATATCCGCCGTGGCTAGAGCCTGCTTTGGTATTCTTAAAATGCTATGAAAAATCTTGGACCTACTTCCACTTTATGCAAAAAGAACCATTGTACAGGTCCTTGTTACTTCGCACCTTGACTATTGTAACATACTGTATCTAGGGGTGACCGCCAGAAATTTAAATATCCTGTTGAAGGTCCAAAATGCGACAGCTCAGCTGAATCTGAATATTTCCAGGCGGGCATCAGTGGGGGAAGCCTTGATGAAACTTCATTGGCTCCCTATACAGGCCAGAGTTACTTTTAAGGCCCTATGCTTTGGACATAGGATCCTTAATCAGAACAGGCCGAGATTTTTGCTCCCTCTTCTTACTGCATATCGACCTGCCCGAAACCTGAGATCGTTGGGCACAGCCAAAGTGACTGTGCCCAGGGCACGAAAGGTTTGAGTGAGAGGGAGATCCTTTGGCTTCTTGGCGGCTAAGGCATGGAATGATCTGCCTGTGGATCTACGGATGTGTGTGTCGGAAACTCTGTTTAGGAAACAATTAAAAGCTTGGCTTTTTTGACACCCGCACGGAGGATGAAAGTAGTGTCTCTATTTGACGGCCTTGCAGTCTGAGGCATATCAAGGCTGCTAGCATAGGTCAGCTGTTAGGGGTCTGATGATGTTCCAGCGGGGAGACACTCCGGTTTGGAGTAACAAGGCGCTTTATAAGCTAAATAATAAAAATATTAATAATAATAATTACTTCCCTCTGCCCGATAGTGGGATTGCTTTGTGGGTTTTTGGCACTGTTTTGTTGCCTATACTTTTTGAGATCATGCATGACTGTATCATGGAATGTGTCAATGTTTATCATGAGAAAGATTAGGATAAAACCTAGACTAGGGTTTGAAATCCATAGATGCCGGTTGGTCAGTAGTGATATCCATTGCCTCCAGTGTATTTGGTTTTTCCAGACCAGTTTCTAGGAGCAGTTGGTGTAGAGTTAAAAAGGTGCCGCCTGCATCTCCTATTATCTAAATGGCACTAGGGTAATTGTTAGTACTGGGATCAAAATTTGGCATGCTGTCTAATACTCCTGGAATCGCGTGCCTTCAAAGTTGATGCCATTCCTTCAGTTTCATTTTGTGGATAAATCTAAAGATGTCAATTCTAGTTTCAGGATAATTGGAATGGTCTGAGGGACAGAAAGAGAGACCTAGGTGGAGTGTTATTTTTTCCGGTAATGTTAGAGGTCGATTACACAGGTTGACAATTGTATTATTTACTGTGGTGTCATCCATTATGCTTGTTTTTAGAAGCCAGTTATTTTGTTTCCCATTGGCCCTTTTCCACATCCTCTGCTTCTTCTGTTTCCTCTGTTTGTCTTGCTTTCTTCTCCACTTTTTTCCTGGTCTCTTCCCTGGCCCCTTCCTCTTTGTCCTTGTCCCCTTCCTCGTGTCCTGGGTATAGTTGTTGTCCTTAGTGTTTGTCACCCCATTCTTAGGAGGTGATATTTGTCTCAAAAAGTTGTAGGGGATTCTTACTGTTCATTCCCTTGTTTGAGAGATCTTCCGTGTCGCTCCTGGTTACTAATTCTGTTCCGCTAGTGAGAGCCACTGTGTCTTCAATTGATTTTCCCTGCAACAATTTGTCATACAAATGAGCATATTTGTGACTGTAGTTGAGGATTCTGCCAGTTTCTGGAATCTGTGCAGTCCCTATGTAGTTTCCTTTGTTTCCGGGCTTTGATATCATCTTTGTATAGTTTAAATAAGAGCTTCTGATCTTCCATTAATTTTTTTAACATTTCTTGTTCTTTATGGGTTTTTAGTTCCTCCTCGAGTGCTTTCAAATCCGTGATACTTGACTCCCTATCTTCCTACCTATACTTAACTTAGATGATTAACATGTATTTTGAGCTTCTTGCAGCGTTCTCTACCCATTCCTCCAACATCTTAGGGCATGGGGATTCATAGGAAGGGGTAGTGTTTATTCTTAGTGCCCGTGGGAGCATCACTTTATCAATATAGTCTTGTAGAGATATCATCTCCCACCATGTCAACATCCCTGCTTTTTTCAATTTTTCCAGTTTTTTGAGTTTGTCACGCAGGGTTGTGTCTTTGACAGTTGGTTATTTTATTGGAGGCCTTTGTTAAAGCTCTTTCAAAAAGGCTCTTGGCAGCCGCCCACCTTTCTGATTCCTCTTCCATTTATCCGTGTTTAGACACCACGTGTATCCAGAACCAAGAGAGAGCTGTGGTGCTAATGACTGGAAAGGCCCAGTAGATCCCATTCCTCCTGTGCAATCAGAGCGTTCCTACTGCCATTGTGGAATGGTTATATGAGCCTGTCAGTACTGGTAAATGTTCTAGGGAAAAATCGTATGGGCAGGAGCAGGTAAATACCAAAATGGAGCGGTGAATTCACTTGACCCCTTCAGAGCCACTGAATGATCACATACCAATTATTGCTGTGATTCAAGGTATTCAGTGATATGGCATAACCTTTGTGTCTCAGGGTGTAATGTTCAAGTATGTTTGGATTTGAGAGTGCCACTGTCTAGTTAAATATTTGCCCACATTAATACTTGAGGTGGATATGATTGCTGTGTTGGTGAGTTGTTTCCCCTTTGCGCGGGTTCCCCATGCCCGATAGATGAGTGTGACTCGAGCGCCTGTCTTTTTCCTTGCCCCTACAGGTCTCAAAGCAGACTACATGTAGAGGATAGCTAGTCCTCTGTTCGCCTAGCCTTGCCTTGCTTGAGCCACGCCACGCCACGCCCACGCCAGACTGAGCGCGAAGTTCGAGAAGAGCAATTAGGAAGCAGCAGCCGTGCCGAGCTGTGCTGAGCTGCGGAGCGGAGAGCCACGGAGAGAGGGCCGCGGCAAAGACATAAACCAGGGCAGGATAATCGCCGGAGGACTGGAGGACTGCGGTACCTATCTGCGGTAAGCGGTAACGGGAAACAAGGAAAGGCAAAGAAGCGGACTGCCGACTGCGGACTGCCGCAAACCCCGTCGCCCACCCCCCCCCCCCCCCGCCCCGCCCGGGATTACAGCGGGGCCCGCAGGGGAGGAGGAGGCACAGCCGGAGAGCCGCCAAGAGTCACGAAAGGCTCACATGAAAGGGGCACCTGAGTAAAAGCGGCAGCGGAGGTCAACGGCCGCGAGCCCCACCCCTTCTGCAAACATTCGAACATTCGAACATTCGAAGTCCCAATTAACCCCAAGACAGACTTGGTCATATAGTCGGAATAGCGACCAGCAGAGTCTGCAGGGGAAATAGGGAAATAGTTGCCCCCATTTGGTATGAGAGGCACTTAAAGGCGCCAAGGAAGGGCTTAGTAAAATAAAACACAACCCCAAAGGAGGCTAGGATTTACGGTGATCTACTGTGAATCTACTGTGAAGCAGGCGACCCACCTAAAACACGGTCGAAAGGGCAATTGTGGCATTTAAAACGGAAGGAAAGCAGGCGGAAGGCATTAAGGCTTCAAGGCAGAACAGAGGTAAGTGCTTAATTGTAATTGTAATTGTATTAAGTAAAACATTGCTGTTACACCTATATTAGGACAACAGCGCTTGCACCCTGAAATGGCTCCCAAGAAAGGGACAAATCTACATACAGGGGACGTTCAAGGGAGGAGTAAATTAATGGAGGGCTCAAAATCGCCGGAAGAGAGCCAAGAAAGTCATGTGTCATCCTTGGATAATAGTAAGAGTAAAAGAAAGAAAAGGAAAGTTAAAAAAGCAGCGAAGAATGTACAGAAGGCAAAAAGAGGGGGCAATCAAACGACTAGTAAACAGAAAGAGAACATGGGAGCTATAAAGTCCATAAAGGAGTTTGTGGGCAAACACTATAAATCATTGAATCCAGCGATAACATCGGAAATAGATGAAGAAATAGTGGAAATCGGCGAAGAAATGGATGAAAACCCAGAAAAGGCGGACAAAAGTCTGAGTCGGTTAGAAAAGGGAGGAATCCATGAAGAAGTCAGCCCGGGCAGCAAAGAGGAGGGAGAGAACCGTAATACGATAAATCTGACTCTCCAAAGCCAAAACCACCAAATCTCGGCGCCTAGATTATCATCATCTCCCAAACTGTTCTCACAGCTGTCCCCTGGAAACGAGGATCAAAGGGGAAATGAAGATCGGAACCAAAGCGTTATCTGGGGAGGAGCACCAGATCAATTCCAGCAGCTTTATCAATTGCAAAAAATACCAATGCATCAAGAGAGCATAAGGTCTAGCAACCCAGTAAATCCGGTCAGAAATACAATTCAGGATTCGGTGATCTCGGAAACGCCAACATCATCGCTAATAGAGATAATCATGTTACTCCAGAAGGCTCTACAAGGGATCCTGGAAGTGAGCCTCTCAAATAATGGGTTGATGAAAGCTCAGAAACAACATCTAAAGAGAATAGAAGAAGAACTAGGAGAAATAAAGAGCAAAATGCCAAACAAGGCAACGACAATAGTCCCAACCCCGTCAAAGGAGAAAAGTGACATGGTAACACTAGAAGAAGAAAGTAGTGTATCTTTGGAAAGTGAACACGAACCAGTAAAACAATCAGCAAAGAAGGCAGAAGAGCCTGCAGACAATGTCTATATATCAAGAAGACCAATGCTGATAAAGAGGCGTGGGGGGTATGTCACACGAGGAGCAACGTCCAGTATTGGAAAAAACATGCATCCAAAACAAGAAGTGAAGAGTAAAGGGAAGGAAACAGAGACGGGAGTGATACAGTCAATCTTGAACGCATCAGCTGCGACCTTCAAAACAAGTAGACCCGTGTATGTAGAGGTAAAAGACCAAAAGACCCGAAGGACCCCGACAGTATTAAGAAAAAAGCAGAGAGGTAAGGAGGTAATCGAGAACCCCCCTCCAATTAGTAGGACCAAACAGAAAGTAGGGCAAAAGGACGATCGAGGTACGGAACAAAGGACTGCAATATCCCAGATTTATGAAGACCCCAATATGAGAAAGAACGGGCGGCAAACAGTGAGAGCAATCACTTACCACCAGGCGTTGCTAACAAACATGAACCCGTCTGAGAGAGACAAGAACAGTTGGTTATTTCTAGATCTAGTACCAGCCGGGAGGAAAGTGAAGCCGACAGGAAATCCAAGACCCCTCAATAGGGCACTGATTCTAAACGCGTTTGAAAAATGCGGCAGCCTGATAGGGATTGGTACTAAAGACCTACAGCAAGTTGGATTTGTAGAAAATAGGTATGGAAAGGAGGTAACAAAAGTTACCCTTCACTCAGATCTGGTGAAAAGGGCAATCCTGAAAGCATCAACTGAGATAACTAAACAGGGAATAAGGATTGTCCCAGAGAGTGAAATAAAATCATTCACGGATAAGAAGTTTCTAAATCACCATGCCGGCCTTCAGAAGAGACAAGTGATACTCTGTAGAGAAACGGAAAAGGATTTAAGCCACCTGAACATCATAATAGACAATACAAGGAATGATTCCTCATGGGGTAACTGGTCGTTACATAATAATACAGTGGGAGAAGATATCTTAAGTAACTCATTGGAGATGGAGGAAGTAGGGGGTCTGAGTGACGTTGAATAGGATGGAGGGGGGTCGCAAGATATAGGTCTCTTAACTTGGAATATTAACGGATTAGGCAATGGGCAAAAATGTGAGTATATAAAAGAAACTATAAATAAAGTGGACATTGCCTGCCTGCAAGAGACCTGGTCATGCGACAACACCCCTACATTTGATGGATACGCTCAGATACAGCAGCCAGCCATAAAGAAAAAGTATGGTCGGCCCTCGGGGGGGCTACTGACTCTGATATCAACAAAAGTCATGAGAGATCTTGAAAGGTTGAATACAAAATGCAAATGGGTACAAGCATGTAGAATTGATCTCACGAAGGTGGAACAGAAACATAAAACGTTGATTTTAATGAATGTATATATGCAGTGGGATAATAGGGAGGAGTATGAAAGGGAAATGAAGTATTTTAAGGAGGATGTAGATAGTATTCTAGAAAAATTCCCCCTAGAGACAATATTAATAATGGGTGATTTTAACCACAAATTGAACCCAAAGAAAGTTGACTTATGGAACAGGGAACAGTTAGAGGTGTATGGGATAAATCCGGCCAAGTTCCCAAGTGGGGAAACCTCGAAACAAGATCTTGGCTTAGCACATACCTTAGGAGGTAGGGGTTTTCACTGCGTAAATGGGAGAGTAGAGACAGACTGCCCAGCAGGAAAGACATTTATTCAAGGGCAACAGAATTGTCCAATCGATTATATATTCCTGCAGGCTTGGAGCTTCGGTCTGATCAGGGACTTTAAGTTGGTTCAAAAAGAAGTGAGTGATCACAAACTCCTGTATATAACTATAGTAGGGGGAAAAGATCAACTGAGAGAAAGGGTGATCACACAGGAGGTCGAGTATCCCAAACGGGTGACGACACGCCTCACCGAGGAATACATGGAAAAATTGAAGTCTATGCAATTAAAAATAGCACCGGAAAACTGTGAGAATAAAAAATTGGAATGGTTTATAGGGAAATTAGAAGAGGTGGTTCAATGTTTAAAGATAAAATTAAAAGGGAATCATCCTACAATGGCTAAACCTACAATTAGATGTAAAGGGTTCTCTGTGGTGTGCCAAAATAAGAAAAAGGAGATACGTGCAATACAAAGGAAACAAAAAAAGAATTTTATTTTAGAGAGACAGGACATGTTAGACAAGCTGAACAAAGAATTTAAGAAAATGGTAACCAATGCAAAAAGGGAATATAAAGAAAAATGTTGGTCAGAATTATTAGAGGCCATAGAGAATAAAAACCTAAGGCAATTCTGGAGACTAGTAAAGTCTGTAGCAGGTGCGTCAGATGGAGATATGAACTGTGTGGTGAGCGAGGCTGCATGGGAAGGGTATATAAGGGAGTTATACGGGGTAAGAACCCCTAGAAAGGAGGTGGAGCCTAATCTATGGCAAGAAATCTCGGATGTCCTACTTCACCAATTCAAGGAGGATAATGTTGAGCTCACAATAAGAGAACTCAACCTAACTCGGGCAGCAGGGCCAGATAATCTCCCTGCGATAATATTGAAATCTGATGTTAAATGGTGGGCAAGATTTCTAGCCAAGATGTTCCAGGTAGTCCTAAAAGAAGGGGTAATGCCACCAACTTGGAAGGGGGCCGTAATTAGACCAATACACAAGAAAGGGAGCAAAGAGGAGCCACAAAATTATCGGCTAATCAACTTACTAGATATAGGCGAGAAGGTGTTCTCTAAAATAGTGCTGAAACAGCTGAATGCATGGGTAGACGAGTTTCAAATAATTCCCACAGAACAGGGTGGTTTTAGAGCAGGCCACTCTACAATAGACCACGGATTTGCTCTATGGGCGATGGCGATGAAGTCGACGGAACAGAACGGCAAGTTATGCTGCTGCTTCGTCGACTTCAGAGCAGCCTTTGATTCGGTGGATAGGGCATGTTTATGGGAAATACTAGAGAGACTGAAGATCCCTAAGGATCTACTCACTATAATAAAAGAACTCCACAGGGAAAATTGGGGCCAAGTAATCAAGGATAAGGTGGGTTCTCTAACTTTAAAAATACCCATAGCAAATGGTCTAAGACAAGGCTGCGTGCTGGCCCCACAACTCTTTTCGATCTTCCTGTCTGACCTTCCGGCACAGCTTGAGGTGGAGGGCAGTGCCAGTCCTAAAATGGATGGCAATAAAATACCCTGCCTGTTGTACGCAGACGACCTGGTGATAATAGACCAGACTGAGAGGGGCCTACAAAGGAAGCTTAACGCTTTCCATACATATTGTACCAGTAAATTATTAACAATTAATTTAGATAAAACCAAAACCCTATGCTTCGGGAAAAAGATAAGCAAATTTACATGGTATATAGGTGATCTCAAACTGGAAAATGTAAATGAATATCGATATCTGGGGTTGTGGTTCGATAGAGTTTTAAATTGGAATTCCCACCTGGATACCCAAAAAGCTAAGGCACTCTCTTCCATATGTGGCTTAAAAAGATTTAATGGGGTATATGGAGAGATGTCACACCGACCTATGCTGAGAGCTTTTGAAGCAATGATACCTTCGCAAATGTTATACGGCGCTGAGATCCTTTATTTGAGCGGTAAGGGATCCTGGGACGTGTTAGAGGGGAACTGCTTAAAAAGACTCTTATCCCTTCCTAAATCCTCAATGATACAAGCCATCAGGTTAGAAATAGCAACAAAATCCTGGAAAATTCAAACCCAGATGGCTGTGATTAGATTTTGGAAGAGACTGGAAGACCCTGAAAACCAAAAAGTAGCATGTTGGTGTCGCAATGAAATATTGAGAAGCGAGCTAAAATGGGCAAAAGGTTGTAGGGACAAACTGAAAGGAATTTGCAAAGCTTTGGAGATCGATTGGGACCAAGAATCGCTTCGGATCCTTGGTACCAAAGGGGAGCTGAAGCAAAGGGGGAAGGAAGTCTCTAAAGCAACTGATATAGGCTATTTAACTAATAAAAAATCAGTGACGCACATGTTGAAAGCCTGGACCAATGAAAACTGGTTCCCCTATCTTGATAGACTCCCTAACCGAGGGTTCAGGCAAGAGATCCTGAGGTGTCGAACTGGGATTAACCCGTGGATATTAAATAAAGCACTTAAAGCCAAAATGCTAGATCATGAAGGCTCCTGTAAGTGTAAGTTGAGAACCAAGGTAGATTGGCCGCATATTCTATTGGACTGCCAGTTCCTCTTGGAGCAGAGGAGACTATGGCTGCGCCCGGTCTTCTTAAAATATGAAATAAAAACGAGGAGGCAGGCAGCCATCCTCCTAACAGAAATACCCTTCATTGATATTGTGATTGCCCTAGGGAAATTCTTAAAGGTAGCCCAGAGTGCATGGTGGCCCAAGGAAACATGTAGTACTGTATGAATTTCTTCTTTTTTCTTTTTTGTGTTTTATTTAAAACTTGCACAACGTTATGAACTTGAATAGGTTTTAAACTTTTTATAACATGTTTTTAGGTATTGAACCTTTTAACCGGCGCTTAGTGTTTTATAAGTGGAATTGGACTTGAAAATGAATTATAGAACTGTTTTTTAGAGAATAATATTTTAAAAATAAGTATAGGTATTTATTGTATACACCCCTTATTGCGTAATGTTCACTGCTTTGTTTAAAGACTACGGTCATAATAAACATACATTTTGACTTGACTTGACTTGACTACATGTACTCCTGCCGACCCTCTACCTCTAGAACATGGTTCTTGATGGTATCCCGGGTACTCCTTTCCTTCGGGGAAGATGCAGATTCTTCTACAACACGGTTTTGGATGAAGTTGTGGGGTTCCTTTTCTTTAAAGAGAATCTAGATTCCTCGTATTGTGTTGTAATCCGTTTAGTGTTTCAATGCTCCGTATAATGCTAATTCCTGTACATTCGTTTCCTTGACGGCCAGCTGTCAGGGGTCATCCATTATTATCAAACTGTTGCTTTGCTTCTTACGCCCACCACGCACGTGGTAGTTGGTGTGCAGATGCCGGCAAAGCCCACTGAATGTAATTTAATTCAGTATTGACCAAGTAAGCGCTCACTCAGGGGATCAGTACCGAGCTTCAGATTTTAATATCAGTAATGCGTTTCAGAGAGCAGAGTCTCTTTGTTTACAAACCAGAGTGTTGCCAAACTGCACATTTACATGCTGGTAAATCAAACATAGAGAAAGGACAATACTTGTAGTAACATTCTGCAATGGAAGCTCAAAACAGAAAACCAATTAATTTTCCAATCTCGATGTACATTTTCACCACAGGGTAAATAACAGTTTTCAAAATTGAACTCTTATAATTTTGACAACAAATGAATCAACCTTGAAGAAGCAGAACCAACACCATTCTCTCCCAACAAACATGCTAAAGGTTTATGATCAGTACTCCATCTCCTCCAGATATGTTTTGAATTTTTCCACTCCACACGTAATGTGACATCAAACAGCACCAATACATATTGCATTGGCATCAACAGTGACAATTAATTTATAAGCAGAAACAGATGTCTTGAGTGTAAAGAACAGTAGGCAGAAAACATTTTATATTATCAAAAATACCCTGTTCTGTATTAGTACAGAATATTTTTCCTTTTTCCTTGAGCATTTTTAAGTGGTTTCCTAATTGAGGTGTAGCCCTGCAATAAAATAAGAATAATAATCACTCAAAACAATAAAAGATTTTAATTGTTCCTTATCTTTAGAACTAGGAATATCCCTTAGCGCCTTAATTAAGTTACATTTAGTTTGGGTTCCCGCCCCTAAAATTCCATGGACCGAATAGTCAACAGCCTACATCATAATGTACAATTATGTCTGGAAACTACCATACCATGTTGTTTCAAAATACATAAAACTGCTTCCAACGCAGGATTGTGCTCATCAATATCACATGCATAAATTAGAATGTCATCTTGGAAAGCTGGTACACAAGCAGATTGTAAATCAATACAGCTAAAACATTTAGTCCCACTAATGAGATGAAATAGGGAGAGGGTGACAATCAACAAGGATGGATTTGTTGAATGACCAAGGGGCAGCGCACAAATTAATTTGCCAATTTTGTTTTTAGCAATAACAACACCACTAACTAACCCTAGGCGAAATTTGCGTAGCTGTGCTACGTGAGGTTACGCAAAGTAGCAAAAAACCTCAGCAACGCTACGTGTATATATGCGAGCATGCAGAGTTGCTTGTTCCTGCATGCTCGCGTGTGCTCGCGTAGGCTCGTCAGATGTTTTTGACGTTCAGCAATGCAAATTACATGTTTGGGGGTAATATTGCTTGAACTTCACCAGGCAGTTGCCAATAAGTGTGGCCATCTTGTTTTAATATTCTTTGCATGGTTCTGGTGCCTGTTTTTCAATCCCTCGCTAATCTTTTCAATCCTTTGTTTTTTACACTGTTTTTCTGATCTTTTTTATTTATTATCTATCCTGCTCTGTCCCTAAGAGTATATTTTGCATTTTATGTCTACTCTAACTGCGTTTTTTAAAAACTTTTATCTACTGTTCTATATTACTTGATTTTTTACTCTTCTACTTCTCCTCCTGACTTTGATTTTTACTCCTACATTTTCTCTTTCGTCCCCCACCTTACTCAGAACCATGGCTAAGGGTACCGGCTCCAAGGGGAAGGCACCTGCGCCCAAGAAGAAGAGCCGCCTTCCTTGCGGCAGACTGTGCCCAGAAGGGGTGCAGGCCCAGTCCCTTTTTTGCAAGACGGAGGTGGATGCCCTTGTTTTTTATGTGCAGCGCCACCTCCCCTTGACCATGGCAGCAGGCTGCAGGCCAGACTCCGATACGCTACCCAGGAGCGTAACTGCTGGTGGGCGAGGGTATGCCGAGCAGTGTTTCACTTCTCTGGGGTCCAGCGCACCCATAACCATTGACCCACTGGTGGTCAGACATCTTGGACTGTGAGAAGGACCTCCTGGACCTGCTAGTTGTTGAGGTTGTGGGGCGTGGTGAGTAGCTAATAGCATAATACTAGTAGTATTGTGTGTTCTGTAGACTGTGATACTGTTATTTTGAATATCATTTGCTGCTGCTTACATTGTAGGTAAATACCGTTTACAGATCTTCTGTGATTGTTATTCTTCTTGACACAGGTGCTTGGACCTACTAATCTTATTTGTTTGCGACTTTGTGCTCACTTGGGCTGATATGTAAGAGAGTTTACTTTAGAGAACTTAAGTTAGGTAATGCTAGAGAGACTCTAGTCCTTCCTTTGTCCTTCTGTCAGTAATATAGTGGTGGATTGATAGGTAGTTTAGTTACTTAGTATTAGTTGGTCATTTTTTTTCGGTCTGCGTGACACATCCTCCGTCACGTCATGTGCAGGAGTGCTACTTACTCCAGTCCTTAGTAGAACCTTTTGTAGGTCGTTAGTGAGTGAGTAATAGACTTAGCAGAACATCAGCAGCAACCAACCAACATTTTGGTGTATGAAAAAATGTATGCATGTGTCCTCCATCTATGCATTTTTCAGGACTAAAATGAATGGAAATGCAGACGTAGTGAACAATTGGCCTGTCTGGAATAGGTGGGCTAAATCAGGTGGTACTTTGTTGTTTCCCAAAATGTTTGGGGGAGCGTTTTTAAAAATATTTAGTTTGTTTCACACCGATCATCAATGTTTGGCTGTTTCTTTATTATATCTTACATGATAATCACCCAGGGCCAAGAAGAAGGGGTCAGAGTCGGTGGCAACAGGACAAGATGCCTCTCAGGGCCAAGACCGCTCCTCTACCGAGGGCTTTGCGGCTGTCCCCAGTAAGTCTTCTAGTTGTTAATATTATATTGATATTTCCCTAAATTTCTCTGCACCTTAGTTTTTCACAACTATTTTTACCAAATCTTCGTTGCTCTAGACTTTCTGTTTCTAAATTCTTGTTATGCCTGCCTCTAACTGCCTCTGCTCTGATTCTCTGTACTACTACTATATTAGTCTGTCTGTAGCTAAGCTTGCCCAGTTGGCCACTCTTTATTTTTATTTAAAAGGTTTTAAAACTCAGATTCACCCAAAGCTCTAGGCACTGAGTCCAGTCCTTTAGGTTGTCCTCTTCTAATCTTCCTAATCTTGAGGCTTTTTGACAATTCCCACCAACAAAATGCTCAACCAGATATTTTACTATGTTTGATAGGATAGGATATACTACTACTAGTGTCTACTCTACTCTAGTAGCCGATTTGTACTAATGGTGTATGTGGTATATGCAATATGTATTTTAACTTTTGTTCACTCTTGCTATTGAAAATGAAAAACTGGGAAGAGGTTTATATGGCATATGAAAAATATGTAACTTTTTTCTAGGCGTACAGACCACCAGTGCTGGGGCCAGCGGCAGGGCAGGAAATGCCAGCCAGAAGGGAGCAGTGGGTGCGGCAGCTACCACAGGGGTGGGTGAGCCTGCAGCAGTGGCAGGCGGTGGTAAGTTATACTTATTTTCCTTAATTATTGACAATAGTTACACACTCGCTGCAAGGGTGTACACTGTATGTTGAGAGAGACTAAGTTGTTGTGAACAACGGTTGAAGAAGACACCCTTTACTTAGCATTAGAGCAATAGCATTAGCGGTGGGAGTAGTAGTTGAGTAACTAATGGCCTCTTCTATCTGACGTCAACTCAGCTGGGAAAGTTTTATGGAGAAGACATAGGGGCCTATTATGATTGCGGTTCCACCAAAGACCCACCGCCACATTAGGATGGCTGGTGGGTCCTGGTTTCCGTCCGCAGCTTTTCCGCCGCGGTTGGCTTACAACCGCGGCGGAAAAGCTCTAATATGGTGGCGGTGTCTCTCAGACACCGTCCGCCATATTAGGAAGGGCTTTAAAAAATGCTTTTCCGCGGCGGGTTTTCTGCCGTGGAAAAGCATGTGTAACATCACTGCGGGGGCCGTTGCGGGCCCCCTAGGTGAAGGGGGGTGGGGGGGGTGCACATGGGGGGTACCTATGGTACCCTCCTGCATTTGTATGCAGAAATCGACAGGCACCGCACGGTGCCTGCCTCTTTCTACATACAAATGCAATGTATGCATTTTTACCTTTGCGGCGGATGCAGCTTGAAGCCGCACCCGCCGCAATGGTAAAAATAGAGGATGTCACCGCCAGGGTGGCGGTCACATCCTAATTGCACAGGAGGGAACTCCGCAGGCAATGCGGAGGTTCCCTCCTGCTCTATGGTGGCGGACGTACTCAGGTCCGTCCGCCATCATAATCGGCCACTAAGAGTCCGATCAGATGACCTTGATGGATGGGTTGAAAGAAAAGGGAAAGAAGGATGTAAGGAGGAAGGATTGGCGAGATGTAATATATATGACTGGCAGAGAAGGAAACCTGGGATGCATGCATAGGTGGCTGATGGGAATCAGATACATGGGAGGTTGAAGGGTGGGTGGAAGGTGAAAGAAAAGATGGGTGATAGCAAGAATCCTCTGGGGTGTTTCAGGGGTCAAACTCAAAGGCAAGCAAGGAAGGACACATGGGTGGTGGTTTAAGGAAAAATCATAAATGTTCATTGTAGGTGAAACAAATTAAGGTTTGTTGAGAGATTAAGAAGAATGATAGACATGTTAACTTTGAATGGATGGATGCCTGGATGGTATACATCATAGCATAGGTGAAGACTGTCACTGGATGAAGAGTTCTTGAAGAGAATGTAAAAGAAAATAAACTGCACCAGAGTAGCAAAGCCAAGGAGAATAGAATGAAGTTGTATTTTCAGAATACTCCCTGGACTCACAGTAGTTTGCAGGCACAGCATATATATCTTGTGTATGTAATGTTTGTTGTTGTTATCAAGCGCCTCACTTCTACTCTGAGGCCCACTCCCTACCTATGTTAATTTATTTTCGACTGTGTCAGTCTGCCATGGGAGACCTGCCCTATCACCTGCATGATTGGTTACACAATCAATCAAAACAAAGTACCTCATGTCGTCCGGCGGTCTGGCAGCTGCCCACCCCACTTCAGCCAATACTGCTGCCCCCCCTACGGATACAATTGTCAAGCGTTTAAGCGTTGCATGCTCCCTGCGAATGGCACACCTAGAGGAGCAGGTAAAGGAGGTCCTGGCGATTAACTGGCGACTACGAGCCTGCCAATAGAGATCCCGTTGGATTGCCCCATTTTTATTCCTTTTTTTGGTGGGTGGGTATTGGGCGTACATTGTAGAAAAGTTGGGGTTTATATATTTATGTACAATTTTATTTTTTATTTAACGGACATTCATTGCACTCTTTCTTTATCTTTTTGGACATTGGCTGGGGTTAGGAAGAGGGGTGGGTCAGGTGTTGTGGAATTTTCTACATTAGTTTATTTTGTTAGGGGATTCAATTATATTCATACTTAAACTTTACATACAATGTAAATGTTTTGTGGGGGGATTAACCTTACAACACACAATTTCCTTCCTTGCTGCTGGAGGTCCGCAGCCAGTTGTTGATTTGAATTATATGCCTATTTTGTAACACAGTAACGGAGAGATTCGGTACCCACACTGAGTGACTTGTCCTACTAGTAATGTCGATCTCTCCTCCTAGTCTCTGCAGTCTGCAACTAGACTCAAGGGTGTGAGTATGTGAATTAATGAATTAATTTTCATTATTAATTATGCCTCCCCCAAACTTATTCTCTTACCTGTTGTTGATGTTTAAACTTAGGCACTTTGATGGCTGCATGGTGATGATGGTTTGGTTTCCCAAGATGCCATGGTTGTGGTGGTAGTAGTAGGCACTGGCAGTAGCATTTTCAAAAAAGAAAATGAGACAGTCAGTCACCTGAGAGAGACTCTGGAAGGAGTAGTAGAATGAAGTACAGTACAGTACACAAGAAGACTGTCAAACAAGAAACCATAATAATGATGATTAGCAATGCTAAAGTAAAATAAAACATAATGGTGGCGGTATAGCCTAGTACAACAAGTTACAAACTATATTTGACTTGAGTTACTCAACACAAGCATAACCTTTAGTGCTGTAAGAAGGAGGATGATGAATCCAATTGATGCCGGCAATTAATTATGATGATTTATGCTCCTTTGGAAATGAAATGGAATTGAAATTATACTGAGCTTTGGTGGGCAAGCAGAAGAAGATCCTCACCCTGCCTGAAAATGTAATTAGTGTTGTTTTTACCACATCCGCTCCAGCAAGTGTGTGATCAAATATTGGTATAAATGTTATTTAGTCACACCTCAATATAAATTGACACAGCCAGGGGAAAGAGGGTTAGGATTTGATGAATGGTTGTGAAGGGGTTATTGAGGGAAAGGTTCGACAAAGACAAACACTACTCATGGACAATAACAACTGAACACACACAATCTTGGCAGATGACCATCATATATCTGTTAAGGAAGAAAAAGAAAATGCATGCATGATGATGACTTGATGGTTAATGATGATAATTAGGACTTACTAACTAGACTAGTAGACAGTACAGGGCAGCACTATATAATTAATTATTATTATGCAATTTGCCTTGCCTGTCTGCCCTCTGAGAGACCCAAATTACATACATTGTATGTTCTGTTGTACCGGGCTTCCTTTTAAAGCTAGCAAAAACAATTAAAATATAGCTATATGGATCAATTGTAAGCAAAGAGCAAATATAATAACAACACAGAGTCGTAATGATTGGAGAGAAAAAATGATGAATGATACTAAAGTTACTGAATGTTATCCTGGTCAAATTGGGGAGTTGCATATCGGCATTCCTCTAGGTCCTCCCTGTCATGGGCGCTGCATCCGTCAATCTTGGGTGCCACTGCCTGCCTGGCGGATGCGGATTGGTAGGTGAGTGTGAGTTGTTTTTCTCTGTTAAGCACAGGGTAAAGGCCGGCTTGAAAGTGTAGATGGAAAAACAAAAGGGATATTGAAATATCAAGGAGAAAAAAATGCATACATTATGGAGGAGTGCAAACACTGTCAAAGGCGGCATGGCTAAATCATGTCTACTCTGCTGTCTGTTTCCACCACTAACCTTCAACAACAGCAACTGGACAGAGCAGGCCCTTGGCGCCCACCCAAACTTCACTTAGCTTAGATTTTGACTGAGCCAGACAGAGCACACATAAACAGCAACATAGCATTTTCCAAAGTAAGTAACTAAATCAATGCTTGGCTGTCAGTCATACCACTACTTCACTTGTAACTCGAATCCACCACTACACAGACATGTAGGTCTGCTGTGGTTGTTGTTGACTTTTTTACCTATTTATGCCACTTTGTGAAACTCCCAAAGTTATCATCTCCAATCCAACTGACAGTGGCCAATGCATGCCATCATTACCTATTCCTTCTCATCTTAAGTAAAGGGGCAGTCCTTCTCAGCTCGGAAAGGAGGATAACGATAGTAATCATGTTCCGCTTTTTTTGGAGGGACTCGATGAGGCAACATTTCTTGTACTATTCTCCATCCAAAGTCCGGCTTGAGGGAAGTGGATTTAGGGTGAGTCAGGAGGATGGGGCGGGACTCAGAGGAGTAGACTTCTTTAATAAATGCACACAGCTGCAACTCCAATATGGCAAGAACAAGAGAAGACGGTGGTTATGGGTTTGTTGTGATTCGAATTAGAAAGAGAGAGACACACACAAATAATAAAATGAACTAAGAAAGAAAATAAAATTACAAGTTGAAAGCATAGTTGTCTAGGAAGTAGAGCTCATCCTCAAACTCTGGTGGTTCATCGAGAAGTAGGTAATCTAACACACTACTTTTGTCAACTAAGTCGCTATCCTCATCTTCCTGCTTTGATAAATGTATTTTGTAATCCGGTGGTATAAAGTGCTGATTCATTTTGATCATGGTTAACCTCTCCACGTTTTTGAGTGAGAGACTGGTCCTTTTCACTGTTACAATGGCACCTGCAGCACTGAAAACACGCTCAGAAGAGTCACTTGTGACAGGGCAAGCCAGATAGTTTATCGCCAGCATGCTGAGGGCTGGCCATTGGTGCCTTTTCCCACACCAATGGGTTTTGATCAATGTAAACCTCTGTTGGATCATCCAGATAGGCCTGGACCATCCGTTCAATGCTCATGGGTTCTCCGCTTTCCGGGGCCTCTTTTGCGTTTGCATCACCCCTGGACCTAACAAGCCCTTGATGTAGATAAGAATCCTGTGCTGATTTTACTGGAGCTGATGATCCTGTTCTTGCTGTTGTTGATAGTGTTGGTGACTGCTGTGAGCCATACGCACTGCCCTCAGGCTCTGAAGTTGAACTTGATGCCAGATGCCCTGCAGTACTTGTTGTGTGTTGGAGTAGCGGGCCTTTAATTACCAGCCATTCTTTTTCCAAGTCACTGGCTACCTCAGCTATCCAAGTTTTGTACTGGGCAACATCCACGTCTGAAAAAGCAATTAATGTCATAGTGTTTAATGCTGATTTGTACCGTGGATCTAGAATTGTGGTAAAAATGTTATGTTTGTCTGACACAATCTTAGTTTGCACCCTTGTATTTTCAGCTAAGCTAAGGGCTAAGCTCTCCACCAACTCATATGCTTCTTTTTTTCCACCACACCTGCGTAAGTTTCAGACACCGCCTTCAGCTGTTGCTCTAGCATGTGCAACAATGTGATAGCTTGGCCCATAGTATAGCCCTTCTGGCTGACTTCACGTGTGAAGAGCTCAAAAGGAAGTAGCATCTCTGTCAGGCATTTAACTAGGCCCTATTGGTCCATCTCAATGGTCATGCCTTTCACAGTAGCATATCCTAGTCTTTGCATGACATAGTCATTGATTGGTCTGTACTGATAAAGCAGACGATCAAGCATGTAATAAGTTGATTTCCAACATGTTGGCACCTCCTAGATGAGTGCTTTGACTGGCACTGTATGCGCATGTTGAATGATCCTCAGCTGCTTCCATGTTTTGGAAGAATGGCTGAAATGTGTGCATATTCTTCTGCAGGTGGTCAGTTTGTTGCTGACTTGGTCTTCTTTTTTCAGAAAGTCTTGAACAATGATGTAAATGCAGTGCACCAAACACAGGATCCTGAAATAGCCACCAGCGTGCATGGCCTTAACTATATTACTGCTATTGTCCATAGCAACACAACCAATGTTAACCCCTCTTGGGTGCAGCCATTCAAAGACCTTGCTATTAAACTCTTTAAAAATGTTTCATCCTCATCACCAGCAATGGGTACAGTTTTTTGGCCGCTAAGGTGCGTCTTCCACTGGATCAAGTGGTGTTTTTTCAGATGGGTTGTTTGGCCTCCGGTATCATAGTTTGTACCAAGCTTACCCCGACTAACACCTTGTCCACAAATTGAGCATATAGCAATGTTCTTGTCCTTACTGTTAACTGAAAAGAAGCCCCAAACTGGGGAGGTGAACTTTCTTGTGCTGCTGGAGGTGCCACTTACAATGCCATATGAACTGGAGGGTGTGCCTTGAATGTGATTCTGTGCAGTATCACTACCTACAAAGGAGGTGGTTCTGCTGGATGTATTGTCCCTGCCGGGCCTTTGCAAATGCAAATATGGAAGCTGTAGCTGGTGTTGGTGTTAACTGTGTTGGTGGTATCCGTGCCACCTCCCTCACAGCAATTTGGGATCGGGTAATAATGTCGGTCTCCATCTCCACTGCGGCTGGATTGATGTTCTTGATGACCGGATTGTCATCATCCTCCTCTTCCAAATTGACATCCATAACTCTCATGCTTTCTGGAGCCTCCCTTTTCCCTAGACTTGTCTCGTGGCTTGTCTCACTCACAGACTGAGCTGATGTCTTCTAATTGGCATCTAGCTTATCAGAAGGGGGCTTGAAGAAGAAGTTGCTGAACTAACCCTCCTTTTCCGTGCTGGGGATCTGGAAGACAATGGATATCCTGAAAGAGTGGCTTGCTTTTCTTCTTCCTCTGCAAGAAGCTTGATTTCCTGAACTTCCCCTATTTTGGGAGGAACAACTATTATTGTGGGCGGTGGTTGCGGCTGTTGTTGTGGCTGTTGTTGTGGCTGTTATAGCGACTGTTGTTGCAGCTGTTGTTGACCACTTATGTGCTGATCTTCCTCCTGTGTTGACTGAGTACTACTTTGCGATAACAATAAGTTAATTTCAACATCACTGCTCATTGGCGTTGAAACGATAAGACTGGCTGCCTCTGTGGCACTCAAGGGCTTTGGCCTAGGTTGCTGATGTGGGCACACTGATGCGGAGGTGCTGCTCCCAGCTTGCTCCTCGGACACTGCTGCTGCAGGCTACATTTTTTGTTTCCCCAATAAAATGTTGGGCGGCACACCACCAGTGTTGCTAAGTGCCAGTTGCTTCTTCAGTTCCTTATTCTCACTGGCAACTTTCTTGGCACTGGAGGACAAGGTACCATTTTTTGGGGCTATCTTCTTCAGATGTTAGCAGGACACAGTTGCATCAGTTGCAGAGATGTCTGTGGTCACACGTCACATTACGTCATGCGCAGCAGGACTTCTGTCTGGCAGTACAATAAGTTATGATGATGACACCCCGTCCTCAGTCTTTTGTGCACCTAAAAGCAAAGAAGTCAGAAGAACATCAGTGAAATGTGGCATTGGCTGTTGTGGTTCAATTACTACAAGAACACACACACAAATATAATATATAACTTAGTGTGTGGTGGTCACACTTCAATGTTATATTATTACATTTTATTAACTGTGTTATTAACCACATTGGTGCTAAGGCAATTCCCGCTGGGTGCTGACTTCCTTGAATTCCCATTGTTCATGACAAGGTCAGCTCGTCATTAGCACAGGATCAGTGCACTGCATGACAAGCTGACCTTGTCATGAGCATGGAAGGGGTTAAAAAACAGTGTGGCCATTTCTGAGACTTTGACAACAAGGGCTATCATGGTATACTGCGTAAACTCAGGAAGGATAGGAAAGAAGAAGAACAAAAACAAAAATACAAATGTAATGGAAGTGAAACCTGTTTGGCATTAATTTGCACACCACGTCATTCAGGGAGCTGCAGCTGGCAAAGGGGATGGAATCAGTAAGCCAAGGGAAACAAAGGAAAGACATGCAGGCCTAAATGGCAAAAGCAGCACACTACTAAACTGCCACCACAAAGTAACTTGTGTGTTTTACTGTTCATCCTATGTGGGAAGGGTATGTCCAGACGTGGGTCCCGTGCTCACTAAGCCATGGGAGTCAAGCTATCCTGGCTGAAGACGGCTGATAGCCAGAAACAGGTCCTAGGATGCTTGATTCCGGTCCAGGGAAGACATGGCTTGGCAGTTCAGGCTGGACTGTTCCCATGAGGCACAGGGTCAAGATTGATTTGCATATGGCCATGTCTGAACCTGGGGTGGCTTTGTGAGCAAAATAACGATGGATTAAACCCAGATCTGTGACTGGGGTGAATGTTTTACCATTGTGCTATATTCCTTCCATCATCTTGTGTGCTTTGCTGTTCACCCTATGTGGGAAGGGTATGACCCGACGTGGGTCCCATGCTCACTAAGCCACTGGAGTCAAGCTAACCTGGCTGAAGACGGCTGATAGCCAGAAACCGGTCCTAGGATGCTTGATTCCGGTCCAGGAAAGACATGGCTTGGCAGTTCGGGCTGGACTGTTCCCATGAGGCACAGGGTCAAGATTGATTTGCATATGGCCATGTCTGAACCTGGGGTGGCTTGGTGAGCAAAATAACGATGGATTAAACCCAGATCTGTGACTGGGGGGTGAATGTTTTGCCATTGTGCAACATTCCGTCCATCATCTTGTGTGTTTTGCCGTTCACCCTATGTGAGAAGGGTATGCCCAGACCTGGGTCCCGGTCCTAGGATGCTTGATTCCGGTCCAGGAAAGACATGGCTTGGCAGTTCGGGCTGGACTGTTCCCATGAGGCACAGGGTCAAGATTGATTTGCATATGGCCATGTCTGAACCTGGGGTGGCTTGGTGAGCAAAATAACGATGGATTAAACCCAGATCTGTGACTGGGGGGTGAATGTTTTGCCATTGTGCAACATTCCATCCATCATCTTGTGTGTTTTGCTGTTCACCACAAAGTAGCCACCAGCCACATGGTCACTCACAGTTACAACAAGCAGGAGGCCTGGAAAACCATGAACTCAAGCAGGCCTATAATATGGCCAGACAAAGAGACATGCTAAACAACACAGCTTTAATGCAAAAATGGAAAAATGTAAATCCACAGGACTAAAAAAGGTTTGGAAGTTACACAACACAAGTACAACCACACCACATACACATCCAACTAAGGTATTTATTAAACACACACCAAAAAAAGTGAAATACCCCCAAAACACATTTTGCTATTCAATCCAATGTCCTCCAGGCCCTAAATGGTGTTTAATTTAACAGATACAACTAATCAACATGGAGGAAAAAAGAAGAAGCTGTGATCCATTCAGCTTGATGAATCTATATCCAAAAATCAAGTGGAGAATGGATCACTTGTCCTGCATAACTTGGCCTAGCATTTCACTGTGTTCAGTGTCCCAATAAAAAACCCTCATTCACGTGCAGATGGTAGATGTAGCGGTACATCTTGATTCTCCGCTCTACTGTTAATCACCTGACAGCATCATCATAGGGTTAGTGTTCATGCTTCCTCCACCCGGAGGTGTACCCTTAGTTAATGCAGCAGTGATCAGGGATACTAGTGTCTTAGGTTAAAAAACTACTTGTATAGCCAGGTGTGAGTTTTAATAGATATGGATTCGAGAAATTATTTAAAAGTTGGTTGTAGTGCGTGATGAGATTGGGTTACGGATCTCCCACACTTAAAAAATTGTTAAAAAAGGATGGTCGACATGTTTCAGCCCTTGTGTTGCCTCTGTGGGTCAGGTGGGCTTTCTTCAGGACCAGGGTGGTTGGGTGTAGTGAGACTGTGGGTGTCTCTGTGAGTGATTTCCTCAGGAATGTTATTCTTGAGGAAGTGTGAGGAATTAGATATATTAATCTGTTGCTGGTGAGGTCCCGCAGTACCTGTATAGATAATAGTAAGGGGTGGGGAGAAACTAACACAGCCAGAAAGAGAAGTGTGAGTTTGGTCAGTTTCCTATCAGTGCTGTCTATAGTGCGTGCATTTTTGTGAAGCAACAACATAGAAATGGCAATTCTTTATTGTAAGGCCACCGGTAGTCTCTCAGGCAAAATGATCTCTCTCATTTTTTTCTACATAGATGGTCAAAATTTTCTTCAAGAAAGTTTCATAGTATATAGATATAAACATGGCAAAATATCTCTCTACGTTCTGTGGTTCTATGTAAATAATGTTATGGTGAGCGGCATATTCTGTCTTGTTATGTGTGGCCCGCAATTTTACTGTGACGTGATAGGATTCATGTGGCGCATAGTATGGCTGACTATTGTTAATTCAAGGTCACTAAAGATTTTCTCGCTCAGTGCCCATGATTAGAACAGATGACTCATTAAAATGGATATTTGTTAGAACTGACGTTCGAGTTATTACACTGCGTGGTTGAGGTATGATTTCAGAACTTGGCTATATGTTATAATGATACGGTATATGTTGAGACTCACTCTCATTATTTATCGGTTCCCCATCGGTTAAGTGCCCATTGGTTAAAATCATAATTTATAATGTGGTCATTATTTTCATATTCGCGCTTTTATTCCGACACACAGTGTAACCTTAGAACGTTAACGTGAAGCTCAGGGCGGCACGCTGGGTGACTGGGTGTCAGGCATGCCCGACCAAACATACCAACACACCTTTTGTGATTCACAAAGTTACTTCAACGGTTGGCCATCGAGTCTCTCGTTCTACTGGGTGAAGGACAAGGCTCTAATTACATACAATTCGGGCAGATTATATGTCGAGTTGGCTCCACGCGGCTGCTTCTACCTTAGGCTCTTCGAGAACACGACTAGTGCACCCTACAAACCAAAACTTTTTACAAACCAACAGCAAAAAACAGCCTGTTGTCATACCAAAATTTTCATCCTCTGCCCCTAAGAGAAAGCCTTGCTTACAGGCAATATTTACGACTATGACGTAACTTCAGTAAAACACTTCCTTCCTCTTAAAAAAAAAGGAAAAAGGACTCCTTGCACAAAAGCGTACAGCCAAATGTCAATCTGTGGAGTATTTTTAATCCAAATCATCATTTTTGAGAAGGTTTTATGCTGCTCGAGGGATATTCTTCTCCAGATTGAAAATTCTGCTTTTTCGGCATTGCGATCTTCAGGGAACTTCCACCGGCTGTCCGATGGCGCATCTGAATGACGTGTCCGCGATCACACACTATTGCGAGATCGTGCGGCCGGCTACCAAAATCTTCTGCCGCATGCGAACAGATAGGAAATCTCATTGGCAAATGCAGGGATCACGGTAAGTTGCTCTTGGGTGCGACAACCAATTTTTAAAGCACCAAGAAGGTAAAAACTCTATTCCGCTGCGGATAGTGGAGTTTTCGGTAACTCCGCGTTCTAAGCGGAATGCAGAATTGCCAAAAATCCGCAAAGTCCGTGATCAGAGCAGATTTTACCGCCCAGTGTTACCACATTCAGAAGAGTTATTAGGCCCAAATATACAGGTAGCACACAATTTATCAAGAAGTTTCCTTAGTTCATCCCTCACATCAAGAGGAGACTCTCACACTTGATGTGCAATAGGAATAGCATATTTCCTCAATAAACTTTTGCCTATATATATATTATCAGAAAACAAATCTTGCACTTCTGCAAAATGAAGGTAAGATTTTCCTCATTATGTTGACCCAACATAATAGCGGTGTCAGTACCAGTGATAAAAGTAACATTTTACCTACACTCAGTGGTGGCCCATGCACTTAAGTGCAGTAGGGCAGGGGGGAAGTGACAGACGCCGATAAGAGAAAATAAATAAATAAAAACAATTCCCTTGTGCTCGCCGCATTGCCGACTCAGGGATGTGGGGAGCGCAAGGTAAGTGGTTTTATTTATTTATTTTCTTTTCCCTATTCCGTTGTTTGTCACTTCTCCCCAACTCGTCCCGGCCCCGCACTGTGCTTAACTGCATGGGCTGTGACTGCCTACACTGATCCACCCAACTCAAGATATCTCTCCAGGTAACAGCCATATAGATCTTGGGTAATATTTCCATTCCAGAAAAATTAAGGGTGCTTTAAAAAATAAAAAAAATCGATTTCATTGTTACCATATGCAACTGCTTTATAGTCAGGTTTCTTCAGAATTTTGCCACCCCAAAGTCATTAAAAGTGGATTCAGCCAGTATGGTAATGGGAGACTGAGAATAAGACATGATAGCTAATTCAACAGTGCCAAAAAAGCAATAGAAAAAGGACAATTTTTGACAGCAATCACCTGAACAATCAAAATTGCATTATCTTCTCTTGGGAATGTTTAATTTTCCTTTTCAATGCAGACAATATTAACTTCTTTTTCACTCTGAACACAAGTAACTTTCACTGAGCTGGCATTTCTTTCGTACACGCTCATAAAATCTCCATTTCCTTTCATTTCTTACACCTTTTATCTTTAGCTGGAAAACTAGTAGAATTTCCAACCTGTGAACAGGACTCACATCTGAAACAGGAAGTATTACATGAAAATAACCTGGTGTTTTCAGAAATAATATCCTGGGCTTTGTTAAAAGCACTAACAGCTTTGTGCTCCAAGTCCACTACTTCTCCTGAAATTACTTCCACAGAATCTGCAGACTAGTAAATACCTTTAGCAATTCCAGCAGTCTTCTCAAGTGAGGAATTAGCGCAACACAAAAGATACTCCTGATGTTTTTACAGGCTCAATTGAAAAAATCTGATCGTGAATACAGTAATCCACACAGATCTCATATTTCCTAGCACTTGTTAAAATCCTTTTTCTAGTTTCAAATGTATGTTTATTAAAATGATATTAAGACAGAAGTACAATATGGCATCATAATGTATATATAGGTGTGGTTATTTAATAAAAAATATGATGTAAATAGAAGGTGGATTATACGTGGTATAAAAGGAGGAAGGTCTGGAAAAACATATATAGATTTAGTATACTATATAACTTATTAAATATATTCAAGCAATCATAGTATCAAAGTGAGGAATTCCAGGTAGGTTGCGAAATGTCTTGTTGTAGGGGACTATATATAAAAGAACATTTTGCATTATCAGCAATAAACTTTGTGACAGGGTGCCATAAAAGTAAACGTTTCATAGCAAGAGAGATAGGATATACATATGTTTTATCTAATCTGTGGTAATGGCAAACCACGTATCACCAAGCTTGGAAAGATAATTTATTTGAATCCTTCAAATGTTTAGTAATTTGTTGAAATGCAACTGCTATGAGTAAGTCCAAAATTCATACATTGGAAAGTAAAGTAACCTTGTCATCGGATAAACTACTTAAAAATATGTTAGTAATAGAAAAGGGAGCTTAAAATGAAATATTGAGTTAATCTGAGCTCAAATACATTTCCAAAAGGTGTGAACAAAAGGAGAAGTAAAAAGTAAGTGCTTTAAATCAACAAGTATTGAGGAGCCTGTCCAGAAAGTATCAGAAAGACTGAAGCTGCCTGTTCTCTCCGCGCTTCACAGAGGAACTCTGCAACAGCAGGTGAGCCTGTTAATCTGCTGGGGACTTCAACTCCTACCTTACCCAGCAGCTCACGTGCATTTAAGCGCGACATTGCCCCATGGTGCGGGATGCGCCCAGGCCATGTCCGGGCTCGTCCACACCCATCCAAGCCCGGAGGAGGCTGAGCTGGACCCCCTCTGCCATGGTAGTCCTTAGTCGCCCCGGTGTAAAGAGTATCATTTGCCAATGAGGAAACAGAAAACCAATCCTGTGACACATGGAGGTGAGTCCACTAATATCTTCGACACTTTCCCCCTAAGGGCATCTGGCGCACTAGACAAAGAGAATAAAATTACTGGGCGCAGGCTTGCTATGGGGAACCTGGTCCGACAATTGAGCACTCAAACACAATGACCCTATCCGTGACTGCTAGTGTTCTCCCAGATCCTAACCCAACAATTACCTACTCCAAATGCCAGATCCCATTGAGCCCCCATTTGGGTAAAATCTTACTCTTCCCTTCAGAATACCCCACCAAGAAGAATAAAGGAGGGGGTAGATCAAGCAAGTCTATACCTGCTCATACGGGCTCTACTTTGGCTACCCTTCCGTATCTGAGGCATTGATCCTTAGAGTTGAACAGTCGAGTCTGTTATAACCTCTTTTGAAAAGACTAACCAATATTGAGGCTAATATAGCGCTACTTGTCTCAATGGGGGATGGATATTACAGAGATACCTCATCAACCAGACAGTCACTGTATTTTCTCATAACAATCCAATAGTGCCCCCCTGTTACCCACCAAAAAAAGTAATGACTTAATGACCCTCAGGCTTTAATGAAGTTTGGAGATGGGGGAGTGCCCAAATGCCATCTAAGGAGTTGTACTGCCCACCCGGTAGCAAGACTAGATAAGTTCAGCTCATCACTTATCCCAGACGAACAACTGTCTACCCCATGACCTGTTTTTCCTCATTTGAATGCCTCACAGAGACAGAGGACTCCTAAGGTCTTAAATTTTTCAATTCTACTGAAGAGGCCAGAAGGAGGGCACATATCTGATTGAAAAGGCTAAGTAAATTCTTTTACTAGATTAGCTCCCCCACCAGCAGCCTGCCCATATGTGATAATCTTGGCAAACGCCCCCGAGTTAAATAGAATTCAAAAGGAATCAACCAAACAATTAATTTGTAAAGCATGCCACTGGATCAATAAGCATGCGGGGGCCAGGCAGATGTTTTCTCCAGAATTATAATGGCAAGAAGGGTGGGCTGGGTAGGAAACTCAGAGATAACCTTCAGGGGGGAGAGTGTGGTGTTCAATTTTAAGTCCCACTTTATGGTTCAGAAACTTTTAAGACCACTACCAAATGGGCCATCAGGGGACACACAGATGTTTGCACTACCATTAGGCTTTTTTCATAAACCAGTAAGGTTTACCTCCTGGGGACAGGGCCCTGTGGTTTTTTCTAGTCTCCCTCACCCAGAGATTCAACACCTTCACTTGAGACAATTTACTAACTCCCTCCCAAATCGCAATCCACTCACTGCATAGGCAGATCTTGAAGCCTGTGATTGACAGAGGACGAACAGGAGGACTCCTATCCCTGTAGCTAGCTGTGATTTATGAAGGTCAAGAGCATCCCCTGCATAGTATGGAAATAAAGGATCAGATTAAGTTTTAATTGCTTGGAATATTGAAGGACTGGGTTCTAATCTGTCTGATCATGTATGGTTAAACGTTATTATCACTTATGATCTGATATAGTGTAACGACCGGATTCTCAGACCAAATTATTGGCTCACCTCTTATAGCACACCCAGCCGTCACGTAACCACACCCTTCCCAGGCCCTATATAACATAACATCCAAAATACCTACCTGAGAATGGGGAAACGCCTATTTACAAGCCTATATAGTCAAAGATACCACTAAAATCCAAGGAATTCCATATTACATCCTATGATCACCTCACCTTATGAATAACGTTTATAGTCATATGACTGTCACTTTAAAGTCTCCCGACGACACTTTAACGTCTCCCGATGACACTTTATAGTCTCCCGACTGTCACTTTAATGTATCCCAACGACACTTTAACGTCTCCTGACAACATTTTATAGTCTCCCGACTGTCACTTTAACGTCTCCCGATGACACTTTAACGTCTCCCGACGACACTTTATAGTCTCCCGACTGTCACTTTAACGTCTCCCGACGGCACTTTAACATCTCCCGACGACACTTTAACGTCTCCCGACGACACTTTATAGTCTCCCGACTGTCACTTTAACGTCTCCTGATGACTCTTTAACGTCTCCCGACGACACTTTAACGTCTCCCGACGACACTTTAACGTCTCCCGACGACACTTTATAGTCTCCCGACTGTACTGTCACTTCAAATTGTATGTTCTGTCTTGCATCCATCCCTGATCCTGAGTAGTGTACCTAGTTATCAACAGTTACCTGCAAGTGGGAGTGCCTCCCAGCCCTCTATACATCAGCATCTGGTTAAAAAGGAACCCTTTACTCTCTCTCAGAGACAATAAACAAACAGGATTTGCACACTGGGGTCTTTTTATTACACAATGATAAAATGACAAGGTACTAAATAACTAATTCTCTTTATGGCGCAATGATAGAATAACAACTAACAAGCAATAATCAACACATACATTTATATAAAGAACTGAAAAGTAAAGATGATTAAACATGACACAATGATAGAATGCAATTACCAACACATATGGCTCAGAAGGCATTCGATGTGTTTGGCAGGGCACTGCCAGCACAGTCGGACGCTTCGGAAGCTGCCTGATTTTATTGCCATAATTTTTAAAAACGAGCGAGATTGCGATTTGAAACGAACTAGACTGTGGTTTTTAAAATTGTATTCTTGTTATTATATGCTGCTACAATTGCCTATTTGCACATTCCTACCTCGTGAAGGACCGGAGCGGTCGCCCAAGGCTCCTAGGTGCCTCCCCTGGTCGGGTCCATCTGTGCGAGCAGGCCCGCCATCTTGGGGGTAGTTGGGCCACGTTCTAGTGGTCGGGGCTGCACGCTCTAGGCTCCATAAAAACAACACTGGAGCGAACGCGAAGCGGGCGGCCAAAGGCAAGCCCGTCTGCGCCCGTCCGCGCCAAGGAAGCGCCCAGTGCCAGTTATGCTGCCTGTTTTGGCCTCCAAGAGAATGGCCAACAACCACCCGGTCCCCCTTACTCGAGAGAGATGCTCATACAGATTGGTAAACTCCACGCAGACAAAGGAACAGTCAGACTGCTGCACACGGCCCACCCACGAGCAGACATTCTTGTTGATAATCTCTTGAAATGTGGGCTTCTGAACGTGAGGTCTCTGCCAAAACATAGCGTAGAGATCCAGCTGATGATTGAGACACCCGAGTTGGACGTCCTGTTTATGACGTAAACGTGGACTCACGCTGACTGTCTGGTTGATCCCGGCTGTGCTTGCCCTCCTGGGTTTAAATTCTTACATCTCCTTAGGCCTAATAGGAGGGGTGGGGGATAGGAGTTATTTTTAAAGCAACTTGCAGAATTGATATCATTGATCTGGACCCGGCGGTTGGAACGGAGCTGTTGGGTCTATCTATCCGGACTTGCTCTGGGATAATCTTTACTGGTGTGCTATGTTATAGATCGCCAGGGGCTTTTAGCATTCAGCAGCAACAAGCGCTATTAGCCACCCTGACTAACATTGCAGCCTCCCACCATAAGCTGGTTATTTTTGGGGATTTTAATCTTTGGCACAATGGCTCCCTTGACTTGGGTCTTCTTAATTTACTTCAGTCTTGTGAAAGCTTTGGCCTTTTTCAGCAGGTCATAGGAGCTACTCATAAGGCAGGGAACCTCTTAGATCTGGTGTTTGCGGTCCCTGACCTGCTGGCTATGGGGGAAACCCTGCCTATGGACTGGACAGACCACTCCCTCGTCAAATTTTTTGTAATTTTTAAGGGTGCTCACACCAGGGCTCCACCGGCTACTAAGGAATATCGGTGCAGAGACTGGAAGGCTCTTGGACGTTCAAAATCCTTGGATGGGGTATTTAATGTGAGTAAGTCCTTTGGCTTGGATAAACAAGTTGAGGAGAATTACACCTCACTCTGCTCGGGGATCACGGCTGTGCTGGATGCTCATGCTCCCCTAAAAACACGTAGTTGCAAGGGGAATGTTTCTGCCCCTTGGTTCAACGATACGCTGAAAAACCTGAAGCAGGGCTGTAAACAAGCAGAAAGAAGATGGAGGCGGGATTATGAGGAAGCATCTAGGATGCTATGGAAAGGCAAAGTCTTGGAATATAAGAGTCTGATTAGGAAATCTAAGGCGGACTACTATTCCTCCTTGATTTGCAAGGCTACTAATAGCTCCAGGAGTATCTTCAATATATTAAACAACCTTACTAATCCTGAATGCTCCAAAAATGCCATTGTCCCATCTCAAAAACTCTGTGAGAACCTTGCCAAATTCTTTAAAGAGAAAATTTAGCAAATTATTGAGGATTTGGAGGTCTCCCCTGAGACCGGCTTCCTTCTTGATACCAAACTTAGGGCGACGGTGGACAGGACTGACGAACACGCCTGGGCGTCTGGGGAACCATTGCTTGAGTTCCCACTCCTCATGGAAGATGCATTTAGTGGGCTGACTAGGGGGATCTCCTCCGGGTCTCCTTTGGACCCTGTGCCACACAAAATCTGGAAGGAGTATGAGGAGGAATTATTTCCTACACTCCGCCTAATTTGTAACCAATACCTTGCTACTGGTACGGTCCCAGCCCAGTGGAAACAGGCGGTGATATCTCCCCTGTTGAAAAAGCCCTCTTTAGACCCGGATTGCTCCAAAAATTACAGACCTATTTCCCTGCTGCTTTTCCCAGCCAAAGTTGTTGAGCGTCTGGTCAGTGCAACCCTCTCCAAACACCTGGAACAGCATCATTTATTAGAAAATGATCAATTTGGTTTCCGGCCAGCTCACGGGACCAAAACGGCTTTGGTCACCGCCGTGGATGAGCTTCAGAGGCGTGCAGACAGGGGACAGACAGTGTTTCTGATCCTGCTAGACATGTCTGCCACCTTTGACACGGTCAACCATAAGATCTTGCTGAACCGGTTATTTGAGGCTGGGGTGAGAGGTAGCGCCCTGATGTGGTTTCGATCATTTCTGCAGGATAGGCAGCAGGCGGTGTCCCTGCCCCCCTTTCAATCGGCTTTCACTCAGGTGCCTCATGGGGTCCCACAGGGCTCAGCAATTAGTCCCATACTTTTCAATCTTTATCTAAAACCTTTGATCTCGCTTATCAAAACCTATAACATCAAGACTGTAAACTATGCTGACGATACACAGATGATCCTCTCCTTTGAGGGAGAGGATTCAACATCTGTGGAAGTTTTCCACAATTGTCTGCGGGATACGTCACGTGGCTAAAGGATAATTCCCTTCAGTTTAATGCTGGTAAGACGGAGGTGCTCCTTAGCGCTGGGAATAAGATCTCCCGCCCGTTTCCAGAAAACCTTTGGCCTCCTGAAACAGCGACTAAAGTACGGCCTGTGGTTTCAGTCCGTAACTTAGGGGTCATGCTTGATCAAAAGTTCAGTATGGAGACTCATGTAAAAAAAAACACCGCCTGCTGCTTTGCCATCTTGCGATCTTTGAGGAAAGTCTTGCCACTTTTACCATTCCAGGCACGTGCTCAAGTGACAAGGTGCACAATCCTCAGTAGATTGGATTATTGCAACGCCCTTCTGCTGGGGTCCCCTGAGTTTCTGTTGGATAGGCTTCAAAGGATGCAATCAGCGGCTGCTAGGTTGGCCCTGGGGCTTCCTAGAAGAGCACATGGGCCGGCTGCCCTTGCGAATCTGCATTGGCTACCTCTGTGACAGAGGATACAATTCAAGGCCCTTTGCCTCGTTTTTAGGGCTCTCCATGGTATTGGTCCTGTTTCCCTGCAATCGAAATTTGCTTGGTATACACCAACCAGGCTGCTTCGATCTTCAGCGGCTAGGCTGGTGAAGGTACCTAGATTCAGGAAGGCTAGAGCAGGGGGCAGAACCTTTGAGGTGGCCGCTGTGAAGCTATGGAATCTGCTCCCGTTCGAGATTAGGCAAACCACGGAACTTCTCCCGTTTAGGAGAAAGATCAAAACCTGGCTGTTTCCTAAGTAACCTACTGCTTGGTCACACCCTGTCGGATACTTGTTTGCCCTTTGAGCCAGTCAGCGCCAGGATGCCTGCAAGGTGACAGTGTGCTTTATAAGTTAAATAAATAATAAATAAAGAAATAAATAAATATGAGGAACTAAAAGTAAAGTGATTAATTGTGACATACAATTAGGTGGCTGAAGGAAAAGTGATTGATTATGAACAGATATAATGAAAGTATTCTTAGAACACCCCACCCTTAGAAAGGGGATCCAATTCTCTCTGTCCCTCTCTGATTGAATCAGGACTCTCTGCTCACTGAGCCACCACCACCAACGGGCCAACTTGTGTTGTTCCTCCTGGCCTCTGCACTTCACTGGCTCCAACTGCACTCAAGATATACCTCCACCAACTGTCTTAATCATCTCCAAAGAACCATCTCCAGATGTAACTCCAACTGTCAGCTGTACTCCAAACTGACTTCATCCACTCTAAAGACCACCTCATCAATCCAACTGCCAGCTCCTCCTGACTTTTCCAACAGACAAATCCTTCTGACTCGAACTGTAGCTGGCTCCTTCTGACCACACCGCACATTTCCTTCTGACAACTCTGCTCTCTTGATCTCTGATAATATAGAAGGCTCTCTCCTCATGGAAATTTCCAGCAAGCACCCTGCCTCCCACCGAATTCCTGTACCAAGCCCCGCGCTCCCTGCGCTCCCACAGTGGCCAGCTGTAGTTGCGTCTAGAGCCCGAGAAGTAAGCACATTCCTTCGATAAGGGCCAGTAATCACCGGTTCCTAACTAGTGAATAACAAACTGAAACTAAACATTGCCTTTAACCTACAAGCGCCTCGGACAACTGAGGCAAGAAGACAAGATGGCTGCTCTCTAGCTTTAGGTCTTTAGGCCCGAAAAAGGATAAGGAAGGCACAAAATCATGTAAAAGTACATAGGTAAACCCTACAAATAGGCACAAATAAGGCTGAAATAAAGGATTCATGTGTATATACTGAGATGGCGGTGGACAACGGTCACCACTAGTCCAAAGGGTACAAATTATCCTGTCCCTACATTCCACCCTTGACCTTTGTCCACAAACATCAAAAAACAGAAGGAAATTATGTTGAACAAACAAAATAAACAAAAGCAATTCTAGGACAAAACATATCCAAAAGACCTGGCACACAAAGAAAACAACAACAAAATGCAACTAAAAACAAAGAACCAAGGGACACGCCACCCAAAATAGGTCAAAACATCAGGTAACCACCCTAGGAACTAAACCTACTGACCTCTATCAAGGGTCCATTGATCAAAGCAACAGTAGAATAGTAGGAAAACAAGAACAACCTAATTTCAACAAAATAGCAAATCTAGTACTATGCATATCAAGCAGGAAATCAGATAAAGCTATCAAGATGTATTTAACATGTTTATCTAAAAGACAAGTCAGTCTATTAAGAACCCTAACATCAGTTCAGGAAACTCTACAACTGGAACAACTGAACTAAGAGATTCAGACTTGGAAAACAGAATAATAGATTACGCCAAAGGCAATAGGCAGAAGTCATAGTTCACCTAACCCAAAGAACAGTATGTACCTAATCCCTCAGTATCCATTATGGAGCATACGTATGCACACCACCCGCAACACTACACCTCAACATCCCTTAGCTTTCTATTCTCTGGCAAGACTGTCCTACTGAAAAACAACAAAGGTACAGGACAGATAAGAACTGACTAATTGCAAGGCCAATCTATACTAATGCTAAGATGGCATAACATATTAAAATCAGGACATCATGATGGTAATTGACGTGTATCACAGGGCATCAGATCTCAAAAGCAGCTCACTAATTATATTGCACCCCATGACCCTCAAACATTAATACAAAAATTGGTGAACCAAAGGATCCACCATCAAAAAGGCACTGCATCTTTTAATTTGTAACTGGAATCATAATCAAACAACAGGGCAGGAAAAATAAAACTATCATTGGGGCCCTGTATCTGTTGACTGCAAGAGTGGCATCAAAACAAAATAATCAGCATCTGAGTAGAGTCCAAATGTCCATGGAACATTCACTGAAAAGAAAAATCATGGGGAAAATTGGGCACAAGATTGCAGGCCATAATGAAAACCACTTCAATAAGGAAATTCACATTGCATTGTATGATGAAATACAAAACTTAGCAAACATTATCATAATTAAATGATGGTTCCTGTTAGATATTCACTCATGAATAGGGAAAATGATCATTATAAAGCAAATCAAAACTGTATCACTCAAAAAGAGTCAGGAAATCTTAATATCTATAGCATTGAATCTCTAATCATGAAACTGCAAATTCAACTGCCAAGGCAGCCAACTGTAGACTCTAATATGGATTGTAAAGTTCAGTCTGTAGCCTAAAAAGCTCTATTAAAAAGAAAGTCCTCTTCTGTGGAAAAAGTAGAAAAAATAAAACAAACAAAAAACAAAACCAAGCCTTCTCAAGGTGAACAGTTCACAGTCCCTTTCATCTTCACTTTTACACAAGCAGTTCTCCTGTGTGAAAAACACACCGCTCAGTCATCCTCACGTGAAAGAGACAGTTCCAATCGGAGCTAACTTTATTTGAAAAGGTGTAATCCATCTTCATCTGTATTCCTTTGCCAAGGAAGAATCCCATCCGATCTCGTCATCCATGGAACATCAGCACCCGTCTGACATCAGCCACAAGACACCGCTTTTTGCCGTCCGCTCCGGCTCCAGGCTTGGGGTGGGGGGGTTCCACTCTCCAAAAAATAACAAACTGAAATAGTAAAATAAAATAATAAATGGGGGGGTGAGGGCCCATGCACGCAGGGTGGGCAACACTCGACCCGACACCACGTCCCAGCAACCTCAAACGATAAACAAGCATCACTCATCTTACAAAAAAAACTTCAATTCAAAAGCACACATTTTTTTATATTTCCCTCTAAGAACCTTGTGGTTTATAAAACCCTACTCTAAGTCTGGGGAATAGTTTAAGAAAACTACCTGCATTATATTCTCTAAATTTGTTTGGGCAAAATCAAATTTTTTCTTTCACAGCCAGAGGGGATGGGGTAGCCAGCTTCTCTCCTTTCTCCTAGCTAGCATACCCCTCCCTTCACTGCAGCTCTCCGCGGTCTTAGATTGGGTCACTGCCAATGCTGATCTCATTGCAGGAGCGAAGAGCTTGCCAATTTTCTGTTTACACTACTAAGACGGAGCCCATCTGCAAGCCTCCTATATCTCTAGTCAACGAAGCTTACTCATTCTGTTGTAACGGAGGGCTGGGGATTGCCCATCCTTTACATAAAGTTTCCGCGGACCAAGTTGAATGCTTGCCAAGCATAACAAGCAGGAACGGCTCTGCTTCGGTACTCGCTCTGGGGCCCCCCCTCCTTCACAAAATGCTCTGAGCCATTCTGAGTTATCTCTTCAAGGTTAAAAAACAAGTTTGCTCCTAACTGTTCACTGCTGTGGAGTTTTCTGTCTGTAAAGGGCAACTTTTATATTTTGTTGTCTTAGACAAGAAACAGACCTAACCTCTTTTGACCTCCAGCCAAACCCTCCATTTTATGTTTAAACTCTACACAGTCATGTCTAACTAATTTTATCATTTATCTACAGTCTTGTGAAAAACTAACTTGAAACAGGCTAAACATTCTAGCATTATTAACAGCTAAAGGGCAAAACATTTAGCAACATTAAAAATCACATACAAAATGACATGACACTTCTTGTAACGATATTTGAAGCAGCATCAATTTAAAAAAGGGGAAAAAATATTTTGTGATTGAAGTTACCAACTTAGCTTCTGGTTATCAAGACTACATTCTTAAGTCATGTGATCTCCCATAGGCAGACCACATTCCCTCCTACAGTGTTCTGTTTAACATCTTTCAATGCGCAAATTATACAGAGACATTGGCATTTATCTTAGCATTCAGATTTAAACAAAAAGGGGCAGTTTGCTTCTGGGTCAAATCACAGAATATTTTTTAATCTTGGGACCAGTCATACACAACCTACTGCTGTACACTTTCAAAATCATATGGGTGCATTTTTCTTTTGAAACACAATTTATCATGCACTGTTGGGTTTACTTATTTCTCTGCACATTCCAATTTAAAAGTAACACACATTTTCTTTTAATCCACACAACCAGTCACACCCAATTAACTGCTGCACACATGGTGGTGCATTTTCCTTTTTAAAAACGAATTATCTCATACACTTTTGCCAACTAAAACACCTCCACTGAATGTTTATTTGAAAACACCCGTGTGTACCTCGCAGCCTGACTGGTTGATTTATAACACTTTGACCTCTGAATAAGACACATGTAATCCTGTTTTCAAAGGTATATCCTCACACAATTGTGGCTGCATATTAAGCAGCATGTTTAAATGAACACTGCTGTGTCCGTGCAAGATGTTACCTCTCTACCAGCTAAAATACACTCTCTCACCGAGTCTGCAGAACCATGGGGAATCCGAGAACTTATCTCCCACGTTTTCACATAACACTTGTGCACATTTTTTAAACACATTTCCCGGAATAGTTGGAAAGGATCCAGCCTTTCCCTGCCCAATGGAACAAGCCATTCACAAGCCTTATTTACACGACGCTATTCACAAGTCATATTATACAGACAGATCATTTTTCTTTAGAATACAGTCCACCTCTTCAACCTTACAACTGCCACAATACCAAGATGTACACCATTTCTCTCTGTACATTTCCTAGTCATGACGCCAAGATGTAATTGGTTCCCTTACACGCTTCCACCCTTCAATCCTGTAAGTCAGGGTCCAAGATGTAGTGCAGCACCACTACATTTCCTTACACTCCACCAGAGACTGTTCTTAATGTCAAGTCTAATGAAAATCATTACACTTCCCGCACTCCACCCGAAACTGTTCGTGATGCCAATTGTAACTTTATAGTCTCCCGACTGTCACTTTAACGTCTCCCGACAACACTTTTACGTCTCCCGACGACACTTTATAGTCTCCCAACTGTCACTTTAACATCTCCCGACGACTCTTTAACGTCTCCCGACGACACTTTAACGTCTCCCGACGACACTTTAACGTCTCCTGACGACGCTTTATAGTCTCCCGACTGTACTGTCACTTCAAATTATATGTTCTCTCCTTGCAACCATCCCTGATCCTGAGTAGTGTACCTAGTTGTCAACAGTTACCTGCAAGTGGGGGTGCCTCCCAGCCCTCTATAGATCAGCATCTGGTTAAACAGGAACCCTTTACTCTCTCTCAGAGGCAATAAACAAACAGGATTTGCACACTGGGGTCTCTTTATTACACAATGATAAAATGACAAGGAACTATTTAACTAATGCTCTTTATGGCGCAATGATAGAATAACAACTAACAAGCAATCACCAACATATACATTTATATAAAGAACTGAAAAGTAAAGATGATTAAACATGACACAATGATGGAATGCAATCACCAACACATATGAGGAACTAAAAGGAAAGTGATTAATTGTGACATACAAATAGGCAGCTGACAGAAAAGTGATTGATTATGAACAGAAATAATTAAAGTATTCCTAGAACACCTCACCCTTAGAAAGGGGGTCCAATTCTCTCTGTCCCTCTCTGATTGAATCAGGACTCTCTGCTCACTGAGCCACCATCACCAACGGGCCAACTTCTGTTGTTCCTCCTGGCCTCTGCACTTCACTGGCTTCAACTGCACTCCAGATATAACTCCACCAACTGTCATTATCATCTCCAAAGAACCATCTCCAGATGTAACTCCAACTGTCAGCTGTACTCCAAACTCCAAACTGACTTCATCCACTCTTAAAGACCACCTCATCACTCCAAATGCCAGCTCCTCCTGACTTCTCCAACAGACAAATCCTTTTGACTCGAACTGTAGCTGGCTCCTTCTGACCACACCGCTCGTTTCCTTCTGACCACTCTGCTCTCTTGCTCTCTGGAAATATAGAAGGCTCTCTCCTCATGGAAATTTCCAGCAAGCACCTTTGCCTCCCACCGAATTCATGTACCAAGCCCCACGCTCCCTGCGCTCCCACAGTGGCCAGCTGTAGTTGCATCTAGAGCCTGAGAAGTTAGCACATTCCTTCGATTAGGGCCAATCCTCACCGGTTCTTAACTAATGAATAACAAGCTGAAACTAAACATTGCCTTTAACCTACAAGTGCCTCGGACAACTGAGGTAAGAAGACAAGATGGCTGCTCTCTAGCTTTAGGCCTTTAGGCCCGAAAAAAGGACAAAGTACATAGGTAAACCCTACAAATAGGCACAAATAAGGCTGAAATAAAGGATTCATGAGTATATACTGAGATGGCGGTGGACAACGGTCACCACTAGTCCAAAGGGTACAAATTATCCTGTCGCTACATTCCACCCTTGACCTTTGTCCACAACCATCAAAAAATAGAAGGAAATTATGTTGAACAAACAAAATAAACAAAAGCAATTCTAGGACAAAACATATCCAAAAGAAACTGGCCCTATCCATTTTGATGGTTATCATTCTTTTTATCCTCCACCCCTTCTGTCAACATCAGGTCCTGCTAAGGGAGTGATTTTGACATTGATGAAAAATACTCTTAGATTTGAAGGCTTGTCCACCCATAACAATTCCCCTTACTACAGCTTATTACATCCAAAAGGCCCAGGAGGTAATACAGTGCTCCTAATCAATTATTATAATAACTACTTTGCGGGTGAAATGAAAAAGGTTGCCGACTTATTGGAGGAAAAATTAATGCACTACTTAACACTTTTAAGCATATACCTTGCAATATGTAGATTAACTGATGAAGCGGGTGAGATGGGAAACATCCATAACAACGCGGGCATTACCCCGCACTGCTATTACAACGCTGCTATTACAACGCAAGTCGTTACAACGACTTGTGCTGGAGGGCGCTGTAGGATAGGGAATTGTTTCATTTTCTATCCAACACCTTCCCTACTGTCAAGGTGGGCTGGAGTTGCAATAGAATTTTAAACTATTCCACTATACAGCGCCCCCCAACGCAAGTCGTTATAAGACTTGCATTGTAAAAACAACGTTGTAATGGCATGCGGGTTAAAAGCCCGCATTGTAATGCCGTACAACCGGTGAGATTATCCCTCAATTCATTCATAACCCTCATTGTGATGCATTGAAGAGACTTCTCATTATTAAAGATCTAGAAATAATGAATCCTATTGATACGTGCTTAGGTTTGCTTAATATTGATTACATACTAGTTTCTGAATCATTAAAAAATTCCATTTCTGTCATCCAAATACATTTTTCAAATTACAGCGATCATGCTGTTATCTCCTGTCAATTGGTATGGGAAGGTATCCACATCAAGCAGATGAGACAAGTATAACCCAATATAACCAGGAAAATTCGGATTGTTCTTAAATGGGCCATGATTAACAAAGAGAAAATTGTCCCACGGATGTTGCAAACAGACACAAAGAAATTATGATCTGTCTTGATTTGACTTGTGACCCAAACATGGTAATGAATGCCTTTGAGTGAATGCTAGTTGAGGAAAAAAAATTGGACCAAAAATGGCCAAATTGTCAATTTTGTAGCCCCTAGATGGTTAAGTCAAGCGTGCACTATATCTTTATCAAACCTACATAAGGCCCTTATGATTATCCTAAGAATGAAGCATTTGCGCCATCAGTATAAATAGGATAGGTAGGCCAGACTAAAAAAACTGAAGGAGGAGGCATGGGAACAACGCTCTCAGGCTTCCATTACAAATAACTCCAGGGATTTCTCGATGGTAATTAATGTTCTTTTCTTAAAATCACGCACAGACCCTCACCTTGGTTCTCATGTGGATGAAGAATCTTGGGTTGCCCATTTTTCCAAAATATCTGACCCAACTAGTGATAGAGGGTATTTATCACAGAAAGTCAATATGCTACGCACAAAATCTATCCTCATTTTTAACCATCTGGAAGTCACAGAAGTTATTACGCAGTGTTCTAGCAATAGGACAGCACCCCAGTATATTTTTCTCTGAGCAAGCTGATCTTTGGGGCCCGGTATTGACAACATTTTTTATGTAGTTGCCAGTTTGGGCCCATTAGATTTGTGGTTGAAATCTATTTAAATCTCCTTTTTTAACAAGGGAGATAACTCCGAGGCAAAAAGGTAAAGTCCAATCTCACTTTTGGATAGTACAGCAAAACTTAGGGGCCGTGTTTTATTGAATAGATCGGAGGAATGGGCCCCATGTCACAATGCTTTAATTCCTCTCCCATATGGTTTTAAAAAGGTGAAAGCCACTCAGGATCAATGCCTTAATCTACGTTTGCTTATATCCAAGTATACCCAAGCCAAACAAGGCAAGCTTTACTTGTCATTTATGGATCTATCTACAGTGTTTGATTGCGTTACTTCCCATAATTTATGGAGGATTATAAAGGAGATGGGCATTGACGAGGCAATTATTCTCTTTATCAGGCAGCTATACTCTATAGCTTTGGCTTGCGTCCGCTACTGTAAGCAGAGAAAGTGCACCCGGTGGTTCCCTATAAAAATATAAATAGGGGGTTTGACAGGGGTGCATTCTCGTACCATGTCTCTTTCCAATCTATACAAATGGGGTGGAGGCTCCCCTGTTAGAAACTACGCCAAATGTCCCAAAGATGAATCAGGCGCACATTCCTATACTACTTTCCGCTGACAACGCAATGGTTATTGCTCGCACTGGTCTAGCGCTTCAGAAACTTCTAGATATATGTGTGAATTACAGGCACAATTTGGACTTAAAAACTAATGAGGCAAAGTCTTTTAATCTAGTTACTGGTCATAAGGAGCAGAAGGCACCAACTTTCTATAAGCAGGTTGAATAGTGAGACTGACAGATACGTTTTTATATTTAGAGGTGATCTTTGACAGACTATAAAATTGGGCACATATGATAACTACCAGGGGCCTAATGTTAGAAAAAAGTTTTGCAGCCTTATATTTCTAAAAAGCTGGCATTGAAATCTTTCGATACGGTTAAAAAGGAATATATGGCCTAATCCACCTCAGTAGCAACCTAAGGGGCAGGTATATGGGGATATTCTAACCTTTCAGCTCTCCAGGCTTTTGAAGACATCTTTTTAAAAAAATGTGTAGGTCTCCCCAAAAGCTGCTCAAATTTCATCTGTCATTTAGAACTGAACGTTCCAAACATATCTAACCTAATTAGCCTGGCCTCAATTCTTTTATGGCAATCCTGTTGGAGAAGAGAATCCAGTAACCTTACCCATAAGTTTATTAAAGACTGTGTTTCTTTGGAACAATCACATAGGATCCCTTGGGTTACAATTGTCAACAATAGTTTAATCTCTCTATGCATAGTAGATAATTTTGAAATGCCTAGTAAATGTTCCATCTCTAAAAAGGAGATTAAAATCCTATTTCTAAATCTAATGGCAAATTAAAGATTCAAAACTAACAGCTAAAACATACAGTAAAACCAACGAAGGGATAGCCCCATACTTTCCGTGATAAACCAATGCTTATTATTGTGTTGCATCTTTTTAATGCCTTTGTTTGAAGACCAGGAGATTGCACAATGACCTAGAATGAATTACAAGTTTTTATTCTATTTTTAAGGGCTGGTTTTAACAGGATATTTTAATATTTTGTATTATGATGAATGTTCTTTGCTTGAATGCTCGAGCTTTTATGATCTTATCGAATAAGTATCTAATAAAGTGATTTTAAGTGAAGTATCAGAAATACCAATATTCATATTACATAGTAAAAAAAGAGTGTTTGTGTTGTATTAACGCTATGGACGTTTTCCCAATTTTGGTCTGTTAGACCTGGCATCATTGGCGTGAGTCTCCCTTCCATTTTGACGGATTGCCTCCTTTGTTTTGATGTGTTTTAGCTGGTTATATACTTTGGGCACTGTGCCACTGCTATTCAGTGCCACAGTGCAGGTGCTGCCTATGTTAAATTGATGTACTAATTGTGATTTCATGATTGGGTTATTTGATTTATCTGTCAGCCCGTAGTACAGTGCACGATGTGTGCCCAGGTCTTGTAAATCAAATGCTGCTGGTGGGTTTGCAGCACTGGTTGTGCCACCCACAGAAGCATCTTGTTAGTGTGTCTGGGGCTTGCCATTGCAAGGCGTGTGTGCAGTCTAGTAAAGCCATGTCGACTTGGCGAGTGCACCCACTTGCCAGTCCCTAAACCTTCCCTTTTCTTCATATTAGACACCCCTATGGTAGGCACAAGGGCAGGGTGCATTGTATAAGGTAGGACATGCTCTGGTGTGTGCAGCATGTCCTAGTAGTGAACTACAGCAAATTGCGTTTATCACTATTGCAAGGCCACCTGTTCTCCATAGGCTATAATTATTAGATTATTACATTCTTATAATCCTAACTGACTCAGGAAACATGGTAGAAATTCGAATTTAGTATGCCTGAGCTCAGAATAATAAAATACATCTCTTAGTAAAGTTGGTTTTAATATTCTTTGTTTGAAAATACCACTTTATAAAGTAGGTATTTTCTTGCCTAACTGTCCAGGCCTGCCCCTGCTAGGTTGTGTATTCCTTGTCTGGGTTTGTGAGTGACAGGGCTGGGGGATTCCAGGAGACAGGCTGGGGCAGCCCAGTGGTGAATACAGAGATATCTGCATCTACATGGGAGGGAGGAGTTGCTCCTGGGACCTGAATTGGGCTGAGCCTTCCCTCTACAATGCTGGCTCCACCTCCTGTGGCTTGTCTGATGTCTCTGCCCTGTGAAAAGAGAAAGGGAATCTTGTCAACAAAGTGCTCCAGAGATGTGCCTTTCCTCCCCTTTTCTGGCTCCACCTCCTGTGGGGTGGCTGACGTCTCTGCCCTGCACAGTGTAAGGAAGGAGAGAGTCATGTAAACAAAGTGCTCAGGAATTGGTTTAGACTAGGCAGAGGCCTCTCTGCCTGCAGAGAAAAAAGGATTTTGGGGTATAAATATTGGGACCCAGTCCCAAGAACTTAAGATCACTTCTGGAGCAAGAAACCTTTTGCCAAGGAGAAGAACCAAGAAAGCTGCAGGAGTTTTACTGCCCCTCTGCCAGTGTACTGTTTGCTGGGTTGGCCTGCAGTGGTTGCTTCATTGCCAAGGAAAGGAAAAGAAACTTTTTAAGGAGTTTCATCATCTACAGAATATTCTCCAAGGGCTTGAACTGTGCTTGCCTCCTGCTGAAGTCTCAGGGACAAAAGTCTTAATCTCCAGCTTCGCTCTGAATTTCCTTGCTGGGAATTCTAACTTCAGACATTTGCGTGTCGCTGGAAGTTGGAAGCGCGTCACATCGAGAGGAAGCGTGACGCCACCGCAGCTGAAATCGTCACTTCGCCAGAGAAGCTAGCGTTTGCCACATCTCTCTGGAAGCTTGTGTTCATCGAAGCTGCCTGCTGTCTTATCACCGGAGAAGCGTGACGCCATTGAGATAGTCGCCATCATATCACCGGAGAAGCTTGTCACAGGGCCTGTCGCCGCTCCAAAGTACAGAGCTGTCGCAAGGCTGCCAGGGCGCCTACGCATCATCATCGCAGCGTCATCGCATCGTCGCATCAAGGGTGCCATCTTCTCACATCGCAACCGGATCATCGCATCACATCAAGGCACCATTTTGCGCACTGCAACAGGCCCGCAGGCTGAGAATCTACGCATCGACCCCGCAAAGGAAAGGAGCAACGCATCCCCACTTTGCGCAAGCATTGAGGCATGACACATCATTTTCCCCAGATCACGGAACCAACGCATCTCCCCTATTGTAAGCGTTTTGCTTACTTTACGTTATGCATCCAGGTACTTTGTTGAGAACTTTGTTGCATTTATCATCAACTTGAACTAAGTTACTTTTATCATCTTTAAAGCAATCTCAAGTGTAGTATTGTGGATTGTTGTCGTTTGTGGTCTTGTGTTTAAGTCTATATAAAGAATACTTATTTTTATAAAACCTGTGTTGTGTCCATCTGTAGTGTTTTCACTGTACTACTGTGTATATTCACAAATGCTTAACACACTGCCTCTGAGATAAGCCTGTCTGCTCATGCCAAGCTACCACGGGGGTGAGCAGGGGTTATTAACCCCTTCGGCGCTGATGACGAGCTCAGCTCATCATCAGTTGCGCCGCTCGCACGCTGATGACGAGCTGAGCTCGTCATGTAACGCGGCTTTTTAAAAAAAGCCGCGTAGCGCGAAAATCGCCGCAGTGCGCATGCGTTAAGGAGTGTAATCCCCTTATCCTGACTTAGATGTACGGGGCCCTATTTGTACAAAGGTGAATATCATTGGCAACTAGAGACCCCCAGATCTAACATGATCCATATTTTATTTCAAATGGGAACAGAGCATTACAAACCTAAATCCTGTTCCCAGGTGAACTCAACAGTTGTTTTGTCCCTATTAACACAGGGTAAGCGCAAATGGAACTTCATAGTGAAAGCTTTGGGCAAGTAGGAAGAAGACTGCGTAACTGACTAACATGTGCTGGATTATTGAGGGGATATGAGTTGAAATGAGCATATGTGAGACATAGGGCATTTTGTAACATATTTATTCCAAGAAGGGAATTCAAATAAAAAGTGAGCATGAGAAAACAATATAACAGTATAATTATCAAATAATTGATTCACTCAAATTAGACCTTTTCATATCTAAGCTTTCCAGTAAAATGGTTTCTCATTAATTAGTATGAATTTATTGTGCCAAATAGTAGACTTAGAAAAGGTCTCAAAATCTGTAGGCAAATAGGGCAAAACAGATTGTAGTAACTTACTCAAGCACTTAAGAATGGTAGTAGATAGGGTTTGTTGTTTACGACATAACGATATAACTAAAAAGAGAAAGGTAAGACTGTTCAAGCTGAACCCAAAGTGGAAAGTCTAATGAGAAACAAGAAATCCGTCGAGAGAACTGGCGTAACAATAACACGTTGTGATAGTCAGAGAAATCAGGAAAGTTCACCCCACCTTCTGATTTTTGAGGCGTGAGTTTTGATATTGACATGCAGGACTTTTTATTACTCCATAAGGATGAAGATAATATAGAATTAATTTTCTTAGAAAATTTAAAAGGTACAACTGTTGGTATGTTAGAAATAATATTAAGTGTGATGGGGTCAACATCATCTTGATCGTTTCTAAGTGCCTATACAAGGATAGATAAAGGAGGTGTCACTTATTAGTTTATGTGGACAGCTTCTGTGAACACCTTTCTATGTTTAAGAAAATTGAGGTTTTAATGGATGAGGTAAAGTATAAACCCAAATATTTTATATGTTGGACACTCCACATGAAATTGGATATGTTAAAATCATCCTTGAAAGTAACTTTAGTAAAAGGGAATATTTCACACTCATCATTATTTAATTTATAACCATATACCAGTGTGTATAGAGATACTTCTAGTAAAAAGGAAGGAAAAGATGATTGGTGTTGTGAAAGGAATAATAAATTATCATCAGCTTATGCTGCTAATTTAAGTTGCTAATTATTGAACTCATATCTATGAACCAAACTATTTAAGTGTTTGAAAAATGAAAGACCAATATACAATGTGAAAGGCTTGTTCTGCATCTAGGGCAATTGCTATGATAGAGTCAGATTTATGGGAAGTTTTGGAGAGAATATAAAAAATAAACATGTGTTATCATGTGTTATCTGTAGTAAGATGTTCCTTTACTAACCAGACTGTTCCTTACCAAGTAGCTTAGGGACACACGACTCTAGCCTCAAATCTAAAGCTTCGGAAAATAATTATAATCAATATTTACTAAAGACTTGGGCCTATAATTTCTGCAATAATGTAAATCCTTTCCGTCTTTGTGGATGAGACAAATTAAAGCATCCAAAAAAGAGCCAGAAGATTCACAAGCCTCAGGATGAAGGGAAGCCTGCAGGTGGCCTAAAGTCAGTTTCCAACAGACTTTTTGTGTCGGATGGTCCGAGTTGGAAAGACTTTCCAAATCGACATCGTAATACATCAGTCTGAAACGAGGTCCTTAGAGCTATATGATTCTGATTCGACCGACTCAGAGTTTCCGAATGCCTGTAGGAGCCAATTCAGAATGACCAAACGGTTACCTTTCCTTCATAATTGGTCGGTAGGAAATGTTTCTGACCGATCAATTACAATGGGTTCTGACACGGTTTAGGAAAATCCACATGCCGTTCGGAGCCTTTCTAACCGACATCGTAATCAGGCCCTAGGTGCCGTTAAATTCAGATAAACATTCTTTTGATTTGGTAGCATAATAGGAATGTTCCAGTCTCTTTATTTTTGCAAATGGTTTTGTGGCATGCTTGTGGGCATTGTTTCATTTTGTAGAGACATAACTAATGATAAAATCATGGAAAGCCACATGAAAGCATCACAAATAATGTGACTAGATAGGTTTTCAGTTTGATTAAAATTAAAATATTTATTAAAAAAAGAAGTGCATGAAAAGAAAAATACAAGATCCAGAAGTAGTGAATTTTGGAATACCGGCATTATGTTTATTAGGTATATCTAATTGAATGGAAACAGGAGCGTGGTCACATATTAGTATAGAACAGATATCAGCGGATTGCAAGGATTGAGTGATATTATGTGATACAAAAAAATCATCTATTCTTGAATGAGGCTGATGTACAGGGGAAAAGTAAGTAAATTCTCTCAAGATGGGGTTACAGAGTCTCCAGGTGTCTATTAGCCTTCGTTGTTCAATGGTTTGCACAAATAGCTTATGAGTTTTATCCAGTGTGAATGAAATCAAGGAATTATGATAAATTAAAAAGGATCAATAATCTGATTGTAGTCACCCACTAGGATAAGGATATCATCAGAACATTGCAAAGGTTTTTCGGTAAGGATAGACCAAAAAGAAGTAACACCAAACATTGGGCCATATACATTAAATAGAGACTGGAATCTTTTTAATCAACATCTCAGTAAAAAAGCAGCGACCTGCAGCATCTGAATCTTCAGAAATTAATTATGTGGCACATATATATTTATGACCAAGAGTACCAACTCCATCGCCCACATGCATCAAGTGATTTTGGAGTCGCAAACGGTGCGATTCGGAAAAAACGGCCGTTTGCGATTCCAAAATCACTTTTTGGGATGCATTAAACAATTTCACAAAACTCGCAATTTTTTGCCATTCCTAAAAATACGATTGCATTTAAGGAATCGCATTTGTGCAATTCCTTAAATGCAATGCATGAATTTTTTTTAAAATGCGAAATCGGAAATAGGAGGTGCAAATTAACACGAGGTTGACCCTCGTGTTAATAAGCGAAATCTTTCAAAAATGCTCAAAAAAGCATTTTTGAAAGTGTCATGTTACACACACACATGTCCTTTGGACATGTGTGTGTCAAACTTGCACTTAAAAAAACATTTCAAGGGTGCAGGGGGGGTCCTTTGGACCCCCCTCAGCACCCTTGAAATGCATCAACAAATTGCGATTCACAAAATAAAAATTGCAAAAAGGCATTGATTCCTAGGGGCCTCTAGGCCCATAGGAATCAATGTAATGCCATTCCTCAATTGCAATTCGCAATTAAGGAATCGCAAATACAGAAAATTAAGAAATCCTAAAAACTTTTAAGATTTTTTGATGCATAGGATTTTGCAATTCCTAAATTGCGATTCCTTAATTTTCGCAATTTAGGATTTGCAAAATCCTACAATGATGCATGTGGCCGCATGTCTCTTACCATTCCTTGGAGAAAAGAAAACTGCACCTACATAATCCCTTTTGAATTTTAAAGATTGTTTTTTCCCGCAAAATGGGATTCCTGAATAAAAGCTATATCAACTCCTAATTTAGATAAGTGTGTCAAACCACATTGCCTCTTAACAGGAGAGTTCAAGCCTCTGACATTCCATACAATTATTTTTAACAACATAAAAACTTTTCCAAAGAAAAGAGATACATTAAGCCAGACATTTTATAGAAGTAACAAACTGCATACAATGTAACCATTAATATAAGTGTAAATGTAAAAGAGAGTATTACAAACAAAAGGAGAAGTAGATGAGAATATGGAAACAGGAAAATTGGTAAATGGGAAATCCAAAAAAAGATAGTGGAAAGAACTAAAAGGAAAGAACAGGAATGGGATGGAACAGACCTAAGAAATTCCAAAACAGACGGAAGAGATAAAATCACATGGAAAAGATGACAAGTCCAGACTCGGTGGAAGGACACATGGGTGTTTGCAGCTTTTGAGACATAATGCAAGGGCAAGCACGTAAAATAGGATACCTAAAATGGAGAAAAGAAAAAACAATTAGTAAGGGATAACAGCAAGATTAAATTTGAAAAGTCAAAATATTATGTGGCTAAGTAATAACATAGTAATATATAAAACTCAAACACATAGTCATGGTCATCAAAGAGGATCCAAACTTTGAATAGTTTGAGAAGTTGAAGCTCTGCAAGGGTCCATGTTTTCTATCTTGCAAGAGTTTATGAAGTTCTTCAATTTGACAGGATCCTCGTAAGTGGTTGTCTTGTTCTTATATTTTTTAAATTAATTTTATTTATTTCTGGATTTCTAGAGCGCATAGCTGCCCGTAAGCGTCCCAGCGCTGACCCATTACTGATGTGATAAAGAGAGAGGGAAGCTCACGGGAACAGCCATGTTTTCAGCGATTTTCGAAATGCTAGCAAATTGGGTTGTGCACGAAGGTGCGAGGGCAAAGAATTCTACAATTTGGGCGCATTGTACGAAAAACAGCGGCCTCCTGTTCGTGCTCTATTGATCTTGGGAACTCGTGTGAGGTGGGCATTAGAGGATCGAAGGGGTCTGGAGGTGATATAAGGAGTGACCATATCTTTGAGTATGGGGGGGCTTTTCCGTTGAGAATTTTGTGCGTCAGGCAGAGCGCCTTGAACTGCACTCTTTCTATGATGGGTAGCCAGTGTAGTTCACGGATAGCTGGTTTGGCCGAGCAACGGGTCTTAGTGTTGGTCAACATCCTGGCGGCGGCGTTTTGTACTACTTGTAATTTGGTTGTAACTTTCTGGGGTACACCCAGGTACAGTGCGTTGCCGTAATCCAGCCTTGACAAAACAAGGCCTTGGATCAAGAGTTTCCTTGACTGGAAAGGGAGCAGAGGTAGGATTTTTCGGGTGGAGCGTAGGAGACCAAAGCAGACTCCTGCCGTTTTCCTGGCTTGGGTTTGCATGGTGAGGTTTTTATCTAGCCATAGACCGAGGCTTTTAATCTCAGGCTTAGGAGTTGGAGGTTTACCCATGCAGGGGGGCCAAAGGGAGTCTGGATGGAAGTGGGCTTGATTCCCCATCACCATGATCTCAGTCTTGTCGCTGTTCAGCTTCAAGTGAGATATGTCCATCCAGCTGACTATGTCTCTTAAGCAGGAGTAGAGGTCTATGATGGGATTTTCCTGCTGGGTGAGAGAAACCACCAGCTGCGTATCATCCGCATATGTCAGGAGTTTTATCCCATATGGGGTGACTATCTTTTCCAGGGGGGACATATATACGTTGAAGAGCGTAGGGCTCAAGGAAGAGCCTTGAGGCACAACGTATAGGGGTCTCTTTAGATGTATAGTTGCCCTCTATGACCTGGAATGAGCGGTCCTGCAGAAACGATTTCAGCCAAGACAGGGCGATGCCTGTAATCCCGAGGTCGCTTAGTCGCTGGGCCAGGATCTGGTGGTTGACCGTGTCGAAGGCCGCGCTTAGGTCCAGGAGGATCACTGCCACTGATCCTCCTGTGTCCATGATCTTCCTGGCTTCCTCGACCACTGTCACCATTGCGGTTTCAGTGCCCTGGCCCGGGCGAAAGCCTGTCTGTGATGATTTAAGTAAATCGTTAGATTCGAGATACTTAGACAGCTGAGAGTTGATGAATTTTTCTGTGATCTTGCTGGTGCATGGAAGGAGGGAGATTGGTCTGAAGTTGGAGAGGTTGAGAGGGTCTAGGTTAGTTTTTTTTAGTAAGGCCCTCACCTTCGCCTTTTTCCAGCTGGGGGGAACCAATCCTTTGGTTAACGAGGCATTGATCACATTTACCAGTGGTTCAAGGATAGTGGGTGCAACCAGCTTTAAGATTTTGACTGGAGCAGGGTCCGAAGGTGAGCCACTTTTAAGTGAGTGGAAGATGGGGGACAAGGTATCAGGACTAATCGGGATGAATGAATCAAGTCCCGTGTTAAGATCGTTGTCCTGCAGTACAGATGGCAATGCCTGGTCTGTCGGGGAAAGGGGTGGGAGTAACTGTAAAATATTTTGGATCTTTTGATCAAAAAACATGGCCAGTTCATCACAGTGGTTGTTTGAGGGGTCAATAGAGCTGGTGGGTTCTGGTGTTTTGAGAAGTTGTTTTACGATTCGGAAAGTCTCTCTCGATGAGCATGATGCCGAGCTGATTTTATCTTGAAAAAAAGCGGTCTGGGCATTTTTCAGGGCTTTTTTATAAGCAAGAATAGACAATCTGTAGTCCTTCTTGCGGTTAGGGTCGAAGTCTTTCCGCCATTCTCGCTCGGCTTTTTTGCAAAGTTTCTTCTGCTGGCGGGTCTCCTGGGAGAACCAAGGAGCCGATGTTTTTTCCCGGGAGGTAAGATGTAATTTTTTTGGGAGGGTCATGTCAAGGGAGTTTTCAATCCAGGAGGAGAACTTCATATCTGCTTTGATAGGGTCTGTTTCCTGGGGTGGTTTATAGAGTTCCAGGGCCTGCTTCCACTTCTCAGTATCTAATTTTGCCCATGGACGCGTGGGTTTGTCTGAGGGTCTGTTGGGAGGGAGGGTATGAGGTATTTCCCAACTGAAAGGGACGAGTAAGTGATCTGACTATGGCAGCGGGATCGGGACCCTGGTTTTAAAATTGTTCATATTACTTATGATGGGGTCAAGTAGATGTCCGAGCTTATGCGTGGGATGATTGCTCTGTAGGTGGAGCTGAAGAGTCGCTAGGTCTGCAATTAATTCTGAGGCAGTGTTGTCCTCGCTATTGTCGAAGTGAATATTAAGGTCCCCTAGGACTATCATGTTGGACGAGGTGCTGGACAGTATAGTTGAAAATTCCACCAGGGAACTACAGAATTGGCCCAGAGACCCTGGTGGGTGGTAAATGAGGAGTCCAGAGAGGGATTTGCATGGGGATAGTTGGATATTAAAATGTAAATTTTCACAATGCAGTAGGGGACTGTCATGAAATCGACATGTAAATTGGTCCCTATAGATGATAGCAATCCCTCCTCCCTTTCCCTTTGCTCGATCTAAATGTTGCAGGAGGTAGCCCTGAGGTAACGCCTGAACAATGTCATAGTCCGAGTCTGGGGTGAGCCATGTTTCTGTAAGAAACAAGATTTCAAATTTCTCCTCTTTTAGTAGCATATACATTTCTTGGGAATGTTTGGGTAGAGATCTACAATTTAATAAAGCCATATTAATGATAGTCGGTGGTAGTTGGTTCTTCAATGTAGGAGAAAGTTTGAATGGGCAGTATAGACATTGGGTGCAGTGGTTCTCACCTTTAAGGGAGTTGGAGCAGGATGCCTGTAGGGGCTGGTTCATCTGTAGCAGAAAGTCCCTAGAGTACGACAGTCTTGCTTGAGGAGAAAGGTCCAGAGTGCCTGGCCCTAGGCTCGTTCTGGCGCGGACGGGCGCAGACGGGCTTGCCTTAAGCGCGCCTTTGGCGCGCAAACGGCGCTCCCGCTGCGCTCGTCCGCTGCGCTTCCGCCAGTGGCACATTTTATGTTGTGGAAGAGGCGGGGGTGTGTGGCCAGAAAGGGGGCGTGGCCTCAGTAAACGCCGTCAATGGCGTCAGCCAGAGGGCGTTGTCGGCGTTTGTGGGCCGCTGCTTGCTTTCAGCAGGGTCCCAGGTCGTTTACAAAGGGCTTATCGCAGGTAAAATAGTTTTTTTTAAAAAGCACAGTTAAAGTGACACTCAATTATTAAAACAAGCAACAAATGCAGCTCCCGGCTTCCGCCTCAGGAGTAGTGAGTCTAAAGCGCGCTAGTGTTCAGCGCCTTTTCAAGCTGGGCGGGGGGGCGTGGCCAGAAAGGGGGCGTGGCCTCGGTAAACGCCGTCAATGGCGTCAGCCAGAGGGCGTTGTCGGCGTTTGGGGGCCGCTGCTCGCTTTATGTGACTTGAATTCGCTGTAAAGGCATGGTCTGTTGCTGAGAAAGGCCTACTTGGTAAGGCGTAGACGGTGGACTGCGGTCTCCCCAGCACATCGTGATCCGTGCCTGATTGGCGCGTCTGCTGGCAGCACTCTCGTCTCCAACCATGGGCAAGTCGGACAGGCAACAACCTAAACTCACGTTCGAATCAAAGCGCAACCCAGGAATACAGCTGCTCACTCTGATACCGAATTAGACACGGAAGCATCAACCAGCAACGCCATGGAATCCATTCTTAAAGCCATCCAATCCAGACTACAGGACATCAATGGAAAATTGGATCATCTCACTCAAAGAGTTGACAGTATGACAGCGAAACTGGACAAGCAAGGTGAGCGATTGGATGACGCTGAAACGAGAATTGCTGCCGTTGAAGATGAGGCACATGCCACGACCAGTAAATGCACGGGGATGGAGAAAGAACTGGACGTGATAAAAAGCAAGCTTGAGGACTTAGAAGCGAGGTCCCGAAGAAATAATGTGCGTATTGCAGGCGTGCCGGAATCCACTAACACTGGCCGTATGGAAACGTATGTTGAGGAAATGCCTCGCACAATCTTTGGGGCTGAGCACTTTTCTTCAGTATTTATTGTGGAGCGTGCACATAGAACACTAACACAGCGTCTGCCTCCTGGTGCATCCCCGTGACCAATAGTGGCTCGCCTACTGAACTATCGCGACAGGGATGCTGTATTTCAGATGGCCCGTGAGAAGCAACAGGTGATGTACCAGGGTAATAAACTGGAGTTTTATCCGGACTTCACGATGGCGGTACAGCAGGCTCGCAGGGAATATGCACAAGTGAAGGCAAAACTGCGTGAGCTAAAAGTGTAGTATGCCATGCTATACCCAGCGCGCCTGAAGGTGTCATGCGACGGGCGTACGACGATATTCCAACCCCCCAAGGCTGCGCAGGATTTCATCAGAAAACTTCATACCAAGAGTAAAGAACAGAGGCGCACTGAACAACTGTAGGATTCAGATTAAGAGATCCTTCTCAATGTCTGATGGAGATCATCCATAAGTGCTCCTGCTCTGGTGATGGGACCTTCTGATCTTGTCGACCTGCAGATCATTGGCCTCTCTGAAGCTGGTATGGATGCGGTGAGCACTGGACTGGTATTAGACCAAGAATTAAACTAATAGGCATAAGGTGGAACTGTTCCTGATAATGCTGTCCCAGAAGAGGAATCTGGTACCGGCTGGAGTGACGATCACAGGGCTGTTGGGCATGGTATACATGCCATGCCTCCGATGACTGGCCCCAGTCTCCTCAGACTACTTTGCGAGAGGATACCGCATATATAGTGTGTGACTGGGTCATTGAGTTCTGGGGTAGTACCAAGTGCGGTGGCCATTGTTGTATTATCAAAGTTCGTTATTATAACCTTCAGTTTCTTGCTGAAATGTGTATTTTTCTGATTGCTGATGTACTGTTCTACGATCTCTGTTATTAAGAAAGTGTGTGGAATAGGCGTCCTACCATGTATGGCTGTGGCGGACTTGGAGGCGGTACCTTTATATTTGATGTATGCCTCAGGCTGGACATTTCTTGTCACATTTGTTTTTCACCAGGTTCTTGATCAATAACTGCAGCCTGCAGAGACTTAGCAATAATATGTAAGATGTCACCACTGCAACTAGTAATGAGCACGACACGGTGATTGGAATATGGTAATGTTCTGTCAATGTTGTGCTACCACCGGAGCTTGAATGTATATATTCTTTATTGTGAGAACTGGGCACTTAGGCTTCATACATATTTGCACATTGGAGTCAGGTTCCCGGTAGGAATGGAGAGAAACCTCTCAATGCAGACACGATACACTAGCAAGAAACACATTGATAGATGTCTCCAAAAGCCACTTTACTTGTGTATTTTTTTATTTTTATTTTTTTTCAAAAACCTTTATTGGTAGCAAGGAGAGTGTACACAGCCAAATGCCTACAACCTGTCTTCCACAGGCCGGCAGCGCTCGCATTTCAAGCATAGATGTAGGTGAACAGATGTGAAAACTGTCAAAAAGTGAGACGGTATTACAGACAAAGCAAGTCGCCTACAACCCAGAGGGCCGGCCGCGGTGGAAAGGCTATTCAACTTTAAAACTGTATTACAGCAAGCGCGCAAGTCGGCAATGCACAAACATAGTTTAATGATATGAGGTTTCGTTTAAGCTAATAAGGCAATCAGATAAATCAACAAAACGAAAACAATCCCAACTGTGATGCTCTAATCATTCTGAAGGATGTAAGGGGTATCAAAGGTGCCGAGTAGTATATGGGATGCAGAAAAAGAAAGTAGGGGGGGGGGGAGTCGAACCGGTCCAGGCAAGAGAACCTCATGACGTAACGATGGAGGCGCCCCACATGACATGGATTTACGCGGCATATTAACAACTGTGATGGGGATAGACGACTGCTTGGCATCTGCGGGGGGGGGAGATGAGTGCAGCCCTTGAATTCGTGACCTATAGGAGTGTAATCAGACCCGTGTTATTAGCCTACCTCTAGTATGGCGACAATAACGCGTGCATGCAGCAGGGCAGTACCACGGTGGGGGAGGGGGGGGTCGTCAGGGCACAGGACGCAGTCAGGGAGGGGGCACGTCTAGTCACCCGATTCGCCGTCACCAGGCTGGGGGTCATCTGCCTCCTGAAGTGAAAGGAGGTACGAGGTCAGGGGGGTCCAGAGATCCTTGGGACGTGATTTTGGTGGTAATAAATCGGCATATGTGTGTAAGTGTTCTTGCCATGTAACCATCGTAGAGAGCCATACCTTAAATTTAGGTGCGCGACCCCTACCCCAGTGGCACGCCACGTGTCTTTTGGCCAATAGGAATCCTAACGCCAGAAACTTCCGATGCGTCTTGATCATTGCGGGTGAAAGACCCAGTAAGGCGATCGTGGGACAGGGCGCGATGGCCACGCCAACCATATCGGATAGTGCCTTAAATATTTCTGCCCAATATGTAGCCACAGCCAGGCACGTCCAGGACAGGTGGAAGAAATCCGCCCCCTCGGCACCGCACCTCAAGCATTTATCGTTATCCCGCAAGCCAAAGCGGAGTAGGTTGGCGGGGGTATGGTAGAGTCGGTGCAAGAATTTATAATGTGCAAGCCTGAGACGTGCGTTACCTGTGACTGCGTTCGTGTGTGAACAGCATTCTTCCCATTGCTCATCCGACAAGGGCTCAGCAAGGTCTCTATCCCAGTCACCACGCGCTCTAAGCGTCGGGGGTGAGGGGGGGCCTGGGTATATTTATACAGCATAGACACCACATGTTTCAGGGGGTCGGGATGAAGGACAGCGTGCAGCGGGGCAACGATGTCCGGCTCAGCAGGAAAGTCGGGTGTGACCGCCCTGACATTCTGACGTAGGCGGGTATAGAGGAATGTGTCCATGACTGAAGGGGTAGAGTACCCAAAGAATTGGGACGAGGTGCGAAACTGCCCCTCAAGATACAGGTCACCCCAGGTACGAATCGCATATGTCGTAAGTAGTTTACGGCCTATCTTTTCGCAAGCAACGCTCAATCTGGGGTCATGCGCTAAGAGCATGCGAGGCGAGTACAAGAGCTCGACCTTCAACTGGGCCGCGATACAATTCCAGGCCCGTACCGTGCAGTCGACCGTGGTAGGGTCCCGCTCACATGTCCGGGTAGGGATGTAGAGGTACCCCGATGGTTGGGCTGGTCTCATATAACCATCTTCCACCGCGAGGTGAGCCATGAAGGGAGGGGGGTGTAGCAAGTACACAGCGAAGTGTCCCTGGGCGCAGTCATAGTAGCGTTGAAAATTAGGGACGTCAAACCCGCCCTGGTGGTATGGCAACATAAGCGTCTTGAGACTAAGCCTAGCCTGTTTGCCACCCCAGATCAGTCGAGACAGCTGGGAATTTAGTACTCGAAAGAAGCTGGCTCCCGGAGTGTACGGTATGTTGGTAAATAAGTAAAGGAGTTTGGAGAGGACTACCATCTTGATAAGGGAAATGCGTCCCGCCATCGAGAGGGGGAGGTGAATCCATCTAGTAATGGTGTCAGTTAGCTTATCGATAGCCATACCATAGTTGGCCCTGATGAGGGCTTCCCGGTCTCTAGTCACGATTATGCCCAGGTATTTTATTTCGTCCGCCTCCCACATGAGGGGGTAATCCTGTGGGAAAGGGGCAGTCTTGTCCGTCATGGGAAACAGGGCTGATTTGGACCAGTTGATCTGGATTCCGGATATGGCGCCAAACTTGGTTATCTCCCGCAGCAGAGGGTTAAGGTTCTCCCGGGGCTTGTCCACGTATAGGGTCACATCATCAGCATATAAGGCGACCAGCAGCTGCCTTGCCGGATAAATCAGGGAGCGGTGGTTATGATGCTGCCGGAGCTTGGCCGCCAGGGGCTCAATGGCAATCGCAAAGAGGACTGGCGAGAGTGGGCAGCCCTGCCGGGTGCCCCTATGGATCGCAAATGGGGCAGAGCGGGAGCCGTTTAACAACACGGTGGCCTGGGGTCTGCAATACAGCAGCCGGATCCAGTCGAGAAAGGAGAAGGGGATACCCATTCGCTCCAGTAGGGCCAGCAGGTAATCCCATTCTAGGGAGTCAAACGCTTTCGTAGCATCCAGGAAGATGGCTGCAGCCTCGCAGCGAGGGTTGATGTCCTGCAGGACGGCTTGTAGGGTGCGTAAGTTGTGGGAAGTCGCCCTGTTAGGGACAAATCCGGCCTGATCCGGTAGGACCAGGCGTTCCATCAGTAAGTTCAGGTGTGTCGCGAGCACTTTTGCCAGAATTTTCACGTCAGTATTAAGCAAAGACAGAGGCCTGTCGGAATCGCACAGCTCTGGAGGCTTGCCAGGTTTCAGCAAGGAAGCTATGAGGGCTTCCCGCATGGTGGAAGGCAATGCGCCCTCCTCTAGGGCAGAGTAGTAAACTCGTTGTAGTAGGGGGGCAAGCAAATGTATATAGGCCTTGTAGAAGTCTATTGGAAGCCCATCCGATCCAGGCGACTTGCCCGATTTCATAGACATGATGGCGTCTTTGATTTCGTCAAGCTCAAGCTCGTGGTGTAGAAATTTTTGCTGGAGGGACCGAGCCACGCGACTGCGGTGTCCTCAAGGCAGGACTGCAAGTCGATGGGTGACTGTCGGTGGGAAGAGTAGAGAGCAGAGTAATGTAGAGTCAGGATACGCATTTGTTCAGTACGGTCCCTCTGAGGGGCCTGATGTTCGTCCATTAGGGTCGAAATATAGTTGTGATATTTCATAGGCTTAACCGCAAAGGCAAGTGCTCTACCAGGCCTGTCGCCCTCGCCGTAAAGGTGGGCTGTGTATTTCTTCCCAAGGAATTGGCATTCTTTTTCGGCCGTCTCGGCGTATTCGTTAAGTTTGTCCCTGAGGAGGGCCTTAGGAGTAGGATTGTGTGGATCTCTGGCCATGTCACGTTCGAGTAGCTTGAGTTCAGCGTCTAATTTGTGTAGGTCACCACGAAGCGATTTAAGGACACCACCACCCTTCGCAATACACCAGCCTCCGACAGTGACCTTAAAGGCCTCCCACACCGTAGTGAAAGATGTGACGGACCCAGTGTTTCGTTCAAAAAAGTCCTGAATGTCCTGTTCTAGTTCCCCCCTGAACGCGGTATCAGTGAGGTGCGCGGGATTGAGGCGCCAGCTCAGGTATGGGGAGGCATCAATGGGTATGCGCATAGTGAGGAGGACTGGCGAGTGGTCGGAGAAAGTCCTAGCAAGATGGAGAGAACCTTCCAGCCAAGGGAGGAGGCCAGCTGACAGGAACACATAGTCGAGTCGTGCCCACGTAGAGTGTACCGCTGAGTGGTGGGTACCCTGAGTAAGAGTGGGGTGTAGGTGCCTCCATGCATCAATGTAGTGGTGGTCCTTGACAAGATCAGAAAGTGTGCGTTGGGTTTGTGTATAATGGGATGATTGAGGGTGGGATCTGTCTCGGCTCGGTACCAATGCTGTGTTGAACTCCCCCCCGAGTATGACGTGGTTGATGCCCAGGGTTTGAATTTTGCCCCACAGCGTAAGGAGCGTGGAAGTGTCATCCGTGTTAGGGCCATAATAACAAGCCAGGAGGACCGTGTGTGAGTATAGCGTCCCCCACATCATGCAATACCTCCCTCCCGAGTCTACCTCTGTGCCAGCAGGTATAAAGCGTACACCCCGTCTAACCAAGATAGTAACCCCCCTTGCATAGTTAGAGTAAGAGGAGAAAACCTTACAAGAGGCCCATCTACATGCAAACATAGGGGATCCGTCAGGTCGTAAGTGGGTTTCTTGAAGCAGGGCGATGGATACCCCCTGCCTATCCAGATAGCCTAATATTTGCCTCTTCTTGCGCGGGTCATTCAGACCACGAATGTTCCATGTCATGAGGCGGAACTGCTGCGTCGGATTTGACGGCCTCACGTCACCCATGAAGTCGAGTGTATACATATGCGGCGCATTGGTACCTTAGATCGGTTCACAACAGTAGAAAATCCATGAAAAACACAAGTCCTCCCCCACGCCCCTCCCGCCGCCCTCCCCACCTCGCGACACCTCACCCCAACATTTATGACTTTGTAGATCTGGAGCATCAACCCACCCACAACGGCCGCCCCAACTAGCAGTGCATTGATTACCCACCCGCCCACCCTTGACCCAAACAAAACCAGAACAAAGGCCATAAAAACGGCAGTAATGGCCTCAGCCCGTAGTAGGGGGGAGGAGTAGTGGGGAATACCCATTTGGGGTCCAAACTAGGGGCACCAGACCTGCCAACAACCTCCCTACTCACACCCGCCCACAACCAGGTCGCCCTAGTCATGACCGCGGGACAGAGGTGGTCTAGTGAGCACACAGTGTACAGTTAAACCAGCGATAAATGTAATAAAGCAAAGACCTCAACGGAGTATACAAGAGTCCATTTGCACAGGTCAGTTGCAGAGTGAATCAAAAGTACAAAGAGCAATCGAGCGATGCATCATGTCAGTCTTGTTGTGATAGTGGAGAGTGCGACTAGATCGGCGGCGCGTGGATTCCTCCCTGTGCTGGTCCTTTTTACATTGTTTAAGGTAGTCTTCAACCTGTTGCGGATTCTGAAAGAAGTGATGCTTGCCCTGGTGGGAAAGTTTTAGTTTTGCCGGGTACAGCATGGCATAGGGGATCTCCTGGGCCTGCAATTTCTTTTTGATCCCTGCAAATTTGCGCCTGGCTTCCTGGACAGCAGGGGTGAAGTCAGGGAAAAAGGAAAGCATTGTGTTCTCATAGTGCACCGTCTTCAGTTCCCTCGCCCGACGTAGCACCGCATCTCGGTCCCTGTAATTAAGGAAGCGCGCTATAATGGGCCTAGGCGGGAAGCCGGGGGGAGGGGGAGCAGCCAGGGAGCGATGGGCACGCTCAACAATGAGGAGTGGGGAGAAGGATTCCTTACCAAACAGTTCCATGACGAGGTTTTCGACAAATAGTTCCATCTTCCCCGTGTTGGTGGTCTCCGCAAGGCCCAAAATGCGGACATTGTTTCGGCGCGATCTCGCTTCTAAGTCCTCATTCTTGTCCGCTATGATTTTGAGCAGTCTATCCATTTGGGTGATTTGGCGATGTGAAGAAGTGGCGTTGTCTTCCAGTCCGGAGATTCTCTCCTCAGCCTCTTTTATTTGAGTGTCATGATGCTCAAGTTTCGCCACCACGCTGTCCATACGGGCGTTGATGGTATCGATTTTAGAGTCATTAGACGAGAGGCTCTGCTTCATACCCAGTAAAAGCGTTTTCCAGTCCTCCTCTGGGGGGCCGAGGTTGAGGGGCTCCCACCTCCCTCCGGCGCCGTCTTGGTGGTTCTCTTAGATTCAAACGGGATTTTTGATTGTCGTGCATCGCTGCGGCCCATGGCTTGAAGCGGTGTCTGGGACACTGCCGCGGGTATGGACGCCAGAGCTCGGGAAGGAGTAAACTGAAAAAAAGGGGGGGAAGGAGGAGAAGGAGGACTGGACCAGGAGCTGAAGCCCGGTCGTTATAGGTGCCGATACCAGCTCGGGGTGTAGAATGAAGAGGGTGAAGATTCTTCACAGGAGCCGAGGTGGGATTGCAGAGGAGGCTGTGCCACTAGGCCAAGCAGCAGCAGCGCGAGTGGTGAGAGGAGGGCGCGTCAAGAGCCGCTTGAAGGAAGGAGAATGCGGCCAGAGTAAGTAGTGAAGCGGCGCTGCTGTTGCCCAGAAGGATCAGGGAGGGACAGGTGCTCAAGTTCTCCAGGGATGCCGTCCCAGCTCCGAGATGGATGCTCCCAAGATGGCCGCAGGCGTGGCAGCCCGGCAGATGAAATGGCGGGGAGGAGCCGTTCAGGCCAGAGCGGAGGAAAGTGAGCTCGCCGCCCCAGCTAGTAGCGTCAGGAAGCAGGCAAAGCGGGGGTGTCCTGTACAGCGTCAGCTGAAGCGGCCGGGGGTAGTAATGGCAGCCGAGAAAGTCACCACCGCAGGGCAGCGGGTTTTACAGGGTCAGTGCACAGCCCGTCTAAGTCCAGGCGCGTGGCGGGCTGCGACGCGCGGGGAGGACCAGGGCACAACAGAGTCCGGCTGTGCCAGAGGGGTGGTGGTCGGGCCAATACCTGGAGTTGATGCGGCGTAGAGGCGTCCGTGCGGCGGGCTCTCTCGGCGGGGTGCAGGATGACGAGTCTGGCCGCTCACGGTGTGGGGGAGGGGCTCGTCCGACCAGGCCGCAAAGCCCCGGACTTTCCCAGCCGGAATGCCCAGGGAGAGCGATGAGGCAGTAACGCTCGAGGCGCCGGCCGCGGGTTCTGGGCTGATTTTCTCCGGCTCCGGGTGTGCTATGCTGCAGCTGAAGATACCGGAGCAATCACCGCAGGCAGGCGGTCAAGATACCGGTGAGCAGGAGACAAGAATGCTGGTCAGGATGGCATGTAGGATGGCGGTTGGGCTCGACTGGGCAAGAGCCTCACAGCAGTGCGGCCATCTTGGTCCGGCGCCACCTAGCGCCCTCCACTTTACTTGTTTATGATTAGTCTGTACATGTAGTAGAGACCTGACCACATCCACTAAGGTGGATGGTGTTGTGTGACCATGGCAGACCATCACGTGTGCGGCTCCCCAAGGTGTTTTTTGCTGAGTTTGGTGGTTGTGGCTAGGGTTTGTCTTTGGCATGATTGGGATGCTAAAGTGGGTGGGGGGTGGAGGTGTGGAGGTAGGATTTTGTTTTACGAACCAGAATGCTTGAGATGCATTGCTGATATCCAAACTGCATGTTTCCTACAGGATACATCACATGTTTTACCACACAGGATATATCGCACCCAGATGTTACTCATGCTAGACAGTATAATTGAATATCCCATGGCTGTATATGCCGGATAGGCTTACAACGGAATCAAAACGCACACCTTTAAATTTGCTCACATGGAATATTAGGGGACCTAATAACCCCAAGAAAATTAGACAAATGTTGGAATACTTTGACAGATGGCATGTAGATATTGTATTACTACAGGAAACCCATATTGCTCCAAACAAGGGTGACCGTTTGGGTCAAAAATGGGCTGAACCTATTCACACATCAACATATTCCTCATATTCTAGAGGGGTCATGATCCTGGTGAAAAAGGGCACGAATTTTACAATTGATAACGTGATCACTGATGATAAGGGGCGTTATGTAGTTATCACCGGTAAGCTTCGTGGGCAACAGATTACAATCATCAATGTGTATGGCCCAAATACGGATGAACCAGTCTTCTATCATGAGCTTTGGCAGAGGTTACATGAAGTGTCAGATCAGATGTTACTCTGGGGGGGTGATCTTAATTTAGCTTTAAATGCACACCTAGACAGGTCAGGCGCTATGACAGAACCGCATTGCAGGGCTGTAATGAAGGTACTAGATATAATGTCAGAATTGAAGATACATGATATTTGGAGGTCCCGTAATCCAGGGGGTATGAAAGCAACACATGCATCGGCGGCCAATAACAGTTGGTCTCGTATAGACTATTGGATAGGGTCAAAGGAGATTTTGCTGTGGACTAAGGATATAAAACATCTACCCAGGACATTATCTGACCATAACTCTATATTGTTGTCGATTGATGTACCATTTTATGCGCCGCCGCCATATAGCTGGCATTTCAACGCAAAGGCCTTGTCAGATTCAGTATACAAAGATACCATTGCCACAGCCATTACAGAATATTTTGCATTGAATGAACCCACCACTGAGGATTCCGGGTTATTGTGGGACGCGTTCACGGGGGGTCTGTATTAGTACTAATGCAGGTATTTTGAAAGACGTACGGGGACAACTCTCCAGATGCGAAAAAAAGCTAAAATCCATGGAACATGAATACGAACTCACACAATTCTCGCAAACGCTAGGACAAATCAGAAACGTCATATCAGAATATCAATCGTTTGCAGAGGATGAACTGAAGTATTTGTCGAGACGCTTTTCTGCCAGGGCTTTCGGTGAGGGAGGTAGTCCAAGTAGAATGCTGGCATCGAAGATCTGTTCAGGACGAACCCCCCAGTCGGTCTTGCAAATTAGAGAAGCAGATGGTACCGTACAAACGGAAGCGAAGGATATCTTGCAGAGTTTTACTCAAGCATATAACGTGTTATATGAATTTCAGCGTACAGCTTCGTACACGGAGGTCATGGAGGATCTTGCAGAAGTGGAAATTGCGTGGCTTTCGGATGCACACCGACAGTATTTAGAAAGGCCAATTACAGTAGAAGAAATCACGGAGGTCATTAAAACGCCCCCTAACGATAATGCCCCGGGTTCACCAGGGAATTTTATAAAGCATTTGTGGACCTACTAGCCCCTCACTTAGTGGCCATGTATGGTGACGCGTTTGATAAAATGATACTCCCTCCTTCCCTCAGAGAAGCCAAAATAATTGCCCTTCTTAAACCAACTAAAGACCCCGAGTGTTGCGATTCTTATAGGCCGCTGTCCCTTCTAACTGTAGATTAAACATTTTTGGCCAAAGTACTCGCCATTAGATTACAACCCCTTATGACCTCATTGGTCTGCCCAGATCAGTCTGGATTTATTCGGACCAGATCGACCGCACACAATACTAAGTCTATGTTTTCACTCTCCCATTACCTGACACCTGCGACGATGGCTGCTGCGGTCATGCTTGATGCCGCCAAAGCTCTCGATTCTATTGAGTCGCCCTATTTATTGTCTGTCCTATGGAGGATGGGCTTCCCCCATATATTTATCCAATGGGTCAAATTGCTATACACTAAACCAGTGGCTAGGGTTCGTGTTAATGGCTACATGTTGAATGCAATAATAATAGCACAAGGGACTAGACAGGGATGCCCACTCTCCCCTTTATTATTTGCACTGGTCCTCGAACCAATGGCGTGTAAAATTAGGCAGAAATATCATCAATCAGCCCTGCAGTTCCCGCAACGACCCCTACACATCTTTCTATAGGCGGACGATATGGTGCTTTACATCCGAGACCCAGTGCAAAATTTAGCTCCACTGTTTGGCGAATATATTACATTTGGATGGCAATCTGGACTACATATTAATTAGTCTAAATCAGTTATTCTCCCACTTACGGACACCACTCAACCCCATCCCACGGAATTTCCTTTGGAGTGGCACACTGAACCAGTTCGGTATCTAGGAGTTTGGCACCATAGAGACCCTGAAATTGTTATACGCACTAATTATGGTACTGTAATAGGTAAATTGGAAGACAAAGTATCTCGGATTCAATTACCGTTATCGCTAGCAGATAGAATGGCGATAGTAAAAATGCTAATCTTGCCAAAGCTCCTGTACCTGTTCAATAACATCCCCATCTCTCCCCCAATGGAGGTATTTCGACATCTATCATCATTGGTGACTAGGATGATATGGGCGGGGAAACAGGCTCGCATAGAATTGCGAGTTCTCACTTTGCCATACTCCAAAGGTGGATTTAAAGTGCCTGATTTCCTGCTATATTATTTGTGCGCACAGGCGCAATATGCTCATTACTGGTAACATCAGATTCCTTATCTAACGCATACAGCGATTGAGGAAGGGGATGCACTGCCAGTGCCACTGCGGGCGATAGTCACTCATCGTAGGCCACCGTTACACTCTAAAGACATCAACTTATTCGACACTACAAATGCGGCCTGGAGGCGACTGGGGGCTTAGCTCACAAATTGCCTCTATATGCACCGGCGCTGCCGCTATCTCACCATCCACCACTCTCGGTCACGGGGGAAAAGGTGGGCATGCGACTACTACAACAGGTGGGCATTGACACTATGGGTGACCTTTACCATGATGGGGTCTTCAGGACACTACACGACCTTACCTACATACGCAATCAAACGTTATTGTTTCGCTTCACATATTATAGGCTGCAAGTGGCGATCCGGATTTTTTATCCTAATTATCCAACTGAGCCCCCGCAGCTGAATACATTGCAGATGGTTATACAATCTCCGAATAGTGCACACTTAGTACCAAGGTTGTACACTGTAGCGCAGGATGAGATAAACAACACAGTCAGTAAGGCACTTGCCAGGTGGAATGTGATACTGGAGGATGCTATGGGTGAAGACAAATGGCAGATTGCATGTTCCCTCACAGAAATGTTAACCCCTAATGGAAATCTTAGGATACTGCATTATAAATACCTGCATCAAACTTACTATACACCGGCTAAGCTATTTAAATATGGTTTACGTCAAGATGCACGATGTAAACGGTGTGAGGCCGCAATGGCTGACTTTTTGCATCGTGCATGGATTTGTCCACTAGTTCATGATTATTGGATTAATGTCACTGAATTATTGAGCGCCATGGTTGGGGTTGAGGTCGAATGTACTGTAAAAATGTGCTTGCTAGGTCTCATGCGCACTGTACGAGCTGCTAAACGTAGGTTTTGTGTGGTGGCATTACACCTGGCAAAAAGACATATTTCAGTGTGCTGGGACAGTATAGAAGTGCCCAAGTGTACTCAGTGGCTCTGGGACATAGCTTACTGCCGGGACACGTTCGAAATATATAAGGAAGAATTGCCCACGGGTGCACACCCACGAGAGTATTGGAAATATTTAACTGACTATCTACGAGCGCAACCGATTATATGACTGTCTGTATGCCCTGTATTCTTAATACTGTGTGGTGCTGTATTTCTCATTTTATGTAATAATTCTTTTATAAATGGATGAAGGATGCAGTAGTACTATGGTTCGTACTGTTGGTTCTCTCAGAACTGTTGTCTAACTGTTGTAAATGCAAATAAACAGAATAAAAAAAAATATGACTTGAATAGGCAAGGCTGAAAAAACCATAATGAGCAGCAAAAGAACAGAGATCTGCTCTCATACTTAAGAATTCTTTACATCTGTCAGTTGTGCTCTTGGCGTAGGCTTGAAAGAAGAACAACGAGTGACCTGGCCAAGATATACGGTTTGCTGATTCAAATACTGAAAGAACTTTAAATAGATCAGTGTATTCCAGAAAATACATGATCACTCCTCTTGGATGCCTTGAAGTAGAACATTAGCTGGTTTGTCACCCAAATCTGTGTGCATTTTTAATGTTAAGAGAGGTATCTTCGACAAATGTAATGACTTGACAAGAAATCTGTTGGAAAAAGTAAGAGTTTCCGAGCCTTCTGTGCCCTCCATTAATCCATATATGGAAAGCTTGTTTCTTCTATTTCTATTTTCAAGGTCCTCAACCTTTTTCTGAAGTGCAGAACTTGAGATTGAAAGGAGCTCACTCCAATGTCAGTTATTTCAAAAGAAGAAATATTATGTTTTACTGCATTCAGTTGTTCATCTATCTGAGACAATCTATTGGTAAGGTGTTATAATTTGGCATTTGTATTCTCCACATAGGGGTGCAAAGCGCAGATCTTCTCAAGCAATAAATCCATAGAAGCAGGAGGTGGCGAATATGCAGAAGGCGGGACTTTTATTTATGAATTTAGTAGAAACTTACTCAGAAGCCATGGTGGTAGACGAGCAACTCTTGGACATAGAAGCTAAAGACTCCTCAATTGCTAAAAACTTTGAAAACATTGTAGTATTTTTAATAAGTCTGTGTGTTGAAAATGACACAGTGGAGTCAAATTATTCAATTTTCCCATAGGTAAAGCAACAACTTTGAAGAACCTCCAAAGTTAGTAAAATGACGTATGCGAACGCAGCTGAATAGGCCAAAAAAAGATGACAGTCTGAGGCATATAAGTAGTAAAAGCAGGGGGGAATTTGAAAAAATATGATGAAGCACAAATATGGTAGAGAGAAGAAAAGGAACACTCAGCTCAGCAATGAAAGCAAAAAACAAAAATAAATGCATAGCATCTATGGTGTCACAGTGAGCTTTAGGAAACACTCATTAGTTCTCCAGAAGATTAACCAGCAAAGGAACATGCTGCAGTGGGAATGTTGCCTTTTTGTTGCTCTTTATCTTGTTAATCCAGGGCTGATCCTACTCCCATCTTCATCCTGCAGAGTTGAGGATGCAGCAAGTGTCCACTAGAGGCCTATAGATATTTAGAGAAAGAACAAATGATCAGTGTCACTGGGTTTAGACAGGCAAGGCATTAGTTCAACATCAACAAACATTATTGTTTGGCCTGCGACCTCTCAGGGAACACTATAGAACAATATGCCGCCCTCACACTGCCACCAAACAACGAGCACGCTACGGGAGTTCGCTCTGTGACACTGGGAGAGACCCTCCCTAGAGAAGCCTTCCCTGGCCGGTCTAGCGGTGGCTATCCAGGGCTCCCGGGCAGCCTTAGAGGAAGATCAATTCAGGCTCCATAGAGGTGAACCTCCTGCGTACGAACCCGTGAAAGGTGTCTGACAGGTTAGAGCAGCGGGGGGCTCCACCGCTGATCTCCAGTCCAAAATGGCAACTCTTAAGAAACAGGTAGCCACCCTTACACCGTAAACGGTGACACTAGAGGCTAGGGCCGAGGATGCAGAGGGGAGGTTCTGAAGATACGTCTGCCTCCTGGGCTTCCCTTAGCGTGCCAAGGTTCCTAGAGACATGGATAGAGAATCCTCTGAAATCCACAGATCCGTCTCTGCAATCTGCAGTCGAGAGGGCGCCTCATGCTCTGGTGGCCCCTCCGAGGACAGGGGCCAGTCACCATGGCTATCATAGCGCACATCATGAACTATAGGGACAGGGACTCATGCAGTCAATAAGATCCGGTTTGAGAATCACAAGATTTCCATATTCCTGAATTAAACGCAGAAAGTGCATGCCCAAAGCAAACCTATCCCAGAGGCGAAAGACCAGCTAATGGCCAGGGGCCTCTGATATATGCTTTTATAACCTGCCCGACAGGGATTTCAGGGGTAAGTCACATTTTTGTGACACAGGCTCCTGGTTTGGGGACTACCAATTTGGTTATATTCCCCATTTAAACCACCGCATAGGTTCTCCACCCACCTTCACCTGGATTGCACCTACTCACAGCCAAACGTTCTTACCTGTGGATCGGCAGCGCTGAGCTACACTTCTCGCTGACCGTCCCGCCTCATCGTGCGACTGCTCCTCAGAGACTAATGCCCTGGTAGTCTCTTCTGCTGCGATGGGCCAGGATTATCGCATTGTGGGCTCCTCCGATTGTCATCTTTGATTGTCGGGCGCTGAGGGCTGCCGCCCGGGCGTGTGGGCGCCACTCCCAGGGTTCCTCTCCGGTCAGGGAGCTTGCTGAACCCCGCCCGCTATGGATCCTGGCTGCAGCTCCCCTGACGCCGAACACGACCGTAGCCTGGCCGCAGCTCCCCCGAGGCCGAACCCGACCAGAGCCTGGCTGAAAGCTCCTGTGAGGCTGATCCCTCCTTCACAACCCCTGAATTCTGGAGGGACGGCTGTCTCTCTGCCTTGGCTGGGTGGGCTAGTCTGCGGGCCCCTGCATGCCTTGGTCACCTCATGTCCTGGAGGTCCTAACTGAGGCCTGACGATCGGTCATCGGGAGGACAGATCTTCCCAGCCCCGAAGGTCCCCGGCTCTTGAAGGAGGTCTGTGGTGGCCGACTCGCCCGGAGGACAGACCCTCTCTCCTCGGTTACGGAGGACGGACTACGGCGACACCATCCGTTCCCCAGCACGATTTTCCAAAGCTGGTTTCGCCGGCACCTACGGACTCGGCTGCAGCAACGCCGCTGTGTAGGAGCTGCTGAAACTGCTCCTGTTGCTGCAGTCACTACACCCGGAGGACAGACCTCTGACCTGGATAACAGACCTCGACGACTGCACACACGGTGAGTGGCATACTCCCGCCCTGGGGGAGAGGGGGGAAGTTTCTCGGGCTTGGACTCATTCCCAGTGTTGGGAGGGCGAGATCTCACCTTGAACTGCAGCTGGTCCTGGGACTCTACAAACGGCCCCCAGACTTGACTTGAGCGCACCGTTCAAATACTGGGGCTCACATCACCATTCTGGAGGCTACCGAGAACCACACAATGCCTCGAGCTCCTGCCGCCCCCCTCAACTTATCCTGCTGCCTGGATCCTCATGATCCACATAGGCTCTGAGCCACTTATACTTGTTTGTGCTGCCTGTAATTTCTTCAGCCTCTGTAGCTGCCACCCCGTTCCTCCTACACTGTATCTTGACACACACTCGCATCGACTTAGACGCGCCAGATACACCTTTGCCAAGCCTTTTTTCACCCCTTAGCGGGGCTTCCAATCTAAAATGGCGGCGCCCTCTATCTACCTATCCTTAAGCCTGTCCCCCCGGCCAAATTGTTAACCCCTGAGCTGGGCTCCCAATCTAAAATTGCGGAACCTGCATCTACCTATTCTCTAGCTTCTCCCCCCTGCCCCCGCCAATGAATCCCCACCCCCAGTGAGGCTACGCTACAATTGCACTAATTTAAAAGTGCATTTCTGCCTTCTGAATTCTCTCTGGCCCTAGGATTACTTGCACCCACCTATTCTATCTATTACCTAGCTTCTCCCCCCCGCCCCACTGATGTATCCTCACCCCCAGTGAGGCTGCATTACAGTTGCACTAATTTAAAAGTGCATTTCTGTCTCCTATATTCTCTCTGGCCTCAGAATTACTTGCACCTACCTATTCTACCTATTCTCTAGCCTCGCCCCTCCGCCCCCTCTGATGAAGCCTCCCCCCTAGTGAGTCTGCGTTACAATTGCACTAATTTAAAAGTGCATTTCTGCCTTCTGAATTCCTTCTGGCCCTAGGATTACTTGTACAGCTTCTCCTCTCCGCCCCCGCCGATGAATCCTCTCTCCAATTTGAGGCTGCATTACAATTGCACTAATTTAAAAGTGCATTTCTGCTTTCTAAATCCTTTCTGGCACTAGGATTACTTGCACAGCTTGTAAACTTCGGCCCAAAATCTCATGCCTGACTCCAAAATAGTGACCGTTATTGCCGCTACTGCCACCCCACTACCCCTTTAACTTACACTATTGCCCCTCCCCAAATCAAAATGACAAGTCCCACCTTGACTTGGACTGGGGAATACTCCATTACCTTGGTCTACCCACACTACCTCTCCAAAACCGCTGCTAAATCTTTCAAACACACCACCTTAAAAAGCCACCGGGAGATGCTGGTAACCGACTTGCGATTCAACACGGACAGTGGTACTTGCATAAATGACCTCATCTTCTACTCCAAAAGAATTGCAGCCTGGCGCAAAACCCTAACTCACCTCCTTAACGTTCGCTCAACGAGAAACATTCCATATGGCACCAAACTCTCAATTTCCCCCTCCTCTACGCTCCGAGCTGACATTACCATTACCCTATACAAAAATGCCATCATTCTGATCTAAGCCTCATCCAATAACCTCAATAAATGTGCGGATCTTTTCTCCCTGCTTAGAAACCATGTACAGGACACGGATAAGGTATCCATCTCCCGCACCACAGGCCCTACGTCCTACCAGTCTACTTTGCCTATCCACTCTCCTACCCCCACCCTTTCAGCTTCCATCACTGTTAATCCTACAACCCCTCCATATCCACTGACCCTGGTCTGAGATCCTCCCCTACACCTCTGATCCCCCCACCTAATGCCCCCCACCAACCATGAGGCTGGCTCTCCCCCAAAAACACTGCTCTCAGCTCTAACTTGACCCTCAACGGCCCACCATACGGGTCAACCTAACCATGACAGCTCGCCTTCTAATCCCACCAACAGATTCACCCCGGACCTCTGCTCACCTCCCCACCAACCATCTTCCATAACCGTGAGCTGGTAACGCCTCCAAATACATTTGAATCACCTCCAGTAAACCCTTCTCCTATGTCACCTCCATGTGCTTCTGATGCTGCTCCTGAACCTTTGCACCCTGCCACTCTAGCACCCCCAGCCTTTACAGATCTCGAAACTCTACACTCCAGAGTGACTAATCTGACCCAGAGCATTCATAGATCCATTCTGGGTCTTATGAACTTTCTTAGCCTCGCCAAACTCACCCTTGCTAACTTCAAAAGACCCCAATTCTTCCCCCCTAAGATCGCCCTCGCCAACCTCAAGTCACCTCAATCCTCCCCCCTATGATCGCCAACCCTCTCATGCACCCTCTTCCGCTACCTCGAAGACATCTTCATCCACGCAATCCTCCCTGCCTCCTATTTGACGTAGATTCCAGAGCTCTTGCACTCACAACTCCACCTCTGCCACCTCCTCTCGGACCTCACGGGTGAGGAAATCCTAGCTATCCTCCAAGATCATAACCTTGCCCAAGACTCCCCCTGCCCTCAAGATACGAGTCCTAAACAGCACATCTGCACAGTCTCCATCAACCCTAAAATACCAGCTACTCTTTGTAGGAAGGTGGAATCTGACTATATGGTTACCCCAACTTTTTTCCTGGTGTCTTGCTGGTTTTCGACTTAGTTGGCCTGGGACCCTGCTATTCAAGGCCCCAGACTATCTGCTTTCTCTATAAAATGGACTCCATGTACTTTAGGTACATACCAGATTGGTCACTGGGTCACTCTTGTGAGCCCCTGTATGATGTACCATAGGTACCCAGGGCATAGGTGCACTCTAGGCCTACCAGGGGCTTCAGCATGTATGCCACCCCTGGTTTGCCTTCCAAACTGACACCACAGGTCTGTTCACACAGCCTGGGTAAGGTGGTGTAATCACCCATTACTTAGATATAGTATACCTATATCTACCTTTACATATAGACACATATACACCTATAAGCCACTCCTATGGTTGCCTCGACAATCTTGGAGGCAGAGTGCTTGGTTTTATGTGAGAGGGTGCTCTGGCATGAGCTGAGACCCTCTGCCGCTTTGGGAACCATCTCCTTATAGCTGTTCTATGATATAGACATACCATATACTCTCAAGTGCATTATAATCCTCGTGGTTAATGCTAACTTTGGTTTGGCTTTATCAAAACATGTCATGTAAGGATTCAAACACTTTGGAATACTACCCCCGCCAATTCTGGCGGCAGGGGTAGCATTCCACCCTTCTAGATGGAAAAGACATGTAAGTTACTGCTTTACCTGGTTACGTTAAACAGAACCTAAGCATCACAAAATGGATGCTGCTGCCACAGACACAAGTCTGACCTCCTGTTGCTTGGGTGAAACTCCAGCAAGGGCAGCCTGGACAATAGGTTTCCTGTCCAGGGATGTGCCAGCATCTTCCCAGACAGGGGTTTTGTGTATTGGGGCAGGGAGGGCTGAATTCAGTCAATGCATCTAGACACTGCCTGGGGCACACAAGATGCTTTATGCATAGCCTGGTTCAAACCAGTTGCTGGGGCAATCCAACCCCAGCTCTGGTGCGAAACTGGACAAAGGTAAAGGGGTGTAACCACCCCCCTTCTCAGGTCCACGCATAGGAGGGACCTAGTCAGGTAATCCAGTCCCCATCCTTAGTATAAGTATAGGAGCTGTGTCCCTGGGACTTTAGATTATCCTGGACGAATCTTTGTAAGACATATCTTGGACCTTCGACATTCCATTATGACTAAAAGATGGAAGACATCTACCTAGTGGTCAAGGAGTGACCACCCTCTGCATACAGGCACCAACAGCAACTTTTCTGGTCTGCTGTTTCAAGGCTCTCGTCCGAACCCGAAGACTCTGCGACTCAAGAACTAGACTTCCAGATTTCTCTGACCCCGACCCACATCCACAGCAAAGCTGAGACCCGTGGCAGACACGAGAGACGTGGGACCGGACATCTTAGACATCCTGTATTTTGCTACCTGCACTCATTTCCTGAAGCTTCAGTAAGTTGTGCATTGGGGTACAAGAAGCCCCATCCCCAAGCATCATTTGAACCGAAGCCCCGGACCCCACATTCCGCGAGTGTCCCATGGGACCCACCTTTACATTTGTGAATGATGCGTCTTCCCGGCTCCTTGCCTGTTGGCTAGTGAGCCCCCTGAAGACGTCATCTTGAATCTAACTTGTGATCCTGGTTGCTCTAGGCTGGCTCCAGCTTCCATAAAAAGGAGAAGCACCACAGATTTTTCTGGTCTGCAACAGAGCCAATCTTGACATCCTGCGTGGGTTGTGGTTGCCAAGGTTTGTTAGTTCCAACCCGTATACCAATGCTGCAGTCATCTAGATACATTGTGGGACAACTCGAATCCAGCTTCTGGTCATCATCAATGCCTCCTGGACCTCGTGGCTACAGAGACAAACTCACCTTCTTCACCTTCAAGCACCCAACATCGCCTGGTTCCTTCCTGGTACTTTCCTGTTCACTGGCTACTGACCCAGACTCTGTCCCCTCTGCTTTCAGGTTCTTCACATCTCCGATCCACCCTTGGATCCACCCGGACACTTTTCCTCTGGTCTCCTGCAGCACTTGTTTGCAGCTCTCCATAGAAAACGATGACGAAACCTGACACGAAAAGGCACCTATGCATCCGGCTTCCCTGGGTGAGGTAACACGAGTACTCCGGTGCTCCCATGGATCTTGACTTTTGAAGTATCCTAGTTTAAAACGGTTCCATCCTAGTCCATCTGGAAGTGTCCTTAAACTGTAACTTTGCAACTTTTACAAACTCCATAGAAAGTCAATGGGAACCCGCGCCAGTGTTTAGACACTGCACACGGCTCCCGTGGGTCTCCTACTTCCTAACATTTGGTTGTTTAGTGTAGCCTCAGCGATTCTACAGGCCTTAGGTCTGCTTTCTAACTCTCACGTGGTACTTATACCACTTTCTTAGTATATGGTTTGTGTGGCCCCTAGGGCATAACGTATACTGTGCAACTTATCGTATATTAACTGTGTGACTTGTATTGTATTTTTACCTCTGACCTCATAAAGAGTGCAGAGGGGTTGTTTTCGATTAAATACATATATATTTGATATATACCTTGTGTGGAGTCCTTTCATTTAGTATTCAAGGGATTATGTATGGTAAAACAACTTGCTGAACTCGCCTACTGAAGTCTTAGCCTGAAGACTGCTGCTTCTTGCTACCACTAGGATTGCATTCTATAAGGTTGACTTTACAACCACCATCAATAAGGGTCGATTAGACTGGTACAAGGTGCCCACTAGAACTAGTGGACATCATATGCCAGGCTAACTTCTCACACGCTTCACAACAGAAGTGTGGTTAAAAGCAACCTCGCACCTGTGCTTCTATCCACCCTAACCCCTGACACTCCTTCAGACTCCCCACTATCGGGCCTCTTAATTAATTGCCACTCGGCAGTTAAACATGCCTCGGATATTGCTGACCTCATCCTGAATAAAAACATAGACCTAACTATACTAACCGAATTATGGCTCAATGAATACTCTTCCCCTTGCCTCGACTTATTAGTCCCTCCTAACTACAACAATGCTAGACTAGGCAGGCTGTCCAATAAAAAAAGTGGAGGCATCGCCTGCGTCTACCGATCCTCCCTCTTGGTCACGGAACTCTTAGCGGACTCCACTGACTCCTGCGAATACCTCACCCTCTCCATTTCCAGCAACTCACTACACTTTTGCAACTTGCACATCTTTTACCACCACCCTGGCTCGAACGACTCTTTCACTGACCTCCTCTTGGATATCATCACAACCAAGATTCCCTCCAACACTAAAGAAATCTTCCTTTTTGACTTTAACCTGCATTGGAATGACCTTAAAACCCCCCACGTCAATGCTATCAAAGACTGCCTTACTGATCAAGCCCTGTCCCAAGCCTGCTCTCTGCCTACTCACTCAAAAGGGGCCACCCTGAACTGGATCATCTCTAAAGAATCCGCTGTCAAACTTGTCTCCATAGACCCATGCGACTGGTCATCGCTGGACCACACTTCCCCCGACAACTTCAGACCTATCTCCAATATCCCTCTGTTAGCTAAAGTGTTAGAAAAATGTGTCCAGTAGCAACTAAGTCAGCACATCAAGAACTTCCACCTATTGGACAACTTTCAATCTGGCTTCAGACCGAGGCATAGCACAGAAACCACTATGCTCCACATCGTGGATGATGCCCTCCAAGCCATTGACCAAGGCAAAACCTGCCTTCTAATCCTCCTAGATCTATCCTCTGCCTTTGATACGGTAAACCATAATAAACCCCCAAGGTTCAACCTTATCACTCACCCTCTTTCACCTTTACTTAGAGCCACTCACTGAAATTCTTCGTACCGCCAACATCTCTTACCACATGTACGCGGAAGACACCCAATTATACATTAATATTACATCACTTGAGGAGATCATTACCCTGAACGAGACCCTGAAACTAACTGTTGAATGGCTTGCCACTAACCAACTGAAACTCAATACAAAGAAAACCGAATTCCTCCTGATCTTCCCCTCTAAAGCCAACCCTGACATCGAGACTTGGATTAAAGCCATCATAGCCTTAAACTGCCCGCTGACCATTGTGAACTCTGCCAAATCCTTGGGCATACTCCTCGACAGTAACTTGAACATTCGTGACCACATCAACTCAATGGCTAAATCAGCCAGATTCCACCTGAGCTACTTGTGGAAGCTAAAACCATTCATAGATGCTCTAGACTTAAAAATGGCAGTCCAAGCACTAGTCATATGGAGACTGGAATATGGGTGCTCCACCCTCACTGGTTTACCCAAAATTTCTCTGGCTCCTCTAAAAGCCTGCCTCAATGTGGCCGCGAGATTACTCACAAGCACCAGGAAATTTGACCAAATTTCTCCACATTTCAAAGCACTAAACTGGCTCCCTATGGAGGCCAGAATACAACTGAAAATTGCATGCATTACTCACAAGGTCCTCTACACAAACTCCCCTGCCTATCTGGCACAGAAACTGATGATGTCTGGAGGAATTAGGAACTCCCGGTCCGCTCGAAACCTCCTGCTCCAACCTGCTCGCTTTCAGAAAAAAAGAAACTACAATAGGGCATTCTCCAGAGCAGCACCAAGAATTAGGAACTCTCTCCTGCCTGGCATGTGAAAAATCCCCTCTCTATCACGCTTCAAGAAGGAGACCAAAAACTTCCTCATGGGCAAATTCCTAGGCCAATAACATGCTTGCACCTACCACAGTGGGTCTATCGAATCCATAACTATTGCCTCTTCCGCAGTTTACCAACTCGCCCTGATATGTAATCATGGGGCTTCTGGTTCTGCTTTTACTGATCCCACTATAACTGTATCCTATGCTCCTCAGCTACCCTACCCCGCCCCAAAGGGAAACACCCATTACAGCGAATGTATAGCATCGCGCTGCCATCGCAACGCGACTATTACATCGCGGCCGTCATCACAGCGCTTGTTATACAGACGCATGGCACTACATCGCAGTAACATATACATCGCTAGCGATTACATCGCTAGCGATGCCAAGGGGTGTTAGCGAAGGGGTGTAAACACTGGATTAGCTGCGCAGAGGTTAATATTTAAGCGAAACAAGAGCTTAAATAAACATAAGCGATCACAGCTTTCATATACAGTGACTAGCAAGAGGCGCACATGATAATATTTCATAAATTCAATAAACAGTGTATTAACACCTTCTCAATGACAGGAAGAGGATGTGGTCTGACGGATAGCTCTGCCGACCTTGGTGCTGTCAAATAAGGTTCTAGCCTCCAATCAACCCCTTATATCAAGTCATTACAGCGCACAATTTCATTTTTAATAAATAATGGCTATGTCCTTTTATGTATTTATAATTTCATTATAGCGCAGAAGTTAATATTTAATCAGCAGTGGCTACATTTTTCTTAATATTTTGTAATCTTTCATAAACAGTGGCTAGCAACAGCGCACACATGATAATATTTAATATTCACTGTATTAGTAATCACTAATCTTTCATAACCAGTGGCTATAAACAGTGGCTAGTGTATTAACAGCGACAACAACAGCGCGCACATGTTAATATTTAATAATTACTGTATGAGGAATATTTCATAAACAGTGGCTATACAGCGCACATGATAATATTTGGATATTCAGCGCACATGATAATATTTGTCTATATGCCTGGATTAACATCGACAACAAGAGCGCGCACATGATAATATTTAATAAAATAAACATGCACATGATAATATTTAATAAAATAAACATGCACATGATAATATTTAATAAACAGTGTATTAACACCGCCTCAATGACAGGAAGAGGATGTGGTGTGACTGATAGCTCTGCCGACTTTGGTGTTGTCAAACAAGGTTCGAGCCTCATATCAAGTCATTTACAGTGCACAATTTCATATTTAATAAACAGTGGCTATGTTCTTTTATGTATTTATTATTTCATTACAGCGCAGATGTTAATATTTACTAACCACTGCATTAACAGCGCACATGATTATTTTTAATAAACACTGGATTAGCTGCGCAGAGGTTAAGATTTAATCAGCAGTGGCTATATATTTTTTAATTCATAAACAGTGGCTATTGATGCCAAGGTGTGTTACCGATGCTATGCCAAGGTGTGTTACCAATGTTTTTTGGGGGGTTACAGCGCAGATGATAATATTTAATAAACAGTGTATTAACACCACCTAGATGACAGGAAGAGGATGTGGTCTGATGGATGGATCCATGATGGGTGGATGGATGGGTGGATGGATGGGTGGATGGCGTGCTTGATGGTGGCTGGATGGGTAGATGGATAGGTGGATGGGTGGCTGGATGGTGGATGGATGGGTGGGTGGGTGGATGGGTGGATGGATGCATGAATGAATGATGGGTGGATGGATGTATGATGGATGGATGCATGCATGAATGAATGATGGATGGATGGATGCATGATGGGTGGGTGGGTAGATGGATGGATGCATGATGGGTTGGTGGATGGATGGGTGGCTGGATGGTGGACTGTGTGAGTGGTGGGTGAGCAGTATCAGACTGCCTGCACAATGTCAGGGTGAATGTGCGCAGTAAATGGTGGGTGAGTGGTTTTTCAGAATAGGTGAAAGGTATGCAAGTGTTATGCAGCAGAATACATTTTCATAATAAGGAAAGATGACCTCTTTCAAGAAAATCTAATCAAAACAATGCACCATTTTTCCCTCCAACTCACCCTATCGAATTTCCAAGCTTATAAAATTGTGAAACGTGCACTTTATTAAAAGCAAAAAACTGTGAGGATTATTTGCTTCTGTTCAGTGAATATTGAACCAGATGCGAGACGTTCTCCTTTGTTGTTGTAGAACATCAATTATTTTCTTTCATTTTGATATTTCAGGAAATCTTTTCTTTTGGGAAACAATATACAGTCTATCATATCTCTAACCAATCTGAAACATCTAAGAAGATGTTCTCGATCATTCTACGGGTAGCGCGAAGGCAATAATTGTGAAGTGCACAATTATTTCTCAAAACTGAAGATATGTAACAGGCCCCTTTATGGTAACTCGTACCCTGCGACTTAAGGCATATTCATCATATAACAGGCAAAGTGCCAGCTGCGGGGATGAGGAACGAACATACCGCTGAAGTAGGTTAATAGAATCATTTACGCTGCCACACTCACGTTAGAATAGTAGCCTGACTTCTGCTTACGTGCAGTATTTAGTGTAAAAAAATGAAAATGTGGGGAAATAGAAATACAAGATTTTGAGTCGTGGGGAGGGAGGGAGGGGGCAATGGGGGCCAAGGGTTAGGTGCGGGTACATGTATTAGATTCTAATACATGTACACGCGTTGTGGTGACACGCGATGTAGGCGTCTACGATATTGCAGCCTTGCCAATAGGAATGCACGCATTCGCGTTGTAAAGGCGTGCGATATAACAGAGGGCGAAGTGTTGCCCTGTGCGATGTCTTATCCGCGGTGTTAAATCCCGCGATGTGTTGGTGCGCGATGTAGCATCATACATCCCGCCCCAAACCATGTATATTTTTGCACTTGAGTTTATGTTGCTTTGTTATCTTGCTGTGTTGCTTTGTTTACCGTGTAAGTGTGTAAAGCGCTCTGATACCCTCACGGGTCAAGTTTGCGCTCTATAAAACATTAAAATAAATAAATAAAAAATAAAAATTATCCTCTTGTAAATGGAGTATGTTAAAACCAAAAGGAGGAATAGGGAGATGTTTATGAAAAACCTAAACATCTCTCTACGGTCATAGCATAATTCCAAAATAGGCAAGGTAACCCTTATCCTTATCGAAAATTGCATCAATGTCTGATTCCACTATCCTCCCAAAACAACTTAGTAAGGTTGAAAAGGGGCCTTCTCCCACAAATATTTGTGGTGTGCTTCATCACTGGATTAACCCTGGAGATGATGCTTTCCATGAGGTATGCAACTTCAGAGTACCACAATCAGCCTACTACAATGAGCCACAATCACAAGTAAATATGTAAGGAATAATCTAGTAGGATAAAATAAAAAAAAATAAAAAATGACATTGGCTTCTTCTATTAGCAATACTTATAGAAAATGTATTTTAAATGTGGAAAACATTGGATAATCAGAGACACCCACTGGCTCAACAAAGTAGTTGTTGCTCACCACTTGGCATTGGCCAGCAAGCAAAAAGTTTTGGAGGACAAAGACAAAGTCCCTCCTAACTACAACAATGCTAGACTAGGCAGGCTGTCCAATAAAAAAAGTGGAGGCATCGCCTGCGTCTACCGATCCTCCCTCTTGGTCACGGAACTCTTAGCGGACTCCACTGACTCCTGCGAATACCTCACCCTCTCCATTTCCAGCAACTCACTACACTTTTGCAACTTGCACATCTTTTACCACCACCCTGGCTCGAACGACTCTTTCACTGACCTCCTCTTGGATATCATCACAACCAAGATTCCCTCCAACACTAAAGAAATCTTCCTTTTTGACTTTAACCTGCATTGGAATGACCTTAAAACCCCCCACGTCAATGCTATCAAAGACTGCCTTACTGATCAAGCCCTGTCCCAAGCCTGCTCTCTGCCTACTCACTCAAAAGGGGCCACCCTGAACTGGATCATCTCTAAAGAATCCGCTGTCAAACTTGTCTCCATAGACCCATGCGACTGGTCTTCGCTGGACCACACTTCCCCCGACAACTTCAGACCTATCTCCAATATCCCTCTGTTAGCTAAAGTGTTAGAAAAATGTGTCCAGTAGCAACTAAGTCAGCACATCAAGAACTTCCACCTATTGGACAACTTTCAATCTGGCTTCAGACCGAGGCATAGCACAGAAACCACTATGCTCCACATCGTGGATGATGCCCTCCAAGCCATTGACCAAGGCAAAACCTGCCTTCTAATCCTCCTAGATCTATCCTCTGCCTTTGATACGGTAAACCATAATAAACCCCCAAGGTTCAACCTTATCACTCACCCTCTTTCACCTTTACTTAGAGCCACTCACTGAAATTCTTCGTACCGCCAACATCTCCTACCACATGTACGCGGAAGACACCCAATTATACATTAATATTACATCACTTGAGGAGATCATTACCCTGAACGAGACCCTGAAACTAACTGTTGAACGGCTTGCCACTAACCAACTGAAACTCAATACAAAGAAAACCGAATTCCTCCTGATCTTCCCCTCTAAAGCCAACCCTGACATCGAGACTTGGATTAAAGCCATCATAGCCTTAAACTGCCCGCTGACCATTGTGAACTCTGCCAAATCCTTGGGCATACTCCTCGACAGTAACTTGAACATTCGTGACCACATCAACTCAATGGCTAAATCAGCCAGATTCCACCTGAGCTACTTGTGGAAGCTAAAACCATTCATAGATGCTCTAGACTTAAAAATGGCAGTCCAAGCACTAGTCATATGGAGACTGGAATATGGGTGCTCCACCCTCACTGGTTTACCCAAAATTTCTCTGGCTCCTCTAAAAGCCTGCCTCAATGTGGCCGCGAGATTACTCACAAGCACCAGGAAATTTGACCAAATTTCTCCACATTTCAAAGCACTAAACTGGCTCCCTATGGAGGCCAGAATACAACTGAAAATTGCATGCATTACTCACAAGGTCCTCTACACAAACTCCCCTGCCTATCTGGCACAGAAACTGATGATGTCTGGAGGAATTAGGAACTCCCGGTCCGCTCGAAACCTCCTGCTCCAACCTGCTCGCTTTCAGAAAAAAAGAACCTACAATAGGGCATTCTCCAGAGCAGCACCAAGAATTAGGAACTCTCTCCTGCCTGACATGTGAAAAATCCCCTCTCTATCACGCTTCAAGAAGGAGACCAAAAACTTCCTCATGGGCAAATTCCTAGGCCAATAACATGCTTGCACCTACCACAGTGGGTCTATCGAATCCATAACTATTGCCTCTTCCGCAGTTTACCAACTCGCCCTGATATGTAATCATGGGGCTTCTGGTTCTGCTTTTACTGATCCCACTATAACTGTATCCTATGCTCCTCAGCTACCCTACCCCGCCCCAAACCATGTATATTTTTGCACTTGAGTTTATGTTGCTTTGTTATCTTTCTGTGTTGCTTTGTTTACCGTGTAAGTGTGTAAAGCGCTCTGATACCCTCACGGGTCAAGTTTGCGCTCTATAAAACATTAAAATAAATAAATAAAAAATAAAAATTATCCTCTTGTAAATGGAGTATGTTAAAACCAAAAGGAGGAATAGGGAGATGTTTATGAAAAACCTAAACATCTCTCTACGGTCATAGCATAATTCCAAAATAGGCAAGGTAACCCTTATCCTTATCGAAAATTGCATCAATGTCTGATTCCACTATCCTCCCAAAACAACTTAGTAAGGTTGAAAAGGGGCCTTCTCCCACAAATATTTGTGGTGTGCTTCATCACTGGATTAACCCTGGAGATGATGCTTTCCATGAGGTATGCAACTTCAGAGTACCACAATCAGCCTACTACAATGAGCCACAATCACAAGTAAATATGTAAGGAATAATCTAGTAGGATAAAATAAAAAAAATAAAAAATGACATTGGCTTCTTCTATTAGCAATACTTATAGAAAATGTATTTTAAATGTGGAAAACATTGGATAATCAGAGACACCCACTGGCTCAACAAAGTAGTTGTTGCTCACCACTTGGCATTGGCCAGCAAGCAAAAAGTTTTGGAGGACAAAGACAAAACGGCCCCAATGACATACACAAGCACTGGCTCAACGATATGGGCAATATCACATAACCAATATAGAAAGCGGCAAGGAAAATCAAACTGGCTGCTGTCCTCTGGCTGGATCCCATTCCTCATATTCTGCCTGTTACAAGCCACTCACCTGAAACTCCAGGTGGCTACACTGTGGAGACGACAGTCCCAACTCTCTGTGAGGACTGCTGGTAGCAGATTCAGATTAAACTGCACCGGCAGAAGTCTCAAAGGGGAATTGGGAAAGAGAGAACAAATACAACAGTCTTCAAAGGTTCTGGAATGCATCTCTGGCGTCTGGGTGGACTGCACACAGCGTTATTTCTGTGTAACAATCTGGATCTTTATATGATCAAATCACAGATAGGCACATATCTAACAGCATACCAATAGTACTGTAGTTTATAACTCAGTGTCCATTCTTCACCAAGGGATGTATGACGGTACAACGCGTACCGTCACAACGCATCCCTTTACCACGCATCCCTTACAACGCAAGTCGTGCCCCCCCAGTGCAAGTCGTGGTAACGACTTGCGTTGTAAGGGATGCGTGCTAAAGGTACCGCGTTGTAAAAACTTCGTGGTAAACGATGTTTACCTTCACCAAGAGCTCGAAAGGACAAAAACAATGTATGAGATAATTACTGGCAAATTAAGCTCTTAAATGGTTGGAGCTCAAGGTTTATCCCACCCACCTGCTTTTATTGAGTCAAATATGTTTCTCTCAAACGTGCCATCCAAAGCGCAAATCGTAGTCTCATACTGTCCCAATAGTACTTTAATTCACACCTTTATCTTTGAGTTGTAATCGTTAGAAAAATTCTGTGACTTGCATAGAGCCAAATACCAGAGGCGCAAGCTGAGACTATCTTCTCTTTTCTCTCTTTTCAGGAAGTGCGTACCGGTACAGAAGACCACAGGAGTCGAAGTCCTGGACGGGGATCTCTGAGCAGCGGGCATGCTGGAGAACAGGTTAGTGTCGATCATCAATGAGGCTAAGTGAGTGGCCTTTCTGCCCATTCGGGACACAACTGTGAGTGAGCACGTGTAAAGCACGTGTAAAGCAGTAATGGCTGTTTCAACAAGGAGCTGATGGCATAGCTCCCAAGTTTCCAGATTGGCATGTGTGACATTTTAATAATTTGGGTGCAATTATGAGTGACATTTCAAGGACTGAGAGTGACACTTTCTCACAAGCAAAATCAAGCAATGAAAATGAGGGAAACATATCATATATGTACTATAGCACATAAACAGGTAAGAGCTGTCAGCCAGACCGTCAATCACAGAGAGAGAATCAAAGAGAGCAGCACTCCAGAGACAGTGAGTTCAGGTACCTGCAGTTCTGTGGACTGATGCCTCCAGTGAAAGCTGGTTTCAGGCCGCTGTACTGTCCTGACTCCTGTGAGCCCTGGACGGGCCGTCCAGTGTTCAGCTGCCGTAAGGTATTGAATTCAGCAGTTTGGGGTGGGTGGGAGTAAAATAGCGGCAGCTGATAGCACACGGCAACCCAGGCCTGTGCGATCTGCAGCAGGAAGCTCTGTAAGCGTCACGGCTGGGTGCCATGAATAGCTGTACTACGCGACATCCCCCGCAATGACGTCAGGCTGACAGAGCCGCGACGTGGTATTGGAATCACCATGATACATTGTAACAGTTGAGTGAGGCTGACAGCTCAGCTGACAACCACAAGCCTGCTCTAGTAGCGCGCGCAAGTCACGGGCAAGCCACAGACTCTGTTTTAACTTCGTTTTATACAGTGCTTTCTATGACAGAGCCACTGCGCATATGCATGACAATGCATTTCAGTGCGGTAATGCGGAGTAGTACACTGAAATGCGTTAGTCTAAGAAATGATGCTTGATACTTGGCAGGACTGTGATGGTGCACAAGGTTTTTAATTGTCAGTTTGAACGTGATGTTTGTAACTAACAGATTCCTCAACATGGATCCGTTGGTGCACATAAACATTAATTGTTCATTTGTATTGACCGCTTACAGGTGTAAGGTGTGGAAGAAGGAACCAAAGCAATGTGCTTGTGTTACTCATGCACATAAGCTGAACATGCATTTTTTCTTGCCATAAAGACCAGTCACTGCCACCAGAGAGGTCGGTGGTATTACTGTGACTGTGGTAACAAAGTCCTCCCACTGCCACCAAGGATATACACACTTGCACCATCCCTACTATGTCCACATTCATATTGATGAGACTTGTACAATGGGGAGGGGGACCACCAGAGCATTGAGCATTATAATGAGCCTGCAGTAGCATGAGTTGTAATACAGGTTGCAAAATTTACGACACCACCAATGCAAAATTGCACTATTGCTGGGTAAGCATTGCACAGATGTGTGTGTTGGGACTTGTATAGCGCAAACATAGCAAGAAAGCAATGGCGTGCTGTACAATATATGGGGATGTTGGGAGACAGTCTACAAGATCATGTATATCAAGTAGGGACTACAAAAATGTATTTCTCATTTTTGTGGGCACCAAAAATGGAATTAGTTTGTTCAGAATCACAGAATCTTAAACCAAGTGCTAAAAACAGGATTCAAACATGGGTCTTCAGCAGCTGTGGCCTGCCTGTACAGATGGAGCGGCCATGGCCCCCCACCCTTTTTCCCTACAAAGAAGAGAACCTGTCAGGCTAAGCAGGGGTCAGCCTGAAAGACACTCTTCATGTTCAAGTCAGGCAGACAGGTGCTAGACATGAGCTAAATGCACAGGTGCCTGGCTGCCTGAGATGAACTTTGTGGTGCTGAGGATTTCACAGACATGTTGGTGTGACTTGATGAGGAGGAGTGTCACTTATTTCCTCAGACTTGGGCCCTTCAGATTTAAGCCCTGAAGTGCACAGGTCTGAGTGTCAATCAGTGACATCTCGCAACAGAGTGGGGTGGGTTCAACAGTCACACTGACCGCATTACATTCTGTTATGAGTGGGAGACTGATGTTTTCCCTCATGGCTAACCTAAGGTCAGCCAATGGGGAAAGGCAACATTCCTAACCTTCCTGGGACCTCTGAAGTGCCCCTCAGGGAGAGCTGCAGTGAAGATAAGTTTGATGTTTTTTGATGTGTGTTGCCCGTGTGCATGTATTTATGTTGTTATTTGTATTTCTGATTGTTGTTAATGGATAAGTGTGTGTGTGAATGCATGGGTCTGAGTGTATATGAGTATGTATGTGGCCACCCACACCACTAAATGCTAAAATTACCAGCCACCACTGGTTTTCAGGTACCCATGATGGCAGCTTTAGTCACAAAGCCACATCTTTCCAGTTTCTACTCAAAATATGACTTTGCCCATTTAGAGACATAGTACACCACCAGTAAATAATAAACAGCACAGCAAAATGGAAACAGTGAGAAAATATTAAAATAAACTTTAAAAATTCCACAAGCTTAAGCAGCACAAGGCAACAGTTGTACCTACAAAATACTTACAAATGTTGGAAAAACACAATACACCATCTCACATCTACACAAACACAGACAAACGAAAATGGTGAGCTAGCACATAAGGAAGAACAAGGGAAAATATCTGTCAACTTGGGCTTCCACAAGCTCCTAAAATAACAACAATATCTCCAGCACACAGGAAATGAAAATGTGGAGAAAACATTAAAAAGTGCATCCAAGACCGAGAGTTGATTAAGCCTTAAAGAGTAAAACATGCGAGAGTATGAAAACAAATACTGGCAAAATTCCCAAAATAAAAATTAGGAAATGTTATTAACCCCAGGAGTCCACCATTCAAAGATGTCCATTAGCCTTCAGTGGCGTCCGGCACAGGTACACGCAGTGGGGCGGGGCAGGGGCGGGGCTTGGGATTCATCAGATGGCGCAATAGGTATAATTAAATAATACCTATTCCGTCATCTGTCGGCTTCCCTCTGCCGTGCCATGTCCTGTCCTGCCACACCACGCTTACCTGTGCCTGCTGCTGCTGTTACCTCTTAATCACACATGGCCCTGCTTCTCTAACATAATCCAGACCATCTGTAACAAACATACAACATGAAAAAAAGGTGCCTGCCAATACAAATGTTGTTCAACAAAATAGACTCAACATAGTTAGTTGTTCAAAAAAATCACAGATTCCAAATTCCAAGGATGGATGATGCAGCAGAGATTGCCAACAAAGGAAAAGTGCTGCTGTCCCTCCAAAATCCAAATACAAAATGGCAAAAACACAGGGAGATGTCCGAAGGACAAGTAGAGGAAGTTGATGCTTTATGTACAGCAGCCTCGCCTTCTATGGGACTGTTTCTGCCATAACCCGAAAAACAAAGGGGCATAATATCAAGGGCATTATTGCCTTGCATGCCAGCGATATATATCGCTAATGGCATGCAAGGTAAGCGTAACTTACCTAAATTCCACTGTAGAAATCTCTAACAGCACTTCGCTGTATTATCAATGATGACCCGCAATAAAAAAAATTGCGCTAACCCCCGATATGAGCACGTTTTTAACACCTGAAAAAAACCTGACTAAACATGGTCAAAGGAGGGAGACTAGCAGCCCTTTACCATGTTAAGAGGTGCAGTTGTCTTTTAAAAGGGGTACATTGCAGTTCATCATAAATTTCATGCTGCAGAGTGTGAGGCGCCTGTAAAACAAGGGATGTCAGGCTGCATGGCACGCAGGGGCGGCTGGTGACATTTGAAAGTGGAGGGGCGTAAACTAGTTTGCATATTGCACCGCAGCGATCGAGCGCAGCGAGCGAGCCCGAACCACCTTGCATCCATCCATACATCATTCATGCATCCACCCATCTATCCACCCACCCACCCTGCATCCATACATCATTCATTCATGCATCCACCCATCCATCCATCATGCATCCACCCATCATGCATGCATGCATCCATACATTATTCATACATCCACCCATACATCCACCCCCCCATCCTGCATCCATACATCATTCATTCATGCACCCACCCATCCATCCATCCACCCATCCACCCATCATGCATCCACCCATCATGCATGCATCCATGCATCCATCCATACATCATTCATGCATGCATCCACTCACCCATCCATCCTGCATCCATCCAGCATCCATCATTCATTCATGCATCCACCCATCCATCCATCCATCCACCAAGTCTGCATCCATCCTGCATCCATCATTCATTCATGCACATCCTGCATCCATCATTCATTCATGCATCCACATATCCATCCATCCACCCATCCATCCATCCTGCATCCATCATTCATTCATGCATCCACCCATCCACCCATCCATCCTGCATCCATCATTCAGTCACCCATCCATCCTGCATCCATCATTCATTCATGCATCCACCCATCCACCCATCCATCCTGCATCCATTCCTGCATCCATTCATGCACCACCCACCCATCCATCCTGCATCCATCATTCATTCATGCACCCATCCATCCATCCACCCTGCATCCATCCTGCATCCATTATTCATTCATGCATCCACCCATCCATCCATCCATCCATCCATCCATCCATCCATCCATCCATCCACCAATTCTGCATCCATCCTGCATCCATCATTCATTCATGCACATCCTGCATCCATCATTCATTCATGCATCCACATATCCATCCATCCACCCATCCATCCATCCTGCATCCATCATTCATTCATGCATCCACCCATCCACCCATCCATCCTGCATCCATCATTCATTCATCCACCCATCCATCCTGCATCCATCCTGCATCCATCATTCATTCATGCATCCACCCATCCACCCATCCATCCTGCATCCATTCCTGCATCCATTCATGCACCACCCATCCATCCATCCTGCATCCATCATTCATTCATGCACCCATCCATCCATCCACCCTGCATCCATCCTGCATCCATCATTCATTCATGCACCCATCCATCCATCCACCCTGCATCCATCCTGCATCCATCATTCATTCATCTACCCATCCACCCATCCTGCATCCATCCTGCATCCATCATTAATTCATGCATCCACCCATCCATCCATCCATCCATCCATCCATCCATCCACCAATTCTGCATCCATCCTGCATCCATCATTCATTCATGCATCCACCCATCCATCCTGCATCCATCCTGCATCCATCATTCATTCATGCATCCACCCATCCATCCTGCATCCATACATCATTCATTCATGCACCCACCCATCCATCCATCCATCCACCCATCCATCCATCATGCATCCACCCATCATTGCATCCATACATCATTCATGCATCCATCCATCCATCCATCATGCATCCACCCATCATGCATGGATCCATGCATCCATCCATACATCCATACATCATTCATGCATCCACCCATCCATCCACACACCCATCCTGCATCCATACATCATTCATTCATGCATCCACCCATCCATCCATCATGCATCCACCCATCATGCATGCATCCATCCATACATCAATCATGCAGCCACCCATACATCCACCCACCCATCCTGCATCCATACATCATTAACACACTGAACTATCTCAAGTCATTTGTGCAAGCTAGTTTACTGGAACACCGAAAAACACACACACTTACCTTGCTGCCGGTCCCGCACACGTCACAGGCTCACAGCGCCCCTGGCCAATCCTGGCACCAGGGGCACAGGTACCCTCTCGCCCGCAGCACACCCATTAGGGCTCCTGATAGGCATGCGCAACGCCGCCAAAACACAAGTGCGCATGCGTGGGCACGGGTAAAAATTCACCCTCCGTCCCCACGCATGCGTACTTGTGTTTGCCGTCCGTACAATCATGTCAATGAATCAACATGACGCCCGCCCGGCGGTCTGACGTCATGTTGATTCATTGACATGATTGTCATGAGGGAGCTGCGGGCGGCCGTCGGGCAGGGGGGGCTACGCCCCCACGCTCCAATGGATGAACCGCGCCTGATGGCACGTTAGCTACAATGTAATGCCCGCTAACGTGCTGACTACATGTTATTGCATGTTTGTCTGTCGTGTGTTAGCGGGAGTTTTCGCTTCCTTTCCCGGACAACATGACATGTTAACGACGTCTTAATAATACGTTGATGAAAAGGAGAAGTGTGTCCAGGAAAGGAAGCAATAAATAATATGCGAAAGACCTTCACTGGCGATCATTATTGCCTGTTCTAGATAATATGCCCCAAAAATGTTAAAAGATGCATTTGCGCTCAAGATTTACCCAAATGGTCTGCTTGGATTAAAAAGTAACACAACCTTTTATTTTCAAGTATTTCATAGGTACCTGCAGAGAAGAAATGCTGCTCACATTTTGGTCAACAACTGTTGCTGCTGCACATCGATTGCTTTGTTTCCAAGTTCCCACATGATTTTTTTCCTAATTTCGACAGGACTAGCCAAACAGAGGGGGATATTACCAACAACTAGCGAAATTTATCGCTAAATGCGCTTAGCGACTTTTTTTATTGCTGCCTATCGCTGGATATTTTAGCGGAGAAAACATGCTATTAACAACGTTTTTCTCCATTGCGCTAAAATATCCAGCGATAGCGGCGTAATGCAAGAATATCGCTGAGAAATGCTCTTAGCCATGTTATCCACCTCCCATTGGATAACATGGCTAAGAACTGGTCAGAACAGGCGTTAGTTTTAGGCGATAGCGGGAATATTTCAATCGCTACGCCAGCCTTGTGAATAGGCGATAGCGACGTTTCCGACTGCTTTCAGTAGCTAACGGTTTGGGTACGCCCACTTTGCATGTCATTAGCGATAAATATCGCTGACATGCAAAGCGGGCCCCAACCCGCTCGCTATCGCCTTCAAGCTGTCGCTAACTGCTGTTAGCAACAGCTTGATAATGGGGCAATAGCATTTTCGCCGCTTAGAGGCCGAAAACGGCCGCTAAACCGGCGAAAAGTGTCTATCGCCCCCCTTGATAATATGCCCCTGAGTGCAGCCATTTTGCAAATCCGCAATGGAGAACCGGGGAAAATTATTCTTTGTCTCGTGGTGTGCAGTTCATTTATTTAATGTATGCACAAGGCTGATTGGCAAATTAATAGTACACATAGATATACAATTAACCTCTTCAAGCCTAGACTAGCACACCTTTTAAATGCTAATCACTCGAAAAATACTGAACAGATTTACATCGAGCAAAGGGACTTCGTTGAGTAACGTTCTATTTACCTTCTAAGTTTGGTGCAATTCAATTCAGCAGATTATTTTAATATCAAAGAGCAAAGAATGGTATAGGATTTAAAATGGGCTCCTCCACCCTCATTTTTAGGGTCTCGGTGGACGGATAGGCATTAGTAAATTAAAATATTTTGCAGTTTGTTTAATCACTTTTCAATATCAACACTATTAATTTATTTTTTCCTTTATTCCTAGGCTGTAGGCCTGGGCTGTATAATTGATGTGCTCTATTATTAGTTGTTCAAATTGTTTAATTGTGTATTCGCAGGGTAAACAATAGAAATCATGGCTTTGCCCTAAAGTTTCACAATTAGAAAGGGTTTTGAAATGCAAATTCACATAAAACAGACTGCTGTTCATTCCATATACTATTTGGGAGCCATTAATGATGGCATTTTTCACTTGCCAAACCTATTAAATTATATATGTAAATGGTCACCTTTAAACTACAAATCTGTGTACTAAAAAGGTAAGCAAAGAGAAAATATAACATTATAGAGGAGTAATGCCAAATGCATAGTTAAGGCGGTTTTAATGACCATCATATATTCAGAACTCTGAAAGCTCCCAGAAGGGGGTCCACTAATGGATGACAGGTGCACAAGTAAAGGCCATGTGAAGAGTGAAACCAAAAACCTTTGACAGCTCGAGATATCATAATTCACCATCTCCTACATTCCAGTGCAGGAGCAGGGCCAACTCACAGCAGGTCTAAAACGGATTGCTAATTTTATTGATTTCTGCCTTTCTAGAGCACAACCAGCCAGTCGCCTAATAGAAATCCATTGAACACGTATTTTCCAGCACTTTACATGCTTTTTAGAAAACATTTAAACAAGCGTATAAAATGCTTTAGTAAAGCGTGCAATATTAGTTTAGCATTAAAGTTAGCTCTCCATCAATAACACCTGCACTAAATAGAGCACTGGTAATATTGACTGCATGCAATGGTCTTTTGGACTGCACTCTAATACAGATTATTTAAGGGCACTAATTTCAGGAGTTTTTGGATCATCCATTTTGACTTCTCGGTCCTTCCAAGTGATTCTGCCTCTGAGTGTGCGCTTCATGGCCAGTCGTCAAGTCGTAGCCCCTGTCTTCTGAAGGAGACGTCTACAGTATCAGCCAGCTAACATGAAAGAGCCTGATTGATCTCGTGTAAGCATATGAGTAAAATGGAAAGGTAATGACCAATTATAGGATAATAAATGTGAGATTTAGTGTCGATAAATCACTAGCATGCTAAAAACCCATATACAAACTGGGCCAAGTCTTCTCTTCAGACTTTTGGCAGGTGGCTTGTCATTGAGGGCTTCTCATAAGTTCCTGGAAATGTACAAATCAGATATGGGGAAGGAAGTAAGTGGAGAACACTGGGAAGTGTAGAAAACCCGAATTAATTCTACTGGCCGAACTGATGGCACATCAATATGTCTTATTTTTCAGAGAAGCCATATATCAGTTTTTAAGTTGTCTCTAACAAAATATTTCTATCTTACACCTACAAACTGTTCTATCCTAAAGAGAAAAATGATCAGAAATCAGTAAGCACCCACTGCCCTAATGGCTTGTCAAGGATTAAGGTCTGAAACTTGGAAGAAGTACATTAAAAGGAACCTAAATGACCTCATTAATAGCAAATTACTCTGAGGTGTGTTTTTTTTTTTTCATTTCAAAGAATTTTATTATTATGAAAAAGCAAATGAAGATACACAATACAAGTGCCAGTGACACAATTGATATACTATAAAACAATCAAAATATAGTAGGCAAGCATGTGTTATAAAATAGACATTTGTAGCCAATATAGCCCACCAGAAATAAATATATAAAGAGAAAGATAGAGAAAGCAAGAAAAGAAAGAGAGAGGAGGATTTCCACCGGACCATCCCAACAGATAAAACACCATTCAACCAGACATATCAAAGGGGTATTGTGCAATCAACCCTTTGGAAGATAAATCCATGTAGGCATCCAAAGCAGTCCAAACACCACTAGCAATAGACGGGGAAAGATGGGCATGATCAACCGATGTATGCGCACTGCGTAAAAAGGAAACCCAAGCCCACCAAGTATGATAGGAAACTAGAGAGAATGACTTCCAGTCCATTAAAATTACTTTAACTGCAACAGTCAATAAAAGATCTAACATTTGTAAGTCCATGGAGTCGAAGGGAAGAGGAACTGGGGAGGCTAAAGGTCCTAATAAGATTAATGGAAAAGATAGTTGAAACTGAATGCCAAAAATGAGCGTGAGGTGTTTGTAAATGAGATCCCAAAAGGGTTGAAGGAGCGAACAGTCAAAAAACATATGAGGAAAATCACCTGGTAATAAACCACAACTCCAACAAAGATTGTCCTCTTTGAGATTCAACGCGTGTAGGCGAGTAGGGATCCAATGGAGAAGGTTAACGGAGAAAAATTTGGATTGCATTAACGATGGAGCGACTTTATTACGAAGAGAAAATTGACCAATCATCTGCCAGGTGTCTGCAGAAATATGGTCCGTAACACTCTGGTCAAAATGGTGTAACCACTTCTGTTGAGCCACAGTATGGGTAGGTATTGAAGTAGATTGTAAAAATTTATAAATTTTAGAAGCTACATGGCCAGTCCTGATCCATAATTGAAAGAGAGTAATCATAAGGGAAGTAGGATGAAGGCGCACCTTAGCCAGTGCCACTTTGATCTTGAGAAAGGTATAAAAAGCTAGATTAGATAAAGAAAACTGTTGAGCTAAAGAGGAAAACGGTAATGGAGCATTATTGGAATCATAGAGATGATGAACAAGCGAGATCCCTTTAGAAGCCCAATAAGACATTAAAGAAGAAGAAACGGTAAGTTTAATTTTAGGATTCCGCCAAACAGACGACCACCTAGATTTGTGTAATCGATTCGCCACCCGCTTGTCCACCATCCTTACCGCAGCAATAGTATCTAATATAATAGAACGGGAAAAAGGAATGAACAGAGTGGACGTAGTTAAAAAAGAAGCAGGCGGCAAAGGAGATGCCAATTCCTGCTCACACCCAGAGGGCTCCCAGGCAATTGAGCACGAATGATTTTCACACTGAGAGGGCTCCGGGGCAGTTCAGCAGTGCGGGGCTCACACTCACTGGGCCCCGGGGCAGTTCAGTAGCGCGGGGGCACACAACCCCTGGGCAGCTCAGCAGCGCGGGGCTCACACCCACAGGGCTCCCGAGCAGTTTAGCCGTGCCACCCTCTGGTTCATCACTGCCACCCTCTGGTTCACCACTGCCACCCTCTGGTTCACCACTGCCACCCTCTGGTTCATCACTGCCACTGCCACCCTCTGGTTCATCACTGCCACTCTCTGGTTCATCACAGCACCCTCTGGTTCACCACTGCCAAACTCTGGTTCACCACTGTCACCCTCTGGTTCACCATTGCCACCCTCTGGTTCACCACTTTCACCCACTGGTTCACCACTGCCACCCTCCGGTTCATCACTTCCACCCTCTGGTTCACCTCTGCCACCCTCTGGTTCATCACTGCTACCCTCTGGTTCATCACTGCCACCCTCTGGTTCACCACTGTCACCCTCTGGTTCACCATTGCCACCCTCTGGTTCATCCCTGACACCCTCTGGTTCATCACAGCACCCTCTGGTTCATCACAGCACACTCTGGTTAATCACTGCCACCCACTGTTCATCACAGCACCCTCTGGTTCACCACTGCCACCCTCTGGTTCACCACTGCCACCCTCTGATTCACCACTGCCGCCCTCTGGTTCACCACTGCCACCCTCTGGTTCACCACTGTCACCCTCTGGTTCACCACTGCCACCCTCTGGTTCATCACTGCCACCCTCTGGTTCATCACAGCACCCTCTGGTTAATCACAGCACCCTCTGGTTCACCACTGCCACCCTCTGGTTCACCACTGTCACCCTCTGGTTCACCACTGCCACCCTCGGGTTCAGCACTTTCACCCTCTGGTTCACCACTGCCACCCTCTGGTTCATCACTGCCACCCTTTGGTTCATCACAGCACCCTCTGGTTCATCACAGCACCCTCTGGTTCACCACTGCCACCCTCTGGTTCACCACTGTCACCCACTGGTTCACCACTGCCACCCTGTGGTTCACCACTGTCACCCTCTGGTTCACCACTGCCACCCTCTGGTTCATCACTGCCACCCTCTGGTTCATCACAGCACCCTCTGGTTCACCACTGCCACCCTCTGATTCACCACTGCCACACTTTGGTTCATCACTGCCACCCTCTGGTTCACCACTGCCACCCTCTGGTTCATCACTGCCACCCTCTGGTTCACCACTGCATCTTCTGGTTCATCACTGCCACCCTCTGGTTCATCACAGCTCCCTCTGGTTCACCACTGCCACCCTCTGGTTCATCACTTCCACCCTCTGGCTCACCACTGCCACCCTCTGGTCATCACTGCCACCCTCTGGTTCACCACTGCCACCCTCTGGTTCACCACTGCCACCCTCTGGTTCATCACTGCCACCCTCTGGTTCATCAGAGCACCCTCTGGTTCATCACATCACCCTCTGGTTCACCACTGCCACCCTCTGGTCCACCACTGCCACCCACTGGTTTACCACTGTCACCCTCTTGTTTACCACTGCCACCCTCTGATTCATCACTGCTACCCACTGGTTCATCACAGCACCCTCTAGTTCATCACAGCACCCTCTGGTTCACCACTGCCACCCTCTAGTTCACCACTGCCACCCTCTGGTTTATCACTGCCACCCTCTGGTTCATCACTGCCACCCTATGGTTCACCACTGCACCTTCTGGTTCATCACATCACCCCCTGGCTCATCACTGCCACCCTCTGGTTCACCACTGCACGTTCTGGTTCATCACATCACCCTCTGGTTCATCACTGCCACCCTCTGGTTCACCACTGCCACTCTCCGGTTCACCTCTGCCACCCTCTGGTTCACCACTGCCACCCTCTGGTTCATCACAGCACCCTCTGGTTCACCACTGTCACCCTCTGGTTCATCACAGCACCCTCTGGTTCACCACTGTAGATTATGGGGAGAAAACACACCTGCCCATCCTCAACCGAGACAAATTAATTTGGGGCTGGTTAATGTGTTACTGAATTGGAGCTTCAAGTCCAGCACCTGCTTCCTTATCTGTAAGTGCTTCCTGTTGTGGTTTAATTTTTGTGACAGGAGCATTGTGCCATACTTGTAACTATTCTCTGACCCTGCTTCGAGAGTCACAGCAGGGTCAGAGAATAGTTGCAAGTAAGCAACGAACTCTGGAGGCGCCGCTCAGGAAGCACTTACAGGGTTACAGGAGGTGCCCAAGTTGAAGTTAATTTCTTTGTAACCATTTTGTAAATGGTTACAAAGAAATTAGCTTCAACTTGGGCACCTGCTGTAACCCTGTAAGTGCTTCATGTACTTCAGTTTTGCAAAATCTGTTCCGCTTGCGATTTCGCAGAGTTTTCTGCAATTTCGCGAGATTCGCGGATTGCAAAATTGCAGAAAATCCGCAAATTCCGCGAGCGGAACGAATTTTCCGCCCATACTTATCCCGCACCCATAGCGCACCTCTCTCGATTGCTGTGCAGGACGTAGCCACCATTTTACAATTGTTCTGTAGGATGCGCGTAGGGTGTGCGATACATGCGTATTTTCATGCGCAATTGCTCTACAAACCCGTACGTGACTTCAAGCACATACGCAATATATACGTATCACGCCACACCACGCGTGCGTGTTTCAGCATGACGTCATATACATGGGCGCAGGACTTCCGTGTAATTTTTCGGTACAAAAAAAAGATAGATAGACATATATATATATACTTAATATAAATATTAAGGAGAAAAAAAATATTATTTAAAATTTTGAAAAGTTGCGCTAGATGCGTGCTGCTTGTACGCACCCATCGCGCATTACATGTGACCAAAAAAAGAGATTTCATTGGTTTATAACACTTACTGTTCTAACTATTAAAGAACCCCACCCATTATAATCACTCTTTTTAGACCTTCCTTAAGAGAAGACCTGTTCTGAGAAAAACCTCACTTTTTCGTCATTGGAAACCTGAACTTCTTTTTTGGATTCAAAAAATGGCTACTCCACTACAAGAATCATCTGCTTCTGATGATTTTGTTACTGAACAATTTCTACCAGAACCTCACCCTCCCAAAAGATACACATCCATTGTATGGACATTTTTTACTTTTCCGGAGGGACAAAAGAAATGTAATGCCACCAAGGTGACATGCAAGATTTGCCAGTCAGTGCTGTCCAGAGGAGATCCAAATAAGAAATACTCCTGTGGCACTGCTAGTATGCGCAAGCACCTCCAATCCCAGCATCCTGTGTACTATGTTCATGAAGACTGCCCCAAAATATACCTCCACCACCGGCAATACCAAGTACCTCTGTGGCATCACCTTTAACATCGCCACCAGACATACGTCCCCAATTTGTGAAAGTTAGAATGCACTGTGTTAGGTGCTTTTGTTTAATTTGTTATGGGGAGCAATCAGTAGACCTAGTTTGCAAAGTAATTGATAACCATCAATGCTAGTTTTTTTTTATTCCCTCAAAGTTCATGGTTTTGTTGGCCCTGTTGACTTTTTTTTCTTTTTAAAAAAAAAACATAAAAAAGAAAACAAAAATATAAAAGTACAAAAAACAAAAAAAAGTTATTTTCAAAATTAACTACTCTGGTTAAAGAAAGAGCTACATTTATTTGCTAGTGTGTGAAAGTTTACATAAATGTATACATACTGCATAATTGACTAAAGAATGCATTTGTAGTATATGGTGAATGTATAACTGTAGAGCTATAAGGAAGTGCTGTAGCATGATACTGTAAGCTCTTTAGTTACAGCGTGCTGAGCTACTTCCGAAGCACAGAGATGCAACATATGTACATAAATATGTTGTAAGTCTGTCCTTCCCTCTGCACTGCTGCTTAAACTGCAGGCATGTGGTGATACATGCACCCTTGCACCATGGTGCAAGAATATCTGTGTTGTGTGGAGTTTGTTTTTGTCCAGGAAGACACACCTGCCTGTACAAAAACAATCAGTGAAGGCATTTTTCTCCTACAATCTATGCTGTGCATTGTAGCATATATTGGAAGAAAAAATTAGCAGAAATGAAAATAATTCTGCGGCAGATTTACAAGCTCTCTGCGCCACCAGTACATCACTTTTTGTGACATTCTGGTTGCGCAGGTGCCTCCTCCATATTTACAAAGAGAGAAAAAGTTATTTTGTGTGACTTTTCCTTTCCTTAGAAGTATGGCCCCTTCATACACAGCTCTTTATGTATATATATTACTTCATTTATGACATGGTGAATGACATCGCTGATCACATCACTGATGACATCTCATATGACATCACTCATGACATCATTGATGATAAAATCCAGTGAATGTGGTTTGGTTTGTTATTTAAATATGTATTATATATATATATAACAATCTGCATTAAAGAATGAGTGGATTTAAAAAAATCTGGATAAAGGGTTTAGTAGCAGTGTGATTGATTGTTTAATTGACTAATGTATACTGTCTCATTAAATATATTGAATAGTGACTAAACTATGTGAATATTTGTATTACTTTGACAGTTGTTCTGTAAACTGCTGCACCAGTTGGTTACTAGCTACGTGAAAGTCTATATTACTTATTGATTACTTAACTAAGTATACGAATGGGAGAATGAATTTGTGTATGGTTCGGTGGGGGATGTGTGACTGCCCAAAAATGTGTAAATAGTTGATTCAGTAAGTATATGACATTAAGACTACATGTTATAACAATTGTTTGGGTGAGTTTACATCTTTATGGGTGTGGTGATTAGCAAATATATGTCTCAAAAGTACAGGTGCAATAAAGTACAAAAATAAAAGGCAACGTTTGTGACATTTCTTATATATAAAGAAGTGTACATATGACTCAGTGATTGCATCAGTAACTGTATAGAAAACTGTATACTTGTATTAGTGATTTTATAACACTAACTACGAGTAACTATCTATATAAATAAATTAAGTGCTGTTTGTATAAGTGTAAGGGGTAGTGTTTTTGTGTTTAGGGTAGTGTAGTGGTGTATGTGTAGTGAACGGGTTGTGCTGGGGATAGATTTAGGGTTTAAAGTAGTGCATTGGTCTTTGCCTTCTAATCAAGTAAAATTCAAATCACCACATACAGTGTGCCACAAATGGTATTACCACTACAGTAAGTCTCCCCAACTTAGATTTAAAGTGCATAAACATGTTTCATGTGACAGACCCATATGCCATAGCTGCAGCTTCCACATGCTTCAACACCCTCCACATACTCAGAAAGACTTTCAAATAGACCCAACCCCGAATTAAAGAAGACCATCACCCAAGCACTCATCACCAGCAGGCTGGATTACGGGATCAACAAATCTCTACTCCACAAACTTCAGACTGTCCAGCACACTGCAGCCAGACTTATCCTCAGGATCCCACGACAAGACTAAATTACTCAGCACAAACAAGAACTGCACTTGCTCCCCATCGAAAAAACAATGACCTTCAAGCTGCTCACAAACACCTATAAAGCCCACAACAACACAGGACTCCAATACCTCAATCTCCTTCTACACCCACAAAAGAAACCTCCACCCCACTGACCAGGCCTTGGCCGAAATCCTCTGTAGTCACATAACCAGACAGAAGGCACACCCTTCTCGTACATCATGGCCAAGACCTTGAAAGAACTACCCCTCAGCATCAGATGAACACCCACACTGAAAGCATTCAAGAGTCATACACCTGCCTTTTCTAATGACCAAAGCTGCACAAATCCCCCCAAATACTCCCCCAGCACCTGGAAACCCTCACAGGTGAATAGTGAGCTCTATACATCCCTAATTTATTAATTCATACGCAAACGCAGTCTGTGTTTGAGTGTTAGGAACAGGCCCTGCCATTGCTTTGGCTGTCTGTAACTCTTAAGGGTAGTGAAATGAGCAGTGCTACCTTCTTTAATATACACAGAATCTCTGAGATTGGTTTGGTTTGGCTTCACCTCTGAGAGCTACTTCAGGGTGCTGGTGAGCTACCACTAGCTCCCGAGCTACTGGTTGGAAACCCCCGGTATGTATAGTGAGCGGAAAATTGTAGTTCTCAAGCATAAATATAAAGGTTATTACACCACTACACGCAAAATACACAGCACTTTGAATCACTGCATTCCCTAAAGCCTGCCTCACTACATGAGGACATGCTTACTGAGTGAATGATTACATTAATATAAGTAAAGACACTGAGTGAATTCTTAATTGGTTCACTTTTACTTTACTGAATGAATTACTAAATGGTACCATTTGAGTCATTTTCAAATTGCAACAGGAGTCCCACTGAGTTAGCTGGAGTATATAGATACTGAATGGGGAATTGTTGGCCTGAAGCACAAATGTGAAGGTGGTTAGACAACAACATGCATAATGCCTAGGAGTTTGAAACACTGCATACCCTAAAGCCTGGCTTACTGCAAGAGTATATATACTTATGTAACTGCAAACACATCAACTAACCAAATCAATCTCTCTCAATTTTGCCAAATGGACACTGATTCATAGTGTTATTCTACACAAATAATAGTATCCCTTGCAGTGTATAAAGAAAGATTAAAAATATTAGATAAATAAATGTATTAATACTCATAGTAATGGAATTAAATAAATTAATACTCGGATATAAATTAGAATACTCAAAGTTTAATAGAGAGTATCTCTTGCACGGGATGTAGAGAAAATAGGGGTTTAGGGTAATGACGAATATTAAAAATAGTTTTACAAAAAAGGGAAGTAACTACAAAAATAAGTCGAAAAAAGGGGAATGAATGTTAATAATAGTATTAAAAAAAGTAACCTATAGAAATGCTTTAATAAGAAAAACAAGTTTAAATAAAGCATTTTAGAAATTATACGAAAGTTAAAAAGTATGGAAAGAGGCACGTTTACATAAACACTAGACGCACTAAAACAGTGCAAATGAGAACACCTGTCAACTGAAAAACGTGACTTCAAAGTGGCAGGGCCAATACATTGATCGCATAGACTGTTAAGTAACCAAAAAGTATATAAACCACACCAGTGGGATAATTAGTTTTGTTTCAGAGAATCAATACGTGCTAAGAAACTACGAGCAAGGTAATGATTAGGGACTGCGGAAGCATCTTGACAATATCTTTCATTTCCTCAGAGGGAACATATTGTTAATGTATATTTAAAAATACATAAAACATTATGTCCCCTCCAGAGGAGTTGGATGAATTTCGACGGAGGAAGGAAAGAATATCGAAGAGAGGTAAATTATCTTAATGGGTATATGTTTTATATATTTAAAAAAGAAAGCAAAAATATTTAAATGATTATAGAATGGGGTATGATTATGTTTAAATAGAATATAATAACTAGTTCACTAAAGAACCATTACAAGAAATGTAGGTTATTTAAGGAATTAGTACGTGCAAAGTAATGATTAGGAGCAATGTCATAATCTTCAATTTATCTGTCATTTCCACAGAGGGATCATATTTTTAATGTATATTTTATTTTATATATAACTTTACGATCCTTCAACTGGAGTTGGATGACTTACAACCGAGAATTTCATACATTAATAAATAATATTTTTTTTGTATGCGAGTATTTCTTAATGATTGAAAAATGTACTATAAATAAACTATCGATGAAACAACGAAATACTTTGGAATAAAAAAGAATACTCTTTATCTTATAGAATAAAAATGGGCTAAAAGTATTTATATTGAGTAGTGCTTTTCCCAATTTTCACTCGTGAAGAACAGGAGGATTATCTTAGCAAGCACTTTTTTTGAAAAAAAGTAATATAATTATGGCTTCCAATGTTAATAATTCTTTCCATTTTTTAAATTGATAGTTAAATGTAATAATGACATGAAATGTACATAAAAAAAGAAAGATGAAGTAGTGAGGGAGTGTTTGTCGTAGCACGTCTATTCTACTTTATCTGAAAGTAAAAAAAGCCCAAACATTTATAAAAAGATGATGGGGCAACACGTATATAATGTAAACATAAGGAATGAGTGCTTATGATAAAATAAAATAAATGTGGACCAACGCGTGATACCAATGAATGTAAAATTATTTTTGCATTTCACCCATATGATGAATATAAAAGACTCAATAAAAATATTTTGAAAACATGAGCATTTTTATTTCAAGGATGGTTTGAAGAAATATACATTTTATAAAAGAACATAGTACTCCACGCTAAAGGAGAAAAGTCAGCACAACTATGATAGAATAGAAAATAGAATAATATTTTTAAATACCTTTACAGTCAACAAACTCATAAGCACAGTACACAGTTTAAGTTCAAAACACCCTACCACAACTAGATTTGAAACGCATAGTAAAATAAAGTGCGTCACAAAATGGGCTACGTACATGGTGAGTGTATCGTAACGTCACATAGAAAAAACAAGCCAATCACCATTAGGATCAGGAAGGTAGACTTAATCACACAACAGCCTATCAAATGTTTTTCAAAATCTGCGCAAGGAAAGGGATTGGTCGCTAATACATCTTCTTACAATGCTTCACAACCAATCAAAAAGGAGGTGTAGAAAGTTTCTGTTTTTAACATACAAGCACATCAGATAACCTTGCAAGTACACACAGCGAGTGGCAATTATTAAAGATGACTTACTTTCAAAAGACCCTGAAAGAGTTCTTCCAGAATAAGTACGCACCTCACTGCCAGATCCCATTTAATGATTATCCAGGCTCTCAAGCGTCGCAAATCATCTCTCCTCACTTTCTCTTCTTCCATGTTCACCGTGAAAGTGCGTGTCTCCTTCTCCTTTAACTCCTTTCTTTTTCATAGTAATTGTTACTCATACACTATCCTGCAAATACCCCACAGATGCAACCTCCTGGATTTGCAATAGTAATTGTTACTCATACACTATCCAGCACATACACTACAGATACACCACCTTGGGCTTGGAATATTTTTTTTAGTGATACACTATCCAGCACATTCTGTACAGATATGTACAGTGGTGTTAGAATATTAATTGTTACCGCTACACTAACCTGCATTTACCCTAATGATGTACTCTACTCTCTATTTCAAAATCCAAACCAGATTTACAATACCCATGCACCACTTTCGCATCACTTTTTCCATCATAAAATGAATGCAATAGTAATGCAATGAACTTGTAAATCCACCCCTATGCACATTACGAGCAAAACAAGTACACAACTCATTCACTTCTTTATTGATCACAATTAGACAGTGTTGTTTCACAATTCACAATGAACTTCAATAAATACTTTGTGCATATTCAAATGGAATACGAGATTGTCGACATTACAAAACTTAGTGGCATATTTACAAAGACAGAGTTAAAATTGTCGTCGCTTTAATGCCTGCAAAGTAGAAAAAAACACTGAAAATGGACTTCAAAATCCGTTGTTATCTTACCGGAAGATTTTCTCAACATTGCTGTTTCCTATACAAGACTGAGAGCCACCCCCCGAGGCAATAAAATAAATGGTTGTGGGAGGCTCCAAAGTCCTCCCTTCAAAATTAAAAGTGTGGGGACCTCAACGACCCCCTCAATCCCCGGGAACCACCAACCCCGGGATTTAGTGTATTGTGCGAGGCAGACTGCGTGACCCTATGCCTATAGCCCTCTAAGGCCCTGGAGACCGCCACGCTCCAGGGCCGGCTCCTGCAGTGTCCCAGGGTGCCTACCCCTGGGACACTGCTGTTTGCTATAAGAGGGCGTGAGTCTTGCGCCTTCCGCCCTCCCATAGCAAACTTAGTTTGCATTTTGAAAGACACAACAGTGAAATCTGTTTTCACTTTCAAAATCCAAACCAGATTGCTTTTGCACATGCAAGATAGCATCTCCCCATGCAGAAAAGCAATACCGACTCCCGAAGAACGCGGGAAGCCGGCGGACCGTGGGGGCATTGTGGCTCCCCCCACGGTCCCCAACATTTTTTATAAGACCCGGGGGATAGGGTCCCCGGGAATATTAAAAATTACTGATAGGGGCTATTTTTTACTTTAAAATGAAGTTGTGCACACAGCTCAGTGCGGCCCCCTGGTGTGCAAGCGCTGGATGCACGACTCATAATCTGTAGGGTGCGCAACTCCAGCTCCTTTGGTGCACAACTTCTACGCGTTTGGGAGCTAGCTTTGCTTTTCCACATGGAGACCTACTAACATGCAGCTCGCCATGTGAAAAAGCAATCTCATTTACATTTTGAAAGAGAGAAAATATTTCCCTGCTATGGGATGGTGGGATAGACACCCCAGGACACTGCAGGATTCGGCCCTTCCACAATACATAAAGCCCCGGGAGTGGTGGTCCCTAGGGCTTTGGACACCTTGCAGCCCCTCCTACAACCATTTTTTTTATTTGCCCCGCCATTGCGGCCCCCTGGTGTGCACGCGCTGCATGCATGACCCATAATCTGTAGGTCAGGACCGGCGCTAGGCATGGGCAGCAGCCCAGAGCCTCGCGCTCAGCACACCAGTATGGGATCCCAAACCGATCGTGTGCCATGTTGTTTCCCTGTCTCCTTGCAATTAGGGTGCAAGAGGAGGCCCTCCCCTCCCTGGGCCTCTCAGGTATGGTGCGTGGAGGCCGAGGGGAGGGAGACACTTCCCCTAGTCCCAATTGCAAGGAGACCCATTCAGAGATATTGCGGCAGGCCAATTATACAGGATTTTAGCGCTCACACAGTGTTAACTTTCAGCCCACAAGCAATTCTTACACCTATCAGGCTGGAGGTGTGCGAATTGCCTGTGGGCTGATAGTTAAAACTGTAGGGGTGCCAAAATCCTGTACAGTGGGCCTCCTGCGGTGTCTCTGAATGCTTGGCAAGGGGTCACTTCAATAAATTAGAGGGGCCTCGCACATTCACTTAAGTAAATTAGAGGGGCCTCGAGCATTCCCTTTTGGCCCAGGGCCTCACAAATCATAGAACCATTCCTCCTGTAGGGTGCAGGAATCCAGCACCTATGGTGCACAACTTCTACGCGTTTGGGAGCCATCATTGCCTTTCCATATAAGGAGCTGCTAACATGCAGCTCTCCATGTAGAAAATCAATGTCATCTAGATATTGAAAGAGAGAACAGATTTCCTTGCTATTGAGAGTGTGGGATGGGCACTCCTGGACACTGCAGGAGCCGGCCCGCCCACAATACATAATGCCCCGAGGAGTGGTGCTCCTCGGGGCTTTGGACACCTTTACAGCCCCCCCAACCATTTTTTTTGTATCCCCGGGGGTAACGGGCCCTCGAGTGCTCCAGGAAGGGGGCCACGCAGTCCCCATCCCACAATACATAAAGCCACGGGGAGTGGTGGTCCCCAGGGCTTTGGAGACCTTATAGCCCCCCCAACCATTTTTTTTGTAGCCCCGGGGGTAACGGGGCCTTCGAGTGCTCCAGGAAGGGGGCCACGCAGTCCCACTCCCACAATACATAAAGCCCAGGGAGTGGTGGTCCCCGGGGCTTTGGAGACCTTATAGGCCCGCCCAACCATTTTTTTTTGTAGGCCCTGGTGTAACGGGGCCCTCGAGTGCTCCAGGAAGGGGGCCACGCACTCCCTCTCCCACATAAGGGAGAGGGAGTGCGTGGCATAAAGCCTTGGGGGATGATGGTCCCCGCGGTTTTGGGGACCTTGGACCCCTCCACCCACCATTTTTTTCTTTTTAGCCCCGGGGGGTGATGATCCCCAGGGCTGGAGGGCCCCTCTGAGCCCCCCATAAAATGTAACAATTTTGCTCCCGGTATTTAGCCCCCCCGAGGTCTAATTATAACAGCCCCCCATAAAATTTTATAATTTTGCCCCCGGTATTTACCCCCGGGAAAATTATAAAAAAAGCTCAGTTTTATTTTATTAATTTTACGGCAGAGTTCGCACAACCCACATGCACCTGCCATTTAAAAAAATAATGTGGGCCCTGGGGGTCCTTCTGGGACCCCCTAAGCAGGTCTAGAGGGTAAAATTATTTCTACCCTGCCCGCTTTCTCCATTTGGCACACATATTCCACTGACTTCCTCAGCCTCTCTTCTAACGTGGCACAAAATGGCTGTCAACAGTTCCGGGTTTCGATTATTTACAACCGCGTGACAGCCAATTAGCATTGAGTGCATGATCGGGACCGTGCGCTTATGCTACGATGCCAATCCTCGCATAATCCACGGATCCACCGCGTCCATAGATATATAAATTGTAATTTTCTCAGGAATTACTGAACAGATTGACACCATATAAGCAAAAGGCACAAGTCAGAACTGAGGACTACTTCTCTGCCAAATTTGGTGTAATTCCGTCCAGTCGTTCGGCCTGTAGCCGTGACTAAAGGTCCTATGGGAAATTGCATGGGGAAAACACGTTTTGGGACCCCCCCATTTTTATCGGCCTCGCTTTACCAATCACCCCCAAACTTTCAGGGCTCCTGCCCTGCCATTGCAAACAGCAGTGTCCCGGCGGTGGGCACCCCGGGACACTGCAGAAGCTGGCCCTGGAGGGTGGGGGTCCCCAGGGCCCTCGAGATCTCCAGGAGAGGGGCCACGTGGCCCCCCCATTGTTTGAAGGCACTCGGGCGGTGAGGGTCCCCGGGGCTTGGGGGTCCATACCGGACCTCTGAATTAGAAATGTAGTGCCCCGGGGAGATGGTGGTCCCCGGGGTGTGTGGGGGGGGCTCAAGCCCTCTCCACACAGGTATTTTTATTTTTAAAAAGGCCCCGGGGGTGGCAGTCCCCGGGGCTCTGGGTGGGGACGTGAGCCCCCTGCATACATTTAATTAGAGCCCCGGAGGTGGCGGTCCCTGGGGCCGGGGGAGCCTGAGAGCCCCCCACCCATTTCAAAAAAGCCCCTGGGGGTGGCAGTCCCCGGGGTTGCGGGGTGGCCCCATGAGCCCCCGCATACATTTAATTAGAGCCCCGTGGGTGGCGGTTACTGGGGCTGGGGGGACCTCAGAGCCCCCTCACCCATTTAAAAAAAGCCCGGGGAGGCGGTCCTTGGGACTGAGGGGGGCCCATGAGCCCACCTCATATATTAACTAAGAGCCCCGGGGTGTGGTGGTCTCCGGGGCAGTGTGGGGGGGATTGGGACCCCCTACACTTTTTTCTTAATAATGGCCCCAGGATTACCATATTTACAGGGAGACCATGTTTCTTTTTTTTTCTATAGCTAGGATGCGCGGATCCTACGTGCATCCTGCGATAAAAAAAAAATGGGGTTCCCTGGGGGTCCTTGTGAGACCCCCTGAGCAGAACTAGGGGGTCAGGGTGTGTCTACCCTGCCCCCTTTCCACGTTTTGCTGTGTTTGTTTTTGGTTTCTTGTGCCTGATACTGACACACCTAGTTATTCACCTATTAAGCCACTCACATACTCACTCGCTCATCCAAATAGCCTCTCAGCACAGCCACTCACTCACCCATACAATCACTCCAACTAACTCACACAAACACACAACCACTTACATACCATTGGCACATTCATGCAAGCACTTCCACATCTACTCACTATCCTATACAGCCATTCACACAGACACTCACTCTCCAATACAGCCATTCACACACCAACTCACTTAACAAAACACCTACTGAAACAGCCACTTGCTCACCCAAATAGCCACTTACACACTCAGTCACACTCGGTCAATCAGACATCGACTACCTCATCCATATAGTCACTCACACACCCATTCACTCACCAATACAGCCACTCGGTAAGTAAAAGTTTATTTTGGAAAATTCATTCCATAAAACGTACAGCCAATACAACAATGATTTAAATGCAATTTTACTCAATTGTTAACCCCTTCCATGCTCATGACGAGCTCAGCTCGTCATGCAGTACAGTGCTCCTGTGCTCATGACGAGCTAAGCTCGTCATGACCACACCCGTTTTTATTGCTGTCCAGCACAGCAGAGGAATATGTGCAGCATCCATGTGGTTAAGACAAATTAACATTTCTTCAAGAACTAACATAGCATAAATCTCTTTAAAAACAATATCATCAAAAAATGGTACTCTTTAAAAAGAAACAGGATGTGGAGCAGGTCCAGTAACCCCACTTAAAAAATAGAGTCAGACATATGCATATAGGGCGATCTGTATAAGCAACCCATTTTGGCCTAAGCTAGAGGTTAAGACCTTTAACTTTCCTTATTAATCCGGCCATAAATATAAACTTGCTTAGAGCAAAGAGAATGTAAATACTCGTGCTGCCCTTCAAGACTGTCATTGTCTCCTGGTATCTCCGGATGCCATAATACAAACGGAGTGGGTGTATTTATTTCCCTCTAGGCTTTGTTTATGCTGGGCTGAAAAAATATTTATTGTGTATGGATTCATTTGCAGCTAGGAAGCACATAATGCATATGTATGAGTGAACAATGCTCCAATTTGAATTCCATAGGGCAGTAAATTACCCCTGCTCCAGTCTATCATAGAGATATTTTAGATATAAAGATTTTGCTAATTGCTGGAGTGGGAGGTCAAAAAAGGTTTCATAAAAAGGGGGGTCCTTGATAGACAGAAATTAATCTGTCAGCCTACCGAGAGGAACTGCAAAGGAGACTGGTGTGTGTGTGCTCTCTGTAGTTTTTTTAGCAGCAACTTAGAAGAAGCTTCCAACAAGGCAAATTCTGAATAAAAGGATCCACGGTCCAATTTTCTCCAACAATTGGTGGACATTCCGTGCTCCAGGGCCTCACCCAATACAAAAGGGGACTTAGTTTGACTATTTCTCCCACTCTTTTTATGTTGACATCATAGAACATTGGTATTAAGAGAGTGCTCGATGGGAGATGGAGTACTGACTGGACAAACTTGTTTTGGCATATGGTAAGAGCAGCTAGATTAGCATATCCACAACGTTCTGCCCCATACAACGTGCCTGATTGGGCTTTTCGTTTGTAGAGTTCAAGAGCTGGGAGAAGGGCTCTTGTTGTTCTTCCTTTGAACCTCCTGCATATTGCTGAGGTCTGGTGTTGAGTCACAACACTTCTTATGTTGATGTGTCCAGATTATGACAATTTACTCTTGAGCATTTTACCCAGTTAGTCAAATCCAGATACTTGTCCCAGGTTTCAATTTGCAAAAGAGATAGCTTACTTAAATGTTTTGTGTGGTCTAACTGCAATACATTTGGTTACCAAGATGTTGATATCGAGGCCCTTAGCTAAACAAAAAGAGTTAAAATTAGTAAAGAGCTGCTGGAGGCCCACCAGGATCTCGTAGATTAACAGGGTGTCATTGGCAAATAGGAGTGCGGACAACCTAGCCATGTCCAGTTTAGGTGCATCTAAATTCCCTAGGGAGAGAGCTTCCATTATACAACCACTCACTCACTCACACAGCTACTCACATACCCCCTTATACACCCTTACAGCCACTCAAGCACCCTTTCACACACCTTTAAAGTCACTCACACTCACTCACACATGAATACACATATAGCGACACAGCCATTCACATAATATATTTTAAAAGTAGAATTACTCATGAGTAGTACATCTAGGATACTAATGTAACTTTTTTACTAGCTTAGTATATATGTTTATAAATTCTTAGAAAATACTTACGTTCACTGGATGATACCAAAAAACAAACAGAGAGAATAGGGTCAAAGGGAATAGTTTAAAGACCTACTCCACGTTCATTTCCCCAGCAACCTCATATGAAATAACAAACAGGAACCTAGGAGGTCTAGAAGCCAAGCATCTTGCTGGCGAACACTGGCAGATATATCTCTATGTCAGTGGGTGCTACAGTCACCATGTAACAATGTCTAAAGAATAGGAAGGGAGAGAGAGACACATGTGTGACACAGGGAAGTCGTGATGTCTAAGACCCAATTGAGAAACTGGTAAAACCGGATCCAGTACGCATAGTTTGTGGATAACCATCAAACAAACCAGGTGATCGGTCCTATCATTTGGCAGTCCACACTGTGACCTGGCAGATCCTTCGATCATCTAGACCTCATGCCACACAGTCATAATAAGTACTGGATACGGTCTACAGTAGATACTGATCCTCCAATTGTTGGTCTGATTGTGATTGTTGGTGAAAAAGAAATAAGAAAACAGTGCAACACACAATAAAGTGGTGAGACTAAAATAGGGTGATGTGTCTAAACAGACACTTTAATCGAAAAACAGGCACATCCCCTAATTAAAAACTAAGAACAGCGCAAACGACAGTATGGAACAAATGACTGTCGCAATTCGGGCCAACATGTTTCTGCCTATCGGGCAACTAGTCCCTTGGCTTTCATCAGGGCCACTGCTCTAAAATAGTTGCTACTGTTATGTGTGAATGGAATCAAAACATATGATCAGTGAAAAGTTATACGTATGAACAATACAACCTGTACCTACAGTTATATACACATCCTCCTTGTCAGTGGACTCTCAACGTGATAAAAAAAAAACATATAAGTGACATTAATATGACACACAGATGTGCTCTCAAATCTCTCTTCCACATGTGATAGACAGTTCGAAAACGAAGAAAGTATAATACAAATTAATTGCTCACCCAGCATGACAGGGGACTGGACCTCACCTCACCTGGACCGTGCTCAGGTATATGAGGCCCCGCACTGTGGAACAGAAAATGCGAACAGGGGAGGCATCAAAAACTTGGTACTTAATGTAGAGTCTACAGATGTCATATTTTATTCCCTGCTTAATACGTCACTTCTCTCCACCTTTAGACTCAATGGTGAAAGACCAAAAAAGGAATCTGGCTAAGACCCCATAGACTATTGCGAACACTCAATTCTGACATTGTATATGTACTCGGTATCAGTACAATAAATCTTTATGTATATGTAGAATAAAGTGTCTATGTACAGGATGAAAGCATCAGAAATTTAAGCTGCGAAATTTTGCCATAGACTAGCAGAATAGCTGTGATTCTAGACACTAACCACTGTTCTGAAAATCAGCATGAGTAATCTAGGTAGTGTAAAACCATTATGTTACCTAAGCAGTAGCATAGATCATGCAGTTTAATTTGTACAACATTGCTGAAAAATGACTAACATACTAAGGGGGACTCACCACTCCGTCAGTGCCACCAAACTAGCCTGAGGTTTGGGGGAGGCACCGGAGAGAAGGAGGCATGAGTTTAAATTCGAAACAACAAAGGGGACTACTTTACGTTCGTTTTCGTTTTGACATTCACCACTAATGTTGTACCGCTGTATCAAGTCCCACTGTGGAAGCAAATGTGTGGGCAAAATCATGGCATACTTCAAGATGATTCGCCTTATGTCATTGAAACACTGCGAGAATGATCGCAATGCTTTCACAAACACCGAGCGTCCATATCACTCCGCGGAACTACAGAATGACGTCATGACGCCCATTTCTGTAGTTCCAGCGGCACGAGTGCTCCGAGCGCGCCGAGCGCGTTGTTTGTCTAGTAAACACGAATGTGGAGTGGCCACTCTCTTAACAGGATCCACAGGCAGTGTCTATTAATATATTTAATGTCTACTAAAATATTTACAGCAGCTCGCCCATCAACATAGAAACAATGCTATTTGAAGAGGTAGAAATGGAAGTGGGAATAGAGGAACTACATAATGACACTAAATCGGCCATTTTGGTAGTTCCAATCATATGTGGTGCAGTTCTAAAGAGCACTATAACTGGTAGACAATTAAAACAGAATCAAAACCACTAGTGCACAAATTAAAACCTAGTATAAATTATAAGATATACTGGTCAGGAGGGAGACTATATTTTCTTGATCAAAGCATGAATAAGAGAAGGACAAATGGAGCAGAGGCTATTCCCACATTAAGCGGTCTGTGATCGTAGTCTCGTAGTGGGCACATCTCATTAATATCTCCCTATGTGTTGGAAATTACAAAGTGTGCCATGGTATCTGGTCATTGAGTCCCTTTGTGTCTGCCGAAAGTTTAAAAACCCATCTTTGCTCTCTCTTGAACAGGTATTTGGACACATTCTTCACATGTGAAGGTATGAATGGTTTCTCCAGGACGGTCCATACAAAGTCCGATTCACCATGTTGTTTCTCAAGAAAGTGTCTTGTGAGTTGTGTCATGGATTTTTTACACCGGAACGAGCTCTTATGCTCAAGCATTCGTACTCGAACCTTGCGGGTAGTCATCCGTACGTATTGACAGGAACAAGGACAGGCCAAAAGATAAATAAGGTTATCATTATTGCAATTGGTAAAGTGATTTTGTGACCAAGGCCTGTCAGTGCCTATGTCTACTACAGTAGAATGTTTAGTCTGTGGACTTACAGAGCAATTACTACAAGGATGATGACCAACCGCAGGTGGTAAATCCCATAAAGTGCCCAAAGTTCTTTTAGGCATCTCTCTCGGGCACGTGTGTATTAGGCAATCCCTGATGCTGTTAGATCTTTTGAAGGCAAATAGGGATAGTGCAATCTTATCATTGCCGTGGTTCAGGATCCGCCAATGCTTCCTAATGATTTTCTGTAGGCTGTTACTTTTTGTGTTAAATGTACTCACAAGTGTAAGTCTATCAGTAGAAGTCTTAGGGACTGGTGGTTCTAAGAGCGCCTCCCGATTGTTATTGTGCGCTCGTTTCAGAGACCGTTTGCTGAGTGGTCTCGGATAATGTCTATCCAGCAGTTGTGAAGACAAGTTGCTGGCATGAGTCTTGAAATCCTCTACTCTGGAGCAATTCCTACGAACACGGAGGAACTGGCAGTATGGTAAATTATCCCTAAGGGATTTAGGATGGTGACTCTCGTATAAGAGTAGCGAGTTTCTTGCCATCGGCTTCCTGTATAACTCGCTCTGCAAGCCTGCAGATGTCACAAAATAAGAAAGATCTATAAAGGCCAATCTCTCTTTGTGAGCCTCAAAGGTGAATCTAAGGAATGGATTCCTGCCATTCAACCAAAGATGAAATTCACTCACTGATTCCAAAATGCCTCTCCACACTACCAACACATCATCGATGTAGCGTTTCCACCACACTATTGATGATATGAATGGGTTGGTAGGTGTGAGCACATGCTGTTGTTCGAAGTGGTGCATGTATGAATTTGCCAGGCTCGGCGCGAAAACGCTGCCCATGCTTGTTCCGGAGGTCTGAAGGCATATAGTGTCCTCAAAACGGAAGTAATTCTCTTTCATGGCCAGGGTCGCCAGGGCCATAATGAAAGTGATGGGAGTAATGGTGTCACCAATATTGTCCCCCAGGATGGATGTAACCACTTCCAGTGTTTCATCCTGGGGGATAGAGGTATACAAATATTCCACATCGAAAGAGACCAATAGGTCTCTTTCCAGGTCAAAATCAATTTCAGGAAGTGCCCTCAGCACGTCCTTAGTATCTTGCAGGTAGGTGGGCATCCTCTGCACAATAGGCCTCAGAAAAAAGTCTACGAAAGTAGAGAGTGGTTCTAGGGCAGAACCTAGGCCAGATATGATAGGCCTCCCTGGAGGTGGTCTCTGTGGCTTATGTACCTTGGAAAGAAGGTAAAAATACGGCATCACAGGGAACTCTGTTATTAAAAAGGACCCTTCATTGGAAGTAATCCATCCCTCTGCTAATGCTTCTTCTACCAGACTTTTGATCCTAGTCATGAGACCCTCAGAAGGGTCTTCCTGTAGAGGTGAATATGCCTGCCTGTCGCCAAGTTGTCTTAGGCATTCTGACCGATAGTCGGTGGTGTTCAGAATGACTATCGAACCGCCTTTGTCGGCAGGCTTGATCGTTATGAGTTGATCATCTGACAGACTCTTTAACGCCTGCTTTTCGAGGCTTGACATGTTCTTGAAGGACCCATCTCGTGTCATCCACAGATTAGATACTTCATCACATACAGCTTTCTCAAAAGTTAAGACTTGAGGGGGGACAGTGTAGGTGGGTGGTTGAAATTTTGATTTCACTTTCCGGCCCGTATTCTGATCATGAGGATCCTCCAGATCCTCAGATTTGTTTTTGAAAAAATAGTGAAGTTTTGATTTTCTGAAGAACTGACTCAATTCACATTGAAGTGTGAACGGGTCTCCATTGCTCGTCATTACGAAGCCCAACCCTTTGTTGAGTACTTGTTCCTCCAGAGGGGTTAATATTTTAGTCGAAAGGTTCACTATGAGGGTAGATTCCCTGATGTTCCTGCTTTCTGGAGGTTTTTGGCGGTCTGGCTCCGGGTTCCTGTGTGAGGGCCTGTTTGGTCTTGCCACTGGACCCCTGGTTGTTGTGGGGTCCTGCGTCTGCCCCTGGTTCTCCGTGTGCCAAACCCTAAAAAAGGCTGTGTATTAAAAGTGTTGGGGAACCCTTGAAAATGTCCTAGTGGCGGTGGATACATCAATTGCTGTTGTGGTGGATAACCCCAAGGAATAGGTGGCCACCATTGTTGGAAATTACTGGGTGGTTGGTTCCCTCTATTCCCTCGCCCACGACACCTAGGTTGAAATTGAGGTGGATTAGTATTGGCCGAGTCACTGTCTTCAGAGCTAGAGCCTGAGTAATTAGACCCGAATCGTTTCCCATTGTTTCTGAACATGGGAGGGGTATAACTGTCACTAGTAAAAGGGTATACCTGCTCGTGCTTAAACTTAGAGAGGTCCTTTTTAAACTTATCGAGCTTGGACTGTAGGATAGTATCTTTAAATTCTGTCATATTTTTGTTTGATTCGTCCTGTTGTTTTTTAAACAACGTGGGTGTAATGGTGGCTCTTATTGCAGCTTCAAGATAGTGACTCGGCCAATACTAATCCACCTCACTTTCAACCTAGGGGTCGTGGTCAAGGGAATAGAGGGAACCAACCACCCAGTAATTTCCAACAATGGTGGCCACCTATTCCTTGAGGTCATCCACCACAACAGCAATTGATGTATCCACCACCACCTGGACATTTTCAAGGGTTCCCCAACACTTTTAATATACAGCCTTTTTTAGGGTTTGGCACATGGAGAACCAGGGGCAGACGCAGGACCCCACAACAACCAGGGGTCCAGTGGCAAGACCAAACAGGACCTCACACAGGAACCCGGAGCCAGACAGTCAAAAACCTCCAGAAAGCAGGAACATCAGGGATTCTACCTTCATAGTGAACCTTTCGACTAAAATATTAACCCCTCTGGAGGAACAAGTACTCAACAAAGGGTTGGGCTTCGTAATGACGAGCAATGGGGACTCGTTCACACTTCAATATGAATTGAGTTAGTTCTTCAGAAAATTGAAACTTCACTATTTTTTAAAAAACAAATCTGAGGATCTGGAGGATCCTCATGATCAGAATTCAGAAATCAAAATTTGAACCACCCACCCACACTGTCCCCCCTCAAGTCTTAGCTTTTGAGAAAGCTGTATGTGATGAAGTATCTAATCTGTGGATGACACGAGATACGTCCTTCAAGAACATGTCAAGCCTAGAACAGAAGGAGTTAAAGAGTCTGTCAGATGATCAACTCATAACGATCAAGCCTGCCGACAAATGCGGTTCGATAGTCATTCTGAACACACCGACTATCGGTCAGAGTGCCTAAGACAACTTTGCGACAGGCAGGCATATTCACCTCTACAGGAAGACCCTACTGAGGGTCTCATGACTAGGATCAAAAGTCTGGTAGAAGAAGCATTAGCAGAGGGATGGATTACTTCCAATGAAGGGTCCTTTTTAATAACAGAGTTCCCTGTGATGCCGTATTTTTACCTTCTTCCCAAGGTACATAAGCCACAGAGACCACCTCCAGGGAGGCCTATCATATCTGGCCTAGGTTCTGCCCTAGAACAACTCTCTACTTTCGTAGACTTTTTTCTGAGGCCTATTGTGCAGAGGATGCCCACCTACCTGCAAGATACTAAGGACGTGCTGAGGGCACTTCCTGAAATTGATTTTGACCTGGAAAGAGACCTATTGGTCTCTTTCGATGTGGAATCTTTGTATACCTCTATCCCCCAGGATGAAAAACTGGAAGTGGTTACATCCATCCTGGGGGACAATATTGGTGACACCATTACTCCCATCACTTTCATTATGGCCCTGGCGACCCTGGCCATAAAAGAGAATTACTTCAGTTTTGAGGACACTATATGCCTTCAGACCTCCGGAACAAGCATGGGCAGCGTTTTCGCGCCGAGCCTGGCGAATTTATACATGCACCACTTCGAACAACAGCATGTGCTCACACCTACCAACCCATTCATATCATCAATAGTGTGGGGGAAACGCTACATTGATGATGTGTTGGTAGTGTGGAGAGGCAGTTTGGAATCAGTGAGTGAATTTCATCTTTGGTTGAATGGCAGGAATGAATTCCTTAGATTCACCTTTGAGGCTCACAAAGAGAGATTTGCCTTTTTAGATCTTTCTATCTTTGCGACATCTGCAGGCTTGCAGAGCGAGTTATACAGGAAGCCGATGGCAAGAAACTCGCTACTCTTATACGAGAGTCACCACTCGCGCTGCTGGAACTACAGAAATGGGTGTCGTGACGTCATTCTGTAGTTCCGCTGAGTGATATGGACGCTCGGTGTTTGTGAAAGCATTGCGATCATTCTCGCAGTGTTTCAATGACATAAGGCGAATCATCTTGAAGTATGCCATGATTTTGCCCACACATTTGCTTCCACAGTGTGACTCGATACAGAGGTACAACATTAGTGGTGAATGTCAATACAAAAACGAACATAAAGTAGTCCCCTTTGTTGTTTCGAATTTTAAACTCACACCTCCTTCTCTCCGGTGCCTCCCCCAAACCTCAGGCTAGTTTGGGGGCACCGACGGAGAGGTGAGTCCCCCTTAGTGTGTTAGTCATTTTTCAGCAATGTTGTACAAAGTAAACTGCATGATCTATGCTACTGCTTAGGTAACATACTGGTTTTACACTACCTAGATTACTCATGCTGATTTTCAGAACAGTGGTTAGTGTCTAGAATCACAGCTATTCTGCTAGTCTATGGCAAAATTTTGCAGCTTAAATTTCTGCAGCTTTCATCCTGTATATAGACACTTTATTCTACATATACATATACATCAAGATTTATTGTACTGATACCGAGTACATATACAATGTCAGAATTGAGTGTTCGCAATAGTCTATGGGGTCTTAGCCAGATTCCTTTTTTGGTCTTTCACCATTGAGTCTAAAGGTGGACAGAAGTGACGTATTAAGCAGGGAATAAAATATGACATCTTTAGACTCTATATTAAGTACCGAGTTTTTGATGCCTGCCCTGTTCGCATTTTCTGTTCCACAGTGCGGGGCCTCATATACCTGAGCACGGTCCAGGTGAGGTGAGGTCCAGTCCCCTGTAATGCTGGGTGAGCAATTAATTTGTATTATACTCTCTTAGTTTTCGAACTGTCTATGACATGTGGAAGAGAGATTTGAGAGCACATCTGTGTGTCAAATTAATGTCACTTATATGTTTTTTCAGATCACGTGGAGCATCCACTGACAAGGAGGATGTGTATATAACTGTAGGTACAGGTTGTATCATTCCTACGTATAACTTTTCACTGTTCATATGTTTTGATTCCATTCACACATAATAGTAGCAACTATTTTAGAGCAGTGGCCCTGATGAAAGCCAAGGGACTAGTTGAACGATTGGCAGAAACATGTTGGCCCGAATTGCGACAGTCATTTGTTCCATACTGTCGTTTGCGCTGTTCCTAGTTTTTAATTACGGGATGTGCCTGTTTTTCGATTAAAGTGTCTGTTTAGACACATCACCCTATTTTAGTCTCACCACTTTATTGGGTGTTGCACTGTTTTCTTATTTCTTTTTCACCAACTATCACAATCAGACCAATAATTGGAGGTTGAGTATCTACTGTAGACCGTATCCAGTACTTATTATGACTGTGTGGCATGAGGTATAGATGATCAAAGGACCTGCCAGGTCACAGTGTGGACTGCCAAATGATAGGATCGATCACCTGGTTTGTTTGATGTTATCCACAAACTATGCATACTGGATCTGGTTTGAGCAGTTTCTCAATTGGGTCTTAGACATCACGACTCCCCTGTGTCACACATGTGTCTCTCTCTCCCTTCCTATTCTTTAGAAATTGTTACATGGTGACTGTAGCACCCACTGACATAGAGCTATATCTGCCAGTGTTCGCCAGCAAAATGCTTGGCTTCTAGACCTCCTAGGTTCCTGTTTGTTAGTTCACTGGATGATGTCATCAGTGATGTCATTTGAGATGTCATCAGTGATGTCACTAACCATGTCATGGGTGATGTAATATGTGAGTTCATAAGGAGTGCGTTGCAGGGCGTAAGTTATAGGTACCTCAGCTCCTTGTAACCTTTGTTTTTAAAAGTGAGTTTCTAAGGTTTTTTAAATTTTATTTACTAACGTAGCCTGTAACCTTTGAGACTGAGTGTGTGAGTGAGTACATGAGTGTCTCAGTGGGTGTGTGATTGAGTGTGTGACGGTCTCAATGGGTGTGTGAGTAGGTATATGATTGGGTCTGGGAGTGGCTGCATACATGTTTCACTTGGTATGTGATTGGGCGAGTGACTAAATGAGTGGGTCTGTGAGTGGGTGTGTGAGTGTCTGAGTGGGTATCTGAATGGGTGTATGGGTGACTAAGTGAATGTCTGAGTGGGTCATGGAGTGGGTATGAGAGTGAGTGAACTTGCAAGTGCCTCCATGAGTGTGTGGGTCAGCCTATGACTGAGTGCATGAGTCTTTGAGTGGGTCTGTGAATAGGTGTAGGAGTTGGTAGATGAGTCACTCAGTAGGTTAGTGAGTGGGTATCTAATATTATTAGTGGTTCTTTAAGTGGGTGCATGAGTGTTTGAGTGGGTAGACATGTCTGAGTGGGTCTGTGAGTGGGTGCATGAGTATATGAATGGGTCTGTGAGTGGATATGAGAGTTTCTGAGTGGTTCTGTGAGTGGGTGCATAAGTGCCAGAGTGGATTTGTAAGTGGATGTGAGACAATGTCATTGAGTGGGTGCATGAGTGTCCAAGTGGGTCTATGAGTGCACTTGAGAGTGTCTGAGTAGGTCTATGAGTTGTTCTGTGAGTGGGTATGTGATTATCTAAGTGGGTCTGTGAATGGGTGCATCAGAGTCTGAATGGATCTGTCAGTGGGTGTATTCCTATGTATCCATGTATTCCTATAGGTTCTGAATCGATCCCCCTATTCCTGACCCTATTCTGGTTAAACTAACTATCAAGTTAACTAACAGTCAGCCCATGAGGCAAGAAAAGCCCCCATGATGCAGATACCGTTATCTGACGCAGTCACACTACGGCACAGGAACGTGTTATCTGATTAGGTCATAACGCTTGAGATCTAATTAGACAAGCGACATTCCTCCAGCCCCTGATAAGGCATACGACGTTCTCATAACAAATCAAACCTATGACAACCTGGAAAATCCGTGCGGCCATTGTTTTGATTTCACAGAGAACTTCAGTAAAAGAATGTGCTAACGAGCAAGTCGTATGACATCTTTATTGACGTATCTATGTCCATCTTTACGTCAATCTCGGCACCTTTAAGGTATAAATATTGCCGATCTTGCCCTATGCAAACACACGCGTGGTGACAAGACGGAGCAGCCATACTTGCCGAAGCCGAGAGCAGAAGCAGACCCCGCTGGCGCAGCCCCGCCTTCCTGACGCGCTGAGAGACGCGCTGCTATCTCAAGCCGAGAGACCCAGCACCGGCGCTTCTGGGCAGCCCTCGCAGGCAGCCTGGAATATCGAGAGCAGAGAAAGAGATACCATTCCTCATTCATCCTAACTTCCAGGTACAGAACTGAATAACCCCTCACAGAGAATTCTTTAGTTATTCACTTGGCAAAAACAAACTTAACTTAAACTGTAACTTTCTATTCCCGCCCACGCATTAGACTTAGGTCAGGTACACGGGGTAGGCGTATTTAGAAACACCAGTTGAGTACGTTTAGTCAAATGTATATGTGTATGTAAATATATTTTAATCATTTTAAACATCATATGGCTCAGAAACCATATCAATGTTTTTACAGTATTATTCTATACTATTGCTTTTAATGTATGCACTTTACTTAACTATAAGTATTGCAATAATATCGATCCATTTCTCTTGTACGAGAAAAGAGACTGATCAATAAATAACATCTTTTATTGAACACGCCCGTCTCTTCCTTTTCTCTACATTCTGATGAGACTAAGAATGCACGTACTGACTGAGTAAAATAATTGCCTTGTGCTCACACGACTCTCGAGATTGACTCTTGATTAGGGGAGAGCAAAGTTGTCATGTTCTATGGTTGTCAGAAACTAAATCCCTTCTTGTCTAATCAGGGAAGTTAATTCCTCCTTGAACATTCGAGAAAGTTTCTAGCAAACTCTGAGCTACGCTGGCAAACCCAAAAATTAAGTCTAGTATCGACAGTAGTAGACCTAGTTAACGTCTGGTCTAGGCCTTTACTGCTGTAGGTATTATTCCAATGCGCAGAGCCTATTGGGAAAATAGGAGCTACACTACATGGCGCCCAACGCGTTTGGAAAGGGCGATAAAACTAACGTAAGACATTTAGAGTAACTCAGTCGTGCTTTCTCACTCAGACCCCTTTTCCCAAATACTCCAAAGACGTCTGGAGTGGGTGAAAGGTAATATCCTCCAAAACCTCGCAGGAGGGAACTCCTATGTATGGTTCTTGGTATAGTCAACGTTGAAGGATAAAACCATTCCCAAAATATTGTGCATCTAATCTCTGTTTCCATAAAGAAACCTGATCTGCAAACAAACATAATACCATCCTGTCTGTAAAATGGCAGAGAGTGATGATGAAAGAGAGGCAGTTAGATTAGCAACTGAACTCGCAGATGCTGATGCTACCATGCAAGCAGCAGACCCGAATATAACACTCATTCCGGTCATTAAAAGGAGATCTATAACCTTAAAACTTATAGAAAATGGACTGACACCTAGAGGTGGCACAGTCATATTCGTAATCGAGGCACACGAATATCGGCAGACAGAGGTATACTATTCATGGATACATTTTCCAGCAGCAAATGCTGTAACAAAGTACTTCCACTATTACAAAGTAGAGGAACCTCCTGAAACGTACACTCCTTTCGAGGAGGTGGAAGTACCACTCAAATTCCAAGAGCATTTGCTCTTATTTGATGGCGCCCTAAAACATAACAATCACATTACAAGGCTCGGTCCTTTAGGAAGACCAGGAGCAACGTGGCCGGTCTTAGCCGGATACACACCACATCCAGACATCGAAAGAATGCCTGCAGCAGAGCTGTTAATACAGCTAAAACAACTACTAAAAATTCATAGACAATTAGTTCAGTATGTAATGCGGACTTCAACAATTCAGCCAGCGATTAAACTTCCACAGCTGACCCCTCACCAGGGGAACACAAATAAAATTACACCACAGAACATCCAATCCTGCCTAGGTAAAGTTCCAGCTAAACGGGAACAGATACCATTCTGGTTGGCACAGAAAATTACCCAAATAGAGGCGGTGTTTCCTGACACCACCCCATTAGAAAAACACAGGATTCTGACTATATGTCTCCCAATGGGAATCGCACCACACATTGAGGACTGTGACACTTGGGGTACAGTCTTTGCTTCCATCTACACAAAAACGCACGGTGTTCCATCCATTTCGGTAATACCAGATGTGCTAAAACAAATTCAAGATGAATACGGTCCAGAACCTGCTTTAACTCTTGGTATGAAATTACTAAAAGACTTCAAGCAGGTCTCGGCTATATTATTAGCCAACATAAAAGGTGAGGCAGCAAACGTGGCGATCCGCCAGAGGTTAAAAGAGACAGATATAGCAGACCAACCAGCTGAAATTGCCAGAATCATAGAAAAATCCTATGAAGAACTAGGCAGAGATAGTCTAGGTGGAATACCAGTAAAACCGCAACTGACTACAAGTCCAGAAAAAATATTTTTTAATAATAATTCACCAAAAAAGAACTGGGATGGAAACAAACAATCCAATCCTAAAGAAAAGAAATTCCAGTCCCGAGGGAGGTCTCCCAGGCGAAGAGAGAAATCTCCAAACCAAAGACAAAGGTCACCACAGAGCGACCCCTCTGGGAATAGATATAACCTTAGAAATAGGGATAATATTAAAAAACCTGATAGATATCAAGACATTGATACACGTCCCTCTCAATCTTTTCAGACTTCCTCGCAGAAATCGGAAAGAAGAGGACGATCAGAAGAGCACGCCAAGTCCAAAGACAAGGAACCTGCTCAGCTAAAAAAGAAATTACAATTTCCAAAAAAGAAGGTAGCCAGTATCAAGGTAGTTAAAAATGCCGAGAATACTGAGGACACAACTGAAAAACGGAGAGTGGGCTCAGACAATGCTAGACAGCGCAGCAGAGGTGAGCATAGCTCGCAAAGTCCTTATGAATCATCTGGAGACAGTGGACACGAATGAATACCTTCAAGTGGAAACTGCAGACACCAGAGTTAGCAAGCCCCACAAGATATACGAGATAACATTACGTATAGAGGGAGATAAGACTAGGAAAATTAGGGGACTATTTTGGGATAACCTCTCAAAGGGTTATGACATCCTTCTAGCTGAAAAAGACTGGCCACCAGAGTTTGTCAGGGAGTGCCCTCATGGCGAAGAAGTAATTATGCCTGCCTTCTCGAATCAAATCCCGATTCATAAAAAATACACACTTGCTAGAAAGTGGGCAGTGGCCTTAGCACCTGCTTTATATAAAAATCATGTAGGATGGGATGAGGACTCCCCTCCTCACAAAATCCAGTTAAAATCACAACCTACTGCACAAAGGCAGTACCCAATTAAGCAAGAAGCTAAAAAACAAGTAAATGAAATACTAGATCAGCTAGAATACCAGGGGGTGATTGAAACTTGCACCTCACAAATGAACAATCCTTTGTTTCCGGTCTCCAAACCAGACAATTCATATCGTCTAGTTTTGGATTACCGACACCTTAACACATGTTGCAAAACTTTTGAAGTGCAAAACTCACACAGTGCTGCACTAATGAATAACATAGTGCGCAAAAAATACAAAACAACCTTGGACATCTCCAATGGATTCTTTTGTCAAAACATAGCACCAGAGAGCAGATATTTAACTGCATTCTCAGTAAATGGCACTCAAAAACAATTCTGTCGGTTAGCCCAGGGGTACAAGAACAGCCCGGGGGTATTCTCAGCAAGAGTAACAGAATTACTACAACTATATGATGATGAAGCATTATCTTATGTCGATGACATTTACTTAACAGATGATGACTTGGATACTCACTTGAAAAGAGTGAACACCATAATACTTGGGTTCGCTGCAGAGGGTTACAAATTCAACTTTAAAAAGTCCAGAATTGCCCATCTGACAGTCCTATTCTTAGGATATGAGTTATCAAGTGAAGGTAAAAGCCTGGCAGACAATTTCCTAGAGAAATGTGCCGTAATCCAAGCTCCTAAAACACTAAAAAACCTACAGTCAATTCTAGGCTTCCTAAATTTCGGAAGAACATACATTGCAAATTACGCAGAAAGGGTCAAACCCCTTTATGATCTAATTAAACCAGACTTTAAAAGATCCAATTGGACTCAAACACACACAGAAATTTTGAGATCCTTACAAACAGACATGCTAATTAAAACAAAATTAGAAACACGTGATAACACACGCAATCTTGTGATTCGAGTCATCCCAGGGAGATGCGGATTCACATACCTGACTTCTAATGAAGGAGAAAAGGTACCAATTGCATTCAAATCACACTTATACACAGATGCTGAACAGAAATTCAGTAATACAGAAAAAATCATTCGTGCAGTTCAAACCGCAATAGCTAGAGAAAAAGAGATAGCTGACGGTAGACATATCACAGTCAGAACAGCAGAATCAGCCTTTGAGGCACTAACAACACCGTGTAATTTACCAACAACAACATTGAATCCGGAATGGATACAATGGGTGAATTCAATCACAACGGACAAAGTATATTACTACTTTGATCCAGAACTAGAAGAATTAAAAAATCTAAAGTATGAAAAGACGTATCCTCTGCCAATCGACATTCTGCCTCTACGACATTACGCCTGTGTAATCTATACAGACGGACATGCTCAACCCTCCGTTTGGGGAGAACATGCATACAACCCCACATGTGAGATTACAAAAGAAGTGTGGCGCGGAGGTAAACTAAGACCTCTATTAACAAAATCACACTCAGTAGAAACTAATTCAGAACTACAAACTGAAATAATAGCTTTGAAAATAGCGCTAGATAATGCGGATCGCGAATTCCCGACACTTATAGTGTCAGATTCATATTACTGCGTCAAAGCATATAACAAGGATTTGAAGACATGGATTCAGAACGGTTACAAAGATGACACAGATGCACCAATAAAGCAGAAACTGCTCTGGGAACAAATAGCTCTTTTACAAAAAGAACTACCAAAGACTCACGTGACTCACTCACTGAGTCATCAGCGTGATGGCGTTCACGTTGTAGGGAATTCATTGGCTGAAACAGCCGCAGCGGCAGCCACTAAACCGGCTCCCGTAGATCGAAAAAAGCGTACATTAAAATACATTGACGGTGAAACAATGCTGGCGGTGAAAACGTCATCAAAAGGCGACTGCTCAGCGTTACCGATCAACTATCCACTCAATTATACATACATAATCGATGCAAACTCCGTCCCTTTTGCTCGAATCCCTGGAGTGGGGGATAGAGTGATTCCAAACATGGACAGGAGAAACTTGTTAATCGCAGACGCACACATGGGCGAGGGTCTCAGACACCTTAAATTAAAAGATTCTCTGGAAGAATTACAATCACGGTACTGGTGGCCAGGCATGAGCCTGCACTACACCATGTTTGTAAAAAACTGCCCAAACTGCAACAGAGATCGCAGTGGGGAGAGAAGCAGTTTAATACCTCGTCGTATCAAGGCAGATAATATTACCAGCAAAAAGAATGGCTTGCGATTAACATATACAGGCTAGTTTCCACTTATAATGTAGATCACCAGCACTCGGCTGACGTCCGGACTATTATACAAGATTTGCGAGTCTAAATGGCATATACGCTAAGAGCATGTTACGTTTGACCATTATTTTCACTCAGGCATACCAGCCTGGGGGGAAACATGGCCAAATGAGCACAGTCCAGCGGGAATCTTCTCACTTCCTTCCTGAGGGTACGGGATGGTGTAAAGAAAAAACCAAGGCAGAAAGCAATCTATAATGGAAAGGATATTAGGTTCGGGAGCTGGGTGGGTCAAACATCTAATAAGTGTCCAACGTAGTCTAAATAACTTGCCAAGAAATTATCTGAAGGGATTCAGTCCGTACGAATTATTATTTGGAACTAGGATGTTGATCTCTGACCTTGATAGTCAGACTTCAGTGGTTAAAGAAAAAAGCTTTGATGTCAAAGACCGTTTGGCTATTTTGCAGGACTTAAACAAAACAAGAAAAGACCTGAGCAACATACAGTTGAAACAACAGCCAACGACCACTGAAGAATCACCACCTGTCCCAGCAAGACCTGTCTGGATTCCAAAAGTCGGGGATCTAGTCAGGGAAAAGATCGCGGTAAAGAAGGAATTTGGGCCTTCCTACAGAAAAGCAGTTCCTGTCTTGTCTGTCAACGGGACAAGATCAGTTGTACTACCGCCACTTGCTGGTAAAAAGGAGAACCGAGTTGTATCCATCGACCTGGTAAAACCACAACATGTGGCCGATAACAAACAGTAGGCCAAGTGGACTCCCAATAAGTAGCAGAACACCAAAGTTTCCTACCAGCACAGAGGTCCTAACAAAAAGGCTCATCACATTCGAAACGCCTAAAGAAGGACTATGCAACAATGCAATAGAACTCAGACCTCTGAAAACCCAAATAAAGACATTTAGCAGAGACACACCAATCTATACTGAAGTACCAAGTGAAAATGCAAAAAACAGAAATCATGAACCAATTGGAACAATTGACAGAACTGCATCCGGTTACTTCATCAACTTCGATGATTCCTCTGACGGCTTCAGTGAATCAAAGACACAGCCATCATCAAAATCCTTTAAAGACAAAGCGAAGGAACTTTTGAAACAACTGAAAGAAACATATCTGGTTTCTCCATGGATTGAATTTTGGGTGGGTTTTGGTGCATTTATCCTCATACCTTGGCTCATCATCGTATTTACTTTGGGACGCTTCATTGAGGGAAAATATGCTAAAATGGACACAGCAAGTCAGAACATCAACTTGGTCCTCAAACCACACACATCTTCACACGTCGAGAAAAGAGAACTTTCTTCAGCCAACTTCACAGCCAATCCTATACCTGGTGGGGTAGCCTGGGACAACACTGACTATGAAATTTATGGTCCGGTCGAGATCCTGAAATATCCACACCAAATCAAGATCTCCTTGAGTGACTTTGCAAAACCAAACTCATTTGCTGATGATTGGGACTTCGAAAGTATTAACAACATGATGTCTGACTTAGTAATGTCTGCTAAATTTACAAAACATGATTATTTGCAAGGTTCTACAAATTATGATAGTATGTATTGCTATAACCATTATGGTAACCATTTTTTACATAAATCTGCACAACCTAGAAATGTTTTAAGTTATAATCAATGGGAACATTGTGCTACACCTCCAAAAGGAAGCTCTAGAACCGTATATGACAAATATTCATATTTTTCAGGTTTTAACATAAGTAATGCTGAAACATTTTATTTTAAATTGTCAAACAAGACAGGGATGAAAACCATGATAACCAACACAAAATTGATATATTCAGATTCATTCTTTGAAAAAATGAATACATTTGGATTTGATTATTGGGACAAAAATGTTGATTTGAAAAGTGTTTGGGGTACAAAAGAATGGCAAGTACAGGGTATAGAAGCTTTGTTTAGAGCCTGTATGATCCCAGAACAAATGATATTTTTAAATGACACTGTTCAACAAACCACCTGTCTTGGCTTAGCCAAAATCAAAGATTTAATTAAACCGTCTATTCCAAAGCCAACAATGTTTAGCAATAGCTCTGATACAGATGAAGAGATAGACGTAAACCATATACTAAACCAAAACAGAACACATCCTGATTGGAAACAATGGTTGATCTGGCCCACAGATACAAATAACTGTCAAGATAGATTCCTGAATAAAACACAGGGTTTCAAAATTACCAGGCCAGACCCTAGATATCCCCAAAGACACCACCCAGGGATAATAACAACCTACAGTGTGGGCAAATTATGCCTTCAATGGCTACAAACTTCCACACTGCCTGAAATTAAGCAACACCTAACTTTACTTACTGATGGTGCTGACTTGCGTGATTTCATAATGGGACCACGCAAACAGCGTCAAAAGCGTTTCATAGCAGCCTCTGTATATGCAGCATACAATGAGGCCTGGAAGGTTACTCAAATTGAAACAGCAGAAAGAATACGGGAAATTGACCGTATTAATTTGGAAAAATCACTATCTGTAGTGGACAATGGGTTAATGACTCTGTCCTCCAGAATTTTTTCATTGGACAGCATTGTGTCTTCAGCAATCGATATATTATCGCAAGACTTACTGTTATTACAACATGGTCAGTCACAATTGCGTTCCATTGTACAGCTTGGCTGGACGTTACAAAATCTGCGTTCAGGCTACGTGCCTTGGCGTTTAATCAACACATCGTCACTATTCCAAATCTTTAACCTTACTGATAGACAAATCGTTATGGCGCAAAAGGGTGCTGATTATACAATCTTGAGCATTGAAAAACTAGAAAGATTACCAATGACAATGTCAGAACGACCTGTCAGTGAATGGATAATACACGGAATCATAAATATTCCAATCTCAACCTTCAGGTTTCAATACTGCCAAAAATATATACAGGCTGGCATGTACGAGAAATTGGGAAAGGGGTACCTTAAAACAACTTGGAACCTGCCCTATTCACATGCATGTGTCAGTAATAAAGGACAGAAAGTGTTTCTTAGTGGCAACAATTGTGCTATGTCACTAAGCGGCACGCTTCTGTGTAACGGAATTAGTTTGCATGGAGCCTGTGAAGGGAATTCGTACAACCTTTCATGTCACCAGCAAGGCGCACCTGCAACTGAAATAGAACCATTCTTTCAAAGACTCTATAATGGGAGTTACATTCTTATTGTAGACCACAGATGTTGTAGTCTTATGCCCGGGACTCCTTATCTAGTCACTACGACGGCGAAGGTCAAGTGCTGTGGACGTTCTTTATTCCCCAGCTCCTTTCCAGACAGGGAGGCAAGGGCATGGCCCAGTTTGAAAATTACTTCTATTCGAATAGATACTTTAAGCAGAATGAAAACAGTGCTTCTTCAGACGCCTACAAGGCTCACGTCATCAAAAGAAACGTATGATCTACAAGTCGCAAGGACGACTGCAGAGATACATACATTATTATCAACTAATTCCCCCGTACATTTCGCGGAAATCCTGAGCGAAATCTTAAATATTTCTGATACCAATGGGATCTCAGGGGTATTTAAGACAGTATTTTCGATGGCATTAACACCATTCAAAGCCATACTGGGTATTTTTCCAGATTTCGTCCATTCGATTTTTGGCGGACTTCCCCTGATCCTGGGACTAATTGCAGGAATCCTATTCTTAGTCCTTATTTTTCGTTATGGCAACCCATGTCACAGATCAAACTCTCGCGACAATGGAAGATACGATCCTAGCCATTGGATACCGGGACCGGATATCAAAAATCCTGGGACTCTCCCGGCTTAGAGACCTAAACATGACCTGGTTTCTATCATTTCGACCAATGTGGCAAAGGTGTGTTTTACCTGTACTAAGGTGTCTGCTATGCGGAGAAGAATGCGTGTTAGACACCTGTCTGACGCTACAATCGGATGCGCCAGTGGATGCAGATACACTGTTGGTTCCTACTAAGGTTCACGCTTTGTGCTGCCCTCAAAGGCTGCCAATCCTGATGACGGCATTCCTGGAATCTTCACCACTGCGATTGAAGAGTAGTGAAGTTCAAGATGAAAGCAGCATCGAACAGGTACGACCTTCTGTCGGCAATGCGAATCAGAATGTCAATGCAGATAATCATGCGCACGAATGCATGGTTACCCCTATTTCCGACTTAGTGGAACTCTCCCATGAAGCTGTTGACAGTTTTTTCGAAAGCCTGAATGATATGATGTTCTCTCCAGAACAGAAATAGAGAATTTTGAGCAAGCTCGCACACGGCGTTCCCTGAATTCGGCCTTCAACTTTAAAAATAAAGTCACATGAACAATTCTTCCCACCAGTTCACGGACAACAATTTTTTTAGCAGCCCCAAATTATTTTTCACAAATTTTTCGGGACACTTATCTTCTGCTTAAAGTAAGAAACTATTCCTAGAGAACTAAGATTTCTATTTTTAGATACTTTATAAACTTTAGTTGCCCGCTGGGATGTTCACAAATATTTTATTATGTGATGAGATGGTCTCAAACTTTCTTTCTGTATAGCCATATTAAGAGCCATTTCATGTGTATTTCTCATATACCAAATAAGCAATAATGTCTACAAATGCGTAGCATAGCTTAAGTGCATACAATATATATGACTGCAATTTTTCAGTATATTTGAAAATTTCAAAATGCATTTATGTATTTTGGGGTGGTAAGGTATACACTATACTCTATAGTATGTTGTACTATGTTATACTATGCATAGATTAGTAAATATGTCCATAGTTAGCGTGGAGTGGGTGTCATGTATTCCTATAGGTTCTGAATCGATCCCCCTATTCCTGACCCTATTCTGGTTAAACTAACTATCAAGTTAACTAACAGTCAGCCCATGAGGCAAGAAAAGCCCCCATGATGCAGATACCGTTATCTGACGCAGTCACACTACGGCACAGGAACGTGTTATCTGATTAGGTCATAACGCTTGAGATCTAATTAGACAAGCGACATTCCTCCAGCCCCTGATAAGGCATACGACGTTCTCATAACAAATCAAACCTATGACAACCTGGAAAATCCGTGCGGCCATTGTTTTGATTTCACAGAGAACTTCAGTAAAAGAATGTGCTAACGAGCAAGTCGTATGACATCTTTATTGACGTATCTATGTCCATCTTTACGTCAATCTCGGCACCTTTAAGGTATAAATATTGCCGATCTTGCCCTATGCAAACACACGCGTGGTGACAAGACGGAGCAGCTTTTAATGTATGCACTTTACTTAACTATAAGTATTGCAATAGTATCGATCCATTTCTCTTGTACGAGAAAAGAGACTGATCAATAAATAACATCTTTTATTGAACACGCCCGTCTCTTCCTTTTCTCTACATTCTGATGAGACTAAGAATGCACGTACTGACTGAGTAAAATAATTGCCTTGTGCTCACACGACTCTCGAGATTGACTCTTGATTAGGGGAGAGCAAAGTTGTCATGTTCTATGGTTGTCAGAAACTAAATCCCTTCTTGTCTAATCAGGGAAGTTAATTCCTCCTTGAACATTCGAGAAAGTTTCTAGCGAACTCTGAGCTACGCTGGCAAACCCAAAAATTAAGTCTAGTATCGACAGTAGTAGACCTAGTTAACGTCTGGTCTAGGCCTTTACTGCTGTAGGTATTATTCCAATGCGCAGAGCCTATTGGGAAAATAGGAGCTACACTACATCTGAGTGTGTGAGTGGTTGTCTAAATGTGTGGGTGTATCAGTAGCTGTGTCAGTGACTGGGCCATAATTTAACCACACCTGCCTCTTTACCAAAAAGAGTCCACAGTTTTGCACAAAACATCTACCCACGTGGAGTACTTTCCATTGGTTAGTTACTAAGTGCTACCTCCTTGGGCACAATTTCAGTACATATTCTACACTACAGCTGCATAATGGTGCACAAGGAAATGTTATCAGTGACCGTGCGTGCCTTTTGGCAATGTGGTTGTTTCTTATGTGTCTTTATCCTGAAATTTGTGATAACATGAAGCTTCCAATAGAGAAGCCGACGAGAGCACAAAGAGGTAAATCTCCACCAAACAAGGTTCGTTTCTCTTAACTACATGAAGTAGGTCCTTTTTTAGCTTGGTGGAGATGTCCTCATATTACTTAGAAACAAGAACACGTCACCAAGATCGGGGGTAAAAGCACTGGGGGGGTATTTTGGTAAGCTGCCCATCATTCTAGTAAAAGGTGGGAAGATCATAGCATACTACTAAGGTAGACGGGGTGGGACAAAATGATGGAGCTTCAAGTGATTTTGCACATTCATATACGTGTAGTGCATTCACCCCAACAAAGCATTTTCAGATCAACTTTTAATGTGGAATTGCACAGAAAACAAACTTGCTTTGTCTTTGTCAAGCCCAGGAGGCCTGGATCACTTGTCCTTTAAAGAAGTGGAGCTTCAATTGGGGCACATGCTACGTTTAGATATATCAGTGTTTCCCGTTGAGTTTTAATTTCTGTCCCCCTGCGAGAGTTCTTGTGTCCACCTTGCCCGCAGTCCACTACCCTCTGCAGCTTGTCTACTTGCTGCCCTCTGTTTCTGCTCTGCCTTTTCCGTTAATTTTCCCCCTGTTTTGCCTTTTTTCTGCTAGTTTTTCTGCCGTCTGTTTTGCTTTTTTTCTTCAAATGTTTCTGCCCTCTGTTTTGCCTTTCCTGCCTGTTTTTCTGCCTTCTGTTTTGCCTCTTCTGCTTCTTTTTCTGCCCTCCATTTTGCCTCCTCTGCTTGTTTTTCTGCCCACTGTTTTGACTTTTTTGCTTATTGTTATGCCCTCCATTTTGCCTTTGCTGTTCAGTTTTGCCCTCTTCTGCTTTGTTCTGCCCTTTGCTGAACGTTTTTCTGCCTCTGTTTTACCTTTCTTCTCATTTTTCTGACATCCTTTTCGCCTGTTCCGCTTGGTTTTCTGGTCTCTGTTTTGCCCTTTTCCGCTCTGTTTTGTTTTCTGCTCATTTTCCACGCTGTGTTTTGCCTTTCCGCTCATTTTTCTGTCCACCATTTTGGTTTCACTTCTGGTTTTTCTAACCTCTGTTTTACCCTCTCCTGCTCAGTTATGCCTTTTCTGATCATTTTTCTGTCCTGTGTTTTGCCTTTTCTGCTTGTCTTTCTGACCTTTGTTTAGGTTTTCTGCTCTTTATTTTGCCTTCACTGCTTATTTTTCTGCCCTCTGTTTTGCCTATTTCTGCTAGCTTTTCTGCCCTCTGTTTTGCCTTTCCTGCTTGTTTTTCTGCCCTCTGTTTTGCCTTCTATTTTTTGCTTTTTCTTCTTGTTTTTCTGCCCTGTGTTTTGCCATTTTCTGCTCATGTGTCTGCTCTCTGTGTTGCCCTCTTGTGACCTTGTAAATGATAAATGACCATGCTATGTTAATGTTAGACTTTCTCAGTTTATTTTATCTAATCTTTATTTAGGGCTTGATTACAATTTTGGTGGACAGGGTTACTATGTTACAAACGTGACAGATATCCTGTCTGCAAAATTGCAATTCTATTGTATCCTATGGAACTTGTAATACAGTGAACAGGCTATTATTCTCGTTTGTGAAGGGGTATCCTACCCTCCAAGTTCCTAACTTGGCCCTTATTCTTTGAAGCTTGCCTAAATACCCTATCTTTATTTTAATGACCATTTGCCATCCATTCATATAAACAAACCTGGCTATTTAACTGGTGACTTCACCAATACTTCTTTAGAACGACTACTTAAAGAGACAAATGGTTTAGAATCAATATTTAGGTGGCAGGATTAATTTAGTTTACCAATCCACATGCTACTCCACTTTTTCTCCATGATCACCCTGTTCTGGATGTTTATATCGTTCACTGTGCTTTAGTGGATCTCTCCCTGAACACATTACAGCTTCTTTCTTAGGATTCACTTCAATTCACCCAAAAAAAGAATTGACATTCATAACAACTATATATCTGCTAGGATTTATCTATGGCAGTAGAAATGCTCAAGTACAGTTAACATGCCATAAAGTCATTAAGGCTAGATCCCCGAAGGATTTTAGTGTTCATAAAACCTCTGAAAAAAATAGAAAAAAGAAAACAATGTGTGCATAATTTTCTCATTACGTTTTCTGCAATGTTTAACAGTGATTCATTACACCATAAGTTGAAATCAAGTCTGCATCACAATCAGGTATACCTGCTCATTCTGAGGTAAAGTATTGTGCTTGTAACTAAGAGCTGTAGTCTAGTGCCATTTTAATATCAATGTTACTGAGTCTGTCTTGTTTTAATAAGTTACTGTAACTAGCACTCTCACATTATCAGCGACTTTGTATTTTTCTTTACACTTTCAAATTTTGTATAGAACATATTATGAATTATATATACTTATTTTAATGATTGTAATGACCTCCCTTTATTTACTGGATGGGTTTTTCATCTCTCCTGATATTTTGGTCTGCTTCTTTTGCAGAACTGGGAGTTTTGTGTTTTCTGTTTTTTCACCACTAATTTTTCTTCCTAAGATTTGACATTACACTGTAAAGCAAATGGGGAAACAGATGAAAAAATTACTCCCACCCACACTGAGCAGCATTTTAAAATGCTCCCTGTGGGCAGGAGCAATGCCGGCTCTCGCTTAAGGTGGGGAGCAGGCAGGGGCCGCACTAGCATGGGGGCTCCTCCAGTGGCCTCCAACATACACGGTTTTGTGGATGGACTCCAGAGAACCCAAAATTTTGTGGACAGATCCCAGGGCATGGGGTCCCAGGGGCCGATATTGTCCCAGGGAAGGGAGTCTGCATGACCCTGGAGAAGTGTGGCTCAATGGTTAGAGCAGGCAGACCTTGATGCAGAGCTCTGGCCAGGGACCAGGGTTCGATTCCCGCCTCAGCGGGTCTCCGGCTCATTAATTCCCCTGACTGGATATTCTCACCTCAGTGCCTGTTCTGATCATGGGTCACACGCTGCAACTCTGGGCAATAGCTTGCTTAGTCTCCACAACGGCCTCAAAAGCGCTGGGATGCCTGGCTGCACCTGGGGGTGCCCAGGAGTGGACATTTCCCAGGAAAGCCAGGAAGGGTTCCTAAGCGGTATACGGACAGCGCCGGGACACCTCCGGTGGAGGTAGCTGTGCGCTTTACAAATTCCGACATTTACATTTACCCTCTTCCCCTTTAGAACAAGGCCAGGCCCAAAGAGATGGGGTCTCGAGTCCAAAATCAGCCAGCTTATGGCAGACGGCCATGTGCCGCATGTGGTTGTATGCATGCGAAAGGTTGGTTCCATGCCATGGTAAAAGTCCGTGACATGGCCAAAGGCTGTGCGCAACGTGATGTTGGATGCGTGCAGGAGGTTGACTGTGGTAATTAAATATTACTTTACATTAAGAGAACCGTAGAAATTGACACAAAAAACAACGTTTAGAGGGACGTTATAGCTAGAAAGTACAATTTTAAAAACCTTCGAAATTCACTAAAAAAACAAAGGTTATATTGACGTGATGGCTAGGTGCACATTAGACACACAAAGCCATAGAAATTCAGCAGTTATAGTTAGAGTTATCCTAAGTAACTATAACTTGTGCCCTAAGGTAACTATAACTCAAGGCCTCACCATGCACTATTAATTCCCCACATATTACATCACTCATGGCATTTTCTATGACATCATTGATAATTTCAGTGCAACATTTGCTGTAATATTATTAATGAGAAATCTGTGCATGGCGAGGGTGCGAGTTAAAGTTACTTTAGGGCAAGAGTTATAGTTACTTGAGATAACTCTATAACTCTTAAACTGCTAAATTTCTATGGTTTTGTGTGTAAAATATAAACCGAGCTATAACGTCCCTACAGGGACATTATTGCTAGGTTTACATTTTAGATACAAAACCAAAGAAATATATTAGTAGAACAAAGAAATGTCACACTCCAGAGATACTGATTCAAGGATTCTTTTATTTTTTCACCAACACTACCACCAACGCGTTTCACCACAAGGGCTTGTTCACGGTTGGGGAAGTCTGTTTACCATTGCAAGTTATACTGCTCTCTACATTGGCCCATTATGGGGCATTGTGGGATAAATAGTTTCCAATACAATATACACACTTATTCACAAATATTTATAGTGTTTCAATTCTTGATTTTGCTTCTGGAAACAGCAATGAAGAGGAACTACTTCATATTTAGGAGACAGTTCTACTATCAGTGCAAAGGAGTAGCCATGGGGGCTACATATGCCCCAAGTTTAGCTAATTTATTCGTGGATAGCTATGAAGATGAATACCTGGACAACCAACCTATACCTGAACAAAATCAAAATCTGGAAAAGATACATCGATGATGTTATAATGATATGGTCAGGGGGTGAAACTGAATTGATGGAATTCCATACATGGTTGAACAACTGGAGCAGAGACATATAATTCACACTGGCACACAATAGGGAATCAATTGATTTCCTGGATATTACATTCAAGGTGGAAGATGGACAGCTGTATTGCGATCTGTTTCGCAAACCTATGGAGAGAAATACCCTTCTAATGTATGGTTGACATCACTCCTGGAATCTAAGGGATAATTAGCCCTATGGACAGTATGCTGAGATTAAGAAGAAACTGCTCACAGAGGAAGGATTTCTTCAGGGAATCGGAGGTTCTAACAACACACCTAAAAACAAGAGGCTACCCCAAAGGTCTACTGAAACGGGCAAAGAAGCGAGCATGGTACTGCCACAGAGACCAATTACTGATGATCAAAGAGAAACCCAAGGAGACCGACAAACTTGTGTGTGTCACTACATTTAACACAAAAAGCAGTGATATCACAAAGATCATACGGAAATATTGGAACCTTGTGGCCGGTGAATTACAGACAGAACAACAACCATTGTTTGCCTTCAAAAGGGGAAGGAACATTAAGGATACAGTTGTAAAAGCATTCCTTGAACCTCCAAAGCAACCAAACCTGAGAGACTTTGTGGGCCTCCCACCAGTGGTTGGGCATCGGAAATATGGAAATTGTAAAGCCTGTGACTTTTGCCGAGAGGGGACAGATTTCATTCACAACAACAGAACATTTGAGCTGACACATTTTACAAACTGTACCAGTTCGTATGTAATCTACGCCATTTTTTGCCCATGTCCACAGGTATACATTGGACAGACAACCCAAAAAGTAAAAACTAGGATTCTACTGCACATGAGCAGAATCAGGTGTAGAACAATGGGGGCTCCTTTAGTGGAGCATTACAGCACATATAACCACAAACCAGAGGATATCACGTGGCTGGTGGTGGAAAAGGTACTCCCAAATGCCAGGGGAGGATCCATCACCAGGTCTCCTAACTACAAAGAGTGCAGATGGATACACTCTCTCAACTCCGTGCAGGCTGGGTTGAACGAGAATGAAGAAACAGCTAGGCAGATGGGACAGCTCTAACCTCACTTTGGGTTCATCGCTCTGAACGCTATTGGATGCATTTAACTATATGCAAATGTATATATCTGGATGATCTTGCATTCACCCTCTAGTGTAGACACACTATGGAGATGTGAATATTGTAATTATGACATGGGTTCTCTTGATTGAGGTCATACATCAATATGTTTTTAGATTCATCCACATATGTAATTAGACCATAAAGATCAAAGCGCAATGTATATTGTAATTTCACCAACACACATTCACTAAGACTGATCGTGCATACTAATTTTGTCTAATGTGTGAAAAGACACCTTTGAATATGACAAGAGTCGTCTAAGTATGGAACAATATGATGTTACATTCACCCGCTTAAGTTATGGAGAAAGGTTCATGCATTTTATATTTTGCTAATATGTACCCATTGGTCTGGAAAGGTACCAGTGTTTTTTATTAAGACTAATCATGACCACGCTGTTCAACGTCTACATGAGCCCCCTCGCGGCCATCGCACGCCAACACAACCTCAGCATAATCTCCTACGCCGACGACACCCAGTTGATCCTCTCCCTGACCAACGACCCCGCCGCCGCCAGAGCCAACCTGCACGAAGGGATGAAAGAGGTAGCCGAGTGGATGACGACCAGCCGCCTGAAACTGAACTCGGACAAGACGGAGGTCCTCATCCTGGGATCTTCACCCTCCGCCTGGGACGACTCCTGGTGGCCCCCCGCCCTGGGCACCGCACCCAAACCGACAGACCATGCACGCAACCAGGCCTTCATCCTGGACTCCTCCCTCTCCATGACCAGGCAAGTCAACGCCGTCTCCTCGTCGTGCTTCAAAATCCTACGCATGCTACGGAAGATCTTCTGGTGGATCCCCACCGAGACCAGGAAGACCGTCACCCAGGCCCTCGTCACCAGCCGACTGGACTACGGCAACGCCCTCTACGCCGGTACCACCGCCAAGCTCCAGAAGAGACTCCAGCGGATCCAGAACGCCTCAGCCAGACTCATCCTCGACATCCCGCGAACCAGCCACATCTCCGGACACCTGAGAGACCTTCACTGGCTCCCCGTCAACAAAAGAATCACCTTCCGCCTCCTCACCCACGCACACAAAGCCCTACACGACCAAGGCCCAAGATACCTCAACAGCCGAATCAACTTCTACGCTCCCAAACGCCACCTCCGATCAGCCAACCACGCCCTCGCCGCCGTCCCCCGCATCCGAAGAGCGACTACAGGAGGAAGGTCCTTCTCCTACCTGGCCGCCAAGACCTGGAACTCCCTCCCGGCCGACCTGCGCCTGACCCAAGACCATCTCTCCTTCAGGAAGAAGCTGAAGACCTGGCTGTTCGAGCAGTAGCGGCACCCCCCCTCCCCCAGCGCCTTGAGACCCTACGGGTATGTAGTGCGCTCTATAAATGTCATTGATTGATTGATTGATTGATTGATTGACCAAATGGATTTACTCATGATGAAAATGAATGTGCAAGAAATCATGTTAATTGTATATCTATATATGACAACGATAAATGTTTGGAGCACATCTCTCCTTACACGAACTGTAAAGAGATTTAAATCAAAAATGTTGGTCTCGTGCCCATTGTGGCTGAACCGCTTGGTTACCTAACCTTTGACATTGACCACTGATTTTATTAAGAGTAATTATGATCAAGTTGAATTATTTGTTATGAAAATGTATGTGCAAGAAATGATGTTAATAGTATGAATGTTTGGAGCACAATTCCCCTTGGACAAACTGTAAAGAGCCTTTTAAATTTTAATGTTTGTTTCATGCCCGTTGTGGTGGAACCGATTGGTTAATTATCCTTTGACATTGCAAATCGCCATTCCCAGATACGTGACGTCGCATCAATGGTTAATGGTGCATTACTGTGCCTTAACTCATACCGTCCATGACGTAAAGACTGATGCTAGTAGACGATCGCTCCGCGCAACCCCAACATGCCAGGCTCGCTTGACACGTACATGAGGTTGCTAAGCAACCTGATCACACGTCGGAAGGTCCTCGCGCTGTGTCAAACCAGTTATACTGAGTCCGGAACATTACCGGCTTTTCACTTGGATTGAAACCAGAACAGAGAGCACGAAGGAAACACGGCGCTTCTGTTACTTTTTTTTGAATAAGCAACTAGATCAAAGGTGAGGACTTGATAGCAGTGCCATACACTGGGACCACTGATTAATGATAGAAGTTCCCAGTGCGGGTCTCATTAAAGGATGTTCTCGTATTTCTGAAGCATTGTAACATTAGTTTTAAAGGGATGGACGACACTAACGGGCCTCCTTTTCCTTTCCTTTGTATATCGTTTCAATTCACGACGGAGTATTTTCATTAGATGGATACTGAAGTAGACTGCTGTTTTACAGCAGGGGAGTATGTAGCCACAGAAGCCAATACCATATGAGTGAATTAGGCGCAAACACGGATGATGAATTATTAAACCCGTTTCTCCCCAGAATCCCTGGAGACTCTCAAGATTAACTGTTGACAGCTTATAATCATTCTTCTTTGAAACTGAAATCCTGGTTATCCGCAAGACAAGGGATTAAGCCAGTTTTCGCAGCCTAAGAGTACCCCAGGTGTGCGACCAGAGGTGAGCCTTTGGAAATCTTGGTGCCTCTAGAATACTTTAAACATTTCCTTTACATGTCCTTACGTTTAATTCAAATGTTATCCAACAGGCTGCTCACGCTGCACTTCCCTGACCTCCCCCCAGTCCTGATGAAGACCCGCAGTGACCCACAAATAGAGCATTCCAAGGGTTATAATGTCGATGCAAATATAATTTGGACCAGCAACTAGCAAACTGTGACATAGCCAACTGACGTGGCCCACAGTACCAACCTGATCAAAGCCCTACTGGCCAAATATCCTCACTTCCCCTTCCCCACTGTATATAGAAGTCACAAATTCACATTTGCACTATACATCACTGAGCACTGAAACTTCACCCTTGTCACAAATTGATGCTCTATTGTTTACAGTACAGCTATTTAGCTAAAATGTTTTTGAATGAAAACAGCGTATCTATGAATGCAAAAAGTTCATAAAATACTTGTTCACTGTGTTGATTGGTTGAATTGAGAAGTAATGAGGTACTGATCAAATTGTTTAATTAACCTTGTAAGCAATCGGTCCGAACCCGACAGAACCATTGTTTGTATCATTTAACATTGCCCAGGTTCTGTGGGATACTGGGTTACCCCATTGTAACTTACTACTGACCTGGTGTAAAGTCAGATGACAGCCTGCACCACAAAAGGGAGCCCAGGCCAGAGCCACACCTGAAGGGTAACAGGTGCCATTGAGCCACTGATCATGCAGCTGGCAGCCCCAACAGGGCCACAACACCCACCGGCACCACCCTGGGACCTCTTCCCCCCCCCCCCCCCGGGAACTCTACCTCCGGGCAAAGACATGTCACATCAACTTCACAAAATCATGTACACAAAAATGCAAAAATGCGTCTGATGTCGCACAATCACAACAGGTAACATGCATGTGTCCTCACAAAAATGAGCATCACACATTCACCTTCGATTTACCAAACTGAAATGTTTTAAAAAAACTCTCAAAAGAACATTAATAAAGACTCATGGCGGGTCTCCCCGGAACAATCTGTAGGTCACAGCCTGCAAGACAAAAATACAGATAAGAAGGCGTGTCATGCACTCATCAAAGGACAGAGAGAGAGCGAAGGAGAGAGAGAGATACAGATAGAGATAAAGGAAGAGAAAGAGAGAAAGACAGGAAGAGAGGGAGAGAGAGAGGACGACGGAAAGAGAGAGAGGGAGAGAGGAAGACAGAAAAAGAGGAAGAGAGAGAGGGAGAGAGAGAGGAAGACAGGAAGAGAAGGAGTGAGAGGAAGACGGAAAGAGAGGGAGAAAGAGAGGAAAACGGAAAGAGAGGGAGAGAGAGACAGAGAAAAGGAGAGAGGGACAGGGGGAGAGAGTGCCGACACTGCGCAACCAGGCCTCACTGCTCACCTGCTGCCACCGGTGTGTCTCCAACCACGTGCAGGAATGTACTGCAGTTCACCAGGTCCCTCATCTGAAACAGAGTCCAGATACATGAATGGCAAAGTAAACACAATTGCACATGCCATCTTGGCCTGTCCGCCCCTGCACACCCAAACAGCTGCACCCCAGGCCCTCCCGCCACCTAGTGGTGCATGCCTGCCCCTGCGCACCCAGGCCTCACTGCTTACCTTCCACCACCGGCGTGTTGCAAAGAGGGCCCACCAAGTGCCTGTGCAAGGCCCAATCTCAGGGCCCACAAACATGGCACACTCCACATCATGCAGCCCCGCTCTGTGGCCACCAGGTATCACACTTGATTCTGGGTCTTGATTTCGCTATGGCAGAGGACATACCAGTGCACACGGCATCATCGCAGGCTGCACACCTGCTTAGCCCTTGAGGTGCCACTAACTCTGTGACCCGCGAGGCAACGCCACATGGCGGTAGTCACGCACTGCCGCTGGCTCAGGCCTACACTGCGGTCTAGTAGGGCTCACAACAATCGTTACCAGTCTGGACCGCCAGGATGGGGCATCATTGCAGGCTGCACACCCGCTCAGCCATTAAGGTGCCCCTACCTCAGTGCACCTAAATTCACCGTCCCATGGCAGTGTGCCTATGCTGGCCGCAGTGTATCCGGTGCCACCAAGTCTGTGCCCTGCAAGTCATGGACCCTGTATGATTGAGCATTGTGGTGCGGACGACATCATGCCACCTCCGGCCCTGGGGAATGTGATTTTGCAGGGCCCTAGGCCCTCATGTCTACAATAACACCACACAGAATCGCCCAGATAGAGAGTGGAAATGATGTCAAGCACGCACATCAAGCCCTTTTTATTGTCAGGGTCACAAGTCCTGTGACGCGTGTGCTGTATGGGTGTGGTGTAGGTGTAAATCAGCCATGAGGGAGTGGCTGTGACATGCTGACAACTAGACCTGTGATCTGCAGATGACTACAGGGAAGACATGGCACATGCAGCATTGTCGTCCCCCCTGTGAGCGGAGTGGGCTGGCCTGGCATATGCCAGTCCGGTGTAAGGGTTTGAACAATGCCCCCGGGGTTCTGGGCGTGGTTCTGTACTGAGCTGAACAAGGAAGTAACTAATGCGTGTGTCTCTGTTGTTGTATGGGCGCCACCCGGACTGCATTCGGCAATGTGCCACCCTGTGACCCAAGTCCAACGACCTGAGCAACATGGACGTAAGTGGGAATTACTGAGTCTACATTCATCCATACTTCCACACTTGAAAGATTATAGACATGACACATCTGTGTGATTATGAATGTTTAATGCACATTCAGTGGAGTGTTGCAGCTGGAGCAGTACAGGGCTATGCAAACCCCACTTTACAATGTTGGCCCGTGGAGGGCCAGTCAGAGTCCTTCTGGGAATGACAAGTCCAAAGCAAGAGGAAAAGTTCAGTTCGCAGTCTGATTGCTGTGTGATTGGCGATCAAACAGAATATGGCAGTCCATGTCAAGATTCAAGGTGAGTGTCGCAGAGTGTATCAGGAGACAGTGGAAGGTGATGCAGAGGGCAGAACCAAGCAAAAACAGGCCATGGGTTCTTCGTGGAGGTCCTGGGAGGCAGCCGTGGTGATGAGTGCTGCCTGCTGTGTTGTGAGTGCAGGGGTTGGGGTCTCCTTGTAGCAGCTGAGCTGCCCTGCTGCTGGAAGTGGGCTGCAGAGGCTCTCCACGAGCTGTTAGAGCACGTCGTATTCGAAGCTGTGGTGGTCCTCTTCGTCATCATAGAACAGAGGTTCAGGCTGCTCTGCAGGAGGTGTTGATTCTCCCTCTGCAATGTGAAGGGAAGATGTAGTTTAACAATGTGTTCACATGTTTGTTGTCGCATTGTACATATTTTCATACAGACTGCATGACTGTGTACATTGTGGCTGTTTGGGAGCAGCTGCATATTTGATGGGGGACAGTGGACATTCTGACAACTTAATAGATGTGTGTTTGTACTTGTACATTATCAACTCACATTTTCCTGCAATGCCAAATATGAATGGCCAGTTTCTCCACACAAACGGCACCAGTAGTGGCCTCTGTTCTGTAATGGACGTGTTATGGTTTGTACCACATTGTTGTCAATGTTGATGTGCTCTGCATGTTATGTGTGTGTGTGTGTGTGGCATTTCGGGGGAGTAGCCCCTGCAGCTCTGATTTTGCTGCCCCTTATCCCTTTTATGCGATGCACCTTTGACTTCTGTGCTTATACAGTGCTGAGATGTTGCATACTTGGGAACATTGGTCTCTTGGTGAGAGTTGTGGGCTGGGTCATGGTTTGTCCGCAGATGTGCTCTACTTAATTGTACATGTCTGCCATTGTGCCCATCTCCCCCGTACCCCCAGTCCCTTGTCGTTACTCACCCTGGTGCTGTTGTGTCCGATCATGTTGAGCAGTGTCCAGTTCCCCAACTCCTGCCACCATCTCCACTGATGACTGTGGACACCATTTTCTCCATTTCATCCAGGTCCTCTTGTGGCTCAGGACTCCCACCTTCAGCTGCATTGCTGCCTTCGAGTTGTTGGCGAGTTTCAGCTTGGTTTTGCGCTTGACAACATTCCAGCGCCTCTTGACCGCTTCCATTGGCCTCTATGAGACGTCACACGCTAGCACGATCGGGGCGAGTAAACCACCGGTCTATCCATCCTTGAATGCGGTTAGCCCGAAAGTTTAATCCGAAGACAGTGAAAGCGGGCAGTCCGCAAGAATTTCATCTCGGAACCCGAGAGGGACAACATTCGGATCAAGTACCCTCTCCTTTTCTGGCAAACCTGTAAAGATATTTCCAACCCATGGAGGCAATCCACACCAACGCCAGGCAGCAATGTTCTTCCTGCTTGAGGCCAGTGCTACTACAGATATTTATTTTATGATGTCCCTCAAGATACTCACTCAGCCCTGAAGAAGACCTTTATCACATTGATGGTCCCACTCTTCTAAGGTCGAAACGCGTCAGCATTATTGAGTGGCCCAGAAAACAAGAAGACCCCTAAGCGATGCTGCTTTAATTCAGCAAGTAGACCCAATTAATCGGACTCTCAGAGGTAAAAATACAAAACAGTTTTGGGCCTCTATCAGGACCTCAATCATAGATTGGTGCACAGAACAGAGCAGGATCTAGTTCTGGCACGGTTAAAAGTAGGACGTTTCTTAACAATCAGAGTTATGATAGTGGGGAGAACTACACTCACAATTGAATGTCTTTTGTATTAACGAAATTTTTGATATATTCTCTTTAATGTTTAGTATGTATGAAGTTTAATGTTCATTACTGCGAAGTAATTTGTGATTATATAAATACGTTCTATGTGTGATGTTTTGAAATGTAGAAACAAAAATTCTTCTAATTGTATTAAGTTGTTTGATGAAGTACACAACAAAATAAAATGAATTCGCAGAGTCAATTAAAGGGACTTCTGAAACAGATAAAAATTTTGAATGATTTTTGGTGTCAGAGGCAAACTTGTTGTTGTTATTCTGTTGTCCTCTTCAGCACTCCGACTGCATTCACCTTGTCCACGATGGACTTCCATAGTCCATTTTGTGTTGCCAATGACACAGTGGAGGTGACGAACTGTTGTTGATGGTGTTCTTCCACCTCCATTACCAGGAACCTGTTTTCCTGCGGACTGAACCGCTTCTTTCTACTCTTCTTCTCCTTGCCCTTCCCTGACTCCAGGCTGGTCCTCCGGGCGGCTTGTGGGGTTCCGGTTGTCCTCCTTACTTGCTCTGGCAACATCTATTGTGCTTCGCTGTTGTTTGGCATTTGTTTGTCTTGTTTTTTCCTACTTTTATGGGGATTTTTCCCGTGTGACATGTGTGAATGGCAGGTCTGTCGCTGGTTTTTGCTTATTTTAGTATCACGATTGGCCTCATCGCAACATTTTTGCATTCGTGTTTCGCATTTTTGCGGTGCCGCGTTGAGTTTATTGCAGACATTTGATGCGTTATCGTGGGGCTATTGCATGGTACTGCATTGTTGTGAATGCTACATTAACACATTTGATGCGTTATCGTGGGGCTATCGCATGGTACTGCAGTGTTGTGAATGCTACATTAACACGGTATTATTTTCCCGCGATAGACTGCGATAAGGAAAGTTGCATTAAGCTAATTTTGCTGTAATTATCACACATTCTTGAGAATATCCCCCTATATGTGAAACAGAATTGGTTAAGAAAAATACTGTGTCTGGTTGTAGTGGTGATCATCAGAAGAAAATCAACTGTGTAAGGATGTTGCAAAACCAGCTTACATAATTTTTGGATAACATCTTGTTGTAACTTATTACAACAATACAGACAAAAACATTGAAAATACTTTTCTGGCTATATTCTAGAAGAAATACCTAACGTTTTGCTTTGCCACTAGCAATATGTCAGTGCAACCATTGGTAAATATATTGTATGTCAAATTTTGATGAAGGTGTAAAGAACCACCCTGTGAAATAATTATTTTCTGTTTTTCAGCAGTCAATACACTGGACGTTTGTTGGCACTAGAATTACCGATGTACTCCAGCAGGGAAAAATATGTCTGCTTCCAAAAGCAAAATGTGTTTTGACTTTTTTTGTTGTGTAGTCCTGTACCATTTATAGAAAGTTATAGAAGCTGCAGGTAATGGTCAGTTTACAAAAAAATATCTGTGTTCGATTATATGACGATATATAATCCTCAAATTTCATAAAAGTGGGACACAACTGAGGTCATAACCATAACTGTTTTATTTGCGTTAGGAAACGCCAGAGATCATCGATAATTCTTAAAATACTGCTATCCCGGGCTACTAGAGGTATGACTCACGTTACTCTAAGCAGCACAAACAATCGTGACGAAGAGTTAACTAACGCAGCTTAAAAGAACGATGACAAAGACGTTTCCAGTAAGTCACTCTCATGCAGAACATGGTGACGCATGTTCTATTTGTTGCATGTCACATTTCTTTATGATCACGATAAACTTTTTTAAATTGACATCAGCTGTATAGCAGGAAGAATCTGCAGTTAAAAGTCACACAGGTTTTGATATAATCAGCATAATAAACCGCAGTAATAATGTTTGCTTCTAGTCATTTTGAATATGACATAATTGGATGAGCAGAAACTAATTTGAAGCTCCACTGGTTGTGAATTAAATGCGATTCCTACGTGCTGTACCAATTAATGCAGGAGAGTAAAGCCTCACCTCGCCAGGTGAGGTGAGGCTTTACTCTCCTGCATTAATTGGTAAGTGAGAGGACAGAGATTGAGATGAGTTGTCTCTGTTAAACTAGTATTAACAGTAAAAGGAAGAGAATTGAATAATATATCTTTTTTCTGTGCAGCTATGATATACCAATCAAAGTGTATGTTTGGATATCGGATATATACTAACTTTTGTCTGTCTTTCTTTGTTTTTTTGACTATGTGTTTATGTCTGCAAATGATTATCACAGCCGGGAGAATGATTCTTCAATAGAACCCAGGTGAAAAATTTCCTTTTTAAATTGTCACACCACATAAGCAGTAGCGACATAGGTCCTGAGGAATGCAGTGGACACCTGTGGGGTCCTACAAATCTGCAGAAACATGTCGACCACAAACCATTGGTAGCTATTAGTTAAAACTACCAACTTAGCACTACTTTTTATTCTTTAGAAGCATTGAGGTCTGTAATAAATTGGTTTGCCTCATATCTATCTAATTTTAATTCACATATAACACAACTCTTCACTGATTGCACTTATCACGTATACTTCATATGCACTGCTTTATGGTAGCCCCCTGGGACCCAGTTATATTGTCATTGGTTCTTGTCCAGAAAACTTAATCATACTGGAGTCAAACAACCATCCCTCATGGTTTGAAGGAACCCACATGATGAAAAGGGCACCCAGGAACAGCTACTGATGGGTATTTTCCTCTATCATGAATGAGGTACCTCTTATATATTTTTAGTGAAATATTGTCACTAAATATTCTTCCAAACACATTGTCATTTGCATAGAAATTCGGTTCCTATTGACCCGCCACTATTTTTTGTATTTAGCGCATGTTCCTTCGGGGAGTATAGTGGCGTTTGGTCGTTAAACATTCCCTGAGACCCCCAAACCCCCTTTCTTTTGATGCTTTTGTGCAGCCAAGGCTGCGGGTCTTATTTTGCTTCTAATACCCCTAGTGTGGGAGTGAGATAAACACTGACTATACGGACCTTCACTATTTGTCTCCAAGTGTGCACTTTTGCGGTTACATTTCAAACATGGCAACAAATCTTGGTCTGTTCTTTGACGAAGCCGAGATCCAGTCCATCTTGGATGAGAACCCTAGTATTCTTGATAATATACCGATCCCTCAAGTTAGCACTGATGAGGGGTGGGCTAAAATTCTAACTATAAAAAAGAGCCAATCCCGTATCTGTGTCCATGGTATAACGATGGCAGAGTACCTACGTGGCAATTGCGCGCCCAGTGGACTGATTGTGACTAATGCACCTAGACTGTTTCTGGACGACAAAGAATTTCTAAACAACTGGTACCTAATCGCGTGGAAATGTACCCGCGATTGGTTGGTCCTGATAATTAAAACAGCGAAGAAAGCGGCCGACAAAATCTTGGTCGAGATTCAACTGTTAGAGGGACAGATTAGAGCTACGCTCTCAAGCAAAATTTTCACAAAAAATTTAGATGAAAATAACAAAGCAAACAAAGAATTTAAAGATGCTATTCTTTTCAAGAAACTTGAGAAGTGCAAGAAAGATATGGAGAAATTTGCTACCGAAAAAGTCTATCCTTATACTAGCGATGCCTTTGTCCCTAGTGTATTCAACACTAAGGGTCACAAAGGAGGATCTACTTATGGTACTTCCAGCTCAGGGGATGGGTCTAGTGAATTAGACTCATCAAGCCTAGGGAGCAATACTAACAATAAAGGTCGCGGTAGAGGCAACCGCAGAAATTGGAGAGGACATGGTCAGAACTACAGCCAACCTCAGTTTCCACCATGGTGGCAACCGAATCCTTGGTCACAAGGAGCTCCCTTTCCTCAACATATGATGCCTTTTGGTCCCCCACAGATCTACCCTGATTTTAACTCCCAGTCTTTTTTAGGATATGGCAGGGGGAGACAGAGGGGAAGGAGGAGAGGACTGCAGCAGAACCAAGTACAGTGGAACCTTGCACCACAGACAATGGGCCTGAGGAGTGGGAAGCAAATCCCCCAAGATCAAACGACGGCGACAACATCAGGGACGACCTCGTGATAAATCTAAGCTCACGGACACTTTCCGAGATGGAATCAAAAATGCTCAACAGAGGATTGGGTTTTGTGGCCACTAACACTGGTGACCCGTTCCAGACCCATATTGAGATGGGAAAATTCTTTAGAAAGATACGTCTACATTTCCTTTTCGCCAAGAACAATGAAGGAGGTAGTGATCCAACTTTGGAAGATCAGAACACAGGCCTTAAAAGACCATCAAATTTCAATCCTCCAACTACTGGCCTACCAGCCAAGGTAATGGCATTCGAGGAAGCAGTAGATAACGATATAAGGAATCTATTTCAACAGCACCATAAGCCCTTTGTGAATTTCCCAAGAAAAGAGCAAGAAGCTCTAAGAAACCTAACCCAAGATGAGTCAGTAGTGATCAAACCTGCTGATAAAGGGGGAGCCATAGTTGTCCTTGATACCACCACATATCGTGAAGAATGTATTCGACAACTTAACGATATAAAGTCATATCGGAAACTTGATGAAGATCCCACCGAAAGACTGTCCTTAGCCATCAAACAATATGTAGAAGAAGCACTCTCGGAAGGGTGGATAACATCCAAGGAGGCACTATACCTACAAACGGCACACCCCATAATGCCGTACTTCTATGTACTCCCTAAAGTACACAAACCCCAGAGGCCACCACCGGGCCGCCCTATAATATCGGGCATTGGGTCATTGCTTGAACCACTTTCCACTTTCGTGGATCATTTTCTAAGACCAATGGTCCACGATATGCCTACGTATCTACAAGATACAAAGGACGTCTTAAGAATTCTACCGGATGTTGAGTACGATGCCAATCTTGACCTCCTGGTATCTTTCGACGTAGAATCTCTGTATACGTCTATTCCACAAAGAGAAACCCTTGATGTGATTGAGACTCTACTACGAGCACGGGATCTGGATTCCATAACGCCGGTCTCCTTTATTATGACTTTGGCCAATTTAGCAATGACCGAAAAACTATTTCCAATTCGAGGATTCCATCTACCTACAGGTCTCAGGGACCAGTATGGGCAGTGTTTTTGCCCCGAGCCTGGCAAACCTGTACGTCCACAGATTTGAAGAAGAATTCATCCTCACTGAGACGAACCCGTTTTACAACTCCCTACGCCTATGGAAACGTTACATCGATGACGTTCTGGTCATCTGGCGAGGTACTACGGAAGAGTTATCAAGCTTCCATATTTGGTTGAAAAGCAGAAATGATTTTTTACGATTCACTGTTGAACACAGCAAATTCCATCTTGCCTTTTTGGACCTCAAGATAAATGTCACTCCTAACGGTCTTCAGTCAGAGCTTTTCCGTAAACCGATGGCGAGGAACTCTCTGTTAAGCTATGAGAGCTGTCATCCTAAAGCCCTGAGAGACAACCTGCCATACGGACAATTTTTAAGAATACAGAGGAACTGCTCGACAAAGGACAGCTTCTGTGACCATGCTCAGAAACTGGAGAGCAATTTGCTTGAGAAAAGCTACCCCAAACAGTTGATACGCAGGTCAAAGAAGAGGGCATCGAATAACAATCGTGAAGGTCTTTTGGAACCATCGAGACCCAAAACAAAGGATACACGCATTACGTGTGTCAACACTTTTGGCACCCGTTCTAACAAAATCCAGAAGATTATCAAAAAACACTGGGGAATTTTGAACACAGGCAATGACAAACTGCCCCCACCACTGTTCGCATTTAAAAGAGGAAGAAACCTGAAAGATCAACTGATCCATACAAGACCACGACCAGTAACCCCTAGGGCAGTAGGCACTCTCTGGGACATGCCAGCTGTCACAGGCCATCATCCCTGTGGGAACTGTGCTGCATGTCCCCAGACTACTAAATCAACAACAATCGATATAGGGAGCAGGCGTCCCTGGGAACAAAGGCGTTTCACTAATTGTAATAGTCAAAATGTCATTTACTTAATTATCTGCCCTTGTGATTGCAAGTATGTAGGAATGACCACAAGAAAAGTCAAGACACGCATCTCTGAACACAAAAGCACGATCAGATGTCGGAAACAGTCTACAAAAATGACCAAGCATTTCCTGGAGGTCGGACATGGCCCAAATGACTTTCGGTGGACGGTAATCAAACAACCTCTGATACCAAGCCATGTAACTGATGTAAATAGGTTTCTGTTAAAAAAAGAGCAGAAATGGGTGTACACCTTCAATTTGGACAAGGACGGTCTGAATGATGACATCCCATGCATGTCCCTTTGAAGACCTCCGGCTTACATTCGACATAACTTGAGGCATAACTAGATAAGTCCCCAACAGTGGGCTTGGATGCAGTTCTGACCAATATAACGCCTGTTGAGATTTCCTACATACCCATGATATGGGAGCTTCTGTCATTGAATTAATGTCATGAAGAGGTGTATACAGCAAGCAGTCTACCAAAATGAACGTCACCAATAGACAGGATCAGTTATACATAGATCACTGTTAAATGGTGACAAAACTGTAAAAAACTGTAAAAAACTGTAAAAAACCGAAAATTAAAAAGCTGTAATCAATATCATTTTAATCATACATGACAATTATTGAGATCCTTTGCACATACAGGACATCGCTATGATGCAAGTCATACCAGACTGAATCCATCTTTTGCCATGAGTATAAAAAGGTAGCTGTTACCACCTATTATTATTATTATTATATGGCGAGGACCAAATCCCAATATGAGTACCTTGGAGTACACTAACGGCCGAATTAGCAATGCGTACTACATGTCCCATAATACCACTTTTGTACATGTAAGGCACTGTTTTGACTCGAGCTGTGGCAGACGCAATCCAGTTCTAGACATAGGCACGATTAAGTCACTAATATAGCCCCTTGCATACATATATATTTGCCCAGATTCTAAAGATCTATGTATGACTTTCTTGATTTTTGTAAAAAAACAATTGACTAATGCGAACTACATGTCCCATAACACCATAGGTCACGTGATATTGTAGACACGCCTACCCAGGAAGTGAAAACTGTGGCGTTTCACGCATTCGATACCTCCCCATACAGCCAGAGGGACGCTGGAAGTACCGACGGATAGGTAGGAGAACAACTCTTTTGTTTTCCTGCTTGCTTTGATACATGGAAAATAATAATTTTCACACGAGCGTTCATACTTAAAGTGGTGGGCTTCTGAGATTTAAAAATGAAGGTCTCTGACACGCTAAAACATTTGCCCGAGTAACGTGATCAAGGCTATGATTTGTCATTAACGGGCGTTCAGTTATATATTTACTTAAAGATTGAGTAGGTACGGGGCGTAAAATGATAGCTTTTTTAACTGATCTCTTCGAGTCAGATAACTTCGGACCACGGAAGGAATCGGTGAACCGATCGAGTTCCCAGCCTGCCCGTGTGACATGGTGTGATTGTTGCACGTTCATGGACAAACACAATGGACATGATAGATGCATTAATGAATACTTTCAGAGAACGCCAAGAAACTAAACAGAATGAGAGCCTGTTAAGACGCCTTGCTCTCAAAGATATAAAAGCTTGTAAACTACGGGTGTCTTTCACTATTACGATCAGGGCATGACTCAGACACTCCCTATTGGTGGATACTATGGGGATACCTGTACTGAAAAGGAAAAAAGAAGAAAAAAAGTTTGTTCGTGTTATGCATGCAAACGTTTCAATGACCCTGCACACAGGGAACTGACAGAATGATCCGCAATTTACAGGCACATTGGAGACAAGAGTGATTATGTTGTGAAGTCAGCCAAGGCTGACATGTCTTTGTATGTCTTTTCTTCTCCTATAGAGCGGTGCTTCAACTACCTGCGCTGTTTGCCAGGTGAGGTGAGGCTTTACTCTCCTGCATTAATTGGTAAGTGAGAGGACAGAGATTGAGATGAGTTGTCTCTGTTAAACTAGTATTAACAGTAAAAGGAAGAGAATTGAATAATATATCTTTTTTCTGTGCAGCTATGATATACCAATCAAAGTGTATGTTTGGATATCGGATATATACTAACTTTTGTCTGTCTTTCTTTGTTTTTTTGACTATGTGTTTATGTCTGCAAATGATTATCACAGCCGGGAGAATGATTCTTCAATAGAACCCAGGTGAAAAATTTCCTTTTTAAATTGTCACACCACATAAGCAGTAGCGACATAGGTCCTGAGGAATGCAGTGTACACCTGTGGGGTCCTACAAATCTGCAGAAACATGTCGACCACAAACCATTGGTAGCTATTAGTTAAAACTACCAACTTCACACTACTTTTTATTCTTTAGAAGCATTGAGGTCTGTAATAAATTGGTTTGCCTCATATCTATCTAATTTTAATTCACATATAACACAACTCTTCACTGATTGCACTTATCACGTATACTTCATATGCACTGCTTTATGGTAGCCCCCTGGGACCCAGTTATATTGTCATTGGTTCTTGTCCAGAAAACTTAATCATACTGGAGTCAAACAACCATCCCTCATGGTTTGAAGGAACCCACATGATGAAAAGGGCGCCCAGGAACAGCTACTGATGGGTATTTTCCTCTATCATGAATGAGGTACCTCTTATATATTTTTAGTGAAATATTGTCACTAAATATTCTTCCAAACACATTGTCATTTGCATAGAAATTCGGTTCCTATTGACCCGCCACTATTTTTTGTATTTAGCGCATGTTCCTTCGGGGAGTATAGTGGCGTTTGGTCGTTAAACATTCCCTGAGACCCCCAAACCCCCTTTCTTTTGATTCCTACGTGCTAACATACTAATTGGGTCTCGTGGTTCATAGTAAGAGCAATGGGGCAGATTTATGAAGGCCTTGCGCCGCCGGTGCGTCACTTTTTCCCATGTTAAAAATGACGCACCGGCAGCGCAAGGCCTTCATAAATCTGCCCCAATGTTTCTATGGGTCTATTTAAGGACAGATGTGTTTTCAAACTCCATCTTCAAAGCTGGCAGAAGAGGTTTCGCCCTTAGTGTAATTTGCAGTATATGCAAAGGTTATCATATTAATCCATCTTCTTCGTTTGTTAAAAAAGGTTTTCTGAAAAAATCATTTTGTGAGAAATATTGTCTCTGAACATTTTTCTCACGTGACTCTGCCTGCTAAAAGTTTGACTGCTGTAGAGTTTTTGGCCCACATGCATCAAAGCAAAAACCGTCCGCAAAGGGGCAGATTCTCAGAATCTCCCCCTTTGTGACCGGTATTTTTGCAGCTGGGATGCATCATCCCAAATGCATAATTCGCAATTTAAGTAATCTCTAAATTGTGATTTCTTAAATTGCCATTGTATTTAAGGTATCGCAAATTGAGATTCCTTAAATGCAATGCATTAAAGTAAGAAAACTAGCCATTTTGCTAATAGGGGGAGCAAATTACCATGAAGTTTAACTTCATGGTCATTTGTAAAAACTTTGAAAAATGCACTAAAGTTCATTTTTCAAAGTTCCATTTTACACACACACACATGCCCTTGGGGCATGTGTGTGTGCAAGATGTACTCATATGCAGATTTCAGGGGTGCAACGGGGTGTCCTTTTGACTCCCTGGCACACTTGAAATTGCATTCTCAATTTGCGATTCTCTAATTGAGAATCGCAAATTGAGAATATCTTCCCATTCATTCCTATAGGCCTCTAGGCCCATAGGAATGAATGGGGAGGTATTCCTTATTTGCGAATCGCAATTAGCGAGTCGCAATTAAGGAATGTTTAGAAATCGCTATTTTTTTAGCGATTTCTACATGCATAGACTTTTGCTATTCCTTATTAGAGAATCCTTATTTTTCGCTAATAAGGAATCGCAAATGGCATAGTTGATGCATGTGCCAGTTTGTTTTTACTGCAGTCACAACTTTAGTGGACGTTTTCTTCAACTTTTTCTGTGCATCGAAGTTTTTGCTAGTTTTCTACAGTAAGTAGTTGCAAAAACAACAATAATATGCATACAGTGACAATTCTACAATAAAAAATGAGTCCTGTTTAGGATTCTTATCATTCCAGCCTGTCATATATATCTATCACAAGAAAATGGTCTGCGTAGATTATATTCCATCTCTCTCCTTATTCTGGTATCACGTGAAGAGGTAAGCAGCACCTTAAGGATTGCCATTCTAGTGGCTTTGTCTAGTCGCTCTGTCTGTGAATGGAAACACAAGGAACCTGTGACAAATTGGGTTATTGGCTTAGGGGTGTGTGGGCCCCACTCAGGCAACAACCACAATCCTTGTGAGGGTAAACCACAAAAGTCAATGAATGTACCTGTGAGTAACCCTCAGGTAGTTCGGCATGATTTTAGGATTAATTTAGAGGCAATGTGTAAAGCATTTACGCACCACACAAACAGTAATAAAGTGAAACACAACACAAAGCCTCAAGCCGATTTAGAACATCAGGGTACATTTCAATAAATAATAAAAAAGGATGACAGAAAACCAAATATCTACTCAGTCGAACTAGAGATATTGACTTTTAAAGTTTTTTGTAGAAATACCTCTAAAAGCACAAAGTGTCAACTTTGATTTTCTTGTTAAGCGAGATTGTGACAAAGTCACAAGTTCTGACTGATTGTGATTGAGATCAAGTCAGACACAGGGACCAGGTTAGTCTCACTGAGAGTTGTACTTTATGTCCTTGATGCAAAGCTTCGTGTCACTGAGTGTCAGTTGCAGGGAGGCCTCTGAGACGTGTTGTGTCACTGTAGCTCACAAAGGATGTCAGCCAACTAACCATGGGAATCTCACTGGTTTGCCTTGGCTGAAGGCAAGCAGGTCCAGTCTTCCTTTGCATGCATCAACGCAGTCTTTCGAGCAGCAGGGCAGTCCTCTGGTAGCAGGGTAGTCCTTCTTCTGTAACTCTGCAGGTCCCAGAGTGCTCTTAGGAGTGGTTCTGGAGGTGCAATATTTACAGCTGGTGACAGCCTTTGAGAGGCACAGGGTCAAGACTGATATGCATATAGCTGTGTCTGAACTGAGGTGGCGAAGTGAGCTAAAGAATGATGATGGATTCAACCCAGATCTATGACCTGGGGGGGGAGTGTCTGAAAAGCTTCAGCCCTCCGTCCATCATCTCCTTTTGTTTGCTTTGTTCTCCCTAAATTGGCAGGGTATGCCCAGATGTGGGTCCCTTGCTCACTTTGACACTGGGTTCAAGCTAGCCTGGCTAATGAAGGGTGTTACCCAGACACTGGTCCCAGGATGCTGGTTTCCGGTTCAAGGAAGACGTACTTTGGCAGTTCAGGCTGGACTTTTCCCATGAGGCACAGGGTCAAGACTGATTTGCATATAGCTGGGTCGGAACTAAGGTGGCGAAGTGAGCGAAAGAATGAAGATAGATACAACCCAGATCTGCGACTGGGGGTGCGTGCCTGAAAAGTTTCAGCACTCTGTCCATCATCTCTTTGTGTTTGCTTTGTTCGCCCTAAGTTGGCAGGGTATGCCCAGACGTGGGTCCCTTGCTCACTTTGCCATTGGATTCAAGCCAGCCTGGCTGATGAACGTTGTTACCCAGAAACTGGTCCCAGGATGCTTGTTTCTGGTTCGAGGAAGACCTGGCTTGACAGTTCGGGCTGGACTGTTCCCATGAGTCTTAAGGTCAAGACTGATTTGCATATAGCTGGGTCTGAACTGAGGTGGCAAAGTGAGCTAAACAATGATATGGATTCATCCCAGATCTGTGACTGAGGGTGAGTGTCTGAAAAGTATCAGCCTCTGCCCATCATCTCCTTGTGTTTGCCAGACTTTCTGAGGGTGTTATTTCTGTCCTAGCCCCCACATCTGGTTTTGGAAAGTTCTACTCCTTCCAATGTCAAGGTTTCAAACTGTCTGCGGGTAACAAAATGTCAGGCAGACCTGTTGTCAGATTCCTTTGTGTCATCCCCCCAGGATGGCCGATTCTGTTCACACCTAAGCCTCCATTGTGTTACTGTCTGGAACGAATACACAAACCCCAACAACAGAGCCATTCACAGCCATGTGACACAGGAGGATGGCAGAAGACACAAATGGTTAGGACAAGAAAATGTCAGCTTTCTAAAAGTGGTATTTTCAGAACTGTTACTTAAAATCCGACTTTACCATTAAAGAGGATTTAAAATGACAGTTTATTGGAGTGTAACAGCATAGCTCCATCTGCTCCCAAATGTAATAAGGTAACTGAGTATTAGTCAATGGGAGAGATAGGCCTTACAACAGAGAAAAACAATGTTAGGAATTTTTTACTGCCAGAACATATAAAACATTCGTAAATATGTCCTAGTTTTTAACTACAATGCACTCTACCCTAAGAGGCTTAAGGGCTCACAGTATGGGTGACTTGTAAGTATTAAAAAGGAAGGTTCAAACCTGCCAAAGTTCATTATTTCAGGTCACAAAAGACACTACAGGCTGCAGTGGCAGCCATGAGAGATGTTTTAACTCTGGTGGGTGGCACAATGAGTGCTGCGGGCCCACGAGTACCATTTAATTTACAGGCCATGGGTACATGTGGCACAATTTACTAGGGAATTACAAGTAAAATAAATGTACCTATTAGGTAGATGCCAATTGTACGTTGTTTTTTTACAGCCATTAAAATCATAATCATTCAAAAGCATTGGCCGAGATATCGCTCCTCTGAGTCAAGCAAAGAGAAGGGATTTGGTTTGCAGAGATGTGACATGCAAATCCGAATGTCCATCCATCTATGCAGCCACTTAGCCATCTATCAATGCATCCATGCAAATCCATCCAAATGTATCTTTCATCCTTTCATCCAGCCATGCTTGTCAATCCGTCTGTCTGTTCTTGCATCCTTTTAGCAGTACCAACTAACATCTGAACTAGTTGAAGCATTCAGTGATCGGGCTAGGCAATGTATTTTTTTTTATTAAATGCTGTTTTAACATGTGTACAGATTTGAGAGTAAAGTGGTGCCCTGAGGGACTTCCTATTGTGACCCTGATGGTACTTTAAGGACAACCAGAAGGTACGACTGGCTTCCCAGCCTTGTCTACTAGATAGGTGTGGATTGTTTTAAGTATTTAGATAATTATCTTCTTCCATTAGGATTTTCAAATGCATACCTACCCCTACTAGTTTTCCAGTGATGACGAAATAGAAAACAAAGCAGAGCAAGAGGGTAAACAAACATTTGCAATGCAATAGGTCTCACATTTACGAGTGTTTGCGCTATTGGCATCATAAATGACAATGCTGTTTATTTGCGTGTTATTTATAAACAGATCCATCTCATAATAAAGTCTTTTTAGGGCAACTTCAATGAACAGACACCTAAGCCACACCTACCTCCAGCAACGCCAGCCAGCCTACCATCTATGCCTGGGCCCTGGTCGCCACCGAAGACACCGCCACGACCACGACCATGACGAGCATTCACTGAGGAGCCCCCATGGACCCCTGCCTGCCGTACATCTTCAACAGACCCACCGCAGCTATAGCACCCGAGCTATGATGCACCATCAATTCCACCTTTGAATTCGGCACATTCCTTGATGACTGGAAATGTGCAGAAGTCTAGCCCCTCCTCATGAAGCCCTCTGTAGACCCAACGGACCTCAAAAACTACAGACACATCTCTCTCCTCCCCATCGCGGCTAAAGTCACGGAGAAGATCATCAACATCCAGCTAACGAGCTTCATCAAACCCAACTCGATCCTCGACTCTTTCCAATCCGTATTCTGCAGCAACCACAGCACCAAGACCGCCGTCCTCGCCACTACAGATGACATCTGCACTCGCCTCGACCAGGGTCACACTGCGGCCCTCACCCTACTAGACCGCTCTGCAGCCTTCAACACCATCTCCCACAGCACTCTCACAGCCAGACTCCACAACGCCAGCATTCGGGGAACTGCCCTCGACTGGATCCACACTTTCCGCACTGGCTGAACTCAAAGAATCAGACTTCTTCTTCCTCTCCGAACACACAGAGATCAACTGTGGAGTTCCCAAGGATCATCGCTCAGCCCCACGCTCTTCAACCTTTACATGGCCCCTCTCGCCGCCATCTTCAGGCAGCATGGACTCAGCATGGTATTCTATGCCGACGACACCCAACTCATCCTCTCCCCCATGAAGGAACCCGACACCACCAGACTCATCTTCCAGGAATGAATGAAAGACGTTGCATCCTGGATGAGCAGCAGCTGTCTGAAGCTCAAATCAGAGCAGACAGAAGTCCTCATCCTCAGATCCAACCCCTCAGCATGGGACAACACCTGGTGGCCCACCATCCTCAGCACCCCCCCCCACTCCCACGGACCATGCCCAGAACCTCTGCATCATACTCGACTCCTCCATCACCATGACCCACCTGATCAATGCCGTCTCCTCCACATTCTTCAACACCCTTTGCATCCTTCGCTACATCTTCCAGTGGATCCCCCTGAATCCAGAAAGACTGTCACCCATGCACTCATAAGAAGCAGACTGGACTACGGAAATGCCCTTGACACCTGAATCAACAAATACCTGCTTTGTAAACTCTAGACCATCCAGAACACAGCTGTCAGAATAGTCCTTGGCATCCCATGAAATGAGCACATCACCCAGCACCTTCAAGACCACCGCGGGCTCCCCATTGAGAGGAGAGTAACCTTCAAGCTACTTTTTCACACCTACAAATCCCTCCAAAACACCGGACCCCAATACCTCAACAAAAGAGTCTCCTACCACGTACCGATGAGAGACTTCCGCTCCGCCGACCTCGCCGAAACCCCACACATCCGCAGAGCCAGAGTGGGTGGAAGAGCCTACTTTTACATCGCAGCAAAGACCTGGAACAAGCTCCCACTCAACATCTTACGTTCCTCCTCTCTGCAAACCTTCAGAAAGAGCCTCATTATCTGGCTCTTCGACTGATTCGGAGCTGCCCGGATCCACCCCAGCACCTTGAGACCGGCACGGTTTAGTGGGGCGCTTCATAAATCCCTGATTGATTGATAAATAAATGCATTGTCGTTTACAATATCAATAGCTTAAACTCTCGCAAATGCGAGACATATTACATTGCAAATGCAAGTTTAATTTCCCGTTGCCTCACTTTATTCCTTTAATCCCCAGGCACCAACTCCCTGTTTCTCTGCCCTGTGTTCTCTTCATTTTCCATCTGCTCCTCTGTTACTCCCTTGCACCTCTCATTGTGGCAATTTGCTGCCAGGTTGTTCTTTTTTTTTTCTTTTACAAAATATGCTTTCACGTACATTTGTATTAATTTTTACATTTATCATTCTAAAAGTGGCATCTGCTATCTCGAAACTGTAAATAAATACATAAACACAATCGTGGCAGAGTCATTCCGTAGGCATCCGCATGCATTATGAAGCATGCACAGCCATACAATATCACGCTGGGCCCTGCTTGATGACATATGCACACGTGCGCATCGGCAAAATGGATTGGCAAAACCAATCGATCCCTGATGTCACGAAAAGGCGAGATCTATCGGCTTTGCCAATGATTATGCTACCTCTGAGCCCTTATCTTCAAATGTAAAGAGTTAAACAACATTCGCTCAGCTGAGATTTTAACCCCAGGACCAAATAATTGTTCATTAACTGCAGGAATTAAGGTCCTGCTTTTAAGATTCATCAATAGAACTTTGTGAGCTGAAAAGTCTGCAACAAAACTGTGCACAAACGAACGTGCTGCTGAGAGTGTTAACAATATTTCCATTTTAAGCAAACTGATCGTTCTATTTGCATCCGCAATCTCCGGAAGCATATTTCGGAGAGTTTGTGTGGTAAAAGTAATAGAGTAATTTCGTTTTGTTTTCTCACTCCCACCCTCCACTCAAAGGCTCCGAAAATACATTTTTTTTCAGACCACCTAACTTTATTAGTTGATATAGCATGTTAACTACATATCGTCTTTTATATAAGAAACAATACAATGGGTGTGCCAATCCTATCACAGTCCTTTGTGACAATCATGACATTTGGCCCCTTACTTTGATGTCACAGCAAATTCTGTCCATCACTTTTCACAATGTTATTATAATAGCACATTTTATCTACAGGGTTTTTTGGTAATGCCATGCAGATATTTGGATGTATTTCTATAAAAACGAAGTACCACAAGTCAAAATACGTTGTAATCGCAGTTAAAGCACGTTTGGAATCTACAAAGCAAACTAGCTTTCTGAGATGTGAGCCAACGACAACAGTGAAAGTCAACCATTTCACAATATGGGTAGGCCTTTAAGCTATTGCTTTGGAGATTGCCGGCCAGTTGGCATAAACTGAGCTTGGAAGTGCGATTTTAAGGCATGGTCTGTGACTGATATTTGGCACATTGATATCCAGTGGCGGCTGGCATATATAAGGGTGGTGAGGTGGGTGACGCAAAAAAGTATATATGTACACTCCCCTTCCTGCGCAACGCCCTCCTCCTTCGGTGTTTCCTCAAGGTAGGCTCCAACGCGAAACCCAGCCAACTCCCCTAACCAATTCTGGTGCTGGTCTCACCAGCATGAAAGCAGCGCCAGGATTGGAAGGAGTGGCCTCACTCAGCGCTCTCAAGAGCACTGGAGGTAAGGGTTTTCTCTAACCCAGCTGTCTTAGATAGCTAGGTTAGAGAAGTTTGAAATGCACATGTCTGGCTGGTCATCGCAAGACAGCTCGCCAAAGAGACATGCACATTTTAAACTTTAGTGCACAGCTGCCTGCTACCACTCGGCCGCACAGGCCCCGCCCCGTCCTGTCACTCAGTTCAGGACAGGTTGATTGCTGAAAAATGAAATTATATGATAATCAATAAACTTTATTACCATTTTATTATTTATCTCTGACCTGGAACCTTTCTTTGTGGTGCGTCGCTCCTGCACTCAAACGGGGATCTGCCTTTGTTAATATTATAGGCCAGAGTTGTAGCAGTTACTCGCACTACCTTAAGAATTAATAAATGGCTGCTTTCCACAAGACCTTTAATCACTTGTGCAGCTTTTTGATGGAAACATGTCAGCATTTGCTGAAATGCGTAAATGAACTCAACAATACAAAAGAACAAAATACAAAACAATAACATAACAAAACAAACATCTGCACTGCCAATAGGTCTGCCAATGTGTGGCGAATGTAGACACAAATGTACAAAACACACACACACGCACAAATAAACAGATACTCCTTCCTTTTTCTTTTGAGTGAAAAAACACGTGTTACGTCATTACACAAAGATGAAATTAAATGTTCCATTTTCCATTGGTTCATATGGGAATATTTCATTTGGAAGATTTCAGTAAGTCTGTAGACATATTTCATCACAATTTGTGTTTTTTCGTTTTTTGACTCTAACAGTGGTTTGATTGTGCTATTTCTGCGTGCTTGCACTTTACCTAATCAGACCAGTCTTCCCTTTACGGACATATTGGTTTTCATTTGGATGTACTCCAATGAGCGTTTTCTCATGATACTAGAGTTGTAAAATGAATAAACTTGGTAAGGGCATTTGTTTGCATTTAAAAGGCCCCCATGAAGAATTTGATAGCTGAAGTCTTTAAATCATGATAATTTATTAATGACTGAGAAATAAGGGTTGCTTGTGAAATTGTCCCAGTGGGCGCAATAAGGGAATACATGGATTTTTGTTCTGACAATTCACCCGTTGTCACACTAAAAACAAGGGGCTTATTTATGAAGGCCTTGCGCCGCCGGTGCGCCACTTTTAAAATGGGAAAAAGTAACGCACCGGTGGCGCAAGGCCTTCATAAATAAGGCCCAAGATGTAGAACTATCTGTAATCTGCTTGCAGAGATGAGGAACAAAATGCATTCAAGCTGAAAAAAATCCCTCCGACGTCGGTTTAAATGGAACTGTTACCATAGATTCTAGGGCCCTCATTTATGAGCTTTTGGCGTAGGGCAGCACAGCAACTCACCTTACTGTGCTGCTCTACGCCAATGTGAAAGTGCAGGAATGCACTGTAGTTATGCATTATGGTTCATTACTGTCCTTTCTCCCAGGGTTGTTGCACTTTTGGTCATCTAGAACCGAAATAGGCACCTTTGCACCATGGTGCAAGCATGCCTCCGTTGCATGCAGAATTGTTTTTGCACAGGAAGAGACACCTTCCTGCACAAACACAATCCTAAGAGGTGTTAAACATATTTATCTTTGTTACGCCTCACCTCAGGAGGCATACAAATTTGGCACATCCCCAGGTTTACATGATTTAGTCAATCTGGAGCAGCATCCAAATCCATGGTTGTTGCATGGGAAACCCCACCAAAACGACCATGAAACAGCTCCCAGGCGCAGAGTAAGGTGACACAGCGATTTGCGCTGTGTTGCCTTACTCAAGGTTTATGAGGCCACTCAAAGCACTGCAGGGTGGCTTTACGTGGCTTTATAAATCGGATTGAGAGTCCTGCATCATGAATGTACCACTTTATGTGATGCTAAAGTGATGCAGGGCTCTCACAAATAAGCGCCATGGGTTGGAGTGAATTTTCATCACACAATCGGAAGAGCTGGGCTCTTTGAAACTGTAACTGAACAAGCTATCCATAAAATATCTTACTGAGAACTACCAATCTACACACCCACAGCAATGATGCTCCCACATAGCAAGGAATACTTAAAACGTGCACTTCCTAATGAAACGCATTTCAATCCACCAAATGAACACGTAGGACTTCATAATATATGCAGTGCATGAAATCCACCTACAACAAAAAATACAGAGCGGTAGACCACAAATATTTCCAAAAATATAAAAGAAACCACCAACAAAAAAAAGTTATAAAAAATACCCTCATCAGAGTATAAACTTGTCAGAGGCAGCTGGTGAACTTTCAACATGGTGAAGTGCAAGCAGCAAGCAAGCATGGCTGCAACAAGAAGGGTTCAACAAGTTAAGGCCTACCCCGGGAGGCACTATGTAAAATAGTGCAGGTTTTCAGCACATTTCTATTAATTGTCAACTTTTGACAGCCATTTTTAAAAGAACATGTACATACTATGAAATATTTCCTTGTTTGCTAAGCAAGGCGGACAGCCCTAAAGGGTGCAGCCAACAGATGGGAAGTAAGATTGGAGTAAGATTACCACAGTGAAACCTAAAATTGTGTGCTTTATAAAACGTACAAATAGTGTCTAGCACTCACTAAACTTTAGTCCTTAAAGAAATGAATAAAAAGCACCATCCTCTGCTTTCCAATAGGATGGAGAAGAATATGTGACAGTGGCAAAGTTGCACAATGAGAGACTAAGAAACCTGGGGTCAAACCTCAGCTTTCCCACTTGACCACATTCTGTGATCATTGTCATATAATTGTACTTTACTGGGAATCGTTTAACTTGAAAAATACCGTTTAATGGGCCCTTTACACCCTCTCATTTACATAATGTAATAGGCTATAACATACTAGATTGAAACAATTTCAAATATGAATTACATTATTTTTAATGCTAAGATATTTTCTATACTTTTACAAGTTTGTTGGGCATTATACATGCTACATATTTTGAAGGTTGGGCTCTAGCTTTGGATGTGTGTTCCAATCCAGACTTTCGGCTGGGCTCTCCCTGTCGATTTGTTGGCTTGCCCGCCTCTATTAATTCCAAGACCGGAGGCATCTAAGCTTTTTACTGCTGAGCGAGGCAACCCTTCATAGAGAATAAAGTTGAAATATCACAGGAAGTACACAGAGGATTTTGCAGAGACCAGCCAATCACATCAACGAAAAACTCACGTCATTCATTTCCGCTAAACTGGGGAAGGAGGGAGCAAGAATCAACAACTTTTCTTGGATGGCACTGTGGCAGTACAAAGGTCAAGAGGACACAGAGCAGACAGTGTAGGCTAATAAGGCTGAGGCAGCTGAACCTGTAAATGAAATACTCTGATCACCCCTTCTCAGCAGCCCTCGTTTAAAGCATCCCACCTGCCACCAGCCTGGGACAGCCTCCTCCTTACTTTTATGTCAATCCTGCCAGTAGCACTGATCACACACTGATCACAAAGCTGAACAGATACACTGTGCATGCTTTTGTTTAATTGAAAAATGTGCAGTGAATCTGTTTACAGTGTGTAATTAGCATCAGTGATGATGACGCTAATTACGTGCACTTTCGCTCACCCACTGCTCTCCAGGCATTCACAGCGCAATCCGAGGACGCTTTGTCAAAAGGGTGTCCCTCGATTGATTGACAGCCAGTAGTGGGCAGCAAAGGGCTTAAGCTTTAAGCGTCTACCTGCATTTTATTTGCAAAGTCTTCTTACGTCAGTAAGGGTGTGTGGCATTACAGCCTGACAGACCTCAGAGGCCAGGTCTGAAAGCAGGTCAGCCCAGCTAAACCTGCGACGTCTGGCACATGCGTACCAGTCCATGTGCCTTCAAAACTGTCTTGACTGCCTGAACTTCGCTTAGAGCAAGGAGCCGAGTGATCCCATAAATGTAAGTATTCCAGAATTCTTTATTTAAAAAATGAAAGGTAATAAATAGGGGTCGGTGGAGCCCTAGTGCTCATATAAAGAAACCACCACCATGAAATACACATGCAAGTTCAAATTATGTCTGGTCTTAAACTATAGCTCACCTCTTAACGGTTTATACATCCATTAAAGCACATAACACACCGTTGTATGATGGAACATAGCAGGGAAATACTCTGCTTGCCTATATCACACATTGTGTATATATATATATATATATATATTCACTGAAAAAACCATAGGTTATAGACCATATATAGTTAGGAATTAGCATTTAAAAAACCTTATTTTACTCACACAAAACCATTGAAATTCCATATATAGTTAGTTGCACTAACTATATATCGCGCACCCGCAATCCACTGCTGATGATGTCACATATTACATCATTCATGACATGGTCAGTGACATCACTGATGACATCTCAAATGACATCACTGATGACATCATCCAGTGACTGTGTGTTTCTGAAAAGTTTAAATATGTTTTACATATTGAAGAATGAGTAGATGTAGAAGTGTCTGGATAAAGGATTTAGTAGGTGCGTGACTGACTGTATGAGTGAGTGATTAAATGTGTCTCACTGAGTGCATGGGTTAGTGACTAAACTGTCTTAATTTGTGCATCATTATGTCTGTTGTTCTGTAAACTGCTGCATGTGTTGGTCAGTAGCTATATGAGTAACTATATGGGTTATTGATTGATTGCCCAAGTATTTGTATGGGAGACTGAGTGTGTGTGTGGCTGGCTGGGAGGTGTGTGACTCTGTGCAGATCAATGTGTACTTGTATCAATGATTGTATAAGAGAGTAAGTATGTGTTAGTATATGTTTCAAAATGTAAGGTGCTCTATGTTTAACTGTATAGATTAGAAAATGGAAGTGTGATTGATTATTTACAGGACTGACTAGGTGTGTGAGTAACTCCATGGATGAGTGACAGAGTGTGAGAGTCTGTATAGGTGTATGAGTGCATATGATAGTGTTGTAAAGATGAGTGATTGTATGTATGAATGATTGTATGGGTAAATGAGTGAATGTGTGTGTAAACATAGGAATCACTGAGTGCGTATGTAGTAACTAGTATTGGTGTGTCAATGGTTTCAAAAATTATACTCTGTATTTAACACTGGGTGAAACAGAGGTTATATTAAAATATGAGGAGATGCATTGTATTGTCACATGAATGATATCATCAGTGATGTGGTCATTGATGTCAAATGAGATGTCATCAGTGATGTCATCAGTGATGTCATTTGAGATGTCATCAGTGATGTCATCAGTGATGTCACTGACCATGTCATGAATGATGTAATATGTGACATCATCAGCAGTGGATTGCGGGTGCGCGATATATAGTTAGTGCAACTAACTATATATGGAATTTCAATGGTTTTGTGTGAGTAAAATAAGGTTTTTTAAATGCTAATTCCTAACTATATATGGTCTATAACCTATGGTTTTTTCAGTGAATTTCAATGGTTTTTTAATAGCAAATATCATAAGCTGTCGAATGTCAAGTACGTGGTAAGTAAAAACATTTTCGTGTTTATGCACACTGATCTGCTTTGAATGCTGCCCCCCACCCCTCATTTCTATTAGGAGTACTCTCTCTTTGCAGATAGTGAAGGGTAGTTAACGCAGGCCTTTGCCCCCGTTGTAATCCGTCGTGCCTGCTTCTCTCTCCATTTGATTGATTGTTCTCTTTGGTTCATTCTCTATTTACAAACAAGCACAGAGTCGCAATACTCTGTTTAGTCTTTGCAGATAGCGAAAAATCGTGTAAAAAAAGAAAAGGAATCGAGCAAAATCAGTAGGCCACTAATGGGATCTCTTTTTGACCTCCCTAAAATAGAAACATTAGGAACAACCTGTTGATAATACCAATGTGTATGTACATAAGCGGCGTTCATTTGTGTTCACAGTACCCCTTCTTGATTGTTTGAATCGAGCATTGAATTGTTCGAAGTTGGTTCTCTTAAGAATCTTCTCTGCCTGCAAACGAGGAAGAATAGGAATGTTCTCTCTCCCTTTGCAGATAGTGAAGGGTAGGTAACGCAAACCTTTAACACGTCGTGCCTATTTCGTTTCTCATTGATTGATTGTTTCCCCAAACATTGACTGTTTGGGAATTGGTTCTTTTTGGAGGTATTCCCTGTTTGCAAATATACGTAGGAAAATCTTTGCAAATAGTGAAAGGGTACGTAATGCGAACCTTTCTCCCCCGTTGTAATCTGTCATGCCTATCTACTCCCCACTGATTGATGCACCTGTTTCACCCGGACCATTTACTAGAGATACGTCATCTGGCCCGACCAGAGAGCACCCCTAGTGAAAAAGACATATGCAATAATAACGAAGTGATCACTGTATCCTGTTAACAGAAACTTTAGCATGAAACAACCTGGAAAGAAAAGAATAGGAAAACGAAAATCAGTAGGCCACTGATGAACATAAACTTTTATTAAACAACGAACAAAGAAACGATAACATAACGTAATGATAAAACCTATTAATGTCCTAGAAACAAGAAAACGTTAGAAATATGCCAGTGGTGAGAGACCAGAAAAACAGTAAGAGAAACCAAATCACCCCTCGCTGTCCCACCGCCTGCCACGCCCAAAAAATCGATAGACTAGGGAAAATGCAAGTCAGTAGAACATCCGCCCCCACTCTGGAAACTTCCAAGGTGGGGCAGGGTTGCGGCTACGCCCAGCCGGGAGCAGCCCATATAAGGCGGATCCTGCTGCCACGCCTCGGCCAGGAGATCCTAACGTAGGGTGTAGCCGGAGGAGAGGCCGAGGCCAGCGGGACCCGGCCAGGGGATTGCCTTTACAACGCTGAAGAGTTTCAGGGGGGGGGAATGTCTCCTCGACCCTCCCCTCTCTCTCCCAGTCCGGCCGCGGTGGCCCTTGAGAGTTGCAGGTAGTCCCGCCACATGCTCTTCCGGTCCGGCCACCAACGGTCGGGGGGCCGAGGCCGACGGGATCCGGCTGCAGCCGATAAACCAAGAAACCCGTTCATGGGGCCAGAGCCAGGGGCGTCCGGCCGACATCCACCGGAAGCCCGGCCCGAAGACGGACGGGACACTTCTTCTCTCTTGAATAATGGCTGCGACAACACTGGGGGGGATGTCTTGCACATGCCTCCGACCCCCCCCCCCGTCGTCCTCATCGCCTGGTCCGGCCATAACAAATCTCAAGCGAGACGCCGTGGGGTGCACTGGGAGGGAGAGACGATGCGAACAGGCCTCTCCCGCCTCCCCAGTGGAGGCTTCCCACCTGCACCCTCGGCGCTCCAAGCGCCCGGAAAAGGGTTCTTCCACTGTGGCGATACTGCAACGTCTGGCCCGGCAGGGTGGAGCCCGTCCGCTCATTTGACCCCGCGATCGCCAGTAGCTACCGAACTCTCAAAAGGGCGGTCGACCTGGCAAGAGCGGGCCCAGCATAAGGAAATGGCCCGGTCACTGGTTGACTCCACCACCGTAGTCCTCCACGACCTTGAAGATCCTACAGGAGCCGCGGGAGTCTCCGACCCCCGCAGACACCCCCGATGGGGAATGACTGCCATGATCGCCCGTGGAGTGACGAAACTGTATCCGCGGGACGTCGGCGCTCCCATGCTGGCGCCAGCCTCACTTTGAATTACTAGAATCCTGCAGACCTCAGTTCCGGTGAAAGCACAGTGTGACCCGGTAGGAAAAATTGTTGCACCCCCTCCCCTTTTTGACTGATAGTTCAAACCACCGATCCTTTCCTTTGCCCTTTTAACGGAACTTGGACTGCCTCCCCCTCTTTTACATTTTCTAGAGAAAACAAAACATTAACCACTACATTAGCATAGCAATTGACACCAGAACTGTTTTCAAATTGAAAACCAACAACATCTTCAACAGAATCCTTTTTGTTTCTGCTGTGACCCTGCTACAGCACAGGCATTGTCCCCAGCAGTAATTCTGCAATGCCAGTAAGAATAGCTGTGGTGCCTACTGGACTCACTCACCCCCGCGGCGCCCCACGCCGTTATTTGCTGGGCGGCAACTTACTAGACATCACCTTCGTGACATCCAGATTTCAGCGCTTTCTGCTGCCTTGGAACTATTCGCACAACAGACCGCTACTGACAATCCAACCCCCGCGGCGCCCCACGCCGTTATTTGCTGGGCGGCAACTTACTAGACATCACTTTCGTGCCATCTAGATTTCAGCGCGTTCTGCTGCCTTGGAACTATTCGCACAACAGACTGCTACTGACGACCCACCCCCAGGCAACATCTTCTGAATTTTCATAATTTGAAAGAACTAGTAACATGTCCTCATCAGGAATTCAAAAGAAATTGCCACGGTCTCTTCGTTGTTTAAATGTTTTTACTGTTTTTGTTTTGTTGTATATATTTATATGTTATTAAAGTTTTATATTCCTACTACTTTGTTGGAGTGCTATATATTTTTAATGTGACACATAATTGTAAAAACTTTGATGTACAAAGAGTCATTCCTGGAATCTTACGCTTCAGGCTCGGTCCCCTCCCCAATCACAATACAGGATGGTTTTCAGATAGTAGGAACACGTGTGGTGTGACGGATCTCATCGGGTGTGGGCCTTGATCTACTATAACTCCTTTAAAGAGGGGTGATTCTTTACAGCTGGAGCCATAAACTACATCTGCAGGGCTAGCTGATAGCCTGGACAATCGGACACAGAGGAAGAGGAGTGTCAGAGGGTGCGGTAGTGAATAGGGCGAAAGGGAGGTGTCGGGCGGGCACAGAGTGTGATTCTCAGGGAAGAGCAGCGCAGATGGGGGGAGGTTTATTGCCCATGCATAACACAGAGAGCGGGGGTGACCAGTGCCTGGGGAAGATGCTTGCGAGGGTGGGGAGCCATGCTACGAATCGACAGCGTGCAGAGAGTGGGTCTGGTCAAGGCATCTAAAATGGCTGCCGTGCACGACAAAAGTGTGGCATTTCAAAAAAGGCAAGATGGCGCAAACAATGTTTTTCAACACTTCCTCATTTCCTTCGAATCGAACGTTAACAGACGTTGGTGCATATTACCAAAGTTAAGCGATATTTATCGCTAACTATGCTTACCAACGAATTTTTTACCGCTAAGCATCGTCAGAAATTATCGAAGATAAACCTTGCTATTATCAAGGTTTATCGCAAATGCGATAAAAAACGGCCGCAATGCATGAATATCGCTAAAAAGTCAGCGATATTCATGCATTACCGAGCTAATGCTCTTAGCCATGTTATCCACCTCCCATTGGATAACATGGCTAAGAACTGCTCAGGGCAGGTATAACTTTTTGGAGATATTCGCGCTTAGCGCGAATATCTCCAAAAGTTGGTAATAGGAGATAGATATCTTGCATGTTGTAATGCAAATTATTGTGGTATATGGAACTCATACCATAATCTCTCAGGAAAGCAGAAACTGATCCTTTTGGGACCGCCTGAAAAGGCCTACGGAGTGAGGGGTACTCTACTTTGCCCCCTTTTCACGTTCCGAACTATTTTATTTTACTCTCTTCTGTAATTACACAAAATAGCAGCGATAAGATGCATCGGAGACACACAGTGAGAGAAAGGAGGCCGGAGATGAAGAAGAGATGTCAAATACACATTGGAGATAATATAGTGGCAGAAGGGAAGTAAATATGAGTAAACTTACCATGTAACATAAAAATGTTGCACTCTATACTATAAGTCTCATTTTATACTACAATCACTTCGCTACAACCTCATAAATTAAAAATAAAAATGAATAATGTCTCAAACAATTTTTGATTTCTAAATATAAATTTATTCTTCAGAATTTTCTAAATTTGAAAGAACTAGTAACATGTCCTCATCAGCAATTTCCTCATGAAAAGTCTGCAATGATGATTCTTGTAACTCTATGGTCTCCAAACATTCGATAAATTCGCCATCAACAGATTGATCAAAAAAATCATTCAAGTCATCTCCTCCTTGTGACAATATTTCATTATTGGTGCTGTCAATTTCAATCAATGTAGTGGAATCATTCAAGTCATCTCCTCCTTGTGACAATATTTCATTATTGGTGCTCTCAATTTCAATCAATGTAGTGGAATCATTCAAGTCATCTCCTCGTGACAATATTTCATTATTGGTGCTCTCAATTTCAATCAATGTAGTGAAATCATTCAAGTCATCTCCTCCTTGTGACAATATTTCATTATTGGTGCTGTCCATTTCAATCAATCTAATGGAATCATACAAGTCATCTCCTCCTTGTGACAATATTTCATTATTGGTGCTCTCAATTTCAATCAATGTAGTGGAATCATTCAAGTCATCTCCTCCTTGTGACAATATTTCATTATTGGTGCTGTCCATTTCAATCAATCTAATGGAATCATACAAGTCATCTCCTCCATGTGACAATATTTCATTATTGGTGCTCTCAATTTCAATCAATGTAGTGGACAATTCAAAAGAAATTGCCACGGTCTCTTCATTGTGAGCCATTTTATTTTGAAATTGCTTGCTGTAAATTGCAGAAAAAAATAATCACTTTCATTTATCGTTTTTAGTAATACATAATATAAAACTAACTTTATCAAGTATTTAGTATAACAGAAAGGACTGCAAATAAATAACAGAAAACATTTTTCAAATTATCTTCAAGTGTACAACATAGTTCCCCTTACAAATTAACAACTCACCTTTTTAAAAGTAGGAGAAGTGTTAGTACTGTGTAAATCAAACACCAGAAATTCACCACCAAAAATTCCTCACAAATGTACCTCAGACAGTAGTATCACAAAATGGCTGTGGTTTCCTCTCATTTGACATATATACATAACCAATTAACTTTCATCACACACAAATACAAAACCAAAGTAACATTTTAATTGGTTCTAAATTTCAACACTTTCAAATGTGTTTTCCCCATGCAATTTTCCATAGGACATTTACATACGTCTACAGCCTGAATGGCTGAACGGAATTACACCAAACTTGGCAAAATGGTACATCAAACCTAAGAGGTCAGGAAGGATCTACTATGCCCCCTTATGGTCATTTCCCCCTTCGCTTTGGCCTCCTCTTGTCTCTCGATCCTACCGAGAGACAAGATGGCGGCCGCTACGGACTGTTTGGAATGTTGACAGACGCCGGAGAACCAATCAGCTTCGCAAAGCTCCGTAACGCGAAAAGTACGCGAAGCGGAGCGCTATTACAGATATATATCTTTTTTTGAACGTTAATTTCTCAAAATCCACTGGAGCACATATATTGAGACCTAGCAAAGGCACATCGGGCTACCAGTCCCTAATATTTTGCCAAGTTTCGTGCAAATCCATTCAGCCGTTCGATTATTGACATTTAGATACGTCTACAGCCTGAATGGCTGAACGGAATTACACCAAACTTGGCAAAATGGTACATCAAACCTAAGAGGTCAGGGAGGATCTACTATGCCCCCTTATCGTCATTTGCCCCTTCCCTTTCGCCTCCTCTTGTCTCTCGATCCTACCGAGAGACAAGATGGCGGCTGCTACGGACTGTTTGGAATGTTGACAGACGCCGGAGAACCAATCAGCTTCGCTTCACAAAGCTCCGTTGCGCGAAAAGTACGCGAACTGGAGCGCTGCCCGGTCCGCTGTTACAGATATATATCTTTTTTTAAACGTTAATTTCTCAAAATCCACTGGAGCACATATATTGAGACCTACAAAAGGCACATCGGGCTACCAGTCCCTACAATTTTGCCAAGTTTCGTGCAAATCCATTCAGCCGTTCGGGCTAAAAGTGAGGCCAACCGCCCTATGGAAAACTCAATGTTAAAAACACGTTTTGGGACCCCCCTTTTTTCTCGACCCCCCCTGGACGAACCCCCCCCCAATTTTCAGGGGCTGCTCAGAAACAAAATGTGCCATTTTCCTGAAAATTTCAGCCAATTCCGTCCACAAACGCCAAAGTTATTAGACATAGAATTTTCAAAAAACCCATAGAGAAAAAATCCTAACTATATATACCTACTGGCGACCGCCAGTAGGTAATATATTCACTGAAAAAACCATAGGTTTCACACCAGTTATAGTTAGCTGAACATTTCACTCATACAAAACCATTGAAATTCCCTTCGTTATAGTTAGTTGGACTCACTATAACTCGCGCGCCCGCAATCCACTGCTGATGATGTCACATATTACATAATTCATGACATGGTCAGTGACATCACTGATGACATCACTGATGACATCTCAAATGACATCACTGATGACATCACTGATGACATCATCCAGTGACTGTGTGTTTCTGTAAAATTTAAATATGTTTTACATATTCAAGAATGAGTGGGTGTATAAGTGTCTGGATGAAGGATTTAGTTGGTGCGTGACTGACTGTATGAGTGAGTGATTAAATGAGTCTTACTGAATGCATGGGTTAGTGACTAAACTGTCTGAATGTGTGCCTCAGTATGTCTGTTGTTGTGTAAGCTGCTACATGTGTTGATCAATAGCTATATGAGTGGCTATATGGGTTATTGATTGGTTGCGCAAGTATTTGTATGTGAGTCTGAGTGTGTGTGTGGGTGGCTGTGAGGTGTGTGACTCTGTGCATAGATGTGTGACCAGTTGATTCACTAGGTGTATGGGTTCAAGAGTGCACGTGGAAACAGCTGTATAGGCGGTTGACTGTGTGCATGGCTGTGTTGGTGAGTGAATGGATATCTCAGTGCTACATGTCCAAGTAAGTACATATGTAAAACACAGTGCATGTGAGAGTTGGCATATATAAATGACTATACATGAGAGCCAGTGATTGTGTGAGTGGCTGTATGGATCAATGTGTACTTTTATCAGTGATTGTATAAGAGAGTAAGTATGTGTTAGTATATTTTTTTATATTTGAGGTGTTGTCTGTATAACTGTATAGATGAGGAAATGGGAGTGTGATTGATTCTTTGCATGACTGACTAGGTGTGTGAGTAACTCCATGGATGAGTGGCAGTGTGTGAGTGTCTGTATAAGTGTATGTGTGCATATGATATTGTTGTATTGATGAGTGTCTGTATGTATGAGTGATTGTATTGGTGAATGAGTGGATGTGTGTGTAGACCTAGGAATCAGTGAGTGCGTATGTAGTTACTGGTATTGGTGTGTCAATGGTTTCAGCAATGGTAGTTTGTATTTAACACTGGGTGTATCAAAGGTTAGATTAGAGTGTGAGGAGGTGCATCGTATTATCACATGGATGATGTCATCAGTGATGTCATCAGTGATGTCATTTGAGATGTCATCAGTAATGTCATCAGTGATGTCACTGACCATGTCATGAATTATGTAATATGTGACATCATCAGCAGTGGATTACGGGCGCGCGAGTTATAGTGAGTCCAACAAACTATAACATGGGAATTTCAATGGTTTTGTATGAGTGAAATGTTCAGCTAACTATAACTGGTGTGAAACCTATAGTTGTTTCAGTGAATTTCAAAGGTTTTTTAAATGCTAATTCCTAACTATAACGAGTGTTAAACCTATGGTTTTTTCATTGAATTTCAAAGGTTTTTTAAAAGCTAATTCCTAACTATAACGAGTTTCTAACCGATGGTTTTTAAAGTGAATTATTAAGTTTTTTTAATAGCTATTTTTTATTGCTATTATTATTAAAAAATGTATTAAATTATGTAAATAATGTATATTTTTCAAACATTAATTATTCAATGTATTTTTCCTGTGGTTTTTTTTGTATCTTTTTACCCTGGAGCGCTCAGGGTACGCGCACCCGTAAACGGACTCGTAAACGCACTCGTAAATGCACCCGTACACGTAGCGAGAGCGTTAGTCCCACGTGCGAAAAAATATATAATTATGTATTTAAAGTAAATAATAATGCAAGACATTCAGTAGCATAGTCATAAAAGTAGTATTTTTTAAATTTAAAAAGCGTATTTTGACTCTAAACACATTTCCGAATATCAAATAAAACGTCATTGTGACGCGCCGCGTAAGCGCCCCCAGAAGCGCTTTCGTAAGCGCCTACGTACGTGCCGCGTAAGAGCCCCCTGAAGCGCTCCGGAGCGCATAGCATAAGCGCGTCAAGCCATGTGACCTTAAAAGAACACTTTTTATTGGTTCATAACAGTTTCTTTTCCAAATATTGTAAGCCCCCACCCATTTCCCTCACTATCACTTTGAACTTGGAGAGAGCAAGAGGTGTTATTTGGATCATCAGCAGCATCACTACAATTTCAGAACAATGGCTGTCCAGTGACTCTGAAGAAGGTTTTTTGCCTGAGGACCCTCCTCGGCGCAAAGTCAAGGAGCACTTCATTTGGAAATTTTTTACCTTCCCTGAAGGAGAAAAGAAGGTAAATGCGGAAAAAGGTGTGCTGCAAGATTTGTGGCACCACCTTATCAAGAGGGAATCCAAACAAAAAATACAGTTTTGGGAATGCCACTTTAATAAGGCATGTAGAAAGGAGACACACCAACAACTATGCAAGGGAGTGTCAGGGACCGGGCACGCAATCCCCCAGCAGATGGCGGCAGCACCTCGACTGGTGGAGCAACACTTTCGGGAAGTCAAGCTGCAAGATTGATCCCGAATATACAGCCAGTCTTTGCACGCATCAAAATTGTCTGCATAGACTGCGATGAACTGCTTTGTTATGGGGAGCAGAGCATAGAACTCATTGCTCGTAAAAAACAAGACCACCGCTGCTCCACCCAACACTAATTTTTCCCTTTTTTTCTGCTCCTGTTGAGCAGTTTTGCATTCCCTAGTTTTGTTTTTGTTCTGAAAAAAATACAATTTTTTTTAAAAGCGTTCGGAAAAAGTAAAAAAAAAAAAAAAAAAGTTATTTTTAGAACTACTTCCAATTCTCCAAAAAGAGCTATATTCTTTATATTTTTTGTTATTTAAAAAAAAAACGAATGTATATGAAGGGGAGAAAGAGACTGAAGGAACAAATGACAGAAGGGGAGTGAGTGAGGGTGAATTGATGAAGGAGAATGAGGATGTAACAGGACAGAGGGAATGAGTGAAGCAGTGAGTGAAGTGGAGTAAGATGAGTGAGGGAAGGGGAATGAGTGAGGGAGCGAAGGAAGAGAAGAGAGGGTAAGAGAAGCAGGGGGACTGAAAGAAGGTGAGGAAAGCGGAGTAAAGGAACGGGTGTGAGGAAGGATAAGAGAAGAGCAGTGAGGTTGAGGAAAGAGGGGTGATAGAGGGTGGATAAAGGCAAGTGAGCATGAGATAAGGGGAGTGAGGGAGTGAGGAGACAGAGGGAGTGAAGGAAAGAGTGAGAGAAGGGGACTGAGTGAGGGAGTATAGAAAGGTAAGTGAGGAAGTGTAGGTGAGTTAAAGGTAGTGAGCATAAGGGAAGGGGACTGAGAGAGTGAGGGGACGGAGGTAGTGAAGCTAACAGAGAGGGAGTGAGGGAAGGAGAATGAGGATGTGACAGGACAGAGGGAGTGAGAAAAGTAGTGAGTGAAGTGGAGTAAGATGAGTGAGGGAAGGGGAATAAGTGAGTGAGTGAAGGAAGGGAATAGTGGGGTAGAGGACTGAAGCATAGGTACTGAGAGAAGGTGAGTGGGGGATGAAAGTAAAGGGAAGGGGAGAGAAGGATGGAAACTGAGGGAGTGAGGGGATAGAGGGAGTGAAGGAAAGAGTGACAGAAAGGGACTGAGTGAGGGAGCAAAGAAAGGTAAGTGAGGGAGTGTGGGTGAGTTATAGGGAGTGAGCATGACGGAAGAGGAGTGAGAGAGTAAGAGGACAGAGAGAGTGAGGCTAACAGAGAGAGAGTGAGAGAAGGGAAGTGAGGATGTGAGAGGACAGTGGCAGTGAGAGAAGGAGTGAGTGAAGTGGAGTAAGGTGAGTGAGGGAAGGGGAATGAGTGAGGGAGCAAAGGAAGAGAAGAGAGGGGAAGGGAAGTGAAGTGAAGCAGGGGGGCTAAAAGAAGGTGAGTGTGGGAGGTGAGTGAGGGGAAGGGGAGTGAACATGGGGAATGAGGATAAGTGAGGAAAGCAGAGTAAAGGAACGGGGTGAGGAAGGGTAAGAGAGGAGCAGTGTGGTTGAGGAAAGAGGGGTGATAGAGGGTGGATAAAGGTAAGTGAGTGTGAGATAAGGGGAGGGAGGGAGTGAGGAGACAGAGGGAGTGAAGGAAATAGTGAGAGAAGGGGACTGAGTGAGGGAGCATAGAAAGGTAAGTGAGGGAGTGTAGGTGAGTTGAAGGGAGTAAGAATGAGGGAAGGGGACTGAGAGAGTGAGAGGACAGAGGGAGTGAGGCTAAGAGAGAGGGAGTGAGGGAAAGAGTGAGCGAAGTGGAGTAAGATGAGTTAGGGAAGGGGAATGAGTGAGTGAGCGAAGGAAGGAAATAGAGGGGAAGAGGACTGAAGCATAGGTACTGAGAGAAGGTGAGTGGGGATGAAAGTAAAGGGAAGGGGAGAGAAGGATGGGGAAACAGGGGTAGTGAGGGAACTGGAGTAAGGGAACGGGGGTGAGGGAGAGTGAGAGAAGGGCAGAGAGCGTGAGTAAAGAGGGGTGAAAGAGGGTGGATAAAAGTAAGTGAGGGTAAGACAAGGGGAGTGAAGGAGTGAGGGGATAGAGGGAGTGAAGGAAGGAGTGACAGAAAGGGACTGAGAGAGGAAGCAAAGAAAGGTAAGTGAGGGAGTGTGAGTGAGTTATAGGGAGTGAGCGTGACGGAAGAGGAGTGTGAGAGTGAGAGGATGGAGAGAATGAGGCTAAGAGAGAGAGAGAGTGAGGGAAGGGGAGTGAGGAAGTGAGAGGACAGAGGGAGTGAGAGAAGGAGTGAGTGAAGTGGAGTAAGGTGAGTAAGGGAAGGGGAATAAGTGAGGGAGCGAAGGAAGGGAAGATAGGGGAAGGGAAGTAAAGCAGGGGAACTGAAAGAAGATGAGTGTGGGAGGGGAGTGAGGGAAAGGGGAGTAAACATGGGGATTGAGAATAAGTGAGGGAAGCGGAGTAAGGGAACGGGGGTGTGGGTGGGTGAGAGAAGAGTAGTGAGGTTAAGGAAAAGAGTGATGAGAAAGTAAATTTTGTTTGTCAAACTTACCTTATAAGTAACGTAAACTTAATTACATATTTTTACTGAATTTAATATCTGTGGAAGAGAAAAAAAAGTAAGTTATAATATTTATAATATATATTTCAAAATACAAGAGACAAGGCAGGAGATTAAAAGTCATAAAAGGGTACTAAGAAATAAAGTAGGAGTGAAGGACACAGAAAGGGAAACAAAGGAATGGTGAAGGACAGAGAGAGTGAAAAAGAAATAGAGGGAGAGCAAATTACTAAGAGGATAATGAGACGGATACATTCAGTGACAGAGACGAAGAGAAGGGAGAGAAATGAAGTGAAGGTTAGTAAGATACTAAAGGAATGTGAGTTAGAAAAACTAAAGAAGGAAAGGGGAGTAAGGAAAGGGGAGTGAGTGACAGGGAAGGGGGAGTGACTGAGGGTGCATTCACGACAATGAGGGATGGAAAGTGAGTGAGGGTGAGTGTAGGGGCGTAAGAGAGTAAGGGGACAATGGGAGTGAGGGTAACAGAGAGGAAGTGAGGGAAGAGGAGTGAGGAAGTGAGAGGACAGAGGGAGTGAGAGAAGGAGTGAGTAAAGTGGAGTAAGGTGAGTGAGAGAAGGGGAATTACTGAGGGAGCAAAGGAGGGAAAGAAGGGGAAGGCGAATGAAGTAGAGTGACTGACAGCTGGAAAGTGGTGGATGGGAGAGAGGGAAAGGGCAGTGAAGGAATGGGGAATGAGGGGTAGTGAGGGAAGTGGAGAAAGGGAATGGGGTGAGGGAGGGTGAGAGAAGGGCAGTGAGGGTGATGTTAAGAGGGATGATAGAGAGTGGAAAAAGGTGAATGAGCGTGAGACAAGGGGAGTATAATATATATTTCATAATTCAAAATACAAAATAACTTGTACAACATGTTATATGGTTTATTTTTGCTGTTCTCAGAATATATTAAATGTCACTTAAAATAGTGAGTTCAATACTACTCATCATATGACAGCGGGCAAAAAAAACACAATCAAAAAGATTGTGTTTAAAAAACCCATACAATGTTTCAATAAATAATGTAAAACTTAGAAAAAACATATCTTAACTCATTTCTGATCCACTTACTTTTCCACGAGGCCAATTAGTATATGGAAAATCCTTTTCTTTGGAAATTACTCAATAGTACTGTTAAACTTCTATTTACCCGAGTTTCTGAAAGAAAAGCTCAAACATCTTTTAGATCATGTAACAATAGTTATATTTCCAGCTGTGGCTCAGTCATGATCATCATTTCCTATAATACTGATATCACTCACTATGTGATACACTTACACTACCTCTATGACAACTACACGTTTTTTATTATCTTGATTACTCTCATTCACAAAGTAATTTTGAACAGCAAACTAAGTTTTATTAACTGCTCCAATCTTCATAGGCCAATTACATTTCCTAAAATTTCAGTTGTAAGAACACTAGGTAAGAATTTTGTAAGTCAGAAGGCAAATGTTGTTTGAAAGTCAATTGAGTATCATTACAATTAGTCCAGCCTTTTTGACATTTTAAATAAGCTGTGTAATGTCCTGATGTTGTCGAAGGACCATCATGGTAAATAATTGCTGCAGTTGCAAAGGTTCTTCCTACAATTGATAATTGAGAAGCCACAAAATTTTTTATTAAAGTTGTCAATTTAGTTCCATCAGGTCTACATCGTTGGAACATTAAAATTACATACTGTCCATATCTTTGTATAAATAATGTTGATAGCGTTGCAGATTTACATTGTGTACAGACCATGTTTTCATTTGATTCTCTAACTAGATTATTAAAAGACACTGATTTGCAGTCTGGTAAAGTCAAATATATAAATCTTTCAGTGTCTATTGTAGTAGTACTTGAAAAGGAACAATTGTCGCAGTTATGCTGCCATTTATAAGAAAGGCCAAAAAGATTTTCTACATCTATACCTTCATCTTGCAATACAACAAGCATATACATTAGAAATTCCTGACAATCTTGCTGAATATTCTGTGAAAATTGATTTAGACCAGAACATATGTCTAAAACCTTTCGAATTTCAGAAACACTTTGTATTTTTGTTCTATCACTGCTACATTTCTCAAACACAGAATTCAACAAACCACAAAATCTTTGATCACGATTTTCAACAATCTGTTCTTGTACAGTTTGGAGAAAAAAAACAACATTAACCACTACATTAGCATAGCAGTTGACACCAGAACTGTTTTCAAACTGAAATCCAACAACATCTTTAACCCCTTCGGCGCTCATGACAAGGTCAGCTCGTCATGGGCGTAACCTGCGCTACGCGGATGACGAGCTGACCTTGTCACGTAACGCGGGATTTTTGAAATCGCAGCGCGCCGTCGGAAAACCGCTAGCGCGCATGCGATTAACTGAATCCTTTTCCTTTCTGCTTACAATTACTGGTTCATCTACTTTTTTTCTTTTTGCTACATCTTCACTACAATTTTTCTCCTTTCTTCTTTTTCGGCCTACTACACGCTTTTCAAATAGAGGATATTGAGGTAAATTTGGAGCATACTCTCTTCTTAACCTATTATATTCTTTTACACAATTTAGATCTGCACTAATCTTTGTCTCATCAAAATCAATCAAGTACAATCCAGATAAAGTTCTGACTCGAGATAAAGCAACATATGCCATACCCTCCTTGAACACAGAACTTCCAATATTCACCCAAGCACTATCTACACTTAAACCTTGAGATTTATGAATAGTCACCGCATATGCCAAAGAAACAGGAAACTGTTTTCGGTGGACATATAAATCTTTCACAAGCAAAAATCGAGCAGAACAACGACGGATTTGTTGTACTTCTTCAATACCATCAAATTTAATTTTTATAAATTCAATTCCATCTCTATTTCGGTAATTCACAAAATCAACAACATGACCCATTGCTCCGTTTACTAAACCTCTTTCCACATGTAAATTCCGACGTAAAATTATACGACAATTTAAAGATGCATACAGAGTCTTTTCCAAACCAGCAGTTTTAGATATTGTCTTCTCTAAAGAATCCAATTTTGATTTCAACTTTTCTGACAAAATAATAGTTGCTCCTTCATGCACTATTTTATCAATAGCTTCCAGTTTCACAATCTCTTTATTTTCTAACTTTAACATTTTGTTGTTGAAGATTGAACATTCTTGCAGAGTTGGCATCAAGCATATGACAGATTTGTTTTCAGGAATTTTCTTAAAAATATTCTCTGGGAGAATGTTTTCGTTTGGAAACAAATTTTAAATGAATCGTGTATGTAAGGCTTCTTTGCCATGCTCACTTACTTTTCCAATTCTTACATCTTGTAGAATATTTATATAATCTTCATCTTTTGCCTGTAGCATATTTTGAAGCAGTTCTGCATATTCGAAATTTAACCCTATGTTAACATTTCCAATGCTTCCTAAGCACTTCCTGGTATCTTCATGCGTAAGCATTTTAAACACTGGTTGTCCTTTCACTGGAGTTAGCTACAGTAGATCTCCAAAAACAATGATGTGTTTGCCTCCAAATAACACATCATACTCTGTTTTAAGAATTTCTTGCATTCTTAAATGCACAAAAGCAAGCATTACATTTGATACCATGCTTACCTCATCAATGATAAGAAGTTTCATTTTCTTGAGGACTCTTGAAACTTCACAACAAGCTTCTCCAGATAGCTTGTGGTATTGTAATTTATTATCATGCTCTACTGGCAGCATCAATAAACGATGTAAAGTAATCCCTTTAATGTTATGTGCTGCCAACCCAGTTGGAGCGGTAACAACACAAGAGAGCGGTGACTCCGTTCTTTTCTGCAGATAAGTTGCAATTGCTTTAATCAGAAAACTTTTTCCAGTTCCTGCTTCTCCACTCACGTACAGTCGGACAGGTATAAATGATGTACATGAGCACTCTTTTAACTCATGACATAAACCATGCTCAATATGTTCTGTGACTTCGTCATATATTTGTCTCTGCTCAACGTTTAGTTCTTTTTCCAAATCTTCTAAGTTAACTACATCCTCCTGAGCTTGTTCCATGGCTCTTTCCACTTCATCCATGGAAGTGGCAGCTTAATTTTGGATAATTGGTCCTCCTAGTGGATCCTGACTCAATGAAGCAGAACTCTGACTGTCTTGAGAACTGTCTCTAGCAATCTCTGCTGCAATTGTAGTTTCTTGCTGTATTTTCTCGTTCAACATTTGCAGATAATTTGAAAAAACAGGACATTCTATGGTATCCTTGGTTGCATTGAACAAATCTTCATAACTGAGGAAATCTCCAAGTAGTTCCTCTTCTGTACGCCATGGCTTAAAGAGTTGCAAAAGAGCTAAACAGTAAAATTCCCTTTTGTCAGGAGATTCACAACTCAATTTTCGATGATTAATCAAATGGCCTTTTCTTTGTTTCACTAGACATCCTTCACATCCAATCACAGCATATACACCTTTATTGATATCTTCTGTGATGTTCCTCTTAAAAGTATAGGTTTGCAGAACTTCATAGAGACAAACGTTCTCAAGATGACTACTTCTATTTGGATAGTATGTATCCAACATGTTTGTCTTCAAAATATCTGTACTGTTTGGTTCTTTCTCCGCCAAATACTCTATTTCTTGTACAGATTTCAAAACTCGGTTTCGTGTTGCAGCAAGACCTAGACTCACCCATGATTGTTCTAGTTTTGGCATATAGACTTGCTGATGATAACCGATCAGAACATTCATATGCTCCAATTTCTCGATGCAACAACATCTTCAGACTGTAACTGTATAATTTCTTACTTAGACTCTTTTCATGTGAAATTTCCTCCCACATTTCCTTCAGTTCCGTCTTTTCTGATTTTGTGATGTAAGACGTCACATATTGAGCCACAGCAATAGAGTTGTCAGCAACATATTGAATATCCATGTTAGCATTCCACATGGACAAAATGACTGGGTTGTAGTCATTTATGTATTTCGACTCTTCATTTCTTCTTAGGTTGTATGTATTTTTCGGTGATTTCCTTGTCACAGTATGTCGCAGAGAAGACATAAAACTGTTCACTCTTCCTTTCGATGTTACTGGACGTGGAAATGCAAAACGACATTTTGTGTAGAACTTGTCCTTGGATTTGTATTTTGGACGACAGTATTTTCCACAACGATGGGTTTGAAAGCGTAAAACTTGATGTCTTAAATTGTTTTCTTCTGTACTTTTCGGAACAGCACATGTAGAATACTGTTCAATGAAACTCATCACTTTCTCATCCGAATCTGTTCCAAATTTGGGTGCATCTTTGATCCATAGAAGCATATGTATGTGAGGAGCACCTCTTGCTTGATACTCCTTTCTCCAAAAGAAATCCAAAACCTCTCCAAGTGGAGGATTTTTTTGTTTGTGATAAAAGATATCATAGCTTCAAACCTATGATTGAAATACCTGCACACATTAACTGGATCCAAAGAGCACAGTTCTCCAGGTGTCTTGTATTCAAAATTTTCTATGTTTGCATTTGCCTCTCGTAGAAATTGAAGTAAGTCTTCCCAAGCATACTCAGCACAGCTAAGAGTGAGGAACCATGTAGGAGTTCCCAAGTTTCTTAGCATACATTTTAATTCCCCATGACGACAGTACCAATACTCGTTAGTACCACACTGACATGCCATGAGATTAATTAGGTGAGATTCCAAAATACTGTCTTGCAGTTTGACTTTATCCATAAAGTCCCTTGACGAAACATTTTGCAGATGTACTTCACTTTTCAGTATATGGTTCACTGCATAAGAAAGTCCAGACAAGTCACTCTCAAACAGTAGATGAAACAAATAAGGAATGCATTGACGAAACCTTGGATCTTCTGCATATATTCGTAAAGTCCGGTATTCAGATGCAGGAATTTGATCAGGTCGGTCGTCATATCGTCCACCTTGACCTGTTGGAAATAACTGTGGAAAACAACGAGCTTCCAAACTTTCTTCCCATACACTAATGGGACTTCCTTTTGCTTCTTTTTCATTTGAAACAAGTCAATAGCATTCCCCATTACTTCTTTGGAATGCAATGGATGAACACTATAATGTTCATACATTTCTTCACTTCTAGAGACATCAACTTTTTCAATTTGCCAGCTAAGAAATCACTGTCCTCTTCAACAGTTGTTTCCCCTTCTCCAACATATACATTTTTGTAGTAGTGATTATTTTTTTACCAAATACAACGTTGCCTTTTTGACTTTCCTAACATCCCCTAATTCTTGCCAGATTTTTTTACTCTTTGTTGGAACACCATTAACTAGAATAATCAGAGGTTCTTCTTCTACTTTTTCTACACCAATTGTGTCAATATTTTTCTTAAAATCTAGAGGCAAATAAACAACTTTTCCCTTTAATCCTCTCTGTAAATCTGAAGGAAGCAATTTCCCTGTCTTAGGCTCCATGCGAACAATAGCCTGAAAAGGATGCACACATAGAATCAGAATGAGAATTAAGCTAAGAAATGCAAACTGTGAGCAGACACAGGTGACATTATTGAAAAATGTGAAAATATAATTCCTTATTTCATACTCAGTGCGATCCTTGTCAAAAATATTAAAGCTATACTTTTTACCATAAAACATTTACCAGAGTGAGATGAGACACACGCAAACAGACAAATGACACACACAAAAAGAGAAATGGGGCAGGCACAGAGTGAGAGGACACACAAGCACCGAGTGAGGTGAGACACAGGCACAGAGTATCCTTTAAGCTAAGAGATGCAAACTGTGAGCAGACACAGGTGACATTATTGAAAAATATGAAAATATAATTCCTTATTTCATACAGACACTTAGTGTGATCCTTCTCAAAAATGTTAAAGCCATACTTTTTACCATAAAACATTTACCAGAGTGAGATGAGACACACGCAAACAGACAAATGACGCACACAAAGAGAGAGATGGGGCAGGCACAGAGTGAGATGACACACAGGCACAGAGTGAGGTCAGACACAGGCACAGAGTACCCTTTAAGCTAAGAGATGCAAACTGTGAGCAGACACAGGTGACATTATTGAAAAATATGAAAATATAATTCCCTATTTCACACAGACACTCAGTGTGATCCTTGTCAAAAATGTTAAAGCCATACATTTTACCAAATGACACACACAAAGAGAGAGATGGGGCAGACACAGAGTGAGATGACACACAGGCACAGAGTGAGGCGAGACACAGGCACAGAGTACCCTTTAAGCTAAGAGATGCAAACGGTGAGCAGACACAGGTGACATGATTGACAAGTGTGAAAATATAATTCCTTGTTTCATACAGACACTCAGTGTGAGCCTTGTCACAAATATTAAAGCCATACCTTTTACAATAAAACATTAACCAGAGTGATATGAGACACACGTAAACAGACAAATTACACACACAACGAGAGAGATGGGGCAGGCACAGAGTGAGATGACACACAGGCACAGAGTGAGGTGAGACACAGGCACAGAGTACCCTTTAAGCTAAGAGATGCAAACTGTGAGCAGACACAGGTGACATTATTGAAAAATGTGAAAATATAATTCCTTATTTCATACAGACACTCAGTGTGATTCTTGTCAAAAATGTTAAAGCCATACATTTTACCAAATAACACACACAACGAGAGAGATGGGGCAGGCACAGAGTGAGATGACACACTGGCACAGAGTGAGGTCAGACACAGGCACAGAGTACCCTTTAAGCTAAGAGATGCAAACTGTGAGCAGACACAGGTGACATTATTGAAAAATATGAAAATATAATTCCCTATTTCACACAGCCACTCAGTGTGATCCTTGTCAAAAATGTTAAAGCCATACTTTTTACCATAAAACATTTACCAGAGTGAGATGAGGCACACGCAAACAGACAAATGACACACACAAAAAGAGAGATGAGGCAGGCACAGAGTGAGATGACACACAGACACAGAGTGAGGTCAGACACAGGCACAGAGTACCCTTTAAGCTAAGAGATGCAAACTGTGAGCAGACATAGGTGACATTATTGAAAAATATGAAAATATAATTCCCTATTTCACACAGCCACTCAGTGTGATCCTTGTCAAAAATGTTAACGCCATACATTTTACCAAATGACACACACAAAGAGAGAGATGGGGCAGGCACAGAGTGAGATGACACACAGGCACAGAGTGAGGTGAGACACAGGCACAGAGTACCCTTTAAGCTAAGAGATGCAAACGGTGAGCAGACACAGGTGACATTATTGACAAATGTGAAAATATAATTCCTTGTTTCATACAGACACTCAGTGTGAGCCTTGTCAAAAATATTAAAGCCATACTTTTTACCATAAAACATTAACCAGAGTGAGATGAGACACACGCAAACAGACAAATTACACACACAAAAAGAGAGATGGGGCAGGCACAGAGTGAGATGACACACAGGCACAGAGCGAGGTGAGACACAGGCACAGAGTACCCTTTAAGCTAAGAGATGCAAACTGTGAGCAGACACAGGTGACATTATTGAAAAATATGAAAATGTAATTCCTTATTTCACACAGACACTCAGTGTGATTCTTGTCAAAAATGTTAAAGCCATACATTTTACCAAATAACACACACAACGAGAGAGATGGGGCAGGCACAGAGTGAGATGACACAAAGGCACAGAGAGAGGTGAGACACAGGCACAGAGTACCCTTTAAGCTAAGAGATGCAAACTGTGAGCAGACACAGGTGACATTATTGAAAAATGTGAAAATATAATTCCTTATTTCATACAGACACTCAGTGTGATCCTTGTCAAAAATATTAAAGCCATACTTTTTACCATAAAACATTTACCAGAGTGAGATGAGACACACGCAAACAGACAAATGACACACACAAAAAGAGAGATGGGGCAGGCACAGAGTGAGATGACACACAGGCACAGAGTGAGGTCAGACACAGGCACAGAGTACCCTTTAAGCTAAGAGATGCAAACTGTGAGCAGACACAGGTGACATTATTGAAAAATATGAAAAAATAATTCCCTATTTCACACAGACACTCAGTGTGATCCTTGTCAAAAATGTTAAAGCCATACATTTTACCAAATAACACACACAACGAGAGAGATGGGGCAGGCACAGAGTGATATGACACACAGGCACAGAGTGAGGTGAGACACAGGCACAGAGTACCCTTTAAGCTAAGAGATGCAAACTGTGAGCAGACACAGGTGACATTATTGAAAAATGTGAAAATATAATTACTTATTTCATACAGACACTCAGTGTGATCCTTGTCAAAAATATTAAAGCCATACTTTTTACCATAAAACATTAACCAGAGTGAGATGAGACACACGCAAACAGACCAATTACACACACAAAAAGAGAGATGGGGCAGGCACAGAGTGAGATGACACTCAGGCACAGAGTGAGGTGAGACACAGGCACAGAGTATCCTTTAAGCTAAGAGATGCAAACTGTGAGCAGACACAGGTGACATTATTGAAAAATCTGAAAATGTAATTCCTTATTTCACACAGACACTCAGTGTGATTCTTGTCAAAAATGTTAAAGCCATACATTTTACCAAATAACACACACAACGAGAGAGATGGGGCAGGCACAGAGTGAGATGGCACACAGGCACAGAGTGAGGTGAGACACAGGCACAGAGTACCGTTTAAGCTAAGAGATGCAAACTGTGAGCAGACACAGGCGACATTATTGACAAATGTGAAAATATATTTCCTTATTTCACACAGACACTCAGTGTGATTCTTGTCAAAAATATTAAAGCCATACTTTTTACCATAAAACATTTACCCGAGTGAGATGAGACACATGCAAACAGACAAATGACACACACAAAGAGAGAGATGGGGCAGACACAGAGTGAGATGGCACGCAGGCACAGAGTAAGGTGAGACACAGGCACAAAGTACCCTTTAAGCTTAGAGATGCAAACTGTGAGCAGACACAGGTGACATTATTGACAAATGTGAAAATATAATTCCTTATTTCACACAGACACTCAGTATGATCCTTGTCAAAAATGTTAAAGCCATACATTTTGACAAAAAAACATTTAGCATACTAATTCGTTTAAAACACAGAGCACAGCCCATTTAAATGACCACTACATTACAAGGCAGAAACCTGACTCATTTCCAAAATACATTTCCAATATGCTCAATTCATTTTTTTGCCAGCATTACAAAAAACATGACACACAATGCAAGAATAAAGAAGCCCAATATGCTTCTTAATCTTCCCCATAGTGCATACAGCACTCTATCTATATTAAATGAATCATTACTCACCTTTGAAAATGCTTTTGAAGATTTAGAACAGTGTCAGTCACACACACCCGATTTTCTTAAGCAGAATCTCTGAAATGCACCTCAAACACTGCAACCACAAATGGCCCTGATTCCCTATAATTCTTCACACATATCCCTGGACTTAACCAATCAAAATTCTTCCCACACTATTTCAAAACCAAACTAACATCTTAATTGGTTCTACATTTCAACACTTTCAAACTCACATAATATTAACCCATCCCCCAGTGCTCATTCAGGCTGTTACCATGGTAACTCCCACCTAACTCAGCACACAGGTGAAAAGTTCATCATACTATGTTGCAAATTAACTCAGCAAGGGTGGTTGACCTCTCAATATACTAGCTAATCATGTGCAATGTTTCTTTCAATGAATTTTCCCAACCATTAGAATTACTTCTTTCAAAAAACACAAGCATGCACCCTAATTTTCAGTGGAGAATTTTAAGAAACCACCAATCATTTCTTGTTTTTCAAGTGCACTGAATCTCAACCACTTTTTTTTTTAAAAAACTCCTACTTTCAAACTGCCATTTCATTTCCACAACTCATCTGAATACAACCACATCTACCTTCAAGATGCCTAAAGTCTGGATTGTGGGTCATAGCTTTGTTCACTGGAGTGAAAAATATGCAGCAAACAGAGGTATTCACAACCTTGATTTACCAAATGTGAATATTATGTGGATTGGCCAGAGAGGATTGAGATGTCACCAATTGATACCATTGGTAAAATCCTTTATGCATCTACCACACCCTGACCTCATAATTGTGCACTGTGGTGGAAGTGAACTGGGCACTTTGACTGGGGTAGGTCTGGAAATGCTTTTAAAGGACATCTTTGGGCAATTGATGTCACTTTTTCCAAAAACTGCCTTAGTATATTCTAATATATGCCAAAGGCAAAAATGGAACTGGTCCAACCAATTTTGTCCACAGATTGAGAAAACAAGGAAACATGTGAATAAATCTGTTTCTGCTTTCCTCAGAGACTATAGTATGTGTTCTATATACCACAACAACTTGCGTTACAACATGCAAGGCATCTATAGTGTACATTTTACAGATGAGGGGAATAGAGTCTTTCTCTTGAATTTTAGACTCTGCATCGGTACCTACTTGTAAGTACAAAAAACACCCACAGAACACAACAGCTCTTTTCAGAGCTACCCTACCTCTAAGCACTCTAAATTATTTTTTACTCTAATTTTTTTCACTGTTTTACCCCGTGGTGCGCTCAGGGTACGCGTACCGGGAAGCGTACATGGGAACGCACCCAGCGCTTACCCCGCGAAAATTTGAACAACACAAACATAGTTGTTTTGCCCTTCAGGGTCCGTCTAGGCCCCCCTCAGAAAACCTAGGGGGTCAGGGGGTCTCTACCCTGCCCTCTTTTATAGTATTCCCCCTTTTTTTTCACCTCTTGTGTCTCGATTCTACCGAGACACAAGATGGCGGACTCTCCGGACTGTTTGGAATGTTGACAGACACACGAGAACAAATCAGCTTTCCGCTCGCACACTCCCGTGGCGCGCCGGGTGCGCTCCACGGTACGCGTACCGGTAAGCGCTCAAAGCGCGCATATAGATATATATGTTTTTTTAAAGTTAATTTTCATAACAACCACTGGAGCAATTTTCACCAAATATAGAAAAAGCACTTCTGCGTACCAGTCCCTACCATTTTGCCAAGTTTGGTGTAATTCCGTTCAGCCGTTCGGGCTGTAGCCGTGTCTAAATGTCCTATGGAAAATTGCATGGGGAAAACACATTTGAAAGTGTTGAAATTTAGAACCAATTAAAAAGTTACTTTGGTTATGGATTTGTGTGTGATGAAGTTTGATTGGTTATGTATATTTCAAAAATGAGAGGGAAACACGGCCATTTTGTCATAGTACTGTCTGAGGTACACTTGTGAGGAATTTTTTGTGTTCAATTTCTGGTGTAAGATGTACACAGTACTAACTCTTCACCTGCTTTCTAAAAGGTGAGTTGTTAATTTGTAAGGGGAACTACATTGTACACTTTAAGTTAATTGGAAAAATGATTTCTGTTAGTTATTTAGTGTCCTTCTGTTATAGTTATAGATTGAGTTAGGCTTCATCACATGCAGTGTTTTATATTTCTAGTTACTGCCTGATACTATACACTACCCAAAGATAACTTCACAGTTAAAAACTCTGAAGTACCTTTGTCAACTTGACCTCTACAGTGACTTAACTCTAATGATATAGTTATATAAAGTATTTGGTAAAATTTGTGCATATTAATTTAAAAGAAATAAATACTTGATAAAGCTAGTTTTATATTATGTATTACTAAAAACGATAAATGAAAGTGATTATTTTTTTCCGCAATTTACAGCAAGAAATTTCAAAATAAAATGGATCACAATACAGAGACCGTCGACATTTCTTTTGAATTTTCCACTACTTTTATGGACATTTTGAATGTCCCACTTATTGACAGTACCAGTAATTAGGAAGTTTCTGTTGGAGGAGATGACATGAGGAATTTTTTGATCAGTCTCTTAACGGCAAATTTATCGAATGTTTGTAGACCATAGAGTTCCAGGAATCAACTTTGCAGAGTTTTGATGAGGAGAATCCTGATGATGTGATTGAAGAGGAAATTCCTGATGAAGACATGTTAATAGTTCTTTTAAATTATGAAAATTCAGAAGAATAAATGTATATTTAGAAATTAAAAATTGTTTGAGACATTATTCATTTTTATTTGTAATTTATGAGGTAATAGCGAAGTGATTGTAGTATAAACTAAGACTTATATTATAGACTGCAACATTTTTATGTTACATAGTACGTTTACTCATAGTTACTTCCCTTATCCCACTATATTTTCTCCAATGTGTATTTGAATTCTCTTCTTCATCTCCTGCCTCCTTTCTCTCACTGTCTGTCTCTGATGCACCCTCTCGCTGCCATTTTGTGTAGTTGCAGAAGAAAGTGACATGTAATAGTTGAGAACGTGAAAAGGGGGCAGGGTAGAGTGCCCCTGACCCCGCAAACCTTATCAGGGGGTCCCAAAAGGATCTGTTTCTGCTTTCCTGAGAGACTAAGGTATGGGTTCCATATACCACAATAACTTGCGTTACAACATGCAAGATATCTACAGAGGAGACGGTATACATTTCTCAAATTAGGGGATCAGAGTCTTTCTCTTGAATTTTAGACTCTGCAACAGTGCCTACTTCTAGGTACTTAAATCACCCACATAACACAACAGCTCTTTTCAGAGCTACCCTACCTCTAAGCACTCTAAATTATTTTTTTACTCTAATTTTTTTCACTGTTTTACCCAATGATGCGCTCAGGGTACGCGTACCAGAAAGCGTACATGGGAACGCACCCAGCGCTTACCCCGTGAAAATAAAAAAAATTAAAAAGTTTTTTTGCCCTTTAGGGCCCTTCTAGGCCCCCCTCAGAAAACCTAGGGGTACAGGGGGTCTCTACTCTGCCCCCTTTTATAGTATTCCACCTTTTTTTTCACCTCTTGTGTCTCGATTCTACTGAGACACAGGATGGAGGACTCTCCGGATTGTTTAGAATGTTGACAGACCCCCGAGAGCCAATCAGCTTTCCGCTCGCGAACTCCCGTGGTGTTGAGTTCTAACGGGGTGTACCCTGAAAAACTCTTGGACCTGGGTCAATAAGTAAGTACAAAGGGGATGGTCCAAGTTTGAATGATTATTGGACACATTTTTCAGAACTGTATTCAACCATACATATGTCCACCGCATGTTATATAACATCATTCATTGTTCATTGCATAGATAGAAATAATAGATTGCAAAAGTTTATTCATAAAGTTCAAAGTTCAGTTGTATTTCTTGTGTCTGAATCATAATTACTTAATCATATCAGAGGATAACTGTAATCAAAGTTACACATATAGTTTTCAAAACATTACTTGAGTAGTGCTCTCAGTGAAATCAGTGAGAAGAAAGGAATAGGAGTGGTAGGATATGTGAGGGACTGGGTAAAGGTGGTGTGACATCAAATAGAATCACAATAAAATCAGTAGACCTTTACATTCTAGCTTGTATACATGTTTCCTAGTCACATCATACATAGGCTAGGTTAATCCAAATCATTAGATCCTATGGTGTGTCTGGTTGGTGTAGTCTATGTTTTGACCCCGTAAATGGTTAAGGGTTAGTAGTGCCTCGTGTTGGGGTCTTCTTCAGGACAAAAGTGATGTGGGAGCACCTAAAATATTGAAACTAGCATTAGATGCTTGTGGGGAACAGTTGTCACAGGATGGGCAATTCATTAGAAATACCTACATTTTTAGGGACGGTCTGTGTCTCAACCGTCTATTCATGGGCCAGCTTGGGCTCCTCAAGATTCTGATTGGAAAACAAGGAAATAATCTTATTTAAAAACAACACCACGCGGAGCGTGTGTCAGACATAGTAAAGACTGAATAAAGGGAGACTTACTAGGGTGGGGCTCAATCGTGCGAGCATCCGGTTACCCTCCTCAGGCTGGTGGCGGAACAGCTTGGTATCCGTGGATTACCTTCTATATGTGGTCCGCACCATAGACCATGCTAGAGATTCAAGAATAAATCTGGTCAGGGCGTAGTATTGGACAGTGAACAAAAATATGCGGGACTTAAATAGTTGTGTCAATATATGATGATCATGTTGACCCCATATTGTGACAAAGCCTTTTGGTACTGGGCGCAGTATGACTGATAAACAAATGACCCCCTTGCCATTAGAGTGGCTGTACACGTGAGTCGGAGGACTTATAATATTCTCAACAATCTGCAAACATACTTAAATGGATGCAAGAACTGTTACTTAAAGGGGGGTGGGAGCGCACCAGACATGCCCCAACGTAATTACGTCTTGCATGATGGTTCATGTAGTTCATTATTTCTCGCTCAATTCAATTCAAAGTGTTCATAGCCAGTGCTGTATTAGTAGTTTCAATTCGTATCCCTAGACACGTGTTTCATGATTCCTCAATCGTCAGTAGGAAAAAAAGCAAAGTTCATAGGTTGCAGGGCATGCTGCCTTATCTCTCAGGACCAGTTCCACTCACAGCATGAAGGCACAGGCTCCGGAGCTCGTCAGCTCACAGGAATTTGATACTTTCAGGGGGGTGGGAGTGCACCAGACACGCCCCAACGTAATTACCAATGAAAATAACTCTTCATGTAGTTCATTATTTCTCGCTCAATTCAATTCAAAGTGTTGATGGCCAGTGCTGTATTATTAGTTTCAATTCGTATCCCTAGACACGTGTTTCATGATTCCTCAATCGTCAGTAGGGAAAAAAAGTTAAGTTCATAGGTTGCAGGGCATGCTGCCTTATCTCTCAGGACCAGTTCCACTCACAGCATGAAGGCGCAGGCTCCCGAGCTCGTCAGCTCACAGGAATTTGATACTTTCAGGGGAGTGGGAGCGTACCAGACACGCCCCAACGTAATTACCTCTTGCATGATGGTTCATTTAGTTCATTATTTCTCGCTCAATTTAATTCAAAGTGTTCATAGCCAGTGCTGTATTATTAGTTTCAATTCGTATCCCCAGACAAGTGTTTCATGATTCCTCAATCGTCAGTAGGGAAAAAAAGCAAAGTTCATAGGTTGCAGGGCATGCTGCCTTATCTCTCAGGACCAGTTCCACTCACAGCATGAAGGCGCAGGCTCCCGAGCTCGTCAGCTCACAGGAATTTGATACTTTCAGGGGGTGGGAGCGCACCAGACACGCCCCAACGTAATTACCTCTTGCATGATGGTTCATGTAGTTCATTATTTCTCGCTCAATTCAATTCAAAGTGTTCATAGCCAGTGCTGTATTATTAGTTTCAATTCGTATCCCTAGACACGTGTTTCATGATTCCTCAATCGTCAGTAGGGAAAAAAAAGCAAAGTTCATAGGTTACAGGGCATGCTGCCTTATCTCTCAGGATCAGTTCCACTCACAGCATGAAGCTGCAGGCTCCTGAGCTCGTCAGCTCACAGAAATGTGATACTTTCAGGGGGGTGGGAGCGCACCAGACACGCCCCAACGTAGTTACCTCTTGCATGATGGTTCATGTAGTTCATTATTTCTCGCTCAATTCAATTCAAAGTGTTCATAGCCAGTGCTGTATTATTAGTTTCAATTCGTATCCCTAGACACGTGTTTCATGATTCCTCAATTGTCAGTAGGGAAAAAAAGCAAAGTTCATAGGTTGCAGGGCATGCTGCCTTATCTCTCAGGACCAGTTCCACTCACTGCATGAAGGCGCAGGCTCCCAAGCTCATCAGCTCACAGGAATGTAATACTTTCAGGGGGGTGGGAGCGCACCAGACGCGCCCCAATGTAATTACCTCTTGCATGATGGTTCATGTAGTTCATTATTTCTCGCTCAATTCAATTCAAAGTGTTCATAGCCAGTGCTGTATTATTAGTTTCAATTCGTATCCCTAGACACGTGTTTCATGATTCCTCAATCGTCAGTAGGGAAAAAAAGCAAAGTTCATAGGTTGCAGGGCATGCTGCCTTATCTCTCAGGACCAGTTCCACTCACAGCATGAAGGCGCAGGCTCCCGAGCTCGTCAGCTCACAGGAATTTGATACTTTCAGGGGGGTGGGAGCACACCAGACATGCCCCAACGTAATTACCTCTTGCATGATGGTTCATGTAGTTCATTATTTCTCGCTCAATTCAATTCAAAGTGTTCATAGCCAGTGCTGTATTATTAGTTTCAATTCGTATCCCTAGACACGAATTTCATGATTCCTCAATCGTCAGTAGGGAAAAAAAGCAAAGTTCATAGGTTGCAGGGCATGCTGCCTTATCTCTCAGGACCAGTTCCACTCACAGCATGAAGGCGCAGGCTCCCGAGCTCGTCAGCTCACAGGAATTTAATACTTTCAGGGGGGTGGGAGCACACCAGACACGCCCCAACGTAATTACCTCTTGCATGATGGTTCATGTAGTTCATTATTTCTCGCTCAATTCAATTCAAAGTGTTCATAGCCAGTGCTGTATTATTAGTTTCAATTCGTATCCCTAGACACGAATTTCATGATTCCTCAATCGTCAGTAGGGAAAAAAAGCAAAGTTCATAGGTTGCAGGGCATGCTGCCTTATCTCTCAGGACCAGTTCCACTCACAGCATGAAGGCGCAGGCTCCCGAGCTGGTCAGCTCACAGGAATTTGATACTTTCAGGGGGGTGGGAGCGCACCAGACATGCCCCAACGTAATTACCTCTTGCATGATGGTTCATGTAGTTCATTATTTCTCGCTCAATTCAATTCAAAGTGTTCATAGCCAGTGCTGTATTATTAGTTTCAATTCGTATCCCTAGACACGTGTTTCATGATTCCTCAATCGTCAGTAGGGAAAAAAAGCAAAGTTCATAGGTTGCAGGGCATGCTGCCTTATCTCTCAGGACCAGTTCCACTCACAGCATGAAGGCGCAGGCTCCCGAGCTCGTCATCTCACAGGAATTTGATACTTTCAGGGGGGTGGGAGCGCACCAGACACGCCCCAACGTAATTTCCTCTTGCATGATGGTTCATGTAGTTCATTATTTCTCGCTCAATTCAATTCAAAGTGTTCATAGCCAGTGCTGTATTATTAGTTTCAATTCGTATCCCTAGACACGTGTTTCATGATTCCTCAATCGTCAGTAGGGAAAAAAAGCAAAGTTCATAGGTTGCAGGGCATGCTGCCTTATCTCTCAGGACCAGTTCCACTCACAGCATGAAGGCGCAGGCTCCCGAGCTCGTCAGCTCACAGGAATTTAATACTTTCAGGGGGGTGGGAGCGCACCAGACACGCCCCAACGTAATTACCTCTTGCATGATGGTTCATGTAGTTCAATATTTCACGCTCAATTCAATTCAAAGTGTTCTAGCCAGTGCTGTATTATTAGTTTCAATTCGTATCCCTAGACACGTGTTTCATGATTCCTCCATCGTCAGTAGGGAAAAAAAGCAAAGTTCATAGGTTGCAGGGCATGCTGCCTTATCTCTCAGGACCAGTTCTACTCACAGCATGAAGGCACAGGCTCCCGAGCTCATCAACTCACAGGAATTTGATACTTTCAGGGGGGTGGGAGCGCACCAGACACGCCCCAACGTAATTACCTCTTGCATGATTGTTCATATAGTTCATTATTTCTCGCTCAATTCAATTCAAAGTGTTCATAGCCAGTGCTGTATTATTAGTTTCAATTCGTATCCCTAGACACGTGTTTCATGAATCCTCAATCGTCAGTAGGGAAAAAAAGCAAAGTTCATAGGTTGCAGGGCATGCTGCCTTATCTCTCAGGACCAGTTCCACTCACAGCATGGAGGCGCAGGCTCCCGAGCTCATCAGCTCACAGGAATTTGATACTTTCAGGGGGGTGGGAGCGCACCAGACATGCCCCAACGTAATTACCTCTTGCATGAGGGTTCATGTAGTTCATTATTTCTCGCTCAATTCAATTCAAAGTGTTCATAGCCAGTGCTGTATTATTAGTTTCAATTCGTATCCCTAGACACGTGTTTCATGATTCCTCAATCGTCAGTAGGGAAAAAAAGCAAAGTTTATAGGTTGCAGGGCATGCTGCCTTATCTCTCAGGACCAGTTCCACTCACAGCATGAAGGCGCAGGCTCCCGAGCTCGGTTAGTTAACACAGTGCATCCAAGATATATGAACTGACAATTATCGTAATGCCCCCATGTTGTAGCAAACCCGCTGGGTTCTAGGCGCGGTATGACTAATAGGCAAATGACCCTCTTGTCATTCAGGTGGTTGTGAATTAAAAGACTCGTGAAATTCTCAAACAGTATACCAACATACTTAAACAGATGCACTGACTGTTAGTTAAACGCAGTGCATCCGGGAAGCAGTATTTAGGCGTGGTGGAACTTAATGCAAGAAAGCCCCATATTGTTCAAAATAAGGATTTAAGGTGTACCGAGGTGAAGATTCAATCAGGGCTTGGGGAGAAAGAGGTTATGTGGGGTCTCCTACCTGATTTGTGCCTTCATTGCTTCTGAGGTCGGGGCGAGCGGATTGTGCTGTATCCTCTTATAAGCTAGCATCTCGCGGTGCCGTCGCTGAGTGCTAGTCTGAGGGGCTCGTCCGGTTTGAGCCAATCAGATTCCTCTCTCCCAGAGCCGCAGTGTCATTCACTGACTCAAGGTCTAGGGAGCATCTAAAAATGCCCTGAAACCGACTGTAGATTGGGATATGAGTCTCATTCTAGTTACCAAACGTCGGTGTTCAAACAAATTGTTTATCATGCCATATTGTGTTAACTAGTGTTGCCAAATGCATGTTGCAATCAGTAAAGGCATAACTCTATGGTGGCTACAACCACTCGAATATTATTTGCAATACGAATCCAAGGTACAGACTTATTATCAAACATCAATGCAGTGCAAACTGTGCCTTCAACAGTAACTTGGAATGTAGATGAACAGACAATAGGTTTAAAGCATTACACATTTCCAGTGTTACTATAAGGATCTAGTGCCATAATGAATTAAATATCATATTGTGTTAAATGGTGTTGCCATATACACGAATCATCATAGGTATACAATAATGTCATGTTGCAAACAGTTATAGCATGACTTCATAGTCCACTCGTATATTGTTGGCAGGACGAAACCAAAGTTCTTATCAAATATCACAGTGCCACATATTCTCTCTACAGCGCAGACTAAACCTTCAACAGTACCTTCAAGTGTAGGTGAGAAGACAGTGAGGTTAAGGCATTAAACATTTCCCATGCTGCTATACGGATCTGGTGGTTGGCTAATTCAGTTTAAAAATTATTAAATAGGCCTGTGATACCTAGGCATTTATTGAATGATTCAGCACATTGTTCATTCTGGATCAAGTCTTGCCATTTGTGCAAAGTTGGCATCTAGTTCGTTAAGTCTGTTTGTTAGTGTATTGAATGTGTGCATCCATTTGCACTCTCTAATATCCAGGATGGAGTTCAAATCACCTCCTCTTGGTCCAAATGTGATTGTTTCAAGAATCGCCCATCTCATTGATTCAGGGGTGTGGTTCTTGTCCGTATAGTGTTCAACCAACGGTGCACCTGCCGTTTGGCAACGGATCCTGCTGCAATGTTGGAAGATCCGGTTCTTGATTTTCTGTCTGGTTTGTCTAATATACATCAGTTCGCATGGACAGAGAAAGGCATAGATAACTCCACTGGAGTTGCAGTTGGTAAGGGACTTGAGGTCTACAGTAAGATTGTTGTGAGTCACCTTCTTAGTTTCCCAGCATGTAGGGTATGCTTTGCACATGGTGCATCGGAAATGACCTACTACCTCCGGTAGGTTCCAAAGTCCTTGGATGGTGGGCACCGGTGGGGTGTCCAGTAGGGAACGGACAACATAGTCCCTTATGTACTTCTGCGAACCAGTCCCTACAATTTTGCAAAGTTTGGTGTAATTCCATTCAGCGGTTCGGGCTGTAGCCTTGTCTATTCGTCCTATGGAAATTAACAATGGGAAAACACGTTTTTGGACCCCCCTTTTTTTCTCCGCCTCCGCATGACGAATCCCCCCGAAACTTCCAGGGAAGAAGCGGAGTGGAGCTGGCCTACATTTTGGAAAATTACACACAAATTCCTCAACCGGCGCCAAAGTTATTCCCAATAGAATGTTGCGGATTTCCTATGGTAGCTAGGTCCCAACTATAACTACCTACTGGCGACCGACAGTAGGTAATATATATATATATAACAAAGCTCCAAGGTTCTCACTGGGGAAAGCTATCTTTTGTCTGAGTGCAACTTACCTGTTGGACACTCCCCTCTGAGCACAATATATATATAAATTGTGTTAATCATGTACAATGTTTTTGATAAAAGCATGTATTAAGTTTGTAGAAAGTATAATACAAACTTAAAAGCATTTAAGTCGCTATTTATACATTGAAGTATGTGAAATTTGTGAAGTACATCAGGCCCCTTGAACTACAGCAGTATGTTTTCTATGTCTCTTAAATTGGGCTTGCATTTGCACTTTAAAAAGGTGGGGCACTAACTAAGCGTTGTCATGTGATCAAGGCCGCTGGGATGGCCGAAACGCATCGTGACTATTCACCGGAGAAAATATAATAGATTGGCACAAAGAAGGTCTGCCCTCGTTATTTCGCGTGTAAGATAAGAGACATTGTTACGAGTTGCCGTGATATATATATATATATATTCACTGAAAAAACCATAGGTTTCACACCAGTTATAGTTAGGAATTAGCATTAAAAAAACCTATGATATTCACTGAAAAAAACCATAGGTTTCACACCAGTTATAGTTAGGAATTAGCATTTGAAAAACCTATTAATTTCACTGAAAAAACCATAGTTTTCACACCAGTTATAGTTTGCTGGAAGTTTTACTCGCATAAAACCATTGAAATTCCCACGTTATAGTTAGTTGGACTCACTATAACTTGCACATGCAATGCACTGCTGATGACGTCACATATTACATCACTCATGACATGGTCAGTGACATCACTCATGACATCACTGATGACACCATCCAGTGAATGTGTGTCTTTCTGAAATATAAATATTAGTGAGTAATGTTTAAATGTTTAAATATATGTATTAGTGTTTCACTTTGTGTATAAGTGGCTGCATGGGTTGGTGAGTAGGTACATGTGTATGTATATTGGTTATTAGATGTTTTTCTTAGTATCAGTATGAGTGTTTGTATGGTTTAATGGGGGTATTACATAGCACATAGATGCATGAATGACTGACTCTCTCTTTGTATGTGTTTTGAAGACTGTATGGGTAGATGACTGTGTATATGTGTGTGTTACTGAGTGAATGAGTGTCTCACTAGTTTCTTTATCAGTAACTACATATGTTTTAATCTAGTATATGTGAATATTGATGTATATAAGTGAGTATATCTAACAGTAAGAGATTGTAAGAGTTCCTATTTAAATTAGTGTGTGTTTCTATAAGTGATTGTTTAAAAGAGTAAGTATGTGTAAGTTTCCTTAGAAGTAAAGTGGTAATGTGTGTATAGCTGTATACGCAAATAAATGGATGTTCAATAGTTTATTTGCATGTGTGAGTATGTGTGTGAGTAACTTTTGGATGACTGTCGGTGTGTAACAGGATGTATAGGTGTATCACTACATATGATGAGTGAGTATATGTATGAGTGACTATATAGAACTGTTGGTGAATGAGTGGATGTGTATATAGATGGTAGAATAATTGAATTGGTTGTTGTAACTGGTATGGGTATCTCCATTTTTTGAAAATGTTAGTTTCAATTTTTGAATATGTGTTTCAAGGGTTACATTACAGTGAAAGGAGGTCTGTAACTCTGTCACAAGGATGGTGTCATCAGTGATGTCATGAGTGATGTCACTGACCATGTCATGAGTGATGTAATATGTGACATCATCAGCAGTGCATTGCACGCTCAAGTTATAGTGAGTCCAACTAACTATAACGTGGGAATTTCAATGGTTTTATGCGAGTAAAACTTCCAGCAAACTATAACTGGTGTGAAACCTATGATTTTTTCAGTGAATGTAATAGGTTTTTCAAATGCTAATTCCTAACTATAACTGGTGTGAAACCTATGGTTTTTTCAGTGAATATCATAGGTTTTTTTAATGCTAATTCCTAACTATAACTGGTGTGAAACCTATGGTTTTTTTCAGTGAATTTCAATGGTTTTTTAATAGCAAATCTTTATAGGTATAGAAAGTGAAAAATTTTAAAACGAATTTTATATTGTATAAATATGTTAATTTTTTTTTAATTTATTTTTTAATTTTTAACCCGGGGGCGCTCCCGGGGCACGTACCGGTGAACGCTCGGGTAAGCGCAATATTACAGCGCGCCCCGGGGCGCGTCCCAGGGAGCATCCCGGGAGCGCTATTGCTGCGAACGAAAACAACATCGTGACGTTTTGCGTACACGCGTGATGCGTCATATGATGCACAGCGTAATCGCAACCGAAAGCACGCGATCGCATACGATCGCATACGATCGCGAAACGTCCTGACGCGCTTACGCTACGCACCCGCGGGCGCGCCCCGGAGCGCGACTCGTAAGCGCGTTGGGTCATGTGACTTGAAAATATCACTTTCTATTGGTGCAGAACAGTTTTGGTTTCTAAATGAGTAATGCCTGGGTCTTGTGACCAGCCTGGGTCTTGTGACCTGAAAATAACACTTTCTATTGGTGCAGAACATTTTTGGTTTACAAATGAGTAAAGCCTTGGTCTTGTGACCTGAAAATAACACTTCTGATTGGTTCAGCACAGTTTTTTTTTCCAAATGATAAAAACTCCCACCTTTCTTCCTCACTCTGACTTTGTCCTTTGACTGAGGAAGACCTGTTTCATCTACAGAGACAATTCTTTTATACTTTGAAATGGCTACTCTAGCAGCAACAGCTGGAGCATCTACACCACCACCACCACCACAACCACCAAGAGGACCACCACAACAATACATTGGTGGTGAAGAAGAGGAGGAGGAGGAAGAGGAAGAGGAGGAGGGGAGCAGATGGCTGCCGGAAGTAATTACCCCATACAAGCCAAAAGAACACATTGTATGGGAGTTTTTTTCACTTCCAGAGGGCAAGAAAAAAGTTAATGCGGCTATGGTAACATGTCGAATCTGTGGTGCAGAACTCTCAAGGGGCAATCCAGATAAAAAAATATTCATTTGGTAATAATACCATGATTAGGCATATGATCCGGAAGTATCCTGCTAACTATTCTCGTGCAGAGATCAGGGACTGGCAAGTCACCTCCCCCAGCGTTCAAGGACCAGCTCCAAAAGTAAGCAATCCACTCAATCGGGACCAGAAACATCAGAGGTGATGCCTTGTATCCAGGAACGATTTGGTGATTTTAAAGTCACTTGTACTGGATGTGGCAAGCTTATGTCCTATGGGGAAAAGAGTGTAAAGCTCATCGTCATTGCTGGTGACAATCACGATTGCCCCAAAAAAAAGAAGTAATTTATTCCGTTTTTTGTTTTTTGCTCCAGTTGAGCCATTTTCAATTCCCTTTCTCTTTGTTTCTTCCCATAAAAAATACAAAAAAAAAATAAAACTTTTGAAAAGCCAAAAAAAGTACAAAATGTTAAAAAAAATATAAAAAAAATATAAAACAACAAAAAGAAGAAAAAAAAAGTTCTTTTTAGAACTGCCTTTCATATATAAAATTAAACCTATATTTTTAAAGGATCTCAGTCAATTTTTTGTCCTTAGGGTACGCGTACCGGGGCGCGCCCCCCCAAAAAAAGAAAAACAAATTTAATGAAGCAGTTAACACGAGAGAAGAACACAAAGAGAGTTATGTTAAGAGAAAAAGAGCTACAGGATGAACACAGAGGGATTGTTTATCACATAGTAAAAAATAGAGAAGGTGTAATTGGATGATAGTGAGAAAAGTAAAATGACTAAAGGAGCGAAAGAAAGGAAGAGAGAGGAAGAACACTAAAGTAGAGATAGTGTGAGACTGTGATTGGCTGTTAAAAGAAAAAGAAAGGACAGTAAAATATGGAGAATGAAGGGTAGTGGCGGAACCACGATAAATGAAGAACGATGAGGGAAGTGAGAAAAGACCAAGTAGTATAAGTAAAGAGGGGTGAAAGAGGGAGAAAAATTGAATTAGGATAACACATGGGGAGTGACAAAGAGAGAGGACAAAGAGAGTAAAGGAAACAGTACCTGAATGGGCTTGAGTAAAACAGCAAAAAAAGATAAGTAATGCAGTGTGTGTGACTTATAGGGAGTCAGTGGGTGTAGGTCGGGATGTGGGTGTGTAAGGTGTGTCTGTGGGTGTGGTTGTGTGGAGTGTTTCGGTGTGCGTGGAGGTGAGGGTGTGTGAAATATGTGTGAGAAGTGTATGAGCGTGGGGTGTATATGTGTTCGATGTATGTGTGTGTATGGAATGTGTGTGTGTGTGTTTGAGGAGTGTTTGTGGGAGGATTTTTTGTGTGTATGAGGTGTGTGTGTGGTGTGTGTGTGGGGTGTATGTTACAGGTGTGTGTATGTGTTGTGCGGCGGATGAGGTGTATGTGTAGGAGTAAGGTAAATAATTAAGAAAAAGAGAATGAGTGAAGAAGCAAAGGAAGGGAACAGAGGGTAAGTGAAGTAAAGAATAGGGATTGAAAGAAGTTGAATATGAGAGGGGAAATAGGGAAACGGGAGTAAACATGTAGAATAAGAATAAGTGAGGGAAGCAGAGTAAAGACACAGGAGTGAGGTAGATTGAGAAAATGTTAGTGACCTTAAAGCAAAGGGTGATGACAAACTACATTTTTTAGTCATACTTACCATATAATAAATGTAACTTTAATTACTTTTTTTTACTGTTATGTTATGTTAAGGGGGTGCTTATAAAGCGCACTGTCACCGTGAGTTTCCTGGCGCTGATTGGATGCTGAAAGAAACAGAGGGACTTTAGCTAGATTGTGGAAAAAGCCAGGTTTTTAGTGATTTGCGGAATTGGATGAGAGTGCTAGAAATCCTAACTGAGAGAGGAAGGGAGTTCCAAAATTTGGGGCCAAGGTAGGCGAATCTCCGACCACCAGATCTACAGAGTTTAATAGAAGGGACAACCAAGAGGTGTAAGTGTGATGATCTGAGGTTACGTGAAGGGCAATAGGGCCGAATGAGGGATTTCAGGAAAGCGGGGCAAGAGCCAGAGAGAGACTTAAAAATAAGGCAGCCAAGCTTGAAGGCTGCCCTTAGGCTTACAGGGAGCCAGTGCAATTTGATGAGAAGGGGTTTGGCAGACTGCCATTTCGGTATCCCGAGGGCCAGTCTCGCCGCCTGGTTTTGAATGATTTGCAGCCTATAGATGGAACATTTAGGCAAACCATGATAGATGGAATTCGAAAAATCCAGGCGGGAGAGGACGAGGGCCATGATAACTTGCAACAGAGCATCAGGGGTGAGGAGGTAAGCCACCTTCCTAATCCTGCGCAGCTGGAACATGCAGGAGGAGACCACCGTCCCCACCTGAGGCCCGAGAGATAGCCCAGCGTCAATGGTGACCCCGAGGCTTTTCACCGAGGCCACCGGGATAGGAGGGGGGCCAAGTTCTGCCGGCCAGAAATGTGGATCCCAGTGGGCAGCGCTCTTACCAGGCAGGAGGAGCTCCGTCTTTTCTGGGTTCAGTTTAAGCTGGTTCTGACACATCCACTGAAGGATATGGGACATGACTGCCTGGAAATTGGGAATAGCAGAGGGAGAGTTTAAAGAAAAGATGAGTTGCAGGTCGTCCGCGTAATTAAAGACGGTGACGTCCCACTGCCTCAGAGAAAAAAGAAGAGGATGAAGATAGAGATTAAAGAGAAGGGGGGATAGAGAGGAGCCCTGGGAGACCCCACAAGGCAGGTGCTCCCTGGGAGCCCTAAATGTGCCTAGGCTGAGGGTCTGAGATCTCCCAGTGAGGAAGGATTTGACCCATGCCAGCGCCAGGCCTTGGATGCCGGCCTGTTCGACACGGTGGAGGAGGATGTTATGGTCCACCGTGTCGAAGGCGGCCGACAGATCTAATAGTACCAAGGCCTGGGGGGTACCCTTGTCAGCTCCGTCTCTCAAGGTGTCCAGGACGGCCAGGATCACAGTCTCTGTAGAGTGACCAGGTCGGAAACCGGCCTGGTTAGCTTGGAGAAAGTTAGAACTCTTGATGAACCTAGAGAGACAGGCAGTGACATGGGCTTCCAAGATTTTAGAAAAGAAGGGTAGAAGAGAGATAGGACGATAGTTTGCCGGGACGGCAGGATCGGCTCCAGGCTTCTTCAACAGAGGCACCAGAACGGCCTCCTTGAAGGAGCTGGGTACCGTCCCAGAAAGGAGAGAAGAATTAAGCAAGGGAAGGATGCAGTCAGGTAAAGAGTGGCAGATGTCCCGTAGTATAGAAGGCGGGCAGCGGTCGTCAGGAGAACCAGACTTTATGCGAGCGGCCAGAATGGCTAGGGATGTGGGGTCTAAGGGGGGGAACTGAGTAATGGAAAGAGCATTATGAGGGGGAGTAACAGAATCAGCGCCAGGTGAGGTGACCGGAATAGTGTCCTTAATCAAGACAATCTTCTGTATAAAAAAAGTGCTGAGTGCATTACAGGATTCCTGTGTAGGGGCCTGGGTTGGGAGCGTTCTGGGATCGGAGGTGAATTCATCCAGGACTCTGAAGATCTCCTTCGACTTGCAAGGGGCTAGTAAGATTGTCTCTGAGGCATAGGCTTTTTTGACTGCAGAGATGGCAGATTTATACTTATTATGGACTGCCACATAAGTATCTCTGCTTGACAGGCAGTAATCTCTTCTCCACTTACGTTCTGATTGGCGGAGTTCCAGCTGTATGGCTTTTAGATGGGGAGTAAACCATTTATGAGAGTTACTGTGTCGGGACCGAGGGAACATGATTAGAGGGGCAAAGATGTCGCTAGCTGACACGAGCCAGTCGGACACCTGGCCATCTAGCTCGTTGATGTCAATATTGTTGAGAATAGGGGGCGTGTGTGAGACAGGTGAGATAGCAATTTGGAGGAATCAACAGCCTTCCACTTACGAGCCATGCCACCCTCCCGCGGGGGAATCCTGATCTGACCAGCCACCGAGATGGTGGTATCAATTAGGAAATGATCAGACCACACACAAGGTGTACACTTTGTATCTGTGAAAGAGAGAAGAAAAAATAAGTTATAATTAGTAAAATATGTATTTTAAATTAAAAGATACAAATGAAGAGGTTAAAAATCATAACGCTCTATTTAGAAATAAAGTTAGAGTGAAGGACACAGAAAGGGAAATAAACTAAGGTAGAATGACAAAAAGAGAGAAAAAGAAATAGAAGGAGATCAAATTACAAAGAGTAAGGCACATAGATTCAATGACAAAAAGAGAGAGAAGAACAGAGAAATGAACTGAAGGTAAGAAAGATACTAAAACAATGTGAGTTAGCAAAACTAAATCAGGAAACAGAAGTAAGTAAAAAGATAATGACTGAGACAGAAAACAGTCTAATTAAGGATGCATTTAGAAGAATGAGGAATAGAAGATAACTGAGAGTAAGTGAAGAACAGTCATAGAGTCAAAGGATGAAGGGAGACAGGATAATATGCAACGATTGAGGGAAATGGACTGAGGAAGTTATAAGGTAGACACACTAAGAGAAAAACTGAGTGAGGTGGAGTACAATGAGTGAGAAAAGGAAATGAGTAAGTGAGCAAAAAGAAGGAAAGAGAGGAGAAGAAGACTAAAACAGTGGTACTGAGAGAAAATAATTTGGTGTTGAAAGTAAAGAGAAGGACATTGTAAGAAAGGAAATGAGGGATAGTAATGGAACCAGAGTAAAAGAAATGGGATGAAGAACGATGAGAGAGGAGCAGTGAAGTTGTTGTAAAAGAAGTGATAGAAGGTAGATAAACACAAGTGAACATAACACAAGTAGAGTGAGGCACTGATGACATAGAAGTAGTGAACGAAAAATAGAGAGAAGAGGTCAAAAGTAAGGAGCAAACAAAGATAAGCGATGGGAGAGTGCGTGATTTATAGTGATAGAGTGCAATAATACTGCTGAGTGAGTAAACAGGAATTACTAAAAGAGCAAAGGAGGAAAATACGGAAAAGAGAAGTAAAGCAGATGGACTGAAAGCTGAAAAGTTATGCAAGGGAGAGACGGGATGCACACAGTTGAAATGAGAATGAGGGGTTGTCAAAGAAGTGGAGTAAGGGAACGGGGGTTACAGAGAGTGAGAGAAAGACATTATAAGTGAGTAAAAAGAGCTGAAAGAGGATGGAAAAAGGAAAGTAAGTGTCAGAGAATGGGAATACAATTTAATTTACACAATCCAAAGTATAAAATAACTTGTACAACATGTTACATAGTTTATTTTTGCTGTTCTCAGAATATATTGAATTTCACTTAAAACAGTGAGTTCAAATTACTCATCATATGACAGCGGGTAAAAAAAACACAATCTAAAAGATTGTGTTTTTAAAAAAAACTTAAATACTGACAAATGACAAATGTACGCTAATCTTAGATTGACTTACTTTTCCTTGAGGCCAAATACTGTATCATGGTGGTCCTTTTCTCGTTGGAAAGTACTTTGCTGTTCACTTAAAAATCCATTTCATCGACTTTCTATAAGAAAAGCTCCAAGAACATCTGAAATATTTTCAATATTTTCATATACTCCTTTTTTTCAGTCATAACTCTTTACTCATTCCTGCACCTTTCCATTTGGCCAAATAGTGTCAGATGTATGAGTATATGTTCAAATTAATTCTAAGGCACTCTGAAATGACCTTTTTCCCGACGTTCTGAAAGAAAGGCTCTACAACATTTTCACAATATTTAAGTATTTGTAAAACCATCTCTGACTCACTCATGTTCATCATTTTGTATAATACTAATATCACTTACTATGAGATCCACTTACAGTACCTATATGACAAGTCAATTTTTTATATTGCCTGGATCACTTTTACACAGAATATATTTTTAAACAGCAAAATAACCTTTATTAACTGCTCCCGTCTTCATTGGCCAATTACTTTTACCTAAATTTTGGCTGTAAAAACACTAGGTATGAATTTATAAAGCCAAAAGGCAAATGTTGTTTGAAAGTCAAATGAGTGTCGTTACATTGGGTCCAACCTTCAGAAGTTTTTAAATAGCATGTGTAATGCCCTGATGTTGTAGAAGGACCATCATGAAAAATAATAGCTACAGTTGCAAAGATTCTTCCTGATATCGATAACTGAGAAGCCACGAAATTTTTAATAGAAGTTGTCAATTTAGTTCCATCAGGTCTACATCGTTGGAACATTAAAATGACATAGTGACCATAATTTTGTAGAAATAATGTGGACAGCATTGTAGACTTACATTGGGTACACACCATATTGTGATCCGCTGCTTTAACTAGATTATTAAAAGGCACTGATTTGCAGTCTGGTAAAGTCAAATATATAAATCTTTCAGAGTCTATTCTAGTAGTACTTGATGAAGCACAGTTATCACAGTCATGTTGCCATTGATAAGAAAGGTTAAAAATATTTTTTATATCTTCTCCTTCATCTTCCAATACATCAAACATATACATTAAAAATTCCTGAAAATCCTGCTGAATTATCTGTGAAAATTGATTTTGACCTGAACATATGTCTACAAGATTTCTAATTTCTGAAACACTTTCTATTTTTCCTCTATCACTACTACATTGCTCTAACACAGAATTCAATAAACAGCACAATGTTTGTTCCCGATTTTGGACAATCTGTTTTTGTACATTTTGAAGAAAAAAAACAACATTAACTACTACATTAGCATAGCAGTTGACACCAGAACTGTTTTCAAACTGAAATCCAACAACATCCTAAACAAATCCTTGTTCCTTCTGCTTACAATTACAGTTTCATCTACTTTTTGTCTTTTTGCTACTACCTCACTGCAATTACTCTCATTTCTTCTTTTTCGGCCTACCACACGTTTTTCAATCAGAGGATATTGAGGCAAATGTGGAGCATACTCTCTTCTTAACCTATTGTATTCTTTAACACAATCTAGATCAGCACAAATCTTTGTTTCATCACACTCAATCAAGTACAATCCTGATGAAGTTCTGACTCGTGATAATGCCACATATGCCATACCCTCTTTAAACTCAGAACTTCCAATGTTCACCAAAGCACTATCTACACTTAAACCTTGAGATTTATGAATTGTCACTGCATATGCCAAACAAATAGGAAACTGTTTTCGGCGAACATATAAGTCTTTCACGAACAAATGTCTAGCTGAACAACGACAAATTTGTTCTATTTCATCAATGCCATCAAATTTAATTTTTAAAAATTCAATTCCATCTCTATTTTTGTAATTCATAAAACCAACAACATGACCCATTGCTCCATTTACCAGACCTCTTTCAACATTTAAATTCCTTCTCAAAATGACACGACAATTCAAACACACATTCAGAGTCTTTTCAAAACCAACAGTTTTAGATATACTCTTCTCTAATGAATTCAATTTTGATTTCAAATTTTCAGACAAAACAATTGTTGCTCCCATATGCTCTATTTTATCTGTAGCTTCCAGTTTCACTATCTCTTCATTTTCTAAATTTAACATTTTGTTGTTGAACATGGAACATTCTTTCAGAGTTGGCATCAAACATATGGCAGATTTCCTCTCGTTAATTTTCTTAAAAATATTCTCTGGAAGAATGTTTTCATTTGGGTACAAATTTGAAATTAACCGTCCATGTAAAGCTTATTTCCCTTGCTGACTTATTTTTCCTACTCTTACATCTTGTAAAATATTTTTATAATCTACATCCTTTGCCTGCCGCATATTTTGAAGCAGTTCTGCATATTTGAAGTTTAACCATATATTAACGTCTCCAATGCTTCCTAGGCACTTCCTGGTATCTTCATGCATGAGCATTTTGAACACAGGTTGTCCTTTCACTGGAGTCAACTGCAGAAGATCTCCAAAAACAATAATATGGTTTCCTCCAAATAAAACATCATAGTCTGTTCTAAGAATTTTTTTGCATTCTCAAATGCACAAAAGCAAGCATTATATTTGACACCATGCTTACTTCATCAATGATAAGAAGTTTCATTTTCTTCAGGACTCTCGAAACTTCGGAACACGCATCTCCAGATAGCTTGTGATATTGCAATTTGTTATCATGCTCCACTGGCAGCATCAGTAAACGATGTAAAGTAATCCCTTTAATATTATGTGCTGCCAGCCCAGTTGGAGCGGTAACAACACAAGACAGCGGTGATTCAGTCCTTTTCTGCAGATAAGTTGCAATTGCTTTAATCAGAAAACTTTTTCCAGTTCCCGCTTCTCCACTCACGTACAGTCGGACAGGCTTAAATGATATACATGAGCACTCTTTCTTCTCATGACTCAATCCATGTTCAACCTTTTCTGTGACTTCGTCATATATCAGTTTCTGCTCAAGGTTTAATTGTTTCACCAAATCTTCTAAATTAATTACATCCTCTTGAGCTTGCTCCATAGCTCTTTCCACCTCATCCATGGCAGTGGCAGCTTCATTTTGGATAATTGGTCCTCCTAGTGGATCCTGACTCAATGAAGCAGAACTCTGACTGCCTTGAGAACTGTCTCTCGCAATCTCTGCAGCAATTTTTGCTTCTTGCTCTATTTCTTCATTCAACATTTGCAGATAATTTGGAAAAACAGGATATTCTATGGTATCCTTCGTAGCATTAAAAGAGTCTTCATAACAGAGAAAATCTCGAAGTAGTTCCTCTTCTTGTCGCCATGGTTTAAAGAGTTGCAAAAGAGCCAAATAATAAAATTCTCTTTTATCTGGATTTTCACAACTCAATTTTCGATGATTAATCAAATGACCTTTTTTCTGTTTCACTAGACATCTTTCACATCCAATGACTCCATATATTCCATTATTGATATCTTCTCTGATGTTCCTCTTATAAATATATCTCTGCAGCACTTCATAGAGACAAGCATTCTCAAGGTGAGGACTTCTATTTGGATAGTATGTATCCAACATGTTTGTCTTCAAAATATCTGTACTTTCTGGTTCTTTCTCCACCAAATACTCTATCTCTTGTACAGATTTCAAAACTCGATTTCGTGTTGCAGCAAGACCTAGACTCACCCAAATGATGGTTCTAGATTTCACATAGAGACTTGCTGACGACAATCGATCAGAACATTCATATGCTCCAATTTCTCGATGCCACAACATCTTCAGACTGTAACTGTATAATTTCTTGCTTAGGCTCTTTTCATGTGAAATGTCCACCCACATTTCCTTCAGTTCTGTCTTTTCTTTTTTTGTGATGTAAGACGTCACATATCGAGCCACAGCAATAGAGTTGTCAGCAACGAATTGAATATCCATGTTAGCATTCTACATGGACAAAATCACTGGGTTGTAGTCGTTGATGTACTTGGACTCTTCGTTATTTTTTAAATTGTATGTATTTTTTGGTGATTTCCTCGTCACAGTATGTCGCAGAGAAGACATCAAATTATTTACTCTTCCTTTAGAAATCATTTATCGTGGAAAGCCGAAACAACATTTTGTGTAGAACTTGTCCTTGTTTCTGAATTTTCGACGACAGTACTTTCCACAACGATGGAATTGAAAGCGCAAAACTTGTTGCCTTAAACTGTTTTCTTCTGTAGTTTTCGGAACAGCACATGTTGAATACTCTTCAATGAAGCTCATCACTGTCTCATCCGAATCTGTTCCAAATTTGGGTGCATCTTTAATCCATAACAACATATGTATGTGAGGAGCACCTCTCGCTTGATACTCCTTTCTCCAAAAGAAATCCAAAACCTCTCCAAGGGGAGGATTTTTTTTTTTGGTAATAAAAGACATCATAGCTTCAAATCTATGATTGAAATATCTGCATACATTCACTGGATCCAAAGAACACAGTTCTCCAGGTGTTTTGAATTCTATATTTTGTATATTTGCATTTGCCTCTCGTAGAAATTAAAGTAAGTCCTCCCATGCATACTCGGCACAGCTAAGAGTGAGGAACGATGTAGGAGTTCCTAAGTTTCTTAGCATACATTTCAATTCCCCATCACGACGGTACCAATACTCGTTTGTACCACGCTGACATGCCATGAGATTGATTAGATGAGATTCTAAAATATTATCTTGCAGATTCACTTTCTCCATAAAGTCCCTCGCCAAAACATTTTGCAGATGTGCTCCACTTTTCAGTATATGGTTTACTTCATAAGAAAGCCCAGACAAGTCACTTTCATACAGTAGATGAAACAAATAGGGAATGCATTGACGAAACCTTGGATCTTCAGCATATAATCTTACAGTTCGATATTCAGATGCAGGAATTTGAAGTGGTCGATCGTCATATCGTCCACCTCGACCTGTTGGAAATAGCTGTGGAAAACAACGAGCTTCCAAACTTTGTTCCCATACACTAATGGGACTTCCTTTTGCTGCTTTCATTTGAAACAATTCAATTGCATTCCCCATTACTTCTTTGGAATGCAAAGGATGAACAGTATAATGTTCATATATTTCTTCACTTCTAGACACATCAACTTTTTCAATTTGGCCGCCTGAACAATCACTGTCTTCATCTGCAGCTGTTTCCTCTGCTGCAACACATACATCTTTGTAATACTCATTGTTTTTGACTAAATACAACGTTGCCTTTTTGACTTTCCCAACATCCACTAAATCTTGCCAGATTTATTTACTCTTTGTCGGAACTCCATTAACTAGAATAACTAAAGGTTCCTCTTCTACTTTTTCTATACCAATTGTATCAATATTTATTTTTAAATCTAGGGGCAAATAAACAACTCTTCCCTTTAATCCTCTCTGCAAATCTGTAGGAGGCAATTTCCCTATCTTAGGCTCCATGCGAACAATTGCCTGAAAAGGATGGACACATTGAATAAAAATAGACTCATATGTATTTAAATCCATCAATTCACGGGGAATGCCTACCAAATCCAGATTATTATGAACAGCTCTAGCAGGCATTCTGTTTTGATTTAATTTATCATAACAATATTTACAAATACGCTGATCAGAACTCAAATCAAAACAATTCTCCACCCACAAATAAGTTGCAAAATCTTTCCACTCATAATTATTCATCTTTTCACTTTTTACATATAAATCAACTAATCTAGTTTGATGCTTATAATGACTTCGTCGACAACACACACAAGTAAAATTCGGTCTTTCACTTGATTTCACCTTAAACCTGGTAATCTCCTGCTCAAACTTTTCTGTATTTGAAATCTGTACATTGTCTTCCACATTACCTTGAATTGCTGTGTCAATTTCTACACTGTCCTCTTTTTCACCAAAATAACAAATCTCAATTTCTTCACAAATCTTCTTCACATCTAATTCAGTTCCATGCAAAAGAGCACTGTTTAATTGTTTAAGCTTAAGTGCTGGACTTTTTGCATAATACAACATTCTCACTAATTTCCTCATTTTGGTATGATGCACTGCTAACATCCTAAAATGATGAAAAACACTCTGACAGACTTTTCTAGAAAGACAAGCCAGTGAATGCCCTTGCAAACCTGTGTTTTCTCTCACTCTGCAAGGATCTAAGTCTTGCAACAACTTCACTTTCTGCTTTAGACTTTTCTTACTATATGTACGTAAGAAATTACAAAACAAATCAATTGATTCCTGTCTCACACTACAAATACGACTACACTTTCAAGTGTACACTGGACCCTTAGTACGTCTCCCTAAAACTTCATCAGTTAACACCTCTTCTAGTTCTCTAGGCACACGTTTCTCTTTTTCAATCGGACAACCGACTTTCACTTCATACGCTCGACCACTGGTGTCAACTGCATGCACTAAATCATTCTCCTGAAAGTAACTCTCCTCATTAAAAAAATGGCTCACAACTTGAACTGGGCATCCATTCTCCTGAAAAAACTTTAAAAAAATTAGTCCGATTAATTACTCTTTCCCATCTACTGTTTGATTTAAAAACATCAATTGTCTTGTTAAGTGTCTTAATTCTATTGATTATTAAAATAAATAATTTTTTCTTAACTTCAAAAGCCTGATCAACAATCTTCTCTTCATTTTTCTTTTTCTTATAAAAAGCAGCTCTCTGTTTGCCTTTCCTAATGTTTTTTAACAAATTTAAAACCACCCTATTGCGAAACATTAGTTTACGAATGTCTCTAAACTGATTCTGCCTTCTATTCCGATACATATTATTCTCTCTGCTCCAGTGTTAACAATTTTTGAGGGCCTCTCCTTCCTTTTCAAAATTACTCTCTCCTTCTCTTTTTCTACATGCTGTCCAACATTTATTTTTGTTCTACATACGTTCCATAAAAAAGACTTAGTTATCTTACCAAGAACTTCTTTCCTGTTTTTTGAAGTCTTTCTTGTGGAGGACTGCTGTAATTCCGATGCTGTTTTTGTTTTAAACCGTATTTCAAATGTTCTTGATCTTTGCCTTGAGGGCATCTTTCCTTACTCTTGAAATCTTGTTTTCAATCTGTGTTAAACAACAAAATAGCACATTATAGACCACTATTATCAAACAACAAAGCAATGACAAAAAGCAAACAATCTATTCAGGGTTACAGATCAACTGAGGATTCTCAAGGGGTGCAGAAGAGGTGAGACATGCATTGAAGAGTGTAGTGGAAGAGAGGTATGTCCACAGGTACAAAGAAAGTGAGACCTGTGTCTACGAGTGCAGTAAGAGATAAGCTTCATGAAGTCTAGTCTACTGCACTCTTACACACAGGCTTCACCACTTATGTTCTCCAGGAAAGGCCTCTCTCCCACTACAGTCTTGAACACAGGCCTCACCTTTTCTGTCCCTCTGGACATGCCTCACCTCATCTACACAATCTACTTCCTAATGTAAGGTAACACAGGTGACATTTTTATGAAAGGATGACATATATGTATTTAATCATGCAGACACTATGTAAAAGACATTAATTTGCCCCAAAAATGTTTCAGTAGTGTAATAGGCTTGTGTCCAAGAGTGCTGTGGACAGGACTAAATTGGAGTAGTGTGCAAAAAAAAGATGAACCTCATTTATAAAGCCATGCATCAGTTTTCCACTGCTGATGTGTCACTTTTTCTGACACATCAGCGTCATAAAACATATGACTTGTTGCGCCTTATTTAAAAAGTGACGCATGTAGGTAGATGCGTCACTTTTTCAACCTCTGCCCCACATTATACCTCTGTCAGGTGTAATGTACACAGAAGGGTTATTTCTCCGCAGAAAGCCTCGTAATAGTGACGCAGTGAAATCAATGAGATTTCACTGCGTCACTTTTAGGATACTGTGACGTCAAAATCTTGCGCCTGCCTCACAGCACACATAAGACTGAGGAAAACGCTTTCACATGGAGCTTTCCCCATGTGAAAGGATGCATTGCTGGAGTACAAGCATTCCATTTCAATACTGAAAACTCACTATTTTACAAAATACATTTCCTCTCTCTTGCAAACAATCCTACCGCATGTCCAAGGGTGTAAATAACATGAGGCTTGTCTAAACATGCCAATTAGTTGAAGTCTATTCAGGGTTGCAGATGAGGTAAGGATTGTCTAGGGTGCACAAGAGGTATGGCCTCTATTGAAGAGTGTAGTAAAAGAGAGATCTGTCCATGGCTGCAAAGACCTTGACACCTCTTTCTAAGAGTGCAGTGGGGGATAGGCTTCATGAAGCCTAGTCTACTGCACTCTTAGTCACAGGTCTCACCACCTAAGCTCTCCAAGAAAAACCTCTCTCCCACTACAGTCTTGAACACAGGCCTCACCTCCACTGTCCCTCTGGACATTCCTCACCTCATGTGCACAATCTACTTCCTAATCTGAGGTAACACAGGTGACATGATTGTGAAAAGGTCAAATTTTTTTATGTTATCATTCACACACTATTTATTCTTTCTCAAAAATGTAAAAGACATTAATTTGCCCCAAAAATGTTTCAGTAGTGACTAAACTGGAGTAGTGTGCAAAAAAAAGATGAACCTCATTTATAAAGCCCTGCATCAGTTTTCCACTGCTGATGCGTCACTTTTTGTGTCGCATCGGCGGCATAAAACATGTGCCTTGTTACGCCATATTTTAAAAGTGACGCATGTAGGTAGATGCGTCACTTTTTAAACCTCTGCGCCACATTATACCTCTGTCAGGTGTAATGTACACAGCGGGGTCATTTCTCCGCAGAAAGCCTCTTATTAGTGACGCTGTAAAATCAATGAGATTTCACTGCGTCACTTTTAAGACACTGTTACGTCAAAAACTTGTGCCTGCCTCACAGCAGACATAAGACTGAGGCAAATTTTTTCACATGGAGATTTCCCCATGTGAAAAGATGAATTACTGGAGTACAAGCATTCCATTTCAATACTGAAAACTCACTATTTTACAAAATACATTTCCTCTCTCTTGCAAACAATCCTACCGCATGTCCAAGGGTGTAAATAACATGAGGCTTGTCTAAGCATACCAATTAGTTGAAGTCTATTCAGGGTTACATATAAGGTAAGGATTGTCTAGGGGTGCACAAGAGGTATGGCCTCTATTGAAGAGTGTAGTAGAAGAGAGATCTGTCCACGGGTGCAAATAATTTGAGACCTGTGTCTAAGAGTGCAGTGGGGGATAGGCTTCATGAAGCCTACTCCACTGCACTCTTAGACACAGGTCTCACCACCTACACTCTCCAAGAAAAACCTCTCTCCCACTACAGCCTTGAACACAGGCCTCACCTCCTCTGTCCCTCTGGACATTCCTCACCTCATCTGCACAATCTACTTCCTAACCTGACGTAACACAGGTGACATGATTGTGAAAAGGTCAATTTTTTATGTAATCATTCACACACTATTTATTCTTTCTCAATAATGTAAAAGACATTAATTTGCCCCAAAAATGTTTCAGTAGTGTAATGAAAAGCTTATACATATAACCTTTTCTCTGTTTTTCAAATGTTATTCTAAAAAAAGATTATGAGACCTAAGCAGGAGTGCAGATGTAATGAAGCCTGTCCAGGGGACCACAAAAGGTGAGGCTTGTGTCCATTAGTGCAGTGGACAGGACTAAACTGGAGTAGTGTGCAAAAAAAGATGAGCCTCATTTATGAGGCCCTGCGTCAGTATTGCACTGCAGATGCGTCACTTTTTGTGACGCATCGGCGGCATAAAACATGTGCCTTGTTTCGCCATATTTAAAAAAGTGACGCATGTAGGTAGATGTGTCACTTTTTAAACCTCTGCGCCACATTATACCTCTGTCAGGTGTAATGTACACAAAGGGGGCATTCCCCCGCAAAAAGCCTCGTAATAGTGACGCAGTGAAATCTTTGAGATTTCACTGCGTCACTTTTAGGACACTGTTACGTCAAAATCTCTCACCTGCCTAACAGCAGCCATAAGACTGAGGCAAACACTTTCACATGGGGCTTTCCCCATGTGAAAGTATGCATTGCAGGAGTTGCTTCATTTTTGTGACACACTCCAACAATTCGTCACTTTTGCGCTTACAGTTACATCACAAACACTGACTTATCTGTAAGTCCTAGAAACATGATGGGTCATACATTAAATATAATGCATCATTGGTGTCACAAGGAGTGCACAGTGAAAAGTGATGCATCACTGTTTTCATAAATAAAGCTCTCAGTGTGCTTCCTAATGTGAGGTAACACAGGTAACATGATTATGAAACCTTCAAATTATTTTACTTAATCATGCACTCATTTTTTATTTTTTATTCAAAATGTAAAAGCTATTAATTTGCCCCAAAATCGATTTTTCAATAACATTTTAGAAACACAGTACAAGTCCTATGTACAATCATTCCATTTCAGTACTGAAAAGTCACTATTTTACAAAATACAATTCCTATCTCTTGCAAACATTCCTACTAAGCATTACCCAAAAAATTAAACAAACCAACAGCAAAGAAACTCAATCTGCTTCCTTCCATTTTAGGAACATAACACAGGCCCTATGTACAAGCATTCATTTTCACTACTGAAAGCCATTAATTTGCTCTAAAACCGTTTTTTATTTAATATTTTATGAACAGAGCACAGATCCTATTTACAGGCATTCATTTTCACTACTAAAACCCATTGTTTTGCACTAAAATCGTTTTTCAATTAACATTTTAGAAACACTGCACAGATCCTATATACAAGCATTCATTTTCACTACTCAAACCCATTGATTTGCACTAAAATCGTTTTTCAATTACCATTTTAGGAACAGAACACAGATCCTATGTACAAGCATTCATTTTCACTACTGAAAGCCATTAATTTGCACTAAATTCGTTTTTTATTTAATATTTTATGAACAGAGGACAGATCCTATTTATAAGCATTCATTTTCACTACTAAAACCCATTGTTTTGCACTACTAAAATCGTTTTAAAATTAACATTTTAGAAACACTGCACAGATCCTATATACAAGCATTCATTTTCACTACTCAAACCCATTGATTTGCACTAAAATCGTTTTTCAATTACCATTTTAGGAACACAACAGAGGTCCTATGTACAAGCATTCATTTTCCCTACTGAAACCCATTCATTTACCCTAAAATTGATTTTAAAAATAACATTTTAGATACAGAGTGCAAGTCCTATGTACAACCATTCAACTTCTCTACTGAAACATCACTATTTCACAAAATACAAATCCTCTATTTTACAAATATAGAAACCATGCATTTTCAAAAAGCATCACACAAACCAACAGCAAAGAAAATCAATGTGCTTCTTAATCTGAACACTCTCTATCTAAATGAATCATAACTCACCTTTACAAATGCTTTTTGAGATTCAGAACAGTGTCAGATACACACATCAATATTTCTTTAGCAGAGCAAAAGGTATGTTCTCCAGGCACTGCAGCCATTAATGGCACAGAAAACCTCTAATTGTACACAGATATTCCTCATGGTAACCAATCAAAACTCTCCCCTCTCTATTTTCAAATCAACACCCTTCCCCACCTCAGCCCTTTCTACCTGTTACCATAGCAACTCCCTCCTCACTGAGCTCCCAGGTTTAAAAGTTTATTCTACAATGTTGCAAATCAAATGAGCAAGGATGTTTGACCTCTCAATACACCAGCTTATCCACTGCAATCTTTCTTTAAATGACTTTTTTTAACCATTCAAATGACTTCTTACACACAACAGAACCATGCACCCTAACTTTCAGTTTTCAACTACCTGAATCCACCAATCATTGCTTGTGATTCAAGAGCACTGAAACTCCACAGTTTTTTTTTTTGCAAACTCCTACTGTTCCAACTGCCATTTCATTCCTACACTTCATCTGACTGCACCAGAACCTCCTCTCACCATGTACTCTGTCTGGATTATTGGACATAGCTACATTCACTGGGCTCAAAGGTATGCAGCTATCAGAAATGTTCACAACCTTGATTTACCAAATGTGCACATAAAATGAATTGGCCAAAGAGGATTGAGATGTCATCAATTGATACCATTGGTGAAAACCTTTTACCATCTGCTGCACCCTGACCTCATAATTTTGCACTGTGGTGGAAATGACCTAGGCACTTTGACTGGGGTAGGTCTGGAGATGGTTTTAAAGGACACCTTTGGGCAATTGATGACACTTTTTCCACAAACTGCCTTGGTATATTCCAATATATGCCAAAGGCAGAAATGGAACTGGTCCAACCAATTTTGTCCACAATTTGAGAAAGCACGGAAACATGTGAATAAATCTGTTTCTGCTTACATGAGAGACTATGGAATGGGTTCAATATACAACAACAACTTGCGTTACAAAATGCAAGATATCTACAGAGGAGATGGTGTGCACTTTTCAGATGAGGGGAATAGAATATTCCTCCTGAATTTAAGACTGTGCATTGGTACCTACTTGTAGGTACCTAAATCAGCCACAGAACCCAAAAGCCCTTTTCAGGGCTACCCTACCTCTGATCACTCGAAAAGATTATCTTTCTCTAACTTTTTTCACTGTTTTTCACTAAAGTACGCTCCCCGATATGCTCCCCGGTGCGCGTACCGGGTGCTCCCCCCGCGGAAAAATGAATATATTTTTTTTTCCCGCCTATATGGGCCTCCTAAGACCCCCTCAGAAAACCTAGAGGGTCAGGGAGTGCCTACGATGCCCCCTTATACCCATTCCCAAAGTTGTTTGTCCTCCATTTTCTGTTTCTAATCTACCAAAACACAAAATGGAGGACTCCCGTTGCGCTTACCGGTACGCGTACCGGGGCGCTCACCGGGAAGCCCTCCCAAAAAATGTTAAAAGTTAATTTACATAAAAACCACTGGAGACACTTTCACCAAATATAGAATAGGCCATACTACATACCAGTCCCTACCATTTTCCCAAATTTGGTGGAATTCCATTGAACCCTTTAGCCTGTAGCCCTCTCTAAATATCCTGAGGTGAATTACTTGACAAAAACACATCTGAAATGTTAGAATTTACAACCAATTAAAATGTTACTTTCATTTTCTACTATTATTTCATGACATTTGATTGGTTATGTACATGAATATATATAAAGAAAGAGAGGGAAACACAGCCATTTTGACTACTACTTCCTGAAGTACATTTCAAAAGCATTTCCACTGAGAACTTAAACTTCTTTTTGAAAGGTAAGATGTTATTTTGAAAACTGAAGTATGTTGTGCACTTTAAGTTAATTTGGAAAACATTTTCGGATAGTTATATACTATCCCTCTGTAATAGTTATAGATTGAGAAACACTTCTCTGTTATAGTTATGGATGGAGTTAGGCTTGTCTTGTATAATTATAAATTTACTTAGGCTTCATGATATACACTTTTTTATATTTCTACTTCCAGCCTGATACCATTCACTGCCCAAAGATAACTTCACTGTTAAAAAATAAAAACTACCTGACTGAACTTAAACCCAACAGTGCCCTATCTCTACTGATATATTTATTTTTTATGCAAATTACAGCAAGAAAATGGAAGGACAGCAAAATATTTCCTTCGAAATTATTCTGGAGAGCAACAATGAACAAGTTATTAAACTCAATGATGACTTAGAATTCATGGATAAATCATGGGACTATGAATTAGTTCAATGTGTAGAAGCGGTAGATTCGCTAATTCAAAATGAGGACATTTTCGACAATCTGTTATTAGAAGTTCTATCAAATTTTGAAAAAGAATTTAATAATTCTAAAATTGTTTGAGACATTATTAATTTTTATATGTAATTCATAAACTAGTACCAAATTGATTATAATGTAAAGTCAGATTTATAGTATACTGTGCAACTTATTTATGTTACATAGTAATTTTGCTCATAGATACTTCCTTTCTCCCAATATATTATCTCCAATGTGTATTTGACATCTCTTTTTCATCTCCTGCCTCCATGTTGTTTCTGCTTTCCTGACAGACTATGATATGGATTCCATATACCACAATAACTTCTGTAACAACATGCAAATTATCTACAGAGGAAACAGTGTACATTAAATTTAAGACTCAGCATTGGTACCTACATGTTGGTACTTAAAACACCCAAACAACACAACAACTCTATTCTGAGCTACCCTACCTCTAAGCACTTTAAATTATTATTTTAGTGTTTCACTGAGTTTTCCCCATGTGTGGGGGGGAGGTGTGTGTGGGGGATATGTGGGGTGAGTCTGTAAGGTGTGTGTGTGTGTGTGTGTCTGAGGGGGGATGAGGTGTATAGGTGTGTGTAGGTGTGTGGGGTATGTGGGTGTGGGTGGGGATGTGGGTGTGTAAGGTGTGTGTGTGGGTGTGTGGGGTGTTTGGGTGTAGGTGGGGGTGTGGGTGTGTGAGGTGTGTGTGGGGTGTGTGTGCGTGTGGGGGGCATGTGTGTAGGATGTGTGTGTATGTGTGGGATGTGTGGGTGTGTCTGTGAGGTGTGCGTGTGTGTGTGTGTGTGTGTGGGGGAGGTGTGTGTGTGGGATGTGTGAGGTGTGTCTGTGAGGTATCTGTCTGTGCGTGTGTGTGTGTTGGGGGTGAGGTGTGTGTGTGTGGGATGTGTGGGTGTGGGTGTGGATGTGTAAGGTGTCGGTGTTGGGGTGTGGGGTGTTTGGGTGTGGGTGCAGGTGTGCGTGTGTGAGGTGTGTGTGGGGAGTGTGTGGGTGTGGGGGTGTGGCGTTGTGTGCGTGTGGGTGTGTGTGGGACATACTTGTAGGTACCTAAAACAGCCACAGAACCAAAAGCTCTTTTCAGAGCTACCCTACCTGTAATCACTCAAAATGATTATTTTACACCATTATTTTCACTATTTATCACCAAAGTACGCTCCCTGGTACACTTCCCCCCGCGAAAATTCGTAAAAAAATAAAAAAAAAATTTGCCCCGCTGAGTCTTTTATGGCCCCCACATCAAACCTAGGGGGTCAGGGGGGGTCTACCCTGCCCTCTTTTGGTCATTTGCACCTTTGTTTTTTACCACCTCTTGTGTCTCGATCCTACCGAGACACAAGATGGCGGCCGCTCCGGACTGTTTGGAATGTTTACAGACACCCGAGAGCCAATCAGCTTTCCGCGCGCGAACTCACGTGGCGCGCTGGTACGTGCCCCGGTACGCGTACCGGGGCGCGCCTATAGATATATATTTTTTTAAACCTAAATTACTCAAAATCCACTTAAGCACATATCTTGAGACATAGCAAAGGCACATCGGGCTAGCAGTCCCTACAATTTTGCCAAGTTTGGTGGAAATCCATTCAGCCGTTCGAGCTAAAAATGAGTTTGACCGCCCTATGGAAATTAACATGGGGAAAACACGTTTTGGGACCCCCTTTTATCTCGGCCCCCGATTGACGTATCCCCCCCACACTTTCAGGGAAGGAGCGGAGAGCCGCGAGGCAAAGTTGAGGAAAAATTCAGGCAGATTCCTGAACCGGCGCCAAAGTTATTCCCAAGAGAATGTTGCGATTTCCCCCATGGAAATCGATCCTAACTATATATACCTACTGGCGACCGCCAGTAGGTAATATATATATATATATATATTACCTACTGGCGGTCGCCAGTAGGTAGTTATATATATATATATATATATATATATATATATATATATTACCTACTGGCGGTCGCCAGTAGGTAGTTATAGTTAGGATTGATTTCCATAGGGAAATCGCAACATTCTATTGGGAATAACTTTGGCGCCGGTTGAGGAATCTGCCTGAATTTTTTAGCAACTTTGCCTCTCGGCGCTCCGCTCCTTCCCTGAAAGTTTGGGGGGCATTTGTCAAGCAGGGGCCGAGATAAAAGGGGGGTCCCAAAACATGTTTTCCCCATGTTAATTTTTATAGGGCGGTCTGTCGCACTTTTAGCTCGAACGGCTGAATGGATTTTCACCAAACTTGGCAAAGTTGTAGGGACTGGTAGCCCAATGTGCCTTTGCTATGTCTCAAGATAAGTGCTCCAGTGGATTTTGAGTAATTTAGGTTTAAAAAAATGTATATATCTGTAAGCGAGCCCCGGTACGCGTACCGGGGAGCGCTCCGGGCGCCGCCACGCAACATGCGCACGGCAAGCTGATTGGTTCTCGGGTGTCTGTAAACATTCGAAACAGTCAGCGGCGGCCGCCATCTTGTGTCTCGGTAGGATTGAGATACAAGAGGTGGCAAAAATCAAAGGGGGAAATGAGCAAAAGGGGGCAGGGTACATCCCCCCTGACCCTCCAGGTATGATGTGGGGGCCATAAAAGGGTCCCGTGGGACAATTTTTTTTTTTTTTAAATCGATTTTCGCGGGGGGAACGCCCGGTACGCGCACCGGGGAGCGTACCAGGGAGCGTACTTAGGTGAAAAATTGTGAAAATAATAGTGTAAAATAATCATTTTGAGTGATTACATGTAGGGTAGCTCTGAAAAGAGCTTTTGGGTTCTGTGGCTGTTTTAGGTACCTACAAGTGTGTCCCACACACACCCACATGCACACAACCCCACACTCACACACCCACACACTCCCCACACACACTTCACACATGCACACTTCCACCCACAGTCAAACACCACACACATGGGGAAAACTCAGTGAAACACTAAAATAATAATTTAAAGTGTTTAGAGGTAGGATATCTCTGAATAGAGTTGTTGTGTTGTGTGGGTGATTTAAGTACCAACATGTAGGTACCAATGCAGAGTCTTAAATTCAATGTACACCGTTTCCTCTGTAGATAATTTGCATGTTGTTATAGAAGTTAGTGTGGTATGTATATGGAATCTATACCATAGTCTGTCAGGGAAGCAGAAACAACATGGAGGCAGGAGATGAAAAAGAGATGTCAAATACACATTGGAGATAATATAGTGGGAGAAAGGAAGTAACTATGAGCAAAATTACTATGTAACACAAATACGTTGCACAGTATACTATAAGTCTGACTTTATATTATAATCAATTTGGTAATAGTTTATGAATTACATATAATAATGAATAATGTCTCGAACAATTTTTGATTATTAAATATACATTTATTTTTCTGATTCTTTTTCAAAATTTAATAAAACTTCTAACAATATATTGTCTGGAATGTCCTCATTTTCATTCTGTGATTCTATTGCTTCCACAAACTGAACTAATTCATGGTCCAGTGACTCATCCATAAAATCAAAGTCATCATTCTCATCAATAATTTCTTCAGGGTTGTTCTCCAGAACAATTTCGAAAGAAATATTCTGTTGTCCTTCCATTTTCTTGCTGTAAATTGCATAAAAAATAAATATATAAGTAGAGATAGGGCACTGTTGGGTTTAAGTTCAGACAGGTAGTTTTGATTTTTTAACAGTGAAGTTATGTTTGGGCAGTGTATGGTATCAGGCTGGAAGTAGAAATATAAAAAAGTGTATGTGATAAAGCCTAAGTAAATTCATAATTATACAAGACAAGCCTAACTCCATCCATAACTATAACAGAGAAGCCTATCTCAATCTATAACTATTACAGAGGGATAGTATATAACTATCAGAAAATGTTTTCCAAATTACCTTAAAGTGCACAACGTACTTCACTTTCCAAAATAACAACTTACCTTTGAGAAAGCAGTTGAAGTTCTCAGTGAAAATCCTTTTCAAAAGCACTTCAGGAAGTAGTAGTCAAAATGGCTGTGGTTCCCTCTCATTTTTCATTTATATTCATGTACATAACCAATCAAATGTCAGGAAAAAAAAAAATAGAAAATGAAAGTAACATTTTAATTGGTTGTCAATTCTAACACTTCAGATGTGTTTTTGTTATGTAATTTACCTCAGGATATTTATACAGGGCTACAGGCCAAATGGCTGAATGGAATTCCACCAAATTTGTGAAAATGGTAGGGACTGGTATGTAGTATTGCCTATTCTATATTTGGTGAAAGTGTCTCCAGTGGTTTTTATGTAAATTAACTTTTATTATTTTTTTTGGAGCGCTTCCGGTGCGCGCCCCAGTACGCGTACCGGCAGCGGTACGGGAGTCTTCCATTTTGTGTTTCGGTAGATTTGAGTCAGAAAATGGCGGACAAACAACGTTGGGAATGGGTATAAGGGGGCACGGTTGGCACTCCCTGACCCTCTAGGTTTCCTGAGGGGGTCTTAGGAGGCCCATATAGGACAAAAAAAATATATATTTTTAAATTTTCGCGGGGGGAGCGCCCGGTACGCGCACTGGGAAGCGTACCGGGGAGCGTACTATGGTGAAAAATAGTGAAAAAAGTTAGAAAAAGATAATCATTTGGAGTGATCAGAGATAGGGTAGCCCTGAAAAGGGCTTTTGGGTTCTGTGGCTGATTTAGGTACCTACAAGTAGGTACCAATGCACAGTCTTAAATTCAGGAGGAATATTCTATTCCCTTCATCTGAGAAGTGCACACCATCTTCTCTGTAAATATCTTGCATGTTGTAACACAAGTTGTTGTTGTATATTGAACCCATTCCATAGTCTCTCATGTAAGCAGAAACAGATTTATTCACATGTTTCCGTGCTTTTTCAAATTGTGGACAAAATTGGTTGGACCACTTCCATTTCTGCCTTTGGCATATATTGGAATATACCAAGGCAGTTTGTGGAAAAAGTGCCATCAATTGCTCAAAGGTGTCCTTTAAAAGCATTTCCAGACCTACACCAGTCAAAGTGCCCAAGTCATTTCCTCCACAGTGCAGAATTAACAGGTCAGGGTGTGGCAAATGCAAAAAGGTTTTCACCAATGGAATCAATTGGTGAAATTTTTATCCTCTGTGGCTAATCCATTTTATGTTCACGTTTGATAAATCAAGGTTGTGTAAATTTCTGTTACTAGCATACCTTTGAGCCCAGTGGATATAACTATGTCCAATATTCCAGACAGAATACATGGTCAGAGGAGATTCTGGTGCAGTTAGATGAAGTGTGGAAAAGAAATGGCAGTTGGAATAATAGGAGTTTGCAAAAAAAAAACTGTGGAGTTTCAGTGCTCTTGAATCACAAGCAATGATTGGTAGAATGAGATAGGTGAAAACTGAACGTTAGGGTGCATGGTTGTGTTCTGTGTAAGAAGTAATTTGAATCGTTAAAAAAAAGTTATTTAAAGAAACCTTACACCAGATAAGCTGGTGTATTTGCAGGTCAAACATTCTTGCAGAGGTGATTTGCAACATTGTAGAATAAACTTTTAACCCTGGCAGCTCAGTGAGGAGGGAGTTGCTATGGTAACAGGTAGAAAGAGCTGATGGGGGGAAGGGTGTTGGTTTGAATATAGAGAGGGAAGAGTTTTAATTGGTTAACAAAAAGGGATATCTGTGTAGAATTAGAGGTTTTCTGTGCCTTTATGGTTTGCAGTGGTTGGAGAACATACCTTTTGCTCTGCTAAAGAAATATTGGTATGTGTATCTGACACTGTTGTGAATGTCCTAAAGCATTTGTAAAGGTGAGTTATGATTCATTTAATATACATAGAGACTTGTATATTCTATGGAGAAGATTTGGAAGAAAATTGTGGTCTTTACATGTTGCTTTGTGTCATGCTTTTTGATAATGCTTGGTAAAAAGTTTTTACTGCATAGAGTAATTCTATTTTGTAAAATTGTGAATTTTTAGTCATGACATGGAATGCTTCTACGTAGGACTTGTGCTGTGTTTTGTAAATGTGATGTAAAAAACGATTTTGGGGGAAAAAAATAGTTTTTACATTTTTTAAAAGAAATAAAAAATGTGTGCATGTTTAATAGAAATACATTTGACTCTTTACAATGATGTTACCTGTGTTAACTGAGTGTAGGAAACGTATTGAGTTTGTTTGCATAGAGGAATTGTAATTTGTAAAATTGTTAAGCTTCATGTGAAAGCTTTTGCCTTAGTCTTATCATTGCTGTGAGGCAGATGGTTGTACATAGGATCTGTGCTGTGTTTCCTAAATGTGATGTTAAAAACGATTTTGGGGAAATGAATGTTTTTTACATATTTGAGTATATTGTGGCACAGAGGTTTAAAAAGTGACGCATCTAATTACATGTGTCTCTTTTTAAATATGGTACAAAAAGGTACATGTTTGGGCTTTCTTGGGGAGCGTAGGTGGTGAGGCTTGTGTCTAAAAGTGCAGTGAACTAGGCTTCATGAAGCCTATCCCTGACTGCACTGTTAGATACAGGTGTGAATTTGACTCTTTACAATGATGTTACATGTGTTAACTCAGTGTAGGAAGCATATTCAGTTTGTTTGCATAGAGGAATTGTATTTTGTAAAATTGTGAGGCTTCATGTGAAAGCTTTTGCCTTAGTCTTATCCCTGCTGTGAGGCAGATGGTTGTACATAGGATCTGTGCTGTGTTTCCTAAATGTGATTTCAAAATCGATTTTGAGGAAATGAATGTTTTTTACATATTTCAGTATATTGTGACGCTGAGGTTTAAAACGTGACGCATCTAATTACATGTGTCTCTTTTTAAATATGGTGCAAAAAAGTACATGTTTGGGCTTTCCTGGGGAGCGTAGGTGGTGAGGCTTGTGTCTAAGAGTGCAGTGGACTAGACTTCATGAAGCCTATCCCTGACTGCACTGTTAGACACAGTTGTGAATTTGACTCTTTACAATGATGTTACATGTGTTAACTCAGTGTAAGAAGCATATAGAGTTTGTTTGCATAGAGGAATTGTAATTTGTAAAATTGTGAAGCTTCATGTGAAAGCTTTTGCCTTAGTCTTATCCCTGCTGTGAGGCAGATGGTTGTACATAGGATCTGTGCTGTGTTTCCTAAATGTGATGTCAAAAACGATTTTGGGGATTTTTTTTTTTTTAACATATTTGAATATACTATGGCGCTGAGGTTTAAGACGTGACGCATCTAATTACATGTCTCACTTTTTAAATATGGTGCAAAAAGGTACATGTTTGGGCTTTCCTGGGGAACGTAGGTAGTGAGGCTTGTGCCTAAAAATGCAGTGGACTAGGCTTCATGAAGCATAAAAATAATTTTTACATTTTTTAAAAGTAATAAAGAATGTGTGCATGTTTAATAGAAATACATTTGACTCTTTAGAATGATGTTAGCTGTGTTAACTCAGTGTAGGAAGCATATTGAGTTTGTTTGCATAGAGGAATTGTATTTTGTAAAATTGTGAAGCTTCATGTGCAAGATTTTGCCTCAGTCTTATCCCTGCTGTGAGGCAGATGGTTGTAAATATGATCTGTGCTGTGTTTCCTAAATGTGATGTCAAAAACGATTTTGGGGAAAATAAATGGATTTTACATTTTTGAGTATAATGTGGCGCAAAGGTTTAAAAAATGACGCATACATGCGTCACTTTTTAAATATGGGGAAAAAGGTACATGTTTGGGCTTTCCTGGGGAGCCTAGGTGGTGAGGATTGTATCTAAGTGTGCAGTGGACTAGGCTTCATGAAGCATATCCCTGTCTGCATTCTTAGACACAGTTGTCAATTTGACTCTTTACAATGATGTTAGCTGTGTTTTAAAACAGTGTAGGAAGCTTATTGAGTTTGTTTGCATAGAGGAATTGTGTTTTGTAAAATTGTGAAGCTCCATGAGAAACTGTTTGCCTCACTCTTATTCCTGTTGTGAGGCAGGTGCAAGATTTTGCCTCAGTCATATCCCTGCTGTGAGGCAGATGATTGTAAATAGGATCTGTGCTGTGTTTACTAAATGTAATGTCAAAAACGATTTTGGGGAAAATAAATGGTTTTTACATTTTTGAATATAATGTGGCACAGAGGTTTAAAAAGTGACGCATCTACCTACATGTGTCATTTTTTAAATATGGGGAAAAAAAAGGTACTTGTTTGGGCTTTCCTGGGGAGGATAGGTGTTGAGGCTTGTGTCTAAGAGTGCAGTGGATTAGGCTTTATGAAGCCTATCTCTGCTGCATTCTTAGACACAGGTGTTTTGAGGCAAAATCTTGCACTCGTCTCACAACAGGAATAAGAGTGAGGCAAACGCTTTCTCATGGAGCTTCACAATTTTACAAAATACAATTCATCTATGTAAACAAACTCAATATGCTTCCTACACTGATATAAAACACAGGTAACATCATTGTAAAGAGTCAAATTGACACCTGTCTCTAAGAATGCGGACAGGGATATGCTTCATGAAGCCTAGTCCACTGCACACTTAGATACAATCCTCACCACCTAGGCTCACCAGGAAAACCCAAACATGTACCTTTTTTCCCCATATTTAAAAAGTGACGCATGTATGCGTCATTTTTTAAACCTTTGTGTCACATTATACTCAAAAATGTAAAATAAATTTATTTTCCCCAAAATCGTTTTTGATATCAAATTTAGGAAACACAGCACAGATCATATTTACAATCATCTGCCTCACAACAGGGATAAGACTGAGGCAAAATCTTGCACCTGCCTCACAACAGGAATAAGACTGAGGCAAACGCTTTCACATGGAGCTTCACAATGTTACAAAATACAATTCCTCTATGCAAACAAACTCAATATGATTCCTACACTGATTTAAAACACAGCTAACATCAGTGTAAAGAGTCAAATTGACACCTGCGTCTAAGAATGCAGACAGGTATATGCTTCATGAAGCCTAGTCCACTGCACTCTTAGACACAAGCTTCACCAACTACGCTCCCCAGGAAAACCCAAACAAGTACCTTTTTGCTGCATATTTAAAAATTGATGCATGTAGGTAGATGCGTCACTTTTTAAACCTCTGTGCCACATTATAATCAAAAATGTAAAAACCAATCATTTTCTCCAAAATCGTTTTTGACATCACATTTAGGAAACACAGCACAGATCCTATTTACAATCATCTGCCTCACAGCAGGGATAAGACTGAGGCAAAATCTTGCACCTGCCTCACAACAGGAATAAGACTGAGGCAAACGCTTTCTCATGGAGCTTCACAATTTTATAAAATACAATTTTAAATAACTATATAACTCAATATTTTCTTGGGAAGCATAGGTGGTGAAGCCTGTGTATAAGAGTGCAGTGGAGTTAGACATAGGTCTGATCTTCTTTGTAGTTGTGGACAGAGCTGTCTTCCACTATATTTTTCAATACACTCCTCACCTTTTGTGCACCACTGGAGAATCCTCACCTGATCTGAAACCCTGTATTGATCGTTTGCTTTTTGTCATTGCTTTGTTGTTTTGTAATAGTGGTCTATAATGTGGTACTGTTTTTCTTTAACACAGATTGAAATTGTTATTTGAAGAAAAAGCTAAGATGCCCACAAAAGAAAGGACAAAGAAAGAACGCAACCGGGAAAAATCAAAAATAGCAACGGAATTACAGCATTCTTCCACAACAGATACTTCAAAAAACAGGAACAAAGCTCCTGGTAAGACAACTAAGTCTTTTTTACGCAACATATGTACATCCAGAAAAAATAATGGACACCATGTACAAAAAGAAAATGAGAGAGTAAAATTGAAAAGGAAGGAGAGAAATTCAAAGAATCCTAAAACTGGAGCAGGAGAGAATAATATGTATAGGAATAGAAGGCAGAATCAGTTTAGAGACATTCGTAGACGAATGTTTTGCAATAGGGTGGTTTTAAATTTGTTAAAAAACATTAGGAAAGGTAAACAGAAAGCTGCTTTTTATAAGAAAAAGAAAAGTGTAGAGAAGATTGTTGATCATGCGTTTGAAGTTTAGAAAAAATTATTTATTTTAATAATCAATAGAATTAGGACACTTAACAAGACAATTGATGTTTTCAAATCAAACAGTAGATGGAAAAGAGTAATTAATCGGACTCATTTTTGTAAAGTTTTTTCTGGAGAATGGATGCACAGTTCAAGTTGTGAGCCATTTTTTAATGAGGAGAGTTACTTCCAGGAGAATGATTTAGTGCATGCAGTTGACACCAGTGGTCGAGCGTATGAAGTGAAAGACGGTTGTCCGATTGAAAAAGAGAAACTTGTGCCTAGAGAACCAGAAGAGGTGTTATCTGATGGAGTTTTAGGGAGACGTACTAAGGGTCCAGTGTACACTTGGAAGTGTAGTAGTATTTGTAGTGTGCAACAGGAATCAATTGATTTGTTTTGTAATTTCTTACGTACATATAGTAAGAAAAGTCTAAAGCAGAAAATGAAGTTGATGCAAGACTTAGATCCTTGCAGAGTGAGAGGAATCACAGGTTTGCAAGGCCATTCACTGGCTTGTCTTTCTAGAAAAGTCTGTCAGAGTGTTTTTCATCATTTTAGGATGTTAGCAGTGCATCATACCAAAATGAGGAAATTAGTGAGAATGTTTTATTATGCAAAAAGTCCAGCACTTAAGCTTAAACAATTAAACAGTGCTCTTTTGCATGGAACAGAATTAGATGTGAAGAAGATTTGTGAAGAAATTGAGATTTGTTATTTTCGTGAGCAAAAGGACAGTGTAGAAATTGAGACAGCAATTCAAGGTAATGTGGAAGACAATGTACAGATTTTAAATACAGAAAAGTTTGAGAAGGAAATTACCAGGTTTAAGGTGAAATCAAGTGAAAGGCCGAATTTTACTTGTGTGTGTTGTCGACGGACTCATTATAAGATTCAGACTAGGTTAGTTGATTTATATGCAAAAAGTGAAAAGATGGATAATTATGAGTGGAAAGATTTAGCAACTTATTTGTGGGTGGAGAATTCTTTTGATTTGAGTTCTGATCAGCGTATTTGTAAATATTGTTATGACAAATTAAATCAAAATAGAATGCCTGCTAGAGCTGTTCATAATAATCTGGAGTTGATAGACATTCCCCGTGAATTGATAGATTTAAATACATATGAGTCTATTTTGATTCAATGTGTCCATCCTTTTCAGGCAATTGTTCGCATGGAGCCTAAGATAGGGAAATTTCCTCCTACAGATTTGCAGAGAGGATTAAAGGGAAGAGTTGTTTATTTGCCCCTAGATTTGAAAAAAATATTGATACAATTGGTATAGAACAAGTAGAAGAGGAACCTTTAGTTATTCTAGTTAATGGGGTTCCAACAAAGAGTAAAAAAATCTGGCAATATTTAGTGGATGTTAGGAAAGTCAAAAAGGCAACGTTGTATTTAGTCAAAAACAATGAGTACTACAAAGATGTATGTGTTGCAGCAGAGGAAACAGCTGCAGATGAAGACAGTGATTGTTCAGCTGGCCAAATTGAAAAAGTTGATGTGTCTAGAAGTGAAGAAATATATGAACATTATACTGTTCATCCTTTACATTCCAAAGAAGTAATGGGGAATGCAATTGACTTGTTTCAAATGAAAACAGCAAAAGGAAGTCCCATTAGTGTATGGGAAGAAAGTTTGGAAGCTCGTTGTTTTCCACAGCTATTTCCAACAGGTCGAGGTGGAGGATATGACGATCGACCACTTCAAATTCCTGCATCTGAATATCGAACTGTAAGATTATATACTGAAGATGCAAGGTTTTGTCAATGCATTCCCTATTTGTTTCATCTACTGTATGAAAGTGACTTGTCTGGGCTTTCTTATGCAGTAAACCATATTCTGAAAAGTGGAGCACATCTACAAAATGTTTCGGTGAGGGACTTTATGCAGAAAGTGAATCTTCAAGATAATATTTTAGAATCTCATCTAATCAATCTCATGGCATGTCAGCGTGGTACAAATGAGTATTGGTACCGTCGCCATGTGGAATTGAAATGTATGCTAAGAAACGTAGGAACTCCTACATGGTTCCTCACTCTTAGCTGTGCCGAGTATGCACGGCAGGACTTACTTCAATTTCTACGAGAGGCCAATGCTAATATACAAAATATAGAATTGAAAACACCTGGAGAACTGTGCTCTTTGGATCCAGTGAATGTATGCAGATATTTTAATCATAGATTTGAAGCTATGATGTCTTTTATTACCAACAAAAAAAATCCTCCCCTTGGAGAGGTTTTGGATTTCTTTTGGAGAAAGGAGTATCAAGCAAGAGGTGCTCCTCACATACATATGTTTCTGTGGATTAAAGATGCACCCAAATTTGGAACAGATTCGGATGACACAGTGATGAGTATCATTGAAGAGTATTCAACATGTGCTGTTCCGAAAACTACAGAAGAAAACAGTTTAAGGCAACACGTTTTAAACTTTCAATCCCATCGTTGTGGAAAGTACTGTCGTCGAAAATTCAGAAACAAGGACAAGTTCTACACAAAATGTCGTTTCAGCTTTCCACGACCAGTGATTTCTAAAGGAAGAGTAAATAATTTGATGTCTTCTCTGCGACATACTGTGACGAGGAAATCACCAAAAAATACATACAATTTAAAAAGAGACGAAGAGTCTAAGTACATCAACGACTACCACCCAGTGATTTTGTCCATGTGGAATGCTAACATGGATATTCAATTCGTTGCTGACAACTCTATTGCTGTGGCTCGATATGTGACGTCTTACATCACAAAAAAAGAAAAGACAGAACTAAAGGAAATGTGGGAGGACATTTCACATGAAAAGAATCTAAGCAAGAAATTATACAGTTACAGTCTGAAGATGTTGTCGCATCGAGAAATTGGAGCGTATGAATGTTCTGATCGATTGTCGTCAGCAAGTCTCTATACCAAATCTAGAACCATCATTTGGGTGAGTCTAGGTCTTGCTGCAACACGAAATCGAGTTTTGAAATCTGTACAAGAGATAGAGTATTTGGCGGAGAAAGAACCAGAAAGTACAGATATTTTGAAGACAAACATGTTGGATACATACTATCCAAATAGAAGTCATCACCTTGAGAACGCTAGTCTCTATGAAGTTCTGCAGAGATATATTTATAAGAGGAATATCAGAGAAGATATCAATAATGGAATATATGGAGTCATTGGATGTGAAGGATGTCTAGTGAAACAGAAAAAAGGTCATTTGATTAATCATCGCAAATTGAGTTGTGATAATCCAGATAAAAGAGAATTTTATTATTTGGCTCTTTTGCAACTGTTTAAACCATGGCGTGAAGAAGAGGAACTTCTTGGAGATTTTCTCTGTTATGAAGACTCCTTTAATGCAACGAAGGATATCATAGAATGCCCTGTTTTTCCAAATTATCTGCAAATGTTGAATGAAGAAATAGAGCAAGAAGCCACAATTGCTGCAGAGATTGCGAGAGACAGTTCTCAAGGCAGTCAGAGTTCTGCTTCATTCAGTCAGGATCCACTAGGAGGACCAATCATCCAAAATGAAGCTGCTACTGCCATGGATGAGGTGGAAAGAGTTATGGAACAAGGTCAAGATGATGAAGTTAACTTAGAAGATTTGGTGAAACAACTAAACCTTGAGCAGAAACAGATATATATCGAAGTCACAGAACAGATTGAACATGGATTCAGTCATGAGAAAAAAGAATGCTCATGTACATCGTTTAAGCCTGTCCAACTGTACGTGAGTGGAGAAGCGGGAACTGGAAAAAGTTTTCTGATTAAAGCCATTGCAACTTATCTGCAGAAAAGGACTGAATCACCGCTGTCTTGTGTTGTTACTGCTCCAACTGGGCTGGCAGCACATAACATTAAAGGGATTACTTTACATCGTTTACTGATGCTGCCAGTGGAGCATGATAACAAATTGGAGTATCACAAGCTATCAGGAGATGCGTGTTCCGAAGTTTCGAGAGTCCTGAAGAAAATGAAACTTCTTATCATTGATGAAGTAAGCATGGTGTCAAATATCATGCTTGCTTTTGTGCATTTGAGAATGCAAGAAATTCTTAGAACAGACTATGATGTCTTATTTGGTGGAAAACATATTATTGTTTTTGGAGATCTTCTGCAGTTGACTCCAGTGAAAGGACAACCTGTGTTCAAAATGCTCACACATGAAGATACCAGGAAGTGCTTAGGGAGCATCGGAAACATTAATATATGGTTAAACTTTAAATATGCAGAACTGCTTCAAAATATGCGGCAGGCAAATGATGAAGATTATAAAAATATTCTACAAGATGTAAGGATCGGAAAAATAAGTCAGCAAGGGAAAGAAGCTTTACATGCACAATTAATTTCAAATTTGTACCCAAATGAAAACATTCTTCCAGAGAACATATTTAAGAAAATTAACGAGAAGAAATCTGGCATATGTTTGTTGCCAACTCTGAAAGAATGTTCCATGTTCAACAACAAAATGTTACAGTTAGAAAATGAAAAGATAGTGAAACTGGAAGCTATAGATAAAATAGAGCATATGGGAGCAACAATTATTTTGTCTGAAAATTTGAAATCAAAATTGGATTCATTAGAGAAGACTATTTCTAAAACTGCTGGTTTTGAAAAGACTCTGAATGTGTGTTTGAATTGTCGTGTCATTTTAAGAAGGAATTTAAATGTTGAAAGAGGTCTAGTAAAGGGAGCAATGGGTTATGTTGTTGGTTTTCTGAATTACAAAAATGGAGATGGAATTGAAATTTTAAAAATTAAATTTGATGACATTGATGAAATAGAACAAATTTGTCGTTGTTCAGCTAGATTTTTGCTCTTGAAAGACTTATATGTTCACCGAAAACAGTTTCCTATTTGTTTGGCATATGCGGTGACAATTCATAAGTCTCAAGGTTTAAGTGTAGATAGCGCTTTGGTGAACATTGGAAGTTCTGTGTTTAAAGAGGGTATGTCATATGTGGCATTATCACGAGTCAGAACTTTAGCAGGATTGTACTTGATTGAGTGTGATGAAACAAAGATTTGTGCAGATTTAGATTGTGTAAAAGAATACAATAGGTTAAGAAGAGAGTATGCTCCACATTTGCCTCAATATCCTCTGATTGAAAAACGTGTGGTAGGCCGAAAAAGAAGAAATGAGAGTAATTGCAGTGAGGTATCAGCAAAAAGACATAAAGTAGATAAAAGTGTAATTGTAAAGAGAAACAAAAAGGATTCTGTTGAAGATGTTGTTGGATTTCAGTTTGAAAATAGTTCTGGTGTCAATTGCTATGCTAATGTAGTAGTTAATGTTGTTTTTTTCTTCAAAATGTACAAAGACAGATTGTTGAAAATCGGGAACAAACATTGTGCTGTTTATTGAATTCTGTGTTAGAGAAATGTAGTAGTGATAAAGCTAAAATAGAAAGTGTTTCAGAAATTAGAAATCTTCTAGATATATGTGCCTAGAGAACCAGAAGAGGTGTTATCTGATGGAGTTTTAGGGAGACGTACTAAGGGTCCAGTGTACACTTGGAAGTGTAGTAGTATTTGTAGTGTGCGACAGGAATCAATTGATTTGTTTTGTAATTTCTTACATACATATAGTAAGAAAAGTCTAAAGCAGAAAATGAAGTTGTTGCAAGACTTAGATCCTTGCAGAGTGAGAGGAATCACAGGTTTGCAAGGCCATTCACTGGCTTGTCTTTCTAGAAAAATCTGTCAGAGTGTTTTTCATTATTTTAGGATGTTAGCAGTGCATCATACCAAAATGAGGAAATTAGTGAGAATGTTGTATTATGCAAAAAGTCCAGCACTTAAGCTTAAACAATTAAACAGTGCTCTTTTGCATGGAACTGAATTAGATGTGAAGAAGATTTGTGAAGAAATTGAGATTTGTTATTTTGGTGAAAAAGAGGACAGTGTAGAAATTGACACAGCAATTCAAGGTAATGTGGAAGACAATGTACAGATTTCAAATACAGAAAAGTTTGAGCAGGAGATTACCAGGTTTAAGGTGAAATCAAGTGAAAGACCGAATTTTACTTGTGTGTGTTGTCGACGGACTCATTATAGGATTCAGACTAGGTTAGTTGATTTATATGCAAAAAGTGAAAAGATGGATAATTATGAGTGGAAAGATTTAGCAACTTATTTGTGGGTGGAGAATTCTTTTGATTTGAGTTCTGATCAGCGTATTTGTAAATATTGTTATGACAAATTAAATCAAAATAGAATGCCTGCTAGAGCTGTTCATGATAATCTGGAGTTGATAGACATTCCCCGTGAATTGATAGATTTAAATACATATGAGTCTATTTTGATTCAATGTGTCCATCCTTTTCAGGCAATTGTTCGCATGGAGCCTAAGATAGGGAAATTTCCTCCTACAGATTTGCAGAGAGGATTAAAGGGAAGAGTTGTTTATTTGCCCCTAGATTTGAAAAAAATATTGATACAATTGGTATAGAAAAAGTAGAAGAGGAACCTTTAGTTATTCTAGTTAATGGGGTTCCAACAAAGAGTAAAAAAATCTGGCAAGATTTAGTGGATGTTAGGAAAGTCAAAAAGGCAACGTTGTATTTAGTCAAAAACAATGAGTACTACAAAGATGTATGTGTTGCAGCAGAGGAAACAGCTGCAGATGAAGACAGTGATTGTTCAGCTGGCCAAATTGAAAAAAGTTGATGTGTCTAGAAGTGAAGAAATATATGAACATTATACTGTTCATCCTTTACATTCCAAAGAAGTAATGGGGAATGCAATTGACTTGTTTCAAATGAAAACAGCAAAAGGAAGTGCCATTAGTGTATGGGAAGAAAGTTTGGAAGCTCGTTGTTTTCCACAGCTATTTCCAACAGGTCGAGGTGGAGGATATGACGATCGACCACTTCAAATTCCTGCATCTGAATATCGAACTGTAAGATTATATACTGAAGATGCAAGGTTTCGTCAATGCATTCCCTATTTGTTTCATCTACTGTATGAAAGTGACTTGTCTGGGCTTTCTTATGCAGTAAACCATATTCTGAAAAGTAGAGCACATCTACAAAATGTTTCGGCGAGGGACTTTATGCAGAAAGTGAATCTTCAAGATAATATTTTAGAATCTCATCTAATCAATCTCATGGCATGTCAGCGTGGTACAAATGAGTATTGGTACCGTCGCCATGGGGAATTGAAATGTATGCTAAGAAACTTAGGAACTCCTACATCGTTCCTCACTCTTAGCTGTGCCGAGTATGCACGGCAGGACTTACTTCAATTTCTACGAGAGGCCAATGCTAAAATACAAAATATAGAATTGAAAACACCTGGAGAACTGTGCTCTTTGGATCCAGTGAATGTATGCAGATATTTTAATCATAGATTTGAAGCTATGATGTCTTTTATTACCAACAAAAAAAATCCTCCCCTTGGAGAGGTTATGGATTTCTTTTGGAGAAAGGAGTATCAAGCGAGAGGTGCTCCTCACATACATATGTTTTTGTGGATTAAAGATGCACCCAAATTTGGAACAGATTCGGATGACACAGTGATGAGTTTCATTGAAGAGTATTCAACATGTGCTGTTCCGAAAACTACAGAAGAAAACAGTTTAAGGCAACAAGTTTTACGCTTTCAATCCCATCGTTGTGGAAAGTACTGTCGTCGAAAATTCAGAAACAAGGACAAGTTCTACACAAAATGTCGTTTCAGCTTTCCACGACTAGTGATTTCTAAAGGAAGAGTAAATAATTTGATGTCCTCTCTGCGACATACTGTGACGAGGAAATCACCAAAAAATACATACAATTTAAAAAGAGACGAAGAGTCTAAGTACATCAACGACTACAACCCAGTGATTTTGTCCATGTGGAATGCTAACATGGATATTCAATTCGTTGCTGACAACTCTATTGCTGTGGCTCGATATGTGACGTCTTACATCACAAAAAAAGAAAAGACAGAACTAAAGGAAATGTGGGAGGACATTTCACATGAAAAGAGTCTAAGCAAGAAATTATACAGTTACAGTCTGAAGATGTTGTCGCATCGAGAAATTGGAGTGTATGAATGTTCTGATCGATTGTCGTCAGCAAGTCTCTATACCAAATCTAGAACCATCATTTGGGTGAGTCTAGGTCTTGCTGCAACACGAAATCGAGTTTTGAAATCTGTACAAGAGATAGAGTATTTGGCGGAGAAAGAACCAGAAAGTACAGATATTTTGAAGACAAACATGTTGGATACATACTATCCAAATAGAAGTCATCACCTTGAGAACGCTTGTCTCTATGAAGTTCTGCAGAGATATATTTATAAGAGGAACATCAGAGAAGATATCAATAATGGAATATATGGAGTCATTGGATGTGAAGGATGTCTAGTGAAACAGAAAAAAGGTAATTTGATTAATCATCGCAAATTGAGTTGTGATAATCCAGATAAAAGAGAATTTTATTATTTGGCTCTTTTGCAACTGTTTAAAACATGGCGTGAAGAAGAGGAACTTCTTGGAGATTTTCTCTGTTATGAAGACTCCTTTAATGCAACGAAGGATACCATAGAGTGTCCTGTTTTTCCAAATTATCTGCAAATGTTGAATGAAGAAATAGAGCAAGAAGCCACAATTGCTGCAGAGATTGCGAGAGACAGTTCTCAAGGTAGTCAGAGTTCTGCTTCATTGAGTCAGGATCCACTAGGAGGACCAATTATCCAAAATGAAGCTGCTACTGCCATGGATGAGGTGGAAAGAGTTATGGAACAAGGTCAAGATGATGAAGTTAACTTAGAAGATTTGGTGAAACAACTAAACCTTGAGCAGAAACAGATATATATCGAAGTCACAGAACAGATTGAACATGGATTCAGTCATGAGAAAAAAGAATGCTCATGTACATCATTTAAGCCTGTCCAACTGTACGTGAGTGGAGAAGCGGGAACTGGAAAAAGTTTTCTGATTAAAGCCATTGCAACTTTTCTGCAAAAAAGGACTGAATCACCGCTGTCTTGTGTTGTTACTGCTCCAACTGGGCTGGCAGCACATAACATTAAAGGGATTACTTTACATCGTTTACTGATGCTGCCAGTGGAGCATGATAACAAATTTGAGTATCAGAAGCTATCAGGAGATGCGTGTTCCGAAGTTTCGAGAGTCCTGAAGAAAATGAAACTTCTTATCATTGATGAAGTAAGCATGGTGTCAAATATCATGCTTCCTTTTGTGCATTTGAGAATGCAAGAAATTCTTAGAACAGACTATGATGTCTTATTTGGTGGAAAACATATTATTGTTTTTGGAGATCTTCTGCAGTTGACTCCAGTGAAAGGACAACCTGTGTTCAAAATGCTCACACATGAAGATACCAGGAAGTGCTTAGGGAGCATCGGAAACGTTAATATACGGTTAAACTTTAAATATGCAGAACTGCTTCAAAATATGCGGCAGGCAAATGATGAAGATTATAAAAATATTCTACAAGATGTAAGGATCGGAAAAGTAAGTCAGCAAGGGAAAGAAGCTTTACATGCACGATTAATTTCAAATTTGTACCCAAATGAAAACATTCTTCCAGAGAACATATTTAAGAAAATTAACGAGAAGAAATCTGGCATATGTTTGTTGCCAACTCTGAAAGAATGTTCCATGTTCAACAACAAAATGTTACAGTTAGAAAATGAAGAGATAGTGAAACTGGAAGCTATTGATAAAATAGAGCATATGGGAGCAACAATTATTTTGTCTGAAAATTTGAAATCAAAATTGGATTCATTAAAGAAGACTATATCTAAAACTGCTGGTTTTGAAAAGACTCTGAATGTGTGTTTGAATTGCCGTGTCATTTTAAGAAGGAATTTAAATGTTGAAAGAGGTCTAGTAAATGGAGCAATGGGTATGTTGTTGGTTTTCTGAATTACAAAAATAGAGATGGAATTGAAATTTTAAAAATTTAATTTGATGACATTTATGAAATAGAACAAATTTGTCGTTGTTCAGCTAGATTTTTGCTCTTGAAAGACTTATATGTTCACCGAAAACAGTTTCCTATTTGTTTGGCATATGCGGTGACAATTCATAAGTCTCAAGGTTTAAGTGTAGATAGCGCTTTGATGAACATTGGAAGTTCTGTGTTTAAAGAGGGTATGGCATATGTGGCATTATCACGAGTCAGAACTTTAGCAGGATTGTACTTGATTGAGTGTGATGAAACAAAGATTTGTGCACATTTAGATTGTGTAAAATAATACAATAGGTTAAGAAGAGAGTATGCTCCACATTTGCCTCAATATCCTCTGATTGAAAAACGTGTGGTAGGCCGAAAAAGAAGAAATGAGAGTAATTGCAGTGAGGTATCAGCAAAAAGACATAAAGTAGATAAAAGTGTAATTGTAAAGAGAAACAAAAAGGATTCTGTTGAAGATGTTGTTGGATTTCAGTTTGAAAATAGTTCTGGTGTCAATTGCTATGCTAATGTAGTAGTTAATGTTGTTTTTTTTCTTCAAAATTTACAAAGACAGATTGTTGAAAATCGGGAACAAACATTGTGCTGTTTATTGAATTCTGTGTTAGAGAAATGTAGTAGTGATAGAGCTAAAATAGAAAGTGTTTCAGAAATTAGAAATCTACTAGATATATGTTCAGGTCAAAATCAATTTTCACAGAATATTCAGCATGATTGTCAGGAATTTTTAATGTATATGTTTGATGTATTACAAGATGAAGGAGTAGATATAAAAAATCTATTTGGCCTTTCTTATCAATGGCAACATGACTGTGATAACTGTGCTTCATCAAGTACTACTAGAATAGACTCTGAAAGATTTATATATTTAACTTTACCAGACTGCAAATCAGTGTCTTTCAATAATCTAGTTAAAGCAGCGGATCACAATATGGTGTGTACTCAATGTAAGTCTGCAATGCTGTCCACATTATTTCTACAAAATTATGGTCACTATGTTATTTTAATGTTCCAACGATGTAGACCTGATGGAACTAAATTGACAACTTCTATTAAAATTTTTGTGGCTTCTCAGTTATCGATATCAGGAAGAACCTTTGCAACTGTAGCTATTATTTTTCATGACGGTCCTTCTACAACATCGGGGCATTACACATGCTATTTAAAAACTTCTAAAGGTTGGACCCAATGTAACGACAATAATTTGACTTTCAAACAACGTTTGCCTTTTGGCTTTATAAATTCATACCTAGTGTTTTTACAGCCAAAATTTAGATAAAGGTAATTGGCCTATGAAGACGGGAGGAGTACTCATATATACTCATACATGTGACACTATTTGGCCAAATGGAAAGGTGCAAGAATGAGTAAAGAGTCATGTCTGAAAAAAAGGAGTATATTAAAATTTTGAAAATATTTCAGATGTTCTTGGAGCTTTTCTTGTAGAAAGTCGATGAAATGGATTTCTAAGTGAACAGCAAAATACTATGTAACGAGAAAAGGACCTCCAAGATATACTATTTGGCCTCAAGGAAAAGTAAGTCAATCAAAGATTAGCGTACATTTGTCGTTTGTCAGTATGTAAGGGTTTTTTTAAAACACAATCTTTTAGATTGTGTTTTTTTTTCCCGCTGTCATATGATGAGTAATTTGAACTCACTGCTTTAAGTGAAATTCAATATATTCTGAGAACAGCAAAAATAAACTATGTAACATGTTGTAGAAATTATTCTATACTTTGGATTGTGTAAATTAAATTGTATTCCCATTCTCTGACATCCACTCTCCCTCGCTTATCTTTGTTTGCTTCTTACTTTTGACCTCTTCTCTCTATTTTTCGTTCACTACTTCTCTGTGCTCAGTGCCTCACTCTACTTGTGTTATTTTCACTTGTGTTTATCTACCTTCTATCATTTCTTTTACAACAACTTCACTGCTCCTCTCTCATCGTTCTTCATCCGATTTCTTTTACTCTAGTTCCATTACTATCCATCATTTCCTTTCTTTCAATGTCCTTCTCTTTACTTTCATCACCAAATTATTTTCTCTCAGTACCACTGTTTTAGTCGTCTTCTCCTCTCTTTCCTTTTTTTTGCAGACTTACTTTTTTTCTTTTCTCACTCATTGTACTCCACCTCACTCAGTTTTTCTCTTAGTGTTTCTACGTTATAACTTCCTCAGTCCATTTCCTTCAATTGTTGTATATTATTCTGTCTCCCTTCATCCTTTCACTCTATGACTGTTCTTCTCTTACTCTCAGTTATCTTCTATTCCTCATTCTTCTAAATGCATCCTTAATTAGACTGTTTTCTGTCTCAGTCATTATCTTTTTACTTACGTCTGTTTCCTGATTTAGTTTTGCTAACTCACATTGTTTTAGTATCTTTCTTACCTTCAGTTCATTTCTCTGTACTTCTCTCTCTTTTTCTTAGTGAATCTATATACCTTACTCTTTGTAATTTGCTCTCCTTCTATTTCTTTTTCCCTCTTTTTGTCCTTCTACCTTAGTTTATCTCCCTTTCTGTGTTCTTCACTCTCACTTTATTTCTAAATAGAGTTTTATGATGTTTTTAGCTCTTCATTTGCATCTTTTAATTTAAAATACATATTTTACTAATTATAACTTATTTTTTCTTCTCTCTTTCACAGATACCAACTGTAGTAAAAAAAATTAAAGTTACATTTATTATATAGTAAGTATGACTAAAAAAATGTAGTTTGTTATCACCCTTTGCTTTAAGGTCACTAACATTTTCTCAATCTACCTCACTCCTGTGTGTTTACTCTGCTTCTTTCACTTATTCTTATTCTCCATTTTTACTCCCCTTTCCCTATTTACCCTCTCACATTCAACTTCTTTTGATCCCTATTCTTTACTTCACTTACCCTCTGTTCCCTTCCTTTGCTTCTTCACTCATTCTCTTTTTTTTATTATTTACCTTACTCCTACACATATAGCTCATCCCCCTCCCAACACATGCACACACCTGTAACATACACCCACACACACACCACACACACACCTCATACACACAAAAAACCTCCCACACACACTCTTCAAAAACACACACACATTCCATACACACACATACATCGAACACCTTTTTCACCCCACACTCATACACTTTTCATACATATTTCACACACCCTCATTTCTACCCACACCATAACAGTCCACAAACCACACCCACAGACACACCTTACACACCCAAACTCCTACCTACACCCACTGACTCCCTGTAAGTCACACACAACTTTTTTTGCTGTTTTACTCAAGCCCATTCAGGTACTGTTTCCTTTACTCTCTATGTCCACTCTCTATGTCACTCACCGTGTGTTATCCTAATTCAATATTTCTCCCTCTTTCACCCCTCTTTACTTATACTATGGGTAGCACATTTCTCTGTCAATCCACATGTTTTAACTTTATTCGATGTTATCCATCTTATTTCATCCCTCTTTATTTATGCACACTACTTTTTCCTCTCTCTCCTTTACCAGTGTTATTTAAATCTGGTTCCGTTATTACCTTTTATTTGTACATAATTTTTTCTCTTTCCTTTTAGTCTTTACAGACACTCACATTCTTCATGTGCCTCTGCTTTAGTATTCTTCTTCTCTCTTTCTTTGTTTCACAGCCTTATTATTTTTTACATTTTCTCTCTTACACTTCGTTATATCTTTTACACTGTTTTACTATGTATTACACAGTACATCTGTGTTGCTCTCTCTTGCTGTCTGTCTCTTAACATTACTCTCTCTTTCTCTTTCTCTTATGCTCTCCTTCTCTTGTTTATTTATTTTTTTTTTTTGTGTTGAGCTAACGGGGCGCTCACCGGTGCGCGTACCGGGAAGCGCACCAATGAGAAAAATGAAGTGAATAGTGCTAAAAATTTTAGTCATTTTTTTAAAAATGGGAGGTAGTTCTGAAAATAACTTTTTTTTTAATGTTTTTGTTGTTTTATATATTTTTTGTTTTTTTCTGAACATTTTTTTTTTATTTTTTGAACAATTTTATGTTTTTTTGGTTTTTTGGGGGGAACAACGGAAAACAGGCATTAGAAAGGGCTCAACAGGAGCAAAAAAAAATCACTTTTTGGGGCGTTTTGAGCACTTGTGATTTTCAAATGCTCTGTTCATTAAAATCACACTCATCTCCCCGTGGCAAAGTAGTCCGCCACAATAAATACACACTAGCTTGATGTGTTGAAAATTGCTCTGGATATTGGGGACCGTCTCCCTCGCCTCTGGTCCGGAAAAACTTTCCTGTGTTGAGGTGGTGGCCACAGGAGTTCGTGGGTTTTCACGGAGGTCACGCACCTCAGCCATGCTGTAATTTATTGGATGCCACCTTTGCATGTGGCGATGCATAGTATAGTTCCCGTAGCTATATTTTTTATCTGTGCCTCGGGACATAACTTCTTTGCAGATCAGGCATGTGACATAACAGGCATTGACTTTTTTTTGGCTTTCTGGGAATGTATAAAATTGCCAAATGAAACTGTCCTTGTGGTGGGATTTCCGGGGCTGTTCAGGCAAGAATACTCTCTCATGTACCTCCTCTTCCTCTTCTTCCTCCTCTTCCTCACGGTTGGAAAGGAACTGGGTAGGTGATCCTTCCTTCCTAGGAGGTGGTGGTGGTGGTGGGGGTGCACCAGCTGCAGCTACTATTGAAGCCATCTCTTAATAATGAAAATAGGTCTTCCTCTCACAAAGTTGAAAGTCAGAGTGAGAAAAAAGGTGGGGGCTTTCATCATTTGGGAGAAAAAAAATTTTCTAAACCAATGAAAAGTGTTATTTTTAGGTCACATGACCTAGCCTTACATCATTAGGAAACCAAAAGTGAAATGAACCAATAGAAAGTTTTATTAACAAGTCACATGACCTGCTACGCTTACGTTACGCGCTCCGTGCCGCGCCCCGGATCGCTTCCGTGGAGCTGCGCTTCGCGCCTTGGTTCGCGCTCCGGAGCACTTCCGGGTGCGCTAACACAGCGCGTCATAAGACGCATTGCGCGGCAACGTGATACGTCGCGCTTACGCGACACGCCCCGGATCGCTTCCGGGGAGCTGCGCTTCGCGCCTCGGTTCGCACTCCGGAGCACTTCCGGGTGCGCTAACGCGGCGCGACATAAGACGCATTACGCGGCAACGCGATACATTGCGCTTACGCGACGTGTCACGATGTTGTTTTCTAACGCGGCAGTTGCGCTAACGGAACGTTTACCGGTTCTCGGACCGGGTCGGGGCGCCAAATTGAGCTAACGGGAAGCTACCCGGTGCGCGGACCGGTAGCGAAACAAATTTTTATTTATTTTTTTAAATATATATACATAAAAAAATTATATTAAATACATATAAAATATATTTTTCCTTTAAAAAAAGAATACATTTAACAGCTTTTAATATTTGCTATTAAAAAACCATTGAAATTCACTGAAAAAACCATAGGTTATAGACCATATATAGTTAGGAATTAGCATTTACAAAACCTTGAAAATTCACTGAAAAAACCATAGGTTATAGACCATATATAGTTAGGAATTAGCATTTATAAAACCTTATTTTACTGACACAAAACCATTGAAATTCGCATATATAGTTAGTTGCACTAACTGTATATTTCGCGCACCCGCAATCCACTGCTGATGATGTCACATATTACATCATTCATTACATGGTCAGTGACATCACTGATGACATCACTGATGACATCTCAAATGACATCACTGATGACATCACTGATGACATCTCATTTGACATGACTGATCACATCACTGATGACATCATTCATGTGATAATACGATGAACTTCTTCAGACTCTAATATAACCTTATATACACTCAGTGTAAACAGACACTCACAGAGTGTCACTCATCCATGGAGTTACTCACACACCTAGTCAGTCATGCAAAGAATCAATCACACCTCCATTTCCTCAACCATACAGTTATACACACCCTACTTATTCAAACAGATACTAACCCATATTTACTCTCTTATACAATCCCTGATACAATTTCAGAATGATCCATACAGCCACTCACACATTCACTGGCTCTTATGTACAGTTATTTATATATGTCAACTCTCACATATACTGTGTTTTGCATATGTTCTTACTTTGACATGTAGCACTGAGATATCCATTCACTCACCAACACACTCATGCACACAGTCAACCTCCCATACAGCTGTTTCCACATGCACTTTTGAACCCATACATCTAGTGAATCAACTGGTCACACATCTATGCACAGAGTCATACACCTCCCAACCACCCACACACACACTCAGTCTCCCATACAAATACTTGGGCAACCAATCAATAACCCATATAGTTACTCATATAGCTACTGATCAACACATGCAGCAGTTTACAAAACAACAGACATAATGATGCACAAATTAAGACAGTTTAGTCACTAACCCATGCACTCAGTGAGACACATTTAATCACTCACTCATACAGTCAGTCATGCACCTACTAAATCCTTCATCCAGACACTTATACATCCACTCATTCTTCAATATGTAAGACATATTTAAACTTTACAGAAACATACAGACACTGGATGTTGATATCAGTAATGTCATCAGTGATGTCATTTGAGATGTCATCAGTGATGTCATCAGTGATGTCACTGACCATGTCATGAATGATGTAATATGTGACATCATCAGCAGTGGATTGCGGGTGCGCGAAATATATAGTTAGTAATACTAACTATATATGCGAATTTCAATGGTTTTGTGTCAGTAAAATAAAGTTTTATAAATGCTAATTCCTAACTATATATGGTCTATAACCTATGGTTTTTTCAGTGAATATATATATATATATATATATATATATACATATATATATAACTATATATATATATATTTATAAAATGTATATATATATATATAAAATGTATTGGTGGGGGGAGACCTTCCGCACTTCTGAACTTACCTTAAATGAGATTCAAAGGCATACATTGTAAAACCATATGTGTTCTAAAACCTTGTGTGGTATTACATGCGTGGTACATGTACAACATGGAGAGGTGTACAGCAGCGGCCAGGGCAGCTGATTTCTGAGCACGGGGCTCAGGGTTCGATCCCCGGCGCCAGCGGCAGCTCATCCCTGCACCATGTGACTCTGGGCAATAGCTAGCTTAATCTTCTCGATGGCCCCCAGTGCCTTGAGACCCTTAGGAGTGATTTGTTCGCGCTTTACAAATACTGGGTTTTTATTATTAAAACCTCATTGTAATGGGTGTTTCCCATAAAACACCCTGTCTTGAATAAGCATAGTTAAGACCAGTAGCTAATAGGTCTCACACATTCATAATGCTTGTGCCAAGCTATTTACTTGTCAGTATTAGTCTGTAAAATATTGTTTTGAAAAAAGAGGTAAAACAAAAAAAAATCAAAATACTGAAAGAAAATCAAACAAATGTCTTATGGTATCTCAAAATTGGACATTGAATTCAATGTTTTCAATCTTTTTAACTATGTTTCACTTGGGAAACTCAGAGCAGAATTTAAAAACCCCAAAAAATCACAATGCAAAGGAAACACTTGCTAAAGCCTAATTTACTTTCCACACTATTTAGCCATTTTGGTCCTCTGTAGTAGTCGAGGGAGCAGATTTATGGGACTAATGGAAAAGTGTTATGCTATGTGCACCTGTGCCTGAGACCACATTTGAGTGAGTGCATCATTTGGCCCTTCCCCTATCACCATAAAGTATTTTTTTATCTAAAGCTTGTGTTTAAATGCAATATGTGGAATGCAGGAGATAAACAATAACAACTCCTAAAGTATACTTTCAGCCATACTTTAGCAAAAAGATTCCATATTGCTGTGCTTTTACTAACAAGTTAGGAGAAGTGGGAAGGAACACAGTGTAGTGGCGCGGGAATTTGAGGGGGGAAACAGCACAGTATATATGATGTAATTGTACTGATCTAGAGACAATATTTTGTTAGGCACAGGATATTTGTGTTTGTATTGCAGAAAGGCTTGTGTTTGTTGTTTAAAGTCAAATCTGTATTCTACATCTGCCACAGTGAGTGAGTTAGCCCATTGTATCCAATGTGGATGTAATGCTTTTGGACTGCTTGCTTGCATGAAAGCCTCTAGGGTTGGCACCAGCTCACGATAATAATTTGTTTTCCCGGAACCAGTGCTCTCTCCCTCACCACAGCAGTCAATACCGCTGTCAGTATTTTTTCTGTGAGTGCAAAATGCATTTTGGAATTGGTATATAAATGTGATTTATATGCAATTGATAGAGTTTCACCTGCATTAATTGTAATGTAGGTATACCCTAATGCCCCCACAATTACACGGATCACCAGTTACGTTGTATTTACGTGTGAGTAAGTGTTTTAAAGCTAGCATGTCAGCTTGTTCTAAACGTAGTATGTTCATATGCTCAGTGGTCTAGTCTTTGCTTGAAAAAACTGGACAAATCAGGCTGTAGAACATTTTAAGCTGTTCTGCGCAATCTGGAATGTAGGGTCTGCCAAAATTTAGGAATCCCAATATGAATTGTAATCTCGTTAATGTAGTTGGAGGTTGTAAGAGAGCACACTTCTCTAAGAAATGTGTTGCAAGTCGTTTGCCTTCACTTGGCAGCTTGTAACCCAGAAACAGGACACTGAGCTGGACAATCAATGACAATCAGCTTGTAACCCAGAAACAGGACATTGAGCTGGACAATCAATGATTTAAAGTTATATTTGTAGCCCATGTGAGCAAATCTCAGAACTATGCGATCTTCTCTTGTCAAGTGCACTGAAAGTTCATCATCCATCAAATATATGTCATCAACATAGGACAATGCCTGGTCATCACATTTTTGTAAAAGTTCTGTTACTCACTCTAACAGCCCAAAGTTATACCTATAACCCTGAGGTAATCAACAGAATTGCCCATTAGAAACTAGTGCATTATAGGCAGTCAAATACCTGCTTTCCGGCACTATCTTTTGGAAGATATCTAGTGCGGTTTTATATTTTTTCCTAACTGTGTTTTTTATTAGTGCCACGCTGTACGCATTTTGTACTGCAAATGTGCGAGTAGCTTTGTTTAATTGTCTGTAATCTAATAGTAAACAATATGAACGTTCTGGGTTCATCATGGGAAAAAATGGATTATTCATTGAAGACGTGCGATTTTCTATTACACCATGGTATTCAAGTTGTTGGATAATTTCCCTAACTTGTTTTTTAGCCTCATTTTTAATGGGGTATTATCTTTGAGGATGTGGGTTCGATCTCAGTGGTATTTCATGATAAGGGGAACCATCATCCTATCCCACATGGTTGCGATATGATGCAGGTACTTGCACTAATGCGCACTCCTGGTATATGAATGGTTTACATTTTCAGGAATGAAGTTGAAAAAGGCGGGATAAATTACTGTTGCTCCATTTGTGCAGTCCACAATGAATTCTGGTGGTCAATCCTTTTCAGCCAAGAGAATGTCATAGCCCTATGACAGATTCTATTTCTCCCAGAAGAGAACTTTAATGGGTCTTTCTATATCCACCTCCATCTGGATTTGCATCTCCCTTAGGCGATGAGGAACACCTGCCCATGTATCCGGTGTTTCCACCTGGATATAGTCACTCAGCGCTACTGCTGACAGACAATTCATCAGCATCTGGTGAACTATCATGACCCCTGCCACACTGTCCAGCATGGTCAGAGCCCACTCCCAATTCAGAAGCAGTGTCCTCAAAATCCTCGACATGCTTGACATTAAGTCCAGCTACTTTGTTCTTTTTAAATTGAGGTTTGGATGTTTTAGGCTTGTCTTCCTGTTTAATGATGGAGTCCGATGAGCAGTGTGAGTCCTTCATCGGTTTCACATACTCCTCAGATATGCACTCTGATGATCCACCTCTTTCCAAACATGTTTCGAATGACTCCTAAAAGGAACAAGAGAAATGTGTATCAGTATCCTGAATACCTGTCAGGCAGCCTTATCACAGTTTGGCAGATTATGGAGCTTCTAAGTGGGTTCCTGTTGAGGAGACCCATCACTTGATTTAATTTTGTCTTTGTTTTTCCTATTATCCCACTCAGGTGTTTGCTTAGAGTTATCCTTTTCAGAACTACTGTTCAGTTGTAGTTTACCAGGTTAGGCTCCCAAATTATCTCTACCTAATGTTGCATAGGTTTCCTCAATAATTGTAGGTAATCATGTTCCTGTTGTCCCTGTGCTAAGTCCCGTTAAGCACTGGTGAATAGCCAATGCTAATGCTTCCCCTTTTATGTTACTTAACAGAATGGTAGATACTGTTTCAAATACCCCATTAGTTTTATTCCCAGATCCAGGGCAGGTGCTGCCCCGTACTCAAGTGTGGATTAGTTAACCACTTCTGCCAAAACAGCTAATGAAGTGGTACCATGAGTTCTGGTATATAGTGCAGCAAAAACTGTACCACAAGTATTGCAGTCTTCTACAGGGGAGCCATCCCCATTGCCAAGCAACAGTTAAACACCTGCATTTTTCCTGCAGTTTCATACTCGGAAACACCGCATCAAGCGGACTTGTTTTTTGTGCAATCCAGAAAGAAATCTCCTCCCATCTGATGGGAACCTTACCCATGACTGTATTTAATGTTTGTGGGCTGATGCTGGCTGTAACCAATTGTGGTTTTGCAGCTTGAGCAGTCCTCACTGGTTTTCTTGTTAATGTTTCCATAACAAACTGTGTCAAACATCCGTAAATTTTTATATAATTCAAGCACTTGTGCTGTTGGCAAATTATCAACATCAGGATGTGGTGTGTATCCAGCTAAAACTGGCCATGTTGCTCCCTCATTGCCAAAAGGACCTAGTCTAACGTCTTCTAGCGTGTGTGGTAAGGAGCCATCAAACCAATTTCTGTGTTCTTGTTATGTTAAAGGTATTTCTATTTCTTCCTATGTTGTGTAGTTACTTGGAACTTCAGCTTCTGTGTTGTTTTGAAACAGCCTTGTCGTGTCATCTGCTGCTGGGAATGTAACGCATGAATAAAATACCTCTGTCCTATATGCTTTAGGGCCCACAACCATGAAGACCACATCTCCACCTGTAAGTTTGAGACCATGTTGTTACCATTTCTGAGTGACTGCATGTCTGCAGTTCTCAGCAATATTATGTTTGTCTGGTTCTGGCATTTGTAATGAAATGGAATTCAGAGAAGGGTAAAATAATGGGAAAATCCTTTGAAAATGTCAAGCTTGAACAACCTTCATACAATACATAGGTATTACCTACTCAGCTGAGGAGGATAGTCCCTATCACCACAGACATCTCTGTTTATGAGGTATGTAGGGGTCTCTGGGCATGCCAAAGAGAACTACTCAGGCAATATTACATAAAAACCCAATCCAACAACTTTGGCAGGGCCATGTCATAAGGTTTCCACCTTCTCAGTAGGATCTGTTCATTTGTTGGGCAAAATAAACGTTAGAATGATGTCAGATGATTTCTATGCAACCCCTCCGTATGTAATGTCCTATAGTCCTGCTAACTAACAGTGCCACCATATGTGCCCCTAAAGTTAGTAAGGTAGCAATTGGTTTGGGCAACCATAGAACATGACTCTCCAAGGAATCCTGGTAACAGATCTAGAACCTTTTCGCTCAGTCACTCGTGCATCCTGTGGAAGATACACGAGAAGTGCACAAAGGGGTGTTTCAATATTTATTGAACCATTGTGGTTCTTTTAAAATATATGAACTGTAATGAATAATAGACAGAAGCAGATAAAAGTGATTAGCAGCGTAAGACAAGTTAAAAGGATAAACAACTCCACTATTGTGCTAAAACAGTGAATATGTGATAGCATATAAGTACTGTGTATAGTGTACTCCTACTATGTGCTCTCTATGCCCAGGGCGGGTGTTCTGCCAAGAATTCCCTTTTGGATAATCTAACTCCTCATTTTCATTAGGTAAGTGTATGCAGGTCCATGTCTTGGTCACAAGTTGGATATCTCTCCACACAGAGGGTAAAAAAGAATCTTCTGGCTGAGACTTTGACAACAACAACCTCTCAATGACAGCAGAGTGCTCCTCAGATTTGAAAACATAAATGTGTCTTTATTTGCAATAAAAGTATCCATGCTTCCATGTCGAGGCTTCAGCCAGGCTGACATTGTTAATCTCTTGTGACAGCCATTTGCTCAATGTATGTTTAGGCCTTTTACTAAATCTTCAAAGTGTTGTGATAGTGTACTTAAAAATTGAAATTGTAAGCAATGTGGTTTCAGAGAAACTAATCCTGCACTCTCATGCAAGCAAATATATGTCAAAATTAATTGTGTAGAAACAAATGCAACATAAGAAACGTGTGTATGTATAATGGCAGTTTTGTTTCCGAGCCTAACCTAGTCACGTGACAAAGTCAGACAATCAAAAGAACCGTAAAGAGTATATCCTCCAGGAGAGAGACAAACACATGAAGAAGAAGAAAAGACATCAAGTCAGAAGCCAACTAATTAGAGTGACAGCAAAGTCAACGAAAGGTCAACAATTATAGGATGTAAGCTTACAGTAATCTCACAATAGATCTTTCACAGCTAGACAGTGTGTTCTGCCTGGTTGACAAGTCATAAAATGCTTGCCCATCAATTAACAATAGTTAACAATCAAACTGCCAGATATAAACTCTCTTTGCAGTGTGCAACATTTACATTCAAATGTGACTGTAAAACAATTAGATAAATAATAACTGTGTAAAGCACAAATCAAAAAAAAGTATTTTACCTTCATGAGTCCAATATCCAGTTAAATGATGCTTGCCATCTTGCTCTGTTCACATTAACATTCCGACAATAGGGCATGACAATGCAGTATAGCAAATCAAACATATTGATGGTGCATCTTTATGTGATACTTACAGCCTTGTAGCCTGTAAGGTGAGGTTGATACCCAGCGTGGAATAGTATATGTCCTCCTTTTGGGGAAAACAATGTGCAATGCGATTAAGCACGTTTTTTAACTAGAGTAAAATTATTAAACCATAGTCTAACTTAACAATCATATATTTGTCAATTTTAGAACTCCACAGGAGAACTTCATATCATCAGAGTAGAAACTTAGGGCCACATGTTTTTAGCGGTCACAAATAGGAAATCGGGACATTTGCGACTGCTAAGTAGGCCTATTTTGCGAGTCCGTGACCTATTACTAGCTAGAAAAAATGGGTTTGTGACTCTCTATTAGGAAGGGGCATGCCAAGGGTGTCCCTTCCTAATAGCGACTCGCAGTGCTATGTACGTATGTTTTGCGACCAAAATCTGGTCGAAAAACATTGAAAAATGAAAGTTGGTGGTAAACCAGTAAACGATGGGACGGGGTCACAAAGGGACCCCTTGCAAATATGGGCACAAATATTTTTTAATTGCAGTCAGTGGTCCTATCGACAATGGTCTGCTCTTAAAAAATTAAACTGAAATGTTTACTTTTTCTTTTTGAAACTCATCCCATGTTCCTTTAAGTAAAACAGGCTGCATTTTTTTTAAACTGCTTTATTGAAAAAGCATTCCCAGGCATGAGGGTCTGCTGACCCCAGCAGGCCACCATCCCTGTGAATGCTGACCATTCCCAATAGATCCACCGTACAAGTCAGAGGCCTCTGAAGTCATCTGCGGCGTCCCTCAAGGATCCTCTCTGAGCCCCACCCTCTTCAACGTCTACATGAGCCCCCTCGCGGCCATCGCACGCCAACACAACCTCAGCATAATCTCCTACGCCGACGACACCCAGCTGATCCTCTCCCTGACCAACGACCCAGCCGCCGCCAGAGCCGACCTACACGAAGGGATGAAAGAGGTAGCCGAGTGGATGACGACCAGCCGCCTGAAACTGAACTCCGACAAGACGGAGGTCCTCATCCTGGGCTCTTCACCCTCCGCCTGGGACGACTCCTGGTGGCCTCCCGCCCTGGGCACCGCACCCAAACCAACAGACCATGCACGCAACCTGGGCTTCATCCTGGACTCCTCCCTCTCCATGACCAGGCAAGTCAACAACGTCTCCTCGGCGTGCTTCAACATCCTACGCATGCTACGGAAGATCTTCTGGTGGATCCCCACCGAGACCAGGAAGACCGTCACCCAGGCCCTCGTCACTAGCCGACTGGGCTACGGCAACGCCCTCTACGCCGGTACCACCGCCAAGCTCCAGAAGAGACTCCAGCGGATCCAGAACGCCTCTGCCAGACTCATCCTCGACATCCCACGAACCAGCCACATCTCCGGACATCTGAGAGACCTTCACTGGCTCCCCGTCAACAAAAGAATCACCTTCCGCCTCCTCACCCACGCACACAAAGCCCTACACGACCAAGGCCCGAGCTACCTCAACAGCCGAATCAACTTCTACGCTCCCAAACGCCACCTCCGATCTGCCAACCACACCCTCGCCGCCGTCCCCCGCATCCGAAGAGCGACTACAGGTGGAAGGTCCTTCTCCTACCTGGCCGCCAAGACCTGGAACTCCCTCCCGACCGACCTGCGCCTGACCCAAGACCACCTCTCCTTCAGGAAGAAGCTGAAGACCTGGCTGTTCGAGCAGTAGCGGCACCCCCCCTCCCCCAGCGCCTTGAGACCCTACGGGTATGTAGTGCGCTCTATAAATGTCTTTGATTGATTGATTGATTGATTGAGATCACAAATTGTGAACTGCCTCATGAATACTAATGAGGCAGGTCCTTTACGACCTATTTGGGAATTGCAAACATGACTCAGACAATGTTGTACAATTCTTTTTGCGAGTCGCAAATTGAGAGTCGGTAAAAATCACAATTTGCGACTCGCAAAATGGAATGGTTGTGCATCTGTCCCCTCTTTCTTTTCTTACTGTGCTGTTGGAGCACTGTCACTTTCTTGGAGTTTCAGTAATTGGGCAAGTAACGCAAAAAAAATAAGTTGTGTATAAAATAGCATTTACATATTGTCTACACTGTGCAACAGAAAAAACGTTTGACAAAGAAGATATTTATGTGGTGATGTTTCTTGGCCAATGCAAGGTCAGAGGAAGCGCCAATGGTTGCATTTGCCATGGGCTCTGTAAACCATGCACATGATGCAAGTATAGGGCACAAAGCATGTGGTCGGGCAAATTACCGTAGGTGCTACTTCCTCAGCCCTGGTGGTCCTGTGATGGTAATTCGTAGCTGTGACAAGCATAAAACCAGAAACATGGTGGAGTTTACAACTGAAAACCAACACAGCAGCAGAATGCCATGTAAGCTGCAATACATAAAATAGTTCAACAAAATAAATGTTTCGGTGGTGCTCTTAGTTTGTCTCAGGTGAGGTAAGTGGAAGAGGCAATAAAAACAGAACCCCAGTGCATTCTATGAACAACACATGATGACAGTTTGGTCTAGAGACACACAGCAAGGATGCTGCAGTCTTTTCCATGTACATTACAGTAATTTAACCTCATGTGATGTACATAAAAAGAGACTGGTTGGTGAAGATTTTTGAAAAACACATATGAGTAACAGTGTAGTGTATGCAGTCCCCACCAAAGGAGGGTGTGAGAAGTTGGCCTGGTATATGCTGTCAACTAGTTATAGTGGGCACCTTGTACCAGTCCAAACAACCCTTATTGATGATTAGGTTAAAGACAACCTTTATTGAAAGCTATCCTAGTGGTAGCTATGGTGATCAGCCTTCAGGCTAAGTCTCGAAGGAATGTAAAGCAGCTTGTTTTACCAGTCTATAACCTCCTAAATGACCAAATGAAAGGAGAACAATACCAGGTATATATAAAATATATGTATTTATTACTAAACACTCTCTACTAACCTCTTTATGAGATTAGAGAACAAGGCACATAATATTACAGTACTAGAATGACAGTAAATAGCACAATACTCAGTGGGCTCCAGGGGGTGACCGGACCATATACTAAGAAAGTGGTATAACAACCACGACATGACTAGACACAGTGCCTAGAGCACGTAGAGTCGCTGGGACCCCAAGGAACCACCCAAGGTAGTGACACAGGGGACCCACGGGGGACGCGTGCAGTGTGAGAACACAGCCGCGAACTCCGTACAGTCCTATGAGAAAGTCGCAGTTGGAATTTTAAAGAATAAGGACACTGAGGAGAGGACTTTGAGCAGACCCTTTCAGACTTAGAAGGGTCTAAGACCAGCACTCATGTGAGCACCGGAGTACTCATGTTATCTAACCCAGGGAAGCCGGGTGCATAGATGTCAAATGGTGTTGGGAATCTTCGTCGTTTTCAATGGCAACATGCTGCAAAGTGCTGCTGCCGTGAAGAGGAAAAGTGTCTGGTGTGATCCAAGCCTGGATAGAAGCTGAGAAGAACCTGAAAGCAGAGGGTACATAGTCTGGGTTACTTACCAGTGACCAGGGGCACGATAGCCGTTTACCCACCGTTGTTGGGTGTTTCAGGTGAGATGAGGTGAAGATTGACTCTGCAGCCACGGAGACCAGGAGACGTTGGCGACAACCAAAGTCCACAGGTGAGGTGTCCCACAAAGGTTGTCGAGTGCTGGGGGGTGAGTGTCCAAGTTGAACACCAACAAGCCTTGGCCACTGCAACCCATGCAGTTAGAGAAAAGATGCTTCGGTGAGAACCAGCAAGGTCCTGGGGACTCCCCAAACGATGAAGAGTCAGAGAACATCTGGAGCAACCAGGAAAGCACATTGAAAGTTGAAGTTCCTTTCTCAGGGACCCAAAGGTCGACGGACCGGGGATCGCGAAAGGACCTCGAGAGGAATCATAAAACAAAATCACTTCTTGGGTCAGGACTATGATTAGCCCAAAGCACAGCTTTAGGGGTTGCTGGACAGCAGATGCTTCTGCAAATGGACATGGTACCCAGGGGTTCGGGTTTTATGGTCCCCGCGAGGGATAAGGGTCTCAGGATTGCTGAGCTCACTAGTCGACCTAGGGGATGCTTGGTAACCCACCTCCTGTGTTGCAAAAGGCTTCGGAGTTGCAAACCGGTCAGATGCGTCTTTGGTGCCTGCTTCGTAGGGGAGTAACTCCTTTACTCCAAGGGAGATTCTTCAGTCATCTAGCACAGTGTAGATCATCAAAGTACTTGGTTTCTGTAACAGGGTTTCGTCCAGGTAAATCTAATGTCCTGTAGCCAGGGGTTCCTACTTTATACCCAAGGAAGGGGTGGGACAAAGTCTGGGGACCCACCATGGAAGGGTCAGGACAAAGGGGTGGCTACACCCATTTGATTTGTCCAGTTTCATGCCAGAGCAGGGGCTGGTAGCCCCTGCAACCGGTCTGAACTGGACTATGCACAGGGACACGAAGTGTGCCCCAGTGCAGATATCAAAGCACTCTTGGAGTGCACACTAAAGCCTGTCTGGGAGGTGGTTACACCTCCCTGTGACAGGAAACCTATTGTCCAGCTTCCCCTGCCGGTGTTTCGTCCAGCAGCAGGAGGGCAGAAGCTTGTCTGTGTCAGCCAGTTCAGACATGGCTATATGCAAATCGGTCTGACCCTGTGCCACTGGATTCAAGCAAGCTAGGCTGAAGACGGCTGTAATGCCAGAAACCAGTCCTCGGAAGCTTGTTTCCGGTCCAGGGACGACATGGCTTGGCAGTTCAGTCTGGACTGTTCCCATCAGGCACAGGGTCAAGACTGATTTGCATTTGGCCATGTCTGAACTGGGGTGGCTTAGTGAGCAAAATAACAATGGATTAAACCCAGATCTGTGACTGGGGTGGATGTTTTGCCATTGTGCAGCATTCCGTCCATTGTGTGTTTTACATTTCCAAGGGTGGCATGAATAGGAAGCAGTGCCGAAATTAATACCAGGGAAAACCGGATATTGCACTGGCACTACAAGGAAAAATGCATTATTTCCTTGCTGTTTCATTGTGTTCTGTCTTGTGCAGCACACATCATGCCAGCAAACTAAATAGATTGTGTATGTGCAGGAAGGTTACCCTTCTTGCATATAAAAATTCATTTTCACCAATGCAGACACCCTTGCACTATGAAACATGGCTGCCTGCATTGGTGCGTGGCAGCTGGACTATACACCTGGCTTAGGGGAAACACAGGGGTGTGCAGCATTCTTGTGAATACGGCGCATACCTTCATTTTCTGAATGGATAAGCGTTGCGTTTTCAATGGTTGCTTAATCTAAAGCTTTGCCATTCTGTTGAATGCGCCCCAATGTGGCGTACATCTCTCTGAGTTCCTCATAAGATGCTAAATATATCAACAGAGTATCCCTATCCAAGGGCTTTACTCATATTTTCCATCCTGAAATTCTTGCCTGTTTCCTGAACACAGGATTATAGAATCATGACAATAGCCGTTCCCTAAAATATGAAGTCATGACCGCACTCAGACATTCTAATGATTGTTGTATGATTGAATATGTTTTATCCAATTTCCAAAGCACCACTCCATCATATTACTTCAAACATAATTGCAACCACAAATCCAAAACACTAACATTTTATTAAAGGTCTACAACATTACCTACCTTAAACTAACACTAATCACTACAGCTAACCTACTCTGAACTAACTGATACTAACTTAATGTTTCTAATACTAAACACTCAAAAACATATATGAGACATCAACCCACTTCCCCCCTTAAAGCACATAATCAGAAAGGACAAAGACAGCTTACCTAAACATGAAGTAAATATGCATATATCCTAGATATATATATTTATTTTTTTGTGGGGGGGGTTCTATAAGTAAAATTCATCATACCCCCCAAAGGAAAAGGAAATTTAGCCCATAACACTATATAAAGAGAATAAAACATCTAAAACCTCATCTAAAGCTTATACTATTACTACTCTACAACTACACTTAATAGCACTTAAAAACTTGGACTAATTTCAAAGTTGTATACAAGGAATCAGAGGACTGTGGAAAAGGGGGAAGGCTTACAACCGGGACTGCACCCAGGGAACCCTTGATGTCCTGGAGGTGGGTGTTTATGTCAGACACTTACTTCTCTTTCCACTTGTGCCAGTCGCACATTTAGGTCCAGTAAGCATCGCGGCCCCTGTTTGTGAAACTGACACCATGTGTCCAGCATGCAGATGGCAGCGAGGCAGTCCAGCGTGTTGATGAGGGGGCACCTGTTTGTGTGCCTGATGCAGTTGCAGCAGGTTGGTTGTGTGGTATCTTATCTTGAGTGGCAGATCGGTGTCGATGTTTGGCATTAGAAGTGCTTGGGGTGCCTATGTGTCCCTTTCCAAACTTTTACCTGCAAATTCAGGCAGAGACTTTCATCTTCCAACTGCCTCATCCGCTCTATACCTCCTCACCATTGCACGATAGCCCTTGGCCACCCGGAGTATTTGCATGTATCATTCCTTACATATTTGGAATGCCCGTGTCTCCTCAGGCGACATGTTGTCTGAAAAATAAGTCATATGACAATATATAGGTCCAGATCTTATTGCCAATGTTCTCCATTTAAGTTTGAAAACACAAGTGCATGAAGAGATGTATTCTACACTCTCACCAAAGATTTTGAAGTTCAAATATTACTTGAATTATGCAATGTGAAATAAAGGACAAATTACAACATGATGGTGTTACTGGCCTGACAATGTATGACTTGGGACATGTCAAGGGCAGAGTAGAGTCACAACATTTTAAGATTGGCAGAGTTAAAAGATGGTGCTGTCACATACTCAGACTGTCTCTACCAGGGGAGTGAGCCCAAGGAGACAACTTAACAGGACCATTGCAGAGCCAGGCCATGCCATGACAAAAAAAGACATAGGGGCATCTTCATATGGTAGCGCCGGAGCGTGGCATTGGTCTACTTGGCTTAACTCCACACCCTGCAACTTCAGGAATGCAGGTCTGCTCCATATCTACAACAGCATGGTGCAGACCTGTGTCTGCCCCCGTGCCACAGGAAAAGTGTTGCCTCCTTGTGCCCATGCAGGCCCCTTTGCACCATGGTGCAAGGGTGTCTGCGTTTTTGTGAAGGTTGATCATGTGCCAGAGGGTGCCCCTTCCTGCACATAACCATTCTAGAAATTATGTTTTGTTACTTCTATGTGTGCTGCTTAATTTTAATTGAAGTCACAAGATGATATTTTATCACAAATTGGTCATGTGCAGTAAGGCATACCTTCCTGCAAAAGAATCAATAGTGTCTTTGTTTCCATGTGTGCGGAACAACGGAGCACACATTGGAACAGCAGGGATGGAAACTAATGAAACCATTTTCACTACAGTGCATTTTTATATACATTTTGGGCAGGGTATCACACATTATGCACTCAAACATATTCACTCTGGGCTGCAGGTAGTGGACAAACATGCAAAATGTCAGTTGTGTATGTATACATTTCCCACCACTTCGACACAAGATATGGTGTGACAAGGTGGTATGAAACACTATTGGGCATCAATCAGAGGCAGCCGGCTTTACGCTGCATTGTGACTTTGGCTAAGCCACTCTTGCTACCACAATGTTGTTCCATGTTACGTTGCGGAGGAAATTATGTCCTTGTAATATGCACCAGCGTGTCAAAGATAGATCACTTAAAAGAAAAACCCTGACTATTGACAGGAATTAAATGTTGGCACAAAACTATCCCTTACAGTGATGTCGACACATCCAAAGGAGGTGTGACTCTGACTCCTTCAGCACTAACTCTTTTGTCACATACACCAGCTATCATATTGTGTATGTGACTGACTCTTTGTACTGATACCTGTAGCTGACAACTGGCGCACCAAAGAATTGATCATCATTGACAGCTATCTCAGTCAAGGCTGTACAAGCATTACATGTCTGTTCATAGCCATCACCAACATCAATCACATGTCTCCTCTCCTGTCTGTACACTGTGTAATCCACGTGTATCAGCAGGACTGACATAACCCTTCAGTATTTCTGGACTTAGTGAATGTGTAAGTGTAACTTAACAGGTTTCATTGACTGAATCAGTCAGTATAGACTTGCCAAATCACATCATTTATCTGTCGACATGCAACGTAAGCGTTAGCTGCCACATACACATAATGCAATGCTTAGAAGGAATGTACACTTTGTGATATGGATATGTATTCACACCTGGGATCATGGTATAATGCATTTCCTCTATCACATTGTGTGGCAATTGCATACAGCATTTTTCTAGGCATGAACAGCCACAGCATGCAAAGAATGGTAGGAATTTGGACACAATGAATTCCATTGCATCACAAATGTGATGGGACAAATCTCAGATGGTCAACCTTGGAAATGTTTGTTGTATTGTATTGACATGACAACATCTCAGAAATAGGGGTCTGACATGTTGCTAATGCATTTTGGCAAACAAGGTGCCATGGTAAAATAGCAACAATGATTTGCATATACAGCAGTGTCCATTTGCTATGGCTAACATGAAAACAGGCTTCTTGCACATTTGTTGCAGACTGCCTACATGTTTGGCATGCCATGATAATTGCTCCAAAACAGGTCTAAAGCTAGAGATAAGCAGGATGTTTGCTAATACACTGTGATGATGACTTTCACTAACTGGGGATGAGCAAACGTACGTCAGGAAGACAAATACAGTGCTCAATCTCAACTTCATAAATGTGTGCATACATCACACTTTTAGGATTCATCTTCACACTAGAGGCGAGGTCCATGTGATACACACCCAGACTGTGTTCAGCTACATATATGAGGTTTTCCAAATATTCTCCCCATCTAACAATGCAAATATATCAGGAAGGCACTCACCAGTGACTTGTCGGACCATGAAGGCATTGATGTCTCCCCGAGTTATCAGTTTTCTACTAGCTGTGAGACATTAATAAAAATGTGTGTTAGTATCAGATGTGAATTTCCACATGTGTCATGTCCATCATCAGAACTCATCTACATCCAATTCAATGGCCTGTAAACGTCCTGTCTCCTTTCATGTTGCATACATGACTGGATCTGCTTTGCCTGTTGCACATACAAAACATGACCAATGCAGCCTTGTGCAACACAAGACAATCCTGCTACTAAATGTGCTTATTTTGCACACACTACTTGCATGACACATTCCCAAGGCCACATTTCCAGCCACAAAATAATGTTTTCCCTGTTGTGTAGACAATATTTGCTCTGCAGATTTCACAAGAATGTGTTGAGACAATCTATGTGGTCTGATCCCACGTTATGTATTAGGCAAAATGACACCCCAAAAAAGGCATTTGAGCTGCCCCAATGCAGTTGTTTCTATCTCATTGTACCTTACACAAAATCAGCCATGTCATATAGCATTGTGAAGTGTTACCGTATGAATAGACCCTTGCATAATAGGGGTAGAAAAGTTTGTCCATCAGGCGGTGTGTTTTGTCATGTGTTCTGCATTGTGCAGCTCACATGGCCACTTCATACACATTGAAGGTCCACACAAACACATCTCCTCATACACTAGCCCAACACCTTCGCTGCGGCGTCTATTCCGCCGCAGCGCTAACAGTCGCGGGGGGGCGCACGGCTCACCTGCGCGGGTGACAGAACCGTTCCATCACGGCTCGCGGGTGAGCTGTGCTTGTGACGGTTCCTTCACGGCCCCTCCCGCTTAATGAAACGCACCGCGCAGGTGCAAAATCAGCGCCACGCAGGCACGGCAAGCGGGCCGTGACGGAACCGTTCCGTCATGAGCACAGCCCACCCGAGGGGCGTGACGGAACGGTTCCGTCAATAGCGTCGATAGAGTTAATAGGAAGCACTGCGCAGTACCCATTGAAACATGATACAGAACTTTAAATATTATGTGCAGGAGTGTAGACATTCCTGCACATGGTCATACATCATCACAAGCACTGTCACACTTGCACAATTGTGCATGTGTGATTGTGTTTGAGCTGCCAGCTTGAATGAATGACATCATCCTGTAGTGTTTATTACATTGTGTTACAGACTATGTTTTTGGAGATGGAAAGATAAAGGTGATTGATTAGGTTTTGAGATGTACTTACCACCTTGCCTGCCAACGATGACTCCCACATGGTCCAACTTGTCACCCTCATGGCCCATGCAATTCTGCCACCGGTGATTCCATTGGTGGACAGTCCTGTCCACCCCAAAGATCCTCATCATTTGGCTGTGGATATGCTTCCACCTCAACTTAAGTACACAGACAGCATATCCCTGCAAGTTCCTTCCCCCACTCTCAACCATCAATGGCAGGTAAAATTTAACAAGCCAGAGGAAGCCCCCCTAATGCTCCCTATGACATCCTGCCCTCCATACCCACACCTGACATCTCCCAACACTCACCTAAACCCACTATGTTAAAAGAAAAGCCCCAAAATGTTACCTTGCAAAAGTTATTATGATAATCGTAGCATTTGGACAGACACCCAACAAGATTTACAAGACGAAAAAAACACGTAAAGACTAGTACATCAGACTTCACAGAGAAACTAGGGACAATTCACAAGACACAGCACCACTCTCTTCCCCAACCAAACCAGCACACAACTCAATCCACCTCCAACACTCTCCATCAACACTGACAGTATGCTTAAAAGAGAAAGTGAAAGTGTACAGTACTACCACAGTACACAAGATGCATGCTGGCATCACTTACTGTGTGTTTACGGCCCGTCAATAATATTTTGCATGGTAATGGTTTTGCAGTAATTTCCAGTGTTATAACACGTATTTTGCAATTATTTTCAAAGACGGTTATGAAAAAAATTATTGCTTTTGTGTTTAATCTGCAAAATTTTTAACGCTAAGTGCAAATTGTTCATCACATGTACCAGATTTAATGAAATTGCATAGCTGATGACACCATTTGTCTATGTGATGTGATCTGTGTTGTGTATGTGACTTCAGTCTTTCTAATATGTCAAGACTACAGTTATACATAGCTGCCAACATGCCCTTGGACTACACATTGAAGCCTATCCATATTGATTCATGTGTGATAAGACATGTATGCATCAGTGGTGATAATTATTGTTTGCATAGGATGCATGTGTGACAACATATGTGACTGTCATATTACACATTGCTGTGATGTCTGCACCTGTTTGACTGGCTTGCAACACACATGGAAATTTACATCAGGCATCCAGTACCTGTACAAACAGATTTTGGGTGCTCCAAACAATGTGAAGGCTTGAGCACAGATTCATATTTGGTTATTTTTTCAGCTATAATTGCAGATGTGCACAATTTCAATGCGCTTCTGCAAAATCACTCATGTGCATGATTCAAGGAGGTTGTAGGACGCAATGGGGATTTAACTAATTTGATGATGTTTGCAAACCTTGTAGTTGTCAGTTTTATTGTCATTTTAGCAACATAGGTACAATACATTCTTACATAGCATACTGAACAGTCTGTGTCAGGCACAATTTTACATCAGTCTAGTGTGACATTAATACACAGCTTGAAGCTAGGAGGGTAACAATATGATTGCTGTACAGGTGAAACACCAATCATTTTAGGTGAGTGTGCAGTACGTCATGTTTCAGCCTCGGTAGGCGACATGAGCTTGTGGTAGCACCGCTGATGTTATTTGCAGAAATCAATGCACTTGAATGCAGAATGTGGCAACCTAGTGCAAAATATGCAGTGGTCAACAAAGCACACAAGGCCATGTGAATTTATGTTGTAGACACAAAGCTAAATATTTCCCTCACAGACCATCTTATTTTAGTCATTGGACATAGTTCCTAAATATTCAATAATACCTCCAAAAATGCAACACTAACAAATCTGATCATCTCATATGTTTTTTTATTTGATCAAAGTCTTCATCATTTTCTTTTTATCTCATTTTTCATAATTTTATATTTTTACCCAAAAAAATGTTTTTTACAAATTCTATAAAAAAGTACAATAGTATGTTTTTACTGGATTTCTCGGCTCACAAATACATTTCTTTTATAGCAGTGATTATTTATAATCCAGAAAACAATAACCTAAGGAAAAATACATAAGACAGAACAATTTCAGAAAGAATTATGTCACCCTGGTTAGCAATAAATACATGCAATCATACTGCAACCATACCAAATCAAAAAAGCTCACAACAACTCCACTCATCCAATATCTGTGCACAGTCTCCAAATTGAATATGAGACTCAGCACTAGGTCGACGCGCATTTCGGTGGATTCGGGGTGTTAGGACCACCTTCCTCAGGACCTTTCCAGATATAACAATCAATTCCCAGGGGACCTATAAATACCTATAAATACATAAATCTATAAGGACTGTTGCACTAAAAACAGATATATACCAAAATTAAATGTCATCGTCGGACCCAACATGAACATTCATATGTTAAACCTGGCTATGTCATGCTCCAAACTCTCAATGGTAAAGCAAGATGAGAAAAGGGGAAGGAAAAGGCTATGTTGTAGATCCAGAGTCCAAGGTGGACAGGACAGTGTTGGCTATGCACAACAAAGCAGCTTTTTATATTGTGCACTGCTTACAACAGCATCGCGTACAATAGCAGTAAAGCAAACACATGGAGATGATGGACGGAGCGCTGAAAATTTTCAGACACTCACCCCCAGTCACAGAACTGGGTTGAATGCATCGTCATTCTTTAGCTCACTTCGCCACCTCAGTTCAGACACAGCTATATGCAAATCAGCCTTGACCCTGTGCCTCATGGGAACAGTCCTTCCTGACCTGCCAAGCCAGGTCTTCCCTGGACTGGAAACAAGCATCCTGGGACCGGTTTCTGGGTAACATCCTTCATCAGTCAGGCTAGTTTGAATCCAGTGGCAAAGTGAGCAAGGGACCCATGTCTGGGCATACCCTGCCAACTTAGGGTGAACAAAGCAAACACAAGGAGATCTTGGATGGAGCAGTAAGCACATACAGTCCCCATCGACTTGTCTCAACAGTGTGTTTTTGTATTTGACCCATAGTGTTAGACACAAGTACTGCAGTGTTTCTGCAAAATGTCTTTGAAGGCTAGGCCTGTGCCAGCCACAAGCCTGTGGGCACTAGTAGTGGACATTGGTAGAGCACCAATGACACTTTGCTGTTGGCAAAGTCTGCATTGTCAGATGTAGACCCATTGCAGACAGGAGAAGCAAGCATAGTGCACCTTGTAGGGGTGAACAAACAAGGTACTCCTGATCATGTACAAAGGGTAGTCTGTATTGCAAGGCACACAGCAACACAACAGTGGGTTGGCAGGGGAGACATCCTATTTTGGCAATCGCCATTTCACATCATCATGCATGATGTTTTTGTGCTGATCATTAGCTGGGGAAGGTGGGGCACATGACCTTGACACATCTTGTATGGCAGGGTACCTGTGACTGGGTATCTTAGAGACGCCATTTGCATATCCAGCGTATGTGTTTTCCCCAGCTTACTCAGAGTGCTCAGCAGTGCCAATGCTTGCGTACTCATGGATGACCAAGGATTGAGCTGGGTGAGTCGTTGACTATGAATGTGCATTGTGTTTAGAGGCCTTGTGTCATTGTGCATGGTTGTGAGAGGGTTTTATGTGCAGTGGATAAGGCACAGGAATGTTATCTTCACAAAAAACATGTTCACACTGCTTGTACAACCCTGACTTACATGGGTATGTCTCACATGTAATCTGCTTTCTAAAGTTGTCCTCCAGGAGACAACCGTGTGGGGCTGCTTTTCATCATCACATGTTATGATTCTCTTGTGGGTATGGTGGATTTCCATTGGTTCTGTCTGGAGATAGGTTTAGGTGTAGCATACACATGACTGGAGCTGAGGTACTGTTTGGCCACACAGGACTGCAACACATGCCATACATATTTTCTAGCCATCTTGTACGACAATGTTTTCTACAGAGTATGTTGTACATCTCTTGAGAGATACAACAAAATGTGACATTGTGACATTTTTTAAATTGCATGTTTGTCTATGTGTTCAACCTTGACTGCAGGTTTATGCGCATTTAGATGTGTGTAGTTATGATAAATTACTAACTTACACACATCATGCTGTAGTGTAGTTCCTATAGTCCCAATAGGCTCTGCGCATTGGAATAATATATTCAGCAGTGTAGACCTAGGACTGAGGTCGACTAGGTCTTTACTGACTATATTAGACTTAAGTTTTTGCCAGCTAGCTCAGAGGTCACTAGAAACTTTCTCGAATAAACGAGGAGGAGTTTAACCTCCCTGGATAGACAAGAAGGGATTAGCTTCTGACAACCATATAACATGACAATTTTGCTCTCTCAGAATAAGAGTGTATCTCTAGAGTCGTGTGAAAACAATAGACAGCTATTTCACTCAGTCAAGTGTGCATACTTAGTTTCACCAGAGTGCAGAGAAAAGAAAGACAGGCGTTTTCAATAAAAGGTTGTTATTTATTGAGCAGTCTTCTTCCTCATACAAGAGAAATGAATTGCTACAATTGCAATACTCATAGTAAAGTAAAGTGCGTACAGTAAAAGGAGGATTAAGAAATAATACTGTAAAAGCATTGATATGGTTTCTTAGCCATAAGATACTTTAAAATAGATAAAATATATACATACTTATATACATTGACTAACGTACTCAACTGGTGCTTCTAAATACGCCTACCCCGGTGTACCTGACCTAAGCCTAATACGAGGGAAGGAGAAAGTAAGTAGCTGTTTAAGTTAAGTTGGTTGTTGCCAAGAATCTGAATCAAGAACTCTCTCTAAGGTTTTAGTCAGCTCCGTACCTGCGTATTAGAAAGCAGGAGGTCTTGTATCTCTCTCTCAGGACTCGATATCCCAGTAACCCGCGAAGGTATCTGGAAACACCGGAGCTGGATTTCTCGGCAGGAGAAAAGACAGCGTCTCTCTCAGTGCGTCAAAGAGGAGGGGCAGCGTCCGTGGGCTCTCGCATCAGCTGGGCTCCAGGGCAAGTAGATAGCTGCTCTGCTCCAAAATCACCACCGTGTATTTGCTTAAGGCAACGTGGGTATATTTATACCTGAAAGGTGCCGGGTTTGACGTAAGGTTGGACATAAGACGTCAATAAAGATGTCACTAAGAACTGGCCGTTCTTACAGTGCTTTACAGGAGTTCTAGGATGAAATCAAAACAAAAGCAAGGGGGATTTCCCAGGTTGCTGGAGGTTTGGTTTGTTTAGAGAACTTGTTGTGCTTTCTAGGGGGCCGGGGAAGTAGCCTTGCTTAATATGACAGCATGTGCTACGACTGAATATGGATATGATTATTATGCCGTTGTATGGATATTATTGATTATAACCGGACAAGGGCATAAAATAGTAATATCGATTTAGGCTCCTGGATAAAAATACAATACCCACTCCACGATCTAATGTCCATCATTACTAAAACGAAGCAATAGTAAACATTTAAAGGTGCATGTGTATTCCAACCCACCCCAACATACATTTTTGCATTTGAAATGGTGTATGCGAAATACATGAAAATGATATTGGTACTGTACGCTTTTCAAGCAGTGTAATCATTCAGTAAAAAAAGATGCATATATATTATTAGCTGAACGATTTGCGAAATTTACACATGAAATGGCTCTTAATACAGAAAAGAAGGTCGAGACCATTCCATCACATAATAATACAAATTCTGTAAATGTGTTAGAGGCTGAGGTAATATATTGTCTCAAGAGTTCCTAAAAATAGAAGCTCTGTTCTCTAAGAATAGTTCTACTTTAAGCAGAGTACAAGTGCCAGGAAAAAGGTAAATATTTTGGAATCAAAGAGAAAAAAATAGATAATTTTGCTTTCAGTTGGAGAAAAATAGTTCCAAATATTTTCAGTAGCTTTTGTTTATCAGAGCTGAAGGCCGAATTCAGAGTTCAGGGAACGCTGTGTGCTCGTTTGCTTAAAAAGTTATTCTTTTTGTTCAGGGGAGAACATCATTTCAGACAGACTCGCAAAAAAGTTGTCTACGGCTTCAGGTGAAAGTTCGATTAGGTTCGAAAATGCCGCAACTGTGTAGTCGTGAGAATGATTGCTATCATCGATGTCAGGATCAGCAATGCTCACAGAAGGTCGTACCTGGGTGATGTTGCTCTCATCTCGTGCTTCACTACCCCCTAATCGTAGTGGTGAAGTCTCAACGAATGCCGTCATCAGAATGGGTAGCCTCTGGGGACAACACGATGCATGAGCCGTTACAGGACTTAGCAAAGTATCTGTATCCAATGGTACTGCTGATGGTAGTGTAAGACAGACGTCCAACACGCATTCTTCTCCGCATAGCATACATCGAAGCACAGGTAAGATGCAATTCTGCCAGATGGGTCTGAATGAAAGAAACCAGGTCATATTCAGATCTCTTAGCCGGGCTAATCCAAGGACTTTAGTTATGCGGTCCCGATAGCGTATAGCTAGGATTGTTTCTTCCATCATTGCTGGAGTCTTGTCTGCGACTTGGCTTGCCATATCGAAGCAGAAGTATCAAAAATAAAATGGCTGCTACGAGTCCCAACAGAAGTTGTAGGCCGCCAAAGACAGAATAGACAAAATTAGGAAAAATGCCCAGAACTGTTTCGAAGGGTGTTAACAGTCCCGACATTTTTTTCTTAAATATATGTGGTATACCACTGGTATCAGACATATTTAGAATTTGGCTTAGCATTTCTGCAAAATGCACTGGGCAATTTGATGATAAAAGGGTATGCATCTCGCCGTTGTCCTTGCAACTTGCAGATCATACGTTTCTTTTGATGACGTCAAGGGCACAGTTGTTTGTAAAAGAACAGACTTCATTCTGCTTAACGTATCAATTCGAATAGAAGAGATATTAAAAAAAGGCCAAATTTTCGCCTCCATGTCTGGAGTGCTGTTTGGATACAATACTTGCATACAGCAAGTGACCATGGAACTAACGCTCACAAGATAAGCTTTTCCTGGCACCATGCCACAACAGCTGTGGTCCAGTATTAGAATATAACTCCCGTTAGAAAGTCGTCTAAAGAATTGCTCTATTTGTGTTGCAGGTGTGCCGTGCTGGTGACATGAAAGGTTATCTGAAGTCCCCTCACAGGCCACATGCAGGTCAATACTTTGGCACAGAAGTATACCGCTTACTGATTGTTTACAATTTTTTCCACTAAGAAATACATTCTGTTTCTTTTCACTATAACATGTGTGTGTGTAAGGTAATTTCCATGATGACTTAATGTACCCTTTACCCAACCTTTCATACTGGCTCGCTGGTATATACTCTTGACAGTATTTAAATTGGAAAGTTGTTATCGGAATTGTTATTATTCCATGTATTATCCATTCAATGACAGGTCTTTCTGACATTGTCAATGGTAATCTCTCAAGCTTTTCAATGCTCAGATTCGTATAGTCTGCCCCTTTTTGTGCCAAACTGATTTGTGTATCAGTAAGGTTAAAGATAGAGAATAATGATGTTGTGTTGATTAAACGCCAGGGCACGTAGCCTGAACGCAGATTTTGCAACGTCCAGCCAAGCTGTACAATAGAACGTAAATAGGGACTGACCGTGTTGTAACATTAGTAAGTCTTGTTCTATGATATCAATAGCAGATGATACAATACTGTCCAGTGAATATATTCTGGAGGACAGAGTCATTAACCCATTGTCCACAACAGAAAGTGATTTTACCAAATTAATAAGGTCAATTTCCAGTATTTTTTATGCTGTTTCAATTTGCATTTCTTTCCAAGCTTCATTGTAAGATGCGTATATACCGGCCGCTATGAAACGTTTTTGTCGCTGTTTGCGTGGTCCCATAATGAAATCACGCAAGTCAGCACCGTTTTTAAGTAAAGTCAAGTGTTGCTTAATTTCTGCCAGTGTGGATTTCTGTAACCATTCGAGGCAGAGTTTTCCTACACTGTATGTTGTAACTATCCCTGGATGTTGTCTCTGGGAGTATCTAGGGTCTGGCCTGGTCAATTTGAACCCCTGTATTTTGTTCAGGAATCTATCTTGACAGTTATTTGTGTCTGTGGGCCAGATCAACAATTTTTTCCAATCAGGATGTGTTCTATTTTGGTTAAAAATATGTGATACGTCTATTTCAACATCTGTAGTGCTGTTACTGTCAGGTGTTGGCTTTGGAATAGACGGTTTGTTCAAGTCTTTAATTTTGGCTAGGCCAAGACAGGTTGTCTGTTGAATTGCGTCATTCAAGAATATAATTTGTTCTGGGATCATGCAGGCTCTAAATAGTGCTTCTAGACCTTGTACCTGCCAATCTTTTGTACCCCAGATGGTTTTTGTTTCAATGTTATTTTTCCAGAAATCAAAACCAAATGTAGTTAATTTATCAAAAAATGTTTCCGAATAGATCAATTTAGTGTTTGTCAGCATTGTTTTCATCCCTGTCTTATTTAACAGTTTGAAATAAAATGTTTCTGCATCACTTGTGTTAAACCCTGAGAAGTATGGGAATTTCTCATAAAATGTTTTCGAACTGCCCTTTGGTGGAGTTGCACAATGTTCCCATTGATTATAATTTAAAACATTTCTAGGTTGAGCAGATTTATGCAAGTAATGATGTGCAAAGTGGTTGTAGCAGTACATTTCTTCATAATTTGATGAACCCTGTAAATAATCATGTTCTGTAAATTTTGCTGACATTACTAAATCTGACATCATATCGTTAATACTTTCAAAGTCCCAATCATCAGAGAATATACTCGGTTTTACAAAGTCACTTAAAGAAACCTTAAACTGGTGTGGATATTTCAAGAGCTCGACCGGGCCATAGATTTCGTAATCCGTTTTGTCCCAAGCTACCCCACCGGCTATTGGATTGGCTTTGACATTCACTGATGATAGTTCTGTTTTCTTGATGTGAGATGACTTGTGTGGCTTTAGGACCAAGTTGATGTTCTGACTTGCTGTGTCCATTGTACTGTATTTTCCTTCAATAAAAACAAACAACCATGATGAGCCAAAGCAGGAGGAAAAGTACACCTAACACAATCCAAAATTCAATCCATGGAGAAATCAGATAGGTTTCTTTGAGTTGATGAAAGAGTTCTGTTACTTTGTCTTTAAAAGTTTGTGTTGTTGGCTGTTCTTCAGGCTCGCTTGGATCCTCAGAAAAGTCATCGAAATTGATGAAGTAGCCAGATGCAGTTCTGTCAATTGTTGGAATTGCTTACGGATTTTCAGTTGCTTTTGCATTTTTTGTTTCATTAGCATAGTCTGAGGCTACATCGTTGTAGACTGGTGTTTCTTGACTAACTGTTGCAATTTGGGTTTCAAGAGGCACGAGTTCCATGGCATTGTTGCATAGTCCTTTTTTATTCACTGCAGGTTTATCAAATGTGATTAGTCTCTCAGTTTGAACCTCTTGTATTGTAGCAAGTTTTGGTGTTCTGCTACATCTTGGGAGTCCACTGGGCCTACTACTTATTATTGGCCACATGATTGTGGGTTTACCAGGTCGATTGATACAACTCAGTTCTCCTTTTTACCAGCAAGGGGCGGTAGTACAACTGATCTTGTTCCGCTGACAGCTAAGACAGGTACTGCTTTTCTGTAAGAAGGCCCAAATTCCTTCTTCACCGCGATCTTCTCTCTGACCAGATGCCCAATTTTTGGAATCCAGACAGGCCTTGCTGGGACAGGTGGTTTATCTTCAGTGGCTGTTGGCTGCTGTTTTAGCTTTACGTTGCTCAGGTCTTTTCTTGTTTCATTTAAGTCCTGTAAAATTGCCAAACGATCTTTGATATCAAAGCATTTTTCTTCTACCACTGAAGTCTGACTATCTAAGTCCTGAATATGCATTCTAGTCCCGAACAATAGTTCGTACGGGCTGAAACCTTTCAGAGAATTTCTTGGCAGATTATTTAGACTACGTTGGACACTTGTTAAATGTTGGACCCACCCATCACCCGAACCTAATACCCTCGCCATTATAGATTGCTTTATGTCTCGGTTTTTTCTTTCCACAATCCCATTTCCCTCAGGATGGAAGGGACAAGAGTACCGCAATGCAATGCCCATTCTGGTCATGGCCTCCTTATAAGCTCGAGAGCTAAAAGCAGTACCCTGATCAGAATGTAGCATGCCAATTGCGTATGTGCCGATAAAGACACGCAAATCTTTTATAACAGTTCTGGCGTCAGCCGAGCGCTGGGGCCACATCTTTAGTGAATGTAGTCTTAAATATTATACAATGGGACGCATTTTTCCTGTTTGATCATGCGTATAGATCGCCTTATGCTCTCTAATTGGGTTTCTGGCACTACTCTGGCCGGTTCGCTACTGCGATCTCTGTTGCAGTTTTGACAGCTCATTACAAATTTGTAATGTTGGAGGCTCATCCCCGGCCACCAGTATTCTGATTGTAATTCCTTCAGAGATTCCTTGATCTCTCGGTGCCCTAGACCTTCACCCATGTGTGCGTCTGCTATTAACAAGACTGTCCTGTTCGTGTTTGGAATTACTCTATCCCCCACTCCAGGGATTCGAGCAAAAGGAACAGAGTTTGCATCTATTATGTATGTATAATTGAGTGGATAGTTCATGGGTAGTGCTGCGCAGTCGCCTTTTGAAGACGTTTTTACCGCCAGCATGGTTTCCCCGTCTATGTATTTTTCGGAACGCTTTTTTGTAGCTACGGATGCCGGTTGAGTTGCTTCCGCCTTGGCTGTGTTAGCCAATGAATTCCCTGCAGCGCCATCACGCTGATGACTCAGTGTATGGATCACGTGAGTCTTTTGTAGTTCTTTCTGTAAAAGAACTATTTGTTCCCAAAGCGATTTCTGCTTGATTGTGGCACCTGTGTCATCTTTGTAACCGTTTTGAACCCAGTTCTGCAAGTCATTGTTGTAAGACTTGACGCAGGAATGTGAATCGCACACTATTAGTGTCGGGAAATTCGCGATCGGCAATATCAGGCGCCATTTTTAAAGCTATTAATTCAGTTTGTTGACATGAATTGTCTTTTACAGATTGAGACATAGTTACCAGTGGTCTCAATTTACCTTTGTGCCACCGGCATTTAACAACCTCGCACGTAGCATTGTAAGCTTGTTTTCCCCAAACTGAGCGTTCTGCATATCCGTCTGTATATATTACACAGGCGTACTGTTGTAGGGGCAGAATTTCGATTGGCAGAGGATATTCTTTTTCATACGTTAGATCTTTCAGTTTTTTCATGTTCGGGTCAAAATAGTATTTCACTTTTTCTGTAGCAAGAGAATTTTCACATTGTATCCATTTTGGATCTAATGCCACAGTAGTTAAATTGCGTGGGCTTGTTAATGACTCAAAGGCTGATTCTGCTGTTAAAACAGTTATCATTTTGCCTTCGGCTTGGGCTTTTTCTTTTGCTAAAGCTGTTTGAACCGCATTTACAATATTTTCCGCAAGACTGAATGATTTTTCAGCTTGTGTGTACAAATGTGATTTGTAAGCTATTGGTACCTTTTCTCCCTCATTAGAGGTCAGGTACGTGAATCCGCATCTACCTGGGATGACTCGGATTACAAGGTTGCGTGTGTTATCTCATGTTTGAAATTTTGTTTTAGCTAACATATCTGTTTGCAATGATCTCAAAATTTCTGTGTGTTTTTGAGTCCAATTGATTGGTTTAAAATCAGGTTTTATTAATTCATAGAGAGGTTTAACCCTCTCCGCATAATTTAGAATGTAAGTTCTGCCGAAATTCAGGAAACCTAGTATTGATTGTAAGTTCTTCAGCGTTTTTGGTGCTTGGAGTACTGCGCATTTCTCTAAGAAAGTGTCCGCTAGGCTTTTGCCTTCACTCGATAATTCATATCCTAAAAACAGGACAGTTAGATGGGCAATTCGTGACTTTTTAAAGTTGAATTTGTAACCCCCTGCTGCGGACCCAAGTATTATGGTGTTCACTCTGTTCAAGTGAGTGACCAAGTCATCATCTGTCAGATATATGTCATCGACATAAGATAATGCCTCATCATCATATATTTGTAGTAACTCTGTTACTCTTGCTGAGAATAATCCTGGGCTGTTCTTGAATCCCTGTGGGAGTCGACAGAATTTTTTTCTGTGACCCCATTATTGAGAAAGCGGTCATGTACCTGCTTTCCGGTGCTATGTTTTGACAAAAGAAACCATTAGAGATGTCTAATGTTGTTTTGTATTTTTTGCGCACAATGTTATTCATTAGTGCTGCACTGTGTGAGTTTTGTACTGCAAATGTCTTGCAACATGAGTTAAGATGTCTGTAGTCCAAAACTAGACGATATGAATCGTCTGGCTTGGAGACAGGAAACAAAGGATTGTTCATTTGAGAGGTGCATGTTTCAATCACCCCCTGGTATTCAAGTTGATCTAAGATCTCCCTGACTTTCTTTTTAGCTTCTTGCTTAATTGGGTACTGCCTTTGTGCGGTTGGTTGACGTTTTAACTGAATTTTGTGAGGAGGAGAGTCCTCATCCCATACCACATGATTTGTATGTAATGCAGGAGCTTGGGCTTCTGCCCATTTTCTTGCATATGTATATTTTTTATGTATTGGAATATGATTTGAGAAGGCAGGCATAATCATTTCTTCGCCATGAGGGCACTCCCTGACAAACTCTGGTGGCCAGTCTTTCTCAGCTAAAAGAATGTCATAGCCTTTGGAAAGGTTATCCCAAAATAGACCTCTTACTTTCCTAGTCTTATCTCCCTCTATACGTAAAGTTATTTCACATATTTTAAGAGGTTTGCTAACTCTGGTATCTGCAGTTTCCACCTGAATGTATTCATTCGTTTCCACTGTCTCCAGATGATTCATCAGGATCTTGCGAGCTTTGGTCACTTCTGCTGCGCTGTCTAGCATTGTCTGGGCCCACTCTCCGTTTTTCAGTTGTGTTCTCAGTATCCTCGGCATGTTTGAATATTTTAATACTGGCTACCTTCTTTCTTGGAAATTTTAATTTTTTACTTTGTTGAGCAGGTTCCTTGTCTTTGGACTTGACGTGCTCTTCCCTGTGTTCTGACAGTCCTCTTCTCTCCGATTTCTGAGAGGAAGTCTGAAAAGATCGAGAGGGACGTGTATCAATATCTTGATATCTATCAGGTTTTTTCAGATTATCCCTATTTCTAAGGTTGTATCTTTTCTCAGAGGGCTCTCTCTGGGGAGACTTGTGTCCTTGGTCCGGAGATCTTTCTCTCCGCCGAGGAGACCTTCCTCTGGACTGGAATCTTTTTTCTTTGGGAGTGGATTGTTTATTTCCATCCCAGCTCTTTTTTGGAGTGTTTAGTTTATTTTTAATAAATATTTTTTCCGGATTTTCAATTAGTTGGGGTTTTACTGGTTTCCCACCCAAACTATCTCTTCCTAGTTCTTCATAGGATTTTTCTATGATTCTGGCAAGTTCAATTGGTTGGTCTGCTATATCTGTTTCTTTCAATTTCTGGCGGATCGCCAAGGATGCTGCTTCTCCTTTTATGTTGGCTAATAATATAGCCGAGACCTGCTTGAAGTCTTTCAGTAATTTCATACCCAAAGTTAAAGCAGGTTCTGGACCGTATTCATTTTGAATCTGTCTTAGTACATCTGGTATTACCGCCATGGACGGAACACCATGTGTTTTTGTGTAAATGGAAGCAAAGACTGTGGCCCAAATGTCACAGTCCTCCACATGTGGTGCGATCCCCATTGGAAGACAGATAGTCAGAATTCTGTGTTTCTCAGTAGGGGTAGTATACGGAAATACTGCCTCTATTTGAGTGATTTTTTGTGCTAACCAGAATGGAATTTGTTCCCGTTTTGCGGGTACATTACCAAGACAGGATTATATGTTCTGTGGTGTAATTTTGTTTGTGTTCCCCTGATGAGGGGTCAGCTTGTAGTGTAGTTCCTATCTTCCCAATAGGCTCTGCGCATTGGAATAATACCTACAGCAGTAAAGGCCTAGGCCAGACGTTAACTAGGTCTACTACTGTCGATACTGGACTTAAGTTTTGGGTTTGCCAGCGTAGCTCAGAGTTCGCTAGAAACTTTCTCGAATGTTCAGGAAAGAATTAACTCCCCTGATTAGACAAGAAGGGATTTAGTTTCTGACAACCATAGAACATGACAACTTTGCTCTCCCCTAATCAAGAGTGTATCTCCAGAGTCGTGTGAGCACAAGGCAATTATTTTACTCAGTCAGTACGTGCATTCTTAGTCTCATCAGATTGTAGAGAAAAGGAAGAGACGGGCGTGTTCAATAAAAAGGTGTTATTTATTGATCAGTCTCTTTTCTCGTACAAGAGAAATGGATCGATATTATTGCAATACTTATAGTTAAGTAAAGTGCATACATTAAAAGCAATAGTATAAAATAATACTGTAAAAACATTGATATGGTTTCTGAGCCATATGATGTTTAAAATGATTAAAATATATTACATACACATATACATTTGACTAAACGTACTCAACTGGTGTTTCTAAATACGCCTACCCCGTGTACCTGACCTAAGTCTAATGCGTGGGCGGGAATAGAAAGTTACAGTTTAAGTTAAGTTTGTTTTTGCCTAGTGAATAACTAAAGATTTCTCTGTGAGGGGTTATTCAGTTCTGTACCTGGAAGTTAGGATGAAATGAGGAATGGTATCTCTTTCTCTGCTTTCGATATTCCAGGCCGCCTGCGAGGGCTGCCCGAAAGCGCCGGTGCTGGGTCTCTCGGCAGGAGATAGCAGCGCGTCTCTCAGCGCGTCAGGAAGGCGGGGCTGCTGCCAGCGGGGTCTGCTCTGCTCTTGGCTTCGGCAAGTATGGCTGCTCCATCTCGTCACCACGCGTGTGTTTGCATAGGGCAAGATCGGCAATATTTATACCTTAAAGGTGCCGAGATTGACGTAAGGATGGACATAGATACGTCAATAAAGATGTCATACGACTTGCTCGTTAGCACATTCTTTTACTGAAGTTCTCTGTGAAATCAAAACAATGTCCGCACGGATTTTCCAGGTTGTCATAGGTTTGATTTGTTATGAGAACGTTGTATGCCTTATCAGGGGCTGGAGGAATGTCGCTTGTCTAATTAGATCTCAAGCGTTATGACCTAATCAGATAACACGTTCCTGTGCCGTAGTGTGACTGCGTCAGATAACGGTATCTGCATCATGGGGGCTTTTCTTGCCTCATGGGCTGACTGTTAGTTAACTTGATAGTTAGTTTAACCAGAATAGGGTCAGGAATAGGGGGATTGATTCAGAACCTATAGGAATACATGACAAGCTGTGGAATGTTAATAGCTGGTTGGACTGTTGAAGTCCGCATTACATATTGGACTAATTGTCTTTGTATTTTAATCAGTTGTTTTAGCTGGGCTAAAAGTTCTGATACTGACATTTTTTCGATGTCTGGATGTGGTGTGTAGCTGGCTAGAACCGGCCACGTTGCTCCTGGTCTACCTAGTGGACCGAGCCTGGTGATGTGATTATTATGTTTTAGGGCGCCTTTAAACCAGAGAAGGTGCTCTTGGTATTTTAGTGGGATTTCCACCTCCTCGAAAGGGGTGTACTCATCCGGAGGTTCCTCTATTTTGTAATAGTGGAAGTCGTGTGTGACAGCGTTTGCTGCTGGAAAGTTTATCCATGAATAGAATACCTCTGTCTGCCGATATTCATGGGCCTCAATTACGAATACGACTATTCCACCTCTTGGTGTTAGTCCATTTTCTATAAGTTTAAGAGTTATAGTTCTTCTTTTGTTGACCGGAATGAGTATAGCATTCGGGTCATTCTGTTGGAGAGTTGTGTCTTCCAACAACAGTTGAGATGCTGTAGCATCTCTTTCTTCGTCTCCGACAGGCATTTTACTGACAGAAGGTTTTTTAGTTGCAGATCAGGTTTCAAGGAATCAAAGATTAGGTGCACAATATTTTGGAACACTGTATCCTTCAACGTTGACTATACCAAAAACTATACATAGAAATCTCTTTCTACTAAGTTCCGGCGGATTTTAACCTTTTACCCACTCCAGACGTCTTTTGGAGTATTTACGGGAAAAAGGGTCTGTGTGAAAAAGCACGACTGAGTTACTCTAACGTCTTGCGTTAGATAAATCACCTTACCAAACGTTGGGCGCCATGTAGTGTAGTTCCTATAGTCCCAATAGGCTCTGCGCATTGGAATAATATATTCAGCAGTGTAGACGTAGGACTGAGGTCGACTAGGTCTTTACTGACTATATTAGACTTAAGTTTTTGCCAGCTAGCTCAGAGGTCACTAGAAACTTTCTCGAATAAACGAGGAGGAGTTTAACCTCCCTGGATAGACAAGAAGGGATTAGCTTCTGATAACCATATAACATGACAACTTTGCTCTCTCAGAATAAGAGTGTATCTCTAGAGTCGTGTGAAAACAATAGACAGCTATTTCACTCAGTCAAGTGTGCATACTTAGTTTCACCAGAGTGCAGAGAAAAGAAAGATGGGCATTTTCAATAAAAGGTTGTTATTTATTGAGCAGTCTTCTTCCTCATACAAGAGAAATGAATTGCTACAATTGCAATATTCATAGTAAAGTAAAGTGCATACAGTAAAAGGATGATTAAGAAATAATACTGTAAAAGCATTGATATGGTTTCTTAGCCATAAGATACTTTAAAATAGATAAAATATATACATTGACTAGCGTACTCAACTTGTGCTTCTAAATACGCCTACCCCGGTGTGCCTGACCTAAGCCTAATAAATGGGAAGGAGTAAGTAAGTAGCAGTTTAAGTTAAGTTGGTTTTTGCCAAGAATCTGAATCAAGAATTCTCTCTAAGGTTTTAGTCAGTTCCGTACCTGGGTATTAGAAAGCAGGAGGTCTTGTATCTCTCTCTCAGGACTCGATATCCCAGTAACCCGCGAAGGTATCTGGAAACACCGGAGCTGGATGTCTCGGCAGGAGAAAAGACAGCGTCTCTCTCAGTGCGTCAAAGAGGAGGGGCAGCGTCCTTGGGCTCTCGCATCAGCTGGGCTCTCGGGCAAGTAGATAGCTGCTCTGCTCCAAAATCATCACCGTGTATTTGCTTAAGGCAACGTTGGTATATTTATACCTGAAAGGTGCCGGGTTTGACGTAAGGTTGGACATAAGACGTCAATAAAGATGTCACTAAGAACTGGCCGTTCTTACAGTGCTTTACAGGAGTTCTAGGATGAAATCAAAACAAAAGCAAGGGGGATTTCCAGGTTGCTGGAGGTTTGGTTTGTTTAGAGAACTCGTTGTGCTTTCTAGGGGGCTGGGTAAGTAGCCTTGCTTAATGTGACAGCATGTGCTACGACTGAATATGGATATGTTTTTTATGCCGTTGTATGGATATTATTGATTATAACCAGACAAGGGCATAAAATAGTAATATCGATTTAGGCTCCTGGATAAAAACACAATAATGCAATTGACATCAGTAAACTTGTAGTGACCATCCTGAGATCTTTTGGCCAAAGTCATGGTGCTACTATTTTTACTCATGTCCGTCTCTGTCTCACCCAATACATTGGCCATTCATAATGTAATTGTTAGTATGTTGCTGACAAATTTGGGCTCTACTTATTGGTGTACCTGTTGCACGTCACTCATGTGTATGTCTATTCTCTGTCTTGGAGGTGTCAACACAGAGTAAGTGTTATTTGATGAGGGTGTAGCACATTCTCAAACTTCATTGCCACGCCACATTAATGTTTTTGTGCATGTCACTTCTACACATTCTTGCCAATGCTTTACCATGTCCATAGTCCTACATACAGGTTTAGGAGTGTTGACGCCTTGCCAGTTGTCGCATGACAGAAATATGTGTCATTGGTTGTGCTTATGGAACTATGGAGACATTCATCCGGCCATTAATAGTCATCTTACTTTGCCTCTATTGTCGGAATTTAAAGCAGTTACTCAAGAAAAAGTCTCAGTAGCCCTAGCAAAGATCAAATCAGGCTCCCCGGCAGACCCTCTTCCACCCCGTTTCTGTATAAATATAGCACCCCTTTTAATAATCAAATTCACAGAGATATTTAACATGTCATTAGATCAAGCCATGGTCCCCACTAGATGGAAAACAGCTCAAGTCAAGCCGATTCTGAAAAAGCCCACCTCACACCCAAGGGTATCAAGCAACTACCGTCCTATCTTGCTGTTGCCTTATTTCGGGAAGGTACTTGAATCCCTGGTCAATAAACTACTTGGAAAACCATGGATTGCTGGACCCATGGCAATCAGGGCTTCAGTCTGCACATAGCATAGTACCGAAACAGCAGTGGAAGAGTTGGTTGATAACATCAGGCTGGCACTGGATAGCAGGGAATCAGCCATGCTGGTCCTTTTGGATTTGTCAGCCACTTTCAAAACCATCTCCCATAGCATTTTAGAACAAAGGCTCTGAGAGGTGGGAGTCAGGGGAAAAGCCCTAGACTGGTTCAAAAACTATTTAACAAACTGTACCACTACAGTACATATAGGTACCCTGGACTCATGTAGTAGGTCTGTAAGTAAAGGAGTCCCTCAGGGCTCTTTCCTGAGCCCTATGCTCTTCAACCTTTATGTAATACCTTTGGTCAGGGTAATCAGGTCCTATGGCTTTGAGGCAGTATCATACACTGATGACACTCAGTTGTTGATCACGTTTGGTCCCGACCCTACAGACACAATGACCCGGTTTAATAACTGCATGATCCATATAAACAATTGGATGGGCAATAACAAACTACAGCTCAATGGCAGCAAGACAGAGATCGTCCTGTTTGGTAGGGCTGAAGAGTACTGGTCCAATGATTGGTGGCCCCAAGCTCTGGGCCCATGCCCATCTCTCAAACGAGCAGGGTGAAATCTTGGAATAAGAATTGACAATAAGCTATCAATGAAAAATCACATGAATCTTGTAATAGGCACTTGCTATGGGATTCTGCGAAAATTGTGCAAAATCTTTGAATGGATGCCTATTTAATCCAGGCAACCATAGGTTCAGAGTCTTATTGTAAGGTTTCTAGACTATGGCAACACCTTATTAGCTTCCCTAAATGAAAATCTACTTTCAAAACTTAAGATCCTGTAGAACACGGCTGCCAGACTCATTTTAAATCTGCCATTGAGATCTCCATCATCCCCTAGTCTGTGGATTCTCCACTGGCTCCCAGTAAAAAAGAGAGGCGGTTTTAAAATTCTATGCCTCACTCACAAGAGCATACACGGAACCGGACCTAGTTATTTAGCGGAAAAACTAAACTGGTATAAGCCAGGAAAACTTTTAAGATCCAGCAAAAAACATCTCCTTACGGATCAGTATCGAAATATCGAGGGATAAAATATCGAATTATCAAAATATGGACTCCAAAATATCGAGGGACAGAATATAGAATGCCTAACTACAAAGAGGTATGTACTAAAATATCGATTCCAAAATATAGAATGTTAAAATATAGTTAACTGAAATATCGAATTTTTTAAATGTATTAAAAATACTAGAAATGTAATTAAATAATGCACATAATTAAATAAAACATAATTAAAATAATGTAAAAAAAGCTTAAAATGTAAAAATAATACATGAAATGTAATACAAATTAATATAAATGTACTTAATGATTAAATAAAATAATTATTAATCTTAATTATTAAATATTTAGAACATTAACAAACATATATTGACATAAATATATAAGTAAACATATTATATCAATATAAAAATAAATAAAATATAATATTAAAGTAATTACAATTTTTAAAAAAATATGGTCATTAATAATGAGTGCAACAGTAGTGAAAATGTCGGATAGCATAGGGGCAAAAATTACTATTCCCACTACAGAGAGTGCAACAGTAGGGAAAACATTGGATAGCATCGGGGTAAAAATTACTGTTCCCACTCCAAAGAGTGCAACAGTAGGGAAAGCATTGGATAGCGGGAGAGTACAAAATACTATTCCCACTCCAGAGAGTGCAACAGTAGGGAAAGCATTAAATAGCGGGAGGGTAAAAATTACTATTCCCACTCCGGAGAGTGCAACAGTAGGGAAAGCGTTGGATATCGTAGGGGTAAAAATTACTATTCCCACTCCAGTGAGTGCAACAGTAAGGGAAAGCACTGGATAGCGTATGGGTAAAAATTACTATTCCCACTCCAGTGAGTGCAACAGTAGGGAAAGCGTTGGATAGCGTAGGGGTAAAAATTACTATTCCCACTCCAGTGAGTGCAAAAGTAGGGAAAGTGTTGGATACCATAGGGGTAAAAATTACTATTCCCACTCCAATGAGTGCAACAGTAGGGAAAGCGTTGGATAGCGTAGGGGTAAAAATTACTATTCCCACACCAGTGAGTGCAACAGTAGGGAAAGCGTTGGCTAGCGTAGGGGCAAAAATTACTATTCCCACTCCAGAGAGTGGAACAGTAGGGAAAACATTGGACAGCGTAGGGGTAAAAATTACTATTCCCACTCCAAAGAGTGCAACAGTAGGGAAAGCATTGGATAGCGGGAGGGTAACAATTACTATTTCCACTCCAGAGAGTGCAACAGAAGGGAAAACGTTGGATAGCGTATGGGTAAAAATTACTATTTCCACTCCAGAGAGTGCAGCAGTAGGGAAAGCATTGCATAGCGGGAAGGTAAAAATTATTATTCCCACTCCAGAGAGTGCAACAGTAGGGAAAGCGTTGGATAGCGTAGAGGTAAAAATTACTATTCCCACTCCAAAGAGTGCAACAGTAGGGAAAACGTTGGATTGGGTAGTGGTAAAAAATAATATTCCCATTCCAGAGAGTGCAACAGTAGGGAAAGAAATGATTTCATATTAAAATAAGATTAAATAATTATCAATACCAATAAAAAATTCATTAAAAATAATGACCAAAATAATAACTATTAATTACCAATAAAAAAAATGTATTATCAATTAATAAATTAATTACCAATAAATAATTAATTATAAATTAATTATCAATACATATAAATACAAATAAATATTAACTTTACTACAATTATATTACTTCCCACCCAATTCCCCTATGAACCCACCTCCCACTCCTAATAATAAATACATTTAACATAATTATCAACTAATCAGTTATTGAAACGTAATTACCAATTAAAAAAAAAATACCAATTAATAAACATTAATTACCAATTAATAATTAATTATCAATTTTAATTATCAATACGTATAAATAAAATGTAATATTTAATTTACTATATTTAAATTACTTCCCACCCTATTCCCCTATAAACCCACAACCCGCTCCTAATTATAAAAAAAACAATTAACAGAATTATCAATTAATCAATTAATACAAATTAATTACCAAATTATAAAATGTAATTACCAATTAATAATTAATTACAAATAAATTAATTATCAGTACATATAAATAAAAATTAATATTTAATTTAATATAATTAAATTACTTCCCACCCTATTCCCCTATAAACCCACAACCCGCTACGGAATTAAATTATCAAAAAATTAAATTACAAAACATTCATTACTTTAAAAAAATTAAACATACATTAAGAAAATACATAATTTTAACACATATACTACCATACATAACACAGAAAAAAAAATTATATTTTGGGAGTCTATATTATAAAATTCGATATCGTGGGAATCTATATTATAAAATTTGATATTGTGGAATTCGATATTTCCTACCCCAATTTCGATATTCTGTCCTATGTACATTTTGATAATTCGATATCCTGTCCATTCTATATTTTTGATACGATATTCTGTCCATTCGATATTTTGGAATCGATATTTAGGGTGTTCACCCTCCTTACCCTGCAACAAATTCGCACTGCAAGAAACGGAGGACGATCCTTTTCCTTTCTTGCCCCCGAACAAGCCTCCGTCTCATCTTCTTTCCATCTCTGATCACATGCTATGTTGGAGGGAAATAAAAATGTGACCATCAATAATGTTTCAGATTTGATCGCTAGCCTATAAGGAGTTCCAGTAAGCGTCATGAGACCTTTCAGGTGATTTGTGCGCTCAATAAGTTCTTTTGACTTTGACTTTGACTTTGACTATAGCATTGTAAGATTAGTGCAGTGTTGCTCACAGATTCATGCACCGTGTCAGTGATGCATGACATGTGCTTATTGGTCATTCCGGTGACACGTGTCATATAGGGTAGTAGTCTTACTTTCAAATGTTGGCTGAATGTGTCTGCATGGTGTTTGAATCATTCCCTGCACTGTATTGGTACATCCATTATTTTTTACCTTTTTCTCTGTGGCATGGAATTCACAGATATGTTGTGTTTCAACTAATGTGATGGTTTATAGCTATGTGTCCCCAGCTACAATGATGCATCAGAAACACATTGTATGTTGTATTATGCTTTTGTGGGTAAACAGACCTGATGGTGCTCATGTAAAGTCACACCACACAATAATTGATTCTCAAAGAGGGACCATGCACAGTGATATGTTCAGATGCTTAATACATTGTTCCATTCCCACTCTTCATTTAATTGTTGTCATATCCCCTGCTAGGTGAGAGATTGGTGTGGCACTGTTGTTTTGTTAACATAACTTTACATGAATTATCAAGTTCGGAAGTCAAAAACAAGGCATATATGAGACATTGTTGAAGTGGAATTTTATTTTTGTTTTGTCAATCTGTGTACAGTACATTATTCTATGGTGATTATGTAAAAACATTTTGGATGATGGTATACTTCCGTGCTATTTCAGCTGCAGAAGCTGTGGTGTGTTATGTATCAGCTTCTTTTACTGGTCATCCTCTGGATTGTCCGGCTGTTGGTTAGCTCAGCTGTGAGCTCTGTAGTTTTTTCCTCTGGCCTTTCTTAACTTTTTTCTAATGCCCGGCTCTTTTCTTACCCATACTTGCTGCTTCAGCACCCTGTACTTGGGTCTCCATTCCTCCGTGCCCCATGTGCTCTTTTCTGGGGCACATGCTTGACCCGAAGGACTCTTTTTGTTCCCGGCGGTGCAGCACCCGGGCGGTGGTGCAGGCTAGTGAGTGCGGACTTGCTTGACACTTCCAGGCGGGGGAATGACTGCTACAGGTGGTGCTCGGCATTCGCCTAGATAGGCGTGTCGCTTTGCTGGTTTCCTTCCGGGGTACTCCAGGCATGGTCAGTCCCTGCCAAGTGCCCCGCTTTACCTTTAATTTCACGAACCCTGTGGTAGTCAAGACTCCCTGCAGGCATTATTTTCTAGCTTGCAGAAGGGAACCACCACCAGCATTCTCTTTTAGATTACCATTGCCCATGAGCCCTAAACGGGCTAGATGTATTGGCGGCAGAGAGCTGGGTGCTGCTTGTAGTCCTACTACGACATCACGGAAAGGAAAAACGGAGAAAGCTTCTAAAGAAAGTACTGCACAAGGCGACCAAGTAAGAAGGGGGAAGGTTGTTTAATTGTCTGAGCCAGTTGTTTCATCTGCTCAGTTGGCTGGCCTATCCAGTGGGAAGGGGGTAGAGGTCCCAATTAAATATGCATTAAGGAATAAAAAATGTGGCACTGCAGATACTCTTTCACTTCCACCAGCACCTATATGTGAAAAAACTGTGCCCAAATGGACTGGTAGGAAAACAGGGAGCAATATCACATTATCACATTAAACCTGCGGGCCTCGTCTTCTACAGTAAGCGTCCTTGCATCCTCGATGCGACAGAGGAAGCAGGTGGGCAAGTTAAGATAACTGTGTAAACAGAATTGGACTGGCCCACTGCGCGGACATAGTGTACCTTTGTACACGCATGCGTCTACCAACATGGGCCCTCCTCTCCCACGGGCCATACCAGCAAACGGTTAAACACAGCCAGCATTTAAGCAACGACCCTTGGCCACTCACTACCAGCCGGGACGCCGTGGGCACCAGAATAGGTTCAATGAAGAGGACTCCTAATTACCAAGTAAGGCAGTGTCTTCGGTCCTACCGATCGCGGACCAAACTTTACCCCCTGGCAGGAAGTGGCTTTGCCCGCTAACCCCCCAAACCCCCCCCTCCTTTCCTCCAGATAAGATAATATACGGGAGTATCTCTCCCCCCGCCCCGATCTTCTGGACTATAACCCCAAGCGAAGTAAATACCGGTGCAATGTTTTTAACTTTCATAATTTTTATTTGTGTGTCTGTTTCACTGTATATTTACAGCGCATGCCGATAGCACGTAATTTCTATATGTTTGTATTGTCTGACTATCTACTCCTTAATTAATAGCAACACCAAGGCCAGTCCCCCTCACCGCAGGGACCAGCCTTGTGATAGATAGACACTAGACCTTGCAACATGATTGAATACGCCGAGAGTTGATGGTGATTCACTGTGTACTATGCATATAGCCTGTTCTAGCCAGCATGCCCACACCGCATGCTCCAGCGATCGTCACTTGTTCTCAACAACATAGGCACAGTCATGCATGCCATACCTCACCAGATCCTATATGGTTGGCACTGCCTTTAGCATATCCTGATAAGGTCTTATTGTGCATTGTTCTCTTTTCCTCCCTACAGGATTTTTCTCGCTTCACTGCAGTACATGTAAGTCTAACAAACTGCATTTTTAACCTTTTTCCACACACCTTAGCGCGTGTGTAGGATATTATTCACACGTGGCACCACTTTTTGCCACTCACTACCTGGTCCTGACGAAAGTCCCGTAAAATCTTCCTTAGGGACTGAAACATGTAGACCGCCAACACCTAGACAACTAAGTAGTCCTAATTTTTCTACTTGTAGTTGCACCACATACTTTTATCTCACACCCTGGGCCGCCACTAATAAAATATTGGGCAAGGAACCCCAGAGGTGTATTTTACTACTCACCTTCACCACATCACACAACTGCACCACGCTTGCTCCGCTGTAGTCAGGCGTTGAAGCACAACCAGGCGGCACTCGTCTGCCTGGTTGGACCCCGATGATGAAGCATGACACCAACCAGGTTGGTGTGTGAGGGGTTTATAAACAAAGCCTCTTGTGCCCAGCTGAGTAAGCTCAATTTACAAGTGACTTGGAATACCAACTAACATTCCATTATCTCCACACAGTGGGCCAGTCCAATTCTGTTTACACAATTACATATCTGGGGACGGGACTCGCCCCTAAATACCCTCGCTCTCTCCATTGATTAGCCTGTCCAAGTTAAGATAACCCCTTCTTTTAGATCCTTTTTTAAAGAACAGGCTAAGGTTCAGCTTATTGGGCTCATAAACCCTGAAAATGGTGATCTGAGCAAAGAGAAAAGGGAGTCTGTTGTAAACATGGGGACTAATAAACAAGATGTAGAAGTACCTCATCTGAGTATTGTTACTTCCAACAGGTTTCAGGTATTAGGTGACTGTGAATCCCCTAACTCTCTTGCTGAGATGAACCAGGTTTCTGATTCCTTAGTTGCCACCGGTGCTGCTCGCTGCTAGAGCCCATACCTTTGTTGCCTGGAAGGATTACGGAGGCTCCTGGACTTTGTTGACTCGCCGGTGGTCCCTTCTGTTGGTGTTGAACTTGGGACAGATCCACAAAGACACCGGGTAGACGCGGGATTGTGGGACTGCGAGGACCAGCATTCCCCGCTGCTATCAGCTGGTGCCTCTTCCCATAATCAGCACGCCTGCCTGCTCGCACCTACTTAACATCTCACGGCCCCCGCTGCGAGGGAGCCGCTCGCTGCTAGAGCCCATACCTTTGTTGCCTGGAATGATTACGGAGGCTCCTGGACTTTGTTGACTCGCCGTGGGTCCCTGCTGTTGGTGTTGAACTTGGGAATTATATACAAAACAATATCCCAATTGGTATTATTGAGCTAGTTACTTAAACAGTACTTTAGGTGGATATCTATACAGTATTATCCTACAAAAATCAAGGAGTCAGTTATGATAATCATGACAATGCTAAAGAGCAATATTTTATATTCAAGGCAAAATAAGAGGATAATGGCAAATAAACACAATTCGTTACAGCACTGTGTAAACAATTAAACAATTGACAAATATCAGCCCATAGGGTGGTACAAGGTGCACAAGTGCAGTGAGTTGTGACACTACGGCAGCGCAAGTGACAAAGAATACAGTGTGAACGATCAATTCTGATTTCGCAGTTCAGTGTTTTTTAAGGGAAAACCAATGTGGAGGGGCGCCTGGAGTCTGGCTGTTGGGTCGACGGCGTTTCGATCCGTATAAATGGGGATCATCTTCAGGACATGGTGGGCTGGGTACAGTGCTGTGTGGGAAGGTGGGAGACAAGGGTAAGGAGAGTTAGATCATGAATGATATAGGTGGAGGCGGATGGGCGGGGGGGTGATGTTACGGTATAGAGCTTACCGTGGAACATGAATTATCGGACTAATGTGGAAGGATTTCAAGAGCAGTCAAGCTCGAGTTGGTCCCAATCCAGATGGCACGTGAAGGACTGAAAATATAGATGTAAATATCATTTTAGGCTAGACTTACACTTTGAAAAGGAAAGGTATTAGTAGAGCGTGCCGGGGCACTGACACTACTCACAAATGTGAAACTGGAGTAATGAATCATCCAGGAGAGGTCAGGTGGCGTCAGAGCATCCAATTCGGCGATATATAAGTAAATTATCTAGGAAAATGAATGCAGGGGTCGGTATGGGAACAACAATCTCGGGGCATGGAGAAGGCACAGTTAGGACGGGCTCAGGGGGTCTCGGCGGCTTACCTTGAAGCTATCGCACCAGTCACACAATGGAAGAGTGAATCTCTAAAGACAGAAGCGTGGATCAGAAGGGTCTATAGTTAACAACGAAGGGTCATAAGAAACGGGAGAACGCCATGTCTTACCGTCTCCGGTACTGGCCGTGAGTTGAATCTGGTCGCAGCAGTCAATCACTATGGTGACTGGCTGCTTTCAAGGTATACATAGCGCGATTGGCTCATGCGAGCGGGAACGCCTCCTAAAGACAGAAGGGCTCGGATAGGTCCATAGAGGGGAATGGCGAAAAACGTCATAGGTGCCTAGTACGTCGGCCTGAGCAACCCGTATGTGTGGGAATGTATTCTGAGTGCACAGTCCGGGTGTTCAATAACTGGGTGTAAATAAACACCAGAGTGAACAACATAAATTGCAAGGAAAGGGCCCTTATAGAGATGTGTAACAGCGTAAGGGAGGCCATATCTAATACGGAGGCTGGGCAGGAGGACAGCAAGGAGAAAGGCAACGAATGTATTGGTACCTGATTATTCGGTGTATGAATGAGTATTGAGCACGCAGCCAAATGGCAAACCCAAACAACACTGTATGTGACATTCATGTTTACATATACATACTGGATGAATAGTTCCTGGTCAACCATAGTGGAGATGGTATTTCAACTATGTACATACATGCAATCATTGACAGAATAGGTATCTAGTGATTATCACGGAGGAAGGCATAAAATTAGACGAATTATATCAAGATGGTACTGTTCCATTCATCAATAGTATTCACACCTTGGTTTACTGAGTTACATAAAGTGATCCATTTACTTTCACTTTTGTTCAACAATGTGTGAATATTGCCACCCCTGATTGGTAAAGTGATCTGTTCAATGACCTGCCACTTCAAGTCTGTGTCTTTATGATTGAGTTGCAGGAAGTGCGGGACCATGGGTGATGTAATCTGTGTTGGAAATGTACTCGTGTTGACTCGAGCTGTCACGAGCGTTCAGGCATGTCTGGCTGCTCGTGACAAGCTCGTGTTCTCTAACCTTCTTGTTATGCTTTGAAACACCTGGAATGTCACCGTTGTAATACATCTGTTGGTTGGGCATTACTACCCTGACTCTTAGACGTGAGCATCTAATAAACTCCGTCTCTAACTACAACTTCTTCTGCGTCCTTCTTTGACTTTCCTACACTGGCGACGAGGATGGGATTTCATCACCTGCGCCTAAGACTTTTGGATTATTCATTTTTATTGAATTTCCGAATATTAATGCGGCTTTTATGCTGTATGATCCTGTTTTTTACCATTTGTCTGGTCTGGCCAATGTACAGAAGGCCACACAGACATTCGATTGCATAAATTACATTGGTTGATCTGCAATTAGTGTGACTCTTAAGGGTCTGTATCTTTCCATTGTATTGGAATGCCTTGGTGTTCAGTGTAAGTTCGCATACCGAGCAACTTTGGCATTTATAATGTCCAAGGACCGGTGGCAATCCCCATGCTGCGGTAATGCTGGTTTGTTCGGGTTTTTTTTCCTGCCAAGTGATAGCTCGTACTAGATGTGTGGAAAGATTGTCTCCCCTTTGGTAAGAGAAGAGAGGATCATTCTTGAAGGCGGCAAATGGACGTAGGATGGACCAATTTCTCTTGATTATTTTGGCCACTTGATTGCTGTTGGGAGAGAATTTTGAGACGAAGGGGATTCTCTTCAGAGGTGGTTTAGTCTGGGGCGCAAGGAGATGTTCTCGGTGACAATACCATGCTCTCTTGCGAGCTCGAGTGATTAGTTTTTTTGGATATCCGCGTGAGAGGAGCTTTTGGGTCAGAACCTCCGCTTCCCTGAAATAATCATGCCGCCATTTGCAGTTGCGCCTGAGTCGTAGAAACTGTCCATATGGCAGGCAATCCCGGAGTCCTCTGGGATGAAAACTGGTGTACTGTAGCAGGGTGTTTCTTTCCGTGGTTTTCCGAAAGAGACGGGTTCCCAGTTTACCATCTTCGGCGTGAATAGTCACGTCTAGGAAAGATAAGTCGTTGGATTTGCACTCACTGGTGAAACGTAAATGTTCTTGGGATTCATTTAGCCAGTCCATGAAGGATCGTAGATGTTCTCTTGTATCTGTCCACAGTAGCAGAATGTCGTCAATGTAACGACACCAGAGACGAATATTACTGTAGAAAGGGTTAGTGGGTTGAAGGAAAATCGTTTTTTCAAGATGGTGCACATACAGTATCGCAAAATGTGGGGCAAAACAAGCCCCCATTGATACACCTTTAATCTGTAAGTTAAAGGTGTCTTGATATTAAAAATTATTGTTCTGGAGGGCAATACGAAGTAAGTCCATAATAAATTGTGTGGGAATTCTGGTGGGTAACGGTCTAGTGTGGAGCAGAGTTTCAATGACACATAGTCCTTCCTGATGAGGAATGTTGGTATACAATGATTCGATGTCCAATCCTGCCATCAAATCAAGTTCTTCATTGTAATCTAGATCATCGATGATGTTAATCAGATGCGTGGTGTCTCTGATAAAGGTATCTGTTAGTGGCACAAATTCCTTCAGGATCGCATCTAGATATTTACCTAGTGGTTCCAGAATGGATCCACAACCGGATACGATCGGTCTTCCTGGGGGATTGTTCAAGTCCTTATGGATTTTGGGAAGGACGTATAAGACCGGGGTTCTGGGGTGTTGATTGTTAAGAAAAAGGAATTCCTTTTGAGTCAGGATATCCATCATTTTAGCTTCTTCTGTAACTTCTCTGATTTTTTCTTTGATTTCAGAGAGAGGATCTTTTTTGAGAGGACGGTAGTGTTCAGCATTGCACAGTTGGCGCTTAACCTCCAGATCATATTTGTCAGCTTGTAGAATCACAATCCTGCCACCCTTATCTGCTGGTTTAATGATAAGGTTTTTGTTATCTTTAAGGCCTAGAAGAGCCTGTTTTTCAGCCAATGAGATGTTGTATGGGACAAATTGTGGTTGTGTTTGAAGCGCAGAGATGTCCCGTAGGACTAGTCGTTCAAACGCCAGGATTTCGGCGGCATACTAGTCGATGGAGGATTGAAGGACGAGGGTGGGTGGAATCGTTGGACGAGTGGTTCATCTGATTCTGAATCCTGGAAAAATTGTTTGAGCCGGATACGTCTAAAGAATTGGAGAAGGCAGGATTGGAGTTCCAGAAAATTGGTTCTTTCCGTGGGGACAAAGCTGAGGCCACGGGAGAGAATATGTGTTTCCTCTGAGGTCATGATATGATTTGAAAGGTTGAAGATTGGAACAAGTTCATGTGCCATTGATGTCGTGGCCGTGTTAATCCCTGTAGTTACAATGGGTGCAGATATTATTGAGGAGGGCCCCATTGGTAATATCTGTTGCGAGTTTGTCTGTCTCCTGGTACTTGAGGTTGATATTGGCGGGATCTTGTTTGTCGTGGAGGCGGTTGACCGCGTCCTCGTCCCCGTCCTAAAAAATCCTGGGGTAGTAGTGGTGGTGGCTTGTTGGGTAGTCGTGAGTAACTCGAGCCCTCGTCAGGGTCAGATTCTTCAGCCGATGTGTTGGATGAGTTTGAGAAAGTAACCCGTTGGTTATTTCTGAATCGTCCCCAGGTTTTGGTTCTGGGGGGGATGTAGGGGGTGTTATAGAACTCCTCGTTAAGATAAGGATAAGTGTTTTCTACTTTGTAGAATTTAATGTCCTTTTGAATCTTATTCGCTTTTTTGTTAAGTTCAAAAGTACTGAATGTAGAGATGGTGGCTTGGACTTTATCCAGTAAGATTTTAGCATCCAGTATGGTGGAGTCTGCAAGTATAGTTTGTTCTAGTTCTTGAATTTCCTGAAGTTCCTTGCGGCTGTGTTCGATGGCTGTGTCTATGCCGAGCACCATCCAATGGCGAGAGCAGGTGGTCGACAGGTGACTAAAGCTTGCACGAAATTTTGGGTCTGTTGTAAAGATGGCTGGGGTATTGCGGATTTGGAGTCCCACCGGGATCACGCCAGAGCGTAGGTAGTCCGTGAGCATCCGAGCATGAAGGTCCGTTCTGATTTGCTTTTTTTTGAGTTTTTCAAGTTTATCTAGGAGAATCCGAGAGTTGTTCGTGGTCGAAGAGGTGGTGGAGGAGGTGGGTGGGTCTGAGAGCAGTGAGGGACCGCTCATGAGATTTTGAATGTATTCTTCTGAATATGTAAGTGACTCCTTGGACATTCTGTGTGATCAGTTTGTATCAGACAGAGTAATGGATGGTTACAATCAATCCTATGCTAGTGAGGCCAAAGAAGGCCAAGTCTCGCAGCTCAGCAGCTGCTCTGAGTATATATGAAGAAACAGGAGTATGAACCCATCAACCTATTGGGATTGGGGTTTAGGGAATTATATACAAAACAATATCCCAATTGGTATTATTGAGCTAGTTACTTAAACAGTACTTTAGGTGTATATCTATACAGTATTATCCTACAAAAATCAAGGAGTCAGTTATGATAATCATGACAATGCTAAAGAGCAATATTTTATATTCAAGTCAAAATAAGAGGATAATGGCAAACAAACACAATTCGTTACATCACTATGTAAACAATTAAACAATTGACAAATATCAGCCCATAGGGTGGTACAAGGTGCACGAGTGCAGTGAGTTGTGACACTACGGCAGCGCAAGTGACAAAGAATACAGCGTGAACGGCGCAAGGTGCAAGGTGCAAATATATACAGTGAATGAGCACAAAGGTTTCCAAATCAATTCTGATTTCGCAGTTCAGTGTTTTTTAAGGGAAAACCAATGTGGAGGGGCGCCTGGAGTCTGGCTGTTGGGTCAACGGCGTTTCGATCCGTATAAATGGGGATCATCTTCAGGACATGGTGGGCTGGGTACAGTGCTGTGTGGGAAGGTGGGAGACAAGGGTAAGGAGAGTTAGATCATGAATGATATAGGTGGAGGCGGATGGGCGGGGGGGTGATGGTACGGTATAGAGCTTACCGTGGAACATGAATTATCGGACTAATGTGGAAGGATTTCAATAGCAGTCAATCTCGAGTTGGTCCCAATCCAGATGGCACGTGAAGGACTGAAAATATAGATGTAAATATCATTTTAGGCTAGACTTACACTTTGAAAAGGAAAGGTATTAGTAGAGCGTGCCGGGGCACTGACACTACTCACCAATGTGAAACTGGAGTAATGAATCGTCCAGGAGAGGTCAGGTGGCATCAGAGCATCCACTTCGGCGATATATAAGTAAATTATCTAGGAAAATGAATGCAGGGGTCGGTATGGGAGCAACAATCTCGGGGCATGGAGAAGGCACAGTTAGGACGGGCTCAGGGGGTCTCGGCGGCTTACCTTGAAGCTATCGCACGAGTCACACAATGGAAGAGTGAATCTGTAAAGACAGAAGCGTGGATCAGAAGGGTCTATAGTTAACAACGAAGGGTCATAAGAAACGGGAGAACGCCATGTCTTACCGTCTCCGGTACTGGCCGTGAGTTGAATCTGGTCGCAGCAGTCAATCACTATGGTGACTGGCTGCTTTCAAGGTATACATAGCGCGATTGGCTCATGCGAGCGGGAACGCCTCCTAAAGACAGAAGGGCTCGGATAGGTCCACAGAGGGGAATGGCGAAAAACGTCATAGGTGCCTAGTACGTCGGCCTGAGCAACCCGTATGTGTGGGAATGTATTCCGAGTGCACAGTCCGGGTGTTCAATAACTGGGTGTAAATAAACACCAGAGTGAACAACATAAATTGCAAGGAAAGGGCCCTTATAGAGATGTGTAACAGCGTAAGGGAGGCCATATCTAATACGGAGGCTGGGCAGTAGGACAGCAAGGAGAAAGGCAACGAATGTATTGGTACCTGATTATTTGGTGTATGAATGAGTATTGAGCACGCAGCCAAATGGCAAACCCAAACAACACTGTATGTGACATTCATGTTTACATATACATACTGGATGAATAGTTCCTGGTCAACCATAGTGGAGATGGTATTTCAACTATGTACATACATGCAATCATTGACAGAATAGGTATCTAGTGATTATCACGGAGGAAGGCATACAATTAGACGAATTATATCAAGATGGTACTGTTCCATTCGTCAATAGTATTCATCCCTTAGTTTACTGAGTTACATAAAGTGATCCATTTACTTTCACTTTTGTTCAACAATGTGTGAATATTGCCACCCCTGATTGGTAAAGTGATCTGTTCAATGACCTGCCACTTCAAGTCCGTGTCTTTATGATTGAGTTGCAGGAAGTGCGGGACCATGGGTGATGTAATCACTTCGCAATTAATGCGGCTTTTATGCTGTATGATCCTGGTTTTTACCATTTGTGTGGTCTGGCCAATGTACAGAAGGCCACACGGACATTCGATTGCATAAATTACATTGGTTGATCTGCAATTAGTGTGACTCTTAAGGGTCTGTATCTTTCCATTGTATTGGAATGTCTTGGTGTTCAGTGTAAGTTCGCATACCGAGCAACTTTGGCATTTATAATGTCCAAGGACCGGTGGCAATCCCCATGCTGCGGTAATGCTGGTTTGTTCGGGTTTTTTTTCCTGCCAAGTGATAGCTCGTACTAGATGTGTGGAAAGATTGTCTCCCCTTTGGTAAGAGAAGAGAGGATCATTCTCGAAGGCGGCATATGGACGTAGGATGGACCAATTTCTCTTGATTATTTTGGCCACTTGATTGCTGTTGGGAGAGAATTTTGAGACGAAGGGGATTCTCTTCAGAGGTAGTTTAGTCTGGGGCGCAAGGAGATGTTCTCGGTGACAATACCATGCTCTCTTGCGAGCTCGAGTGATTAGTTTTTTTGGATATCCGCGTGAGAGGAGCTTTTGGGTCAGAACCTCCGCTTCCCTGAAATAATCATGCCGCCATTTGCAGTTGCGCCTGAGTCGTAGAAACTGTCCATATGGCAGGCCATCCCGGAGTCCTCTGGGATGAAAACTGGTGTACTGTAACAGGGTGTTTCTTTCCGTGGTTTTCCGAAAGAGACGGGTTCCCAGTTTACCATCTTCGGCGTGAATAGTCACGTCTAGGAAAGGTAAGTCGTTGGATTTGCACTCACTGGTGAAACGTAAATGTTCTTGGGATTCATTTAGCCGGTCCATGAAGGATCGTAGATGTTCTCTTGTACCTGACCACAGTAGCAGAATGTTGTCAATGTAACGACGCCAGAGACGAATATTACTGTAGAAAGGGTTAGTGGGTTGAAGGAAAATCGTTTTTTCAAGATGGTGCACATACAGTATCGCAAAATTTGGGGCAAAACAAGCCCCCATTGATACACCTTTAATCTGTAAGTAAAAGGTGTCTTGATATAAAAAATAATTGTTCTGGAGGGCAATACGAAGTAAGTCCATAATAAATTGTGTGGGAATTCTGGTGGGTAACGGTCTAGTGTGGAGCAGAGTTTCAATGACACATAGTCCTTCCTGATGAGGAATGTTGGTATACAATGATTCGATGTCCAATCCTGCCATCAAATCAAGTTCTTCATTGTAATCTAGATCATCGATGATGTTAATCAGATGCGTGGTGTCTCTGATAAAGGTATCTGTTAGTGGCACAAATTCCTTCAGGATCGCATCTAGATATTTACCTAGTGGTTCCAGAATGGATCCACAACCGGATACGATCGGTCTTCCTGGGGGATTGTTCAAGTCCTTATGGATTTTGGGAAGGACGTATAAGACCGGGGTTCTGGGGTGTTGATTGTTAAGAAAAAGGAATTCCTTTTGGGTCAGGATATCCATCATTTTAGCTTCTTCTGTAACTTCTCTGATTTTTTCTTTGATTTCAGAGAGAGGATCTTTTTTGAGAGGACGGTAGTGTTCAGCATTGCACAGTTGGTGCTTAACCTCCAGATCATATTTGTCAGCTTGTAGAATCACAATCCCGCCACCCTTATCTGCTGGTTTAATGATAAGATTTTTGTTATCTTTAAGGCCTAGAAGAGCCTGTTTTTCAGCCAATGAGATGTTGTATGGGACAAATTGTGGTTGTGTTTGAAGCGCAGAGATGTCCCGTAGGACTAGTTGTTCAAACGCCAGGATTTCCGGCGGCATACTAGTCGATGGAGGATTGAAGGACGAGGGTGGGTGGAATCGTTGGACGAGTGGTTCATCTGATTCTGAATCCTGGAAAAATTGTTTGAGCCGGATACGTCTAAAGAATTGGAGAAGGCTGGATTGGAGTTCCAGAAAATTGGTTCTTTCCGTGGGGACAAAGCTGAGGCCACGGGAGAGAATATGTGTTTCCTCTGAGGTCATGATATGATTTGAAAGGTTGAAGATTGGAACAAGTTCATGTGCCATTGATGTAGTGGCCGTGTTAATCCCTGTAGTTACAATGGGTGCAGATATTATTGAGGAGGGCCCCATTGGTAATATCTGTTGCGAGTTTGTCTGTCTCCTGGTACTTGAGGTTGATATTGGCGGGATCTTGTTTGTCGTGGAGGCGGTTGACCGCGTCCTCGTCCCCGTCCTAAAAAATCCTGGGGTAGTAGTGGTGGTGGCTTGTTGGGTAGTCGTGAGTAACTCGAGCCCTCGTCAGGGTCAGATTCTTCAGCCGATGTGTTGGATGAGTTTGAGAAAGTAACCCGTTGGTTATTTCTGAATCGTCCCCAGGTTTTGGTTCTGGGGGGGATGTAGGGGGTGTTATAGAACTCCTCGTTAAGATAAGGATAAGTGTTTTCTACTTTGTAGAATTTAATGTCCTTTTGAATCTTATTCGCTTTTTTGTTAAGTTCAAAAGTACTGAATGTAGAGATGGTGGCTTGGACTTTATCCAGTAAGATTTTAGCATCCAGTATGGTGGAGTCTGCAAGTATAGTTTGTTCTAGTTCTTGAATTTCCTGAAGTTCCTTGCGGCTGTGTTCGATGGCTGTGTCTATGCCGAGCACCATCCAATGGCGAGAGCAGGTGGTCGACAGGTGACTAAAGCTTGCACGAAATTTTGGGTCTGTTGTAAAGATGGCTGGGGTATTGCGGATTTGGAGTCCCACCGGGATCACGCCAGAGCGTAGGTAGTCCGTGAGCATCCGAGCATGAAGGTCCGTTCTGATTTGCTTTTTTTTGAGTTTTTCAAGTTTATCTAGGAGAATCCGAGAGTTGTTCGTGGTCGAAGAGGTGGTGGAGGAGGTGGGTGGGTCTGAGAGCAGTGAGGGACCGCTCATGAGATTTTGAATGTATTCTTCTGAATATGTAAGTGACTCCTTGGACATTCTGTGTGATCAGTTTGTATCAGACAGAGTAATGGATGGTTACAATCAATCCTATGCTAGTGAGGCCAAAGAAGGCCAAGTCTCGCAGCTCAGCAGCTGCTCTGAGTATATATGAAGAAACAGGAGTATGAACCCATCAACCTATTGGGATTGGGGTTTAGGGAATTATATACAAAACAATATCCCAATTGGTATTATTGAGCTAGTTACTTAAACAGTACTTTAGGTGTATATCTATACAGTATTATCCTACAAAAATCAAGGAGTCAGTTATGATAATCATGACAATGCTAAAGAGCAATATTTTATATTCAAGTCAAAATAAGAGGATAATGGCAAACAAACACAATTCGTTACATCACTATGTAAACAATTAAACAATTGACAAATATCAGCCCATAGGGTGGTACAAGGTGCACGAGTGCAGTGAGTTGTGACACTACGGCAGCGCAAGTGACAAAGAATACAGCGTGAACGGCGCAAGGTGCAAGGTGCAAATATATACAGTGAATGAGCACAAAGGTTTCCAAATCAATTCTGATTTCGCAGTTCAGTGTTTTTTAAGGGAAAACCAATGTGGAGGGGCGCCTGGAGTCTGGCTGTTGGGTCAACGGCGTTTCGATCCGTATAAATGGGGATCATCTTCAGGACATGGTGGGCTGGGTACAGTGCTGTGTGGGAAGGTGGGAGACAAGGGTAAGGAGAGTTAGATCATGAATGATATAGGTGGAGGCGGATGGGCGGGGGGGTGATGGTACGGTATAGAGCTTACCGTGGAACATGAATTATCGGACTAATGTGGAAGGATTTCAATAGCAGTCAATCTCGAGTTGGTCCCAATCCAGATGGCACGTGAAGGACTGAAAATATAGATGTAAATATCATTTTAGGCTAGACTTACACTTTGAAAAGGAAAGGTATTAGTAGAGCGTGCCGGGGCACTGACACTACTCACCAATGTGAAACTGGAGTAATGAATCGTCCAGGAGAGGTCAGGTGGCATCAGAGCATCCACTTCGGCGATATATAAGTAAATTATCTAGGAAAATGAATGCAGGGGTCGGTATGGGAGCAACAATCTCGGGGCATGGAGAAGGCACAGTTAGGACGGGCTCAGGGGGTCTCGGCGGCTTACCTTGAAGCTATCGCACGAGTCACACAATGGAAGAGTGAATCTGTAAAGACAGAAGCGTGGATCAGAAGGGTCTATAGTTAACAACGAAGGGTCATAAGAAACGGGAGAACGCCATGTCTTACCGTCTCCGGTACTGGCCGTGAGTTGAATCTGGTCGCAGCAGTCAATCACTATGGTGACTGGCTGCTTTCAAGGTATACATAGCGCGATTGGCTCATGCGAGCGGGAACGCCTCCTAAAGACAGAAGGGCTCGGATAGGTCCACAGAGGGGAATGGCGAAAAACGTCATAGGTGCCTAGTACGTCGGCCTGAGCAACCCGTATGTGTGGGAATGTATTCCGAGTGCACAGTCCGGGTGTTCAATAACTGGGTGTAAATAAACACCAGAGTGAACAACATAAATTGCAAGGAAAGGGCCCTTATAGAGATGTGTAACAGCGTAAGGGAGGCCATATCTAATACGGAGGCTGGGCAGTAGGACAGCAAGGAGAAAGGCAACGAATGTATTGGTACCTGATTATTTGGTGTATGAATGAGTATTGAGCACGCAGCCAAATGGCAAACCCAAACAACACTGTATGTGACATTCATGTTTACATATACATACTGGATGAATAGTTCCTGGTCAACCATAGTGGAGATGGTATTTCAACTATGTACATACATGCAATCATTGACAGAATAGGTATCTAGTGATTATCACGGAGGAAGGCATACAATTAGACGAATTATATCAAGATGGTACTGTTCCATTCGTCAATAGTATTCATCCCTTAGTTTACTGAGTTACATAAAGTGATCCATTTACTTTCACTTTTGTTCAACAATGTGTGAATATTGCCACCCCTGATTGGTAAAGTGATCTGTTCAATGACCTGCCACTTCAAGTCCGTGTCTTTATGATTGAGTTGCAGGAAGTGCGGGACCATGGGTGATGTAATCACTTCGCAATTAATGCGGCTTTTATGCTGTATGATCCTGGTTTTTACCATTTGTGTGGTCTGGCCAATGTACAGAAGGCCACACGGACATTCGATTGCATAAATTACATTGGTTGATCTGCAATTAGTGTGACTCTTAAGGGTCTGTATCTTTCCATTGTATTGGAATGTCTTGGTGTTCAGTGTAAGTTCGCATACCGAGCAACTTTGGCATTTATAATGTCCAAGGACCGGTGGCAATCCCCATGCTGCGGTAATGCTGGTTTGTTCGGGTTTTTTTTCCTGCCAAGTGATAGCTCGTACTAGATGTGTGGAAAGATTGTCTCCCCTTTGGTAAGAGAAGAGAGGATCATTCTCGAAGGCGGCATATGGACGTAGGATGGACCAATTTCTCTTGATTATTTTGGCCACTTGATTGCTGTTGGGAGAGAATTTTGAGACGAAGGGGATTCTCT